>NC_071467.1:149256695-150565445 GCF_028500815.1 Rissa tridactyla | reverse complement strand
CCCTGCAGACACAGCTTAATGACATTTTTGGCCCAGGGAGAGCTGAAAAAGGCAGAACTCGGCAACACTCCTGAGAACAAAACTTCAAATGGGCTTCAAAAGGACCCTGCCCACTTCCAGACAAACTGGAGGTTCATATGTCTCCAGATTGATGGTATTTAACCTTTCCTCCCTAATGATAATTTCCCAGTGGTCTCTTTAAACTTATACAAAGGAGGGAAATTGATTCTTTTAACTGTTTCCTTCAGAATATGATTGGTAAAAAATATCCACCGATTACCTGTAAAAATACCCTTTCATGCTTTCTATGCCAGATAAACCAAGCACACTCAGGCTAATCAATACACTCGAGCATGATCAACATGGGGAAAAAAAGGACACAAGTACTAACTATGTCCTTTCTAATTTCTCTAAGCAGCTATTATTGAATTGCACATGTACCAGCAACCAGCACTGCAGCAGGGTTTGGAAAGAAAAGTGTTGTGACTCACGTCTTTTTACGTCTGGATCATTCCGAGTACAAATCCCAACATGCAACGCAGTAACTCATGGGTGCCAGCTCTAATGCGGAAACACATTTACTAAAACAATGTCATTGCACTCACCCAGCTACACCCAGCATCCCCCGACCCTGCAGCTCAACTCCTGGCTTCACTGCGCTGACCCCAAATTCCCCTCCTCAAAGGAGGGGCGATAGCACTTCTCTCCTTACGGCAGGTCTACGAGGATAAAGAAGTTCAAGATCCTGGTGAAGTGTCCAGTTGCCACAGTGATGGGGCTGTATATGGCCCCAAGAGATCATTCTTTCTTTCACGTGCAAGACAAAATATGTTGAGAACCGCAGAACCACACAGGAGGTTACGGCCGATGAAACAGTGCTTTATTTATCAGCTTATGGCAGGGCTGCCGGCAGTGCAGAGCCAGGTAGATGGTGCACACAAGGTGCGGGGTCCTCGCTGCCTATGGTGGTGGCTGCCGGGGTCGGTGACAGAGGCAGTGTTAAGGTGACCAGAATGATGTTTGAATTGGAGACAGCCTGTGAATCAGAGGTGGCCCTTGAGGACAGCAGGGACGTCAGTGTTTGCTCCTGCCATAGCTTCTCCCTTTCCTTTTCACCCCCTGCAGCTCCTCTGAATCAAAAGGAGGGAGAAAATACCTCTGTGCCCATGACAGGGACACCAGTCCTTGCCGTCGGCAAGGGAGGTGAAAGGCTGGGAAGGCCACAGCAGGAGGATTCAGCCAAGAGCAGGAGCAGAGCGTTGCAGCAGCCCCTTGTGCAGCCCCTCTGGGGGTCAGTGGCCACCCAGCAGCCCGGGAGCCTGTGCGCTCTCCTGGACCCCCATCCCACAGGGCGGAAGGATGGAGCTGGGCAACACCCTGCAGAGGAGCACAAGATAAAGCACATTTCCATGCACCCACCCAGACAACAGGAGCACTGACAGGCCTTAAAGCATGCGGGTTTTGTTTTGGATTTACTGAAGGTAAGCAACTGCCCAAGAAGCATTGCTGGAAAGGCGTCACTTGGCTCCTGTGGCTCTGGGGACGTTACATCTGCTTAAACGAATTCATGGCTGGTGGAGAAAGAAAGGTTTTTCCTTTTTTTCTTTTTTTCTTTTTTAATTTTTTTTTTATGTTGCTACTGGATATTACTCAACTCGGTGCTGAATTCCTTACCTCTGGCTTTCACTTTAAGTGCCTCTTCCAGGCAACCTCCCAGAAAAAGGAAAGCTCATTTCTCAGATAAAATGCATGACCCGCTCGCACCAGCCTACCCCATTTCGGACCATATCCCCCTTAGTGCGAGACATTAAGGCAGGGACAGGCAATCCAGTCCAAGATTTATTCTGCTCTAATCAGCGCAGGCTTTGAGAATCTCCTTGTGGATTTGAGCCTGTGTTCAGTAGCTCATTGACTGCTGTTTTAATACCGAAGCCTTTCCAACCCAGCTGCGGTAATTACCCCCACGGAGCATGAGGAATCTCAGTTATAAACTAGCTGGCAATCTTGCAAGAATATGTCTCCAAGAGGACTTCAGGATATTTCTTTCTGAAGTTAACCCTGTTAAATCATTCCTAAGCTGTCTTCAAATAAAGAATGAACCTTCAGAGTAACCCTTGCTTTGGTTTTAAATACTCTCTTTTCCCTGTGAAAGTCCCCTGATCTTTGGAGCCTTCAAATCTCTCAAAGATATTTCAGTTAAATAATCTCTAATGTTCTCCTGAAATGATGCAAACGTTCAACAGGAAAGCTTAGGAGAGACATTAAGAGCTGTTAGACTCTAAGTCAAAGCTTAACGCAGCTTCTGCAGAGAATGTGTCCTGTTATACTCAGCCAGGCAAGATACTTTCACCCAGTTTGTATCAGAGAACCTTTATTGCACAGTAAACGTTACATCAAAGCCTGGGCCAGCAGATCTAAATTCAGCTCTTGGCACTCATGTTAGGCCAAAGTTGGTGCAGGTCTACCCCTGGGTAGAAATGGCACTGAGCTGTGGAGCCTCTGCTTTAGCTGCGTAAGTCCAATCTGGCTCAGAAGTCACTGGGACCCATTTGATGACAACCCAGAAGTAGCTGTGGAAAGGTGTGATGCCTGAAGGACAAGCAGCCAAGTGACAAAAGCCATGATATAGCAAATACCCTTCTTGTCATTCAAAGGGGGGGAAGGGATGGGTGGGGAACACAAACCTGAACGATAATCTGAGTCCTGTAGTCCTGAAGGCAACTCCCTCTGGCAACCAAGAGATGATGCCACTCAAATCTGTGTTGTTCTTTGTCTGCAGAAAAAGAGCTCTTGGAGGCAAACGCTACTTAGAAATGTGCACCAAATGGCAGCCTGCTGGGGGGATGCAGGATGTACAAGGCAAGTAGTGCAGAACTTCCTTCAGCGGTGATTCGTATTAATAAGGACTTTTTTAAGCCCCTTTCACTTTGAACAAGTAACTAAAAGTTGAACAGTGTGTCACCAAATCCCATTGCTGAGCCTGGTCCCTGCATGTAGAGACTTGATTAGACTGGGAAAGACCCCCAGGCAGCAAGAAGCTCCATAGCTTGACTACTCAAGTCATGGAGAACCTCCTTGGCCTGCCTTGAGCCTGCAGTCTGCTGGCACCAGTATTGTGAGAGACGGGCAGCACCTGGCCCTGCTTGCTTCTCCCATGAAAATTTCTCTTTTGAGAGACCCAGGAAAACAAAAACCTGAGTGTACTGAAGAGCCCGAGTGTCAGATTGTATTCCCCCAAGGGCAATACAAAGCAAAAAGCGGTATCTGGATTGCTGTTCATGTTGACTGTTAGTCCAGGTCCCAGCGTTGCTCGTCTCTACTGGATGAGGGAAAACACAGAGCTGTTGTTCACACCCCTTTCTCTCTCAGAGTGTAGGGAAAATAATGCAGGTATCGTAGACCATCACTGGGGCAGAGGGCTTCACCGGAGTATTCGTCCGCAGGGTCAGGGCCACCGGCCCCTGTTCGCAGGGACATTTGAAGGGCTTCATGCTTCAGTTATGACCAAGGAGAAATTTCATCATTTTAATAGAAAATGGCCTAATAGCTCTCCTCAGCTGGAACAGCACAAAGTAAAATGAAGAACAAATAATAATGTGTGGTTGGTTGAAAAACGTCCTGAAAGGTGATTAAACTCTCTTGCTTTGTGGGGTGTTCAGCAGCAGTTCCCAAAGCTCTGCAGCAGGCTTTGCTGCTGAGACTGAACCAGGGAGATAACTCACCAAATCACCCCACTTAATTATCTTGGCCCTCCAGTCGCTTTTTGTCAAAGTCAGGAAGGTTTAATTCAACATGCCAAAAACCCCTTTTTTATGTCAAGAAACATCTATCGTGACCTGGAGGGATGGTAGGAAGGGGAAAGATGTTTTTAAATTTAAAAAAAAAAAAAAAGCTCAAAAAAACCCCAACCAACCAGCCCCACATACACAAAGCGAAATGCCTTCTGTGTGAATTGAGCAGTTCCTACGAGACATTTTGCTGCAGCAAGGGAGCTGGGTAATCTTTAATAAGGGAATTCTTCAGAGACTGGAGCTTTGCTTTGGTTGCCGGCTGCCTCCTGGGGAGATAAAACACTACGGAAATGAAATATGACCTTGCACCGTTGTGGCAGAGTATTTCCAGCCCTTTCCCTTGCCCGTGTGAGTAACCCCTCCTTGCATAAGAAGCCCCCTTGAAAGGTTACCTGCATGGCAGTGCTTCGTCACAGGTGACATTGCTGCGCGCTTTTACCTAACACACATGGACCTGGAAGCTTTAACGAAACTACTTATTTTTCCCCGAGACTTGAAGGATGTAACCAACCTATAGCGTTTGCACAGGGCATCAGGAATCCTTGAAAGTCTGAGTTTTGAGGCAAGGCTCCACTCCCTCTCCTGGCTTACCGATGTCCTTCCCACCCACTCCTGGGAAGCAAGCACAGGGAGAAGGTTGTCACCCCGGCCAGCCCATGCCCACGCCATGGAGGTGACCCTGGAGCTGCAGCCTTACCCCTGCCCATCTCCTGCCAGGGCAGCAGAGGAACCACAGTACCTGGCCTCAAGAAACAGCTCGGTGTGGACAGAAACCCCCCCAGCATACCTCCCCATCCTTCCCCCCGATGCAGGCTTTTCCAGCAATCTGTTTTTCTCTTTTATTTTTTAATCATCTTGTCTAAAATGATTAAAGGGGGAAAGCATTCCCCAAATAAAAATATCAGCAATGTCTGAGCTTCCTTACTTTAATCTGCACGCCTCTGCCAGCTAAGACCCTCCTATTAGCACTGTGACGGTGATTTCATTACATGAACAGCTGATTGTAGACTAATTACAGCTTCCTGGGCTGCTGTTTGGGTTTTTTTGCTTCTGTTTGTCTTAATTTCAGTTTCCACAAATGGTGGGAAGTCCCTTTTTTGTTCCTGCCTTTCTCCAGCGTGGTCTGTCCGTTCCCAGCCACAGACTTTTTCCCCAGTGAGGGGAGGGCTGGATAACACTTGGGTGTAATTCCTGCCCCAGTCACGTGTGATTTGGTAAAGAATGAGTAAATGTGCCTGTAATTTCGCCTTCGTTGCCATGCGGCTGTCTACCGTCTGGATGGCGGCACCGTGATACCGTTACCTGTTTATCTCCTGGAGGTACAAGCACTGCTGGCAAGCCCCTGCCCATCGCTGTTTATGTGCAAGGAGTTAATACCATAGCGTTACAGTGCCCCTTGGTGAAACTATAATTAGGCAACGGTTTTATTTTACTGCTTGTGAGCACTCCCTGACAGCACAGCCACTGGGTGCTTTCCAAACTGCTACAGTTTCAGGCCCCAACCTGAAATTCTCATTTAGAGGAGGACTTTTACGGCTGTTAATCCCTCAAGTACCTCTCCGAGGCCCTGGCTTGCACGGGGGCTGCCGGGGCACGAGGCTGGACTGGGCAGGGCTGGCAAATGCCAGGGTGAGCTTCCCTGCTCCATCGGCTGTGTGATGGCAGGACAAGGCGCTGGGGGTATACGGCGATGCTGGTGGGCTGAGCAGGCGGAATGGGGGAGGCAGGGCCCCAGCAGCAGAGGTCCAAGCAGCCCGCTGGCCCCGTGAGCTGTGGGCACAGAGGTTCGGCATCCAGCAGCGTCGGTGCCGACGGGTAAGGGCTGTAGGAACGGAGGAGAGGCTGAACAGCAATGCTCTTTTTGTCAGGGGAGCTATTTTAAACCATTTTCTTTGTGGGGAGCCCTTTTGGCTCCCCAGTCTGTCTGAGGCAGAGGTGTAGAAAATTTTGGAGGGCAGAACATCAGAGCAGCACTCCAGGAGGACAAAGACGGTCTGTCTGTGCCCGAGCGCAGCCTTTCACAGGACTAAGAGGCACACTCACACTTGCTCATCTGAGGCTGAGGGAACAAACATATCCAAGGCTTCTGTAGCTACCTCAGAGCTCCTGTTATTAAGGCATTTATTTGGGATTTTTCTTCTCCTTCTGACAGCGGACACCCTCTTCTTGCGTAATGTCCATGGAAGCCATGGAAAGCTGCATGGTCCTGGGGGATGCCAGCTCACAGGACCCTAATAAAACAGTCCTGCCTCCTCCAAACCACTGCTTTTAGGACTACTCAGATGTCAGAGAGATGAGCAGAGTATAAGCAACTAGGGACAAGAGTTACTGGAAAGAAGAGACTCCCTAAATCTGTTGGCTACAGTGACATGGAGGAGGAAAGGCAAGAGCAAGGCAGGGACAGACTGCAACCCCTGGGAGCAAGGACAGCCCTGTAGTCACAGGGGTTGCATAGTCTTGGTGAAGCGCCTCTGCCTCCTTACCAGGGCTCATGCCACCAGCCAGGCACCTAACAGCCCCTGGCCAGGGCCTGGAGGTCTCTCCCAGCCTGGATGAAGGGCAGGGAAGTTGTAAGGGAAGGGCAGACCTGAGACCTTGAGGGGCAGGAGGGCTGCAACCCCACAGCACTGCCCAGGGAGTCCAGTCTCCGTCTCTCAAGGGATGCCCATGCCGGTGGGATATCTGCTTCCCCATGGCCAGACCAGGCACTGTATGCACCGACACGGGGCATGGGACCTTCACACGTGTTGTAGTCGAACTTCAGCCACAGCTGACCTCATGGCAAGCTAATTCCCAGCTTTCAGAAGCCTGCCAGATTGCGTTTCCTTTGAGCATTCACTCATAGCAGTGACTTACATTTCTGGCATATGGGCAACATGTCTGGCTGTCCCGATAAAATATGTCTATGCCTTCCCATCTTCAGCAGAGACTGAAGGCATTTCCAGCGTAAGGCAGAGCTGCAGCAACTTCTGCCTAAACTAACATTTCATTTCCTTGCTACAGCTCACTTCTATTGTCATCACTTTCATGCCTCTAATTAACTTGCATCTGTTTCGTGTTTGAAGTTTATAACACTTGCCCATTTTGGCTACAGTAGTTTATAACCCAACGCTAAACATATGTTTATGTTTACTGCACACTAGCTCTGAATCCTTTGACTTAGCGTTGTATCAGTTCATTATGCCATTAATAGAGAACCTCTGAGACAGGGCTGAAGACTTTAGCGGCAATAAATAAGGGAATCATTTGGAGATGGTTGAAGAGAGGTGGCCAGTGAGGACATGCCTAGCCTGACGTCCAGAGGTGTTGAGCACTTGCCACCCACCCTGTAACCACTGGGATTTTTAGCACCTCCAAACATCAAACCACAACAGCTTTCAGCAAAACTGTCATGTGGATCTCAAAGAAGAGACTTAAATCCTGTGCCATCTTGGCTCCAGAGGCCCTCAATGTCTTCTACCTACCTTTAAACTAAGTGCCCATTGACTTTGCATTAGGGCTAATGAGATCTTCAAAAGGGTTATAGATGGCTGGGGGGGGAGGGGGTGTATAAAGTACCATATTACATATATAATGTGTAGCATATTGCTAAGAAATACTTAACACCTGCCGTAGCTGTAAGGTAACAGGCTGTGTTCTGGCACCAGCTGAGGTGAATGTTAAGGTCCGGTTGGCCATTCAGACCAGTTTTACACTCATTAGCATCAGTGGAGCTACTTCTGTTTTTCACCAGACATGATAAATCACGCCAACATCTGGGTGAAGTAAGCACACCGCCTCTTCATAGCCTGAGCCATTAAGGTGATGCCTAGATAAATGTGTTTATTTTTCATACAGATAACAGGATGCTCCTTAGAGCTAATAAGTATTTACTTTCTCTTGCACTGCTATTATCTCTCTCATTGAGAACTGTAATTAGCATCATTGATCAGTTGTGTAGTTTGCCTTCTAATTTTTTTTTTTTTTTTTATGCTATGGTTGACTGAAAGTGCAATGTGCATTATGTCAATATAGGAAAGTTATATTTGATCTCTGCCTTTATGCTGTTTGGACTGACCTACCTGGGAGTCGTGCTTAAGCTGTTCCTGTGACACACCACAATACTTTACACTGTGCCTCCAATTTAAAAGGGACAACCATACATTTTCCATCCAACGGAAGTATCCCCCCTGCTCATATCATCACCAAACGCTTGAATTGGCTGCTCCCACTTCTCTCACAGTTTCCTCGTGGGGATAGACAGCCAAATCCTGAGGTTCTTGCTGAGGCAAGTTTCTGTCACCAAACCAAAAGGCAGGTGGCATGCACCTCCTGCCTGGGGACCGAGAAAAAAGGACGTTCCCCTCGCTCCCCCTCTGCACAGGCACACCGCAGGAGGTGGTTTCACACAGGGCATTTTCTGCTAGCGTCTGATCTTTTGCTGCCAATTAGAAATGTCACAAGAGTCTTCCTGTTATTGACCATGTACAGCGAGGATTAAATAAAACCACAGCCATGACACATAAGGAAATGCCCACTTGTAGAGCCTGAGATGTGGAGATTGGTGTTGTCTTGCTGAAGTCAATGCCACAAAGCTGGTTTGCAGCAGCAGATATCTGACCGAGCATCTCCAGGACTGCCGTTCTTCCTGTTCTGGAGAAAGTATCAGTTTACATCTATCTACAGTCATCCATTTCTTTCAGATAGCAAGAGCTATACAAATAATACATTTACAATAATAAAACGTGTACAGCGAATTGGCCTGGAAAGTAAAATCCTTCGCACAGCTTTTATTTTTTTTCTGGCTTCAGTACACCCAGGTAGGCGCAAGCATACACCGACAGAGGCATGCTGAGAAGAGCCTCTGCTTTCCAAAGAGCCTCTGAGGGAAAAAGCCATCCCCAGCACGAGAGCTGTTGCAGAAGGACCTCAGCACCCTTGGAGTGCTTTTCTCTCATCCTGTTGTGTAGGAAATGCCCAGACTCTTCCCTAATTTGGCAGAAATTCAATTCACCTAGTCTCAAACCTTCAGAGAAGAATCCATTAAGCTTGCTTCCATTTGTCCTAGCAACGAATTAGTATACGGAGACATGAAGAAAATAATTTTGAATTACTTTTTCCATTATCTAGTTCTCACTTGCTGCAATTTCCCGTTGCCTAGCCTGGCTTCTTTATTCTCCTTGTGTCCAGCGCATAGCAATTATCTTGATATCTAGGAAAAAGCATTAGGTTTTAAGATCTCAGGCTCCATTTTGACAAAGGTTTTACAATCCAGAGACACTAAGGGAAGAGGATTAAACTTCCATCTGTTTGCCTTGAGGGGCAAAGTAGAGAAATCAGAGAGAGGTTTCAAAAGATGCTTGTATGATAACGTTGCACAGTCACTAGGTGGGAAAGTCTCCAGTAGAACATACCTGCTTGGTAGTCATCCCAGTCACCAACTGGGTCAGGTTCTCAAAAATTCACTTTATACAAGGCAGGCTAGAAAGATTCCTTCAGATCCCTTCCTCCAGAGTGCCTGCTTGCATCTCTAGACCTGTGCCATCTGCAGCTACAATTTTTGTGACAGAAGTGACAAGGTGGCCTGATCTTCTGCGCAGCTGAAGCACAAACTGGGAACACCAGCGCAACATCGCCCAGAGGCAGCAGGGAGATACCGCAGAGGAGCAATCCCGTCCCTTGGCAAGGGTGAACACCCCACAGCACAGCGGGGCAGGAAGGGAGGTAGGACCACCACCTGGTCCCCTGCAGCACCCCAGTCCTGGGGCCACTGTCCCCAGGGAGTGGGAGCTGCGGTGGCCTGGCCCCTGCACCAGGCGCTGGCACTGACCTTCCCCGGGACAGAGCTGAGTGCGGCCGTGACTCATCAGCCTCCACTCCCCCACCAGTGGCTAGTGACTAATTGTATTTACTCCCATTCTTCGTGTTTTGGGGAGAACAAACATAAACAGGCTTAGTGGTAATTGTTGCTATGTCTCTACTGTTTCCTCCTTCAGCCACGTAGGGGTTTTCCCCCACACACATGGTTTTAGAGCAGTATTTTAAGCCTTTTTTCTTATTTTTAAGAAATAGTGTGAAGATTTCTTGTCTGGTGGGGAAGGAAGGAAGGAAGGAAGGAAGGAAGGAAGGAAGGAAGGAAGGAAGGAAGGAAGGAAGGGAGGGAGGGAGGGAGGGAGGGAGGAAGGAAGGAAGGAAGGAAGGAAGGAAGGAAGGAAGGAAGGAAGGAAGGAAGGAAGGAAGGAAGGAAACTCCAAGGAGTTGTTTCTGATTTGGTGCGGACTCTAGGGGAAAGTTTCTGTAACCTGTCTGCAGAAGAGGGCTGGTCTGCTCCGGGCAGCAAGCATTGCCACAACCCAAAGCAGATTGCTTCACGGTGCCCTGGAGCCTGGAGAAGTCCCCATCATCTCTGGAAAGATCAGCTGTAAGGATAACATCTCTAAGGACATAGTCCAAAAACACAGTGCCCTTGGAAACAGGTCTTCTGGCAGGAACACCAAGCGTCTTGAAGGCTGGTCTGGAGAACCAGCTGCTATCACACATCCTTGCCTGGAAAGCACTTATGTTTGTACATACCCACACACCTACAGTCCCTTGCACACACTTGTACCTATGCAGGTATCACAGCACATAGATATATTTAGCGGGAATGTACAGCTCATGTCTGGAATGGACCTGAAAAGTCCTTGAGGGGTGGTCTTCTCTCTACCTGGAGAACATACAGACTGGCCAGAAGAAGAAGGGAGAAGAGCAAAGGATGAGTGTGCAGTCAACTGGACAGGGCACTTGGATAAGTCGGGTTCTATTGAATATGCTATTAATTATATAAAAACATTATATAATTTTGAAATAAATTATATAGTACCGATATATAAATTAATTACATAATTCCAGCCTCAGACAGAAGACTCAGATGCTTTTATTTATAAGCACACATTTTTATGTATTTTAGAATACGTATAACCCAAAGCTCAGCAAGTAGGATGATTCCCTGAGAGACGGGTGACCTTTGGTCAAGCTTTCGCTTACGCAAAACCCAGAGGACTGTTTAGTGACAGTCACGGCAGCGAGGGTGACAGCGCCCCAACAAGGCGACCCGACCCAGGCTGGCCCTGAGCACGGACTGCAGCCTCAGCAGCCTGCGGTTAGGCATTTAATTCGAGGTTTAAGCTCATCTCTGTGCCCTGCCTGCAAGCCAGGCTGTTTAAGAAGCTGAAATCTTGCTGTAAGAAACCCGCTGGTGCTGGGGACCCAGCGGCTCCCACCGCCGCGCAGCCGTCTCTGGCCACGGCTTTGCCCCTCTCCAGGAGCTGTGATCTTCGGAGGACGATGCCTGATGCAGCATCTGTGAAGCACGAAGCACCTCGAGGCCCAAACTCACCCGATCCACAGACATTACGTACGTGTAATACAGCATCACTGAAGAAATGTGTATAATGAAATTGAACCCCATAGGCTTCCTAACGCTGGCTGCAGCCATCCCCTCGGTCCCTCGCCCAGTGCAGCCATCTGCAGGCTGGCACCAAAGCCAGTCCTTCAGCCTCCGCGCAGGTGCTGGAGGCTGGAAGCCAACCCATTCGTGCTGTATTTCAGAGCTGGGACGGGTTCATTTGTTGCTTTTTCTATTAATTTTGTACAGCGTCCTGATAGTCCTGATAATGCTATCGCCCTCTTTACACATCGCATCACAAGGGGCTTGCTTATGACTGCAGCTACAGGTGGGACTATTTTCAGGGAAGAAAATCGAAGCATGCTCTGTTCTTCCTTTCAGCCGAAACCTTCCACTTTGGCCCAGGCAAAAACTCCCAGTGAGTGTCTCTGGCAGGACTCCACTGTCCTGTTCTGCAACCTAGTGTTTCATGGCAATTACTCTCCAATTACTGCTATTCAACCATATCGGCTTTTTGGAAAGCTTTTGGGGAAAAAATATCCCCAAAATCAAGGAAAAATGGGTTTAGTACCTGTAAGTCCAGGTGGGCAACTTCTACTCAAAGGAGGAAAATGGCTGGTTGTGGAGGAAATCAGTGGGGTAAGATACTTAAGTAAAGACTGGAAACTATACCTGTATATCGTATTTCTGATTCATTTTTGCTGAATCATATAGGCAGCAGATCCCTGTAATACTGCTGTTGGATGTCTATGTCAAATGATGCCGGGACACAAAGCCACCGAAAGCATCCCCAGCTGTGACGAAGCAGACACCAGGCTGTCTGTCCTGCAGCAGGGTTTTCTGCAAGAGCAGAAGACTCAGGAATCCCAATACCGGCAAAATTTGTCATATGTAATGAAATACTCTGGAAACTATTTGCAAGCGAACAGTTCCCAGGGCATTTCCTTGCTCATTAGAAATTTGCAAATTGTTAATGAATGATCAAATATTAATATGTAGATAGGGTGCAGTATCAGAAGAGATCCACTGTTTGGATAAGAGATTAGCCGTGTTCAACGGGCACCCGCTCAGTGCTGTGCTCAGGACTGTTACGTCAGGCTCATGGATTGCCATTTAAAAACAGGAAATGTCATTGAATATTTGGCCGTGCATTGAAGATTACTGGGCCATTATAATCTGCTTGCTAAGACACTGATAGGAGAGAGACGGATGCCTCCCGCATACGAGGAGACGCTCCTGGAGTACAAAGAGCTCCTGAAGCCCTCGGGGCAGCGGCTTTGCTGGCTCCAGCACACGCGCGGCCCCAAGGTGGAGCAGACTGTTTTTCTGATACCGTGTACATAACACTCCACCCAAGCCTCCCTGTGTAAATAGAAAATAAAGTTAAATTATGCCAGTAAAGAGTGGATTGCACTGGTCACCGGGAGTGCTTGTGTATGTTCAGCCATAACCTACGATAAGGTGCTCGCCAATAAAATGCCTCCTGGAGGCAGCTCTCCTGGAAGCTGCAGGATGCCAGAAGAACCACCAGCGTTTCACTTGCCCCGGTGGGGACAGCAAGGGAGGGACTGAGGAATGGGTGGGAGCCACTCGGGACCACAGAAGTCCCCAGGGCTGAGGCGGGGGTCCTTCTCTCTTGCGGGAGAAAGGCAGGAGTGTTGTTTGCCACCAGCAGATATAAGGGGACGAAGTTCGATTCAAAGAGGTAAACCTTTGAAAAACCTTTGAAACCTTTCTACAGACAAAACTGCCCCACAGACAGTAAAGCAGAGCCGTAATCGGGACACAGATAACACAGCCTATAATGAAGGCAGAAACTACAGAACCCCACAACCAACCCATCCTGCAGCAAAGAGCTGCTGTAAAGCAGTTTTAACGCTAGTCTATAATCACAATTAGAAACGTAATGCTTTGGTATAGGATGTTTTTAAGAACAAAAACTTGAGGCAAGTTTCATTAGGACTGTGATAAATAAAAAAGTCTGAGCAGGGCACAAATTTGGTGCATTTCTTACAATCAAAAAGAAATTCCTATTTCTGTCATCCACTGGTGCGGAAAAAAGTGTTGTCAGCTTCTGATATAAAAGCTACAGGAAAACTCACTTCCAAGAGAGTTGGTTTTACACTTTTTATTTATGAAGAGGGAGTCCCCGGCCTTGGACCTGTCCCATCCCGAGGTGAGGCTGCTCGCCAGTGGAGGCTGGCAGGGGCCGGCTCCGCTTGCCCACCCGGAAGCCCGTGGTGGGGCGACCACACTCCCACCCTCCCTCCCACCGGCGAGCAGGCGGGTGGAATTGGGTTTGAAGAAATATAGCTATGGCTGTCCCTTACAGTCCTCCTAAGGGGAAAAAAAAAATGAAATAAGGGAAAGGTTACTGCAGACTGATAACAGCGAGGGAGGCTGGGCACGGTACCTGTTGCCAGGGAGAGTTTGCTCCAGCGCAGGCAGGGCCCCCTGTGCCTCCGGATGATGGGGAGAGGTTGGGAAAAGGCATCCTGTGGGGGGAGGCAGACAGAGAGGAGCAGCGCCGCTGGATGAGGAGCTGGGGAGAGATTGCAGACAGCCCGGCCGGGGGCCCAGGTGGTCAGGGAGGGAGATCTGAGGAGGGGGGTTTTGTGGGAGAAACCATTGAACACGTTCATGCAATTAAAACTTTGGTCTTCGTGCAAGCGCGTGAAGGAAGTGAATTATGGCTTGGTGGCTTTTGAGAGCTGCCCTTTTGCAGGCTTAGCACTTATGTTGTGACTTCTCGCGTGCAAAATAATAAAAGGCTGTAGATGATGGAAACTTTTTGCAGAGAGAAATGGAAAAGAGCAATGCCGCCAGCAGTTGAGACTGCAGCAGGAACATCCGCGCTTCTGCCCTTGCTGCTTTACGCTGCTCTCGCTTGCGCCATGAGCACACCCGGGAGAGAGTGCAGGGCTGGAGGGGCGGGAGGGTGGAAACACATCACCCCACCGGCTGGAGATCTGTCGCATAAAGCCACGGCTTGGCCTGGGGCTCACGAGCCAGTGCCCATAGGCACAGGACAGGGATGGTGCAGCTTTACCATAGGGAATTGCTTTGGGTTTGGGAAACTAAACCAGGTATGACTACAAAACCTTTAAAACGTGCCCCCTCCCGAGCACAGCCTCAGCAGCCAGAAGAGCCGGGCACCCCAGCAGCACAGCCCTCCTTCCCTCCCCACGCCGCCTGCGGGAAAACCGGCTGCAGCCCAGGACAAGGCTCCTGAGCCGGGTGAGAGGCTGCCCCTGACGAACACACATCCATGCTTATCTGCACCCCGAATCCTGCCCAACGTGGGCCTTCGCTCCCCCCATCGCCGCCCCTAGCCAGGGCAGCCGGGACACCACCATGGGGAAAACACCAATCCCATGGCCACCAGTAGCGTGATTGAGCACTGGCTTGGTGGCATTAACTCTTGAACCCCCCCCACCAGACAAAGCAAAGGCCCTGGCAGAGGGCACCCCCCCAAATGGTGTTGCAGCCCCCCAGCAACGGGCCCGCTGCGACAGCAGGTGCCCCTCAGCAAAGCCCCACCGCTGCCGTGAAAAAAACCCCCCTGGGATCAGGGTGAATTATGCACATCCTTAAGTATTTGCAGGATAGAGGCCTTAGTTCACTGGGTTAAAATACCAGAACAATATAAAACACCTCTGCCTCTGGAACCCACTGCACTTCATAAAAATCCTTGGGACCCTGCTGGAGCTAAGCCATTGTTGATAGCCATAAAAAATAGGTTAATAAATCTTCTTCCACTGATGAAATAGCTACTTCACAGCCAGAACTAAACAAATCGAGCATTTCAAAGCAACCTGCTTGCCACCAGCCCTGATTTGCACACCAATACGAGCATCCCCACCGCCCAGCCTGGGCAGGACCCTGAGCCCGCACTGTCCCTCCCTCCCCACTGTCACAGCCAAGTGCCAGCAGGAGATTTACTGCCCCAATATTTTCCTCCCGAGTGACGGGAAGGGGATTTACCTCTGCAACCGCAGGCCGTTGGGGTGAAACCATCCCAAAACCAGAGACCAACCAGGCAGCCGCGCTGGCTACCCACACCGACACTGCCGGGCCGGTGGTCCCCCGCCAGCCGGAGCCGCTGTTGCAGACAGACACTGAAAGTTCATCATGATGCCACTTTTACCTCTTTTTTTTGGTTGCCCCCCTTTTAGAAATGGAAATGTAGTAAAAGAAAGGCAAACCCTCATCCCCCTGCTGCTCCACAGACGTTATCTTGAAAATTTAATCTAATAGGTAAAAAAGCAATTAAAGAAGAGGCTCCGTTCTTAACAAGCTGTCTCAAGTCATTGTTTTTTAAATGGAGCTGATAGCCAAGGGGAGGGAAAGAGTACATTTCACTAGCTTTTCCCAACTGCACAGCCACTGATGTGTTATAATAGTGTGATAACTAGAAAGAGGAAAAAATACTTTAACATTTCAGTCTTAATAAAAACTTCTTAAAAAAGAAGGTCTCACCCTAAATTCATGCCAGTGCCTTCTTCTGCAAAGCCAGGGCTGACTTGTTCTCTTCCCTCCTGCCTACACGGAGAAGAGCAGGGCTGGGCTGTGGGGCAGGACCCATTTCCAGGCAGAAAGAGTCAGTAAAAAGCTGCATCTAAATATCGACGTTTCAACAGAATGCACTATTTGCTTAACCAGATGTTATGTATTTGCCTAGAGAATCACACTGGGGGGGGGAAAAAAGCACATTTTTAGGTCCTTTTAGCAACAATGAATCACTTGGAAGCAGCGATGAGCAAATCCTAAATTTTTCAAAGCCACTTGATTTGGGGCTCAGATTTCCTGATAACTGCTAGGATTTGGGTTTCCGAGACAGGTGTTTGGCATTTCTAACTCCCTGCTCCCTTTAGGAGACATCCATCCGAGCATTTAAACTCCTACGGTCTTGAAAGTTCAAGTCAAGGTGGTTTTTGTTTTGCTTTTCCCCCTGAAGGTCAGCTCAGGATTGAATCCTTTTGTCAAGGTTGGCTGGAGAGCAGGAGGCTCTGTTAATCTGCAGGCACCGCGGCTCCCTCCTGGCTTCCTTCCCTTGCAGTTTGTTTTGCTTCAGGATTCACCCCCTGGGATTGTAAAGGCTGCAGACGAGGGTTAGAGGTGAAACAAAGAAAAAGAGGTTGGTTGTTTATTTAGAGGGAGCCAGAATTCATAATGTTGGAGACACTGGGCCCCTCCCAGGAGATAACCGTAATTTTACAGCACCTCTACACAACTTTTTTTTTTTTTTCCTCCAGAAATAAAATACAGTGACAGATCCAAACTAACATTTACCCAAGTAACTCCTAGAACCAAAACAAGAATGAGTTTTTTCCTGCAAAGTGACCAGCCACTGGAACAAAACAAACATGCCTCCATTGATCTCCACGTGGGAAAGCATCTGAAAAAAGAAATACAGACAACTTTGCCTCTTTCAGAGACCTCCTCCTTTCATTCACTCAACTTGTGCCTTATTATGGAGGTCTTTTTTTTGACCATGGATCTTTTTTCCTTGGGAGATAATCTTCTTATCCCCCTCCCTTTCAACGAGAAGGCCAAATTTTGCTTTCATTTATTGGCTGCAGAACCCCGCTGGCCGGCAGCTAAAAGGGACACCCCATCCCACGCGGCCAGCCTGGCGCTACATTTGCCCTGTTCATACCTTGAAAAAACTTGCTTTTTCCCCAGGCTTTTCTGGGTGTTTGCCCTCCAGGGCAGCATCCGCTTGCAATGAGATGGGTGGATTTACAGCAGAGCAAGGGGTTGTGCAACAACAACAAAAACTGGATTCCAGGGTGCTGATAAGAGAAGGTAAACCTTCCTTGCGACCGGAGCCCGGCCACTCACCCGGCCGCTAATCCGGGGTGAATCTGCTGGCGTCAGTGGCTTTACGCTAAACACACACTGGGGTGAAAAATGAGAGTGGGAGCCCAGCCCCGGCAGCCCAGCCCCAGCACGCCGCTACCAGAAGCGGCTGCTCACTTTCAAGCTCTCGGCACAGCCTGTAATCACCCAATATTGAAACCAGATTTACAAGCTCTTTAGAGGAGGAGAAGTTTGTGATTTCCAAAGCAGACGCATTCGGTATTTCAGAAAAAGGTCAAGCCCCCTGTGGAGTAAAGGGGTTTTAATAGAATCAGTTCAGCGGGAGTTAAGAGGAGACATACCAACCCAGCGGCTCTCAACGCTGGGAGAAGCAGAGACATAAGAAAAACCACAACCATTATTGTTTTGAGGAAAGAATCAGGGAGAGAGAGAGGCACGGGAGAAGCTAAATTACATCTTGGACGTTTGATTTCATTTATTCTGATCCTGGGGACTTTTTCAGTTAGACATAGAGAGGGTCGTCCTTCTTACGCTGCAGGGCTTGCAGCGGTTTCAAAGAAAGGAGTGTTTGTTATGGTCTGCAGGGGAAATCTGAGAGCGCGCAGCACAATGACAAATCCAGGCTCCTCAGTCAAACACATTTTAAAAGGATAGCCATCGCTACTGGCTCACCTCTTCGGCCTCCAGCCAGGCTCTTCAGCTATTACTGTTTGTTCCCTGCCTCTCTAGATGACACGCAGCAGGTGTCTGGGACCACCTTGTTCCACGCTGCTGTGGCACCCAGCAGCCGGGAAGCCCGTGAAACATCACTAAGGTCCCTCTTTGTCACAGGAATATGGGTTTTCTAATAAGTGTAATGGCCAGTGGGTGTTGCTGAGGTCTGCAGGTAACATCAGCAGCCACCACAAAAATACTTAGTAGCAATAGAGGTGGCTGCTGCTCAGGACACCCTTCAGACTCCGCAGTCAGTAAGTGAAGAGATGTGACGTGAGGCTCATTCCATAACTCGCATAACTGCTGCCAAACAGTCACCAGAGCTCATAACGTAGTTTCCTGAATATACGGGCTTCAAAATAAATTGGAAATCCAGATTTCATCCTTAGGAGACTCACATCCCAGAAATTTCTAGGCCCTAGCAGCTACCACACCTGACCTACACATACCACACCAGGTAACAGCCGCCCCAGGAGACAGCAGCTGCCAACCCCAGCACTCGGTGTCCCTGCTCCCAGGGCTGCAGGGGAAGGCAAACAATCTCTTTTCTTCTTTAAAGCATCTCCCCAGCAAGGGGCCAATTAGAGCATCCTGGTCTTACTGGCCTTTTAATGGCAAGCATAAATAGGCCCTTACGCATTCAAATCATCAGCAAATGAGTGGTGAAGGTCACAGGATGCTTAAATGACTATACAACACGCTGCCTTGGATTTCTGGAGAAAGCACTTGAAAGGTTTATCCATCAGATCTTCTAACTGGTCTAGTCATCCTAACTACTGGTGCAGTTCCATCTGACAGACACGCTTTCAGGTTTGCCTCTTTCAGCACCAAGTTCCCAGCCAGTCATTCCCCAAAATAATACACTTGGCAGAGCCGACAACTGCCCCAGACTTTCAGATCAGCACAAAGGAAGGGCAGAGCTCTTCTAGGAAAGCAGCCCTGTGGAAGGTCAGCCAGAAGACCACAGGCCAGATTCCAACAGCAGTTGCAGCCACATAATTTCTTAAACTTCAGCAGCAGAAAAAGGAAAAAAAAAATAAAATAAAAAATCAGAGAACAGAGTTTGTGGCATTAAAAGCAACTTTTCAGGCACTTGGAAGAAGAAAGAAGCATCAGCAACTTGAGGTACGTAGATGAAATTAATTGTTCTTAAGTACACTTCAGTGTTGCCAACATGGGCATGGTGGGGTCTTGGCGTTCCCAGGGCTTTCGCTGTACTCAGCCGGTGCGAGTGTGTAACTGTACGAGTATGTCTGTAATATCAATGCCTCTGTTCACACAGCCAAGTGACCAACTTGTCTCACACAGTTTGAGCGTACTTTCAGCAACACAAACCTGTGACTTAGAGGGGCAGGTTTCCCTTCCTTACACCCCTTTGCATTTCAGGCTGCATATCCCAAAGCAATCTACCACTGTGAGCAGTGTACAGGATCAAAGCATTGCCACAAGATGGCTGTAACCCCATTTCTGCCACCCCCTTTTCACTGGTGACAACAGCAGTGGCTCAATTTCACAGCCAGAAGCACTTCTAAAGCTACTTAAAACATAGATGAATACTATCTCCCACAGCAGCATTTTGGACTTCTCTTTCACCACGATGTGGCATCTGCTTTTTAAGCAAATCTACTTTAATTGCTGCAGCAAAGTCCAGTAAAACAAGAAAAATAAATACAATAAGCTCCCTTGGATAATCCAGAGATTTCATTTGTTTTTAGCAACTGAATAAATGAAGTGATCAAGTAAAGCCAACTAGCTGAAGGAGTGAGAAACAGTTAAGTGCACAAGTGCTGGCAGGGAGGAAAAGCCACCTATCCAAGAATAGCATAAAGGAGGAGCCAGAGATTAAAGCAAGTACACTGTTGATTCTTCAGTCCCACACAAAAGTAGCAGCATGTGATACCGAGTTACTCAAAAAGAGCAAGGCAGATGTTTTCCACTGTGCCCAGAGGGGTTATCAGCAGAAAAAAAAAATAATATCTATATACACACACACAGCAGAATAGGCTATGTGGTTTTGAGGTTTCCCTCCCCTTCCTCCCCCTACTCCCCCAAAAGAGTTGAGTGAAAGGTACAAAATGAAAAAAAAATAAAAATCACAGAAAGCAAGATTTGTGAGATAGAGAGGAAAACCATCTACGAGGAATTAGAAGCCACTTTCTGACATGTTTTGCACAGAGAGAAGCAGCACTTCTTCATTAACAGAGAGGAAGAAACAGTTATGACACAAAGCTGCAGAAGAATTCACTCACGTTATGAGCAAAATACAACAGACAAGAACTGAGGATGTGGGTTCACTCCTACTTGAAGTATTAAACAATAAAGCTGCCACCTTCATTCTGAAATAACCATGTAATTTCACACGCAAGAGTAGGAAAACAGACTCTGTTTTCAGACCCTAATTGTTACGCACAGCATTACCATACATACCTTATGGATTTGTTCCCTGCCAACCCCCAAAAAAAGTTTTTTTCCAAAACAAAAAAGTCACAAGCAAGTTTCAGACAAAATATATATATTTAAAAAAATCTTTACAATAAGTCAGGAAACATAGGAGCTTGCATACAGTTTATTATAATAACTCAGTTCTCAGCTCCCTACAGTTCAGATAACCCTGGTGACAGTGTTCACAACTTCTAATTTTTGCTTTCATAACTTTAAAGCAAACAATACATTTGAGTGTATTTTACTCTGTGCAAATAAGACAACTTTTGGAATCCTTCAGAAGAAATATCCAAGATTCTGTTTGCAGAGGTCCTTTGTTTCTCAAAGATGATTTATGAGAGTTTTTGTTTTAAGATAAAGTGCTCCTGTCCAGCAGAACCCAAAGGCCTTCAAGAGTTCAGAGAGTAAGTTTAGCTCAGATTAAAAAAATAATTGGTCATACAAATTCCAGCTTCCCATGTCCGCTGTACATTCCCCAGTGGACTAGCGAAAGAATTTTATCATTGCTGAGGTCCGAATGTCTCATTTTATCACAGGTCATGCAGCAGTTCTCGTGACCAGTCACAGGCACCATGCATTCCAAGTCCAATTTTGCCACCTGCCCTTTTTTCGAATGATGTCCATGAAAACTATAGTGCAAACGGGAGAGCATTTGCTGTCGTTGATCTTGCAGTCTCTTATTTTCACTCCTGAGCATCCGCAAGGCCAGCATGATAAGGAGCACCAAGATTAGCCCACCAGCTATAGGAACAGCAATTACAGCTGCCCTGAACCATAACTCTTTCGAAGAGGTCAATTCCTGCACCTTGGTGATGAGATTCCTGCTGCTGTCATGTTGATATCTGCTCCCTTGTCCTGCAAAGGGGAAAGATGGGAAGCTTAGTTCAGTATCAAGAACTGGTTTGTATATAAGCAACTCCATTAAATGCCACACTGACAAGTTTAAGGAGCCACAGCTACACACTGTACAGTATCTACAGAAAATACTCCTATGAAGTGAAAGAGGAGTTTCTAAGGCTGTTTGGAACATGGAATTTCTTCCCCTGCTAGCTGATTTAACTAGGAATGCCATTGCTTCCTAGAAGCAACGTCAAGTTGGCAAGACAGACCTCTAATATTAATGCAGACAAAAAAGCTACTCAGCTGAGATGCTCCCCTGCATCCATCCACCCGCTTCTCCCTCTGGTGTCTCTACTTAACACCTAAATCAATCACAGACACATAAAGTCTCAATTACCACCAGCCTGACAGCCAGAAGACAGATTTCACTGAAGCTTCCTTGCCCTACCTGAAGTCTCGCCCCTGGAAGGAGACAAAACATCATGTAGTCCTCTGTAATTGCACATATCTTCATGACAGCATTCCAACGTGGACACGGTGGTGGTGCCAGAGTGGTTTTGTGCTTGTTTGGCTTGGCAGATATCAGCTGTGTTCGCAATAGAGTCCAAGCAGCCATGAGTAAGTGGGGAATGTGTATTCTGAGGATCAAGCAGTCTGGAGAAGCAGGCGCTAAGCTCAGATTTGCACATATAGCCGGTTGCAACACAGTGTGCAGCATCACAGTAGCATCTGATTTCACCTAAAAAAAATAAAAATTGTGCAAGAAAGGTAAGAATTTTGTCCTTTAAGGACACATCACCAGGTACTCCTATTAGCCACAAGCATCACACAACCAAACTCACTGCCAGTTTTGGGTTATTCCTCTAGACCGTAAATCCACAAGAGCAGGAGTTGTTTCCTTCCTATCACTGTACAGTGCCTACCTCGTTGTAATCTTAATCCCTGCAAATGCCTTGGGGCACTTGTTTTAATTACTAGTAGTATAGTCCTTTGAATTAAAGCAAGAACATTTCGCTAAAACAGGGATTGGGGGAGGGTGAAGGGGGGGGCGAGGAAGGTCACAGTGGCTTTTTTTCCAAGGTAAATAGCTAACAAGACCATTTTATAGCTACTTCTACTAGCGGTCAGCAGTTGCATCAAACCACATTTAAAATGAAATCCCAGTTTTAAAAGCAATACACACCTTCAGTCCTATAAGGAAGTCACATGTATGTTTTAAACCATTACTACAGAAACAGCATTCTATTTCTATAGAGGTAGTGCTTCTTTTAACTGGACGTAATCACACAGCAAAAATACTAGGTTTAAATACTTGTGTGACAAATGAAAAAAAAAAATCGGAACTGCTGAATTTTTTATTACCTCTCAATACCGTGCCAAAATTTAAAAGGTTTAACTAACACCTTATAAAGCTATTAGCTAGAACCATTACCATCTAAGTCTCCCAGTCAGGAAGGATTTTACTGTGTGAAACTGGGCAACTATTTGTAATTTCTCCAGAAAGAGAGAAATTCTTTACCCATTCAAGCAAAAAGGGTTTTTTTTTTTAATCAGTATTATAAAAAAGAAGCAGTGCAGGTTATAATTAATCTGTTTGCCAGAGTCAATGTCTCTCAACTCAAACGTAAAGTTATTAAATGGGGTGAAATTGCGAGGTTAAAAGCTCCCCCTTGCCCCTCCCCAATTCTTCATGCAATCTAACATGCGGTCAAAAGGGGAAACACTTAGACTGAAAATCCTCTACCGGCTCTATGAAAAATCTCTCAGGAAACCTCAAAAATTTCTGAAGGAAGCGATAAAAGAGTTCCCTTCATAAAACTCTTCATTTTGTGCTCTCCAAACTGCTCTGGTACGAATTATATGCATCCTGTGCTGTAGGGAAAACTTACTCTTTCTAGGCAAGCTGCAACTCAAACATAATTCAATGTGCCATCGATCCAAGATGTAAGAGGAAGCCGGATTTTGGAGTCATCCTTAGAAGACTGGACTTAAAACTACTTCTAATGTGCCTGGTGTACTTGCCATCGTAGCGGCACCATGGCTTTCAAACTCAACTGAATTGTCAGATGTCCCCTTTCTACAGTTTGCACTCCAAAAAAAAAAATCAGTCTAGAGGCTTCCCTGTTGTCAACCCTTCTTATGATGCTTCCTCCCACCCCATACCTAAGAAGTATTCTGAAAGATGTTAAAAGTCATCCTAACCAAGCTAGTTTCCTCTTTTCAGCCTACCTTAATACTTCCCCCAAAATGCTACTGCGGACTCCAGGCCTTGAAGTTCCCACTGCTCTTTAAGAACTCTGCTTAATAGAAGCCAAATGGAGTGTCTCACTGTCTCCAGTCCAATTCCCTTGGGCTTCTAGACCAAGTAACCTAATTTTTTGTTAATTCACACACACTGTCATCCAGCATGCTATGGAAAAAAAAGACTTGATCATTTTCTAAGCATTCTATGTGAGGTCTTCCCCCGGCCTCTCTGAAAAAAATTATTTTCATCATTTTCTCAGTGTATGAGAGTTAAAAATAAGATGCAAACAAGGAACACCACCAGAGCTGACTGTCCTTTCATGAGTCTCAGCACAGCATGGGAAGAAAGTGAAACAATATGCATACTTCCATCTCAACTGTTTGTACAATCCTAGTAAAAAATCTACATTTTATTGACTTAAGACAATTTTATAAACAAAATCTGATGGGCTAGTCATCAGGTTAATTCAACTGCTTTTTAATTAAAGCCACATTTTCAGTGAAACAGAATGGACTTTGTATTACTGTATTAAAACTGTATTTCTGTCAATTCATAAAGTTTCTTCCTGTGCTATGCAAAAGGCCAGAGAGGCTATTTAGTATTTTGAAACAGTGAACAATGCCCTTCTGTTCCCTCCTCTTTCTTGTTACTGTATGTAGCTATTAAAGAAAAATGTCTGCTTTTAGTCAAGATGGCTACAGGAGAGACTGCAGGCTTCTCTTGAAGCTTTTGAAGTCAACAGCAGCCAGAAGTCTGTGATCCCCTAATTATATCATTATCAGGCACATAGTTTCAGTATCTGCGACTTCACATCACTCAGTCACTCCCTGTTCTGCCCGCTTTGATGGGGCCAGCAGGCTCCCCCCTGCACGCTGCAAGGGCTGTTATTTAGGGTTAATTACAGCCTCCCTTCCAAAATAAATAAATACCGTCGCACACCGTCACCGCGCTAACTTATCCTGTACCCTCCTCCCCGAAGCACGGCGATTACAGGCCGCCAGAGGGTCGCCGCTGCCCCGGCAGGGCGCTCCCCGGGCGGCTGACAGGACAGGGCTGGCCCGGGGCCGGGCCGCCGCCCCCGCTTTGACAACAGCGGGCTCGGACCGACCCACACCGGCGCCCAGGTGGGACGGGACAGGCGGGAGGGCACAGCCCCGGCGGCTCCCCGCCGCCCGCCGACGAGGGCTCAGCGAGAGGCTCCCGCCGCGACCCGCTCCCGCCGGCCTCGCCTCGGGGGCGGCCGCGGCGACGGCCCCGCCGACGCCTGAACGGCTCCCTCGGGCCCGGCTCCCCTCAGACCCACCGCGTCCTGTCTCCCTCAGGCGCCGGGTCCCCTTCCTCAGGAGCGGCTCCCCTCAGGCGCCCCCGGGTCCCCTCAGAGCCTGGCTCCCCTCAGGCGCCCCCGGGTCCCCTCAGAGCCTGGCTCCCCTCAGGCGCCCCCGGGTCCCCTCAGAGCCCGCCGCGGCCTCACCTCTGGTGAGCAGGACGGCCATGGCGCAGAGCTCCAGTTGTAGCCAGATGAAGATGTAGCTGGAATGGCGATCCATTTACCCGCCGGCGCGGCGCCGCTCGCCACAGCCCGCAGCGCAGGCACGGCCGAGACGCCGCCGCCCGCCCACCCCTGCCTCGCCGGAGCGCCGAGGAGCCGCTCGCCCGCGGGCAGAGCCGTTGCGCGGCCACCCCTGCGGCGGGCGGGCAGGGGACGGCCGCCGCTCTCTACCTGCCCCTCACTCCGCCGCCGCGGCCCCGTCCCTCAACGCAGCAGCGAGCGCGGCGGCAGGGACTGTGCGTCCCGGCGGGCGCTGCCTCACTGACACGGCAGCGGTGCCTCCCGCCCCGTAAATACCGCCCGTGCCGAGCGCTGCCCGCCCCGCCCCCCGCCCCGCCCCGCTGCGTCCCATTGGTCGCGCCGCTCGGAGGGGGGTGGGGCCGGCCCCGCCCCGGCGGCGGCGGCGGCGGCGGCGCGCTCGGCCCCGCGGCGCGACGGGCCCTCCCGCCCGCGGCGCCCCCGGGCGGCGGCGGTGGCGTCTCCGGGCGGGCCATTAACCCCGCTTAATTCAATGATGGGCACTAAGTGCACGGCCCCAGGCTCCTCGGGGCTCTGCCGGGATAGCGCTCGGTGACGGCAGGCAGCGCCCTCGCTCGCCGCCTTAGTTTCGGGGCTCGCCGGGGCCGGGGCGGGGATCCCGCGAAACGATCCCCATCAGAGCGAGCAAATGCAATGGCTGTGGCCGCGGGCTTGGTGGAGCCGTGTTTAATGAGCACACAAACCCCTCGCCTCCTGATGAAAGGCTGAGCCCAAACGAGACGAGGCCGAGCCCTCCCCGCCGGCTCCCGCTGCCCCCCGCCCGCGGCGCTGCCACCGGCCCCTGTTCTGGCAGACCCCGGTTACTGCCAGCCCTTCCCCTGCTCTTCTGCTCCCGACGCTCGAGGCTGTACCAGGATGCAAAACCGTTGCAACACCTGGGATGCCAGAAGTCTCGCTGTAGCCGGGTTGGTGGGGGTTTTTTCGCCAAGGTTATGAGAAGCCGACGTTTGGGCTCGATGCAGCGCAGAGGTGCCAGGGTGGCACCAGGACGCAGCTGCCACCTCCAACCCACCGGGTCCAGGCCATCCTTACAGCCTGGGATGCACCATGCGGCTCGGGGGGCTTCTGCGTCTCCCACACTGTCCCCCGGGCTCGTCCACGCCGCTGTCACGTCCACGCAGCGACAGCAGGCCCGTGGGGCAGAGCCCTTAGCAAATACACCTGACCCTATTCTCCTTCCGACATTTCCTTTTGAAAAACAGCTGTTGGGAATGGAAGCACGAGGTGATATTCCACCACCGGGCTCAGACACAGCTCCTTGTGGGTCATGTTTAGCTTGAACAGTTCTCCTTCACATGTTGGTCCTGAAAACAATGTGCCCCATAGTTAAAATTTCTTTGCTAACTTAGTTTTCTCCTTTCTTTTCTCATTACATTTTATAAGCCTCGATTTCTGCAGCATTTGAACGCTGACTGTTTCCCATTTATGGGCAAAATGCTTTAAATATTTGGGTCTGCAGCCTGTATTAAAGCTGTTGGATGATGTGTAGATAATAAGTTAATAGCAAAACCGACTTCAGAATTTTAATTTGCAATGTTTTGTGAGTCTTTAAAGACATTTTCAGTTCAGGACATAATACGTTGTGACAGAGACATTCCTCCCTGAAAGAGAAAGGAGGAAATATGAAATCTGAGATTGAGATAACACCAGTTTACCTTGGCAGAGAGGCACAGACTGGATCTCGAGCTAATTAGTGCTGATGCCATCACACGTTATAATGGTTTTACTGCGAGTCTTGCCATTTGCATATGTATAAGATAGATACACGTGTGCTGCACCGCAGTCTTTACACTTATGTTATACATATTTGCACTCCACCACAAAGTAATTTTCTAATTCTTGTTTCTGTTTAGAAATTACAAAAACAGCGAGATCAGCCAAGCCATATCTCCCACTCTGGCACCAGCTATCAGACGCTCATTTGCAAACATATGAAAATATCATTCATTATAACTTAGAATCATTACAGCAACATGTGCAATTCTGTTTCTTCTGTTCCTACCCCTGGTGACAAGCGCATTTAGCAGAGCTCCTTTGTTACATGCGATACCGACAGACTGGAAATGGCTTTTATTCGTGGAGCCACATTACTGCGCTAAGTAACTTGAGAGACTCCCTGAATATTATAAACATCCTGGCCGAGGGAGCATGGACAGACTAACCAGAAGGCAATGTGCTCAAGATCAGTTTTGAGCAGCAAATTTCATTGACAGCTGTCAAGTTTGAATTGTGAGTTACAATTTACTGTAAAAAATTGCTATTTCTGTATGCTACAGGCATGCTTGAAGCACCACAAGTGACGGAGGGGCGGCAGAGATCTCTCCCCAGCCTTGGTTCCCCCCAAAGCAACTGCTTTAAAGATCCTCTTGGGAACCTGTGGATCAAGCCAGGGTGTCAGGAGGGTTTGACTGCCTCACTGTGTCTCCTCGCTCGCTGGTACTCTCTGCTCGGGGAGCTGCCCAAGGATTGCGTGGGGTCCTCTGACAGACCATAGCATAAACAAAATAATTCAGCTTCTGGAGCGCTAATTTGCTTTTGTTATAGAGGCAAGAGCAAACAGAGCCAGATTGGCCTGAAAAAAAAAGGGACAGGAGACAGACCCAGCCCAAAGCAATAACAACAATATGTTCTGCAACCAAAAAGAATGTGTTATAATGACTATGAGGAACCATCAAGGAAAGCATCAGGAGCCCGAAGCCGCATGACGTGCCTCTAGCTGCCATGGGAGAGCAGCCTGGAGCCTCCGCTGGTATGGACTGCACAGCCCCACAGAGCACAGGGCTGCTCCCTCCCACCTGATACGGGGACGCCGTTTGAAACCAACACGAAAGAAGGACCTGGTTGTAAAATCAGCCGCTGGGCACCTCAGGGAAAGGGACTGTTTTGGGAAGCATCTCACAGGAGCACGTTCCCCTCTGCATCAGCTCAAGATCACATCACAGATGCAAAATTTTATCTTTAAGGAGATGAAATTCCCAACCGAAAGAAAAGATCCATCCAAAGAGGCTTTACAGGCCACTCAAATGCTGGTTTGACTCCTTTACTTCATTTCATAGGCCAATAGCTGCAGTGCCAAGTTTCTGCCAGGAGGACTTAAAAGCCAATGAGCCCTTCTTAAAGACCAATTCAAATGAGCATCCAAGGTCCCGAACTATTCCAGACTTGGGCTTCTCCTATCAGGCAAGCAGCTGCTCAGCACAGGGCCTGCTTTCCCCTACAATCACACTGGAGAAAAGGCCCTCTATTTTCCATCAGGAGCATGTGAGCAGTGCAGCCATGCAAGAGTCTCCCTCCCAATGTCAGCTGGTGAAATCCCTCCAAAGAATTCCCAAACCACATCCACCAGCTTCTCCAGAAGCTCCATGTGCCTGAGAGCCCCAGCACAGGCACGAGAGGGTGACTGGCATGAGGGGTTTAGGTCTTTCCCAGATCAAGGAGGAAAATAAGACAAGCCAAGACAGAGGCCAAGCTGGCAGCACTTCCCGAGTACGTTACTTTGACTGAGAGAAAAGCTCCTTTCTGACTCAGGGGGCGGGAGCTGGGGGGGAATCAACCTCATCCCTTTGTATTGCTTCTTTCATATATTCCCTTTCTCTTTTCCACACAAATTGACATCAACGCCTGTCCCTGCTGCTCCTCCCTCCCGCATGTGTGCCATCAGCAGCAGCGTGCCTGTAAAACTGGCAAAACAGTTGAAACTTCGGCCTGCAGGTGCCCCCCATTTAAGCAACTAGCCCTAGAAGAACGGTTTGCAGTGAAAAGTAATTCCTTCATCTGGCAGCTTTGAACATTTTCACGAATTCCTCACCCTTCTATAAACCTGCCTGGCATGCTGGCAACTGGCCACCACTTCCCCCAAATGTTTGGATGTAACCCTTCCCTCTACCTCTAACAACAACCATGTTAACGCAGTATTCTCTGCCTGTTTGAACCCTCCACCAACCTCAAAAAAAAAAAAAAATTTAGGCAAAACAAATGGATAACAACTGCAGATTGGAAATCCACCCAAGTTCACCTCTATAGTCAGGGCATCACAGCAGCCCTGTCCTGGGGAAACCCGCATTCCTCAGGGAGCTGGGGATTTGCATACTGCTGGATTTGCATGAGCATGCTGGCATTTGCCAGTGCTGCCACAGAAGTTGCTGATTTCACTGGGAAGGCAAGGTTAGCACTGCTACACTGCAGCCGTTTCAAATTGGTGTCAAAAGCAATGTTTGGGCACCATATCCATTCTTTTTTGTACCTTGCAATTAGGATTCGGCTGGGAATTTCTCATTTGGAAACGACACGAAGTAAAAAGCATCAGGGCTGTTTAAAGCATCTTTGGAGCAATACTGATCAGAGTAGTATTTTTTGTTCACTGCTCAACACTAGCCAACAAACAACTTTCTTTTCCCAGTTATTTTGTTAGCATTTTGGATATGATACACACAGGCTAATTCTACTGAATTAACTTTATTTATGCTGATTATTGCCTTTAAAAAAATAATTAAGGCTTAAGCAAGCATAGCTACACTCAACATAAAGCCCAGGGGGCAGGGAACATAATATGACTCTATGCAATTTCTTTGGCTTCCCACTTCTGGGGCTGGCTATGAATTTATTGAATCAAGTAGCCATTTCGAGAGTTAAGACTATGCAGAGCCCAAAGCCTGGCTCCTTCCCCAGCCGCTCCCCTGTGACAGACAGGCTGCCGAGCAGGTTCCCACAGGTGAATAACTCCCAGGGAGCTTTATTCCCTCGGAACTGGGGCAGTTCAAAGGGGTGGATGGGGGCCTGCACACTACACGCCTGCTCACTTTCAGCGGCAATTAGCATGTCCCCAGTGAAACTCGGTTACCTGCAAACTGGAGGAGGGGAGCTGTGTTCCACTGATGCTCAGTGACACCTATTCACATAAAATGAATAGGAAACAAGGCTAGTGTCTGCTTAGCAGCATCCACCTCTCCATACGCATGTGGTCTATCATCCAGGTGGCACCAGTCTGCATCCCCCACAGATACAGGACATGATAAAGAGGGGCCCAGAAAGTGAAGCATTTCCTGCCATGCTCATCAGTTTACTTTTTTTTTTTTTTTTCACTTAAAACTAATCCTCCCTCCCCCAAACGAGCTGCACTCCTACTCCTCCGAATCAATAGGACGATTTGCATTTATCCTCCTGGAGGCATCGCTGCTAGGACCGGGGCCAGAGCGATCCAATCGATAGGGGGAAGCTGGAGCAAGGCTGGAAAAGAAGCAGCAGAGAGATTCCCCCAGGGAGAAATGCAAAACACTGGAGAGAGGCAACAATTATTGTAATTGAAGGTAATGAGGCCGAGGCGCCAGCTCCAGCTCTGCTTAACATCATTCAATACAAAGGGAGACGCGGATGAAGGAGACAGCCCGGGCCCGGCTTGCCCCGCCGCAGCCCAGCCCGGCTCCCTGCCTGCAGCCCGCATCCAGCCCTGCCCTTTGCCACAGCCTTATCTCCCGGCTCCAGCCTCCTCGGCTGCAGTCCCCCCCAGCCCCCGTCCCCCCCCGCCTGCTGCAGCACGGATGCTCCCGGGCCGGGGCTGTCTCCGCTGCTGATAGCTCAGCAGCCCTGGAGTTGATGCGTCTGGGACGGTCACTCTAGATCTGGCTGGTCTTGGGGTCACGGAGTCCTCCTCTTCCTTTCCGTAGGAGGCTCGCTATGTCCGTAGCATCTTCAGTGTATTTATCCTCCCTGTGCGCTGAAAGTCACACGCTGAGCACCAAATCACTCGGCGCCGTTGGTCGACGTTTGGTCCTTGGCCAAATGTTATCCTGTCCCGTGGCAGGGCAACAAATTCAGCCCCAGTCCCTTAATTTTCACCTCTCCTTTGCACACCCCCATTTCTGCCACCCCAGCCCCGCTCCCCCGCAGCATCCCCGGTGGGGGCTAGGAGAGCTGGGGGGAGCAGGCTCACCCGGAGGGAAGGGAGGGAGGGAGGCTGGAGAGGAGCTTCTGCTGCCCTGTGGCTTTCCCCTGTGACTCTGCTTGGGCACGATAGAGGCGTTTCTGTATCTCCTGCACATTTGCTGATGTTGGAGCAGAGCTCACACCAGCTTTTGGCGGGGTCTTTAAAGGAAACACAACTGCATTTCGCCTTTGATTCCTTATGCACAGAGACCCCCCCCTCGCAGCTTCAGTAGCCGCGGGCGGGGGAGAGAGGGGGTCAGTAAGACGCCAGGACGGTGACGGGCTTATTGAACCCTCCTTCAGATTAATGCGGCCGGGGACGAAACGGCGTCACCGGAGTCAGGGAGCCGGTAAAGCGGCAGCAGCCCCGGCGGAGCCCGGCTCCGGGCGGCGGCTCCCCGGGCCGGCGGCTCCGGGCTCACCGCGGGCACGTCTTGCCCTCTGCTGGCAAAGCCATCCCTAGCATCTCCTCCCGCCGCCCGAGTAACGTGTCCCGTGCGAACGCAGGGCTAAAAGGTGCTGGGTAGCGCTGCCGCTGCCCTCTGAAGAGGAGGCTGGAGCGACCCGCAGGCGTAGCCAGGAGAAATCCCCTCGCCAGGGCAGCTGGAGCCGTGCAGGAGCCGGTGGTAACACCGGGGCTCACATCAGCTCCTACCCCCGGTCGCAGGAGTTAAGATCCAGGATTCAGCCGTCACCTTGTGAAACACCCACGTAAAGGTGTTACGTGTCAGAATTCATAAACTCTACCTAAAAAGTCAAGCACCACCTATCAGATCTGAGTTATCAGGTGTCTAGAGATAAGGTATGGCAAATATTAGGAATTCATTTTAGATCTCAAGCACAAGAAACCGTTAGTTATGTCCTGACACAGCATAGCATGCGTGCGGGAGAGGAGAGGTAGCACTGGACTCATGACACAGCCAAAAAAACCTGGAAATTGAATATCACCATAACAGGACAGAACATACAGTTCAACCAACATTTATTACAGAAAGCTATAGTTTGGATATAGGACATCTAGTGAAACACTCACGTAGGCCAAACCAGAGTGTCTTGAAACACAGAGCCTGTTGCCTTTCTAAGGAAGCATCTCATGCTCATATTTGCACATGCAAGACAGATTGTCCACGAGGTCTGATCACAGATGTCAGTTCCTTGGAAGAATTATTCCCAGCAGTCAAAACCCGGGATGCTCTGCAGGGGCTGCTCTGCAGGGGCTGGGGGCTACGCGAGGCTGTTCTCTACTCTTGCAAATAACTGTTGTCAGCAGCCCCCCCACAACGGCAGCTCTAAAAGCTTTTGATGCAGATAAAGAAACTCTCCAGTGATATGTTACTCAGTATTAGTCAATATTTATTGCTCAACCTCTATTTTCTGAGCCACATATTTCAGAGCCAAACACCAGAGACAAGGCAGTCAATGCGAGTCGGGAAAGCCTATACACCTTACAATAGACTGGAGTCTCAGCTACTTAGGTAGGCAGCACTCTGCCCGTTTATGCCAAGCTCCAGTTCATGCCAAGCTCCAGTTCTCACAGGCATTTGCAAATGCAATAGAAAAGGCCAAAGGCAGATCCCAATTTCAGAGCAAGGACCAGCAGCTTCAAGAAGATGGATATGTATCTTAATAAGACCTTAATAATTCAGACACAGAAAGCTGCTGTTTGAAAAAGAAGTCAGCAGGACATCTAAGCACAGGTGTGCAATAAGAATAAAACCTTAATTTTCACTTTACCATGAAAAGCAGAAGGGACACGAATATTTGTGAGACAGGGGACACGAGGAGCTGTGAGTCAGTAAAGGTTGTGGACTAGCTTAAATTCTAGCAGCAAGCGGTAGTGTCCTCTGGGAGGCCATGAAGGGAGAGCGTGGAGGCTTCCCTCTCCTGGCTCTAGGGCAGGATCAGTAACAACGCCAGAGACAGCTTGTAATTCTGATAACTGGGGGTCAGGAAAATTGTAGAAGGGGAAAATAACAGGGCAAAAGGAGCTGCAGTGAGCTTTGGCAGATATGTGACAGGCTGGAAGGATTGAACGCCCCAACTGCTGGGCAGAGCAGCATCTGAAGACCCAAATCCACTGTCTCTGATGAGTTAACCAGGGAGGGTGGAGATGATCATATCCTCAGCTTTCCTCCAGCCCTCCCTGAGGGACTCCCGCCCTTGTGGCAGGAGCTGCAGAAGGGATCACCCATCCCTGTTATCCACAACCCAGCACTGAAGCACCCACGGAACAGGTTTGGGTGCTGTCCTGCCACCCTCCAATAGAGAGGATAATCTCAGGCCGAGGAGAAGGGCACACAGCTCTTGCCAGTAACATGTTGAGATGCTACAGGGATTCATCTGTAGGAGCACTGCGAGATCAAAGGCAGATCAGGCAGAGGAGAGGATGGGTGGAGGGAAGCAGAGTGTTGGCAGAAAGTGACACCAAGTGGAACAGAAACTTAAATTCCTCACAGTCCAGGGCTGAGAGGTGGCAAGGGGGCAGGGGAGAGGAGAAAGCTGATAATTCTGGAAGAGGGGAGAAGTGTGGCCCCCTGTGCTTTCACAAGCACTAAAAGGGGAGAGTACAAGACATTAGAGTTACACAGGACTAAAAATTGACAAGCCGCAGAGCAAGGAAGCAGTCCTGATTATTCTCAGGGCATCCTTTAAAATGCAGAGTATTAAGTAGCAGAGCGAGATGTTAAACTGAGGTCCTCCCCACAGGTAAAGGCTTGCAAGGCAGTAGTGAAACATGAGAGTTAAACACGGTGGAGATGGGGAGTGGGAAAGTGCTGCCCAGAGCCCCAGAGCCAGTGCTGCCGGGCAGCCACCACTGAGCCTTGCCCACAGCCTCCGGCTTCACATCTCTGTGCTGCAGAACGCGACTGGTGCTTGCCTTCTCCAGGCTGCCATCGCCTTCCTCTGCCATTCCTCCAACGTGCTGCTCTTCCACTTTCTTGTGTTCTCTACTGTCACACATTTAGGGAGCAAACAGTTTTCCTTCATTTCTTATTCTTCCTTTTTGTTTATAGACACGACAAAGTTATAAAAAGGAGGTAGTGAGAGCAGCTCTCTTGTAGTCTGAGAGCCAAAGTGAGCTGGGCTGTGAGGATGAAGCTTCTACCTACCGAAAGCAATGAAGAGGCAGAATTATGGCCTTCAGCAAATACACCAGTCTGCCACAGACTGTGCTGGCCAAATGCTTTGTCTCCTCTTCGTTGCCTTTGCTGTCGATGGTAGCGCTGTGCTGCCTGCGCCTGCCGCAGTCCCATCTGCCGCACACCCCTTCTCCTGCGGACAGGACCGCGTGCTCCCAGCGGCACATCCGTGACCCCCTCCTTTCCCAGTCAATTCAACCAGAGCCGGGTTCTCACTTCTGTCTTTGCTATCAGAGTCCTAATGAAACAAAACTATATCAATTTCTTTAAAGACGCATTCAGCCTGATGTTAAGTGTGTCTCTAGCTCTGCTTGGAGAGCCTGGCAGGAAGACTGATAACTCACAGAAGAATGTCCTTTTCCCTCCCAAGTGCAGATTTTAAACTCATCTTGTTCTAACCATGGGAGTAACAGAAGAGCAGGTATTAGAAGCCAAATTAAGGGAAACTGCTGCTGAACACTTAGCTACTGGCTATTAGCGTGACAAAAATCAGACAGAACAATCTGCATTAATTAGTATCCCTGTTGTTAGCCCTAGATACTTGCATTTCTAAATAAATACAGGTTCTATTCATCTGAATTGCATTCATAAATAAAGCTGGACTCCAGCTCTGTGCCGAGGGAAGGTGGACCCTGTGAGCTGCTATTTTCAGAGCAGGGGTGGCAGAGGGAAGCGCTGGCACCAGCTGTGCCCCCCCATGCCACCTCCAGCAAGCACTGGTTCATTTGTTCCCAATCCCTTTGCCTTTCCTGAAACCCTCAGGTTAAAACAACATGGGTTGATTCATGACGCAAATGCCAACTGAAACACTTCTGTTTCCAGTAGTGGGAGGTGCCACTTGATTCAGCCCCGAGGATCCTGGCACGGGGTATCCAGCCTGTCCACCTGCAGCTCTGCCTGTCCCCCTTGCTGTGCCATGGGTGGCATCCAGACACCCCGAGTCACCTTGCAGGCACTAGATGACGTTTTTGTAGTATTAAACCAAAAGGGGAGCTCAGTAGGAGAGTGAAGGAGAGACAGAAACAGGGGAGAAGGAGATGGGAAGGTCACTCATGAAGATGAGACCAACACCAGCTCCAGCTGAAGATGCTCAGGAGCTGCTGGTGGGAGGCTGGGTGTCCAGCCTGGTGAGCCTTCCTCCGGAGCACTGCACGCCTCCTCCTCCCACCGCTCCCGGGCAGTTAGCATTTCATCCCCTGAGTTAGGTGATTTACTGTCCCACTACTCCTTCTCCCCTGGCCTTTTAGAGAAGTTGCTACCCTTGTATCTTCATCCTACCCCTTCGCTTTCTGCCTCCAGAGAAATATATTGAAAATGTATACTGAGACTCTTGTGCCAGCTGTGAAGCTCTGTCATGTAAAGCTGCATGTGACACTGTTTCAACTGCTTCGCTGTCACACGGGGGCTGCCAGACACACCAGCCGGCACGGGCACGCTGGGCAGCAGCAGGGCTCCAGGGCTTCGCACGGCTCCGGGGCTGCTCTTCGCCCAGAGCCAGCCTTGTGCTGGGGGAGAGGCTGGGTGATTCTCCCCACACTCAGCAGAGGAGCTGGGGAAAGTACTTAAAATATTGCAGCGGTGGCAAATGGTGAGGAACTGAGAATAAAAGCGGATATGTGCACCAGAATCATCACTCATGGCAGAAAAGCTTTTCCCAGGATTCCAGCATGCAGTGTGTCCTGCGAACGGTCACACTGATCTCACCTGATCTCACCTGGATGCTTTTGCTGCAGAGCCAAAACATCCTTTTTCCTTTCTCCTGAGCTCCAGCCTGGACCTTTTGAAGACTTCATGCCATAGGCACTGCCAGGCAGCTACCCAGGAAAGAGGACAGGTCACAGACTGAAAGTTGACCTCAGGTGTCCTTAGGGCTCCTGCTTCTTGCAGGGTTTAAAGCCCACCCAGCCAATGCTGGCTGCTCAGAATCTCAGGTGCTACATGAAGCCATCTGTCTTCCTGGCTTTGAGCTGTTTTCCATTGCAGGGCACATTGCAGTGACCGAACTGTGCTGGTGGGCTCCCAGGTAAATCTCTGCCCTTCACGTTTGGTCAGTACCAAACGAGCTCAGGATCACCCCTACTGACATGCTCTTCAGGCCTCTGCCCAAAATCCTGATCTCGCCTTTGCCTTTCCTCTTGCTCACACTATTTTTCCTTGCTCGAAAGTAGCAATGGGAAGATGTACTAAGCAGTTGAATGAGGCAAAGCAGAGTGAAAACAGGCCTAAATGGAGAGGAGCCTGAAAATCTAGCAGGGAGGAAGGATGAGAAATGAGCCACCAGAGTGAAAAGTAGCGAGCAGCTCTGAGCAGTGAGAAAAGCTGGCCCTGGCACCGTGCTGAGGGAACACGGTGAGACGTGCCAGGAAAGAGGGATGCGGTAATGAAGGCTGAGGACACGCTGACTGACAGGCACCGGCACTGCCAAACATCCACATGTGAAAAATTGTCCTCCTGGTCCTCTCTACTAACTTGAGAAGCCGACGAGCCCAGCTGGCACTGGAGGTTCTGGGGAGAGCTGGGGCTGAGGGGTAGGTGCAGAGAGAGCCCAAGTCTGAGGTGCACCTGAAGCCTGAGGAGCAGAAGTCTGTCAGGAGGGCAGAAGCCTTCAGGGACATCCCCTGTGCAGGACAGTGCTGTCAGGATCCCTCCCTCTGTGGAAAGGGGCCCTCTGTGTCCTTCTAGGCAATTCTGCCACAGCACTCATACTTCCATTCCCAAAACATGATACCTTGCCCCAAAACCAAGTCGTTATTTCCAGCGCACCAAGCTCAGGATTTTTCACTGTGCCCAGAAAATAAGTCTCCCCATGGCCTACTCCATCCCTGACCATCCTGCAGGAAAGCTTGGATGAGGAATATCTCACCATGGCTGGTTGAGTTTTTTCCTTTCTGGTTTCAATGACATAATTAGGAAAGCACAAATGACATGGCTTTTTCAGAAAGCGTGCTCCTTCCCTCTTTGCTGGCACATGTGGAGCAGTCCTCCACACTACATTTGTGTCAGAGATTTACTTCATTTGTGTTGAAAGAAGGGGTTGTCAGAAATGTGGAAATGGAAACTGTGCCAGGGTCCTACCTTAATCCTTAAAACTACACAGCTGCCTCAGACTCCCTCAGCACAGATTGCTTAAAAACGCAGTGGTATGCAATGACTTCCCACCAGCAACCAGCGGGGACTGGCAGATAGTATGTCAGGAGATACCCTCTGCTTATAAAGCATGTTTCTTCCAGAACATCCCCAAAGCCCAGTACAAAAACCAGCCAAAATGATTCATTCTCGTGGTAGTTGATTAAAAGACCTGTGCCTTCTCAGCTGTGGTGCGGGTGACAATCCTGAATAGAAACGCATATGCAAACTCTAAAGGAAGTGAAATAAATGGCAATTGATTCTCTATAAATTGGGAAACACGTAATTCTGTCACGAGCCCCCACGGCTCTTATCACAATATTAAACTTCACTGGACCATTACCAAGAGCAATCCTACAGCTGATGCAGAAAGCACAATAACTCGTTCACAAGCTTCTCGTTTCTTCCAAACTTAACAATTAAGACTGGGATTCTTCAGGGGAATTTCGTGGCACTAAGCTCCCCTTTGCCACAGAAATGCTCTTATGTATTACCAACGAGCGACGGTTACAAACCGGGTCTGAACATGGCAGACGTGGGAAGCAGAGCAAGCTGGCCAGAATGAGTCGGTGCATTTGCACACCCAGCATTAACACTCGTGAAAGTATTCCCGTTGGAAAAAATCACACTTACTTCAACAGATAATTTTCCCTGGGCAGGAGGCCGCGTGCTGCAGACAGAGCGTTATACTGCAGGAGTCCAGCAGATCTCAACACACGAGACCTTCTCTTCTCCTGGCTTTCTCTTAAACAGTGCCCTTAACAGAAAAGTGTTAGGAAATACTAGCCATATCCCTATGGAAATCATCAGATACCATCTTGTTTGACCCCTCAAGAACAGAGGAAAGGAACAGAAATGAACCGTATTTCTCAATTTCTCAATCAGAAAGCGTTCATTTATACAAAGTGCTGCCCTACCGCGTGCTGGATTCCTGCTCCAGTGCATTAAATAACATGCGAGACCTGTTTGGCATCCAAAATTGAAGCCATCAAGTTCTACAGATGTTGGAAGTTCATTTATAATCATCCAGAAACAACAAGGAAAGAGCTGCAGGCAGCAATAAAGTATCCCGGCATATGTTATCACTTCAGAACTGAGGAAAAATAACAGTAATGGTTAATTTAAAAAATCCACCATAGCTGGGGCAGCGCTTCCCAGCTCTTTACTTCCAGTATCTCATTGTAAACAGCAACCCCAGTCTTCCTTGGTGCAGCCTAAGCCGCTTATTCCTTGTACTACCTGCCAAGGACACAGAACACATTTTTCCTCTCACAACAGCCCTCCAAGTATTTGGAGATTTGCATCTTGCATGTTGCCCTCTTTCCCCCTTAGGCTTCCCCTGCTTTTTCAGACCTCTCTGGCAGGTCACGTTTTGGAGATCATTGTCTTTGCTCTCCTCCAGACTCTTTCCAAACTGCAGCCTACAAACACAGACATCACACTACACCTCAGGCCCTCCTTGCCCGATGTCGCGTGTCTTGCAGACTGGAGCAGGGTTTATACCTCCAAATTTGCTGCTGTTCTGCAACAGTAACACACTGGGACGTACCCTGAAAAGCTCTCCATAAAGAAGCAGCTAATCTCCGTTGCAAACACAAAGACTATTCCAGAGGATGTTCCTGAATAATTATCTAGGTAAAGCAGTCCAAATTTCTTTGTAGAAGGAGACTCCTTTGGCTAGAGAGGGAGTCTGGGAAGACCAGCACCACTAGGCAAGCCATGTTTGACAGATGCACCACCAGTGACCACACTCAGCTCGTGATACACAGGATGGTCTCTCAGACAACCTGCAATGTACTTTGCAGGCTGCTCCCCCAGCAGCTGCTCCCCAGCCGTGTTCCTGTGGTGGGCTCTCCCCCCTGAATGTCCACATTTGTTCTTTTCAATGATGAGTTTCATCCTGTGTTTTCCCAGAAACCTACTTTTCACTTTCTGTACACTCCTACCTTGTGGAAGAAGAGATCACATTTTAGCCAGTATCACCTCTTACTGCTTTTACTTTTGTTTGTCCATGCTGGAACCACTTCTTTTGGTATTCTTAGCACTTTATTATTATTATTATTATTATTTAAAGGAATTACTGGTTCTGCTTAACTCCTTTTTCCTTCAGGCTTCCTCCCTAAAATTACCTACTAATTCTGATTTTACTCAAGACTTTTGTCTTTAGTTCTTTCTTCTTTCACTTTGTATTCCTGAACAGTTCATACCTTACCTTTCATCTTCACAGTCAGCCTAGTTTGTTCTACTGGTTAGACTCAAACCTAGAATTTCTTTTTTGATTACTTTTTATATATATAAAGAAGGTGGAAAAAAAAATTTCCATGTCATTCATATAGGTAGTGAAACTCATCATGTCAGCAAGTGCTGGAATTTCTCACCACTCTGCATCCCACTCGTCCTTTCCCAGGAGACGTGCAGACGATTATAGCCCTCCATGACCATCACGCTCTGTGTTTTGGGTGGCACTTCTAGTTGCCAAAAGGCAACCTGGTCCACCTGATTTTCCTGGTATGGCAGCCTGCAGAAACACATACAGCCATAGCACTTCTTCTTCCCCCTTTTGTCGTCGCTGATAGAGCCAGGAACCCCTGTGAAAGCAGCAGAGGGGCTCCTACCCTTTTACCCTTCTTTGGTGTAATAGCCACAAGTTGCACAGCGGTTAAAAGGCGTGTGGTATCTCCTTACGCACCTACAATGCTCGATCCTCACTTGGTGTTTGGGAAACAATCTAGTCCATCTTCCCTGCTGAGGAGCAGGTACAGCCACCAAAGCAGTGACTGCTTTCTCCTGGCAGAGCAGCGTTTCCTCTCTCATTAGTGATATTGCTGCAAACCTACCACTTCCTAGCTTTTGCCTTTGGACACCTCTACACCCACCCTATCTGGGTCTTTGGGATGATGGACCTGTCTCCATCTGACCTTTCCTGGCTCTGGCAGTTTGCTTCTACAGAAATTTCCCCAGCACTGCTCTCCACACTGGAGGATGTCGTTCCCCTCACCCGCACCAGCAGAAAAACATGAAGTTCAGCCCTTGGTAATCCAGGCCAGGATCCATGTTTGTGGTGACCATGTGGGCCTGGCCCTCACAGCTGCAGGTGAAGGAGGATTTCAGCTTCGGCAGCTCTGCATTTCATTGTCCCTGCCTTGCAGGCTGTGACCCAGCCATTAGCCACACGAAACTCCCCCTTGTTGCCTCCTATTCACTGGCAGCTGCTGGGGCGGAGGGTTCACAGGCCCTCTCTCAGCCTGGCTGTGTCCTGCTGCCTTATTAGGTTGCAAAAAGAGGGCAGAGATGTTACTTCTCATTAAACTGATGCAGCTGGAGAAGCAGCAGCAGATGGCTCTGGCTGGAGGTATTATATGGCTGTGCTGGGATTCCCTATAAACTCAGCTCAGTCAGACCAGTTTCGTCATGATCTGGAAAGATTAAAAGAGAAAGGGTTTTAAAGCAGGTGAAGAGGAGGAGCACCAGAGCCACAGCAAAAACCTGTCATCCGTTTCTGAACGAGGGTGTTGCTTCTGGCTGCTGGCGCAGCTTGGCTCACAAGAGAAACGGGGCTAACTGCACCCATTCTAGGGACCAGCTCTTTCCACTACAAGACTGCTTTGGCAGAAAGAGAGCTGAGATTCACCCAGGCACCTGCATACGGGTAAGAGAAGACCAACGTTTCAGAGAGACATTTTTTTCCCCCAGCATGCACACCATCGGTTTTGTTAGCTGTTACTAAGTGTGTTAGGCATTAAAAATGCTAACACTCAAAAGGAGGCAGGTAAAAGTTTTCACCTGTGTTATTTTAGCTATTTTTCTTATCCGGTTGAACACATATTGTCTACTTTCAGTATCTCTGAAAACATAATGAGGTTGGTTGAACATTATGAAAGAGACGGTAACTATGTCCCTCTGTTTCTTTACCGTCAGTTATTCAGACAGTTCATGTTTTGACCTACTCGAAGCCACCAAATTTCTCCAATCTCAGAAGCACCGGGTGAAGATCAAGGTTATATCTCCCTGGCCCAAATGTGGACAGGTGGCCAAGTGTCAAGCTTACCAAAACAGGGACATTTCCAAACCGTGTTCATCATTTGATGCTTTAAAGTCATCGCCAAAGAAACAGGAATAAATGACTCAAGTATGTGTCTCATTGTCATCTCAACATTGAAAGAAGTGTTCCTACTTATTTAAGTCAAGAGACTTCTGTTCATGTCAAGTCTCCACATTTTTTGATGTCTCCAGAAACTTTTTTTTTTTTTTGACTTGAACATACCACTGAAAATATCTTGTAATGGGCACCTGCATTTCACCATGGTACCTGACGCTGCTGTTCGGGTACCTCTGCTGCAGGACCGGGGACCTCAGAAGTGCTGAGGTCTCGGAGGGTGGGATTGCTGGGGGATGGGGATGGGATAGGAAGGTGAAAGGAGTTTCTGGAGATGTCACCAATGGGTAACTTAGATAAAGCTACACGGGCATGTGGGGTCATCATGCTTAGATTAGGAAATCTACGCCAAAATTCACAACTTAGGTGCATGCTCCTGCTGTTCCCTTGGAGGCGCAAATGATAGAGGGAATTTAGAAAAGCTAATTCATCTAATGGGCTAAGTTGTTGCAGGTACTGGCTCAAACTGAATAATAATCAAGCTAAGATACCTGCTTATCACAGTAGCTTCCTCCTTCCTTCCCCAGCGCTTTTAGTGGCTGTCAGTGCAGCTTGTTTTACAGTGGACTGGGCTGTGCAGACTGAGGGTCCCAAATCCTTTTTGTGACTCAGAAGCAACTATTTCCTATTCTCTACGAAAATTACGAGGACCATTCCAAAAATTCCTCCCAAGTCTAGGTGCATTTTTACTCAGCCTCAGCACACTGTTGGCACAACCCAAAGCCACAGAAGACCCTCAATACCCTTTCAGCAGCTATGGCATGGCTATGTTTGACCCATGAATGAACAGGTAATGGACAGGATCTCCACCCAGGAAAATACTTTGTTAATGCTAGACATGGGTTTGTGGCACAGAGGAGGTATTTTGGCAGAGACGAGCCTGTGTCCAAGCAGATTTGGGAAGCCAAGCATACAGGAGCCAAGTCTCAGTTCTCACACTAAAATCAATCAATTAGACTTCCTAATCATCGCGTTGCAACATTCTGGTTGAAGCTGCCAAGCTGGGCTGGTCAACAGATTTTGTTTTCCCTCCAATCAATACACACTGGGACTAGCAAAACAGGCTACAACATCCCACCTCGTCTGGGAGCTGCCAGGGCCTCTTCCTCTGTGAAGACAGATAGATGCAAAATCAGGCCAGGGAGCAGAGTGAAGAGAATGGGCAGTCACAGCATTCTCATCCTTTTTTCTGAATTTCCTGCCTCCTGAATTGCTAAGGCCTGAAATAAAATAAACTTATGCAGCCCTATAAGAAGCGAGGGAGACTTAGACAGAAATGCAGAGGAGAGCTAGTGTCATGGAGCAACAAGCAGTGCTAAATGAGAAGAAACGTCCAAGAAAACAGCCGCCTAGCAAGGTCCAAGAAGACAGTCCCACTTTATACCCAGTATGGACATTCATCAAAAACACTGTCCACAGCACGTATTAACCTTTCTTCAAGAAACGAGGTATCCCCACATACCTGCTTTTCTCTATGAATGGAAGCACCTTGTGAAAACGTCTTTCTGGGAGTCATTCAGCCCACAGCCCCCCTTTTCTCATCAGCTTTGCGCTGTGAAAGCACCTCCAGCAAGTGCCAGCAGGAGCCAGGGTCTCACCCGGAGAGCCCGAACGCTGCCACGCTCTACCACCGAGTCTTCAATTCCCTACTCCACAGAATGCCTCTAGCACAGGCCATTTACCACTGTTTAAGGCATTATTGTGTGAATTATCACTGCAAGCATCAATTAAAAAAAAAGAAACAAATTAGATTGCAAAATGATGCCTGTGGAAGAAAAAGGAAGGAGAGGTTTTCTTTCTTAGGCAGTGTTTCTCTGAGTAGGGCTCTTATTCAAAAAACATTTGGAAGAAAGCAGCTTTGGAGCCTGGCCCTGCAGGGTCCCAAACACCATCACCTCTCCTCGAAGCTGAGCAATAAGCCATAGCGTTAGTATGTAGCACGGTGATCAAAAAGTATTCCTCTGTCCCTAGATACCCGCAACCTCACGATATATCCTCCTGCGGTCAGAAACTACCGGCTTCACCTTGCTGTTTTTTGGCATGGCACCTCTGTAATGAAAGAGGTTGCAGCTGTGCCCGAGCCTTTGGCTTAGCCATGCTGGAAGCAGGGGGTTAACACGTCGGAGTAACCACAGCCCTTCGACTTCCCCTCGCAGCCAAAGGCAGAACCTGCCAAGTGCTGCCTTCCAATAAAATGCAACTCACACAATCTGTAAGCGTAATAAAATAGCTGTTAACAATTCTGTAACTCTCTCTGTTTGAGCTTGTAAAAGCCTGAAGGTCAGCTGGAAGTCAAGCTGCATTTCTTTGGGAGAAGGGCAGGTCAGTCCCGGGTGACGGGTTCCTGTCCTTTCCCCTCGTCCTCTGGAGTTTCTGAAGGGGAAGCTCTGCGCCTGGCGGGGTTTTTCTGCCTTACTCCCACTACAGGAGAGCAAACGGACCAGAAGGGTGTGTGACCAGAGGGGAGCGGATACCGAAGGACCCTGCTGTTAAGTGCTGCTCAGATCCACCTTCCGTCAGTGGTGACGCTGAGTGAACATCTCATTTTGGTGGCTTGGGAGAAAAAAGCTGATGGTTTCCCTTCTCTGGGCACGATGCTGGAGGCTCTCAAGACCCTGGAGTGAAACGAGAAGCAAGTTCAAACCCTGTCCCTCCAGGTAGGAGCAAGTCTTAAAATCTCATGGTAACCTCTGGGCTCACCGGGGTTTAGGGCTGGGTACGCAAACCCAGGCACAGCACTTCTGTGCAGCCCGTGTGTGGAAATGCAAGGCCACCAACCAAGGGAACAAAGCAGCTTTGCCACGTACAAAAGCGGGGAAGCAGGATGGATGTGGCGAGGCAGAGCAAGGGGAGGGGAGGCAGAAAAAATTCATCACCATTCTCTCGTCACAAGACACTCCATTTCTAGTTTGGCAAACCAAGTGAATTTATTTGTCATCTCCAGGGTCAAAAGCCTCCTCGTTTAATCACGGAGACTCGGAGGGACAGAACGTGTCAACACTTTGAGTAAAAACAACCAACATGAAAACAATGTTTTCCCCAGTCATTTCCCAACTGTGTCCCCAAGTACATCAGATTCTTGAAAGAAGCATCATCCAGACAGAGCGGACAGAGGGCCAGCAGCGCCGCCGGGGCAGCCCTGATGAAATCAGCAGTCATTGCAAAACGGCGTAATGTGCTCCAGTCAATTAGCAGGAGTAAGGATAAAGCCTACGCGGGCTGGATCCTTCTATTGTTTTAGCAAATGCTATGTTATTATATTTTTACTATATTTTATGTTAAAATTCTGTTTATTTTTGCTAAGAAAGGAGTGAATCAAGGGGAGGGGGGGCGGGGAAGGTGCACTAACTTGCAAAACTAATTCAAACACAGGCTTTCAGATCAAGCATTTTTTACAGGATGATATAGGAGTACCCAGAGCCCTGCTCCTTCCTAACAGGATTTTGCTTGCTGTCTTTTTTCAGCTGAGGCCAGGGTCTCTGTGGGCAGATTTGGATGAGCGCTGTGAGGAGGAAAGGTGAGGCTGAACACCAGCGGCAGGCAGAGCATCACCCTTCCCTCCAGGTGCTGTGAGCCCTCGTGGACAGAGGAAATTCTGAGGTGTAGACACACCTGCAACACTCACACACACAAAGTACTGACTTTTAAATATTTTTTTTTATTTTTATTTTTAAGAAGCACCCTTTAGAAATCCCATTCCCCAAACCAACTTTTGCAGAAAGGGTACAACAGCAGCTCAGATAACAGTAGGACACATGAGTAGCACAAAAAAAATAATCATGAAACACATTCAGTTTTTCACCCAGCCTTATGTTTTCAGCTCAGCTTTAATCAGGAAAAAGTTTGGGTTCCCTGGGGCTTTGCTTACAAGAAACCAGCTGTAGCACTGGAGGAAGATGGAGCTTTTCCAGAGGGAGCTGGTGGGGTTTGTGTCTGGTGAAGGACTGCAGAAGTTCAAACAACTGGCCTCAAAACAGGCCTCTGCGTGGTCTCTTCTGGGAAATACCACCGAAATACGATTAAGGTGGGGGTGGTGAAGAGGGAACTGCACATTAGCCCAGAAGACAACCCCCTGGGATGTCCCAAACAAGAGCTGGCATGCCTGGGGAGAGCTGCTGCCCCCCCGCTGGGATGGTCCCTGGGCAAGCGCTGACCCCCAGCAGCACCCACCACCCTGGAGCACCCACCGCCCTCCCCGCTGGCTTCTGCCTAATGGGGGACGATTCTGGGGCTCCCGAGATGTTTTGGGCACAGAGCACTGAGGGCGGTTTCTGTCTCCGAGAGCTGACGGTGCAAGGGCTGACAGTGACTCAGGGGAGAAGGCGGTTTCTGTCTCCGAGAGCTGACGGTGCAAGGGCTGACAGTGACTCAGGGGAGAAGGAGCTTTCCTTAAAGACCAACCTACGTGAATCTGCTGAGCGCTCGACGAGGGATTTAACCAGAGGCGGGGAATAAGGGAATTGCCCTTAGACAACCCTTGGGTTTTATGAGAGACTGACCAAAGGAGGCGAAGGGCAGCAGGGAAACAAAATTAGGCAGAGGAAGATGGGGCCATGACAGTCAAAACTTCAGCATGAAGATTGTAAGACTGCAGGGGATGACAAAATCCTACCTGGAAAAAGAGAAATTGCATGACCGAAACATTACAGCAAGAGACTTTTGGCACAGGGTATCACATGGCCTGAAGAGGGGACAGGATTCGTGACCAAAGATGAAGATTCCCTATGGCAGGGCATATTAAGGACCTTAAGAGATGTAAAAGCGGGGGTGGGAAGAAAAAACAAGCCTCAAATACTAAAAAGGACAAGCAACACTTCAAATAAAATGGCCTGGATGGTTCAAAATGGACAAAATTAGCAAATCAGTTTCTCAGTTCAGGGAAGCCTCTTTAAAGCCACTGCAGCCTGCTTCTGCATTGATTAAAATGCATTAATAATCTCTGAGTTGTAGATTAATATTGAAAAGCAGATTCAGTTAGAACTCTTCGCGGAATTCACAAATGTCCTGTCACTCATCCCAGGACATTCCACAGAATGGAAAAGCACACAGAAAAGATGGTGTTTAATGAAACTGAATCCAATTTCATTGAAAACTTCCAAGCCTGTGCAGAATTCAAGTGTGTTACAAAACGAACAGGCAAATCTGATTTTATTTTTAACTTTTTCCTCCCCTCAGGAAAAGTTATAGATTCTCACAGCTTCTTCTGAATTTAGGGATTTTAGGATACACTGTTTATTAAGACATTTCTCATTTACGTACGCTTTGCTTGATGCATACAAAAAAGACCAAGGCATTACAAAAGTACATCACAACTACGTTAGATTCCCACGTAGAAATTCTCTGCCTTTAATAACTCTACGTAAGTGAATTAATCCCTCATGCTCTAAAGAGAAACTCTCACAACCATGAAGAGATAAAAAATATGAGGTTATATTAATATTTCTTCTTGTCATGCAGGGAAGCCATTAGTGAAAAAATGTGTTTAACAAAATTTCCCTTGTGAAAACTCTTGTAATAATTTAAATCCCACCAGAGTTGAGAAAGGCAGTTCAAAAGAATAGAACGTCATTAAAAATATGAGATTTTTTTAAAATGACTATTTAAGAAGTTAATGGCAGGTTTCTTTTAGGTGGTCCTCATCAAAAACTATGTATAACTGCTTAAGCCCGAAATAGGTTTAAGCCTCCACATCTTGATGTCTTCATACCAGATCCTCCAAAATCTAGTGCCCGTGGCTGGGCACACTGGCTGTGAGCAGAAGTTACTCTTGCAATATGAATAGCGTATCTAAAAATAGTAGTAGCTATTTGTGTCAATGCGTGATAATGGCAACCTGTTTCCAGGCTACAAAATGCTCAGTAATCAATCCATAGCATGCCTGAAGCAAAGGCTCTCACCACACACTATCCTGGGATGGTGTTTATCATCCCATTCTCCACTGCACAAGGCAGGTTTTTGTAAAACTCAGATCACTATTAGGCTTTACCAATGCCATGAATATCAGTCATGTGAAACTGCAAAAACACCTAGCAAATTCCCATTAACCCGCTACCAAAATGTTGCCTTCTGTTCAATAAACTATTCCAATTTATACCTCTAATCCCAAGTAGCTTGGAACAACTGGCGCATTTCAGATAAAAAAAAAAAATCCATCAGAAATCTACACCTAACGTATAAACTCCACTTAATCTTACGTGGGTGAAGGATGATCAGTGCTGAAACTGGGCACTAGGAAATTAAACAAGTTCAAATGTATTAACAATTGAGGCTGTGCATTTTAGCCAGGAGAAAAATACAGAGATTTAGGGTCTTATACCAAAGATTATTCTAGGTGGGATACCAGAGCCCCAAAACTGGTAACATTCTTTTTTTTTTAAGTAAAAGGAACCCAGTTTCCAGAGGAACAGGGATCTGGCCAAGCGCTGCCAAAATTAGATCCGAGTTGTCCATAATAACGGTGCTCGATGCCGTTCAGGTGAGCACTGACCCCCCGCTGTGCTTTTCTGAGCCCTCACTTCAGTGCGTCTCCTGCTCCAACCCTCCAGGGCTGGATCCCTTCCAGGTGCCAGAGAGATTCCTGCACCTTGGAGCTTTTTCAGCTACTACAGCGCTAAAAACTCCAATAGAGTAAAGAAGTGCCGGCTGAAGCAGAGGCTTTTCGCCAGCCCACGCGCTAGTCTGGCTCTGCTGAGCCAGGGGCGGCGCTGGACTGGCTCGGATGCTCTGTTGTCCCCTGCGCAGGCACCAAACACAGCTTCAGTCACCACAGGAGTGAGGCAGATTGTCTGGAGAGAGAGAGAAAACACACACAGAGAAACAACCTGCATTATCTCTCCGTGCACCGGCGCAAGGCCCATGTTTGCCAAGCACCCGAGCGGCCCCCGGAGCCATGGGAGATGCCCAGCCTGGCAGGCGCCCGGGACCCGCAGTGAGGACACGTGCTTGCTCCCGTGGGGGAGCCTGCAAAATCCTCATGGAACAATCTAGTAGCTCAGGAAAAGCTCCAAACTCGTCAGATGGCAGATGAGGACAGCCGAGCTGCTTTTTCCTCATTCTCAAGAGAGGTTTGATGTCTAAAGAAACCATCCAGGGCAAGAATAGCGGCTCGGTGTTAGTTTAGCAAGGAGTAACAGTTGAAGAGGAATAGCATCTCCTTGGAGACACTCCTCCATTTGTATTCCAAACCTATTAAAGAGGCACTCTTTGCTTTGGGATGGGTGCTTTTTTTTAAATATATTATTGAGAGCATGGTTGATAATTAGACCTTTACCCATGCTTAGTTGAAAATATGGCAATTTGGTTGTTAGGTCAGGATGTTGTTCAGCTGCACAGCACGTAAACATTCAGAGATGAATTTTTCAGATGAAAGCACACATTCATCCAAACCTCAGAAAAACATACCTAACTTGGAGCAGTCTCCGTGCCCCGAGCCCTTCTCTCCGCACGGGTAGCTGGGAATTTTAAGAGCAGGCAATCTTCACCTTTTGAGCTTGCTGCTGCCCCAAGGCTTACTCTGACCTGCCCTTCAATGCCAGAAGGTGCCCGCCCTGCCCTTGCTTGTCCCCTCGGTGTGACCCTCTCCAGCCTGTGGAGTCGGCAGACATTTACCAGGCAGGTTTCTGCTGGGGCTTCGCTCCCTGAACTGCTTCAGGGCTGGCAAAAAGGGCTCAGCGGGGACACACCACTGGGAGCAGGGAAGCTATAAGGAAGGGTCTGTTCTTTTTGCAGGGAGCTCGATGTCAGTTCTCCCACGGTGTGAAGCCTCACACCGAGAATTTCTTTCAATTAAACCACCTTAGAGTCCTTAAAGATCTTGTGCCATCACTATGTGTTACACATACGCGCTCTGCACAGACCCCCACCCCCACCACATCTCTAACTGTTCAGGTGAAGGGATGCCAGGGGACAGGAGAACAAAATACACAACAAATTAATTATTTTATTTTTTAATTATGAAATTGGGATACTACCCTAGGTCAAAGTGAACTCTGAGAATTTTTATCCTAAAAAAAGAATAGTATCAAGGGGTTCAGTTATCCTTGCTTCTACTGGCAATGTTACTGCAAGCAGAAAGGCAGCTTTATTTAGCAAGTGAAGATGGGGACATGGTGTCAGTGGTTTAATAGCTTTCCCATTTGAAAAAAAAAAAAACGAAAAAAACGACTTACTGTCAAATTGAATCCCTGACAAGAAGAAAAAGTTCAATTAAACCTTTCAAAATGTAGAAGAAAGAAAAAGCCTTTACTCCGAGGATGCAGAGCAGCAGCTAAAGGAACCTGAATGGAGCTGACGGACATCAGAGCCCCTTGGCACCATCAAGTAGTCCAGACTTGCTGACAACACATTCACCTTCTGTAGCACCATCTGCCACCGGCTTCGGTCACTTTGCCAAATAACCCTTCCCAGTACACAAGCTTTCTGCTGCTAATGAGGACGCATCTAGCAGAAGAACAGGAACCCCAGTCAAACTCCGACAGCATCCCAATTACACTGAAAAAGAGATCCAATCACAGATTTTTGGACAGAGAAGCATGTACGATCTTGACAGCAAACCTGCCAGGCCAGGCAGGAGAAGGAAGCTGTTCGGAGCTCTGAAAGGCAACACGCTAACACACCTCCATGTGCCAACTTAGAAATTAGGGAGGAAGAGAGGGAGAGAATCAATTTAAGTGACTTGCACCATTCTAGCTACTGGTGCAGACGGCTGCGACAGTATTATCCATAATTAATTGGATGAATTTTCTTGTAACGTGCAGTAAAAGGGAAGAGGAGCACAACATTCTGAGCTTCACTATACTAACGCACGCTTCTCACCCAGCCCAAATTCTGAGATTTCAAACTGGAGGGAAGGGACTCATCTTCGAGCATGGCGCTGCATGCAGAAGTTGATGGCATCCCTTTGCACACGCTCTCTGGCACGTTTGACTAACAGAAGGTGACAAAATACTGTCCTGTGTATTGAGTAACTGCTGGAAAGAGGTGGTTGTTCAGGCCACGTTTGCAAACCTGGTGGGCCATGGCTGGTATATGACGCCATGTACTACAGCTGCCATACGACCCAGCTGCTCCAGGCAGGACCTGCCCGGGATGCAACAACATTTGCCAGGATGTTTCTAGTTCCCATGGGAGACAAAACCTGAAATTCACTCTCTATAAAGTCCTTGGTCAGATGGGTTAGTGTCTTTATTAGGGAGGAGAAAAGTGCTTCGTGACTTCCAGATCCTCAGCTAGCTGGAGCCCTCACTGGTATAAAGTCTACATCAGCCCTTTCCCTCAGACAGGATCTTCAAACAAAATGCCATAGTTGGGAAATACAGAAATCTGTAGCAAGGAGCATTTTCTAGGAACAATTCCAGCCGAATTAGTACAGCAGCAGCAACACAGGCATCCAGGAAGGTCAGAAGAATAGAGCTGGCACCTACAGCTATGAAAGACTGAATCCTTCCAAACGCCTGTTGTAGAAGACCAAAGAGACAGAAGACAGATGAACTTAACAGATATCCGAAAAAAAGTGATGTGTAACTGGAATCCAAAACCATATCACAGCTGAAAACAACTTTCTTTGCAAAAGAAGTCAACATATCTACGGATCTCAGTTGCAAATGAAAGCTTTTGCTTGACTAACTGCAAAAGAAAAGAAGTGCCAAAGAAGTTAGGCTAGGCAAAGAAACAAATTCCTCTACATCAAAGCTCTGATTCCTACAAAATAATATAAAATAAATAAGAAACCCAAAACAAAACAGAAAAGAAACCCCCACAGTTTCAGTGAACTGTGGGGCTGTTTACTGAATCAGTAAACATGGGCAGAAGAGCAGTGTTAATGTCAATGAGATGGCACTTTAGCTTAGAATATTCCTCTGCAGGAAACTTTCAAAAGTCAAGGCAGTATTTTTAAAACATCCAGAATTGCCCGATTATCATCGTACGTCTGTAAATGAGATTGTGCTTTGGTGAGGACAGAGTATTTTCCTAGGAACAGCAATAGCGATGATGTATTCACAAAAACATCCAGCTTTTAATTCCAAGAATGGGCTTGAAATTTAACTACATACGCAGCAGCCAAATGTTAATTTAGGGTGAGAGTGACTGCCCCGATGCACCCCCGACTCACGAGTACCCCATATTGGGGTATTGGCCACTGCAGCCAAACTCACAGCAACAAAGGACTCTGCTTTGGCAAGTCCACAGGATGTCACCATAGGCAAGGCGACACTGGTACGAAAGGGTGACAGGAAGGTATGGCCGCCTTTGGCCCAGCGAGTTAGGAGACATGCCATAACTACCCAGTATTTTCTCATGTGTCTTTGGGGATACTCCTGCAATAAGGCTGCTCCAAAAAGGAAGGAAATGTTTTTAATTCTCTCCGGCCTCAATTATACACCCTTTCTAAATACGTTTTTAACTGCAACAGTAAGACAGCATCGGTGTCCACCAAAAGAGAAGATCCTCCCCCCAAAAGAGACAGAATTAATAAAACAAGTCTGAAAAGGAAACACTACGTCACTGCAAGAGATCGGTCTAAGCAGGGAAAGTTGACCAAGTTGAGCATTTGGCCACAGGATCTTTCTTAGGATCAAAGCCAGTGAAAAAAAAATGCGTACCTTCAAAGAGGGCCTTCATAATTATTATAATAATAATAATAATAATAAAAAAAAGATGGTGCAATTATAAAAGCATCAAACGTGGGAGTCCCTTTGATCAGTCATGTGGTTTTATAACTTACGTTAAGCCACTCCTTCTGCTGAAGTTCTTGAGTGTGTCACCAAAGACGATAAAATACTATTCCAATCGGACTGTTTGCAGTATGGTTGTATAGGCTCGGGCAATCTTCTAAGGCGTTCTAAAGACCATTCCTCTGTTATACTAAATGGTTGCTTGCTTAGCAAATGCGTAACAGCAAAATCAAGAGCAACATATGCAACAACAGCTCTTTCATCAATTTCTCATCACTATTCCTTGACCACCCCTATCAAGTAATTAATATAGAAAACATATCCCACAACTCCACTAAACACTTTCTGAACACCTGCCCAGGAAGAAAACAAGATTTGTCCCAGGGGAAATTCACTTGATTTGACTTGCAGGTGTAGAATGATCCAATAAAGCCCCTTTCATTAAACAATGTCAACTACATTTGAAAGGATAACACCAGCTTCAGGACAGATAATGACTGATAAGCTGGTAATCTAGTAACAGGTCTCAGTGCACCTGCCCATTTCTTTGTTCTCCAGCTTCAGATAGAGATTTGATAGGAAGGAGACAAAACTGGGGTTTTTTTTTTTTTCTTCCCCTCCAGCAATATACAGAGGGCCAGATTCTGCATGTCACTGAAGAGGGGCTCCAGATCACACCGTAAGGCCAAAACTGCATTTCTATCTCAGTGAAGCCATTTTGAAGGACTTTAACCCAGATTCTGCCATTTGGTTGGCATGTACTTTAAAGCAGCGCCTGCTGCACTCTTCCCCAACTTGCCTGACGCTAGTGAAGTTTGGCAAGGTGTCACTCCTCCCCTAACAGCAGCTCCAGGCTTTGGAAAGGTGTGGAGGACAGCGGGGAGGAAAGCTATCGCATGGTGAGCAAACAGAGAAGCCAAGAAGCTTTCAGTGTGCCACTTGAGCCAAAGTAGCCTTTATTGCATTGCTTCGGGAGGACATCGCCTGAAGAGAGTGCGTGCCTCCCTGTGAGGTATGTATATGTATGCATGGATTTTTAAGGGGTACAAAGTAGCATGTCAATCCCTGTTATCTGTGCCCATTCATCCATTACCAAAGTTTTCATGTGATAGAAGAGACCAGTACTCTTTAGGCTGGAAGAGAAACTCTTCCATAAAACAATGAATAATAAGATCAACAGGCAGCAGTGAGGCAAATACGAAAAAAATCATTCAAACCACAGGTTAAAAAAATAATCCAAAGTAATTTTCTACAGAACAAAATTAACCTGTGAAGCTCATTGATAGAGGATGTTATAGAGGGCAACATACGAATCAAAAGGCAACAAAATAAGCTCATGGGAAATAGGCCCAGCATGTCATTACAACAAAAGCAACCCCCGCCTCATCAAGTAACTAAATGCAGAATACCAGGGCTAAGGACAGCCAGAGGTGAAACATCACCTGTACATCCATCCGCTTCACGTGCTATTTCCCTACGCTTGGGCAACCTCAAGAGAGTGAGCGCTACAAGAAACAGGAGGTTAGGCAAATACGAGAGTCTCAGGAAGCCGCCTGTCACTTGGCCTCGGTCCCTAAAAATGCAGAAACAGCGTATGTTAAAATGAATTAATTCATGATTATTCTATTGTCATTTTCTGAGCAAAACTAAACACTTGCATGATATGAAACACAAGAGCACATATTGGGTTAAAAAGCAAGGAACGATTACAAGTTAATCTATGCCGATTTCTCATTTGTTGTTGTTAGTTAAGGTATTTCAACTTGCTCCATTTGCAGTACCTTGTTAGGACAGGGCGTTCAGCTTCCACTGATGAAAAACTGATTTTAAAAATCAGCCTGAGCCCCCGCTCAACATGAGACGAGGCAAAATAAAAATGAAGTAATGTTTCTGGTGCTGATAGTATTTTGTAGGAAAAAAACACGTAGCATCACATGTTAACACCTTTATCATTAACTTTTTTTAATCACCTCCAATCTTTCTTACTTAACAGACTACTGTAACATATACACCTCTGCAAATATTAAACTAGTACTGCCATCGCTATTTTTGTTGATGTTTTTAAGCAAAGAAAAAGCCACGTTTATTTTGTAGTAGCAATAGTTTCTTTTTTATTTTTAATATACTTTAGGAAACAATATACAAAGCTGAGCTTTGCCACCATTTTCAAACGGTGGGTTGCTCCAATTACACAAATTCAGCGTTTTGTGATGGTTAAGAACAGCAGTCAGCACCAGACTTAAACAGTTAGCTACAACACAAACATCCTTCGAAATGAAATGTCATAATATCAAGACAGGTAAACCAGGAGTTAACATATGACAACTGTTGGGGAGGTGTCTTAAATCATTCTTGTTGAATTTTATATTTCATTAAATATTTTATACACATTTTCCTGTTTACAAGTTTTAAACAAAACCTCCCTTGAGGAATTATTTAAGTACAAAAATGTTCAACAAGAACAGTTCTAATAAAGAGTCCCCAAACAGACCAAATTTTAATATGTGTTGACCAAAGGAAATGAAAACCAGTGTTTCTTTGTTTTAACATGTTTATTACAACAGATACAATTCACATCTGACTAGCTTTTTTTTTTTCTTCTTTCCCCTCCCACAACCATGTTAACATGTTCATTGGGCTATTTCCTTATATTTGAGCAAGTAATGTACTTTCAGCACACATGCCCAGCAGTACTAGAAGTCCATTCTTACAGGGTGCAAATGGAAATACGTTTCAATAATTTATACAAACAAGTGGGTTATGCTCAATCACTGCAATTTTAAGCTACTGTACACAGGAATGAAAAGATTATAGAAAAAGTGCCATAGCAACAGTGCCTTAAGAAAAGAGAAAATTAGAAGCATTAAAAAACTGATAAAATCAGATTTAGGATTTCACGGGGAAATGGAACACAGAAAATGAAAAACATTTCTCTGTAAAACAGAAATGGAGAAGCACTGCTCTCGATTCGGTGCAAGTGTGGAAACAGTTGTTTCATGGTATTTTGTACATTACCCAAATTGTTGCAGCCTTAGACACAGATCGCCTGGCGCTTGCATTGAATTTTAGGAAATGCAAGATTTCTGAATGATAAATTAACTAAAAAAAAAAAAAAGAAAAGAAAAAAAAAAAGAAAGCTAATTTTGCAGACAGGTTTACATGTAAAAGGCTAGGTATTTAGCCACCTCAGCATTGATTAGTTTTGGATGTCTAAGCTCTGATACACATGGCTTCCCATGGCTTCACTCTACAAAACATATTTACAACGTGAAGAATACATCTACAAGAAATCTACATTTCAAGGGTTTTACAAATCATTCTTGTATCTTTCCCCTGAATTTGACTCCCTCCTGTCCCCTTCCCCATGTCAACTTTTTTTCTGCCCAGCTCAACGGTCCAAAGTCTACTCAAATGCAGCTCAAAAGTGTTAAGACTGGGCATCAGTTTAATAGTTCCTGTACTCAAAACCATGTGCAATTGTTTACAACTTTTCACACCATGAAGGAATTCTGATTCTTTAGCTTTTCAAGTTCTTTAATTTGTTGCCTCAAAAATAGTATCCTGCAAGAGAAAAGAAATAAATTAGTATAAATATTTCCATTATACAGACATTAAATAAGTATCTACAGAAGTACTTCCACAATTTCAGTGAAAGATACCAAGCTCCTTAGCTCTATTAATAACATTCAGATATTTTAAAATTATTTTCCAATCTATTCCATCACCTATAAACACCGTGTGCAGATGCGCAGAGACCTGCCGTGTTTGATACCTTAGTTCAGAAAATTAAGTTGCTATATTTCATTATGACTGATACAAAATTATGTTTAAGCCTGCTCTTCATTTGAATTTAACTCCCAGAAAAAGCGGGACACCGGAAGAGTATGCTGAGTAACTGAATGTTCTGAAGAATGCTAGCATGCCTGTGTTATGCAGTTTTCTAGACTGTAAAACAACCCAAAGAGCTCATAAACTTTTTTAAACAAGAAGCTTTCTTCTAGTGCCACACTTTTTTCCTTGTATTTGGCTCTGTGGCTAGTGGTAGTCTCTAGTTACGGTAAGCTCTAATCTCAAAACATTCTATCATTAAAAGACATCTAAGGATTAAGTTGTAACTACACCTGGCTTAAAACCAAATTATATTGCCAGCAATTCCTTTATACATTTATTTTCTCCTTCGTCTACTGAACTGACATAAACAATTACTGTGATTCATGAACATTTGGCTTACGTAACTGTTTCCCATAATTTTTAATGAATATTTTGAAACAACTTTTCATGATGCTGAAGTGTAATGCAAGCTTGTGAATGAATCAAGAAAATATTTAGGGAAACTTGAAGTTTCACATACATACTCTATGCAGTCTGAAGCAACTTTAATTGATGCAAAAAAAGCATCCACTTCAGCAGATTTTTGTAAAACACTTTTCAAATACGTGCCCAGTTCAGTAAAAATTAATTTCCTACTGAAAAGTAAGTGTAAAACGATTAAGATAGACACACGGAAAAAAAAAATTAAACTTAAAAGGCGTGGGCATATAAAATTTACCCATCAATAAAAAGTGCCTTTTCACATGCCGGCAGTTAAGTTTAAAACAATATACTTGCTTTTCCTAGAGATAAAGCTCCCTCTCAGAACAAATTTAAGTAGTTCTGGGCAAAAGTATTGAAATAATATCATCATTCGAGTGTATTGGTTTTGATAATCCCTTTTTTGATATTATTATTGGTTTTGATAATCCCTTAATTTCCCTTTGCGAAAGCCTCCCTCCACCAACTTGTTACTTATGCCACGTATTCCATATCTTTGGGATTGCAGCAAAAATAAAAAGATACATATTATCTTAGATTCAAAGTCATAATAATGATTATCCATTGATAGTTTAAGGATACATGGTGTACAAGAAACAAGGTGCTATTTAGTGAGCTGAACAATGGCATTTGACATGTTATTTCAGATCAAATGTGCACCTAGAGACAGAAGTGAAACCTTAGGAGATACAACCTATAAGAAACCAAGCAGTTTATTCAATATACTACGGAAATTGTAATTTATGTAATGCGGTTCTGAAATAAAATTTCGGAAAGGGGGGATATTTGTGATTCTTTATTAGGAAAGATTTACAAATATTTTATAGCCTACTTCTGACTAAAGGATTGTTTTACTAACTGTCAAAAAGCAAGAGTGTCTAAGATAAAACTAGCTATTTGAACAGCATGCAATGCTATTAAAGCAGCTTAAAATAGTAAATCAGAATCACTGTACTCAAACCGTAGCATGACTTAATAGATGGGATAACATCACTCAGAAAGGAAACTGAATATGACAATAGATTCAGGATCATGACTACTGGTGAAAAGTTTCAGTATGTCTTGTAAGACTAAACTTTTCAGTCTTGCACAACAGTCTTCAGTAACGTGGCTGTTCAGAAGCAGAAGTCTACTTTGCTATAACCAACATCTCGCTAAAGAACCCCAAGATCTTCTCAGACGCCTCCTACCTAAGGAACAAACATTAATTTTTCCTTAGCTTGTGAGATCAATGACACCTGTTCAAACTTATTCTGGCTTGAGACCTAACAAATGTCTCGTGCAAACTGTAGTGATTAAGACCAGTATAAACCATGCAGATATGTACCTATGTGATCTGTGCACCATGGAGGGACAGATATTTCAGAAGTATGCTGAACTAGTGCGAGTTAATCGTTTTTTTCCTAATGCACTAATGCATCTGGAAAGATCCTTCTTTTCTATCTAAGTGAAAATACATAGAGAAATTATGTATCTGGTTCTAGTTACTGGAGACTAAGAGGTATCTGTGTGGGAAACAGGCAGAATAAAGACAATTTGCAAACCTAGCAAGCATTAGCATACTTACAAAGTCATCAGTAAATATTAGCTCATGCAAAACAATGCTAGAACAGGAATTCTAATACCGCCTTGAAAATTACTGTGAAAACAAACACAGAGCACACTTACCTTTGCTCACGCAAAGTTGCTTGAATTTCACATACTCGAACTAAAGACCTTAAATTCTTTAATTCAGTACAAATTTCTGACATATGGACACTTCCCATGTTATGGGCTTCCTCACGTAATCTTGATGCCTGCAATGGTTACACATAAAAGTTAGGATTTTGAATCATGCAGTTATCTGGAAACAACTGTCTGTAGCCAGAGGATTGCTGAATAAGGGTGTCTTGAAACAGCAAAGCACTCTAACTTCAAAAGGGAACATTAAGTCAGAAGTATGTTAAATTCTCTACAAAAGCCCATTTAGAATCAGAAATGAACAACACTGGCTGCCAAGAGATTGTCTAACCCAGCCCCATGCTAAGGCAGGGATGTTTTAGATTTCCTTGATCCTAACAAATGTTCGCCCAACCAACTCAAAAGACAGTACATGACAGGGCTCCAAGTTTCCAAAGTCATTTGTTAAAGTAGTTAAAAGTCTCTGTCCACTACTTGAATCGCAGACATAAACTTCCCATCTAAATTAAGCCTTAGTGACAAATATAATCTAATACCATCTTCTTTCCAGCTACCTTATCCAGGGAAAAAAAAAAAAACCCTTTGAAACCCTTTTCAGGTGTTCTCTTCCAGCTAAACTCCATTATTTTAATATCCCCATGTAGTCAGGTGGAGACAAGCAGAAGTGTAAATTTAAAAGGCATGACCTATCCCCAGTTTGTGTATTTCTTAAACTCTTGTCACTGAACTGGCTACATGACTCCAGAGAACTCCTCAACAGCACCAAGGAGGCTAGTATAATTACTCAGAGGTCCTGTGTATCACACTGGATAAGGAAAGTGGACTTCTTTCAAGTGGCACACTGAAAAAAAAAGTTGTTTCAAATAGATCCTTTCCTGCAGTATTACTGTTTAGCTCAGCTAGGATGGAGTTAATTTTCTTCATAGAAGTCCATACGGTTTTGGATCTGTGACCAAAACCAATGTTTCAGCTGTTGAGCAGTGCTTACACAGCACCAAGGGTTTCTCCACTTCTCACTGATCCTCCCCCAGCAAAGAGACTGTGGGTGGACAAAAGTCAGGGACACCTGATCCAAACTGACTGTGAGGATATTCCAACACCATACAATGTTGTGCTTGGCAATAAAACTTGGGGACAGATTTCCAGGGACTGCCATTGCTCAGGGACTGGCTGGGCATTGGTTGGGTGGTGGCAAGCGACTGCTTTTGCGTCATCCCCTCCTCCCCTGGCCTTTTATTTATTAAGCTGTCCATATCTCAATCCATGAGTCTTCTCACTTTTGCCCTTCCAATTCTCTCCCCCATCCTACTGGGGGAGAGCAAGTGAGCTGCTAGGTGGTGCTTAGCTGCCTGCTGGAGTTAATCCATCTGCTCAAGTACTTGTGTACTTTTGTTTTTCCTTCTGAAAAATAATAGTATTTAGCACAGGTCTTCATCAACTTCTGGCATTTCTCCAGGTCAAAGCAGCACTTTGTGTTCTAATTCCCTACAAGTTTTCTTTCCTGAAGTGTGCTGACATCCAGGAGTACCCTGGTCTCCAGTAGGATATCACTTCGCATGTCCTCCTTACGCAAGTCCTAAGCCTTGAGACTGATAGTAAATTATCAATAACAACTTTCAAAGTGCTTCTTTTTTTAAAGCTGACCAGTCACCCATCTTAAAGTAATCTCATTTAAAAGGCCTTACAATTGTTTTTGAATACAAGATTCTTGTTAAAAGGTGTTAACAGTCTTGCTGCAAATCAGGATATAACTTTTATTGCTTTCCCTTATTACCAAAGCCTGATACCAAACAAAACAAATAAACAAAAACCAAACCAAACCCCAAATCTGACAAAATTTCTTCCTTGAAAGGTCCATATTGACTATTATCATGGTTTTCTTTCTAGGTGTTTGTAAAATGGTAAATTCATAGTTTTTTTGTACTTGGATATTGTTCAATACTCAAAGTACCTCTACAATTACTGATCTGAGACCACCTACAATTCCGTTTCTCACACTCCTTAAAGATAAGATAGTTATAGAATCACTGTATCATAGAATCTTCATGGTTGGAAAGGACCTTTGAGATCATTGAATCCAGCCATACACACACAAAAAAAACCCCCTACAATCTCTGCCCTTCAGAGCATGCCCTGAAGTGCCAAATCTACACGTGTCTTAAATACCTTTAGGGATGGTGACCCAACCACCTCCCTGGGCAGGCTGTTCCAGTGCCTGACCACTCCTTCAGTAAAGTAACTCTTCCTAATATCTAATCTAAACCTGCCCTGCCACAACTTCAGACCATTTCCTCTGGTCCTGTCATTATTCACTTGGGAGAAGAGGCCAACACCCACCTCTCTCCAACCTCCTTTCAGGTTAGCTGTAGAGGGCAATGAGGTCTCCCCTCAGCCCCCTCTTCTCCAAACTCAACATGCCCAGTTCCCTCAGCCTCTCCTCATATGACCTGGTCTCCAGACCCCTCACCAGCTTCATAGCTCTCCTCTGGACATGCTCCAGCACCTCAATGTCCCTCTTGTACAGAGGGGCCCAGAACTGAACACAGCACTCGAGGTGAGGCCTCACCAGTGCTGAGTACAGAGGCACGATCACTCCCCTACTCCTGCTGGCCACGCTCTTCCTGATACAAGCCAGAATGCTGTTGGCCTTCTTGGCCACCTGGGCACACTGCTGGCTCATGTTAAGCTGGCCGTCCACCAGCACCCCCAGGTCCTTTTCTGCCGGGCAGCTTTCCAGCCACTCTGCCCCAAGCCTGTAGCGTTGCTTGGGGTTGTTGTGACCAAAATGCAGGACCCGGCACTTGGCCTCATTAAATCTCATACAGTTGGCCTTGGCCCATCGATCCAGCCTGTCCAGGTCCCTCTGTAGAGCCTTCCTGCCCTCAAGCAGATCAACACTGCCACCTAGTTTGGTGTCGTCTGCAAACTTACCGAGGGTGCACTCAATCCCCTCATCCAGATCATTGATAAAGACATTAAACAAAACTGGCCCCAGAACTGAGCCCTGAGGGACACCACTGGTGACCGGCCGCCAAAAGGATTTCACCCCATTAATCACAACTCTCTGGGCACGGCCATCCAGCCAGTTTTTAACTCAGTGAAGAGTACACTTGTCTATGCCATGATTCGCCAGCTTCTCCAGGATAATGCCGGGGGGGACGGTGTCAAAGGCCTTACCAAAGTCCAGACAGACAACGTCCACAGCCTTCCCCGCATCCAGAAGGCAGGTCACATGGTCACAGAAGGAGATCAGGTTGGTTAAGCAGGACCTCCCTTTCCTAAACCCATGCTGGCTGGCCCTGATCCCTTGGCTGCCCTGCACTTGCCGTGAGAGCTCACTCAAGATGATCCTCTCCATGATCTTTCCTGGTATCGAGGTCAGGCTGACAGGCCTGTAGTTCCCTGGATCCTCCTTCCGACCCTTCTTGTAGATGGGCGTCACATTAGTCACCCTCCAGTAATCTGGTACCTCCCCGTTGACCAAGGCTGTTGATAAATGATGGTGAGAGGCTTGGTGAGCTCTCCCGCCAGCTCCCTGAGTCCTCTTGGATGAATCCCATCTGGCCCCATAGACTTATGTGTGTCTAGGTGCAGAAGCAGATCATTGACTACTTCCTCCTGGATTACGGGTGGGTTGTTCTGCTCTCCATTCTTACCTTCCAGCTAAGGAGGTTGAACATCCTAGGGATAGCTGGTCTGACTATTGAAGACGGAGGCAAAGGAGGCATTAAGTATCTCAGCCTTCTCCTCGTCCTTGGTTGCAACTTTCCCCCCCACATCCAGTAAGGGATGGAGATTCTCCCTGGCTCTCTTTTTGTTGATGTATTTATAAAAACTCTTTTTTGTTGTCCTTCATGTTAGTGGCCAAGTTGAGCTCCAGCTGGGCTTTTGCCTTCCTAATTTTCTCTCTGTACAATGTAACGAGATCTGTGTACTCCTCCTGAGTTGCCTGTCCCTTCTTCCAAAGGTGGTAAACCCTCCTTTTATTCCTAAGTCCCATCAGAAGTTCCTTATTCATCCAGACTGGCCATTTTCCCTGCCCTTTAAACTTGCAACACTTATGTTGCTTATTTTCCAATTAACGACATTACTGGATTGTTTTCCAGTAGCGGTTAAGAACTGCTAGTGGTTCAAGAATTGTTTTAGCTACTAAGTACTGCACTGTGCATTTCTTCAAGTCTGACTGCTTTAACGCATACCTCTCCTGGCTCTCCTGATTTATTTACTTATTTACTTTTCAGTTTACTCTGGCATGTGCTCTTATGACATAATTTCAATTTAAGATATGCATCTGGTTATAAATCTGAAGAAACCAAGGCACTGCATATTTTAGCCTTCCACTTTCATCTAGCTTACCTTCTTCACTATGTATTGCACCTATGCTTTCATTCACTTTTATATCAAATATCTGAGTCCCTCAAGTGTTACTATTCAAAGCTGGTCTATAAACAACATTGTCACGTGAAGTCATCTGAAATAGCAGACAGGACAATACTGCATGTAACACCTGCATGACTGCCTAGCATTGGCTGTTCTTTTTTGATCTCTTTATTACTGATAGTGGGAAAAAAACGACCTATAAACTGTGTAAATCTGTATTTTCTGCATTAAGATACATGTAAATTCAGAACACAGTGATAGCAGCACTACCAAAACTACAGGCCAAGGCCATAGAGAGAAGTGGCTGTGCTGCACCATTTCCTTAAACACGCATTCCACGGTAGTGGCTCAGTCATTTGACTCAGTACAGGTTGGTAATGTCTTAAAATCGAATTTAAAAAATTAATGAAAAGATACAAAACAAGAAACCCAAAAGAGTCCAAATGGGCTGTCAGTCTAGACTGCACTTCTAAAAGTCATCCTGAAAATTACTACCTAAAAGCCTCCAGTGTAGACTTGAGCCAGCATGCAACCACTCTTCAAAAGACCAAAGTATGCTGGGGTAGGTAAGATTAATGTCCCACACAGACTGCGTCAGACAGCGCTGCCTGAGAAAGGACTTGAACTAGACTCAGCCAACACGGTTCCTTTGAGTAATACATTCCAAGCAGCTGACATGCATCCAAGTTTCCCTGTATTACCACAACAGGATGGGTTTCATGCAGTTAGTTATAAAATATGGACGGCAATCCTACTGGATTTCCCATTATGTAAAAATAGCCCAAATTCAGTTTGAGCCCTCTACATCATCTTAAAACCTGGATACAACAAACAAGGCAGAGTTCCTCTTTCACTGTGTTGAGCTAACACCTCAGTGACTCAAACTGTGGAGTAGTCTCAAATAGTTTAACTCTGTCAGCTAATTCATATATCACATCACAAAAATATCATTATTATAAAAATTTGTTGAAATTTATGTTCTTTGTAAATTTCAACAGAACTTTGGCAGTAAGGAAATAGTTATGGGGATAGCTATTCATCTGAGAGAATTTCAAAAGCACTGGTACTTTAAGCAAGACTGAAAACACTCAATTGCTAAATGGCAATGACATGTAAAACCTCCAAGTCTGGCCTAATCTCTCCCCTCTCCTCTCTTCTGGCTAAGGTCAAGCATCAGAGTTTTTAAGAATACTTTTAATTCCTAGGAAAAGCAACCCGTGTAAGAAAACCAGATTTTAAGCTACACATTTTGCACACAGGGAACAAAGGCACAAGCGTACTCACCTGCTTTTCCGCATGATCTGCCGGCCAGCCTTGAACATGCTTTATAAGATTTTCATTGAAGTGTGCTGCTAGCGTAGGTGTTAATGAACAAGTGGGTCGTACAGATGTATTTTGCGGTGCAGGTGTTGAATTTGATGCACTAGTGCTAGAGGTATGATTTGGACCTGGTGATGGGCTTCTTTGACTACTACAAGAAAGAATTAAGAAAAAAAAAGAAAGTGAGCACTTAAAAACGTATGTAAAACTACAGAGAAATAAACACTTAAAATTCATTGCTTCCAGCCACAAAAATACATAAAGCATTTAAACCACAAGAAAATACTTCTGGTAGACCAAACCTCTGCCACTTTTCCACAAACCTCCTACTTGTATGGGAGCTGTTTCAGTGCCAGAATATGACTTTTTTTTTTTTGTTGGTTGGGTTTGTTTTGGTTTTGTTTTTTTTTTTTTCTTTTTTTTAATGTTTGACAGCTGTTCAAGAGATGTAAGCTGTGTCTACATTTTTGTGTTGGATAGAGAATATATACATGCATGTTCTTCCTTCAAATAGCTGCACACCTAAGATTTTTCAATAATGATGTATCAGATAGAGTCAACCAGGTTTAATCAACAAAATATCATCAAGTGTCATAATAATCATTCAGTACAAAGCCTGATGTCCTGATCTAAAAATATAGTCATATGGGCTTTTAAGGAGTATAACTATTTACTAATGCCAAAACACAAACACCTAGGTGACTCTGTGATACCATACATCTTCACTTAAAGCCTTCAAGAGCACAGAAGTATCAGAGCGGCAGTATGTTTGTAGCCACCAACTTGACTGCTTTACTGGAACATACTCATGCTGCTGTTTTTCTGGTTGGTGTGATAACCTGCTGCTGGAGAACAGATACACGGAGACATGTTCAGCTGATGTGTACTGTAACACAAATCAAAAACTCTGTGCCTTAGACACAGCCTTTGACTGTCCTCTTTCACATCTCCTTATGCAAGCAAACACAACATTTACAGTATCCGAACACTACAGCAAAACACAGCTTTTCCAATTCTACTTTGCAACTATAATTCTTGGTCAAAAACTTTTCTAATTTTTATTAAAAAACTCTCATGTTGATCTTGGCATAGCAGTCTTTTGCCATCTACGGTGCTTCAAGATTATGTTGTCTACAAAGTATTCTAGCCGTTGCTTTAAGCAAAGTTAACAGGTTTCTTTAACTGCATTCCTCTAATAATTACACTTTTGCTCCACTTCACAAGACATTTTTCCTCTCTACCTCATGATGCTCCTCATGTATGGGAGGGGTCTTCTTAAGAATACCATCTCTTTACAAAAGCTCCTGCAATGACTAAAAAAGGTGGGTACTGCTTAGGTAAATCTTTGGTAAACTTATATGACTGACTAATCCACAAGGACTCTTGTACTCCCAATTTGCAAATACTCCTCATCCTCCACCTCACACTTGGGTGATAAGCTCTCTAGATAAAGTATGTTTTTTTGTTTCAGTTATACCATTTCTCTCAATAAAGCTACAACATACAGCCTCAACACCTAACATTAAGCCCAACAAGCCACAGAAGTTTCCCCTCAAATATGTAAAAATCACTGATACTTAAATTTACTTTCCATGTGTCCAGAAGCCCAGGTATCAGGGCCAGCATGAACACTACACTCTCATACTGTATGAATCCAACCACATCTGACACAACTGCCAGGGCTGCAGCTACGGAGTTCTGCTATGTGTAATAGATTTCATCGCTCTTTTTCAACTTCTGTACTATCAGTGATAGACAACTCCACTGCGACATTCACCAGCATCAAAACTGATATTTGGTATAGCACTATTATCAAACAAAGGATCACAATGTGCGGGTTTGTCTCCTCCTTGCAAGCACTGCTGTCCAGGTGATCTGATCTTCTGGGAAACCAAACTTCCACTGGGAGGGGTATATAACCCACCGTGGGGAAGCTTAGAAGCTGATGTTTCAGCACCTGCCCTTTTCTACTCCCCCATCCCTTGCAAAAACAAGGCCTCTACATTCTTAATTCCCTTTCCAGTATTCGTTCAATCACTCCCACCCCCCCCGACACTCACAGAGAGAGTGTTCCCCTGTTCATATGTTTTGCGAAGAAGAGGTGGGAGCAGCGCTAGTTACCCATGCAAACATGGACAAGGACAGGTCAGGATGGAGACATGCTGCTCTCTCCTCCCACCCTTGTAAGGGAAAACGAAGGAAGGAGTAAGCTTGAGGAGGACAAAAGAACATCACTAGGATCATAACAGGGACGGTATCTCACAGTTACAATGCTCTTTGGCACTACATATACTGAGAAATAGTAGTATTAATTATTTAAGTACCTAGCCATTACTCATAAGATTATATTTACAATCACTCTCCCACCAGCAGCAGCTTTTCAACACAGGAAATAATTTCTAGTCTATTTCTTAAAACTTTCTTACTACTTGCCTGCAAGTGATATAAAGTAGTATGAAGAAAAATCAAATTCGAAAGAAATCTTAATTCCTCACATAACCTACTCCCTTTGAGAACTAAAAACATCCTGGCATAATGCAACTATCTTTACAGTCCAATGCCCAGCCATTTATCCTAATCACTCACACTTGCAAAGAACTACAGCACGTTTCCAAACAGCCAACAAATTAGGTACAGCACACTGCTCTGCAGCAAAGACTTTAACCTCATTCCTTTCAATACCCCCAAACTTGTTTAAAAGCTCAGAATTTAAAAAAAAAAATGCAGAAAGATTTTTGCAGGCAGTTTTCTTGGAGTTGGATACATAAAATTCCTTTGATTTCAGGCAGCAGAAGTCACAAAAGGGAATATGTGGTGTAACTGGGGTAAAAAGTATTCTTTGGATTTTGTGGTCTGTGTTCTCTTCAGTAATTGGCTCAACTACTGCAAAACCACTTACAAGTGCAAACACTTAACTGTAAAAATGTTCAGTTGATTAGGAAAAAAATGGCACTTAGATTTTGAAGCTGAGTTGAAACTAGCCACGAACGTGAAAGGCAGCAAGGGCTGTACATCAGGAGCAAATGAAAGGTCAAGGAACATGTGCGTTGCCCCTCTACAAGGCAAGAGGATCTAGAGACAAAGGACATGAAGAAAGCCAGGATATCTGGCAACTTTTTTTTTGCCTGGGTTTTTATGGGGACGGTCTGCCTTCAGTCCTCCCACCCACCCAAGGACATCAGCAGAGCCAGTGCAAGTATTACCTACAGCGGAGAAAGAAGTTAAGGAACAGTTAAGCCAACTGGACCTATGTCCATGCAACCAGATGGTATGCACCCAAGGATAAACAGGGAGCTGGCCAGTGTAATCATCCTGAAGCAGCAGGTGAGCAGGCAAGTTTCCTGATGATGGGGAAAAAAGCAAACATTAAAGCCATCTTGAAGAAACACAAGGATGACAACCTGGTGAACTACAGGCCAGTTGACCTTAGTCTCTGGGAAAGTTATGGAGCAACTCTTCCTGGAAGGGTTTCCAGCTACATGAAATACTAAAAAGGGGGGGCGGGGTGGGGGAAGTGACCCAGCATAGATTTACCAAGGGGAAATTATGCCCAACAAACCTCACTGACTTCTACAATGAGATGACTGGCTCAGAGGATAACTGGAAGGCAGCAACATTGTGTGCTTTGACTTCAGCAAGGCCTGTGACATCCTCTCCCACAGTATTCTAGCCAAACTGTGCACTTATCCAGTCCGTGTTTCATGTAAAAGGTGGCTGGAAGACTGAATGAACTGCTGGGCTCAAAGGTTGCAGTCAGCAATACAAAGACCAATCAAAAGCCAATGACTAGGGCTGTTCTTCACGGATTAATACTGGGGGCAATACTGTTATTAAAACCCTAGGCGGTGGCACACAGCGCACCTTCAGTGAGTTTACAGGTGACACCTACTTGGGGGGAGCAGTCAATATGCTGGAGGGTAGGTTGTTATTCAGAAGGACCTGAATGGGCAGACGGGAAACAAGTTCAAAAAAGGCAAATGCAAAATCCTGCACCTGGGGTGGAATAACCCTGTACAACAATACTGGAACAATCCCATGGAGCAGCACAGGCTAGTGGGTAGAAAGCAGCTTTGCAGAAAAGGACCTGAGGATCCTGGTGGACAAGTTAAATGCGAGTCAGCACTGTATCCCTGTGACAAAGCTGTCCAAGCACACGCTGGGCTGTATTAGCAAGAGCGTGGCTGAAGAAAGCAATTCCTCCCCTCTCTTCAGAGCTTACGAGGTCCACAGTACCTGGAGCACTGCGCAGTAGGAAGCCCAAAACCAGACAAAAACTAAACTGCCACACCAAAGGAATATGGCAGAGGACCACACCAATGACTAGGGGGCTGAAGCACATGCCTTATCAGCAGAAGCTAAAAGAACTGGGTTTATTCAGTCTGGAAGAGAGAAGGCTGAGGTAAGGGTAGTGAAGGATCTTCCTACTGTTTTTAACTACCTGTGAGGAGAGCAGTCAGCCAGACTTTTTCCAGTGATGTGCAGTGATAGGGCAAGAGGCAGAGACACAGGTTGCAACAAGGGAAATTGTAATTAGATATAACAAAAACATTTCACCGTAAGGATGGTCAAACATTAGGAAATGCTCAGAGATGTTAAAAAAAAATAATCACCTAAACAATGTCCTTAGCAATTCAAACTTGCTGGTCCTACTTTGAGTTGTGACTTGGACTAGATCACAACTAGAAGTCCCTTCCAACCTAAATTCTATGTTTGTATGTATTCATACAGCATCAACATAGTGACGGTGCAGAGAAAGGCTACGTTTTTTAACTAAGTAGAATTGAGGTAACACCTTCCATGCTTATTTATCTATTAGTTCTAATAGAATCAAAGTTCTGTTATTAATTGCCTCCTCTCCATTTATCAACCTGGCTTCTCTGACTCCTACTTCATCAGTAAAAATCATCAGAAATATTTCAAAAAAAAAAAAATATTTTGTGGGTTTCTCAAAAAATCTTCTCAAAAAAGTTGTATCTTAATTATGAATAAAAGATACCGTCACACAATATCCTAGCACTGCTATGTTAGCAGCAGGGGGAGCTACGAATGCAGCAATGACAGATAGTTCCAAACTGCTGCTCTATTTTCAAATGCTTCAATAAAGCCAAATACCTGCCTTAGCTGCTGGATGAGTTAAAAGACTGACTATACACAGGTAACGCAATTCTTCCAGAGAGGCAAAAACATCTGCACAAGAGCACAAAACCAGAATGGTTCTGAAATACACTACAACAAACTACAACATCTTACATCTACAAAAAATGCGAGGAAGCACCTTCCCCTCCAGTAGTTCTGCATTTTCTAAGGTAAATGAAAAATATTCCCAATCCTTTCTGGAAATAAAGAGAAACTGGCAACCTGATTAAACTATTCATTATTGAAGCACTCATTTAGCTCCATTTTTAAAGCAGCCATAATTCATGGTGTGTCTTTGGAATCATGTCTTACAAGACGACTCGCTGTATGCCTACATTGCATTGATTTCCTAACTTAGGCAGCTGAAATGTTCACAACTTTAAAGTTATCAATAGCTATTCACGTATTTTTTAGATAGTGCTTCCTCCCAAACAAGTAAAGTAAAAAATAATTTTATCTCCATTTGCTTAAAACCGTTAGTAAAAGAAAGGAAACGTAATTGTGGTTAACTTCTGCACAATGAATCTGTGTTTAAGCTGTAGAAAAATGCAACCTTAATTCATAGAGCCTCTGGTCCACAGTTCAAGTTGCTAAATTATTGTTCATTCCCATAAAAAAAATGTAAAGGGAGCTAGCCCCAGGAGCAGTCCCCAGTCCGCCTAACTGCTTTCACCTACAAAGGAATAATCTACTCTGTATAGATTCAGAAATACTGCCCAGACACAGAACTTCTTTTGTGGATGAGTACATCTACATCTGAGCTGGTCCATCCTTCATTCAGCTCCACTGCACCGAACAGAAGAAAATAGCAGTAGCACAATTTTTTCCAAATCACCTGCTCATTAATTCCCCCCCCCTTTTTTTTTTTTTGCAAGTGAGACACTTCCAAAAGAAACAGAAATCCACGAACTCACGATGCACAATATACCACTGCCACAAGCGTGTAACAATTTGAGAGATACAGGATACTAAACAACAGTAATATTGTCACAACATCTTTGATACTAGGCTGCACACTTTCCTTTTTGTACACTGCTTCCTGTGCCTCCTCCTCAAATAGGGACAGTGCCACCTGTATGACCCATCTGCTCAGTGGTACATATCCCGGCCCAACTCAGCTTCCCTTCTCCAGGAAAATGCTGATACCAAGCGGAGCAATGGTTTGCAGAGGGCCAGTAGATCCCAAAAGCGAACTCGATGTGGGTAAGGGTTACGCCAGAGTAGGAAGTCCTATACCCAAAGGGAGGGGGGACACACTGTACGGTCTATGGATTAGCAGGCCAAATTCCCACCACTATCACTTCACACAGACTCCAGCCCACGGTGAATGTTTCCAAGAATAAGACTATCTTCCTTAGCAAGATTTCCTATGGGGAATGGGTGATCAGCAAAGGACAAAAAGGTCTGTGACTGAGAGCTATTCCCCAAAACCTCACCACTCCTTATAAAACGTTCTAGTCCCCTGGTTTAAAAGGTTTAGCTGGTTGCCAAGTATAGTTTTATTTTTGGTACTGTAATTCAGAAAGATTGAAACAGCACCATCCGTAATTACTAGACAGTGGAGCTGGTATACTATGTCTTTATTCTACCCATAGAGGAAAATGAGTTGTAGGTTAGACATCGGCCAAAGACTAGAATGAAGCGTCTGTAAGATCGCCAACATTAAGAGACTCAAAAACTTCTGACTTCCTTCTGTTTGTACCCTCAAACTGATGAATATCACAGTGTCTCCAGCAAAGTCAGTCACCGGGACAGCACACCAAGCAAACAAACAAAAAACCCACCCTCCCAAAAAACCCTGAACACAAAGTAACCTCCCCCTCCTCACCAAAACAACAAAAAGCAACACAGATTTGGAAATCCAATAATAAATTAGTGCGTCGATAACACATAATCAAAGGTCCCCTTTAGTATTAGTCTCAGAAGGGCAGATAAAACAACCTCACTATTTTATAATCTGGAAAGCACCACCATGTAGTTTCGGGTATGCTGACAAGGAAAGAGTGTTGGGTTTTTTGTTTGTTTGTTCGTATTATAGCACAGATCTCATTCAATCACTTTAAAAATCCAACTTTTAAGAAGTGCAACACAATTTACACGAATCCATTGCAATGATGCACTTTTTTAAAAAGTCAACCTGCAATCTCCTCCTGCCACAGTTCCAGACCATGACTCCATCACAGAAGGAAGGATCTTATGACAAATCTTTGGTTACAGCCCCTGGAACCAGTATGATAAAGTGCACAGCATCCTACGCAATGAAAAGCCCATCTTCTCAAAAGAAAAATTTCAGACAAGATATAGATTCTAAACCCACCTTGTAAATCCATGGCTAAATGCTCCTATCATGCAACAGCTAAAGAGGCTGCAATGCTGACAAAGAAGTCTGACCAACCAGAAGCATTTGTGAAACTTACTTCATTATTTAATCTTTTTCATTAAAGCAGAAAAATTGTCTGATAGACAAAATTTCTTACTAATTTAAAAGTCAAATTACACTACAGCACGACACCGCAAACATCTAACACTAAGCAAACCACAGAGTTAAAGCATTTAAACCCATAACTGCACAGAAAGAAACAAAATCTCCAAACTCAGAATTCAAAATACAAGGAATCACTTGTAAAATTCACTCCAGAGTGACGGGGCAGAAATATTTATTCTATTTTGCTTCTGTGAATGGAACTCTGGTGGTGGTCCTAAAATGGAGAATCTACCACATTAGCTCTATAATAAAGATACTTAGCTGCATCCTTTCAGTAGCAGCAGAGTTAAATCGTGTTTAATAGGCCAAAGAAGAATCCACAAATTGCAACACATACAACATACATTCAACCCAGAGCAAAACCAGACGACAGCACAGAGAAGTATCTCAATATACCTTGAGCGCTGAAGACTTCGTGGAGAGGCAGGTTCATGACCTGCCTGCTTGTCAGCTATTACCGGCTGCTGAGGTGCTGCCTGTGAAGCTGGTCCTTGTTTAACACCTGGAGTAGCAACCTGGAAAGTTCAAAACTTCAATTAGAATTCCTCCACATTAAACATCAAGTGTAAAAACCAGAGGAAAATATGGAAATTACAAGACCAGTGGGTTTTTTTTTGATATAAGGTCTTTTGTTGACAGAATTTCTATATTCTTTACAAGGTGTTCGGGTTTTTTTGGTTTTTTTGTTTGTTTTGTTTTTTTAAAAATCATCTACAGTGCCACAGTTGTGATAGATACCAAGAGCAGAATTAGGTCATAACAGTATCATAACACCTCTATGAGAAATGGAAAAACAAACCTAAAGCATATTTATCATCTGCTACTCCCCCTTTTTAACTATACTGTCAGTTCTAAAATGTAATACCAACAAAATGAGAGTCACCAGTAGCTTTTTGCTTTTCGTCTGTGGTACACATTCACACTTAAGATATTAAGACACCAGATACACTGTCTTTTTTCTGTGAATTCCTGAACTACAAAAGGATGAAAATGAAAAGCCTGGGAATACACTAGTATCTAAGTTACAGTAAATGGAGTTCAAGATACTTTTTTTTGCCCCATACTCTGCATACCCCTGTCCCTTTTGAAGTATGTACAAGAGAGGAAGCAGCTCCAAAATTTATCCCCCACTCTGGAAAATCAAACTAAGAATTTTAAGAAAGAAAGAGGGAAGAAAAAAGGGTTCTAGGTATCCATAAAGACAAAAAACGTAAATCAGGCAGCCTGTCTGGCATTTGCTGACATCAAGCTGGTGTAGATTACTAACTAGTGGTCATCTGAACCTCCAGAAATTCCCTCAGTTTCAGAAACAGACTCCTGCGAAACAAACCACAGATGCCAAGTTAGACAGTATCTGCGAAAGTAAACTCAAGACATAAATTCATTTATTTAAATATACCGGAAATCTTAACGTAATCTCAAACCTACTTATATGCCTGAGAGGGAAAGCCACCTTTTAAAATTATCATCAAAGGCCAAAAAAAAGTCTGAATAGCATATGAAAAGGTCATGGTTCTGGAAAGATAAAGCAAGATCACAATAAGATCACTCAGTGTGTTTAAATCAACAGAATTATACAATTGAGGGGGGCGAGAACTTTGCTATCAATGCCTGAATTTTGCTCACCCTGTGAGCAGACAGAGCAACTATCAAGGCTGTTCAACAGAAGATACAATTTCAAATGGAAAGTCCATCAGAGATAATACAATCACCTTGCAGATCCAAACTGTAAAACTAACCAGCTCCTTGGCTGGTAAAAATAAGACCAAAAATGGATTGTAAAGAAAAACAGGTATTTGTGAGACAAATGAGCCACAAAACCTCTTAACTATTACCTATTTTCCAAGTGTTTCAAAGATGGTAAGTAAGTGTACCAGGAACAGAAAAATAATAAGGGCTAAAAAAAAATAAATTAAAAAATAGTCATTCTGTAAGCAACATTCTCACTGAGCTCGACAGGTCTGTGTAACATACGCTTTACACAGTTATTTTGCAGAAATTCAGAACAGTTTCTAACCATACAACACAGGCACAGCTAAATAGCAAAGTGTGATGCCCAGGATCCTGGATCCTGTGACGGCTGAGCTGCCATGTGCATATAGCACACCTCCAGGCAGACATAACCAGCTTGAATTTAAAAGCAGTAGAGGTATGTTCATGCAGTCCTAAGTAAAAGGCCCTACTGTGCAAATGGCACTATGCTGTTCCCAGAGCCAGCCCAAGTACCTGCCTCCGGCACCGCGCTCTGCTTGCATGGTGCCACTTCAGCTTTGTCCATGCTGCATAGAGGCACCCTAAGCCAACCAGCTTGTGCTCTGAAACTCAGTGTGTCCTGGCACAGCACCACATCTTGATGATGCATAATTTACCTCAAACTGTTAGAACTAGATAAGCTAACCTGAGTGACATACCCAAAGGAGTACTAAAACAGATGTGCTTACACTGGAGCTCTTGCCACCTAAATTCTCATCTCAGTCCCATTTTAGGAAATTGAATTATGCGAAAACAAGAACTGTGAAGAAAGTTCTTTCCCTACTGAACTGGGAAAGCATCTGATGTTGAACCAGAATGTGTTACCTGTGGGACTAACACACAAAAAATTCATGTTAACTTTTCCATAGCTCCATTGTTAGCACCAGATTTAAGGAACATAAAAACCAAGAAAAGCTCCTGCTGTAAAGCATTACTACTAATTGTGTTTAGCTAATCTGTGAAGCTACACGAGGTACCTAAAAAATAGAAAGCTCTTATGGTTAAGATATCTCAGTGTAGTAAGAGTTACAAATTCCTCACAGAGGGATGGAAGTGAAAACTTGCCAATGTATATAATAATGCACAACAGTCCATCAGGATTAATGGCATTCTGAAGCAAAAACATTATAGCTTAGAACGAGTAACTCAGAAATTTACTACACTTAACACTTTGATTGCAAACACATTATATGTGCTTCAAAAATAAACCAGATGTGCAATCTCACCTCATTGTGGTGAAATCTCAAGGAAAGATGGATTAAAATATAGTAATTTCAAAATGCGTCACATCATAGACATTAACATTTTCAGAAGAACTGAAATACGTATCAATAAAACACACAATACCCTCCTTTAAATTACCAGAGGTGAAATCCTGCATGCCAAGTCACTAACTGTAGGCAATCACAGAGCCCTGCATATAAGTGGAGGTTCTCTATCAGACAAAGCATAAAGTAACCAACACTTTGTTGGGTTTTTTTTTGAGGAGTGGCAGCCTTGCTGTAGTTATGACTCTTCTGAAAACTCAAGGGGAGGCTTGTGTGTCCAAAGCCATATTCAATCATACAGGTTGTCTACCAAGACAGACTGGCCCTACTTAAAACACTTGCCTTGCCTTCACTTTCTCTTAAGGTTCAGTTTATCACCACAGCGGCTACTTCATAGGTATAACGCCAGCCTTTTTACTGGGTGAATGGCAGTGTGTTCAAGTTTCTCTGCACAGTTCTGGGAAAACATCTGTGGCAGGATGATAACTGCTAAAGAAGTTTATAAAACAAGGATAAATGTATTGGGGGGGGGGGAAAAAAACCAAACCATACACTGCTGAGATGTCCTTCCTTCAAGTTTTCTTTCAGAAAACACTGTGGATAAAGATGATCCCAAAGGATAAAGCTTTTGCCATGTTTATAATTTACCCAATAATCAGAACTTCATTCGTAAAGTAGATCCAGATCTCTGGGTTGTAGGGACCAGAACAGATCAACTTCCAGTTACTGACAGTAAACAACTTAAAAAGATTCTTTTTCATATCCCAAGATTTGAAAGTGCCAGACATCTCCCTTCTTTGTTTTAAAAGTCTGCTAGTTGATAATTTCATTACTTGTCACCTAGCTACGGGAGGTGACCATAGATTCAGGATGCACTCCAAGGGCAGAAACAAAGACGACAAGCAGGATTAGTAGACACACGAGGCTTCCACAATTCATTGTATCATTGTCAATCACAACAAACTGGGAGAATCACTTGGTTTTCTTTGTATCCATGAAAAAATTCAAGTGTAAAAAAATGAGGCATTTAGACTAGAATGAGGAATGCAATCCATCCTCCTCAAGACAAAAGTATTCCTTTAAGGCCTGCAAGACATCAGAGGTTCTCTTCCAAGTAGAAAACTGAAAGAAAGATGTTTTAGCTAAGCTAAGGGTAGGGAGGGAACAGGGATCTGGGGGGAGGGGGTATCGAACAAGACTGGTCTCACCCCACAGTCTAGAGTCATGCTTCTTACACTGATAAGATACTACATACACTGAACAACATACTGATAAGACTGGGTTGAAATCTGAGGGTCTCAATCTTGAAAGAAAGATGTGTAAAATTAAGAGACAGAACAAGTTCCCATTGCGTGACATAAGCACACCTCTAGGAGAGGTCCAAATACCCCTCAGCGAACTTCCATTTTTCATAGTCAAAACAACCCTGTAAACTGTTAATTATTTTTTGTTTTAAACTTGCCTAGAAGGCACAAGAGTGTTATGCCCTGCAGCTCTACCTGTGACTACAAAACTATCTTGAATGTAAAAGGTTACTTTCCACCAGAGGGTGCAAATCAGTAGCCCTGCCTTCAGTCTCCTTTAGTAACAAAATCCTCCTTCATAATAGCTCCTTTAACCCAGGATCTCTTCGCACCCTTGCTCTACAAGATGAATCACAAGTCTTTAAACAAGGAAAAAGAAAAACTCTTAAGAAAATGGGAAGTTCATCTCGAGTGCCTCTAATTACATCTACTTCCCTTCCCTGTACACCGCACAACAAAGTCTCTGATCTGCTGGCCAGAGAAATTCTAGAAATAAATAAATAAATATTCTCAGCTTCAACCGTATTTATTCCTCAGTATCGCCACTTGTAGGATATGGAATACTGAGCTCAGATTCTGCAAAAAACATTTCTCCCTCTGAAGAGTGACCCACCAGAGGGATCATACAAACAAAACAAGGTAAAAAAGACAACTTTATGTTTTCTACTTCATCCTTAGGAACAACCTTAGGAGAGCTTATTTGTTAGCTTCAATTAATATTTCCTAGTCACTGATACAATTGAGGAATTTTGAATGAATGGGGGTGAAGGGGGGGGGATGGAAAGGAACATCATGTTATTGACCTTGTAAATACCTAAAACATTTCTAAACCAAATTTGAGACTACATGAAGCCACGTTCCCCAAGAATTTCTCTCCCATTCTAACTATCTTTTATTGGCTGAAGTCTAGAGAACTATATCAGCTGTTGCCTTTGGACTAAGTTTTTGTTTCCATTTAAATATGTTAAAATACTGATCTCTTGGTAATGTCTCCAGATAGCATCTGAAGCAAGCACAAGATTTTCTTTAAAAACAGAAAAGTGTACTAGAATTCTGTGCTAGAGTTGTACTGCAAAAATACAGCCAAGTAGTTGCTTCCAGTGTTTTTGTTTCTATTGGGAAAGATAACATAAATATTTTATCACGCTATATATAACTGCTAGCACATGGACATATAGCAGCAATACTTAATATTACCTATAATGTTTTTTTACTACAATATGGCATAAATCAAAAGGACCTTACCTTCTGCTGCGATGATACCGGTGGTGTAGTCATCAAAGGTTTAAGCGGAACGGTGTTAGTCTGAGGCGTGCTTATTCTTGGAGATACATATGATCTTGGCGATGAGGCATCAGATGTTAAAGACATTGGAGACTGATTAGATGGCTGAGCTGTAAAGAAAAAAATATTTTTTTTTAAATAAAATCATATCCTATCTTAAATGTGAATTAAATTTTCTTTTGATACTTTGCAGTATGCAGTATTAGATAATATATGAACATACTCGAGACTGTTGGGGAGGTGAACAAATGGAACAATCAAACATTCAATGACAATCCTAACTAAAGAATTTTATTTTCCCTAAACTCTCCACTTCTAAAACTTGAGAAGGGGAAAGAGAAAAAAGCTATTATGCACTGCTTTTTACACATGGAGAGACTAAATTATTTTCATTCGCGATTCCTATTTTAGAGTGCTGAATTCTATTTAACCAAAACAATGCATGAACATATTCACCCATTCCAGGTATCTACCAACAGCCCCCTGCCCACATTTTAATTACTGGTTAAAAATTAACAATAGCATAATACTGCTTACCAACTCAGTAATATGACTGCATTTACTGTTTTGGTTTAAGTTTCTAGCTTTGTTAAGTTAGAAACCACAATGTATTGAAGACACCTGAAGGAATATCTTGCCTGGAAGGCTACAAAAAAACCCCACCAGATAGAATAAATTCTCTTTTAAGAATTTGAAGCCTCCCCCAAGAGTCACAGTTGCACTGCATTACAAAAAGGGTGTTCAAACAAGGAACAGTTGTGTTTTATATTGAACATTAAATAATGTCTAATGAAGGTTCAGAATAAATTGAGAGGGTCTCGCACATGTTTCACGTTACTCATATAGAGTTAGTTAACGTACAAAGAAAATCCCAAAAGGCGAGACAGACAGACACATTTACTTAGCTGCCTGTCATTCAACATCCTCTACACCAAATGGCCAAAGATACAAGAGACATCTTCTACAAGTTTCAGTTGTATCAGCCTTTATAAAATGCAACGTAACGATTTTACCTAAGTGAAAAGAAGACTCTGATTACCTTGTGTAGACAGTTGTGCAGCTTGAGAAATTAGGGAAGTGATATTGAAAGCAGATGGTCCAGCAGTAAGAATTTTATGGAGTATAGACTGCAGAGAGGCTTGTGTCACAGCTGCTGTTAGAACTAAAAACAAACATTCTGTTTTACTGGCAATTCTACAACATCACTTTAAACTCTTCAAACTGGCTAAATACATTTAAGCTGCATTTTCTTTCTGATTTTGATCCTATATCCACAATAGGCCAAAGAGCCACCTGAACTATTTTTCAATGACTTGAGTTCAATTGTTAGGCATGCCAAGCATTCATTAAAGTCCTTTATTTGGTAGTTTTCTCCGAGACATACAAAAATACCAATTATTTTAGAAACTAACTTTAATTCTTCAGCTTGATTTTACGGATGAATAATAGTTCTTGGAAACATAAAGAGAACGTTTGTTCAATTTGTTATTGTAGTAAGCAGAATATGCTTGGGGTTTTTTGTTTGTTTTTAAACTACAATAATTTAAGAAAAAAAGAAAAAAGCAAAACAGCAGTATCACTTCAACTCACTAAAAGAGATGGGGCAGGGTGGGAAGACTTCCTGTTCAAGGAAAAAGAAAAGATCTTTCAAGTTAAAAATCCAGACACTTGGGTGTTTCTTCTTTAAAAGATATAACATTTGTTCAGGGTTTAGCTGTCCCATCCCCCACTCCAGTAAAAAAATTAATCATTTTCAACCAACTGTTTTAAAACTGTGCTATACAGGAAGAGCATCTCACAGTATGAGCCAATGAGACCTAGCCTCTGAACTAATCTTTTCAGAAAGGTCTACAGGCTCTGCGGGATATTTCCTGAACGTACACTACCCGTGCACAAGTCTGAAAAAACTGACTCACCAGCACAAACGCAGAATAACTCTGCATCATGTGCACAGTAAGGGCAGTCCTGCTGCGCAAGCTGAAGTCACTCTGCCCACGTGGACCTGCTGGCCAGGCCCTCATGCCATCAGAACAATATTGAACACTCTCGTTTCCAAGACAGACACAGCTGCTGCTCAGATGTGGCAAGAAAAAATGACTAGGAACTTAAACTGGCAGCTTTCTAATAAAATACAATTAGAGTCTTGATTGGACCTTTCATTTTTTAGCACTAACAACAATGATACTCCTACTTTTTTAGTCCAACCTAGTGCTCTAGAGTTTTAAAAGCTTCTCCCTGCACAGGAAAAAACAATAATCTACTTGCATATCAGCACTGAATGAAGCCATTATATTTGCTGATTAAAAGGAAGTCAATTGACAGCTTTTCCTTATAAATAAACCTAACATACGTAAGTTGTAAAATTTTAAGTAAAATTTACTATTTTGACTTCCAAGGTTTGCACTTTTAAAAAGCTAAGGATAATTAACTCTGGGCATTATATGTAAATGTTTTGCTTCCAAATCGCTGATTAGTGTGCAAGAAGTTCAAAGACGCAAACAAAAAAATCCCACACCACTTTCTTCATCAGTAACCTATCACATGGAGACACCATGTCAGATAAAATTACATTCAAAGTGCATCAACTCTACTTGTTCTTGCAGTGAAAGGCACTATAGCTAGTTCTAAGCTTTCTTCTAGTGAACTAGGCCAACGTGACAAAAATTTAAGGGATACACTGATGACATGCACAAAATTTAACCTGCTAGCAAAATTACTGATATGCTCTCTTTATTCAGAAAGGCTGACATGTTCTATTAAAGAAAAAAAAAAGTTGACAGGCAACAAGATTTAAGAATCCCTAGAAGTTTCAGTATTTGCAAACATGTTATTAGAATAGCAGCACAAACTACAGAAAACAAAGAACACTGCACGAAACAAAAGAACAAAAAGCTCTAACTAAATTTTGTGCAACAGATGAATGCTGATTCAGCAATTAAGTCACCAGTCTCAATTAGACTGCTCACATACATCAGCATTTAACAGCCTTAAACACTACTTGTCTGTTTTAAAAAGGTTTAACAGGAAAAAACCCCACCCAAATAAACAAAACCAATCCCCACTTTACCTAGGGATTCATTTATTCACTTTTCTTTTAAAGTAAGGTTTGCATTTACTAAAGCTTAGTATCCAATAATATACTAATGTGAGTAAATAAGAGATTACATCACCTTCATAGATTCCTTACCTTCATTGATTTTGGATATATCTACGCTAGAATTATTAAGCTGCAAGGTGGCTTGAAGAGCAGGCAGCAGCTGTCGAAGGAGATTTGGGTCCTGAAGTAATGGAGGAATTGGCGATTGTGGGACAGGTGAGACAGGAACTGTAGGAGCAGATGAAGCAGGCGCAGAAGTTGGGTTCAGCCCAGAAGCAGAAGATGTAGAAGGAGTTGTGCAAGAATGGGATACAGACTTGTCCACAGATGCAGACTCTGAACAGGAGACAGACAGTAGTTTTCATTTTCCCCAGTATAACCTGACAACTTTTCACTAGTATAATATTCATATTAAATTCATAAGATCAAATGCTTAACTATTGTTATAAGAGGAAAAAAACATAACAAAAATTGAAGATATTTGATATCTAGTGTAACTTATGCTACTGAACTTAGTATTTATTAGGAACACACACAAAAAATTTTCAATTTCAAGATATTGGACTGAAAGCTGCCAGTACTACAAATGGGAATTTTTTTCCTAATGTTTAGGACAAACGTGGGACAAAAGTTCCTTAGTGATTTTTTTCTTTTACTGTGCATGTACTCATATTCTATGTTTCTTACTCATGCTTCCAGTCTTTCTTTGAAAAATATACTATGGGCTTTACAGATAGGCTAATGTGTCACATTTGAGGGGAAGGTATAAGCCGTGCTTCATTTATTCAGACACCCGACTACAAGATGTTACAAAATGAAGACCAAGTCTAACATTCACAATCCAGCTACATTGCTTAGGATTCACAGACACGATAATGAGCTGTACTAGAAATATACAACACGAGCTGTTAACATCCCCACAGCAGAGTGGAAAAGCATCTAGAAATGCATCTGCCCATAATTAGTTTCAAACTTGCCAGCTTCTCCTGAAGCATCAAGACCTATATCCTTTATTTTATTCATCTCATTTTAGCAAATATCAACACTTATTATCCACGGAAACGCTTAGTACTTAAATCCAATTATACTATATGGAAATTTGTTCTAACTAATGTGAGCTATTCAATTAATTTTAAATTTGACTTCCAGTTAACATGAAAGTTTCTTCTCCCTTCCAATACTGTGAGAAATTCTTGCACTGAAAGTTCAGGAGTAAGTATCTCCACTTACTACAGATGTATCACCAGTCACATCATATATCCTTCCTTTAAGAAGCCTGGACCACTATATTTCAATTTTAGCTTCTCTCATCCACATTAAACACGTCAGAGATCTCTGCTGCCAAACTCAACCAAGACTAATGCTTCTACAGCACCAAACAGGTTGGATGAAGAGTGGAAAGATGGATATGGATCCAAGACCTCAGCCAGAATGCTTGCCCATAATATTGAAGACCTGGATTTCAACCCCATCTCAAACTAGGCAGAGAATGTCTATCTGGATATTCCACATTTCAGGCAAAAATCCAAATGAAAGCTATAACAACTGCCTGGGAAACGCTTTTACTCTAAAGGTGTGTGTGTTTGGTTTTTTTTTTTTCCTTTGGAGAGATGGTCAAGGTAAGAAGAGGCTCACTTTTAGTAAAGAAGAAAAATTAAAGGGTCTTGTTTTGTGTTACTACGCAAGAATGACATGCTACAGAATTTCTAAAAGCTTTTGTTTTCTGACAGCCTTAATTGCAACTTTTGAGACTAATCTGTGACTAAATTTGAGATTAACTAACTAACTAGAGACACTAACTTTTGAGACTAATTTGTGGAACACTAAAAAAACCACTGAAGTGAGAATCAGTATGTAAAGTTAAATGAGATTAGAAATCCCAATTAAAAGAAAGGGGACTTCTGCTGTAACTGCAGTTACAGTACAAATAGTTCATAATAGGTCACAGATACTCCAAAAACCCCTTTTTCAGCCAAGTAGCCGGGAAACCTAAACCAGAATCTAAACCATTTTTATGCTGGAGAATCCAAATTTGACAGCTTGCAAAGCTGCAATAGTCAAGGCACACAGAGGCATTTTGGTGTTTCAGGCAAACTTCTAAAAAAGAGGCGGCCTTATCTAATTACAAGCTCCTCAGGACAACGATTTAGCTTTCAACGTATCTGTAAAGGGACCTGGCCATTCGGCCAGGAGCTTTCACAAGAAGAACTTACAAAGGGACAAGAGGTGTTAGAAAGACTGAAAAGGAAAAAAAGTAGTTACAAAATTTTTATATGGTTTTCAGTAACATGTGACTAGGGCAGTTGATTAGGTATTACCCCTCCTCACCCCTCCCTTTAAAGAGTAAGTCATTAGTAAAAGTCTCTGTTATAGAAATAATACATACAAAATCTTACGTTAACGGTGTTCAAAGTAAACTTATTCAGACAACTGCAAGTCAAGACACATCAAGCAAACAAGAATCTTACCATACTAAACAAAAACATGTAAAGTTTAACTGAACTTGGATTTGTCATAGTCCACATAAGGATGAGATACACTGGCAGACAAAAGCAAGGGAATTAAGCACAATGGGGCATGTTAGTACCTTTATGTTCAAGTCCCCTACCCTACAATTTTGAGAACCTTACAACAACCAAAAAAACCCAAAAACAAACCACCACCCAAAGCCCCAACAAAACACCCTAATTTAAAACCAAACAAAACAGAGAAAAATACTAAGCAACTATCAGCACTGATTTCAAAACATATTTAATGTAGTTAGGCTTGTCTTCACAGGGGAATTATTTTAAGCAAAGAAGCAACTCACTACTATATTACTAATTCACCTAAGCAATACCTAACTTCAAACCACACCACCATACCAAAAGGCTGGAAGTATTTTTCACCCATGCTGCAGTTCTGAACACAAAATGAACTGAATCAAAGGCAAACTTGAGCAAACAATGCAGTGAAGGCAAACCTTAAGACCAGTTCTGTGTATTTACTCATTTCTTGAATAAAAAGACTCAAAATAGGTCATACAAAACCATTGAATTCCAAGAGGTCTGTAAAAGTACTTTAGTTTGGGTGAGCTTCTCTGCTATAAAAATGCAAACTGAATTACATCACAACAACACAGTCAATTGTTTTAGACAATATGGAGACACTATTCTGTAGCTGCATTATTGCAGGCATTTTAAGTATGTGTTAAAATATACCTGTGAAAGATATTTTTTGTACAATCACCCAGACTAAACACCTAGAGAAAGCGATGTGAAAAAAGGATGGTGTCTAACGCTAACATTCCGATCTTTTGAGATTGTTAACATTACAAAGCCAACAGTTCCAATGTTATGAAAGAATACATCTCTATAATCATGCCTATTTACAGGTACGTTGTATTACAACTTTGTGTTACTGAACATCATAGAGGATGCAGAATACAATGAATGCTCAGAACACCACAGCACTTCACAAATTAAATAATTTAAGTTATTCATAGTAAAATAAAGGGTATAAAACTATTTCTGCCAAAAAAATGTTGCAAAAAACATTTGTGGAAATACAAGTATTTCTTGCTTGTATTAAGGAGCCTGAATGGCTATTTTGTTCTCTACAAAGGGAAACTCCTTTGTGTTGAAAACAAACATGCTAAACGATATAGAACACAGATTAGTTCTGTATAATCACAACTTTTATTACCTTAATTTAAACCAACCTATCTTACTCCATGTCTTCCAGACTGGACACTTGATTTCACAGAAATAAATCCAAGAAATACTGCTGATAAAACAAAGCCTCTAAACACTTACGTATCCATTTTTGTATAACAGAACTACAAAGGCTTAAAACTGGTTTAATTGATGATGCTATACAGAACTTGCAAGTTTTGCCTTTGAAGTTAACACAACTCATCAAAACTCCTCAAGATTAAATGTTTCTTTCACAAAAATCCTCAGATATCACTTACTGGGGTGAGTGCATTTCCCCTGCTTTTTCCACAAATAGAAGCAGAAAGTTCTCACTCCCTTCTTTTCCTCCTTAATTCCCCTTTTCTGTTCTGCTTTGAGAGACTGTGTCATTGTATGTTTTGCCACACAGTTAAATTTACTTCTCAACATTTAAACACTATTTCCTAGTTTCTAAAACATTTACTAGGATTTTTAAAAAATGCTTAGAATTATACAGCCCTGTAATTCTTAAATGCATTTGAAGCCTCAATCACCATGAAACACAGTCAAAATGAACACAGCATACTGAGAAAAGTGAAGTATCTTTACAAATCTAAGTTCTTTAATTTTACTGCTCTGATGCACTGGTCTCTATACCTGTGTCAACAGAAGTTCATGTTCATTAACAACCTAACTACAGTATTATTGCAAAGTACGGCTTTTGATTACACAGCAGTCATTTATAAACCTAATTGGAACCATTAATACATCAATCACACCAACTTTGAACCTACAACTGAAATTTACAAACAGAAAAAGCAAATTTGGTCTGTGTCTTATACAAAAAATATTCTTAAAAAAAAGATGAACTATGCTGCAAGACTGCAAAATATGACTGTGTACTAATTTTTCCATGGTAAGCTAAGCACATTAAAATTTCAACTTTTGGAGCTTTCAAGAAAACTTCTAAAAAAAAAATCCATTCACTTTGTTGTAACAACGTGAAAAGGTTGGACTGGGCTGTGAGCAACCTTGTCTAGTCACAGGCACCCCTGCCATGGGGTTGGAACTAGATGATCTTTAAGGGCTCTTTCAACCTAAACCATTCTATGATTTTGTAAAAATCATGTAATCAAGCTAATAAGCTAATTAGACACACCCTACATATAGAACTACAACATAGAACTAAACAAGTTTCTGGACCATCATATGGAAAGAAAATGACCAGAAAACAAAGCCATCCAAACAAAAAACCCAAACAAAAGAGGAAAACAAAGTAATCAGATGGCAAACAAAAGCAACTAGATGTGGAGATTAACTTAATGTGAAGAACTATTAATTAGTTTTATATTACAATGAGCAGAAAAAAGCTTTTTATAATGAAAATAATTTTGGAATATCACGATGATTAGGAAACAGCTTTCCATTCACAACCTACTCTGGTGGAGCTGACGTGCAATCACATCTTTTGGACAAAAAGGAGAGAAGTTATCAGGCAGTGTTCTCTATGACAAGAGCCTGTATGACAGAAGTGCATCTATGCTGCAGGTTTCACAGGGAGGTATCTCAACTGAAGTAAGCTGGAGGCTATTGTTTGCCCCAGAAAAAAACATCATGTCAAGTCAAAATGGAAACACTACACTGCACATTTCCAAGCAGCGTGGATTTTTTAATAACAAGGACAAGAAATCCTTTCAGAAAAAACACCATAGATCATTTTCAGCAGTTGTGCTGCAATGTTCTTCAATTACCACCTAGATACAAGAAGGCAAACGCTTTGCTTCTCCGAGTTTGAGGCAGTATATTCAAATGCTGCTGAATCTTGCCGTTACCAATCTCTGCCCCTCACAAGAACCTTTGCTACTAAGCAAATAGCTGATCCACTAGTGAATCTCATTCTGAAAGGCAATTCTCAGCCTAATAAATTACAGTTGAAGTTATTCGCACTAGGCTAATCCAGGGAGGTGAAAAACTAAGTCTCTTGACTGTTCAGCTACTCTGTTTCAATGAAGAGCTTTTGGCACGAGCACTCCCACCACCTCTGTTGTGTCTCAGCCACCCTGTCCTACCTGCTGGAATCCTTTAAGTACCTGTTCCTAGTACTTGCTTGCTCCCTTCTCACCCACGGTATGCCGAGTTATCCGGGCATATTGCTGTGACAGAGAAGCGAGTGGGGAAAAAAGAAACAAGAGGAGGAAATGCATTTTTTGTGCAGTAACTTCCTTCAGTCCTCCTTCTCACAACATATCAGTACTCCCTACACAATGAGTAGCTTTAGAATACTAGTAGATATAGCTTGCCACATATATGGACCACTGATTTATTTCAACAAAGATTTTTTTTTTTTTAAGTGACATGGGAATTACCCACTACTGTTGACTGGATAATTCCCAAATCAACATGATCCTTTGAGTGTTCCAATAGCTTTTACCACTGATGTAATTTTTTATGCCATTTAAAAAAACCCACAATGCATTCAAAGTCCTTTAGATTCAACACTACAATAGCACCCAATCACTCTACTGTGAGCTGGAGCTGTATCCTTGCTCTGCTAGCAACAGTCATGCACGTGTGCTCTCACAGTGTGCATGCTCTCTGTAGGAGGAAAATTGCATTACAAAATGTTCAGAAGTTCAATGCCTTATTGCCTCATAAACCTCACCTCTGCTATACTAATAAAACAACTACCACCTGGAAGAGCTAACTGAACTGCTTGATTTACTATTGATGATTAAGAATCATAACACATTCATCTGTGCTGAAGTACTTTAGGTATACAGTTGTTGTGGTTTCGGCCAAATTGGCCAATGGCCCTCAAGAGATGCTCCCCCGCCCCCCCCCCCAACCTCTCAAACACGGAGGGGAGGACAAGAGATAAAGAGATTTATGAGTTTAGAAGAAACTAAACTACATTAATGAAATATTAACAATAAGATAAAAAGGAAAATAATGAAATAGACACAGCATATACAAAACCGTATTAAGATGGCAGGATGATGTCACCAGCAGGCACTGGGGAAGTCCCAGACTGGACTCAGCGATGGGTGCGAACTGTATTCCACAGATGTAATCAGGCACACACCGATAGGGATCAAAGGCAGATGAACAGACAGGGTCCTCCTCAGACGTCCGCCATTGAAGGAAAAGAGTTGCCCCTTTGATCCCTCAGCTTTTATACTGAGCATGGGGCAGATGGGATGGAATACCCTGTTGGTCAGTTTTGGGTCACCTGTCCTGTCTGCTCCTCCCTGCAGGTGGGACCCCTCTACGCTTTTCCGCTTCTGACCCTCCAACAGGGCAAATAACAAAATTAGCTGACCTTGGTTGTCATAGCAATAAGTACAAGCAAGCGCCTTTCTGCATACCATTCCTTGGCACAAACTGTCTTATCACTCTGAACAAACCGTTTTAGACACAACATGCTGTTAATTTCAGAGAGCTACAAGAGGCCTAGCTAAGAAATAAAATTACTGAACAGAAAGTTGGTTCTGTTTTACCTCAAACCAGGACATAGTCCACCAACTAAGTTCTCTGAGCAGTGACAGTCACATTTACCTTTTCTGCATAGTCCATTTCTGATCTACTGAGGACATTAAGCCACACCAAAACATATAAATATTTATAAGCAATGCATTTTGTAAACACATTTGACTAAAAGAAACTATGGCAACAACAGTAACTGGGTTCTCAAATACACTCAAATTATCCAAAATGTAAAAAATTCAGTATTTTTCTCGTTTGGATCACTCCAGGCTTAAAACTGAATTTTCATATTTTATCTCTGCTGCCAAAATAAATGTAACAGCAATGCTCAGCAAACAAGTAGAAAGTAGAAAGTACTGGAAGAAACACCTCTAACAGTCTCACTAGCATCATTTTTTCTAACCACTGTATGAATTGAGTAATATACTTAAAACTGCAAAACTCAGCCAAAGATGCAATGATACCAGGAGCAATGTTAATAACTGACTGCTAAAGACTAGCAAGTGTTACAAGTAAGAAAACCACAGGGGTGAGAAAAGGATGAGGAAGAAGCTCGTCTGCCACTGACCAACCACTTCAATCCATCAGCCTCAGGGTCACAACCCAGGCAGCACTGCACTGGCCAGCTTGCCAAGTTTGTCAGAAAAAATTGGGAGTATTGCTGCACTAGAAACAGAAGTGCTGCCTGATGGGACCTGGAGGAAAGGTGTGAGAAGTAGTATCCTACAGACAGACACACTGGTAAGTTACGGACAATACAACATTTCATTCAGTAACTGAATCAGAAATAGGAAAATGTGATGTGCCCTACAGATAAAGCAGCCAAAAAGTAGGAAAAGCAACCCCACACTTTACCTGCATAAAGCACTCACAGTGAGCACAAACAGAAGCAGCAGATTCTGACTGGAACATTCAAACCAAAGGGTAGAGGTCAAATAGTTCCCCAGGAACTCTCCACTACTGCCAGCCATTGAGGGCAGAGGACTACTGCTAACAGCTGAGCTAGAGTTCAGCCAGGGATTTTATTCAATCTCCTTGTGGGACTACAACATACCCCTGCAGCAAAAGAGATCGAGCTGAAAAAACTGTAGTTGTTGGTTTCCGTGGTTTTTTGTTCTTTTGTTTTTCACAACTATTACTGCATTAAAAAAATACACACTCAGAACAAAACTATTAAACAGTGGTACATATACACTGGCGTAAGGCTGCCAGCAACACATTGACAAGAAGCAAGAACTCATTTAGGCAAGGACTACTGTGCACACCACTCATTTGGACCAAGCTATTTTTATAAGCAAAAAAATACAGCTTTACCTCTTTTTCTAAGAAGAGAGGGATGGCACAGCTAGCCAACAGAAAAAAAAAATAAAAAAAAAAAATCAAAGGCTGTTTGCTTTACTAGTGTAAAAATAAACCCCTCAAAGTATTTTCCAATTTTACAAAGACACTTTTGAACTGAGCATCTCAGGCCATTTTTTTTTTCCTCATTTTGTATAACAGCTACAAATACTTTTAAACACTGCATACCTATAGTACTGCAGGTTCACAGTCACCTCTGGGAAAACGAGTAACAGAAAAAAACTACCCAAAAACATCCCAATGTACACACAGCGCTGCTTCCTCCCTTCTTTTAAATTTAAATATGAAAAATGCTACAGAAATTATACTGGTCAAATTTTTTACATTAAAAAAAAAAATCCAACATTCACAAAAAAAGGCAAGACTACTGAATATTCTCTTTAAATGATCACTTATAATATAAGCTGCACTGAATTTTTCTGTTTCTGTAAGAAGAGAGGTATTCAAGCAACACGTGAAAACTCACATTTTCTGGAATAAGTATTTCAAGCCTAACATTCATCTATTCTAATTCTCCAATTACTTACTAACTTTCTGGAATCCACCCTGTCTGAAGGTCAGGTATTACATTTGCTCATAATGAAGTGCCATGAAACACACCAACGAGGCAAGAGGATTACAGAGAATCTATCCATTTAACCCATACAGACTTAAAAAAACGACATAGGAATACAGAAATTAAGTGATTATTTAATATGGAACCATCCATGGTAACATGGATTCGAAAGTAAGATTTATAGTGTCAAGACCACCCTGTGCGATCATTTTCACTATTCATACCCAATTGTATGTTCTCAAATGAATGTCATATGTAAGAAATACTAGCAGTCCCTGCCAACATTTGTAGCAGTTGTCACAATGGGAATTTCCTCCAATTGCAGTAAGATTCAGTTGCTCAATTTAAGTGGAAGCAACTAATAAAGGTATGCAGTAAAGCAGGGAAAGAATATATTCAGTTTGAAGTCTGATCACACACCAAACAAGAATCAAGTACATGCCTGAACTGAGTAACAATAAGGATTTTCTTTAAGTATATTTTAAAGAGAGTAAGGATACACTAAAGGAGAGAACACTTGACAGGGATGTTTTGCACCGTCATGTTTAAACGTGCATCAAACTGCAGTCAAAACATAAAGGCTGAACTGAAGCAGGTGACTATGGTATTCATGCATGGAACCATGCACAAACTAGAAGACCTTTCTTCTTGCTTTACTGTGTTGAATAGAAAAAGGCTTGCTGAAAATCTTCTGTTCCTCTGTAGTTTGTAGTCAACATTCATGTACCAGGTGATGTAAAAATTGCACAGTCTCAAGAGAAACATACAAAATTTCTTTACATGCACAATTTTCTTACATTGCAGTATTTGCAAGAGTATGGTATTGTTTGGATATTTCGACAGCCAAGTGCACTTATCTCTGTGTAAAAGGTGGAATTCTTTAATAAATAAAACTGGAGGCAAGAAAGCAAATGCAGACTGTAAAGCAATGTGTGAGCTAAGTCTTTTTGGTCTTCTTTTTAGCTAGCACTGCACTGCAGTGTTCTTCTGTAACTAGACAGACTTGCAAGTATCAGCAGGGCAAAAAGCCATCTTTCAAAAAAGAATTTAGTATCGTACTAATTAGGCAATATTTTAAATTAAAACCAGACACGTTTATCAGAAATTACTCTTTCCTCTCCCAAAGTCCCCAAAATAGAATTTTCTTATACAATGTTACTCTCTAAGAACTCAACTATACCAAAGTTATCACACTACCACTAGTAACACACATCTTGATTCTCACAATCGTGTTGAGGTCTTCTTCCCTAATATTGAAGTAAATCCAATTAAAATACAGACTTTCGAAGGGTCACAAACAATGCACAGTAAAGTTCTGATCTTCTCTTAATGACTCTATATGTTTCTGGTATTAAGAGAAATACAAACTTTCAGCACCTTTAGAACTGAAGATCCAGTATATCACAAGACACAGATCAAAACAGAAGAGTAGCTGTTACAGACATGTAGAAAACTTGTCTTGCTTTCTGAACAAATTGCATTCGTGTTTACTGAAAAGTCTGACACTGGCATTCCAAACAGTAACAGCAGTTCATAAAATATAATGGTCCAAAATGAGTTTCAAATGGTGTAGCTCTAAGTTAAGAACTAAAATAATGGCAAAGATCCAAAACAACAGGAGGGAGGACAAAAACTGAAATATGTTCTTCTAAAATACATCTTTCAAATTATCATTTGAAATTATAATTTGCAGAATAAGCCAGTAAACAGTAAATATTGCAGTGTCGATTTGAAGTTGTGTAAGATACAGCAAACATTGTTTAAGTGGAAATAAACAGACCAAAACAGCAATCAGGTTCTAAGCACATTCAATCAACAGGAAAAATGACTTTAAATTCTAGAACTAACATACTTTGAACGAGCAACATAAATGCAACGCATCATCTTAAACACCAGAAGGAATTTCATTATACATACCTTTTCTCTCTGTTTTCTGTGCAGGGATGGAAGATGTGGATGTAGGCAGTTTTGATAAAGTAGATGCTCCATTAGCATCAAAGGATTTCTTTGGCTGGTGATCAGATTGTAGAGAAAATGGACTAGGAGGAACAGTGCTCGGGGTAGCAGTTGGATGAACCACTGGTTTGATGGGATGCTGTACTGGAGTAGAACTACTGTGAGTCTCTGCTCTTGGCAGTCTGTAGTCTCTGTCATTGTGCCTGCTTGTTTGAGATAAAATATTCTGTGGGAGCATACTACTGGCGTCACTGGAATGCTTGTCTTCCACTTTTTTCAGGATTCCCCAAGAAACGTTGCAATAAGAAAAAAAGATTAAATTAGAAAATTGTCTAAGATTGCAATGATTTTGATTAATACAGGTGCACATCAACAACTAGAGCTGACTGAACTTCCTATGATTAAAAAAAGCCTCCAGTAGATCAGCATCAAAAAAGGCAAAATTCAATTTTACTCACTGGCAAAATGCATTTTCTCTGACCTTTGCTTGACTTAGAGTTCCGGTTAAGCACTGTGTTTTGATGAAAGGCTGCTTTATAACAAGTGTTACAGTCAAGTTAGCTTTTGAAGTCTCCTAAAAAAATCTAAATCAAAGTCTATTATTTCTATCTTATATTCAGTGTGAAGAGATAATTCGTGCCATTTTTCTTTTGTTCATTGAAAATCCTAAACATCAAGTATAATTTAATAGTTTCAAATTCTAGCCTTCAAAGAATTCCACTTCAAGTCACTTGAATACTATTACAAAGAATTTACTTTCAATTGAATTAATTCAAGAAGACTATATATTAAATGAATGACTAATCTGCATTCGTCACACGATTGGAGACTTTAAAATATGCTACACAGGGAAGATACCAAGCAAATACAGAGTAATTCTCTTTATTGATTCCTAGATTTTCGACTGTAACAAAACAAATAGTTACTGCAATATGCATTTCTGCTATCTTTTCATAGTGTACAGTATGTTTTAGCATATGCAGTATGTTTCAGCATACACAACAAAACACTCCTTTATACATCTCTCCCTTGTCAAGTCCCAAGGCGGGTGGGGGGAGATTAATACTTTGGCTTCTACTTTTAAACCACCCTGAGAACTACACTACAAATTCATGCAAACTGCATCATCATACAGAAGAAAACTCACAGTACAACCATTTCCCAGAAAAATTTGGCAAAGATTAAAGCTAGGTATGAAGAAAAAAATTTCCAAGTAACAGAAATTCAGTCCAGGAAAGGCTTTGCTGAGAGTATTGGCATGATTAAAATATGCTTTCAATAATGTACACAAGCCTCTGAAAACCCTGATATCATAATCCATTAAATTAGCTTATTATTTTCAGATGTGGAATCAAGGTTTTAGAAGAGACTTCTGCATCTCTATTTTTAAGTTCAGAATATGACATTAACAGGTCTCAATGATCACGACAGTCCAACTATACCATAAACAGGGCAAGCTGTTTCAATAACAACCTATAAAATAATTAGATTAGGCAGTAAAAGTTGCAAAAAGGAGGAGTACCATGAAAAGCATTAAGCAAGCGTTGTACTAGTGAAGGCTCAAAGTTATTTTAAGAAACAACATTTGGGAGAGTTGTCTGTACTAACTGCTTTGGCCTTTTTATATAAAAAGGTGAGAAAAACAGCTAAGGAAAGGGATTTTTAACTTTTTTGTTTGTTTGTTTGGAAAGGAAAACAGTAATGCAAACAAGGCAAGAATGTATTACTGTAAAAAAAACCACGTACTTCCACTGGCAAACCCACTGGCAGCTGTCGCCTGCATCACCTCTCTTCTGTAATCCCTATCTTTTGGAAAACTGTTAACTGACATTTTGCTTGCTTCTTTTTGTCTCTGCTCTCTGAAGAAAAGAAAACACAAGTTAAGTAAGAACTTATATTACCTGATAATATAACACTTTCTAGGGGTGAAGTTACATGAGATGAATTAAATTATCCTAGGAGTTTGCTGCTACAGATGGGGTAGGCAAACTCCATCCATCGTTTCCTTACATCAGTGCTTGTCAAAGCCCCCAATATACTAGTTCAGCTCACTAACGTTGCAAAATAAACGAACAAACCCAAACAACAAACAACCCATCAAAAGACAAACCAAACCAAACCCCCCAAACCACAAAAAAACCAAAAACCAAAACCAACCATACCTCCCCCTACCACTCCGGATCATCACGGGATAAAACAGGTGCCAGAGGTCATGGTAAGGGTAGGAACACAGTAGACTTGGACTACCATCTTTTATAGCATTAATCTATTAGATAAGCTCAACTGCTCTTAAATGAGCTTAAGAGTATTTGTTCTTTCTACAATGAAAACAGACACACACATATACCTTTCCAGCCACTCTTTTGGTTTTTCCCATTGCGAAACTTCTGTTCGGCAGTTGTAGTAGTATTTTTTGCCCGAAGAGCTGATGTGTTCAGACCAATCATCCGCAGAATCGTAAGCCTTTAAAACAGAAACAGGGTTGGACAAAAGGCTACTTGAAAGTTTTAACACATAAATTTAAAAGCTTCAGCCATTTTTAAAACTAAATAGCGTCCTCATATGCACCCATACCACTGTTTTCCATTTACACCATCCCTAAACGTGTTTCATTTTGATAGCTTAAAGACGTGAACACGACACTCCTGTTGCATTCTGCAACAGTTTCTTCTGTTTTATTCTCATCAACTCTGAAACAAAATCTAATAGTATGTTTAGTACAGTAATACCAGTATTGATATTGATATTACAGGGGTACAGTAATATCAATATTGATAGCATTAGTTTTCTGCACCTTAAAACTTCTGAAAAATTATTTATATTTTTGAATTTTTTCTGTACTTCATAAATTTATCTATTCCGTTTTCAGGGCAATTTTTATCAAGCACCACCCTAACTACTAAAACCTGGATAACGAAGTGACTAAAATTCAGTGTGCAATGCCTCTTAAATGAATAAAATCATACCGTCTTCTCTAGATTTACCAACATAGTTCATGGAAAATATTTCTCTGTATCTACTTCATTTAAATAATCTAGTATTTTAAAATTCAAGACAGGTACCTCAAAGCTCTAATGTTTATCAATTAGAATAGTTTTACAACATGTAATACGTTTATAGAGTGTTTATAAAATAAAGACTGATGCTGGAAAACTCAATGAAGCAGGTAATGAACATGCTGCCTGTTTTACACAAAATGATGAAAATATAGTGTGTGTGAATGGGGTGACACGGGGATGAACACCAATGGCAAATACGCACCGCATCAGAAGTTTTGCTTGGATTATTGCTGGGATTAGAAGAATGTGAATTTGAACTATGAAGAGCACTGTGGTTATGTGAATTTTCTTGTGGAGAGTAACTGGTCCCTAAAGAAGAAAAAGAAAGACTGTTCACGTATGTTTTCAAATAAATCAACCATTTGCATTCTAGGGTGGAAGGGGAAAGGAGCAGGGAGGGGAGAAGGCAAGTTGTCCACAGCCTGGACAACAGCATAGTTTAGATGCAGAAATATTACAGGAGACCACATGCGCATTCCTTTTTCACGCAGCGTAAAGCAGTATGTCCATTCACTAGTCTTACTCTGAAACTTCATTCCACGAGAAATAAACAAGTAGCCTTTAGATTTTTGATGGCTGGAGGAGTTCTAACATGTCAATTCAGAAATTAAGAGACATTTTCTCCTCAACAGTAAGTCAGAAAGTTTAAATGGGTTTATCAACAGCCTACATAGTTGGATACACAAAATCAGGTTTTAAGTTCACTGGAACAATGCTGTTTCCTTAACCCTTTTGAGACTACTTGTAACTGGTTCTAGGTAACTATTTCTATTTGTGGATATAGATTAAATTAATTTTCCTGCACCCAGTCTCTGCAGTACAGGTACTGACAACTACAATTTCCCAAACCACCACCTGCTTCTGGCCTCCCTAACAACTGCTTCTCAAGGTAACTTAGTTCTCTTTGTCGCCATGAAAACACTTGGACACAAAAAGACAGCTGGGAAATTAAAAGGGAGATAATTCTCAACACGGTTTACATCTAAATTTGTGCCTAAGATAAAGTCACCAATTACACCTTAACAGTTCTAATTACAATTAAACAAGGCCCTTCGCAATCTTATTTTAAATTTCGTGCTCTTAAGGTCTCCCATTCCTCGAAAATGTCTAAGCAAGTAAAACACTCTTCCATTCTTCTTCATATGATTTCATCTTCCTAAATTTTAAATGTTCACATAAATCACACCAAACTAAAAAAAAAAAGTATCATTTTCTCACACATTTCAGTGAAAAACCTAGATATTACAAATATAACACTTTCCCTGCCTTTATTTTTCCTCTGCCTCTTGAGAAGTTTCTAAATACTCAGGGATGCTACATTACATACCACTAACTTCATATACTGTATAGTGATCTAAATATGAAGTCAAAGTGCTCTGAAAATGGCAAATACTGTATCTTACAGGAAACTACAACAAAGAACAGTCCACAGATCGTGGACTGACAGGTGGGAGTGAACGGAGCCTTTAAATCAATTTTTTTTTTTTTTTTTTTTTTTTTTTAAAGTCTTCGGAGAGCCACACACACAGATGACTATTTCAAACTTCTTTCTCCCCACCTCTAACCCTGCAGGGTAGAAATAAGGAGCCCATCACTAAAGCAAAAAGGTACACCATGACTAATCTGTTTAGTACCCTGCAAAGATTAAATGCTGATCTGCGCACGCATGAGTTATTGCAGCCTGAACCATCAGTAGCTCTGAACCTTTTCCTACACTATCTTGGCTAAAAACCATACGTCATTCTCTTTAAAGATGGGGCGGGGGGGGAAGTCTTGTCTTCAAATACAAAATACAGTCATCCAGCCTTCCAAAATCAAGACAATAAGTTAATCAGCCCCACACCAGAAGTATCTTGCATGTTTAGAGCCAGGCGGAATGATGTGAGCTTGTCAAAGCAATAACCACAACATCACACATGCACACGAATGACAACAAAAAATTGAGCTTCTAGTGAATGTGACTTTACATGTTATATACATTAGAAAATTCCACAATTTAGACTTTAATACACATTTATAAAAACAGAAACATTTAATTTCACTAAATGTATGCAAGAAGCATATTATAACTCCAAGACTTTACTCCTCAGTCAGTCACACCAACAGTCTTTCTTTATTTTTTAGACACTGATTATGGCATGAGATAGCTGTTTAATATTTTCATATTAATCTTGTTAATAGTCTTTATTTATTTACTACATCCTTCCCAAACTCTACCGAGATAAAAATAATTAAGCAACCTACAGAAATACACAAAGAATTTTTAACACAGACATAGGTCATTTCTACTAAGAGGTAAAATGCCCTCCCTTTTTAAAGGAAAAAACAAGACGAAAATTTACCAGATGGCTCATTCGAACAGTTTGATATTAGTCACTTCAGAACTTCAGAAAACACTGATATAGTTTATTTACTGTAATCCCGTGCCATGGATGCAGTAACATTACACTTTGTTCAGCATACTCAAGATGTAGTTGGTGATTTTTAAATACTGTAGTGGTCTAAATACAATGCCACAGTGAATCTAATCCAACACGCATTTTCCAAATACAAATAAGAGCCAACAACAGACGTATTAAAATCAATAAAATCCTTTAAAGCCAATTCTATCCAACCCATAAACAAACCCCTCCAACTCCCTGAGCAGACTTTCAGCCCCCACGCGGTCTAACAGTTCAGCAGCATCCCCCCACCATTTCACACCCTTCCCTGCCGCCCCGGTTCCCAGCCCCAGTACTGAGTCACCAAGCACCTCGGAGCGGGTATCAGAGCGGAGCGGCTGCAGCAGTCACACCCACCTACAGCTGGACACGATAGTCGAAATAGTCGAAACGCCTACTATGCGGCAGCTCCTCCACCAGGAGCCCCCGGGCCTCTCCACGCCGAGCTGCAGTTCTCCTAGCAGGACCCCCAGGCTGCACGCCCATGGGCTTGCCCTCAGTCAGGGATCCTGCCCTACCGAGACAGCCTCAGCTGCATAAAAACTGATCACGGCTGCTCCAGCAACACCGATTGCCTTGGGCTTTTACAAGGGCCAACCATAAATAATCCCAGACACCAATGGTGTCCAGGACAACTACACAGTGTAATTACGGGTACAGCTTCATCCCCATACCTCTGTTTTATTTTATGCCTAATACTGCTTTAAGTTTGGATCAGTACTCGAGCTTCAAGGGAATGAGCATATGAAAGGGCTGCCAAACCAATGTTTGCTGTTCCGAAGCTTCCAAGACCAAAGCAGACAATGCTCTGGAGAACAAGAGTTTTAAGCACTTTATACAAGTTAAGGGCTTAAAGATCCCATGCAAACACCAAACCCATATCACCAAATTAACCACGTACTAAAACTTTGCTAGGGTACATACCTGCATAGCAGTCACCTAGGAATTCGGACAACCCAGGCAAGCAAGCCTTGCCAGCTCAGGTTGCATGGGGAAGTTGCTCAAGATCTTTAAAAGGCCATGGAGTTATAATCGCATACAGTCCACAAGTGGAGGTCTACCTCTAAAAAGAATGGGGGTTTCCCTTACTTGTATGCTGGCTTTCACCACTAGCAAAGCCTAATCCCGAGCCATTTTAAGGTGGCTGTGAGTTGCAATCAGCTGTTTCTCCCAGCTGCATGCCTGGCACAGCAGATTATGAGAACAGGATCACTAAGATCAGGACGTATCCCAGAAACAGGCCTGATGAGGTAGACAGCATGCTACTGTCCCTCAAGATGTCCTATTATAACACTTCTCATACTCTCCTCTTACAGTTAGACCTTCCTTACTAGTCCCACTTGCCTCGAGAAAGATTTTTCAAATGCTTATTACCATACCTTAGGATTTAGCAATTGCTAATATGTGTCTTTGAGGCATCATAGGAAAATTCATCTTGTGTTGTAAATCCTCCAATTCAGCTACAGAATTCCCCACGGAAATGTTTACTGCACCATCACTCTGACTTTCCTCAGCTTAATCATTATTTTGGAAGCAGCAAATCTGGGAAGAGCTATTCCTAACTGGAAGATGGCCAAGCAGGGCATCAGCACTACAGTTATATAAAACTGTAGTGGTGCCACTGTGTGAGCAGGTCTTCACTAACATTATCTCTAGTGATGAACAGGACACAGGACAGGTCAGAGGCAAGGTTAAATTATCCTAACTATCTTCAAGTCTTTCAAATGAAAAATCACATCTTCCTCACTAATGCATGAAAATCATCAGAAAACACAAAAAGCATGTTTCTGTGAACCAATTAAAAAACCAAGCTATGACTTAATGCCTAATACGGATTTGAGATTCTGCCATCCCTCACTTTAAAGACTCACTTAAATGTTTTTGCAAGTAGTTTCCAGATCCAAACTACTGAATCCAAGACAGTTTGAATTGTAATGAGGCTTCAACACTGCACTGGACTTGGAAAATGGATATAACATAGGGTTAAATAAGAATATTCCATTTTGCAACATAGTCAGCTTTTTCTAGTAATGATCATCATTAATTAGCCTCCAATAACAACACTTCAACTCTGTGAAATTAAGAAAAGTTGAAATTCTGAGTTAGCTAAGGATTAGACAGCTCTAACAAAGGAACTCCCCTTCTCCCCTGCCATCTTTCAAGAACAAACTGCAACTCTTTTCTTTGCAAAACCTATACACCTATACTAGCAACTACAGCATCCATTTGTAACCAGCTAAAACAAATTTTCTTGCTGCTTGAAAAGCGCCAAATACATCACCATGCATTCCACACCATCCGCTGGCACCCACGTGTCTTAGCCTAATTAAAACTTTCTAGCTCATAACATCATACAATATCATAAACATAAAATCTCCAACTGAAATGCACAAATCAGAACATTGAACACATTAACAGTTACCTTCAAAAGATTATCTACAATCTGATCAGCAAACAGTAAAAAAAAATTTCTGTTTTTCATCCTCTTCAAACAAACATACACTGAGAAATTAGACAGTAAACAAATTCACACACCTCCACTCACACCCAAGATTTTAGCCAGGCACAAACAGTAAAATTACAGTAGTTGCCATAGTATAGTCCTGTACTATACAATAATTAACTTTATACAGTCCAGCACAGGTAGAGCATTTTATGTTTCCTTTTCAGTCAGACAAATACCTTGTTAATATCCTAACTCTCCTTTTGTCCATAATAAAAAGTGCCAGTGCAGATATCACAAAGGCAAGCTTAAAAATGCTCACCAGCTGGGCAGGAAGCACAAAAGGTGCTCCGCAGCAATGAGTGCTGTAACTGGAACTCAAAGGCAGCCTTCCCCTTCACTCCCTCCAGCGGGAACAGGGATTCAGGAAGGGCTCTAGGAAAGTCTTCTTTTCTGCGCCCAGAAAACAGGCATATGGAAAGAAACACTGTGCAGCAAAAAAGCACGGAATTCATTCCGCTTGTTTCAACTCCATACATACTGTTCTATGACTCCATGTTCCACCTCTTAGCTACTATGCAAGCAAATTCATTAAACTAGAGACAATATTAGAACTTGAACTTCCTCAACAGAACAAATACCGCCCAACTTACAGACACTAATTATTTTTAACAGAGAAACTTAACAGTAAGATAGTTTATGGTAACGATATTTTATGGGGATAACTAATTAAGACTTGTTTAAACAGTGAAATGATAGAAAATTATCTAGGGTAAGCCTAAATTAAAATGTCTAAAGTGTATTTCAACTGACATCTTTGTTACTTCAGTGCAAATCTTTGTGCAGAACGCTTTCTGAAGTTCTGCATATAGCAGGAAAAAAAGTAACACAAGAAGAACACAATACCCAATGTCTCAGCAGTAACTGAACAGCCTATCATAGCCATTTTTATTTGCCACATGTAAAAGTAACACGACAAAACACAATTTTTCTTCACTGCATTTTTATGTGGCCTGCTGTATTGAAATAAAATATGGCTGCCTTCCATAGGCAACTAAAAGCATAAAAACTTGCAATTTTTCTAGCAGAGCAATGGCCTCAGAGAACACACCAACTGTGCAGTAACATTTTCCAGAATTTCATAACATAGTAAGTTGAATGCACAGTGTTCTGCCAAAAGAAAGAAAATCTAGCCTGATCACTGTACTGCCCAACTGCCCAATTACATACTCATTATGCCCCTCAAAATAAATGTTTTATACCAGTCAACAAGTAGCTCTATGAGCAAAAGAGCTTACAAAGCCTTATTTCCTCTCCTCCTCTCCTACCATAGCTCCTCTCCAGGACAACAAAGTTTGTGCTGTTTTGTAGTGTTTGATTCACCGGATAATCATCCCAATAAGCTAGCAACATCCTCAACACTGCTTAGCATCTCTAAGACTTTATTTGAGATCAATCAACTTGAAAAAGCAGATTAAGCAATTTTACCCACGGAAAATAGGAAAAAGTATTATGAACTTCAGCAATACAGCCATATTCCTAACTCTCTAGCTCATGACCCCAGAAGATCTCAATGTGTTAAATAAAAAACAAACTTGCTGCTACAGCATCACTGATGACAGTCAATTTTAAAGTCTTTTTAATCTTGCAACACTTATTAATGTTATCACATTTGGATTAAGTGGAATGGGACACTCCTCTAAAAAGAGACTAGAGGTAGTTGAGAATAAAGCCAAACTAAATGCTTTCATTCTTGACTGTAGCTCAGAAGACATTTACATCTCTAATACAGTGTAAGAGAGCGAAGAAGAGTTTCTTCTGTCCTCAAATAAAAGCTTCAAATAAGATCTTAATACAGAAAGGGACTTTTTAACTATTACGACATGCAGTTACGAGACGTGATAAACTGACAGCATCAACATGGGGAGGGGGCAGGGGGGCAGCGTGTGTCACAATTTTTACTTTTAATTCAAAGAGCTTCCCAAAGAACATAAAACAAATATACTGGAAGAAACATTGATATTTAACAACACACACCTCCACGCCCTAAGACAAACTGCAAGTGCAGATACTTTTGAAAAACTGAGTATTCCAATGTTTTAAGATTACAAACAGCACAGTAACACTACGAAAGACCGATACACCATAAACTGGTCATCACTGACAGAAGTGTGGATAAAGTCAGGGGCCATGCAGAACAATTTCTGCTTATAAAGGAGAGGAAAAAAAAAAAGCACAGTGGCTAGAACACAACTCTGAGACTACTCCTCCATTTTCTATGTATCAACAACACCAAATTAGTACTCCCACTCAGAAGCTCCAACCAATTAAGCAAGGTATGACAACTTAATCTCCCTGACAAAACCCTGTGAGCAAAAATAAGATTAAATAACAACAAGGCCACGTTGTTTAGCAACTCTCAATTTTCTTTTAATGTTTTGGGCGTAGATTCTTGGGGACAAAGAACTTTAAGCAGAAGATTCTGTGAATACAGTATTACTTACAAATGAATGTGCAGGAAAGTTTCCGTTACTTGGTTTAAATTAAGGAAGATGAAGTTGCAGCTTTTTCTGAACGCAGGTAGTGCTATGCAGTGACAAATACTTGCAACCTTAACCCCATCTTAAAAGTTTCCTTCATTTCAATTGAGCGTGCGTTGTTCAGAATCAGCAACTCCACAAGCACACAGTGTTGTAGAAAGATTAAAAATGGAGTCTCTACTACAAAAGACTACTGCAATCCTGCAAAAAGGTTAGTCACAGACATAACTACCACACTTGTATCCTTAATAAAAAGCCTGTGGCTGAATCAATGCCTAACGACATTTAAAAAAAAGGCAAGAACAAAAAAGACACTGTGTATCTTCCTTCTTAAACGTTTCTTAAAAATATTAACTGTAAGTCACATTACCTCAAATTCATATCTCTAGATACATCAAATTTGACCACCCTCCAAAGGCACGCAGAATTGTCTCACTCAGTTCTATTCTCTTTTTATTTTATAGGCTAACACGAGAAAGCCTTTTTCGTCCTCCACTTACTTAATAACCGTATCTTACATGAACCAAAATCCACTTCAGTACAAGATCACTGCTTAGGTGCTATTAATATTTGCCAGTGGAAGAGAACTTTGCTTCTCTTCTAAGACTACAGCCATGTCCATGAGATTTAGTAACTCATCACAAATGAGCAAGCTAACTTGAAAACATTTAGTATTAGAAACAGCAGTTGCTCAGTAAACTTTTACATGATAACCTGTGAAATGATTATTACAGCTGTCGTGCGCCCCTTTGATCCCTCAGTTGGTCAGTTGTCGGTCACCTGTCCTGTCCGCTCCTCCCTGCAGGTGGGACCCCTCTATGCTTTTCCGCTTCTGACCCTCCAACAAAATTAGCTGCATACCATTCCTTGGCACAAACTGTTTTATCACTCTGAACAAACCATTTAAGACACAACATGCTGTTAATTTCAGAGAGTTACAAGAGGCCTAGCTAAGAAATAAAATTACTGAACAGGAAGGTGGTTCTGTTTTACCTCAAACCAGGACAACAGCACAGATATGGAACACATACAAGGATTTTAATGTTATGCTTATTTAATCTTCAACTGGGAATTGCTTTTGAAAAGAAGAGATACTAATAACACTCTGAAAAAAAACCAAGTCAAATCAATTTCTGCCACACAGAAGTTCTTCATTAAAAAAAAGGAACTCTGGCCCAGGGCTCGGGGTAGGGGAGGCAGCAAGCAAGGACCCACCTAAGAATTTATATATAATGGTTTCTGATTTTAATACAACAGATTAACAGTCTTAGTTTCAGGATGGATATTTAGCTTGGCTTAATAAAGGCACCTATAGGTACCTACCTAAAAGGTACCAATAGGGTTTTCAAATATGTAAAGCACAGTAGGTGACAATTCTTCCCTCTTCCCATTAATTAATTCTTAAATATATACTTAAAATTCAACTGTTTTTTCCTGCAATTTCCTTACTAGAGGAAAACATGCCTCTCCACAAAACCTAAAGTTATGTTTACAAAACTGAAAAAATCTATTTTATGATTGTCTGGGTGCCTAAGTGTCTCATTTTATTTCTTTAGTTAAGTAAACACTCTCGAAAGGACTATATAGAGACTGCAATCATTAGTACAGGCAGTAAATGAGGTGAACTTTACACTACTTGAATTTGAAGAGGATCATATAATTTCGAGTATTAAATCAAGTAGAAATAGTCTTCTTTCAAAAGAAATGAGTGGTTTTGAAAAATATGTCTGTGTTAACCTGTCAACTGCAGGTGTCTGAATGAGCAGACTACTCAAACTACTTAACTAGAAGAGATCTGAACTCCCGCTGATGTTATTCACAGGGGACATCTGACATGAACACACCACCAGCCAGAAGAACATAATTAGATGAAATAAACACATCAGAAAAAAATAGGTAAAGAGCATTACCTAATTTGTACAGAAAAGTTTATGCACAAGTGTGCATTATTTATAATTATATGCCTTAATAAAAATATTCTTTGGGTTTTTTTACACGTTTGGGAGTGAATAGGTATGTTTGAAAGATAGTAAATGAGATGAGCAAGGCAGATCATAATTTCCTTTCCCCATTTTTGCTACTGAAAGATATGAATAAATTGTAACTCTGTTATTCTAACAAACTCAGTAACAAATCTACCTAGGAAAGCACTGAAGAAGACTGGTTTTTTGCACAGCATAAAACAGCATGATATTTAAGAAATCTAGGAAACCAAGGCAGAGGAACTAATCTGTTTAGCTGTAAACATTGCTTCTTTACAATATTTTCAGAAAGTCCGACATGCCTAAATGTATCAGATTTCTACAACATGGTAAAATACAGACTGTTTCTCTTCAAAAAAAAAAAAAAAAAAAGCTGAAAAAAAAAAGTATTTAATTTTACTAATGATACTGAAATCCTTAGAGCAGCAGATGTAACAGGTTTGAAAAGAGGGCAGGAGGAATTTTTGGAAAAATTAAACTATGCTTAGATCTTTTCCATAAGAAAGCACCAACACTGGCAATTTAACACAATAACTTAGTTTTAATCTAAATTTAATCTAATTTAAAGTCTAATATTAACATGCCCATTACTATGGATATTTTTCAAATTATGTTTTCTTTCAACAAAAATGCTGATCTTCAAATTCCTGGAATAAGCAGATTTAAGAGTACTACTATCAAACCCAAAATCACTGAAATCTCAAATCTTTCGAGACAGTTACAGCATAAATTTAAAGCTCTTGCTTCACTAAAACAGGTCAGAAATTACTCATGTTTTTACTAAAAAAAAAAAAAGAAGTATATTTTAACAAACATTTATAAGTATTAAGTGATTGCATTTTGTTTCTGTGGAAATTAATAAGCATGTTCACAGTTCTTTTCACAAGCTTTTCTCTGGTAGGCAGCTTCTCAGAAAAAAACCTGTACAGAGTAATCACGGAATTTTTCAGAGTTGGAAAGGACCTCTAGAGATCATCTAGTCCAACTCCCCTGCCAAAGCAGGATTGCCCAGAGCACATTACTCAGGACTGCATCCAGGTGGGTGCTGAAAGTCTCCAGAGAAGGGGACTCCACAACCTCCCTGTGCAGCCTGTTCCAGTGCTCTGTCACCCTCACTGTAAAGAAGCTTTTTCTCATATTTGTTCAGAACTTCCTATGTTCCAGCTTCTGCCCGTTACCCCTCGTCCTGTTACTGGGAACCACTGAAAAGTGTCTGGCTCCATCCTCCTTAAACCCACCCTTTAGACACTTGTAAACATTAATAAGGTCTCCTCTCAGCCTTCTCTTCTCCAGGCTAAAGAGTCCCAGCTCTCTCAGCCTTTCCTCATAAGGGAGATGCTCAAATCCCTCAATCATGACAGTGCCAGTTTTGAAGCACACTCTTCAAGGGAAAATAGCAAGTAGTAGTAAATTCAAGATGCATGGTACTCGGGATTAAAAAACACATACAAAGATGACACAGCTAAATACATTTTCTTCCTCTGAATTTATCAAAGTGATTCAAGATCATTCCCCTTTCAGGACCCACTAAGTGGGAACGTCTAGTCTATTAGCTGAGCTCTATTCACACATGAAAGGAGATGTGCCTCCAACCTCTGTTCTTCCCCACATAAACATGGTAGTATTTGGGGTTTTAATCACTTGCCCGTGCGGAGGCACAGATGAGACATTCTCGTTTACATTTTGAGTAGCTATGTCAACTCACTAAAAGTAAGAAAAAGGTAAGAGGGAATTTCATGTTATCAAATGAACTGGACCAAAAAACAAAAAAACACCAAACAGAAAACAACAAACCACACTGATTTTAGAGCAGGAATTTCCTAAGCCACAAAATCACATGCCTTCAACTACTGCCTCCTAAAACCAGAGAAGGGGTGAACTGATCAAACACGAGCAGCTAACATTTTCTGACCAAATATATAAACACACAAAATGATACAATGTTTTCACAACCTACAGCTTTTTCTGCATTTTTTAACACAAATATCACAAGTATGTAAAATATAGGAAAATGTAATCTCACAAATTTCTTTAAAATTCCTTTATATTTTCTTCCCAGTAAGAAGCTGTACTTGTTCACTAATGATCAGGCTTTATCATTATTATTCAAAATGTTAGTAAAATTACTGCAAAAACAATGTGACCAATTTCCATTCAATATTGGCTTACTGAAGATTTAAATAAAAATGGTTTTTAAAAATGGCTTTGTATAAGCAGAAGTAACCTAGTTTATCCTTCTTCTCATCTCATCCTAAGTCTCTAAACCCAGATCTGTTTCTCACGTTCACAGCCAAAGCTAAAGCTAAGGACAGGAATCAGCAAAATGGACAGCAAGGAACCAGGTGTCACTGTCAAGCCTTCGTCTTATGTCCAGTTAGCCTCTCTGCTTCCTTCATGGTCACAATGAATTACAAGAAAAATACCAGATAGGTCAGATGACTTCATGTGGAGGAAAGAAAAAAAAAACAACAAACTGACTACAGTTTCATTCAGTTAATTCATTGTGTATCTTGACTTTATTATCTTACATATTTGAAAGCCATCCTGGCAAAGACTGGTGACTATTTAAAGGAAAGCTTTATTTAATAAATGTTACAAGTTCTTTCTGCCTATAACATGCCTCTTCAAGAAGTTCTGCAAGACATAATAATAGTTTCTGTTGAGTAAAAATTTCTGTAACAGAATTCAGAAGAAAACAGATTACAAATATGTTTTAATTCTCAGTACACTTAAGCTAAAACCTGTAGTAAATAAGAAGAAAAGATGTGGAAACAGAAACAACAGAATTTGATAAACCTAAACCAGCTTTTAAATGTAATCCCGTACTTTTGGGGGAGTAAAAAAAAAGAGAATTTTATCTTCATTATTCTCTAAATTCACTTCACATTATCCTGCACAAACACGATCTACACAAGACAAGTTTAAGGAGTACAGCATTTCTCTATCCCAAAGAGAAACCTTTATCTACAGAAGCTATCAATCACTCTCCAACTTTCATATTAACAAATTTAACTTTGAAATCAAACGTATGGTGGGAGGTGGTGAAAGGGGAAGGGAAAGGCCTTATAAATCACGCTACAATGTATGTGAGACAAGCATGTCAACCTTTCCGAAACAAGCTCGTCTGGCAAAGAAAACAAGAAATTTAAGAAGAAATTTATGTTCTGACACATGCAAATTCTGCAAATCTAAAACACCAAAGCAATTTCAAGATACTCAAGATACCATCCAACTAGATGAAGCTGTGTAGTTATGGCCAACAAACTAAAATCCAATCTGGTAAACACACACATCAGTGAAAAACATCAAAAACCTGCATTAATGTGGAAGTGTGCAATCATCTTTGAAGAAACAGACTCTACATATTATGTCTGGTATAAATTGTACTGAACTGCAGACAAACTCTAAAAAATTTAGATGGTAAGAAATTTCACAGATCAGATCATCTAGATTATATTCAATCATAAGAAGTTTTTTTTCTCCTAAAAAAAATATGTTGGTAAAGCACACAAAATTTAAAACTGTACCAGTGCAGCAGGTACCTGCAAATCCTGAATTCTACTGCCAAGAGAAGAGATCCATCATAGTTCCACCTGACGCCACAACAGCGCTCAAACCAACATATTCTCAATGACCGAAAATCCTACAATGCAATATGAAACACATTCAAAGGTTCATAATCCTCACATGCCATGAGCCAAGATCAACCAACTGGGGCGGGAGGGGAGGAAGTTATCACAGGAATGCTATTTACAAAGTTAATTAACAATTTTTAATCCCCTTCAATTTGAAGCCCACTAATCTACAACATTTAAACTAGAAACATTCACATTACTGTTTTTTCTATTGGTGGACCTCTGATCAACTAGTTCAACTTTCTTCACGAAACAAACTTCAGAAAACTGTCTTTAAGTCCCACAGTTTCAAAAAATTCTGCCCCTGTAAAAATCATCACAATAAGTCACTCCAATTGTTACTATTAAGAAATGTGCCAAATTTCTGTTTTCTGAATATTTAGGTTAAGCTAACTTGATCTTGTACCTTTGTTTGCTACGTTCAAGAACTTGTAAGTATGCCCTTTCTTTTCCTTATAATTATTAATCAAATAAACCCTTAATGTTTTCTTTACAACTCTACCAAGAGCTCTTCAAGTCTCTCGTTCTAATGCTTCAATTGCAGTAATTTTCTTGCCTCTTCTCTGAAAATCTGCAGATTTGCCTACTTTCCAAACTGTGAGAATCAAAACAGAGACCGTACTCCAGTAGCTGTCACATTAGCACTAGGAGGTAATCTCTCTAGTCCTACTTGATATTCCTCTGATCACATATCCTTTCTGGCTAACACAGCACTCAATATTTATGCTATTAATTGTGTATGAGTTTCATGTCCTTTTTAAGAGCCATTGCTCTGCACAGTATCTACTTTCTGTGAAGTCTTGCACTCCTTCGTGTAATCTCCTTCCTGTAACTTTTTACCCAGAACTTTTACATGTTCCTGTAGACTAATTAGCATTTTCATTTTTGTATAACTTAGCTAGCTCTGTACTAGTGAACAGTTTTTATTACTTGCCATTCAGTCTCAAATTACTGATAATGTATGAATGATCCTATGATTTCTTCCTTGTAGATAAAAAAAATGTTATTACTTAAGTCCAAGAGCAAACCTCTTCACATTAAGAAAAAACCAAACCCAAACCAGCTCATTTGATGATTACAAGTTTTATATCTTTGGGATCTATCAGTTACCAGGTTTTGACCTATAGAAAATACAATGTAAATGTTTTCTTGCTTAAAGATCTCAAAATGTTTTACTCAGTGGCTAAGAACCAACTGTTTCACATCTACCCAAAATAGCATTTCAGAGAATTTAATTGACATGTATCAGAAAATTAATGACAAAATCTTAGACACAAAAAAGGCTTCCTGGAGATTCCTGCTGCCCCTCAGACACTGTGAATTTAGCTCTGGAAACTAATTGTTTGTATTTCTGACTGCCTTGCCCTATTCATGAAGCCCTTGAATACTGCATTACATCTCTTTTTTTGAGTGCTGACAAAAGCAGGATATTAACATTTTTATCATACCTCATCTGTAGAAACAAAGTTATGTTTTAAAATTGGGGCAGAAAAAATTACAACGCTAAATTTTGATATGCTGTTCCTTTGCAACTCTCATTACAGTAGTCACAGTAAGGAACAAAATGACTGTCCCAAAACACTACCAGGCCTAATCAACAACAGTCTTTACACCTCTTGTTTTCCATTCATTTCAAACACAATATAACATTGCTGCATGCGTGGAAACAGAAGTCAAGGCCACAAAAGCTTACCAGGCATCTCTTAACCCATCTGATAAAAAGAGTGAATAATGTGGTCTCTTGTCAGTCACCTGCTCAAAAACTCCCTTTCCAGTAACACGGAGGACAGACTTTCCAACTAGTCATTATTCTTCAATATGGCTCCAGGAATCGCTTCTAGTCAGTAGGCAAGTACAGTTTGTGCCTTAAAACATAGATCTCGCTTCACAAGCTTGAAAGCAGAGAGAAAAATTAAACACTGCCCAAGAGTAAAAGGAGGGATGCAAAAGTGTATGTAAGAAAATTACAGGCTATTTCACTGTTTGGGTTTTTTTTGCTGTTGAAGGGCTGAGAAAAATTTTCTGCAGCAGGAAAACAGGTGAATATCAGATTCAAGAGATGTCTTTGAATAATTTAGAAAGTGATTAAAATTTACAGTATCAGCAATTTATTTTGGAAGCTTACGCTTCAGAAATTGATGCAATTTTGTTCCCTATATATTCATTACCATAGAATTTCCACTTATTACAGATGAATGAATTTCAAAATACCGTTTCACAAAGCAACACTTCCAACAAAAATTTTAATAAATAAAAATTTTAGCCTATGGTATAATTCTAAGATTACTCCCTGTGTATACAACCACAGGCAGAAAGCTCTGATTTCAGAAAAGGGATAAAATATTCAGCAAAAATTTAGTAAGCCATAATTGCTCTGGTTAGTATTTTTTTTTTTAACAGGCAAAAGTACTGAAGGGATACAGGTTCACGTCAAAATCTAGACATGAATTCCCTGTATGATTAGGCTAGTGCTTTCAAATGGAAAACCACGCTACTTCAGTAAAAAAGCAGACCTGCAAAAAATGTATAAAACAAGCAAAAGACGCCCAGAACTAAACAGCATTCTTTTACTACTAGCAAAATATTATTGGGATAAAGGAACTAGTGAACTGGCATGCTTTTTCTAGGGCAGTTTTATTGTTAAAAGCTAGAAAGTCTGTTAAAGGTTTTCAAGAAAGGAAACAAATCTAATACTGAAGTAACAGCAGGGAACACCTGCAGTCAAGTACAACAAAGTTTGGTAATCCCTTCATAATTCAAGGGAGAACATGAAGAGGATAACAATCTTACTCAATACAAAGAAATGCTTCTCCCTCTTCAAATGCTACATTTGAGTTCAGAAAGAATTCATTTTTACACTACAACAAACTACTGACAAAGTATAAGCCTAGAAACATCAGTGTTGAGAACTGCCTTTCGTTGCCAGTACAATTTTTTCCTTACTAAAGAACTACATAAGGAACAATTTCTCTGTACAGTGAGAGGTCTTTCCCTGGAATTGCCTATGAAATTGTATAAAAGCCTGACTTCATGAACAAATGTAGTTAACACTGCAAGTTGGGTGCCATTAAATTACTATTTTGCACAGCAATGATATTACAGCATCACCTCCTCTCTCAGCCAAAACAGAGGCAGAGCTTTCTCTTCCAAGTTCAGCATAGATTTAATGACAATTGGCTTACCCAAAACTTTATATAGAATAGGTAGAAGCAGCAAGGAAAACAAATGTAAACTGTCAATGAACAATACTTCTCTTCTTAGAAAGCAGCTGTGTCCCAAACACTGGTTAAGGAACTAACTTTAATTGGGGGCCATTAGAGAATACAGAATAATCCCAGTAAAAAAAAGCTACATAATTTACAAGTATCTGTACTGTGGCCTAGCAGCAGGCAGCTCATCAGAAACTAAGGGTTTTTACTGCTGCTTTTCACCTTCAGAAAAGCATCCCAAAAGTACAAAAGGCAAAAAGCAAACCAGAAGTACAAGCCCAAAAGTTTAATAGGCTGTATATTCCATTCCTGCAAAGTCAGAGGCTAGAAGCATATATTAAGAAAGCATGATGATAAGCAAAAATCATTCCCTTACAATTAGCTTACGTACCAAAGATAAGCAAATTTAACTAATCTTGTATATAGCCAGTATTTTCCCTTTTCCAGAATAAAATAAGCTTAATACAAAAGCTTACCAGGTCTAGCTATTAGACTGATTTGAATACATTACACTTCGAATCTAAAAATTATGAGTTCTTAAAACACTTAAGAATACATATTTCCTTAAACAGATCAAGTGTTTAGATCAAGATCAGAGGACCTATTTACAGAGCTGTACTTTATATACTAGCAAACAGAAGAAAGTAAGACTAGTAAGTGAAATTGGAAGTTCCCAGCGTCAAAGTCCTCGTAGCAACCGATTTGGGGAAGTGGTTGCAACAACAGACTACAAACGAACAACACTGCTTACTGCCATTTGCTGCAGCTTCCACTTTGAATAAAGTCTCACATTAATACATATTTACTCTCACAACCTACTTGAACTTCATGAAAAGAAACACAGAAAACTCCACCCACCTAAATGCACAGACTTAGCATTTAATGCCATCATATTAGTATCACAATTCTTTCCAAATATTAATAGGTTTTCATATCTATCTTCTGTCCTGTGCTTTTTAAAAGCAAGCTTTGCAGCTATTTTTCAAAAGCAACTTTGAACATTAACATTCTAAATCTCAAAAAGTACATACAGAAGTTATATCCTTACTGTGATTCTATGATCACATACTTTCCAATTTCTTTTGTATTAGAGATCCTCACAGCAGAGTAACAAAAAAAATAAAATAAAATAATGGTTATACAACTGATCCAGCAAAAATTCACTTCAGAAACATCGCCAAATATACTGAGTAAATGTAAAGCTACTTTCTACCCAAACCTTCCAAAATTTAAAGCAAACTTGAAATTAACCACCCCTCAACTGAAGGTACTAGTAAGACTTGAAAGAAAGCTTTTATAAAAATTAGAAAACCACAGAAATCTACTTTTCCCATCTTTTTTCAATTTTTCTAATCCAGAGAAAAACTTCTAAGAGATGAATGGTCCTAAAAGCAATTGTATTTCTCTTAAAAAAACAAACTACCAAAGCCCACCTCCTTTAGAGCCATCCAAACAGCCAACATTCAAGGTACAGGGGAGTGAATCATCTCTTTTACACCTGGATGTTGGGGGGTGTGGGGTGCGTGCATGTATGTTCAAAGCATGCTTTATGGAGAACCTACTCTTATTTGTGATCACTGATTTTTCTCATCCCAGCTTTGACCACACAGTTACAGAGAGGAAATGGGTTTTCATAATAATGAATAATTACTTTAACAGCAGTTAATACTAACTAAATAGATAGAACCTATTCCAGCTTCTTCTTCAACCCTTCAGTATGCTTCATTACTGTCAGACTTCCCTCTTTCCACCTACCCTGCAATTTCCTCTTTCCAATGCACATTGCCCAGGCAGCTTCCGCTCTCTTGTACCTGCCCTAATGCCCCGTTTATTTCTGACTGCTCATCAATGATCACGCTAATTTAATCAGCAGTTAGCCTCTTGTCCTCCTCTGCTGCAAGGGTTGCTAAGACAGGAAAGAAAAGCTAGCGCTCTGCTTCCTGCTATTCGCTGTCCTCTTGCTATGAGGACTCTGAACTCTTTCAGGAACCACTGGAAACAAAGCAAGCCCACAGAAGCTCCCACCACTACTTCGATAAAATTAGGAAGTCATGATTTAAAATATTCCATTCAGTCTCTAATAGCAGTAGGATTTTGAATTTTAGAACTGTATTACAGTCAGTCAATAACAGTGGTCATTGACAGTATTCTTAATTGCCAATTAAAAAAAATATGCAAAAGAAACATATTCACAAAAGTTCAGTTATATTTTGGAATTTAAATATGACAAGTTATAATCAAATTTCCTGAAAATACCCTACATAGCACAAAATCCAGAAAAAGATTTCGTGCTGCGTACATTAATGCACTCCATTTGTTATTTTAAACAATTCAGTAAGATGCATGAAGCAAACATAAATTTTCAAAGTCTCTTTAACATAAACGCAGCGAAACACTCAGTATCTTCTTCATAGTAAGAAACAACTGAGAACATGTGGCTTAACTGAACTTTTTTTGCACGAAGTTCTACTATGTATCTTCGTTGGTCATTCTGCTCCATATATTTAAGTAGAAAGAAAAATCCTTTTCCCTTTTCTACCAAGGGTTGCATCTTGTAATTTTTACTCCTAAATAATATATATCTCCCTTACAGCATTTCCAAAGCTACCCTACTTATCTGACCTCTTTGTTTTCCTTCCTGTACACCAATATCTCCTCATTTATGCATTTAAAGAGACGTACAAGGATCATCTATGCTCTCAGTCAGTCCATCCTCAAGCATAAGAGCCCTCAAATCTTTGTACTTCCCTTTTCTCTTTAGTGGAAACACTTTTCCACATCTACAAGACCCTTCGTAGTTCTTTTCCCTGTAAACAATGCTGGCTTTAAGTCCCTATTTGTTACTGTTAAGGAACTTCACACTTGAGTTGGTCTCGTAAAACCCTCTAATCTCTTCAAACTCCACACTTGCCTACAGCAGCTGACCTAGAAATAAGAGATGCACTGAGGGGGGTAGCTGTTCATTATGTTTTAAACACTTGCATACAGAGACGACGTCCCCATGCACAAGGACCTGAAAGCAAGAACAAAGTTACTGCAGTTTTTTGATATGCTGGATGTACAAGTACTCTTCGGAAACCGGGGACGTGACAAAAACTTGCAAGTACTCTGCCGTGTTTAGTCCAAGGTAAACTTGGAAGTCTCTCTCCAGAGAAACGATCGTCTCTGTATGTAGTCTCTTTCCACAGAAACCATGCAGTAAGCAACTCTGAAAAATGCTTTGTTTGCACTGTATCAGTATGGAGGGCTTACCCGTAACACAGGTTTTAAAACCTTAATTGAAAGCAATTTAATTTCTTACCATGGACTACAGTTCTACGAACACAAAAGATTCTGCCATGAGTATTACAAAAATAAGCTGTAAAACAAATACCTTTATAGAGGTACTAAAAGGTACAGGGGGACGTTCTACCATTTTTTGAGTTATTAATTTTCAATCAATTTAATTACAGCTCTTATATTTTGTATGTGTACACTTAAATCCTTAAATGACATTTAGCCAGTTGTCTTTACCACAAAAAAGTGAATCAATCATGACTAAACAAGTCCCAAATATCAGCATGTCACACCAGTGAATCTTCCTGTTTCACTTCAGAGCAAAAATCACTAAGAGATATAAAGGAGTGACTTTTTAAACATTGACTTGAAAGGGAGAGATTAGGTTAACTCGGCTTTATGTTCAGTAGTAATACTCCAGATTTTTGTTCTGTTTTGTTTTCTAATGGATGAGAGAAAAAGATTGTTTCTTTGGGACTTTAATGTAGTTTGTGGAAATAAAAACTGGAGATTTTTCAATAAGTTTTGTTTTGCTAATTTCAACTAGATCACAGGAAGGCAATAAGACCTTTGTAGTAGTTCCAAATCAAGCACCACCGTTTTTAAAACAATGAAATGCACAGCTATTACAAAAAAAACCAAAAACACAACAAAAAAAAACCACCACCAAACTTTTTTTTTCCCCCCTCAGAGTTTAAAAAGAAAACAAGCCAGAAAACTACAATAGTATCAAAGCCAATTAACACTCTTCAGTCATATGAGGACTGAAATTAGGAAAAAATTTAGTAATTTTCTTAAAATTTTTTTTCTTTTTTTCATTGTATGTCTGTAATTGCAAAACCAAAGGAGTACTACATTAATAACAGTACCTCAGTGTAATTCAATAGACAGAGAACATGGTAAATTATTAATTATGTCTTTTGCATATTAGCAATATGCAAATGCCCATAATACCTATTTCACTATATTCTAACACCTACCTTCATTTCATACTGACAGAAAGATTCAGTAAATCAAAGATAAAGTCGATATCCTCCTGCTCACATCTCCTCACCTTTGTTTTACTACATATAATACAGAGGATTTAACGCAACTTTGGTTGTCTTGAATACATTTTGAAAAGCTGAAACTGGGGCCAAACTAACCTTACCAACAACACAAAAAAAATCACTTCTAATTTCTATAAAACCGTACAAACGTTCATCTTTTAAAATTAATAATTTTCCTCAGACTGTTCACGACTACTTCCAACAGTCTAGTAATATATGATGTGCAAAGGACCACTTTCAGATTAGAATAAAGGAGATTTTCCACTGTGTTAACAGCCTGGGAAAGAAGAAAAGGAGAAGGTACAGTGGGATAGTGTTCCTGCACTTACAAAGCTACAAATAATTCATTTTTCTTCATTGTTACTGTATACATCCATGCTTCAGGCCATTCCCCAACTATTAAATCCAGCTGGACTCAGTGAGATCTTCAGACTGTCTTTCCTATCTTAAAAACAATCCCAACACACAAATAAGCAAATACGCTCCCCATATAGAGCCTCACCCTCCAGATGTTCTCATATATGCATAACTCGACTAAATGTAGCTCCACTGAAGCCGAAAGAATTACCAATTTTAACAAAACTAACCAGAATTGCAAGAGTATGTAGCATGAGTATCTTTGGACAGGTAAACAAGAAATAAGAGAGGGCACCTCTGTGTCCTGAAAAGTAGCACAGAATAGCAGCCTACGGGCCTCGCACATGTATTTCATTACAAGATTACAAAGTATGATCAGATATAATGAAAATCAGTGTACTAACAAAAGATGTCTGTTTTTTATAATCCTTCTCCACACTAATACCACATTATCGGTGATCTACAGAGCCTCTGTATTAATCCAAAGAAGGAAAACCAAATAGGAGTTGTAAAACCACTCGGGTACCATAAACACATTTGTAATGTGGAACTAGTATCTCCTAAAAGGTACTTACAGGTATTTTTTTTTGTTTTACTTTAACTACTATACCAAATAACAATAGTGCAGCAATAAATATATCTGTACATCACAAGTTGATAACTTTATATGGAACAAGGAAGCACTGTTTTAAAGCTCTAAGTTCTCTACTTGAATACTTCACTTTATAACTTGATACAGAGGCCGAATGCAGTACTTACAAAATAGAAAACACGCTTCTAAATTCAGTCAGTAACAGGGATTTTCTGAACTGCAACTGCTACCATTTTTTTATTAAAAGGAAAATCCTACTCTGTCCTTTTTCTAGGAAGCAGGGATAGAAAATACCATCATTTAAAAACAAACAAACAAAAAAAAGGATATTACTACTGTCTAGAATATCCTGTAAATACAGAGGAGGCTGACTTGACTGTGAACATTATTCTCTAAGCTCCTGCCAAGAAAGGCTCTAGTAAGTGCTACCGTTGATTATTATTTTCTGATTGTTACGAGTTGTACACAGCAGCTAAATATGAAGCAGCTTTTTTTTGATTTCTTACGAGATTCAGTCTATGAAGCACGTAACTACACAGTACACCACCATAATACACAAAGTTATTTAAAAAGTCTCTAAAACAGCTAATATTTATTGTTAGTGAAAAATCCAGAACACTATTTCACGTTACCAAATGTTGCAGTATGTCTAAAGTCAGTCATACTTCTAAGTCAGTCAGTTAAAAAAAAAAAAGTTTATATAATCTTTGTGGTTATAAGAAAAACTACCGTACCTGTAAAAATAAAAAAATTGATAGGTGTTACAATGCTTAAATGATTGCTTCCAATGAAACTTGAACTTTGGTTTCACTGCAGTCTTCCAAACATGGTACAATGCACATTCAGTGTAACAATCTCATCACCTGAGTGATAATGGCTAAATTTTCATGAGAAATTATTTACTACTTAAATAAAGGTTAATGAAAGATAACTCACCACCATCCCTCTCTCTAACTCTGTGTGTATGCACACTTTTTGCTTTACTGTGCCCTGTGTTGTCACCGTATTTGTTTTCAGGGCTATCAGAGCGCCGCAACATTTTATTTGGTGGTGAAGGATCTGTGGTGTCTCGCATCTTGTCATGACGGTGATCACCGCCACCGGGGTGACTCTTGGATGAGTACTTAAGAGCCTGTAACAAATCACAAGAGAATAGGCATTTACATTAGATGTGAAGTTACAGAACTGATGTTACAACGTTATTTCGAAGTTTTAGATCTCTTTCCAAAACACTTTTTAAAGTTAATTAATTTTCATTTCCCATTTAAACAATCAGCATTAGTCCTTCTGATTTTAATTACCTACGTTAAAGCAACAAGTTCTGTAATTAGAACTCAAACCATTTTCTCCCACTATTACATCCAACATAACACCTAATTTCTCTGTCTTTTCACTGATGGACTACATACTTTCAGCAGTAAATAGGCCACAGTACTCCCCCACTTTTGGGAGAAGTACAAGTCTCCACTTGGTATTAAGAATATAAACAGAAAGTTACAATGGATCAGTATAAACTTTGAGTACATCCTCCATACTGTATTCAAGGCTGCTCAGTTTCACCACTACCTTGAACTTCTGTAAGGTTTTTTCAGTCCTAGCAACCCTGTAGCAGATGTAATAAAAACCCCTAGAATTCTGGGAAGCCAAAACATGTAATGTGATGATTAATTTTGAAGTATTTACCAAAAATTACATGTTCTGCCTCACTTTGACTTGCTTGATTTTGCAGTGTGAGCTTCTAAGTGGCAAGTGTTTACATTTACATGAACTGTCACTGACAGCTGCCTTGGACTGTCAGATTACACTTCACAGTGATACAAATACTCAGAAATGTAATAAAACAGTTCAATTCCGTGCCCTAAGGAGAGCAATATCTCAATATACGGCATTCCCCAGATTCGCACTCTGAGAACTGTTTTTTTTTTCAGTAGATACAGCAGAGGAATACAGTATCTACCTTACAGAAATTGAGATTATTGTCAGCAGCTTAGGGATCTCATGTTTTCTGAAGATGCCTAGCAGCTGGCAACTGCAGAAATTAAGCCTTACTGGCAACCCCAGTTATTCAGGGTCTAAAACCATGCCCTGCTCAGGTTACAGTCCATAGCAGCAGTTTTGGGGAGAAGAAAGGACTTGGGGAGGGGGGTGGGGGGAAGAACAAGATGCCTTTTGTTTTTAAAAGGAAAACACTCACCTCCCCCTGGATCTCCACTCCACTGCAAGTGACCCCGGCTCTCTCTCCCGCCCCTCGCACCGTATCCTCCCTCGACTCCTAGGCCCAAGCCCTACACGGGTCGCACTAGGCCTCTCCTCCTCGCCCCGGCCCCGCAGGCCTCAGAACAGCGCCGGAACCCCGCTCCCTCCGCCCGAGGCCGCCACCGCCCCCCGCTCCGCTCCCTCGGGCCCGACACGGCGCCGAGAGACGGGACCGGGCCGTCTGTTGCACCGCGGCCTGCGGCGGCGGCCGAAGCCTCCGCTGGAGTAGCTCCCCCCCCCCCCCCCCCCCGCTCCTCCTCCTGGGCCTAGCGGCCGGCGCTTGAGGTACCTGGTAGGGCTGCGAGTCCCCCCTGCGGTCGTGACAGCTGAAGAGAAAGCGAGAGAAAGAGAGAGACGTTAGCGAACAACCGTTACCGGCCGCCGGGGAAGGGGGCCCAAACATGGCGGAGGGGAGGGGGGAGACCCCGCGGGGCCAGGGGCCAGAGGAGGAGGAAGGGATTTACCCATCACTGAGTCTCTGCTGTTTCCTCGCATACATTACCATCAATGCCCGGCCTGTGTGTGTGAGTGTGAGGGGACCAGGAGGGGACGGCCGCGGCCGGGCCACAGGCGCCGAGGGGGGAGGAGGGGGAGGCAGCGCTCCGCCTCGCCGCCGACCGGGGGCAGGGAGGGGGGAAGGGAGGGAGGGGGCGGCTCGGGCGGCTCGGCTGGGAGCGGCGCTCACGGGCCCATCTCCTCCGCGCACAGCGAGAGGGGAGACGCCACCAACTCGGCCCCGCGCACGCTGAGACACTCCGGGAGCGCCGACTCCGCCGCCGCCGCCGCCGCTACCGCCGCGGCCGCCTCCTCCCCCCGCTGCGCCCGCCGCCACCGCCGCCGCTCCTCCAACTACATCCGGGAAACTCGGGCGACGCCGCGCTCGGTTAACGTCGGCTGTTTTCGGCTCTTTCCGACACGCTCCGTCCCCTCTGTCCCCTTTGCTCTCGGGCGACTCTGCCTTCGGGAAACATCGGCTGCCTCCGCCGAGCCCAACGCCCTTCAGTCGCTCTCTTCGGCAAACATCGGCTCCTTCCGTAACTCCCCTCGCTCCCCCCCCCTCCTCCCCCTCCCATCGGCCGGCCCGCCTCGCCCTCCACTCCCGAGCGCTACCTGTCTTCGGAAAACATCGGTTATTTCCGTAGAGATGTTGTCACGCTCCGCGCCGCGTTCGGAAACGCTCGGGTATTTCCGCCGCCCCTCAGTCAGGCGGCTCCGAGGCGCTGCCGGCCGGAGCAGCCGTTGGCGGGGCGCGCCCGGCTGATTGGACGAGGGCAGCCCCTGCCGGGCTGGGCCGTGAGGCAGCGGGGCTGCGGTGGGTCTTTGTCGCTGGGAGCCGACAGGGCGGGAACGCCAGGCAGGTGGGGGCAATAGGGGGAATTGCGAGAGAAGCGGCGGGGCGGGGGTAAGCGGCGCCCGGCCGCCAGATAGGAAAGGGAAGGTCTCCTCTTACCTACCCCCTCCTCCCCTTCCGCCCAGGGACTTGATGTATAGGCAGGAGCCATTTTGTATGCGGCTCATCGTCTGCGAGGAAGCGCTCGGCGGTGAAGAGGTTGTTAAAATGTCCCTGGGGAGGCGGCGGCCGCGCGGGTCGGGCCTGGTCCGGCCCCTGCGGCGGCGCCGGTTTGTTCCCGGCCTGCAGTGGCAGGGCTCTGCTGCCGGTCCCTGAGGAAATGCCGCCAGGCCACCGCGGCCCTGGCCGCTGAGGGAGCGAGGTGCTGGTGGTAGAACGGCCCGGGCGCGGTGAAACGGCCGCTGGGGTGGGGAGCGGGGGTGCGAGGGGCGCTAACGGCCGCCTGACGGGCTGTAGCGGTCACCTCCGGCCGGCGAGCGGCTCGCCCGCACCTCGGTAAAATTGTCATCCCAGAGCCCGTGAGGCGGCAACAGCGCCAGGTGGGTTTGTTTCAGGTGGCCCCGGGCTCTCTGAAGTGGGTGCCTGGCCGCTCAGTTTGCGAGGAGGATCCGCTTCATGAGAGGCCGAGTGGATGCCGCCGCTGTTGGTGGTGGTGACTGCTGAGCCGTCTCTCCTGGAAAGGGTCGTTCTGGTTATTTCTGACCATACCCTCGAAGTCTGAGGTACAAAGCATCGTATCGTTCAGAATGTTATTAAGATATAAAATATAATAGAAGCTTTTTTGGTACTGTAGTTGAGCATTGCTATGAGGGTATCGTAGGAGAGATCATTTTTTGGTAAAGGTGAGTATAGGTGACAGATTTTCTCCCTCCCTTTTCCTAAAAAGGGAAGAGATGTGGCACAACTCAGAACTAGCATGATAACCTTAATCAGACCATGTTTGCCCATGGCTCAGTCCGTGATAGGATACCATTATTCATGATAACTCTCTTACAGAAGTTTTCTTTCTTTTTTTTGTTGTCTTCTTTTTTTTTTTTAGAGTGCAGAAGGCTGTTGCTGAGACGGGACTTCAGGGAGCAGTGGCAGAGCTCAGGGAGGGGAGTGGAGGATGACTCAGCAGGGAGCTGTTCTTCAGGGTTACAATAATGAGCTAGTGAAATGCATTGAAGACTTGTGTATGCAAAAAGAAGAGCTGAACAAACAAATCCAGCAAGCAGAAGAGGAAAAAAATAAGCTCCAGCATGAAATCCAAGTCCTGAGTGAACAACTGGAGTGTGTATGTGAAAACCTGGCCCAAAAGGTAGCTTCACGGAATGAGCTTGATAAAATTCTTGCTGAAACTGAAGCTGCTTACATGAAGATATTGGATAGTTCTAGAACTTTGCTTAATGTCCTGAAGAAGGAAGTGGGAAGCTTAAAGCATATGCCAGAACTGAAAACCAATGTAACGTGAAACGGTCAAATGTTTGGACTCCACAGTGCTAAAATTCCACTAGGTGAGAAGTGTGGTTAGCCACAGAACCTTGCAATGACAGTATAAACAGAGAGAGATTTTCTTCCAACCTTTCTGTATGTTTTACTACTATTTTTAAATGCACTAGAAAGTAGATGAAATAAAGTTGCTGTTTAAAAAAAATCTAATTACTTAAACACTACAAAACTATATTGCAGGTAGGTAGTTGAGGCAGATGTGAGGCGCTCAGTTTTGACATGCTGATGCTTCCAGGCTATTCTGAAGGTCTGAAAAAAAAAAATCATGTTTTATTGGTTGGCTTCGGAGGCTACCAGTGAATTCCTGTTTGATTGAAAACTAGCAGATGCAATTGCTCAGATACTACTTCTTTTCACTTTACAAATGCTTAGGCTTTACTGTTAGGGGCCAAATAGAAACCAGCTATTGACTTTCCTGTAGGAATTTGGAGTTCTGTTTGATGCATGCACAAAGAGAGCCCCTGTTTACAATCATCTCTTACTTGTCTGGAATAACGGAAGTATAAGTTGAGCAAACATGACTAAGGCAGGGCATGGAGGATTAAACTGTGATACTATATATGGTTCATGCACCTTCTGAAGCTATACTCAAAAAGCCTTGCTTAGGTAGGAGGCATACTATGATGAAAGACAGGTTTTGGTGCAAGCGCGTATCTCCCACGTGCAGGGCACAGCACTACTTACAGCTATACCACGTAAGCTCAGACCAACTAATCCACTATGGATAAGGAAAAGATGACTATTTCAATAGTGTCTAGAAGTGCTGAAAAAACTACTGGGATTCAATCAAAAATACTAAGGGTTAAATACACGGCCAAAGATAATAATTTTAGCTACAAGCCAACAGTGAAACTACTGGAAACCTTTTTAGTGTGCTTTAGCTCTATACTGATCTATTAAGTAATTGTAATAAGATTTTAAATAATAGTGAACAATCTGGAATGGAGAGAAGTAAATACAAACGAAAGATGAAAAGCAGAAAATGAGATTAGGAATACTTTGCAGCTGTCAGGTATTCTTACAGATGAAGTTAAAATAGAACTTAGTTTAGAGATCTGGGAGGAGGTAATAGCATGGCAGAAATCTGAATTTAATCCCATCTATTATTTCTGGTAGTTACTAAACCTCTCTGTGTTTATGTGTGTACATACACATGCATTTTGTCCTACTCATTTGTGTGTTGCAGCAGTAACTTTTTTAAGTTGCATCTTGTAGTCAAATCTTCATTCTATACCAATTAACTAAATTGAAAGAAGTGCAATTGTAATCTTCTTACTTGATAACTGTGTGTCTCTCAGGTGCAAGTATAAAGAGTATGTAGATGTGAATAGTTTCAGTAATAGTTCTTCAGCAATAATATGAAGCACATTTTATGTTCATCTGGTTGTGATGCTACATCAGGGATTAGTGTGACCAAGCTAATCAACGATTTACGTGTATAGCATTTTCACTGACTTCCCTGGAGTAATGCTGAGGTGATAAAATTTGATAATCTCAGGGGTACTGCTGTTGTTTGTAATCCTGCAGTATTCAGGACCACCTTGTTTATATTGAAGTGAAACACAAAAATGTTGCTATTTTTTAGTAGCAAAAAAGTGATTTATTTGAGTGGATGTTTCTTGGCATTTTCTCTTCCCTCAGTCTGGTAGTAGTAACTAATTTATGTCAAAACAGGAAGACTCAGGAGGAAAAGGTATTAACTAAAGAGCAAGGGCTTCTAGAGTTGCATATGTAAACTGCTGCTTTTTATTATCTGAAAGGGAACTTGAAATTGTCTATGTGGAAAAAAATTGTATCATAGAAAGGTCATTTATAGAGAACAGTACAGTTAATTTTTCATATTATCTGTCTTAGATGATAATTACAGGTTTGTTTGCCTTAGAATAATCGTATATTATAACTAATGCCTCCTCTTGCTCTACCTTAGGCTGTTAAAACTAAAGAATTTTTAAGAGAAGCCTTGCAAGTCTTTGAAGAAGTCTGTTTCATGACCTATCTAAGTGTAGCTATTACAGTGTCAAAACTAAAATACTAGAGATGTTTGAATTTTTTTAAGTTACAAAACAAAGGGAAAATATAACTGTTGGCTAGTGTTTACACACATTGGGGCCTCCCAACTTTCAAATAAAAAGTTGAAATGTTAGAATTCCATTCAGTGATTCCAGTCTATAAAATTTCTGTTTAAATTCAGATTCACGAATGAAGAGCAATAATACCATATCTGTAGGGCTTGCCTGTTTGTAGAATAACTCACAAGTGTGGCAGTCATTCTGACGTAAGTGCACCTGCAGAGTCGTTAGTCAAAAATAGCTCTTACCATTATATTCTGTATTCACCCAAATGAATTTACTCTGTCCTTTTATTGATGTGGTAAACCTTTTTCACTGTTGTTTTTTCTGTTATAGTTTAATCTTGACATCTTTAATCTGTTGTAGTATAAATCTTGACATAAATAGCTTTTCTTAAACAGCTTCAGTTCATTAGAATAAAAGATATGCAAACTAAATTGATACATAGTATTGCTAGAACAGAAGTGATAATTTGCGGATTACAGCAGCTCTGGAGGGCTAGTCTGCAATGGAAAGTTTGTGTGAAATAAGGCAGGTTATAAACTTAAAGCATCATACTAAGTCCTGACTTAATTTTTATATTGATTTTATATGAGTGTCTGGGTTAGATCCAGTAATTTATTTGAGTGCTTACAATCTAGAAGCCTTAATGACAAAAGTTCAGGTTACCAAATTGTACTGCCTAATCTAAAGTGCTGTGTTGAGTGTCTTGTAGTTTATTTGGTATGTGAGGAGACACACTTTTTGGAACTCCTACCTGTGCTTGATTCAAAGCTCTGGTGAAACGCATCTAGAGCTCTGATCTAATTTCCTGAATTTATGTAGTAGCACCTCCACCTGGTTTCTAAATAACAGGAGGAGAGGTAATGATTCCCAGCTTTTATAGCAATACTTCTTAAATATGTACCTAGCACATACAACTGCAGCAAAAGTAGTCTGGCTAGCAGGTCGAGGGAGGTGATTCTGCCCCTCTACTCTGCTCTGGTGAGACGCCACCTGGAGTACTGCGTGCAGCTCTGGAGTCCTTAGCACAAGAAGGACATGGACCTGTTGGAACGGATCCAGTGCAGGGCCACAAAGATGATCAGAGGGCTGGAGCACCTCTCCTGTGAGGGCAGGCTGAGAGAGTTGGGGTTGTTCAGCCTGGAGAAGAGAAGGCTCGGGGGAGACCTTATAGCAGCCTTCCAGTACCTAAAGGGGGCCTACAGGAAAGATGGGGAGGGACCCACTCAGGGAGGGGAGTGATAGGAGAGGGGTAATGGTTTCAAACTGAGAGAGGGTAGGTTTAGATTAGACATTAGGAAGAAATTCTTTACTGTGAGGGTGGTGAGGCACTGGAACAGGTTGCCTGGGGAAGTTGTGGCTGCCCCATCCCTGGAAGTGTTCAAGGCCAGGCTGGATGGGGCTTTGAGCAGCCTGGTCTAGTGGGAGGTGTCCCTGCCCATGGCAGGGGAGTTGGAACTGGATGATCTTTAAGGTCCCTTCCAACCCGAACCATTCGATTCTGTGAACTAGGTATCAACAGGTTTTTCAAAACATTTGAACGTTGACTCTGCCAAGTAAGCTAAGTTTATTATGTATGATGGAGTTTGGTGGTTACCAAAGAAACTGCTTGTGAGTGATACGTTTAAAGTAATTTTCTGTGTGGAGGTGGTTAATATGGACCACTAGATGAAGTCCCTTATACAGGCAATCACTCACAATCCATCACTGTCTCTGCGGAGATGTTTACCCTACAGTTCAGGTACTACCCCACACACGCTTTCTGCTAATAGCCTTACAGGGGCAGGCATGAGTAGATTGGGATGGCATGAGTAGATTTTGGGCATGCCCAGAATGGGCATACTCAGCTGCACAGTGGCCAGTTCCAGCAGGAGGCTGTGGAATCGGCCTCCCGTTTGCTGGGTAAGGGTACTGCCAGGCTCATGCAGGATGTGTTGCTGTTGTTTTCTACCTTGGTAGCTCTCCTATGAACATTAATTGGTGAACTACTTGGGTTTTATAAAGAACCCTAAGTCCTGTCAGTGTATTAGATGCACTCCATGTGTATGTCAGATTGACCTTGGAGAATTTAGGCAGAGGGATGGCAATTTTTTGGCACTTTAACTTGGTGAATGCAAGAGATTTATTTCCTTGGATTAGGAGGTCTTCAGACTAGGAAGACTAGGCATCTTTAAACACCTGAAGAATTGTCCATTCAAACAATGAAGCAAACTATAATCTAAATCCAGATGGCTGGGTCTTGGATTGCAATTTCAGAATTAAGTATCTCAGTCCCATCTAGCTCTTGTGGTATAGGTGTGTCTCACTCCAAATGGATTAAGCTAAATTGGAACAAAGTTCAATTCTGCAATAAGAACATACAGAAGATTGGTAGCAAAAGGATCAAATGTCTACAGCTAACTTATTGTGTAGACGAGTCCTGCGCAGAAGACCAAGATGATTTTGCTTGTTAGGAGAAATTTGAGTTAGAAGATGTAGCTTGTGGCAGCTGCTGAAGTTATCCTGAACTTTGAGTAGATCCTGGGCTCTCGAATTTTTATGTAAGAAGGAGATAAAACAGTTCATTTTTTTAATAAGTTTTTTTCCTCCTTTTCAGTAATGAGTGAAGAAGTATCAATACATGCTTTAATATTGATTTGTTTATGTGTCTTTGTTGGGTTTTTTTTAACAGATAGATGGATAGACAAGTTTTCCTAAAATCAGAGCACTCATTTAACTTTGTTTTTAATATAAGTGTATGATTTTAAATATAGATGTAAATCCCACTTTTTTTTTTTTCTGTGTTGGGGGAAGGACATACTCGCTTTTGGTTTACTTTGTGCACCAATTGCTTTGTCAGCTGCTGTTGTGTTATCAGGGCTGGGGGGAGTCAGGCAGTGTGGCTGCTTCTTGGATGACTGTTCTACACTTCTTTTAAACTGGGAATGGGTCTTTTTTTGTTCTTTGCCTCTTACTGCTTTATGAATCTGTCTTTAATTTCAGTTACCCTAGAGTAGTCCTTGATTGTTGTCTTCCCCAGTTGATTTTCAGATGTAGTTTTGTCCAATATCTAGCGGTATAAACCAGATGTGTGCAGATGATGCAATTTACATATTAGCTATTGGTAAAACCTGATGGAGAGGTTCAGGCTTGCAGAGAAGGGAGCTTCAAGACCATATTATTTGGTCATTCATAGATTTAGTTTATGGGATTTGTGTGAAAACTAGCTTAGTATTGTAGTTTGATTTTACAGAAATACGAAGTTAGAAGACATGGGGCTAATAAACCACTTTCATTTTGTAGTGGCTTCAATAGTTTCACAAGATCTTGTGGGGTGGAACAGTCTGCACTTTTTTGTCTATTTGTGCAAGACTAGACTATGCTGCAGTAACCACTACAGTACATTAGTAAACTTTAACGTGAACTTGGGTATCTTATTTAGCAGCAGCATTGAAAATGATGGTGTCAAATCTTTGCCTTTTGAGTGTAGCTAGCCTGTTGCTTGCTACATCATTCAAAGTTGGTAATATTTGTGTGTGTGCTTCATTTGAACATCATAAATGGGAAAATGTTGCTCTTGGAATAGGGTTCGTCTGTATTGGAGGAAAATGCATACCTGTAGACAGAGATCACATTCGAGAAAAGGCATTTGAGAAAAGTCAGTCTCCCTCTGGAGGTGGGATTGATTGGGATTCTGCTGGCTGTGGTGGGAGCTTCAGTTTTGCTCACACCTCACTTCAAGGCATATGAAGTTATGTGGAATGACTTTTCCTCTCTGCTTACCGCCACTCATGTTTTGTAGAATATATGTACTTGGCCCTGAGGGATTTGTAACAGTGTTGAGTGTTCTCATTTATTATCTTTTCAGAGGCAGACACACAGCTTCCTGCAGTGGCCAGCCTAAATCAAGAAGACAGAAGTGTTAGGTACAGACTGTAAAACAAAGGAAGAGGCTGAACAATTTTTAACACTTAATTTTAAACATTTTTCAAAGTATGATACCAAATAGACTGATCATGGAGCATTTTAAAGGTAAACCTTCATAGCTGTTATTTTTGAGCTTGATACGCGTAGGTTCTCGTGCTCCAGTGAGAGCTCTTGTAAGGATCTTTCCATTGATACGTGGTATATGGGAACATTTTTAAAAAAACTATTTCCATCATGGTCCATGACAGATCTGTAACTTAAATTTTTTTTAAATCACTTAATTGATTCAGTTGAACATAGTAAAAAAAAAAAAAAAGAAAATCTCTTTCCTAAATGCTTTCAAATCTCCCTGTCTGTATTCAGAATTAGACCAAATTATTTTTTGTAGTATTCTCTTGTTGTTGTTACATGGTTATTAACAAGTTGATACAACTTAGAGACCCATTCTGATCCGGCTTGTCTCTCAGTTCCAGAGACAAAATCCTTTCTGTGTTCTGCAAGCTTTAACTCTTTTTAAAGCTTCTTTTTCCTTATGCAGTAAGAACACTTTGAGTTGAAAATCAGATTGACAGTTAGTGATGTATTTTTTAATATAGGTGGTAGTCAGGGCTGAATCATATTCTGTCAGATGTTTGAAAACAAAAAAACCTAGCTAGTAGTAATTCTTCATATGCTTATGCAGCTGTTCAGTAACAGAAATCCTGATGGAGATTTGTGCTGCTTACTGTCCAGTAGTAAGTGGGGTTACTTGCTGTAATGGACAAACCCAAGGTAGTTTTCATTAAATATTGGTCCTTCCTCAAGAATTGTTGCTAGCATGAAAGGAATGGATACTTCAGCCCAGTGTGGAGGGCGTGTGGGGCAAAAGAGACACTGCCTTTTCAGTAGAGCACCCACTTGTGGAAACAGAGGAGCATCTTTGTTAGCCTGGCTCATGGTGGAGGGTTGTGAGACGATTCAAACCAAGTGGTTATAATGGTCACAGATTACTGTTGCAAGGTCCACTGAAGCAAGCTCACAAAAAGAAAACCTAGACCATGCTGTCAGTCACAAGGAATTTGATACCTGATCACGGTCAGGTTATCTTTAAATGCACAAGCTCAAGTACAGCTGGAAGCAGTGTAGCTGCAACAGTATTGGGCTCAGCAAGGGTTAATTTGCCCTGCCAAAAAGCAGTTGACCATGTGGACACACTTATGAAATCTTGTGCGCTCAGGAGTCGCTGGACTTGCTGGAAAAGGGTAACCTGTTTCTCTTCTTGAAACTCAGGGAATTCTGTCTTTTAGTGACATGCAACATTAGATATGACTCCATGAGAAGGATACATGCTTAAAATCCTATTCCTTGTAGGGCCTTTTCTCTGAAGCCTAAAGTGTTCTTGCTTTAGATTCAGGTTGTTTGAGTTCAAAGACCTGTGGCCAAAGGAAAACATACAGATGCCTAAGCTCCACTGAAGTCTGCAAGCCTGTAAGTGGTTTGTATTCACTGTGTAGTACACCAAGTTCTTGGTCAAACGCTGTCTAATTCTTCAGTTGAGTTGCGAGTTTTGTGGCTGCTCTTAGTAGTTTAAATGATTTGCAACAAGCGTTGCTTGTTCAATTTGGAATGTACTTTCAGGTTTTTTTGTTTGTTTGTTTTTTAATGAAGAATTCCATTGAGGCCTCCTGTGGCACTCTGCCATAGGCATTCATGTTGTGCATATGAATATATGGGTTTTCTTTGAGAATGTCAGAAAGAAACTACCTGTACAACAGCAATTTAAGTGAAACAAGATTTGGTTTTACGCCATGCTGTGCACATTTTAAAAAGTGTTTAAAAATGCCAAGTGTATACATACATCTATTTATATAGGACATATAAACAAGTGCTTCCAATCAACAGATCACAAAGTACCTTACAGAGAATGTTAATATCTTTATCCCCCTTGATAAACAGTGACATTTGATAGTAATCTGCCACAAATCAGGAACAGATCTGGAAATAGTGGCTTTGCTTTTTCAGCCTCAACTGAATGCTCTGACTTGGGCTGCTTCCAAGGGATTCACATCCTGTTTGGCGTTTGACATAAACCAACTGGATTATGCATTTTCAACCTGTGTGTTGGGGGAAGGGAAAGAAATAACTGAGCAGATGCATACTTTCTGCTATTACTCACTTTACATGGCATGCAGCATCATGATGATGTTTGAAAGTATTACTTATTTATCCATGGATACACCCTTCATGACAAAGTATCCCAGCTCCGGAGCAGCTATTCTCACTTTCCAGACCTGCTCTCTCCAAGTCCCTACTTACATGTATTTGGGAACTGACTGTAGGAGACAGGTCACAGGAACAGAAAGAACTTTTAATGATAGTTGCTAATTAATTACCTTTTACGAGTCTAACCTTGTTCAGATGGGTCGTCTTTACAAACCCTGCTGTTTTGTCTCACTTTCATCAGACCTCTTATTACCTTATGCTAGCCTATGTAAGACCACCAGGTATTTGCACTGACAGCCTTTAAGGGTTTTCTAGACATTGAGGCTCCTTGGTGTTTAAGTACAGTGGAGGATCTGACTTCTAGTCCATCTAGAATGGTATGTAGACCACATAACAGCATTCTGACCACATATAACAGCAGCAGGCTGCGTGGCAACCATATTCTACTACAGCTCGTTTTGGGTTAATGGATTTGAGGTACCATGGCAAGTCAGGAATTGTAGAGAGATGGATGGATAGGCCTCTTCTATAGGGAAAAGAAGCTGGCTGTATGAATTCAGATTAAAAATTACTTTAATCTAGGACAGGTGACACCTGACAGCAGTATTTTATTTCACATACTACAATAAATACATGCCCCTTAAAATATATGTATAAATATACTGAGCATTTTAATAAGTGTAGTATGTTCTCGGTAGAAACCTGTCTAATATATCAGTACTGTCTGCCATTAGAGAGGACAATTTAAATAGGCTGGTCATTAACAACTTGCATTAGTTGTGTACCCTCTGCAGCGCCCCCAGTCTTGCCACTATATAAACCCTCGTTTGTAGCCCTATCCTCCTCTGTCTGCCGCAACAACTTTTGTTGTCCCTATTTCCTGGCCCCTTCTTACCATGTTTTTAGTTATCCCAAGCTGCTGACCAGAAGCACTCTGCTCTTCTGCCACATGGTGTGTTGGAGATACTTTCACTATCTTCAGATTGCCCAGACGTGCTCTGGCACGCTTGGAAAAATTGTTTGCAAAGTTAAACAGATTTCATTCAGTTTGATAGGGCCAAAAAAGTTATGGTTAGGTGGGGTAAGAATATTATATGGTAGAGAAACAACAGACACCTGAGGAGTTTCATCCTATGAAAAACCCATCCTAAAAAGACTTTTAGATTGAAGTAATAGATGGAGGGAATGGGGTGTTCCTGATATGCTGTGGATATTAAAGAATAGACATTTATTATGCTTGTCAATGAGAATATCCTTGTCCCAGCAAATGCAGACTTTGTTTATAAACTTCTGCAAATGAAGAAGGCCTATATGGGGTGCTGTAATTTAATTAGTATTAAGGCTACGTGCAGAGTAACTTGAGTGTGTTCCAGAAATGATTGCACTGTGTTTGAGAAAAGACTAATCTTCATATTAAAAAGAGGAAAAAGGAGTATAATGCTGGAGCTTGCAGATCAATGATCTCATTGAGGAAGCCACTATAGGTCAGCTAGGTATTTTTTCAGAGCTCTGAATATGACCTATATTGCAAAATAATAAACATGTGCTAAGATAGTGGAGTATGCTCACAGTGAGGCTACTTGTAAAAAGTTATGTCAAGACATTGTACCTATTCAGCAATTTTCTTTGTAATCCTGCTCTATTTTACAAACTAATATGTTCCCCAGTAAGGTGTGCTAGAGATAACGTTCCAGATGCCTTCATCTGCAGTGAGAAAGGAGAGGCAATTAAAAGTCTGCACGCTGTGAAATCTCTGGGTATGAACAGCGTCTGCATAGACTTCTATAACATTTTAGGGAACAATTGGTTTTCCTGCTGTCTGGGATGACTGAATGCAAAAATAGTTTTTGAATGAGGACAGCAGCTCAGTTGTTTTCACACTGGCATAAAGGTTTCTATTTTTATTTACTGATAGCAAAGTCTTGGTGACAAACTGGCTCTTCCAGACCAGACAAACTGTATTTTCTTTTATTAGCAGTCATCATTTCATCTTAGACAAAGAAAGGGCAGATTTCTGATAATGTAGTGAAAGAACCTGGGGCAGAGCAGTATCTGGTACTGGCCTCCATCAAAGAGGAGGAAAAGCACAAAAGGACAACATTGCTGGCCTTGGTCTGAATTGAGTGGGGTTGCTTGCAGAAGTAGCAAGTAAGAGGACTTTTTTTTTTTTTTTTTTTTACTTGCTCCCTCCTACATCATTATTGGGCTGAGTGGGGAAGGAATTTTCTTTCTCTTTAAAGGTATGAATAATAATAAATGGGATAATTTGCTCCAAGAAAAGCCAATACCACATGGGAAGCAGCTACGGCTGCCCCATGGGAGCTCTGTTTTTTTCCTTCAGAAAAGAATTTTCATCATGCAAATTCTAAAAGCCAGCAGCCATTTAAGGGGAAGGAGAAACAACAAAATCCTGTGTTTGCTTGTCATTGCAGACCAATTATTCTTCCAGTAGCTGCACTCCTGTGTGCGTTTTTTTCGTTGCAAGTACTGCCTGTCCAAAACATGGAGTTTTGGTCTCAGATCTGTTCAGTTTAAAATACATTTTTTTATTTTAGATGAGCTTAATAAAGCAGTGCACATATTGGTACTTATATAGGTATGAAATTTGTCTGTAACTGTTAGTTAAAAGTCCTTTTCGCTGGCTTAGCAGCCATGTATTATTATACCATGTATTATTATTACACTGATGTAGCTAAAATGGAGCTTGGTTCTTGGACATTAAGATGAGCCTTTTAACTTAGATTGTGCCTGTACTTTATAGTTTTGGGTGTTGGTGAAGTCAGCAGTGACAAAACACAAGGTGTAACTTGATTTCTGTGGACTTAAAATAAATCTTCCCATATTTCTTTGCATGAACATTTTTGTTTAAATAACTTCTGCATTTGGTTGTTTGGTGGGAAAGCACAGCCAAATATCTTAAAGAGATATCGAAAGTCATTTGTTTTGGCTAACAGTACGCTTTCTGTATAATCTCATCCAGGAGAGATTTTAAGTGCGGTACCTGTTCAGAGCCTGGACCCTCAGAGCACAAAACAGGCTCCATTTCCCAAGCCCATCACTCCCACCGCACATGAACATGCCAGTCGGTTTTGCAAGGCCCATGGGACAAGGGGCCATCTCGTGGGTGCTGGTAGAGAGCAGGTGATTAAAGAAATGGAGGCAATACATGCTGTACAGAACCACCGCAGGCAGGCTCACACTGAGACAGTCAGAAGGACCTGAGCGTCTCTACTCTGCATGAAGTGCTAAATAAAAGTAAATAGATGCGTGTGTGCGTATGCTGCTTGAGCTACCTGATGCTACCTTTGCTACGTGGGGATTCTGGGAAGTTATGAACTAACCTGTAGTTAAAATCATCTTGTTAGCATGAGCAAAGCCCCTAACACCAACCAAAGTAAGTAGTTGTGTGGTGTTACTGGATTTTAAAGTGTTGAATTTCTGCATCTGTAATTTCTGATTCTAGTGCTGTGTCCTGTATGGTAGTAAAGAGGGTAACAAAACTCATTTTAAAGTTCTGGAATGAGTTTTAAGTTAATACTAAGAATTTAATAAGTGCCCAAGAGGCTTTTATACCACAAGGCTTACTTAAAGTTAGTGGAGTTCGTGCTCTGCTTGCTATTGCTCTGGACTTCAAGACTGAGGATTCCTGGTGTGTTTCTCGAAGGCCTGGCTCCTAAAATCAAGGTATTTTCTTTGTTCTTCCCCACCTTTGAAGTTATATTTCTGTTCCTTGTAAAGAGAAGGTTGAAAACACAAAAGCAAGTAAGCATGAAAGGCTCAGAAATGAAAGGCAAATATAAATAATTCTATATCTTTTTCATGACTTAACAACAGTCCCACACTTTGTGCTTGGCCTGATGCATGTCTCTCTGAATGCTGGAAGCTGGTTGTGGTCAAAGTCCTACTGAAAATTTCACCCCCTGTTTTGCTCCAATCACAGAAGATGCAATTACATTGACTTTAAGACAGGCACTTTTCTAATCTACGCTTGTAGATGCTGCAGCACACTATGTGCTTTCTTTATGTGAATATTTAAATTCCTCTCTTACTATCTCTAGCAACTTCACCCAGCTTTCTGCAGTTGCTATGTGTTACTCAGACACGTCAGGGCAGCTCCTTCCAGCCCAGCCTCAGCACAATCTGCAGGTGTCACGGAGCAAGGTCTGGTTTGGAGGCTGAGTTCTGGAGCTCCCAGGCCAGCAGAAACGGGACGCCCCATGGGATGGCAGGGGGAGGGAACGCTGCCAGGTCCTGGGAGAGAGTGTGTCCAACAGCGGTACGTGGCCCCTCTTCTGCCAGAAGAAACATCAGCTTGGTGTGACGCTTCCCAGAATTGGGAATGTTAGAGGAACGAGCAATGGAGAGGCAGGGATGTTTCAGGGCTGAAAGAAGGTCTAGGGGATCTCCTGACATCACAATATATTCAGCCCGTGGAAATGAATACAGGAAAGGTAAATGGGGAAATGTCTGAGGACAAGGGTTTTCTAATATTTACAGGATTTCTTTGGAGTCTGAAAGGCCAAAAATATCACAACATCTAGCTGGAGACTGAAGATGGGATTTAGAAATGGAATAATTTATCAAACTGGAGCTAAAAATAGATGTAAATATGCTGTATAAAGGGTAGGGTGAAGATGTTTTAGTAAAACTGACACTGAAAATGGGAGGATAAACTGCTGAGAACAGGGAGATCAAGAGAAATTTTTCTGAAAGGAGAACGTCACAAGAACTTAAGCTGCCTAATTTTAAAAATGTTTTTTATTAAAAATATGTAAATATAGTCTCTAACATCAAGAATAATTTGTCACAATAGAAATAAGATAATTAAATCCTCAGCAAAATAAAGATGAATTTTGATGCTATTCCACGATCATTCTTGACAAATGTTTTCAATTTGACCTAAACAATAGCAAGGAGGCTTTGTGGGTGTCATAATATTATGAGATCTAGACCTGAATGATTTGTTTCAGTCATTATAGCGAGGGGACAGTAAGAGGGAACATGACAAAAATATAGAAAACAATGAGTAGGGCTGTACATAATTTTGGCGCTCGTATTTCTGTAATAAATCATATGGTAGTTTGTGGTTTGCTTAAAGCTTCAGCTCCCAGATTCATGTAGTATATAAGAATCTTAAGACTTCATTGCAGAGAAACAAATTTCTGATTTTTACGATTGCAGGAAGACTTTAATACAGAGCAAGAGAAGGAACCAAAATACATCTTTTAAGAGACAAGTTGGTACAAGTTTTCACTCAAAGCCTAAAATCTACCTTCTTACACTAAAAAAAATGGAAAGGCATAAAGCTGAGAGTTGATCCTTGCTGTTAGAGCTCAGGTTGGTATTTATAGGGCGTTAGTTACTCCGATGGACGTTGCGAAGCCTTGTATCCCACCCTTTTCTCTCCTTGGCAATATTCTTATAGAGCCTTGGAAACAACATGCCTCTGCCCTCTGTTTTACTTGCTTTTTCCTTCAGCAGATGCTGACGAGCCGAGTGTCTGATTTCAGTTCTGATCTGGAATAACTCCAGGGGCGTGCACCAAGCCATCTCCTGACAGGGTGGTGGCGGGGAGGAGAGTCAGGACTATTGTTCTCCCTCCGTGTGTCCCTCCCACAGCAGCAGCCAGCATTGTTCCTCTTTATTTACTTCCCTCTCTCTGTAAACCAGCAGGGCTCGCAGGAGAGGGACGCAGCTCTCCTCATTAGAATAATTAGGCTGATTTATGAGAGAATGACAGAGTGAAGGAGAGCTCCTTCTGCAGCGTTCACCACTGGAGGCTGGGCACCCAGCCAGCTGCTGGCAGTGCGGTGCTGGGCCTCCATGCTCGCTTCTTCTCCTGCCACCAGCTCCCCAGGCAAGCTGGAGGGCCCCCAACTCTTCAACCTTTGCATCTCGATGAAAATGTACAGACACATGCAAGAAACACTTTTTTCCTTCACATGGTGTTCTTCACAAGTTGTATGTTCTAAGGTAATACTGAAGGTCTAGTTAAAATAACGAAGGAAAAGGAAAACTCCCATGTTGGGCCCTTCTGTACCATTAGCTAAGCGGAAAGTTTGGCTTACAAAATGTTCCTCAAGCAGGTTCACTGTGTCACTGAAACAGTGAGAGCGGGTAAGGCTTTATTCCTCTCCTGCAAATGGAAGTTTTCCATTACTTTTAGGCAAGGCTTATGTACGAGGAGTTATGAAATTTCCTCCTTCCTGGGAAAATGTTCCGAGTACCTTTTTTTCATTGCATTTCCTTGGTATGTTCAGGGCAAAATACAGTGTGTACCTGCGAAGTTCTACTGCATACTGGAAGACCCATTTGAAATGCACATAGACATATTTAAAAACACATTTAAGCTTTTAAAAACATATCGTACAGGCAAACAGCAACAAAAAAAAAAAAGATCATTGGCGATTCTGCCTGTTGTTTTTCTGCCTGGCATCAGAATCAAACACTGAACTTGCAAAAGTTGCCAGCTGCTTCTACTTCCCAGTGCGATGATTGTGGTCATCTTTAGGAAAGAAACCATGCCCATGGCTTGTCTTTGCTGACAGGATGGCATTTGGAGTGCCTGAAAGGCAACTAAATCATTTTGTAAATCATTCCTCCAAATCTATAAGAGTATTTTTTGTTTGGGAGCAGATTAATGGTGCCAGAGTTTCAAGAGCAGTTATTCCTATGCAGTAGCCCTCCGTATTGCGAACTCCATGAAAAGCCTCAATGAACCCAAAGAGCTCACGGTATAATCAAGCCAGAGAAATGAAAGTAATAAAGAAATGAAATATATATTACAAACTAACATCATAAATCTTAGTGCAATTGAACTACCTGTAACAAAATGCCTCATACCAGCCATAGGAAAAACAAGCCAGCATCCAACTTTTTGGATTCTGACTTGTCCCACCTTCGCGTTGTCCCAAATGCTCTCAAGAACATGCTCTCAGCTGGAACATCTGCCTCTGTCTTTTGCACAGAGGGAAAAGCAGTGCAAAACACAATTTCACCCATCCCATTCCCTCATGCAAAGGCTCGGTGTACTTTTGCCTTAGCAGGTTGGCAGTTCTGACTGGCACAAAGTTGATCCATGTGGAAATCCACCCTCTTTTGACAAAGTTGCATTCCAGAAATTGAGCAAGAACACTCCCCTTCATTTTGTAAGGCGGGAGAGAGGTGGGCAGGGTGACCCCGAGACCTGGCCACTGCACTTTGCAGCCAGAAGAAAAAAATTAGGGCATACATTACTCTGTGTTCACCAGAAAACAGAAAGCGTCTAAAGCCCTAGCCAAACCACAGTTTTATTGTTCAGAAGTTAGTGTTTCGATACATAAATACAAGACCTGATTTTTTCTGCCTCCAGACAGAGTGATTTCATTGATGCACATGGGGCATTCCCGTAGGAAGAGTTCAGTATTAGTGCTGTTGTGTGCAAGGGCCATCCATGGGGAAGAGACACAGCCATAAAATGGAGAAACGGTTAAAACACTCCGCAGTGTGCTTCTCTCCTAAACAACCATCCTGTACTTGCTTTCCCTCTCTCTTCTCAAAATTGCTGCCTTGGGGAGGTGAAGAATTACCATTGCCATAAACCGTAATCAGGATCAGCTGCGCAAAGGGAAAGGCCTTGCTCAAATATCAAAGGGGTCTTAAACTGCCAAAACTGACCTTCATTTTAACTGGGAAATGCGTGCTCTTGAATGGCAATGTTCCCATGAACGCATGTTTTGTTTTGTTTCAGCTCGTTGGGAATCTTTGCTGCAGCAGTGTTGATCGAAGCTCCTGGACAATGAGCCTGGGATGAGGAATCACATACACATTCCAGAAACATTTTTCTGTGCTGAACTCGTCTCAGCAGCGACAGTGCCCGGCTTTGTCGTCCCCTCTGCCACGGCGCTGCCTTCCGGGGCTCGCCCCTTTGTGTTTGCATCCCTGCTTGCCTAAGTAACTCCACATTTTCTGCATTCTCATAACCCAGTTGTCTGGATTGGGGAGAAAAATGAGATAACAACTCTTCAAGGGGATTTTTGCTGCCACAGGAGCAGTTGACGTTTGGATGAGCTCTCAATCGTTCAAGGGCCAAGCACGACAAGAAGAAACAGACATTAAATCTTTGCAGTCAAATATAAACCCACGGTATCACAGTGCCTCAGCCTCCCATGTGCTGCCTCCCTTTTTACGTTTCACAGGGTAACATTTGACTGGAGAGGATCTACACTTCAAAAACGTTTAGTTTAAAACCTATTTCCAAACTTATCTTTCTAATGGACTCAAACTGCACACTGAACTTTGGGGAAATTCAGATCCACATTTCCTTCTGTATTTCATGGCTCAATTCCAGCCATAGTTTAAAACAAAGAGGCTTAGCTGCTGTCAGCTGAAGTCAAGTACTGTGTTCCCCCCGCTTCTCCTAGGATATGCTGTATTAGAGCAAATACTCATTTCCATCATCTCAGAATTATGTTCTGAATTCTTTATAAGTACCTGTTAAACACTCTGATGAAAAAGCTTATTTTCTAAATTCTACCTTACATTTAACATGAACTGCAAGGAACGGTAGTGGAAAGAGCAGATTGTCAGCAAGGCCTGTAGAGGTGTCCATTCTGAAAAAGCCCCTCACCAAGACGGTGGCTATTTGTAAAACACACTTCTTGTCTGATAATAGAAAAATATAATCTGTCATAAAAGTCACAGCTCCTTCACAGTTTCCCCTCTCAGCTTCCTCTGTGAACAGCTGTCAATACGTGTATGAAACTAACTTAAAAAGAAAACAAGATAGGTTTGATGTCTGATGCAAAACAAACCGATCTTTTAAATGGAGCTTTTTCAGGTAGAAAACCCTCTGGAGTTAATTGGGTGGGAGTTTTTAGGTTATTTTTCATCACTGCAACATGTTGTTTTGCAACACAAAATATGTCCATTTACAGTAAATAGAGAGATGTCTGCAATAAATTAACTTCAGAGTTTCGGAAACACAGATGGTATTTCTTGCACTTTCCCAAAGGGCTACATTTGCTCCAGAAAAAGCAGAGATTGTAGCTATTCTGTTATTTTTATGAGTTCGTTCATCCCCATCATTCCTACTTCACTAAGAAGAGATAAAATATGATTTACAATTTATCTGCAATCAAGCAAGGAGACGAAACAATTTACGTTGTCACTTGCAATATGTTTCTTCTGCCTCCGGCGTTTAATTTTTAAAAAGTATATTTGTAAAAGAAATCGTGAAGATTAGGTACTCCGAAAGGCAAGTCTTACCATTCAGTACATTTTGGATAGGGAAAAGCATGCATCGCTGGTGTAACGCAATAACTAACATCATAACTTAACAATTTTGTCCCTGCAATGCCATCCTTGTAGAGCCCCTTCTTCGGGGAAGCCCGGATCGGGCGCCTCGCCCTTACAGCCAGGAGGTGGCACGATGCTCCCGCCGCGCTCCCGCCCTGCTCCCTCCCTGCTCCCTCCCTGCTCCCGCCGCGCTCCCGCCCTGCTCCCTCCCTGCTCCCGCCGCGCTCCCGCCCTGCTCCCGCCGCGCTCCCGCCGCGCTCCCGCCGTGCCCCCGCCGCCCCCCGGCGGGGCTCCCGCTGCTTGGCGCTGCTGCTGCCCATGTCGGTCCCGAACTCGCAAACGATGAAGCCCTCGGCGATAAGATTTCCACAAGCAGCATTTTCACAAGCAGCAGGTCGTTTCCAGTGCTCCCTTCCCTTCCCTTCCCTTCCCTTCCCTTCCCTTCCCTTCCCTTCCCTTCCCTTCCCTTCCCTTCCCTTCCCTTCCCTTCCCTTCCCTTCCCTATTTCAAATAACTGACGTGGAGCTTACCCTCATCACTACAGAGAGAAGGAAAAATAGAATAGGACGACTCTTTAAAAAAAACATTTATATATGGATATGCACGGGTAACATTTTGTAACTACCTTTGAGCTTATGTTCACAAGTGACTTAAAACATTTTTTTGATTTTTTTCACCGTTATGTTGCAAGACCTTTAATTCAGGACGCTCCAGTGAGGGCAGAATTGCCGTGTCCTTTGAACGGAGAGGGTAATTGAAGTATACAGCTTAGCGAGGGCCTGCATTCATCCCACCTAATTATAGGCATCTAAGTGTGAGGCCTAACTTAGAAGCCAGCTTGTCTCTGCTTCCCTCTAGAGTCGATGGATAGATCTGGCACCTCCAGAGGGATTCAGTGCACACAGCTATCAAAAAACCCATGCAGTTAACCCCACACGCAGGGGGAAAAAAAAAAAAAAAAAGATTCAGACTTTGGGGGCAATAAAATACAACATATTTTTTTTATATCTGTAATTGTGATTCTTAACTTATTCAAACAACACTCTAAAGTAAAAATCATCACTCCCTCATTTATCATGTTAAAACACACAGAAAATGGCTTATAGAAGTAACTGGCCAGTGACCACCTGTTAAGAAGTGAGAGAAATACTCTTATGGCAGAACTGTCATTGATTGACTGGCAAAACCTGCAAATGAACTCAGGGAGGAATTCAGGAATTCAGAAACCTCTCAAGCTGCAAATTCTTGCTGAAAGTAGACCAAGTTCTGCTCTCCTGAATTACACGTTTCATTTAACAATGTTTATAATAAGCAAATGGTGACTTTGAGGCAAACCCGAGGGCAGAGAGGCAATCTGTGCAAACTGCCCCTGCCCGGCAGACGCAGCAGCTCTTCCCTCTGCCGCCCTGCAGATTCCTTTGCTGTCTGGGATTCCTCTGGCCTTTCTGATTTGACACTTTCCCTGCTGTTTCTGGGATCAGAGCAAACACGTTTTAAATGTTCGCCTTTTACAACTCAGTTCCTGTAGTACTGCGTATGCCTTTGGGGTCACTCATGGCTGTAACCCTAAAGCAGCTCGACAAAGTTGGTCCTTAATTCATGGGAACTTTTAGAAGTCCTGGTGGATGCCCACCTGCATGTGCAGGCACCCAAAATCCTTTCACAATCTGGTCCTTGCTTCGGCCACTTGCTTCTTCATTCCTACAGCTGATTTGTTGTCCCAAATTTGGGTTCTTTACCTGGTGTGCAAGCCGTTAACACACAGAGCAGAGGTATTTCCAAGTTTATTCCGTTAATGCACAGAAATGGGGTGCTCGTCCCAAGGGACCACACCTTAGTTTCAAAAGTTTCCCTTTTTATACACTGATTATTATATATTCTAACAATTAATACATATTCATTGTTACTCTCTTTAATGATTGCTCGAGATTTCTTTGCTTTCTATGTAAATTAGGGCACAGACTCTGTTTTCTTCTTCCATTGTTCTCTTCTGAGTAGGTGGTATCATTTGGGTAGGTGGTCAAGGAGTCAGTGGCCGCGATCTTCCTCTGCCAAAATTACCTTTTACCTACTTGTCCTCTGACCTTGGCAGTTCCAGGTGGTTTTCTCGGGTTGCTGACTAGGCCTACAGTTCATCACTCTCCTGACAGGAATATCCTGCTTGTCAACAAAGCTACATTGTCTAGTAGTTAGTTCCTTAATTTAGTCTTAGATAAATCATGTCTAGTTACTATTTCTCTACAAATGGCGAAAGAGGGTTGGGGCTGTATAGAGGACTTTTGGCAGCGGCAGCAGGTTCCCTTGGTTGCTTCCATTACATGTTACATTTCATTTTTCTAGTTAATATCAATTTTACTACAACAATTGATGACAGTCACAAAGCAGGATTCAAATCGGGTTTTAAATCTGCAGACAGCCTGACTGCAGTGTCTTCTGTGTATTGCTCACAGGAGGTTCTTTTTCCACAGGTCCAGCATTTTTTTTTGCATTTGAGGTTTTTTGACCGGTTATATTTCGTCTTTTCTTGTTCTGTCCATAGATAAATTCGTTATTTCTCCTAGTGAGCAAATAAAAAGATCTTGGCTAACTTGGCATCATTCTCAGCAACACGTTCTCTGGCTTCCTCTAGGAGCTGTATAGCATCCCTTGACTCCTTACCCACACCAACTCAGGGGATGCAGTGCCGTAACCTGCGTGGATAAGAGGGAGAACGAGCTATCAGCAGAGCTGGTCCAACAAACCAGCAGCATCTCCCACTTCCTCCCCTGCTGCGGGAAGCCACGCGGCAGCGGCTGTGAGAACACAACCTCCAGCTCCCAGGGGCAGATCATCAGGAGGTAAACACTGGTGAGAGCAGTCTTAGGAGGAGCAGCTGAGGGAACTGGAAGTTGTAGTGAGGTGGGGGTCGGTCTCTTTTCCCCAGTAACAAGCAATAGGACAAGAGGAAATGGCCTCAAGTTGTGCCAGGGGAGGTTTAGGATGGATCTTAGGAAAAATTTCTTCACAGAAAAGGTCATCAAGCATTGGAACAAGCTGCCCGGGGAAGTGGTGGAATCACCACCCCCGGAGGTATTTAAAAGACATGTAGAAGTGGTGCTGAGGAACACGGTTTAGTGGTAGTTTTGGCAGTGTTAGTTGATGGATGGACTCTATGATCTTAAAGGTCCCTTCCAACCTCAATGATTCGATGGTTCTATGAACACGATACTGATCAGGTTAAGAAATATTTTATTAGTAAGCCTACATTGCAGGTTTGGCTACAAGCACCATTGGGGGATCCCACCAGAGGAGAGGAAATCATGGGCAAATGGCCACTGCACAGACACAGTCAATCTGCACTCGCATGCAAGTCCAACATGCCCAGAGCATGCCAGACTTGCCGTGTCTGTCCTTGGCACAGCTTCTGGCTAGTGGGGTGGTGAGTTCAGCCACTTCCACATGGTCGCTGTCAAGGCCTACTGAGGGTTTGTACATCAGCCTTCTTGCACGTTCAGGCTTTCTTCCTACAGGCAGCACAGCTCTAGGGGAAAGGGGCCTTCCCAGGTGTTCTGGTGCCAGCCTCAATTCCTCAGTGCCACGGCTTGTTTGGAATTATCGCTGCTCGTGAAAAACTGAACACTGCTGTCCTTGGCAGAGTTGTAAATTGGAAGACATCCTTCACTTGCCAGAGCGCTGTTTCTTCACATTTCATATTTTCCACAGTAGCACATACAGATACGTCCTCGTCCTGTTGTCACAGGTCTGTCCAGTTGTATCCCATGCAAGTGAAACTCTCCCTTTACAGACTTCTGCAGCTAAACCACAAACTTCTTCCTCTGCTGTCTCTCTCTTGCAAAATTGAGTAGATCTTCTGATGTGTTGATCAGCAGCATGTGGTGTATGGGGTAACTGCTCAGCAGGAAGGGGCTGTGCTTGCTGCGGGGCCCCCACTCAGACTGTCTGGGTGGTTCACGTACCTCCCAGCTGTAGCACAACACTGCCCTGCCATGGGACCAAGTGCATCCCATGTCACAAGACCTCATTTCTTGTGGCGTCAGATCTCACTGTGTCCCACCGCAGAATAAATCTGAAGCACTCTTAGTATAGACATGAGCCTTGAGGTGGGCAGTTTCTTGCCTGATATTTACCTTCTTGTTAAGGTAAGCGTGTTGTACGCCACCAGAAGCAGTCATGAGAAAAGGAAAGCAGCACTTCGGCAAAATGGCAATGGGAATTCCAAGAGGAAGTGGTCAGTATTTGCTCGTAACTTTTGCCAAACATATTTTCTCTTTGTTCCCTAAGTCAGGAAAAACTATTACAGTAGCTAGGAAAGGGAAATATTTCTTTCTGTTTCTAAGCATGTGAAGCAGACTCCCCGCTGGCAAAAGCTGCCCAGCACATTTTGTTCAGTGGTGTGTAGAGCCTGCAACTGCACGTTAATTGCACCAGGAGCAAAACATGTGGAAGGGCCATGTGTTAGCTAAGTCCCATTTAGCTCCTGCTTTGTGTAAGCCCTTGTTTTATTTTTTAAAAAAAGTAAATTCCTCTGGTATTTCATTTCCTTTTTTTACAAATGAGAAGTTTGGTGTTTTGAGGATGTGGCCAACTTCTGATGAAGAATGTTTTGATGACGAGTGCGACCATTAGGGAAGTGACAAAGGTGGGCAGAAAGAGTGGGACGTGTCTTCCAGCGGCAGGTATGGTATCATGCCCTGCACCTCGCCAGGGAAGTGGGGGGTCGAGGGGCTCAACACTCACCAGAAACTGGCTTCAGTGACCTGCCAGGACTGCCTGTCTTTCCTGGCTGATTATGAAGGCTCTTGCCTTCTGTGTGTAGCCACGCTGGAACAACTTTTGCTGGAGCTCCAGCCTGTTCACGACAAATGAGCTCATGACAAATGTCAGCTCATGACAAGTACAAGTCTTTAATTTACCTCTTAACTTTGAAGCTAGTGGAAAAGACCTTTAAGGGATATTGGCAATTACCAAATTTCTGTTAAAAGTGTTTTACTTCTACAGCAACGTCTTTGAAGAGGCAACAATTGAAAGGATGAGGGTTTTTTTTTTTCTCTTTTCATGGTGACTTCTGTGCAATCATAATGTTCTTTCCACTTGCATAGTTTCCACCTTAACTTTATTTTTTCTTTTCTGTCTGTGACAAGTCTGTGATGGTAAGTATAGAATATATATCTAGGGGAACCTGAGGACACAGGGAATGCCAAATCAATTTCATATTTCACACTGAAGTCCTCCTTTAGCTCTTGCTTGCCAATGTTTTACAGCTATAAACCTGCCAGTCTCCACACTGTAATAACCTCATCATATACCCTTATGAATGCTTTTGCCTACTAACCATAAGATAAAACCTTCCTCGCGTGACATTTGGTATACTTTGCCACAGATCCAGAAAGAATGAGAAATTTCACAAATTCTCGTTTGAAAATTCCTTTTCCTGCTTGTCTGTAAAGATCAAGGACACAAAGGCATGAAAGCCCAACCTCCAGCATTCAGAGGAAACAGGGAAGTTTTTGATGCCAGGAATCCCATTTAGAGGTGGAGCCATTACCTTCGCAATTACTTTCCATTCCCACGACGTACTTCCAGGTTTGTCCTTTCAGGGACAAAAAGCCTCTCTGGGTCCTTTTTCCTAGAGATTGTTCCAGGAGGAATGAATGTTTACATCTGTTTCGGAGAAGTCTCTGAGTTTGGTGGTGGGAAATGTGGAAAGAGCTGCTACCTGCACCACTATCATCAGTTGGTCACACCAGACCAGGCATCCAGCCTTGAGCTTTGGCATGCACTAGAGGACAACACAGGAAAGTTGCAGAGAAAGGCTTTGTTATGGTTGAGACCAGAACTACTCAGTTTTGTTTGAGGTGGCAGAGAGGACTCTCAGGCTCACTATCTGGAAGGCAGGACAACTTCAGTGGGAGATGTCCAAGAAAAAGCTCTACATGACTGAAGCAAAGCCTGGGAGAATTTGTGTTGCCTCAGCCCGAGAGATCAATCACAAAAAGCCCTATTTACGTGCCTGAGTTTATGGGCAGCCGAGTTAATGAGTTTATGGGTTTATGGGCAGCTGAGCGTCATTTGTATCCAAACTTCTATTACCACACTTGTCCAGAGATGCAGCCACCTTGCTGAACTGAGCAGCTCGTGTCTTCTTCCCATCTAAGACAGAAGCAACCATGGCCACTTTCATTTCAAAACACACCAGGGAATACCTTCTACTGTTTGCATTACAGCCTAGAGTCTAGGGCTCTTGCTCTGGAAATAAGAGACCACTTTAATTCCCTTCTCAGCTGAAAAAAATTAAATCAGTGGTTCCAAGGAATATAAGTTAGTAGGCTACAAAATTATGTGGGAAGTGAACAAAGTCCCTCTCTCTTTTTGAAACAAGGTCAGTGCAAGTCCAAGAGTGACATGGCTAGAGGAAGAGGAAACATAATGGAGCCAGAGTCTGTAGTCCACAAGTCAGGCACTTAGCTGGGAGTGTAACCCAGGGGTTACAAAGCAAAAAAGATAGGGGAACTAGTCCCATAAAAATATATAAGGTCTTTGTTGAGCAAATTTCACAAACCCCTGATCTAAGAGTTCATTTTTCACTGGCCATGTCCCTCTCCTGTTCCTTGTGGGCTCTGCAGCTGCAGTGTTGCAGCATGTCAAGTCCTCGCAGCCCATTGTAACCCAGTTTCAAGAACTGTTAATCAAAATAATCGGGTTACTAAAAGTTAAGGCTGAGGCCAGATGTAAAACAAGCAAACAAGTTTCTAGGTCTCATTGGTCTTCACTTGCAACTCTCAAATCTTAAAAATAAATTGCCTGAGAACTTACCTCCAAAAAGACTGCAATTAAGGGTGAAAAGTCAAAATGGCTTGCTATGGGGAAAATACTTACAACCTCCTTCATGGTTCACTGTTGCATCTCCAGAATTTGGATGGTGTCTTTCTTGTAAACAACATACTTACGTTCTCAATGAGAAATTCTCTCCCAACCTGTACCTTCACAGCAGCAGCATTTTTGAGCTGTTCCATTAGTTCTCAATCATGTGCTACTAATGAGTATGGAAAAGAGAAAAGGAGGGTACGACAGGCTTTCTTCCTTTTTAGTCCCTGCTTGACGTCATAAAACTATGAGCCCTGTCAGTCCTTACCCTTCCTGGGAGCCTCAGGGCACTTCTGAAAGACTTTACAATCCTCTCCGAACTTCTGCAACCATCTATGCCTTCTTTTCTTTAAAAAATGGCAAGGGGGCTTGAGTCATCCTCCCGTTCTGATTTCTTCCAGCCTGTTGTTTCTGAGGAAGGAGGCCCCTTTTCAGAGAGATGCAAAGCACTAGCTCCAAAATTCCCACTGCCTCTAATGGAGTGGAAGGGCTGAGATCCAGGCAACGCTTTGAACCTGCAGGTTGCTCTCTGTGAGGCTGTATAATGCAGCGTTCACTACTTGTACTGCTCAGACTAACAGGTCTGCTTTTCAAACACAGGCTTCTGAAGTATGAGGTATACAGGTAATGTAGTAATAACACTGCCTGCCTGTTATTTGCCCTGAAATTCTCAATTGCGGTTAGCATGTGTCTTGAAAAATTCATTCTCGCTGAGACTGGGGTGTCAGATAAGGGACATGTTGCACTGGCACAGTGAGCCAGAGGCTCATTTATTCTTTATCTGTGGCAGTGGGAGCACAGACAATGAAAGCTGTATCTATGACAGCTCCCTTATTGAAGTGCCAGGGTTATTGTATTGCCTGTAAAGTCATAGGAAAGAAACCCTCCAGGTTTCTTTTTCTGTTTTCTTTTTTCTTTTTTTTTAAGTACAGACATGTTTGAATCAAGACATTCCTGCTTCTTGTAGCTGCCAGTTCCTGAGCACAAGATTCAGTATTTTTCTTGTACTTGCTATAAAATGCCTAATCAAAGCCTTCCCAGCTCTGTTATAGCTGTTTCATTATTTATTATGGTAAAAGTATGAATTACTGAACTTCAGCCTTGGCAGATAAGTGAAACAGGAATGAACTTTCAGCTCTTCGGTTTCAGAAGGTGAGTAAATCTCTAGTGAAGTTTGCACACATGGTTGGAATAGTTCCCCTCGTTTACACTGGCACAGCTCCACCGACTGCCGCTGCACTGCCCCGATTCACACTTCCCGCAGCAGGGAGTTAGAAACTCAGGGGCCTGAGACAGCTCTAACTTTTTCATATTGCTTATCCAGCGTACCTTTTAAAACAGAAAACTTAAAATCATATGTGAAGAAAAAGAGGACTTTTCTCCTCTGGGTTATTAAGCGGGGGGGGGGGGGTTGACCAGAGAGAGAGAGGACGGAGCTGTAAGTGATGCACCAAGGCTGACCCTGGAAGAAGGAGAGGTTAAATAACAGTATAAATATCCATTGGCTCTGGAATCAAGTCACACAAGCATTTCTCATATGTAATTCTTTTACATAATGCCCTGGCAATATGGAGCTCCTTTTTAACCCGGTTTCGCTAGGAAATGTAACGTGTACATTCACCCTGTCTGCCCATCACATCTCCTCCCCAGCCTTCCTCCTGCCACCCACCATTTGCCTGTTTACTGGCATGTGACAGAGTGAGTCCAAAAGTGAAACCTGGTAGTTGGATACAGGAGAGGTGGATGCCCAGCCTCCCCAGCAGGCAGAGCAATGACAACTGGACCCGCTGGAGAGGGGGCTCGGCCACCGCAGCTGCACCAGTGCAGGAGGGGTGAGCACCTCCGCTCTGCCGCAGGGGATCCCCAGGCACCTGGGGATGCCGCAGGAAGGAGCGATGGCACGGGGACGCAGGAAGGAACTGGGAGGGAAAGTGGGACGTGGGAGAAAAATCTGTAGGAAACCGCCTCCGAGAGCTCCACTGCACGCAGCAGCTGAGCCTGATACGAGACAGGCGCTAAAGAAAGTCCTTTAAAGAAGCAGACATGTTCTTTCCAAAGTAGTTGCTGGTAAAATAAATTATGCCAGTTAAATTAAGCTTCGGTGTCAGCATCCAGCAGTACAGCTCAGCCTGATTTACCAGTCTGCTTGACAGCAGTAGGAAATGTAAAAGTAGCGTTTTATAATTTAGAATGGCTGATTTTAGTATCATTTGACATACTGTACACTGATCTCTGTGTTTAAAAAACAGGGAACACGAAGGTGTCTGCTTGACTTTGGAAAAGGAAATAAATATTAACTTATCTGCACAACGTGTGAGCGGATCTCGCCCTGTTGCAGGAAACTCATTAATCTCACATGGAAAATAAATAAACCAGGAGAGAAAAGGATGGGTGGGATTTTAACTTCCTCTATTTCCGCAAATCGTTATTTTATATGAACAAGTGCATGCCAGAAGTTTTTAAGAGGAAAATTACTGCAAAGGACAAATAAGTTTGTTGAATATTTTAAAAGCTTTTCAGTGGAGGGATAATTTAGGGTGGTGTTGGGAAAACTCACCTGCTAAATGCTGCCTGAAATTCCCACTATTAGACCACATTTTCCATTGCTGATGCCATTGTCAGACTTAATACACCAGGACTCAAATTTTCCGTAGCAGGTGTCTGCCTAAGGCTGGATACGTGTGATGCGTGTGTGCGTGTATCAAGAATTGCCTCAGACTGAGCGTGTATAAAAATTTCAGCCAACATGGTTTTGCTCTTCAACAAGTATAAGAAAAAATGTGCTGTTTCCCCCACATTAAAAAGGAAAAAAAAAAAAGGCAACCTCTTCTTTAGACAGTCCCAAAGGCCCCATACTTCGGAGGAAAAGCTTGAAATTTGGCAGGAGAACTGCTTAAGCCACTCTGGAAATCCACCTCAGCCTGGCTGAGTCACAGGCCTGAGGAAGATCAGTTTGGTCTTGATAGACCTTCAGAGCTTGGTGTTTCAAAGATCCTGCGTTCAGCGATTCTGTGCTTGTCTGGGACTGACCAAGGTGGTTTTCTTCAGCTAGTTTCTCCCCTGCTCCTTTGGACCCTGCTGCTGGTTTGGGACAACCCAGGAAAAATGGTCACCCAAGGCAGGGATGGGCTGGAGAGGGAGAGGCGAGAGAAGAGAAGACACGAGGGCACTGTCTGGACAGACACCGTGGGACAAGGGAGGAAGGCTGAGCTGAGAAGGCAAAGACGGTGATATAGCAGAGCTGGTGAAAGACAAGGAGGAAGCAAAAGAGACCTAGACTAGGGAGAAAGGGATCAGAGGGTCTGTGGTTGCTATGCCCACAGCCAATGACCAACATGTGGGCTACAAGCTAAGATAGAAGCAGTTTGCTGGTGGGGAAAATACAGGTGTTCACTGACAGCCCATTCAGAATTACACAGTTTTGAGAGCGGCAGAAAGCATAGTTCAAGCTCATTTTCAGACATGGAAAGGCTAGAATGTCAAGATATAGCCATATTTTAAAAATGTGAAAAACTGGGAAATTGCTGATTGGCTCTTTTCTTCCATAAAAATACAACTTTGTAGCTGAAAACAGCCACTACTGATGTTCTTGCCCTTTCTTCCCAGGTGGGAGATATTGTTGCTCAATGCCTTGAAAATTCAAACACTCACTGAAATGCCTTTATACGGCTTTAAATGTTGGTCTTTCCCAAAGACAGACATCTGTGACCAGGGTAGCCAGCACTTCCACAATCATCCACGTATTGGTCAGTATCCTTCCAGCGTTCTAGATACGTGCTCACAGCGTTTGCAAAACTAGAAACTGAGGAGAAACACAGTAAATATCCTGCGCACTAAGTGACTACCAGTTCTCTCTCTGAGCCCAGCGGTTTATTCTCTGATCACTAAAGCAGCTTAAAACTGAGTAATTTGCATGGTGCTCACCAACCCTACCCTGCCAGGACGCGGCTCTTTCTTCAGAATTAATCCATAATCTTTGTCAGTCTGGTATTTCTAGTAGTAGCAATTTCTAATAGCCGAATATTGCTACAAATATTCTTTCAGGATTTATGGCATCCAAACCCCATCTAAGGACCCCAAAAGCCACTTGTCACAATCCAGAGTTATATTTCTATAAAGATGTAAAGCTTAGAAAAGCAAGCAAGTTTAGAATATTCATGAGAAACAGAGAACTTTCAATTTAAGGTAAGAATTAAATTAGTGAGAAAACCAATTTATGGTCATAGGATGGGAGTGCCACTAATTCAGACAAATGTCTTCCTGATAAGAATACAACCTGGACAAGGAAATGAGAGCAAGTGTGAAAGAGACACAGCCAGTCTTAGGTGAGTGCAGGATCATCTGCAATCAAATTAAAAGGCAAATAGCCTATGACCGCAGGATAGCTTTTTCACGGTATATATTTAGGAGAGCAGGCATAGGGTAGTTGAATTGCTGGTTTGGATGGCAAACACATGAAATTCAAATCAGATTCCATAAACTTCTGGCAGGTAAATTGGGAGGCAGGAATGAAATTTCATGGGTCCATTTTGGGACAGCACAGGACAGAAAGGAAAGGAGGCAACACACATCATATTTAATGGTCCGTCTCTGCTTTCATATTGGACAAAGAAATGGCCGTAGTACAACACCCTCTACATCAAGGATCTGTACTGTGATTCCCCCATTTTCCATTCATGAAAAATTCTGATGGAGGCTTTTCTGATGGTTTGGGTCTGACCTGTTGCTCCCCTGAACGGACTCCCTGACATCTAATAATAGGTGAGCTCTTGTAGCCTTTTGGTGTGCCGTTACTGGTTTTGATTTCTTTCCTGTATCAGCCACTTGCTTTCACAAAATTGAACTTACCTTTGAGTAAATTCAAACTTATCTTTGAGACCTATGTCAGCTCTGATTGAAATTTGCTAACAAATCCAAGAATTATTGGGAAGACGCAGATGTCTAAGCCTTGATTCTTTGGAAACTAAACAAAAGGGAAAAAAAACTAGACTCTAGAAAATCTTATAATATTTTGCATGTAGTGAGAAACTGAATTGGGTTAACCCAATCACATCAAAGGCTAAAAGTCTTTAGGATACCTTCAGAAGTCTCTGCAAAATCCTCCTCCTCCACCCAGCTATTTCAAAGGCTTCAGCACAGTGGAGGCTCCACAGCCGTGGGGTGAAGTCATTACACACGCTCCCGCACTCTGCAATAATCTTCTGCATGGTGATGGGAACGGAACTGCAAGAGGTAGTTTTGAAATCTGAAGTAATGCAACCAGTGAATCCTGGCTGCAATGGATCCCCAGTCTGAACCCCATCTCAGCAACTTGTAGCTGTTTCTGACACCAATGGGACCTTCCTAGTTTCTACTTTGATCAAAGTTACCTACCCAAAATACCCGTTGTCAGTCTAAAGTCACATGCTTGGATTTTGCAAAAATGTTTGCAGAAAGGAGTCTTCTCCGGAATATACAACAAGAGCATGTAATATTATCTGGATGTAGTTTAAATTAAGTTATATGGTTTTGTTGTACCAACTATCTTGGGGTAAGGGAAGGGATAAAAAAGAGTTACTTTCCTAGTCAGTTGGATATGACTACTCTGGAATTAAGTTTTCTGTCTTTAATTTAGAAGTTTAAAAATGAACTGAAATGAACTATACTCAAATTTTTTGATCTCTATCTTGAGGATCTCTGTGAACAATACATGATAGATGTACAGTGCTGAGACCCACAACAGAGGAACTGGAACTCTTACTCAGGGGTGCATAACTCTTTGATTCAGGCATAAATGTTTCCTTGTTTATTAAAAGTTGGCCGGGAGAAATCAAGAATTCTGGAGAAGAAATTATACATATTTCTGATCATGTTGATATACGTCTGAAGAAGAAACTACTATTCCCAAACCAAAAATGGGTAATTAAAAGTTATGTTTTGTGACTCCAGAATTTGAAAAAAAAATCATATGGCATATAATTAATGTCTATATGATTACTTTCATGTCTTTTCTCGGGGGTAAGGTATTTATAGCCACATACAAAAACAAGAAAAGGGCCTAAGGGAACGCAAACAAAACCCCACCACCCAGCACCTTAACTGAAGCATCTGCAAGCCAGCAATCATGGAATACTTGATGAAGTGCTTAAGGCTAGGAAGGCTGATAATGAGATTTCTTTTAAGTTCACAGTGCTGCACATTAAAGAGACACTGCCAACCCGATTCTGAAAGGAAAACATTACATAGCACACACAAGATGGTTTTGTTTTTATAGAAGAGGCTTTTTCATCAGCCTTTGCTTTGTCTAGAAAGACAAACAGGTTTAGTAAGCAGCATAGTCAGTCCACAAGTTTTCCTCAGTGTTTTTGCATTTTATTTGTCTACTGCGTAACTCTTCAGCTCTGATGCTGTGTCTGGCAAGTGCCACAGGGAGGACAGTGGTTCTGAGCTCCCACCCAATCAGTGCAAAAAGCAGGAGCTCCCTAAGATAGTACCTTAAGCAGAATATACTAAAGACCACCTGCACAGAGATGCACTGACTGCACGCAAAGTGCTGTCGCACGTACAGCATAAACAACCTGGAACCAGATAGTTCCACCTCTCTCCCTCTGCTCTGTTCAATGATAGAAACCACCATTATTTGCTACAAGATCAGATCTGGCGTTTCCAGAATTACATGTGAATCATTAAGTTGAAGAAAAGACTAGTCAACTTACTTTAAGTCTACCTTTCAATCTTTTTTTATAAAACCAAATCATTTTTTATTGGTGCAGAAGCCTTATATAGAGGGACTATAACCTCTCTTATAAAACAGCATACGTGTAGTTTTATGCTTACTGCAATGTAGCTGCTTCCAGGAGTTTCTTTGCAAAAATGTCCTTTAACCCTTTCTGTTGGGCTTTCCTATTGTAAATGGAAGTGAAGTGGTAATGCTGGCACGTTCCAGCTACCTGCATGGACTAGTCCAAATTAACTTCCCTGTTTTTCCTATCTCCTGTAATTTTTCCTCAACATTTCCTGAGATGAGAAAGAACGTGAGCTGACAAACAGGTAGAGCACATAAATGTATCTGTATTCAGAAAAAAATACTTTCAAACAATATTAATGTTGCACAGTCAACCATTACAACTGGGCAAAGCTAATTTTGTAACTTTAACTTTTAGCATAGTTTTTACTTACAACATTGCAGATTTGTTTTTCAACCCTGCTGTGGGTAGGAATACGTTTCTGAACCAAAAGCATCTGTTGTCTGCCAGACCCTTGTTCCCGTTGTTGCTGAAAGTGGAAAATGAACAGTGAATGACACAGGCGACTGCATAAAGAAACAGGATTGCTTTACAATTAAGATAGCAGAACGCTCTCCCTGGAGGACCAGAGTCTGCTCTGCTTCTGCAAGAGAGTTCCTGCAGAGGGGTCCTTATTGTGTTAGTCTTTAATTTCATATCCTTCATTTTGGGTGCTGACTCGATAACCTAGGATTTGATTTGCAGACACTCTCAGACAGCTGTAGCTGAGACATTCAGGAACTGTGCTTTGAGCATAATAAATGACATACAGCAGTAGGTGCTACCAGCAAAAAGGAGATCTTAAGAATCACAAAATTAAATTAGGGGGATAACTTTAACCTATTGTAATATTCAGGTTTGACAATGTAATGCTGCAACTGCTACAGAAACTGGAAATGTTAGCACTTTCTGTCCATCTCCACACCTGCCTCATGCTGCAGGGCTGGATTCACACGATATGGCAAAAAGCTACTGAAGACAAAGGTGCCACTTCAACAGCACTGCCCAGCGCACTCCTGAGCTGCAGCCACCCGCGCCTGGAGCCGGTGCTCCTGGCAGGACAGGCACCATTCCTGGCACGTCCTTGTAAGGTCTCATGAGTGACATTTTGTGAGATTTCCTGCCAGAATGAAATATGAACACGATCACATTCGCTAAATATGTTAAAAAGGACCATCAAGAGAAAAAGTGTAGCTGACTTCAGCTCAAAGTAACCCCCAGTACCACCTGACGTACTCATCCACTAGCCTTCAGTCATCCCTCCTCAAGGAGTATCGATGGCAACTGAGGTGTTAGTCTGCGGTAAAAGCTTTCACGGGGCTGTGGGTCACAAACCCACCCCTGGAGCTCCAGAGGAGTGATTTCCACAATGCTCTGTGCTAGCACCAGCCTTACTGAACGTATTTGTTCATGGTCTACAAAAGACCACATATAAGAGACTCTTAAATGCTGATGGTACCTGGTTGATCTTAAATGGCAGTAGATTGGCTCAACCAAAATGGTGACATGTCACTGCAGACAGTAATGAAGACCAGCATCATGTATGCTAAAGGCTGTGTGGCTTAACAACCTTCTGCGCACAGAAAAACCGGAGACAGATGGAGTTTTTGTTAAACACAATCCAAAGTAAGAGGATCATCCTGGCTTGAGCATTCACAGTCATGGCCATACGCACTGGTCAGAGGAGGAAGATCGGGAACTATTCCCAAAATAAGCGCAAGACTCGACCCAACAAAACAGTGCTAAGTATAATAATCATTATCTGCTACTCATTTGATGGGTGCTGTGGCCCGTGATACGTTTCGTCCACAGAAGATTTCATCATTTTTATCTTCCCATGAATATTATTGGTAGATTAAAATCAATAAAAGCCATACTGTTACTCGAGATGGTTGAAACCTCTCCAGCTAATATCTGGCATCAGAATGCAGCAAACAGCCTGATCACCAAGTTGTGGCAAACAGAGCGTGGGTAAAAATCACACTAAACAATCTAGAGAATCCACCCTGGAAAAGATGCACACGTAGCAGGTGACTTCATCCACTCGCCGTGCCAACGGGAACACCACTTCCATGAACTGCCACCATCAGCAAACCTTCCCACTGTGGGCTCCCACATCCCTGCTAGAGCCGGTCAAGCAGGCACGGCACGGTCCCCTGTGCAGTCTGACAGTGCCGGCAGGAGCTGCAGCAGACAGTCCGGCGTGTGAGTGGTGCGAGGGTGGATCCTGTGTTCAGGCTGGGTGGCTGCTCATGTCCTGGGCTCCCTCTTGTCTTCTCAGAGCGAACACTTAAAGGCCTTGGACAATATGAAGATAATTTGGCTGCTTTTTCGTTTGTTGCAACTCTTGCCCTATTTTTTTTGTTCACTGACATTTATTAAAAACAACCCCTTGTTTCAAAGTCCCAACTGAGCCTCTACTCCCCGTCTCCTTGCCCACGTAATCAGAATTCCCTCCTGACTCTTTTGGCTGGCTCTCTCCCATCTAGGACTGCTCACTCCATCCACTTGCCAGCACTACCCACCACCGCTGGTTCCCAGTGCCAGTCTCTTTCCTGGGACTGCATTCTCAGTGAGCCTTCCTGTTCCATCCCAACTTCTTTACCAGTTTCTTTTTCTTGTACCCCAGTACAGTGAACAAGTACTTCAGCAACTTGTTTCCTCCATCCTACATTCATCTCTACCATCCCTTTAGTCTACAACCCTAATATCCTTGTTCTGGATCTTCAGTCTCTGCCAGTTGTCGTTTCTTTTTGGTGGCTTCAAAATAGTATTCCTGTCCTATCAATGCTGAATATCTGCCTTTTCTGCAAGTCCCAGTTTTCATCCCACATGCTCCTACTTCCAGTACAGCCTGCTGGTTCTCCACAAGGCTCTTGCTCTGCCTGCCTCTGAATCAGATAGCTTCTTCCTTCGCATTGCCTAGATGCCAGCAGAGAGGTCACTGAAAGTGCAGGAAAGTGTCCCTGCTCTCCACTTGTTGCTTGGCTCCAGCTCAGCGTGTAGCAGCTGGAAACAACCATTATTTGGAAATTCTGTCTCCCTCATGTAATCCTGGGCTGCAGCATGTGTAGTGGCTTTGTACGGAGCGTGTGTGCCCCAGCGAGGAGCTGAGGGGGGCTGGAGAGCCTTATTTGAGCTGTGGGAATGATGCACAAACAACAGGGCTGTAACTGTGAGAGGCATAAGCTTGCGCCGGGACAGTCTTAACCCTTAAGCAGTAGCAAGGGTCTCCATAAACTGAGATTTAAAATACCCTAAAATTTGGCTAAATTAGAGTATATTTTCTTTAGTGCAGCGAAAAGCATCCAACAAAGGCCTACCTTGCTCAATTTCAAAGCAAACTTCCTCCATAAAAAGTTTGATTGATTTTTTTCCTTCTGAAAAACAATATACCCTTCCTACATTTAATTTCAGAAATGACTAAACAATTCAGTTGATGTTTTCTCCAGGCAAGAAATGATGCAGACAATCAGTATAGACTTTTCCAGTCTGAATCAGTGTAGCCTGGCACAAACAGCAGAAAGCCGGGTCTTGCATCGGAAATGTCAAACCCTGTGCAACAGGCTGCATGGGCTCTTTAAAAACTCAGCAGAGCTGCTCAGCCTACCTTGTGCATGTGTTGGGAATCAGCTGAAGGGCTGATTCCCAGCAAGCAGATTTAAATAGGTTTCCAGCTTAGGAAGAGAAATGGATGTCTGTCTGTTAGGGGAGCTGTTCCTTCCTCCCACCCCTCCCTTATATGTGCACATACATGCACAAAAAAAGAGCAAAATGGGGATAAAGGTACTCTCCAGGCAGAAAAGACCATTCCTCTATAGAGACAGAACAGCAGTTTTGGCAGACTCGAATGGTACTAGAGTTTAAGTGAGTTGAAAATAAAAGACTGATAATGAGATTTTGCACTAGATTGGCTGGCTTGTGCTGGCAGGCAGCAAGCACAGCCAGCCTGTTTACAATTCACCCGAGATGAGCTAACCGAAAATAGAAACCGAAGAACCACAGTGCATTATCCAGTCTAGAGAGGTAAAAATGTTGACTTGGAAAGACCACCACTCCCATACAAAATGACAGAATGGAGTTGCAGCCACTTGCCTTTCTCCCAGTCACATTAAGAAGGCACTGATCCTCCAGTCACAGAAAGAGTAGAGTTCCTACTTCATCCCTCTCCAAACTGGCACGAGAGGAGCGTGAGGAAGGGGGAGGAGTATGGCATTCACCAGCTCTGGTCAGACTTACGGTCCCTACTTCTGCTGATCCCAAGCAGCTCATAATCCTATTGGGTCTAAATGGCCTTTCACAGATAGGAGCTTGTGCCCGAGCACAAAGGAGGAGTTCTGGGAAGTATGAGAAGCAACGGCTGCCCCACCTGTGAAGGAAGAACAGGTTTGCCAGTGGATTTATACAGAAGACACCCATGATCCCCTTCTTTTCTTGATGTGAGCTCTGCTGCAGCCTGAGCTCAAAACATCCCTGCTTGTACTGAGGAAGAGGTAAATCTGAGACTATCACATTACTGCCCGAAAGGTGTTTGCTTGTGCTTGAGTCATCCAGATCCAATGAATGAGCACAGGAACTTGTGCTAAGGCACCTTGCACGTATCAGGAAGCTCTAAAGCTTGTGCTGTTGTGGTCTTTTGGTACTGACTAAGTGCAACATAGCTGGGTGCGATCCTGATTTTAAGGGTAGGCTTGACCACGCCTTGCTAGGTGTAGGAGGAAGGTGTGGGTCTTGCTAGTTTTTGAAGGAAAATTTAGATTAATTTCTGGTGTCTTTCCTGATATCTGGAGGAGTACATGGTGCTCAGTTTTTGTCAGGCAACCCTAGTAAACATTAGTTTAACAGTTTGATAGAGAATGAGTATGCTTAATAATAACTGATAACAGCTGGACTGATAAGCATCTCATCAGTAATAGGTGCTCATTTTTCAGCCGAGAAAGATCCACAAGTGCTGGTGGTGCATCTCAGCCATTATGGCTGCTGTAACATTGTTTAATCAGGGAGACATTCACAGGGCTGATATCTTTTGCCTGTTCTGGACTACCATCTCCCCAGTTCTGATATTCCCTAATTTGCAGCCATGTACATAGCAACATTTGTGAATTGGGAGGGCCAGGTTAGCTCCCAACTTCTGTCCTCTGGAACAGACTGTTTGCTGGAGGTATTCAGCATCAGTTACCCCATTTTCCTGTTAACATAATATCACTGATTTATTAGAGAAGTTTTAAACTCAGAACATGCCACAAGTGTATGCCAGTTTGTGAAAAAATACATCTGGCTCCCTCTTCTTTATTAGATGATGTGCTTTTGTGAGATTATAGCTGTATATTTCCTGTTAATCTTGGTTTCATGTCTGTACCTGAGCAGTTGCCTCTTTTCTAATGCATTCCCTAAAGGTTACACTCAGTACTATCAACTCTCCATGATGATAACTTAAGATAATGCCAAAGGGGAATCTGTTTTCCATTCTATAGCCATGCACTGCCCAAAGGGAAAGGAGCAGCGCATTGTGCTCATTGCTTTAGCTCTGGTTTGCACAAGTGTTCTGCACTGTGACTCCCGGCTGCAAGAGGGAATTAGACAGGGTTTAGTGGACAAAATGTAGAGAAATCAGATAGCAAATTAAAGTTAAATGATAGCTGCTTATCCAACCAAATTCTGTTCTTCTTCATCCTTCAGTCTGCCATTCAAAAACACATGTGTGACTGGTGGATCACACTCCGTAGCTTCTGACTTTGATCTCTGAGCATCAAAGTTCTCCTTAGTCTGTAAGGAAGACTGAAATGCACGTGCAGGATCAGCCTCACGAAATAGCACATTCTTGGCCTGCAGCTACATCCAAATTCGTTAATAATAGTAGTTTTCTGTAACAGCCAGGAAAGATAAAGAAAGCAGTGACATTTTAACCATTTCATGATGCAAACAGTTCACCCTCTCAGGAGTTCAGCAAAAGAAAGGGAAAGCCTAATTTGGGATGATACATCCTAAACGTTGCATTCGTTATGTTTTTAATTCTTTCACAACTCCTCCAGAAATCCAGAAGTTGTTTTATAAGAAACTTCAATATCAGCATTTATATCATAAGTACACCTTTGTTTAGAAGTATCGCAAACACTCATTTTTTTGTTCTTAGTTTCAACTGTATGTGTTTTTCTCCTCTCCGACCACGATATCAAAACATAGTATGAATATTAAAAAGTATGAAGGACATGTCTGCTTTTGGTTCAGTGCAGTTTGGTGGTGGTAGGTGGCTTAGTTAAGCAAATCCAAACCATTCAACATGATTAAATGAGATATCAGGAGGCGTTCCAAGGATCAGGAGGTGGCAGCAAAACTCTGAGATGTTTGATTTCTGCATGTCAGCAAGGGAAGTGTTTTAACTGCAAACCAGAATGAATAAATCATTAAAATGTGAGATTCGAGTAAGAAAAACAAAGGATGGTCAGACATTGATTATACACTGAGGAGCTGTATGAAAAACTACTGAATTACATGGATTGGAGAACTGCCACCATTAAAATCTGAAATAGCATTCATAATTAATATAATTAACTATTCAGAAAGGAAAGACTCCAAGTCAGAGAAGGCTCCAACAGAGCTTCTCAAGTTGGATGGACTAGCATCAATGGATGTATTGTAAAGTTCATCAAACTGGACTATAGCCTGACGATTTACATATATGTATCAGCATGAAATTGGACAAAAAAGCATCAAAACTACAGAACAGCTCATCTGATACAGTTTGGTAGCAAGACCATGAGGAAGACATCCGGGAAAAAATTCAAAGTAAAACAGAATTTGAAATATCAATCGAACAGGTAAATTGTTATGAGACAAATTGCTCCATCAACTTTATTTAGTTTCTACTTTTTAAGTGAGAAGTTGGTGGTATGAATGGCAGAAGGGATATCAACAGAGCTTGCAGTACGGAAAACTGTAAGACTGAGCAAGAAGAACACAAGATATTTGGTGAAGGGACAAAACTGAGCTTGGTTATTTATCAAAACTGTATGAATATTCAAAATAGTTTATGCACAGCAAAAACAGTGATGGCAAGCTCATAGAGCATGCAGAAGAATAAAAAGGTCAGACCTGAAGATGTCTAGATGTCTGTCTACATCATGTATGTACCTTTATGATAGCTGGATCCTGAGGAGAAATTCTCATATACCAGAAAATTGTAAAGGTCATCTCACAGAAAAATACTGAGAACTCTATAGACAGCAAAAGGTTACAAGTTGAAGGGAAAAAAACTGATGTATTTTGAGATTTTTGTAAACACAATGAAAGAAGAGAGTTAAAATTACCTGAAGTGCAGCTAGAAAAATTCAGAAATTGCTAAGGGGGACTCACAGACAGATTGCTCATGAACATCAGAATATCGTAAGCCCTGTTTCCTCAGGAAAACAACCTAAACCAACAAAAACTAATGTTTAACATATTTTAGTATTTATTCATATTAATGTCTTCAAGCTCCATGTGCCCTACACAAACATGATAGATTTCTACGTATCACTCAAAATCTAGAGTCTCTGGAGCACTCCTTTGCTTTAACAAACTAGGATTTTACTACAGGTTGCATCTGTAATAGGAAGACCAGGCAAATAGCGTGTACATATGAGAGTACATTTTCTTTCAATAAAATGATTTGCATAATTCATTTATTGTACCTAGATATACTTCAGAGTTTTGCTGAACAACAAATTTCAGGTTTTGCAAAATATAATAGGAAAAAGTGAGAAAACAAAATAAATATGCTTTTAATAAATGAATCTATTCTTACATATTTTCCAGTATCCTCAGTTTGCAATGACTGAAACGTTATATTTTCCAGTATCCTCAGTTTGCAATCACTGAAACAGATTTTTCGCTGGTTCCAGTTCCATTCAGCCAGTCCTTCCTGCTAGCCACAAGCCTGTCTGCTGGAAAACTATGAAGATGAAACAGTAACACGAAAAAAACCCAGCAAGCATTTACAATGCACAAGAAAAAAAAAAAAAGTCTATGAATATTTATTTCATTTGCACCAACAATGCTGGAATTTGAGACAGAAAAATGAATTGATTATACTCATATCAGACTAAAATCAAGGAAATAAAAAACCTGACTGGAGACAGCTGTCATAAATATTTCGGGAGCCATTCAAGTATATGTTTGAAAAAACCCAAAACCCTGTTCTCTAGGAAATTTTCTAAATAAGCAAGTCTGGTAAACTCTTCTGTAAATGTAATGTGATCCAAGCTGTATACCAAAATCCAGAGAACACAGCTCAAATGCTCTGAATAGAGTGGGAGACACCTGAGATGGTTCTGTTAAATTATGCAAGAATCTCAGCTATGCACAGCAAAAGTGCCAGTGTCAGGAGGTGAAGAACACCAAACTAGTCTGTGCACACACACACAACCAAACATATTTAAAGCAGGAGTTCTCAAATACAGCTGGCCATATTTTGAAGAGAAACTGGCTCAGTATCACTTCCCATTAATGATCATATAACATCTTTGTGCCAGACACAGCAACTGCCTGCATGGAAAAATAATTTTAGGAAAGTATTTAATATGTTTTAGCTGCCTTGTAACAACAACTTAGCAACTGAAGAGAGAGGTGCCAACACCTTGTGATCGGCAAGATCTTTAGAGGATCTTAGAGGAAGATTCTGTGGGTCTACAGTGATCTGCAGATGTGGTACCATCTGAGATGTCTTTCTACTGCTGCATTCCCCTGAGAGAGATGTAAGATGCTGCTTTTGCAGATTTCCAACCATGTCAGCAAAACAGAAGAAAATCCCCCAGCCATATCAGTCATGTCTAAAGTGTTTTGGGGACTTGTGTGTCACAACAGCTTCTTCAATGTCTTGTTTCTTCCTGTCGTTTTCCACCAGAGAAACCCCTGGGAGGAAATTAAAGGGAGAAGGGCATCTAACCTGCCTAAATTTAACTCCCTAGCTATCTTTTGCTAGTCTGGCGCTCAGACTTTCAGACTCAAACTGATTTAATGGCATTGGGATGCTTAGTTCTTAACTAAAGTCATGCTGGAAAAAGTCATCTGGATGTGGTTGTCTCCCTTGGGTTTGGAAAAAGCACTGACCTGTAGAAAGCTCCTCATTCTCTCCTTAGTTTCATGTCACTTGCTATCACATGGGAGTGTTCAGATTACAGGAGTTGCTTTGTTTTGGGTTTGTGGAGAATACGCCTTTTCTGAAAACGATGGAGGGCTCAACTCACTCTTGCCAAACCCTACAATAGGAAAAGAAGGGTAATACTTGGATGGGTACAATGGCAATTCATCTTTCTGGCCAGAAGCCTTGTTTTGGAGTTTTGTTGCTTAGTGTCTGTCAGCACTTTCATACTGGGGAAACTAAGTTTCTCCTACAGCAGCCTGGCCTCAACGAAAGGTTTGCATATAAAGTATCAGAACTGTTTTTTTTAATTAATTTTCCAAATGAGGTTAAGTCTTAAGATATGAAAAAGTACTTGGGTGGTACTCAGCATAACAAGAAGGAAATTATTAGCTGGCATTTGTTTAATCTTGTGAAATATTTATGCAAAAGGAAAGCGAGATGAATATTTAAAATACAATCTCAAAAAACACAAAAAATATGTATTGACCCAGAAACTGGGCTACATTTTGAGGTGTCTAGTACCTCTAGGCATTGTAATTAGTCTACTGTCTTTGAGAATAATTTATTTCAAAACTAACCACATATGTTCAACCGGTTTCCTTTCAGGAATGCTTCAGCTGCTGATGGATCACAAAAGGAAGGATCGCGTCCCAAGTCTTTGAAGATATGGATAAGAAGGAAGTAATTGTTAATGATTTGCTGATCTAAACCAAAAATGATTGACATCATAATTAAATCATGTAATCCTGTAGTGTGCCAAAACCCCCGTAATTTTAAACGGAACAGGAACAAATGTCAGAGGAGGTTGAATGAGATTAGTTGCATTATACACTACACAACTATATGTGTCTACTAATAAAAGAGCTGCCCCAAGAAATGAGAGGAAATGGTAAGAAACTAATAGTCTTCTTCCACAGTTTCTGTATCTCAATGAATTTTTGTCACAATTAAACACCTCACTCGAAATGCTACTTGAAGACAGTGCAGAAAAGTCCCAGGAGAATTAAAGATGTCCAAACCCACCTGTAATCACATACTTTGAGATTAGCCAAGAACTAATATCAACACAGCCTGGCGTAGGCTAGGGATGCACTTCTGCAAGGTGGCTGTCCAGTGCACTAAATGCCAAGTTTTGCAGACATTGGACAGCACTGCTGTTGCAAACACAGGTATTTAGAACACCTGTGTATAAAGACTGGAAGAATCCTTGGCGTATTTTATTATATGAAAAATAAACCCACTAAGAATAGATTCATTGAATGAATAAAGACTCGTCCTTTCCCGCACAGACAGGGCTGCAGCCAGTGCTTCTGCTGAAGCCACCGCTGCCCTTGACAGCTACCCAGACCATCTCCTTACCCCTCCTGCTCCTCCGCCCTGCCTCCCCCCTGAGCACACGCTCCACAAAATTCACCAATTTATCTTCTGCGGGTGCCTTCGGCGCTCTCTAAGGCAGGAGGCCAAACCCAAACACCGGTCACACCACCTGTGGAGGCTCCTGCTGTCCCCAGGCCACCCAGGAGCCGCACCAGGAGGCCTCCGACCAGGGAGGGCCCACACTGCGGGACACTCCCCGCGCCGCGCGGCCAGTTACCCCAGAGGCAGCCGGCCGCCCTCCTCCCCCTCCGCTTCGCTGTCGCGCCCCCCACGGATTTCCCCCGCCCCGGTTTCTGCCGCGCTGCCGCAACTCCCCAACCCCGAGCGGGGAAGGCAGGACCAGAAGGACGAACCCACAGGGGCCCCGGCACCGCCACTGTCACGGACCCGCCACACCGGCCGCCGCCCGTTCCCGCCGCGCCCCCCGCCACCGGCCTGCCGTCACGCGACCGCCGCGGGGCGGGCCGCCGCCTTCCCCCGCGGCCAATGGGCGCTCGGCTTCGCGCGGTCCTCCCTCCCCCAGCCAATCGGGCGCGAGCCTGGCCTTGGCGTGCGTCTGTGTGTACGGGATGGAGGGGGTCGGGGCTGGCGAGCGGCCGCTGGGCTCCGCGCGAGCCCCGCCCTGGTGGGAGGGGCCCGGCGCGCCCGGCCCGGCCCAGCGCGGCGGCGGCGATGGGGAGCCGGGGAGCGCGACTCAGCGCGTAGAGGGAGGTTGGGGCGCGTCCGCCGCCACCGGGAGGCTCGGCCGCAGGTAGGAGCCGCGGCCCATCCTCGGGGCGGGGGTCTGTGAGGTGGCGGGAGGGGGTGGCCCCGCGTTCCCCCGGTACCGGTGTCGGGACGGGGGGCTCGGAGGGGTTGGGTTGTGCCGTGCCGGCGGGACCGGGGAGGGTTCGGCTGGGGTGTGTGAGGGGACGCGGCAGGCGCCGGGCTGGGGTGTGTGTGTGTGGGGGGGTGTCCGCACCCCCTGCCCGGGGCGCCAGTTCCAAGATGGCCCCCGCCCGGCCGAGCCCCCCCGGCCGTGTGCGAGGCGCCCGGGCGGTGGGGGAGCCCCGCGGGGCCGTGCCCCCTGCCCGAGCGGGGCAGCCCCGCGGGCTGAGGCGACTCCCGCCGCCGCTTGTAGCGTGAGCGGGGGTCCGAGTCCGCGGGACGCAGGCCCGGAGCGGGAGCTGCCCGCCGTGAAATCCGGCCGGGGGGCGGGAGGGCGTGGGGGGAGGTGGGTTTAATCGCGGCTAGTGCTTGGCTTTGAAAAGCCGCCGGGTTGTCGCGGGGAGTTGAGGAGAGAGCTCGTCTACAGCGAGTAATGGATGTGACCGAACCATTAAGTGGCATCAGGCTGCGCAGCTGGGCTCAGGAGACCGATTAAACTTTAATTTATAGGTTATCGGTACCGTGAGGTATTTTTATGAATTGGCTGAGAATAGCTTAATTCAACTGTGAAAACAGTGCCTTACTGGTTTTGTTAATGCCTGCGTTTAATCTGTGTTGAGCAAGACATAGCGTTATTAATTTGTCATGTTGCACGTGAAGAGTGTAAATGATGATATTTGATGTAAGAGCTCAGAAAAGCAGTAGATGCCTTTGCATGCTGCTTTTATGTTTTCACCTCTGAATTCCTATCTTTGTTTTATTTAATCTGTATTTATAAAATAAAGTCTTTTTGCATTTCCAGAGCTTTTTCTTTGAATTGATTTGCTTTCATAAATAGCTCAGCACATCTTTGCCTTTCCTTCCCTCTAAATAAACTGTAGAACAACTTCAGAGGCAATAGCTTTCAGTGGTTTTTGTAGTTCTTCCTTATGAAGAAGACTGAATAGTCTGGACAGTGGTGACCAGCATCTTTAGACCTCACGGCAATCCTCAGTACTTGAATTCAGCATTTGGTTTTTACGGTTATTTTTTGGATGATGTTCAGAGTTCTTATTTTAAGTTCATCTCTAATTGATGTGGATGATCAAATCTCTAATCTCAGAATTAACATTAGGATTTTGCTAGATGTCACTGCTTTGGATTGAGTAAGTTTTTTTTTAATTTTTATTCAGAATGGGTGATTGCATGTAGCTTCTAAAAGCTGTTTTAAAGCAACAGTTAATTTAGGTTTTGGGATTTAATCTGATAGAGCTAGGGAATGAATGAATGAGACTCATCAGCTTCAATTGTGCCTGTTTATTCATCAGAATGAAAAGGAGTAAAGCAGTAACCTAAACAGTGAAAAGTTTATTTAAATGATTTCAGAGGAATGGCTTTGGACTTTAATGTGAATGTGTTTATATTTACACGTGTACATTTAAAAGGAGACAGAGGAAGTCCCAGAGCTGCAGAGTGCTGTCAGCTGGCAGAGTACATCAAGAAAGGGTTGCTGTGTGTTTACTCTGTTCTTGTTCTTTTCTTTAGGCATCCACTAGCAGTCCTTATTAGAGACAGGATACCGTGTTAGATGGACCTTGAACCTGAGCTAGTATGGCATTTTTGGGTTCATAATAAAATGTTTTCTGTGTAGTGGCATACAATTTCGAATTTAAATTTTAAATTAGGCAGGTGTCAGAGCTGTAAGTTTCTAAGAGTGTGGTATAAAAGTCAATACCAGGTGCAGAGAAAGCAGGCTAATGAATGTACTGTTACTTTGGATGCTTATTTGTACTTTTGTTAACATTTATAGGACATCCCAACTCCTGATAGGAAACAGTCACAAGTATGTTTTCTAAGTGGTGACTTCCAGTCCTTTCCTGAGTGCCTTGTGGGAGTACTGTGCTTCTCACGAAGACGTTGTTGTTGGAATCTGCTGTAACTCCCATCTGTTCTTAAGATGTTGCAACACTACCTTTCACTGAAACAGCAGCCTTAGTTCTGCTTTCCTGTGCTGAATCTCTCCTTTTTATGTGGCAAGCACCTGAGCACCTGTGAGCCTTTCATTTATCTCTAGCATATGGAAGGGAGCAGAAGGGATCTATAAAAAGTAGTTCAGTAGCATCTTCCCTCTAAACTGGTTCCTCTGTGTTAAGGTTTACTGTAGAACTTGCTATGATAATAAGTAAAAGCAGGAAAAAAATCCGGTCTTGCTGCTAGCAGTGTATCCATGAATTGTCTTCTAGAGTATCTTTTGGAAAGATGTTGCAGTGAATTAAGCAAGTTTCACCTTGAACTACGTGAATTATGTGTAGGAGTCATGAAAGCTTCCCACATAGTTGTGCTAATGGAGTTCAATCCCAGCCTGTGGTGTTTATACACTTCCTGACCCCATCTCCTGAAAAGTCTTCATCCCACTTGCTACCGTTTCTTGTTCATTAAGGAAAAGATGCAGTGTATTAACTTGTCCCTTCGTAATTTCAGTCTTAGAAATATAAAAATATAACAGAATTCATTTATACCTGCTTTTAGGGGATCGTGGTGTTTACATCACAAGTGATATTGTACTTGTCTAATACAGTGCCTTGCCCTGTATTACAGAAGTAGAGAGATGGGGAACAAGCATTATTTAATACACTTCAATAACTTTTGCAGTATCGTTAACATCCCTTGACAGTTCATGGGACTAACTCTGTCCCATGTCATGTATGGAAGATCTGAGAACAGCTCTACATATTTTACTGAATAATTTTGAGCGTTACCATGAGGTATTCAGTAAAGTTCTTTGACATGCAAGTTTCCCAAGACAGTGATAAATGATACAGATACAGTGACATGCTGTTTATTTCAGCTAGCAGCCTTGCATTTAGGGAAAAAACAGCAGAAAGCAAAAATAGCACATGTCTGAAGATGCACAAAACTTTTCTTTGGTGTTCTTGAATATCTATGTTCGTTATGCTTGGCTGCCAAAGAGCACAACTTGAATTTTCCCCACACTATGGAAGACTAACAAATTCCATGTGTTCTTAAGCAATAGCATTAAGCAGACTAGTTTCTAGGACTCCAGGTTTTGTCCTGATCTACATTATGAATCATGGGTAGAATTACCCTTATCACTGAGTTGTTAGCTCTGCAGAAAAGCTGCTAATGTAAAAGGGTTTCAGTATATTTAATCTGTTGGGATCACATCTTGTAACTGTGGCCAACATCTTTTGTCGCTTTTCCATTCAGCTGTGAAGGCTAATATGAGCCTATCATTGCCATTATATGAAATAACAGATCAGGTTAAAATCCAGCCTAGACCGTACCCCCTTTATGTCATATTTTTAAAAAATAATATTTTAATAGAAGAAAAAAATCAACCTTGGCAGTTGTTTGCTAGTTTAAAGAACAAAAATTCAAGCTTTCTTAGTTCTCAAACCATGTGCAGTATAGTCAGTGATGTAATAAGACTGCAACCAGAAGCTCCTGAAATTAATTAATTGTTTACATCCTCAGTGACATCAGTATTTAAAGACAATCATTGAACAAATAAGCTATAACTACAAACTGTACTATAGAGCTGTGAGATGTGAACGTTGTAGTTTGCAGTGTGCAGAAGAGATGGTGACATATGAACATGGCAAGAATAGACTCATCTTGATGTTTTCCACCCTGTTTTGACTGTTAGGTTCTTGCCATAAGTGTAACAGGGTGGTGGTTCTGTTTCCAACGTGTATTCTGTGGTCTGCTGCTCCATCTCTGCTCTGCAGCTCATTGCCAAGAAGAGACATCAGGTGTTTTCAGTTTGTGTGAGGAGTAGGCAGTGCATAATGCCAGGTGGAGTGTTGAAAAAGACATTTGCTGAATGTCAGTGTGCACAGCTAGTAATGGTTTCAAGGTTATTGCTGATTTTCCAAAGCAGAGTGATTAGCTATCATGCGGCAAAGACACGAGCATCTTTACTACAAGCATGAAGTCACAAGTGCTTAGAGGGTTTTCAATATGGGCCCATTAAGTGCAATGGGAGAAGGCTTACACCTAGAATTTTGTACCAGAACTTACGATATAGTTCACGTATAAAACATGATTATACATCTGTGAAGTCTTATGGATATTTATATGTTAGATACAGCTTAGCTGTACCCATTTTAAAATCATTATTTTGCTGAATTATCACTTTAAGACCAATTTGTCTAGGACGGGTATGGAGGCAGACCAAATTTGCATGTTGAAAACTTCTCTTCCCCCAGCTTAAATAAGTCTCTTCTGACTTGTCTTATTTCTGCAGTGTGTCATAGAGGAACAGTAGTTGGGAGGTTAACTACTTTAAACTTATGCTGCTAACATTTAGAACAAAACCACAAAAATATGTAATATTTCCGACACTGACAAGAACCAATGTCATATTACTATTAGCCTTTCCTTTTTCCTTCAGGCTTCATAGATTCTCAGCTCCACAGTTTGGAAAATGCGTATCTTAAGTCACTGCTGAAGTACAGATGCTCATCCAGGTAGGATTACCTTGTGATTCCTCTTTTGCCCACCATTTTCTGATACTGGACTAGGCTGTTGCTTGTTTTCTATGGTTCTGAACAATGTGTGGATTAGTATGAGAGACCAAGAGTAATTTTATATCATGCTTAGTATTAATAAAGCTGTGAAACACCATTGTACCAATTTGTGGTCTAAGTATTTTTAATTGTGTGTTGCTTTATTGTCTTGTAAAGACACACTCTGTTTTTTGAGTCAAAAATGACTAAATTTTCTTATGTTGTTTCATTATATATGATGGTATAAGTTTTGAAAAAAAAATAGGAAGGTATATTGCTAATACAGCCAACCATTAATGATGACTGTCAACAAAATACATTGCACAAAAAATTGTATAACAAGTTTAAGACTAGAGTAAAACTGCTTCAGAGCTACTAATTATGTCTCAGAACTTGGAAACACGCACATCCATTTATATATAGAGCATAGAAAATCCTTAATGAATTCATAATGTATTTGGTGGACTTTAGCAAATGAAGCTGTTCCAAAAGGAACAATGTAGTTTCAGATATGAAATGCAGAGCTGCTGTTTCACAGACAATATGCCATGAATGCTATCTAAAGAAATGGACTTGACATTGCAATTATAATAAAAGAGAGTGGAATGTAATTATTTCACATGGTACCTGTGGCCAAATCAGAAGCTGCAACTGGTAGATGGAGAAGGTTTTTTTGTGTGTTTTTAGAAAACACGTTCCAAGTTCAGCTGATAGAAGGCCTTGCTTTTTTTATCACAGTCCAGAAGAGTTGCAAAAAGAGAACTGATCTAAAGAAACAGTCTTAAATTTCTTCTCAGGGGTTTGACAGATACAGTAATGAAGGTTTTCCATGGCTTAACAGATACTGTGATAGAGGTTTTCAGTGAATAGCTGTTCATGAGCAGTTAATTATGTCATTGTAATCTGGGTCATTTGTGAAGCTGTGAACACAGTTACCTTTTGTGTTAGGATTGCACTGTAAGTGGAACGTGTGTGTGGAAGGGGGAATGCTGAAACTGCATCATGTTGATACTAGCAGTGCTGGAGAAGTGACTAAACCCAGCTTCTGAACGAGCACCTTCCTCCCTTGTTAAGATGAATAGAGGCTAAACTCTAATGAGGGTATGAAATCCCTACTCTGTAGGCCGTATCTGAAAGTCCTTGCTCCTCCCCTAGTGCTCTCCCTGCCACCAGCCCAAGGCAAGTTACTGCTGCTCCCACCAGGACAAACAGCAGCCCTTTTGTTAGCTGCCTGCCCGGGGCACAGCCTGTCCTGGCTCTGCTTCCGCTCTCTTGCCAACCGTACATCCTAGAGAACCTGAACGGAGCCTTTTGCTGCCTAATCTCCAAGCTTAACTGATTCAGTAATCTATGTGAGCTCCTGTACCTATATAGCTAACCTGTAACTTCAGTCCCGCCAACTTAAGTTCTAGCATTTAATTTTCTATGGGGAAAGGAACATCCAGCTGTTGCAGGTTTCTTCTTCAAAGATTGGTAATTACTCCAAAGGTCCAAATCTATTACTTTAATAATGTCAAAATTAGACGTGCTAGAAATTCTGTCTTGGTATTGAGAAGACACTGCAAGTACTATAGCCTAGCAGGTTTGAAACTGCCCCCACTGAGCTGCAGTGCGTGGCTCCCTGCTTCGAAAGCTTGTCGTGCGTTTGAAATATGATATAGACAGTGACTTGGACCACCTTCCAGCTGCCACAACCAGTCTGAGCGAGGGTATCAAAATGGCAAACAAACCTCAGGGGATAAAACTGTGAATGGCATGCTTTGAGGCAAGTGCTGAGTGGTGCCTTTGGTCCCTCATCTGACTGCTGTGAGAGTCATGTGCTTGGGCCCTGAGACCTGGAACAGGTCAGTCGGGACACCCTGCGTGCTCCTCAGGAAAGAGTGATGAGTGATCCAGCTTCAAGAAGTCTTGATGGTTAAAATGGAGAGCAGAAGTAACGTGCAGGAGCTGAGTACTGAGGCAAGATAGAAGTCAGTCAGCCAGCAAACACGTTTTTGGAAGGCATGTAGAAAAGACGGTTGTTGTCCTTTCCTTAGAACCGTGGCTATAGCTAGCAAATGTGGACAGTTGAAAACTGTCATAATTTCCCTTTGTTTGTTTCTGCTGGAAGATAACTACTTCTAGTGGATGGTGGGCATGCTAGCACCCAGGCTGAAGGAGAAATTATGACTGGAAATAGCAGATTTCAGGACTGCAACAGTGGGGAAAAGTGTCTTCCTAGGCAGTTATATCTGGAAAGTTCTACTGTAAGGGAAGGATTTGCAAGGCAGTTCCTAGAGGAAATGGGAGTCAAAGGAACAGTTTGACAATTGGAAAAAAGTTGAAGACTATTGTGCCAGCTGTAACCAGCTTTTGTTTCCTAGAAGCTATGAAAACTGTTCTCTAACACTATGTACTGTACACAAGATTAATTATTTTAACTCCTGCTTTGATGATAAATATGCATTTATTATTTAATATAGATATTTAAGATTCATTAGGGCTTTTTACTGGACTTGTTCACAATGATAAATGAAAACTGTTAAATACCTTCATTTCAAAAGGAAAAAAGGCTGGGGTGGAAACAGAAGGGTGTTAGAAACCAATATAGAAATTTGGCTAAAAGGAAGAATCTGTAGCTGACATGGCTGTGGAGGAAGAGTTTAAATATTTTGGGTACAGAAGGATATTGTAGCAGAGTTGTAAAACTTTTTTTTTCATTGATATGTGATTTAAAAAGTAATGTGCAGACATTAATATGGCAAATATTTGAATTTTGGAAAGAAACAGACCCCTACGCAGCACAGGAGACTTAGGTAATACCTGTTAGGGAAGGTTTACAAACTCGGTAACCTTTTCTCACAGTAGGACCTGGCTGATCCACTAATTATATGGAATAAGTTATAGAATACCAAGGAAACTTCAGAAACCTTGCAAAATGCTGCTCTTCGTATTTGGAGAAGAGGTAGTGGAGTGTGACCCAAATCATTACTGGTTGGTTATTGTCCCCTTAACTGACTGAAAAAAGTACAGAGAAACATAATAACCAACATCTGTAATATGAAGACAGGTAGTCTCAACCCAGTAACTCTTTACCAGTGGTTCACTTAGTGGAAGTGAAACCAGCAAACCAAAGGCAGTATTAGATTATTTTTTTTATTGTTCAGAATTAAAACATCTTGTAGGAAGATAGGTTTTAGTTAAATATTCCTTTTACTGCTCTATGAATAGAGGCAGACAGCAACTGTAACACAATGTTTAATTCTGTAACTTTGTTGTGTAGGTGGAAAATTGTAATCAATGATGACAGTTGAGTAAATGCCACTTCATTAAGGTTGAATTTACATTTTACTCCTCAGACTTTCAGCTTTATCACATTATTTAATGAGTTCTAGCTAGTGGTTTTGGCTTCCTATGGGTGATAGCAATTAAATTTGAAAGAAAACAGGAGGCTTTCTGGTTGCTTTATCCAAGTACTGAACTCACCGTTTTACATGCTTCTAGCTTATATCAGAGAATTAGACATCCCACCTTATTAAATCACTTATTCTGTCTTCTCTAATGCTTTCATCTAGCTTGGATATAGCATTAATATTTAAAATGTATGTATCGGTTCAATAGACACATGCATTACTTATCAAAACACTGCAGCTTATTAAAATAAACCTGCTGCCATCACAAGTAAAAGTCTGTGGAATGACATGTGGTGCCAGCAGGCGCATTGTACGTTCTCATAAGCTGGTCAGCTGAGGTGGTGGTGTTACTTCAGGAAGAAACGCCTTCTTGAATGGAGCATCTCCAGATTCCTGAAAAGAAAACATGGCATGCACATTAGTATAGCCTAAGACTAGCAGACTATAGGAACAGGAAAGTATTCACTTAAGTAATTGGACCTTCAGTGGCTGTTCAGTTTGTATTAACAGTTCCCAGTATGTCAGAGCAGCTATATGTGTTAATTGAGATTTCTTACGTTTGACCACATTGTGAAGATCTAAATAACAAAGTTATCCCCAGTTGTCCAAAAGCAAATCTTGTATTGTGGTACTTATGGCTAAATATTTGTTTAGCTGCTAGTTTGTAGCTCACGTGGTTCCTCACGTTTGGAATGAGAACAGGGCGTGTCCTTCTTCCACTGCCTGCACAGGGCGTGGCCGGAGCTGCTGTGGTCTGCCTGGAGGATTCCAGCACACTTCTGTTGCTCCTGGCTCCCAGTTTATGAGGACAGTGTCCTCACTACAGGGACCAGATATATTCCTCTCTTACCTTGCAGTGGGCTGCTGCTCATGCACTGGCTGATCGAATTCAAATGCTGATTTCCCTTCTCTTTAGTTGTGCATTTGAGATGACAAAGCAACGGGCTAAACTTGCCTTTGTGTTCTGCAATTAGTGCAGGCCTTATGACCTATGTGCTACTCCATCATACATGAATTAAAAGCATACCTTGACCCTGTTTCTCTTTTGAATGGGGCTTGGTTTTGATTCTGTCTTAACAAACATTAATGCCTAGCTGCGGTTGATGCCTTATATATTCTGCTGCGTAATGGATTTTGTGTCCTCTTCCTCCATAGCGCTTTTGCGGCCTTCAAAATGAAACCAATTTCTCTGTAGCTCTTGGAACAGCTTTTAGGGACCTTGTATGTAATAATACACCACTCTGAATTAGTAAGTAATGACATGACCTTTTCTTCTCCAAAACTCATTCTTGAGTAGTATGCTGAGATACTATCTCCCCATGTGAATGCTTGACTAGGGAGATGAGTTTTGATGGGCATGCATGACAGGTACATTTGATAGCCTCTCTTCCCCAGTGGAGGAGTGAGAACATGCCACAGCCTGCTGAAAGCCTCATGTCTGGTTACCTTGTGCCAAATGTTGCCATGTTTTTTACTATGTTGTGTTTTCTTTGCTGGATGTAGACTGCAATAGGAAAGGTAATCCAAAATCCAGTGTTTGCATTGTTGCAAAGCTGCTTACGCATTTAGAAACTGGAATTTACAAATACATGGGAAGATACAAATTTCCTCTAATAAGAGGTAGGTAAGCAATTACCTATTTACCAATAGGTAATTAGATTTCTTTTTTCTTTCTGAAAGTTGGATGTTTTTATGCGTAAACTATTGTGTATGCACACTGCTATATATAAAAATTATTTTACAGCGCATGTACTCAAGTACAAGACAGACCCTCACTGCAAGGAGACTGAACTTGTGTGTGCAAGCACGCCTCTACCAGTGTTACTAAGAGAAACGTTTGACCTTGAATTTTAGATATTTGTTGCAGCTATCCTCTCTCAGTAATGAGTGTTCCCCATCTCCTTTGACAGTGAAGTATTTCTTAGGCCAAGGAAAAAAGGCAAAAAGAATGATGAGGTGAAGAAAGGAAAATGTCAGGTGCTCGCCTTTCTTTTAGCAGTATCAGCACGTTCTTCCTGAACTTCTATTGGAAGGGAATAGAGTAGTAGTACTGTATGCCCAGAAAAAGTAAAGCTAAAGGAAAAGCTCATCTAGTCTACTGAATCCTATAGGAATTTTGTAACTAAAAGAGGGATGGTAAAAACTTTAAATAAAAGCCTCTTTTCTAAGGAGTTAAGGGATGAGCTATTCTGGTGTCCAAGTAAGAAACCGGCTTCAGCCCTAGCATATGAATTAATGTCACAGTACCACTCTCTAGGTCAGTGGTTCCCAGTCAGTAAGTTGCATTGTCATGAGACACGGTGTTTGTTTTTGCTTTTTCTTTTCTTTGTTAGACAATACTGTAGAGATAATAGCATGGTCAGACTGGCTGTGACGTCTCCTTATGATAGTTCGACTTGCTGCTGAGACCTTGCCTCAATGTAGCTCAACCAGGCTGTGTTCTGACAGTCAAGATCAGGCAGATTTTTTTTTCTATTGCGTGTGTCTCATCAGAGGGTCACTGATTTGATATTTTGTCATAGGAGTCTTTGGCTTATGACTTGGCATGTGATTGTACCAGCTGCCAGAATGACGTATGCAGTTCTATGAACTTTGAATTAAATATAAATGAAGAAAGGGGAAAAAAAACAAAACCCAGTCAACAACTTGCTAATAAAAAAAATGCAGTTTGTGTGAGTTTATTGCCCTGAGACTTGGCATAAACTACATTTGAGATCCAGAATTTGTGTGCAGGAATCACCCCAGTTGTATTTCCAAGACAATATTTCAAAAAGTATTGTTTCAAAATAATATACTAAAAAACCCCTGTGCTACTTGGGACACAGGATTCTTTTGCTGTCATTGCAGTGGCATAGCAAAGTCATTCAGGCTGCCTGGAAACTGGCCAGGGGTGAATGTAGGAGAGTAATCAGAATATCTGATAGGGAATTCTGTGAATTGTCTGTGGGTGCAGCTTGGAAGAAGAAGAAGACAGAAAGCATGTGCGTTTTTGAGATAGGTGCAATTCTTAACGTCTGCAAGTTTTCTGAGTGCTCTAAGTCAGTTTTGTATAGACAGCTTTTCCTTTTGTATGCTTTGCAGTGTTTACAGAGTTTCTGAAGAGTTCAGTTTGCCTGGTTTTAATACGTACCTTAAGGTAAAGACCTTTTGTGATACAAAATATTATTTCTAACTTTATTCCAGTTTAAGATAAGTTTGTGCAAAGTTGAGTTACACTTAAAGGAATTTATGTGTTGACAATTTTGTAATATTTAGAGGAATGAAAATTGGCTCAAGTAGATTTCATCCTACAACTTAGCTACGTTTGTGTTAGACTGCTGAATGCCAAAATTTAAATGTCAGAATGCATGTATATTGCATTGTAATTTTGTAATTTGATATCTAATCCTATAGCAAAACAATCAAACTGGTCTATAAACAGTTAAGATAAATTTCAGTTGTCTTATTGGTGTCCATTATATCTCTTTCTGTATGTGATGGGGGGGAATGCAGCTAAAGTTGAGATGAGTAATCCCATGTCCTGGTACTAGAGAGATCATCTGGTGGATTACAAGGAGACTGTTACATAGGCCAAGGAGCAGAAATCCGTTTGTTACTTCCAGACGAAAAATGATCAAAGGCTGGAGATGGAGCTGCAACAAGGATTTGAAAGTGGTCATTTGAGCTTTGCATCTGTTACTAAGGACGAACTTGCTGAGATTAGTGGGGTAGGTCAAGTAAAATATGTCCTCTTATGCTCAGCAGGCCTAACGGGAAGTCCTTGGGAGTATCTTCTTTCAGCATACTTTTTTTAAACTTGTCTGAATTATACAGTCATATGTCTGGAATATACTATAAATCAGATCTGCAGGCTCTCATAGTGAATTAAAGTGAAGGCTATTTTGATGACAAGTTTAAAAAAGCATTGGTATTCTAGTATAAGCAGATGAACTAAAATGGTAGGAAAATGTTGTGGTGTGATATAAACTAATTGAAAATGGATTGTAATGCTCTCTTGCAGCTACCATGCTTTGTGCTTTGCTAAGAGAATCAAGCTAAGAAAATAGAGTTTGAGATTAATTTACATAAACTTTACTGCTCAGACACAAGTTTTATTCTTGTTCTGCAAAACTCTTCTATATGTTTAACCACAATGGTTTTGCAAGGAATAAGGAGAGGGGAAATCAACTGAAAAAAGGAAATGCCTTTGAATTCTAAATTTAAAGTGAAATTGCGTGCTATTTAACGAAAAATTGTGTACTCTAGGTCTGCTGACGAGAATGTAAGAGGTGTTTATACTGTCTTCAGAAGTGACCGAGAGAGGTGCATTGGAAAAGAGAATAACAAATATCTGTAAAGCAGCCTTTGTTTTGGTGTGGCAGTCTAGTTGTTGGCAAAGATTGACATCAAAACTTTTGTCTCTGACAGGCTGTGTCTGGACCATTTGTTTGATAGCAGCCGAAGAGCCTGTCCTCAAAATGTGGTTTAAGTACTTATTTGAATAATTGTTGTATAGAAAATTGTTGTATAGAAAAAAATATTTCCTATAGTTTGCTCTTTTGTGTTGCCAGGTAATTTCCTTGAGTGTTCTGAGCTTGTTATGAGAAGTAGTGAATGGTTGTATTTGGTTTGCCTTTGTACAGCTCCTGATGAGTGCGCATACTTTCCCCTCTTCTACGATTCACTCAGTTGTTGCATTTCAGTATGTGCCTTTAGAAGGGAACAGTAAGGTCCGTGGTGTGATCAGGGACTTTGCAAATAAGCAGGTGAAATTTATCGGCCAAAAATATTTTGCAGTTTGTCTTCAATTTCAGATATGTTGCAATAATAAAACACGGATATAAAGAGACCCCCTAGACAGGCCTGTACCTGTTGGTGTAAAATAGTCTCTTGGCCTGAAAGACTTGTAGGGGCAGGTAATAGTCTTTATTAGACCAACTTGTATACTTCTTTACACGTATCTTTAGATGTCAAGCAAGTTCAAAGGCTGGTGTGCCTGAAAGACCGTCTCCTCTTTCAAACTCTAAAGCTTAGTGTAGTAGAACATGTTACTTCTGCAGACTGATCGTGTCTAACCAATTGTCTTAGACCATCATGGTTGCTACAGTTTTTCTGGTTAATGATGTGTGGGCAAAAATGGGGATTGGAACCTTTCAGTAGCAAAGCGGTTGACAGCTGTTTTTGAACCACCCTGTCTGAACTGAACGTAGTAGCAAATACAGAGCCTGTTGAACATGTTAGATATAATACTGTCTTGGGTATGATGATCTGCTGCAAGTGTGCAGAATGTTAGGGGTGCAGATGGTAGGGCTGGCTAGTTGCATGGAGACCAAATAAGCTGAGCTCTGTCAGATTTTGGGAGCGAGTACTGCATGAGAGGTGTGCTTTCTGCAGCTCTTGTTTGCAGAGGGAGCAAATTTTTAGCATGAGATTATAAGAAATGAGGTTATTGGTCTAAGACATTTTATGAAAAGATACTCTGTGAAGTTTATTCTGGTCAAAGTTTGTCCTGCTAAGATATTAATATCTGGTTTTGCTTTCTGTGGTATAATTATTCTTGGGTATTGCCTGACAGATGGTTATATCTTAGAGTTGTATCAGAGTGATGTTATTTGCTTGACAGTTATTGTTCTCTTAGGAATGCAGGACAGGAACGGACCTCCCTATTCATCAAGTTTATTTTCATGCTCTTGTAGGCTTTATGTCATACAGTCGTAGACATATGGAGCGCTGTCTGAAAAGCAGCTGGGCTTTTTCCCCTCACTACTTTAATTAGAAGCCTGTTCCAATGCTAAATTGCCCTAAACATGAGGAAGCTGCTTGTAATGTTCAGCCTAAATTTATTCATCATCTGTTGGTAATAACCAGTTCTTGTGCCAAGGTTGTCCTTTTATTTTGAATAGTTTTTTTCTTATTTTATAATTATCTCAGTGCGTTTGTGTACAGCCCTTGTTTTTCTGCTCAGCTTTACTTTTGCTAGGCTAAGGCCAAGTCCTTGCAGTTTCCCTTCAGTTTTGTTGTTGAAATGTAGAGCAAAATGGAGGTGTGGGTACTCGGAGACTTTTCAGCTTTCACATAGCAGGTTTTTCCAGTTCCCTGAGAAGGGTGTGTCTTACTCTTTGTACTATTGCTGATAAAACAAGTGAGTAGTAGCTTCCTTGTTATTGCAGTGCACCAACAGAAAACACGAAGATAGAAAATTCTGTATTTTAAACTCTCTGAACATTGTCTTTGGGTGGCGAGGTTGTTCACACAGTAGGGGCTTGCCGTGTATCCTCTAATTTAGGAATGCAGGCACTCCTGTGAAAGTGGTGTTGAAAGGCAGGCAGATGTTTGATTGCTTCAAGTGCGTGGGTTCCACTTTGTGTTTTTTGTTTTTTTTCCTCAGGCTGTTTAATGTTCAGATCAGTATTCTGTGGCTGATTTGTGCACAGACAAATTCTTTTTGCATTTTTAATGAGTTACTGCAAAAATCTGTGATCAAAGATAAGTCAAACCTATTACAAAGGAATCAAAAACTGGAATTGTGTTTAAATATTTTCCTGACTAATATTTATAGATACTTGCTACTTCTAAAGCTCTTGATAAAGCAAAGTACTCTTCTAAGACTTATTTTCTTAAGATATTAATGAAAGATGCAATAGGTGGATACACTTTGAAGAATTTAACTACAAAATTAAAAAAAAAAGAGTTTAAAAAAACTTAAGTAGGAAGGCCTGACCTACTTTCTTCCTGTTTAAAATCCTAAAGGCTGTTGTGTTGGAAAAAGTAAAACAAACCCTTAACACAGTTTAAAATGCAGTGGAAGGTTTAATATTCTAGATTTAAAAGAGAGCTTAAGCCTTCTAATGTTCAACACTGCAGTTCTTAAAAATTAGGCTCCTGGCTAAGAAAGTATGGAGGCAGACACCTAAGGACCACATGCTGATGAGATTCTGATTTCCTGGATAGAATTTGAAATCCATGATGTGCAGCACTGGTACAGAGAAGTTGGCTGGTAGGAAATCAGGGTATACCTTAGACATTCATATAACCCTTATATTAATCAGAAAATAAATTCTGTACCACTTTCTGCAGTTTTCTCTTAGGAAGATGCTTTTGATACCTATCTTATATGTAGTAGACTAGCAGTTAATTAGCTTATTCGTCCAAGAAGTAGGAGGCCTTGATTCTAGGTCCTTCACAACCTGAGGGGGCTCAAGTCCGTGTTTTTCTCTTCTTAAGAGTGCCATAACCCAGTTGTTCATGCTTAGGTAAGTGACCTAACCACCACACTGCAGATTCAGACTTCTTGCCTACTGTCTTGCATCCATCAACTTACATTTCTGGCTGCATTATGGTCAACTTCATCAGGAAGGATGGGGCAGTCATGTGCAAAGTGCCCCGCAGGCTGATGAATTGGGTATTCTCTTGGAACACGGATTCAATTCTTCTCTTTCCTTTCCAGGAAAGGAAATTCTACTACTGGAGAGCAGTAGAACCTACGTCTAAATAATCTGATTTCATTCTAATTTAATATTCTTAGCAATTGTTTGAGTACTGTTTTCTATTTAATGTTTGACCAGGAAATATCTTAACAGCCTGAGACACTCTAATAAGGAAATGGAATAATAATGGCTGTCATTGATCTCATCACTTCTGGGGGTGAAGTTTTAGACTTGTTTAAATTCAGGGCTTTTTTTAAAAAGAAACAAACAAAACAGACAAAACCCAACTCTTTTATATATATATTTTTTTTGTTAAGTCAGATGTTGTGATTTTGAATCCTGATACAGGAAAACAAAAGGGAATTTATAGCTGTTTTGATTTAAAATAAATGATACTTTCTGTACATGCAGGCTATACTGGGAGACCCAACTATGAATCTATTTACAAAGTTAAAGAATTTTTTTCTTTTTTATTCCTAAGTGGTGGCATAACACTTGTGCAAAAGATTCCTTCTCTCCTCAGATAAAGAAGGCAAGATTATAGAAAATGGGAGATCTTAGAAGGGGATAACCTAGTTGGGAAACTTAAACTTCCAAAGCATTCAAAAAATAAATTTGCTGTCTGTATTTCCATGTTGCTTGCTCCCTGTGTGATAACCCTCAAAAGCTGTGCATCTGCCTGGGCAAAGTTGTGAAAGCATGAAATTTAGTCAACTTTGGCACTTAATGGGTTACTTACCTTGAAAATGAAAAAAATTGTGAAAAACTTTACTTAATGAAACAATGAAAATAATCATATTGACTTTGCTTTTAGCTACGGCCTGCTAAATCTTACGAATCTTCTGTATTTTTCTGTGTGAGACAATGGTTGCCTTCACGCGTGAATGACTTCTTTAGATATACAATTCCTGGGTGCTATAAAGTAGCAATAATGAAAAATATGTTGAACACTGTTATGGTTGCACCCTTTTAGCATTGGCTATAAAGTGGAAGGAAAGTATGTGTGCAAAGAGGGCCGTTGTGGGATTGGTTCTTGTGCCCTGTATTGTCTGGAATACGAAGTTAAGTGCAGACCATACATCTGATCTGCAAGACATCTTACCTTAAAGTGGTTTAGTTTTCATAGTTGGCACAGTTCACTGCAAGGAGCACATGTGCAGTGTCTTAGATACCTCAACACGTTAGCTTCTGCCAAATTTCACTCGTGTTTCCAAATGTAATATTATGCTTATGTCCTATCCTCTCTTTGGCACTGAATTCAAACAGCACCTGTTAATGTTAAGAATAAATGAAGTTACTGTAATGTTGAGGATAAAGAGGTTTTGGTGAAAGAAAATTGGATATGAGACTTAGATTTCCTGCCTAATTAAATATTTCAAGTGGAGGTGTTCTACTTCAGTTTTATTTAGGAGTCAGAAAGCATTATTATAATGTTAGCACATGCCTTTTTAGTAAAATCTTTTTTCATGAGCTGGTTTTTACTTATTTTTTTTACTTCAAATGCTTTTAAGTAATAACCCGAAACACCCTGGAACATCACTTTTGCTGGGAGATAAGTGTGTTTTCCAGAAGCTTGTAATTCCTCTGCATGTTGGCTGATTCTCATTTGTGTTTAAATCAGCTTTAACAGAGTTGTGTAGCTTATTGGTATTCCTTTTCAGTTTGACAGCTGAAGAATAGCAGCCATAAGTATGAACATTAGGCTAAGGCTTACATTACATAGCCAACAATCGTTTGTTCTCATACGCTGCAGTAGAAAGGTAAAAAAGATTTCTTACTGCTTCAACCAGTGAACATTACCGTGTTTGCTGAATTCAGTACTGCATTTGGGTGTCATTGAAACCACTAAAAGCAGCGAACATCTGTTCTGTGAATGTTACTGCTGTGGGCAATGTAGGGTAATGTTATAGATGCATAATTGTTTTTCTAACACTGTAGCTGTCTTTTCAGAATATTGTTTCAAAAGAGTGTGTTTTCTTTAAGACTGAAGAATATCTGGGGGTGGGGGGGAAGAATCTGTTCTGGTCTCTATAACTGAATATCTCTGAAGAATGGTAGATAAAGGACCAGGATGATCTAAGCACTGTTCTATTTCTAGTGGGAAGAAAGAAGTGTAGGGCAAAGGGGATGATAGTACCCTTATTAGGATGTTGGCAAGGATTTGACTGGGGAAAGAAATCCTCTGTATTGCTGCTCAAAATGTACGGTGTGCAGCTCCTTGCATGGGAAAGGAGGAGTAGCTGGTTGTCAAGGACCAAGAGATCCACAGGGATAATAAAGAAATTGTGTGGTGTCTACCTTGCCCTGAGAAATGTGATTATCTTGATAGGTTCTCCAATAGATTAATTGTGGAGGAAGCTGCCTGGGGAGACCTGAGATCATGGAGGAGAGCTAGTTGTGTTCTTTAATATGACAGTACAGTACTTTAATCTCTTAATAACCATAATGAAAACCACTTGAAACTATCAGAAAAGGTGTAGGAGAACTAGTGATTTTAGTTGAAGAACATTGTTTTAGAAGTTGTGAATGTGCATTGCTTTCATTGGAATCAATGGAGTAGGAGAAACCTGTCTCCCAAATTTTATGTGATGATAGAAATACTCTTCTTGTCTTCATTGAAAACTAGGCTTACTTCAGTTTGATTTACTTGTGCCTGGTTGTGTCTTGTTCAAATGTCAGTCCTAACTTAGAAGCTACGGGGTCATCCTTCCCAATAAATCATTACTTGAAAGTAACACAGCACTAGGATTTTTTTTTTTTTAAATTGAAATGGATCATTCCAGACAGATACTATTTTAAGATTATTTTAATGGATAAGCTTCTTCCTATTTTTTCAGTTGTTCACTCACTGGAGACAATAGTAGATGAAAGTATTGTGTTAGTTGATCTGTTGGGGTACTGAAAAAACAAGGTGATGAATTCTAGTTTGATCTGAGGGAAGTAAAAAACCTTGCTTTTTATTAACCATGTTGTTGAGTTCAATGAAAAGCTAAAAGAGTATTAGTAGTAATAATTACAATTATTAATTATTATTATAATTTTGCACAAAATAAGCTTAATTTAGACAGGCTGAATTATTTGTGCCTTGTTTTCCTGGATCAATGCTAGCACTCTCACCTTCTTATTTTACCATCTGCATACAAAACATAATTTGTTCAAGACTGTTTTTTCTACACTGCCATCTTGCTTAATTCTTCTGACATACAGTCACTAGCTAAAACTGTGATTTTTATCAATTACAAAAACATAAAGTAAATTTTTCATTGCTTGCCATGTTTGAATTTATATTGCGAACTTCTAAAAAAAAATGGTGTTATTGTTAAATTTCACTGGAAAGTTTTATTAGTATTATTACTTTATTACTATTAGTTTTCAAGTAAATTATTGGAAACTCTTAACTTGTAATTTTCAAAAGCACATTACTTTCTTTCTTGAATAATACAATTCATACCATAATTTCATCACCACTTCTGAAATTCCTGTTAGGTCCTTTCTTGATTTTCTGTGAATGATGCCATTATTCTGTCTCTCACTGGAGCTCATAAACAGGAAAATATTTTCCAGTATCAGCATCATGTCAAGGCTACATTTAAGTCTTAGTAATTTCAAATCTTTTAATAATAGCTATAAGATACACTGTTTCTTATGGATTTAAACACTGAAAATATTTTGGATCACGTAATCTGTCAATTACTGCAGCATTTGTCTCTCTTTTTATAGCCCATAGCATCTAGTTGTGCTTCTCTCTGCAACAGAGTTCTGCTGCAGAGATTTTTACAAGGCTGTTGTTTGTACCGTGTCATTCTTTTTCTTTTTTTTCTGCAGAAGTCCTCTTTCTTATTCACTTACATACAGGGTACCACCTCCCTTCAAAGTCCTTTCATTGTCTACTCCTATCCTGCCCGTCATTATCTGGCCAGCAATATGTTGATATATAGGGATCCACCTCCAATCAGCCGTTAATGATGGCCTTTATATCTTCATATGAATGCCTTGAAGCTTTCTCTCATGCTGCCCTGAGGGGTGTGTTCCTGAGATACAAGTAAAATGAATGCATTTCTTCTGATAGCCCTTCCTATTTTTTCTTTCCCTTTCTACATGTAAAAAGACCTTGATGAAGGCAAGGCAGCTACTGTTCTTAAACCAGAAGGCAAGCTTGACTCCAACTTAACGGTGATCTTGTGTTCTGCAGTGGAGTGCTGAGGGAAGATCTCTGCATCTTTGCAAAGCGTCTGTTTTGTATGGCAGTCCCAAAATCATGTCACAGCTGGATGGTTGCTTTCTAAGCACTCAGAGCACACAGGGGTTTTGGATTGCAAGTAACATTGCACTGTAACTTTTAAGGTATGTACCTTAATTTCGTAGTTCTAGTTAAAACTCTTCTAGTTTATCAAAGATGGGCAGCATGTAGTTTGTTAGCCTGGAACTAGATCTTAATCGCAAGTAAAATTCTGTAGGAGCTGCCTTGAAACTGTTGACCAAATGGACAATGTTTTTACAATGTGTCCAACCCAAAGCTTTCATAATCGAGGGATCTGAAGTCATAGGCTGGAGTGTTAGTTACAGATGCTATAAGGGATTAAGAATTCAAATGTTTTCTTACATAAATTGTAATTACTTTAGCAGTACAACTCCTGAATTTAAATTAAATTGCTCTTTTCAAATAATGAAGTTGATCAGGTGTGGAGAAAATCCATGAAGGTATGATCAAACTAGAAACAAAACAGGGACAAAATCCAGGACTTTTCTAATTTGTTTTCTAACAGTCATAAACAATTACTTGGTTTTTCTTCTAGTGTGCATAAAATTCTACTAATTTCTATAGGAATTGGTCACAAATTTAACATAGGTAAGTGCATAGGACAGATGAAAGAAGATGCATCTAGAGAAAGGCAGAAATAGTCACGTTTCTGTGCCTCTGTAAATATATTTGTGAAGATGAGATGTTCCAGTTCAAAACAAAGTAAAAATGGATACAAGCGCATGTGCAGACCATTTGCGTCATGATGTCTGTATATTAATAGAATTCACAGAAAAGAAGGCAAACTTAATTTGCTAATTCCAGTGAATAGTTGTATTCAGCTTCCTATTGAGTAATCTCAGAAGGCATTTTTTTGCTTTAATGAGCATTCTGAATCTTTTCTCTCTTGTTTTTCTGTTTTTCATTAGATACTTGCTGTCTTAAATGTGTTTCTTAGCACTTTCATCAATATTGTATTTATTTCTAGATCAATTAAGAAGCGATTGTAATGTGTAACTTGTAATGACTAGCTTAAGGAGAAGTTGAATTTGAAGGACTTTATTATGTGATGGAGAGTTGTGGTTTAATGTGTGAACTTATTAACATCTTTCCTAAAAAGGAAAAATCTTCTCTGGCAGACACATAGAAAGTATCAAATGGTAGCTCTAGGGTTTTAAGTTAGTTAGATATTATGTGTGTCAAAACTTTATTTGTTTCAAAGTAACAATTTCCTTGTTTTGCTATGAATAAAAAGTACTCTGGAAAGACATGTTTTTGTAATAAATGATGTTGGTTGTTGCATTCTAGAGTGTTCACAAGCTGCAGGAGGGGATCTCGCATTTTTCTTTGCCACATTCAACAGACATGCCAGGAACAACAGGCTTACACATCTATGCTTAAACATAATATCAAAATATTATTTTATTATATGTTTACTTCATAGCTGATGACTGATTGTGACATGATGTTGTTCACATTACAGTTTTTCTGATTGTGATTACTTTCATATGCAGTTTGGAGTTACTGCACTTGGCACCATTATGCCATCTCTCATACTGCTGTAAATGGTTTCATTTCACTTTTATCTGGGATAAGCATAGAAAAATGCGTATATGCATATGTATTAGGCTTTGCAAACATTGTTTTCTTTTAACATATATTACTGTGAAAGCATATTTTTGAATTACACGGTGAAGAAAAGGCCCACTTCTGAGGTTTGGGTGGCAAGAAATAGCTTGACCTAAAAAAATTAAAGAGACCAGGAGGATAACTGCAGTGGAGTGGTGAGGCTCTGGGTTCTTTCTTTTTCCCTAATCAAGAAAGATAAGAGATAACATCTTGTAATCACAAGTAGAGCATGTGTCCCTTTTCCATCACCCAGTGCAAGTCATATGATGTGATGGGTGTTGAATTTTGTGACCCAGTTATTGCATATGGGCAGAGTTGGGCCCTGACTCCTACGTACTTGCTGAAGTGCTGGGAAGTTCCTGAGCTTCTGTACAGACAGAAAGAAAATGGAAAAAATCCACAGCCTGTTTCTAAAATCCTGGATGAAATTATTTCCCCCCAAAATTTTGTGAATGCTTCTTTTCTGGGATGATGTAATTCTAAACCTCCTGGGATATTTAGCCAGTGTAATGAAAAGACAGTTAATGGGGAACATCCGAAATTTGAAATGGCTTCCTCATTAAAAGAAAAAAAAGTATATAAACGAATTTTTGTTTGGAAAAGATGTTCTTGAAGGAAGACATGAAAGATAATTATAAATAGCGTCAGCAAATTAATAGGAGATTATTTATTCACTATTTCTGAGAATTTTGGGTACTAAACACCTTGCAAAAAAGTGTTTTACACCTGGCATCAGTTATAGAACTTATTTTCACAAGATATTGCGAAAAGCCAAAACAAAAAAATGGGCTCAACAAGGAACTTTAGGAATCTATTGGTATTAATGGTGATAGCCCAGAGTCAGTCTGACTCAAACAGATGCTGCTGGTTGTGGGGGGAGGAAATAGTTTTTATTTGTGTTACCTTCAATGTGTATTAGGTATTCTGTCCTGGCTCTCTTGAAGATAGGATTGTGTACTACAGGGACCTTTACTCTGGTTAAGTCTGAAGGGTTTGGGGTATTGTTTTTATCTTCTGTATGAAGTTGGCTGAAGAGCAGCAAGGTGGTGTCAGGCCTTTGCTAGCAGTGGAAGAATGTCGGTTAGTGGGCTTGGGTCATCAAACAGTTTTAGCTTATCAATGGCTTGCTTTCAAGTTGAGGACACAAAGCTAACTTTGAGTCTGTGTGCATGTTATTCATAGGTGGATCAGAAAGCAGCAAACCAGGGACAGAGTAGTGGTGGCATTGCAGATACATAGAAGCCTAAAATAAGTGACTGAAAATAAGTTTTAAATATCTATAGTCTTATACTAAACTAGAAGTCAGGTACTTTCCCCAGTGTTTTACTTCTCTTAACATCCTTTTCCATAAAGCGTCACATAAAAGTATTATAAGAATGACTGAGATAAAGCATTTCTACAGTTGACATGGAATGGACGAATTTGTTTTCCCTGGGTTCCAATCTGTCCTGGTGAGCCTGAAGAGGTGGCTGTAGAGCATTCCAGCTGGTGATAAGGTTTTGCTCAGCCTTCCTACCATACACACCCTGTGCTGAGAATCGGGACAGGTGAGTTCTTAGGAAAGACTGGTAATCATTGTTTCATTAGTTGCAGTTCAGACTTGATGGTGACTAATGGATGCTGCCTAAACAGACAGTGTGGGTGCCTTACACTCACTAAAATAATAATTTAAATATTGTTATAAGAAATTTTCATTACTACAGGCCAGTTACACCACCACTGATTTGTGACAAATGAACTTGGCCTGAATGGTGCCTGAGCCTCTCTACACAACCAGATACAACTATGTAAATGAAAATGTTTAGGAAGTGTGGAGACATCTGATGGGATCGTTGAGTGAGGTGTACCTTTTTAAGATCTCAGCAGAACATTTTGTGGTGCTTCTATCAACTGTTAAAGCAAAGCTTGCTATGTCATTACCTGAATTACGTGAAATATAGAAAATTGGGACAACTGCTTCTAGGGTACTAAGCAAAATTGTAGCCCCCAAAATACTGGAATATGCCTATTTGTTAAAGACAAGTGGAGCCAAGGAGTATTTTAATGCCTGGCATAGCAGTGAGAAGGAAGAAGGAAGAGTAGACTCCTTTTAAATAATTAATGCTTGTATCTATTTTGTAAGGGTTCATCATGTAAAATGTATATTTGTTTTTGGGGGCCACTTGAGGTTGTCCTACGATAAAAAAACTGTGTTGACAGAAAATCTGGTTGTTCTTATGGAGTAACCTGTCCTGAATGCAATGTAGGAATCTTTTGCAGCTGAATTCTGAACTTCCTCATTCTGCAGAAGGGTTGCCTTAGTGGGGAGACACTTCATTTGCAGTAAATTGACCATCAGTACTGGATTCAGTTCTGCGTCCATTCTAATGTACCTTCAAAATGAAATAAAAATGCAGTAGAGCATATGAATATGGTTTAAGATAGCAGCAAAAAGGCATACAGTGATTCTGTTCATGTTGGATATTTTCTGATAACTGGGAAACATTTTTTTTCTGGGGCAAAGCGGCAAGATATCTATCATTTTTTTACCATGATTTTACAGAATTCTTTTAAACAGAGTGCTTAGGAAAAAAAGCACTACATGATACGATTATTCTAGGAATTGTTTCAGTGCATTTGTAGACTTCTCTGTCCCATATTTACATAAGTAGTCTGATCCCGTCTTTAGGTTGTTAACTGATCGCTTTACTTATGAAACTAGAACTAATGCCTTCCCCTACACCCCCCACCCCGTTACGTTTGAAAACATTTTCAGAAGGTGGATAATTTCACTCTTCTCAGAGAGGCTGACTTTTTTTTTGTTTTGTTTTTACTCAACATCAGCATTTGACTGGGAATCAAACTGTTTTCATAGGCAGCTTTAAAGCCAGGAGTGAACAAGTATCTTTCCTTCCTTTTTAGGGAATTCAGGTTTGTGCAGTCTGGTGTTAAAATCTGGAAATTCTAGGCTGAATGGAAACTCAGAGCAGGTCATGATTTTGTCTCTCCATTACACTCCGGTAATTTAAAAAATAAAGTATCTCTTGTTTAGATCCTGTGAACTTGCTGAACACAATAAGCCGTTTTGGTCCTTAGAAGGTGCACTTAAAACCAGGGTGGCACTTAATTTTATTACTTTGAAGTTTCTGTTGTGAATTCCCATCCTGTGATGGGAATGGGGACTGCAGTAGGATTCCTTGGGGAGGCTCCGCTTCTCTGTGTTTGTTACATGGTTCCATCTGGTGAATTAAAGAGCTTTTGAAATAATAGCATAAAGCTCTGAAATACATGCAGTTTCTTAATGTTTTCCTAACCTGGTGTTTCCTTCGATGTGTAAATCAGTGTTGCTCCCTTAGGTCATCATTAACGTGTTTGTGTATTTGGATTAACTAACTTGGCAGCCTCCCAGCGCCTTACTGCAGATTAATAAGACAACAAGCTTCACCTTGGTTTTTTTGGTCCTTTCATAACTTTACATGTGACTTTCTTTTTGCTGATTGTCCTTGAGTTGTTTTTTCTGATCTTTTAAAGAAGACATGCAGTTTCTTGAAAGTGGGGAGAACGCTGTGTGCTGACAAATAAGACAGCATGTTTATGGCATATAAACAAACCAGGATATAGGTCTTCCCCCTCCCTCTGGTGTTAGGCTGATTTGTGTATTCTCTCCTGGAAATACAGGCAAAAAAAATTGCATTTTCCCCTTCAGTGGAAAGATTCTCTTTTCTAGTGCAAGGAGAGCTGTGGAGATGGAGGCATTTACACTAAACAAGTTTTGGGATATCTGTGTATTGTTTAGTAGTGGGCCAGGGGAATTTTTATGTTTCAGATTACACAGTATTTCACTCTTTCTGCTAAGCTAGTTTTGCATCCATGGCCTGCCAGATATCAATGGGCTTAGAAGGTCTTTAAGGATATACAGCAGAGCTGGTAATGTCGGTTTTCCTGTGGTCCAAGTGTAGTGCCCTCTTGCTACTGGTCTCTGTAGGCGGTGGCAAATGACTGACACCCCTTACCGTAAGCTCCGGCGGCAAGCATTTGGGCAATGTTTCGGAAAGCTTCAGTTCATTCAGCTAATGAACCATGTAGCTGTTGATGATTTGTCATGATAAAGTATGTAAATTTTTTTGTATGAAGACTGTAGGGAAACTGTATTTCTTCACAAGCATATTTGAAAGAATATCACTAAAATTGTTGTCAGGTGCAACAATTGGGCAATTTTAAGATCTGCATTTATAGCTTAATTTAGTTCTTTTTGTGTAAATGTTTTGATGGTCCTACATGACACTATACACTCTTTGAACAGATGCCTCAATCTCAGTTATTGTCAAAGTTGTGAGGCTTATAGCTATTGCAAAAGCTTGGGGGAAAAGGAAGGTCGGGTGTCATTAAGGCAGTGGATAAATGCAACACGGAATTACATCGTGTTCCTGCCCCTGCAACTCAGTTATTCTAGTGAGTTTAATGACACTTTCATTAGTGTTTCTAGGTAATTTAAAACTTTTCAAGAGATGCTGCTAAATAGACATACCTGAGTTTGAATTCCCAGTGTGAGTCTTTGGAAGCTGACTTGCAACAGTCCTCTCTGTTGGTTCAGCAGGGGTTTAAGTTGGTCGTTAACTGTGCTATTGCACGTATACATCTTCATTATAAATGCCCTTAAATATTAGGGCATCTCAAAAAGGGCAGTACAGATTAATCAGTACTTCTGACCTAAGCCCATCTGTGCCTTCTCTTTGAACTTGGGGATTAAGTACAGTGATGCTATCTTGCATTAATATTTTGAAAATATATGAAAACTGTAAAACAACAGTATCGTGCAGAGAACTTTGATTTAAATCAAATTGTTTTGTAATAAATTTGTGAGAATTAACTTTTACGATGTTTCGATATCTTGTGATATATTGAGCAAGTGCTGTGGAAATGCAGAAGAAAGAAAAGATCATCCTGTCTTCAGAGCAGTGTTTGGAGGGTTTGCAGCAAATAAGGTAAATATGTCAGACAGTAAGGACAAAGCAAATACTCAGCATGATTTCTCCTATATAGTGAGTGAGATGGGGAATATTTTGGGGAGTGGGAAGGGAGGGAGAATGATTACTTATGACTCTAAAATGTGGGTTTGGATGTGGGGTAGCAGAGTGATAACAGAGAATGTAGGTTGTTTCAAGATGTACTTGCTAGAGTTTTTTTTTTTTATATATATATATGAGGAGCAACCTTCCACTTCCAGGCTAGATTTTATGGTGTGACTATTGGATATTGCATGTGTCTTTAACAAAGTTCGCAAGTAAATTTCATAACAAATTCACTGATCGTACTTGTTTGCACTGCGTTTTCATGCCTTCCTGTAGCTCTTAGTGAGGGGCAGGACAATTCCCACCCCACTCCCCCCATCCCCACCCCATTAGCTTCATACTGTTCTTTCCCCCCTTGAATGCACAAAGACTTAATTTTGCAGGTTGCCTTGAACCCACAGGCAAGGATGGGTTTATTTGGGCTTGAAAGAAAAGACAAAATTAAACATGCATAGCTGCTTATCTCAGATAGATCTTGCTTATCTTGATTCAGTGAAGAGGGTGAAGAACTATCACTGGCCTTCAGAGCCCTGCGTAGCCACTTTCACGAAGTGGCTGGTTGTGTGTAGCAGAATGGCTGCTTTCTGGTGTGGTGTTGTCAGGTACAAGAGATGGTGGTTGGGCTGGTCACTGCTAGCGTTTGGCTTCAGAAATCGAGCTGACCAGGTTGTCAAACTCCTTGGCTCTCAAAAAGGAAAGGAGATGGGTGGCTAGCTCAAACGCAACACATCTTCTCCACCCAGTGCTGAACAGCATGTTTCAGTGCTTTTAGTGGTTATGAAGTACTTACTGAGTGCCTAGTTGGTGTGTGTTATTCTTTTATTCAGAGTTAAATTTACAACTAGAGGCTTTGTTATTTCTACAGAATTTTTTTTCTTTCTCTTTTTTTTTGAGTTCCCCCTCATGCAGCAATGGTATATTTTTCAAGTACTTGTGCATTTTCACATTGATAACTACTGCACAAGCACCTGTGACATTACTAAGATCCTTGATACGCTGTAGGTTTTACAGCTTTTGTACTAAAAGTGATAGTGTTATCACAGGGTGTTTACCGAGTTCTCCAAACCCTGTTGTTACTGGTGCCTATGACTGTGGAGGGGTTAGAGTGTGGGCCATGCCCAGTGTGATTATTCTATATTACTCTAGCATATCAGTACAAAAGAGGTTTTTTTGGAAATCATCTGTCAACACTGTGGGTTTTTGCATTGCTTTCTAAGCTAAAACTCATAGGGGTTTGTGTTGTTTTTTTTTTTTTTTTTTTTTTGGAAAATTTGTAGTTCATGAGGGGCTGAAGGGGTTTTTCATGTGGTCAGGAGAGGAGGGAGAAGATTAGCAGCTCTTGTTCATCCTCTTTTACGTCAACATGCATGATATATATTCAACACAAAAGCACACTCTGATCTTCAAAATGCACTGTTTGATTATTTTCATGTACTTACCTGTACATTTTATGTGTGATTAATGCTTGGGGTTTTGTTTTTTGAACTTGGTTATTATAATTTATCTATTTTTGTGTACACTCTCTGCTTGAAAAAGTGTGGTATGGCACTTACTATAGTATATATCTTTTGTTTTTTTTAAACTGGGATTGTATCTACAAGCTGAGAAATTATGAGTCTCTCTTATTCCTAGTTGTTTTCACATGGGAAAACAGTGTGAAAAGAGTTTTATCTCTTCCTCTTTCTGCCACCTTGCTTTCCCAGGTAGGGGCAGAGCAGAGACTTTGATGACCAGAGAAGCTGACCTTAGAGAAGCACAGCCTTGGGCTTCAAGAATGTCTCGAGTGATAATGTATTTAAAACTGAGTTCTTTCAAAAGAAAATTATTTTTTTTTTTTAACCTATGCTTGACATTTAAATGATGAGAAATTTCCTTTTGAAAAATTAATTTGAATCTCTAAGGTTTTGGTCAAAACGTTAGCCAGTAAAAATCCTACATAAACCTTATATCTGACCAGCACTAATGGAACTCATTAGTCCATTTGCCTAACAGCAAAGACCACTGGACATTTGGTGGTGGTATATTCTCTGTATTTGGTTGACTTTTCCATTGGGCTATTGGATGTGAGAATTTAGAGCGCACTGGAAAACTCTTCCAGGGTGCTTATGTGCTTTTGTATTTCCGTTCCCTTGCCACTCCCTTGCTGATGATGGCTATATTACTTTCAGTTGAAAGGCGGTATTTTGTTTTGTTTCAAACTGGTGGGCTACATAATGATGAAATATCTTCTGGTATCCACTTAATAACTTTTAGGGAATTAACTTCTAGGTCCTAATGTTTGTTTGAACTAGTTTATAATGTTATGAGTAACAAATAAAATACTTGTGAAAATTAAGTTACATGTCAAAACCCTCTTAGTATGCTTTAATCATACTGCCATACCTGAAATGAGCTGTGACAGTGATATTTTGGCAAATAACATACCATGAAAAATAGTTATACTCTAATATTTTCCACAAATCTGAAGCCTACTGATGAGTGAGAGGAGAGTAGTTATGAAACTGTATGAAATTTAGACTACATAATTATATTGCTATACTGTAAAAGCTGACAGTGATGTAAAATTTTGCAGCAAATATTACTGCTGCTTTTGCCCTGTTGTTTATCTTTATGGCTCTTCTTCTTCTCCTTCACCACCCTAGTTGAAGGTCATAGCAGATGCAATGGGAAAATTCTGAACATTTTTCTCTATCATGAGGCCAAATTTTCCAGATTTTGTAGAACAGACTATTGCAGTTAGACTGACTTTGACATTGAGTAGAATTCTGCTGTATATCAATTCTGTTTTTAAGCACAGAACATTAGTTGAAGAATATTAAGATCATCAAATTAGAAGTTACAGAGACCAGATGGCTAATTGGTTGCTGGAATTTGATGATGCTAAGTTCTATATTTCTGATTAAGCTGAGAGTTGTGTGTGAAATGCTAATACAGTCATCAGTAAGGAGCGGAAGAAATGTGCTTCATTTGCTTTGGGAAGAGACACAGAATGTTGTCACTTTTACCATGGGAAAATGAAACCATATATCAAGGTCCAAAGCACTTGCCTGGGAACCTGGAAGGCTGAGAATCTTGATCAAAATAGCAGAAAAGGATGCGAAGTGGAAAACCGGAATGCTTACCTGGAACTCAAACCACTGGAAGATGGAAATATGTCATTTCCTGTATTCACCACAAATTGTGTCTTACATCTTAGACATCTTTCCTCTTCAAACTGGCATGTGCTTTCTAGTGAGAAGCTTTCACAGATTAACTTCTTTCAACGGGAACAATTCTCTTGGATATTCTTTACTAGGCTATTACAAATAAAAGGACTGTCTCAGTCTTGGACGTCTTCACTGAAAGAGAAACACAAGTGATCTCCAGTATTAAGGTGTGTTAGTTCAATTGCAAACCAGGCAATTCACTGTGCATGTGTACTTTGAAGAGAAGTGACTTAGACACTCACTGTAGTGAGGTCTTTTAAATATACAGTCCATTTTATTCCACAAACTTCCCCTCAACCTAGAAAATGTAACTGATATCACAGTGATGAATCTAGTAGAAGGAATGCATTCTGCTGAAGCACGCTATGAAAACTTGCGTTTTGTCCTGTTTTACTTTTTTGTGGTCTACTCTAATTTTGTGTAAATATTGCCTTTATAGTAAGGAACCAGACCACAAATTCAGTGAAGTACTTGTCATTTATCTTCATTAGAAAAGCTGAAAAATAAGTGCTTTAATACCTATTCTGGATTGAGACGCTTTAAAAACCACCACCTTCATAAAAAGATTGATTGACAAAATAAAACTGCAGCAATATTCTGTAGCAGTAAATTGCAGATATTTGTTTTAATTGGCACTTCTCCATTTTCCTAACTTTCTTAAAATTATCAAAATCCAGTTCCTCATTTTTTGTAATTCTAGAGAAGATAAATGTTCACCTCACTAAACTTAAAGAAAGATAAGAACACCACCCCTTCACTGTTACGAAATTCAGTGGGTTTTCATATCTATTGTGTCATTGATTACAGATAATGTAATTTTGCTTACTAAACGGTTTGCAGACAATTATTTCAGCTTTATGTTTATGCAATGCAAAAATGACCATGTAATGTGAAATAAAGCTAATTTTAACCAATGGGCTTTTAAAAATCTATATCAGTCATGTATAATTAGAGCATTATATATCTTAAAGTTTCATATTGGATTCTTTCTGTATATGTGCTCTTAAAACAACCAGATGCAGACCTATGTGTGGCATGAGGAGAGCTGCTTCTTCCCAAAGACAAGAAGAAATCCATGTTGACTTATTTGAAAAGTGCAGGAGCTCCCTCTTCTGGCTTAGAGTGCTTTAAATTCAAAGTTTATGGGAACGTTCTCAATTCAACATATTAAAAAGATATCTTATTTTGACTACTTATATGCAGAAATGTGTTTCTGGTATCTTTGCGGTCATGGTAAAACTTGGTGTGGCCCTCAGATGCCCATTTGGACTCCGCTCCAAGCGCAATATCAATGTTTCTAGAGCCTTGCTTTGTACCATCATAGACAGCATACCACCCTCTGTCAGTGTGGTGTTGCTGGGATGGTCATGACAGCAGTAGTTAATGTAGGAGTAGGTTGCAGTTCCAATATGATCTCTTCATTTAAGACCCACCTGAGCTTTTCACAACTGTTAACAGTAATGTGAGTCCTTGATGGTCATTTGGTACAAAGCCCTATAAATCATCATACGTTTAGAAAGGAGGAGAAGTGAGGCCTTTTAAGAACATTGAAAGGGCTTTGAAGTTTTTATATATATATTTATTTTTTTATATATTATATAATATATATTATATATAAAACATGTATTTTATATTATACAATATATATTTTATATATTATATAATCTATGTTTTATAATATGTTACATTTTAATATATATTATGAAACATATTTTTATATATTATAAATTATTATTTTATTATAATATTATAAATTATTATAATATAATTATAAATTATAAATAAAATAATTATAAAAATTATTATTTATAAATAATGTATTTTTATATTTTTATATATTTGTATATATATGTGTATGTATATGTATACACACACCGTGACCCCTTCTATCTCCTTCCCTCCTGTTCATGTCTAGGGAGTGGTAGGAGAAAGGAAGTTTCATTGCTGTTTGTGTTTTTTCAGTCATTCTCTTTTCATAGCCTCTTCAATGTTGCAAGTCCTCAGAGAAATGTTATAGTTCTGTAGATATTTACATTTGGTAGGGCAGCACCTGAGTCTTTCATGTGACATCGTTCCCAAGGGTAGGAACCTAACTGGAAAAGGTGGCACTGGGGACAGACCTCTGTCATAGCTGTTTTTAAAAAAAAAAAAAAAAAAAAGTCTAGTGAATTCCTGAATTCTGAGAATGCAGGATGATAAAAAGTAACTATTCAACTGACCTCTATCAGTGTTGTACCTTCAAATCGTCTGTCAAAATAGGAGCCAAGAGTGCCAGATGAGCCCTAGCTGCTGTTTAGTTCATTATCTCAAGGATACTAATGCAAGGAACACACATCAACACATACTTGATACCAGTTACTTTGCAGTGACTAATTTTTGTACAATATATGTGGTTCCTCAAGTAGCTGCACTTAGCTGAATTCAGTTACCTGCCATCCCTCTATTTTTTGGGCTTCCTAGGTATTTTAGCTTTTGAATTCAGAGGGAAGATTGAACTGCCCCTGGGTATCCCCTCTCATGGGAGCACAAGGGAGTATGTGACATGTACAGGAACAGCGCACATTCCTGTTTTAACTTCTCCAGTGCCATTAGGGAATCTTCAATGACACCATCACAAAGAAACGTATTTACTGTAGAATATTTTTTTCCATTGCTTCATCAAAACTCCTGTATTCACTATATTTTTCATAGCATCAGGTTTTTTTAAATGTTTCTACACTTTTATTTAGCTATACTTGCTGGAGCAGGTATGCTAATTTGTATAGCATCACCTTTGTCATTGCCTAATAATAAACTGCAAGTTGTGTGAGTTGGAGAGGCCACTATGAATAACAGAAAATGTCAAAGGTTTACTATCAAACTGCTTAGCTCTGATTTATACAGTTTCAGAAAAAATACTTTGGTATTTGTAGCAAATGCCAAAATAGAATCAATGCAGTATTGTTCACCTAGTTAGAATTGCAAAATCCAGGAAATGCAAACATTAAGTTTCCAACAGCAACATTAACTTGGACTCTTTGCATATCCTGTGTTTTCCTGGTATACATTAAGACATAAAGTAATGTATTAAGCTGTGAGTTGAACAAGAAAAACAGAAAAAATTCTTCATGTAGGTAACACTGCCAAGTTAAGTTCTGTTACCATTTCTGTTTATTGACCCTTTATCATTTTGAAATATTTTCTTCATAAAGACTGAATATTATTTTTTGGCCAAATGAAGAAAAATCTGAGAGGTTGTCTTCACTGCAGTGTGAACTTGACGTAGTTTACCCTTTGCCTTAAATCTGACTCTTCTTCATCCATCAGTATCTCATATTTGAATTAAGGGGCTTTTAAACTTGAAAATATGACTTGAATCTCAGAGGCTGGTGCTCTGATTGCAATGGGAATGTAACAGCCTATATAGGTTGGCAAGACAGAACTTTAAATTAATTCTAATTGATCTATTTTCTGCTAATTAAATTTGTACATAACTAAAATGTGCAGAATGACTGACTGTACTCGTAGAGTAAATCAAGCTTAAAGTGTTGCAGTAAAGATGAACTCTAACCATATCTCTTTGAATTATAACATATAACTTTGGAAACTATATATATAATTGGTTCCAAAATTTTTAGGGAGTGTTCCAGATGTTACTGAGTGTTGATTAAATGTAACTCAGAACACGGGAAAGTCCTGCTCTGGGGGGGGTTCCAGCCTGGAGATGGTACAGAGCTGCAGGCAGAAAAATCTCCCCATCTGATCTGTCTCTATCTGTGACACTTGCATGTGTCATAAACTTAAGGTTTCTTGCCCGTGTGAACGCGGCTAATCCATGTTCTAGAAGAAAGGGAAGAGCCTTAAAGGAGATATTTGGAGAATAGTAAAGCAAGGGCTTGCTGGTCAAGAATAGATTTGGGAAGTGAATCTAGGTTTTGTAAAGCAATGGTGTGAAAAACATGGAGGGCCATTAGGGCTGCAGCAGTGGTGGAATGGGAGTGGAAATGGAGACAGGACAAAGCAAAAACTGTAAGGGAAGTAAGAGCAAAGTGTCAGGAGGTGGGGATGTTTGTAAAGAGAGGGGTAAAGGTAAGTTTTGTTAGTGGAGGATCACGAATTCATGACAAGAATAGCAAGTACATCGCAGTGTCACCCAGGGAAAGGGTAAGATGGAATAGGTGTGAAGCAAGAAACTGCAAGATGGAATTGTGACAGCAAGGTCTGAGATGGGGGAGCTTCACTCCTAGAAAGAGGGACATAGAGAAAATTAAGATAATAAAAATTGAACTGGAAGGAAGCGTGTCCTGTGTGACAAATCACATGGTGGGCTCGATGCAGTGGTACTCCTAGAGCTTGCCAAGGAGGAAGAGGAGGAGGGGAGGGTGTGAGGCAGGAGGAGAGCTTTGCAGTGACATTGGGAGTTAAATAGAATTGGAGAATTCAAGGATGAAGAATGGCCACAGGGAGGAACAGAAGACTGCAAGGAGTGTCTGGCATGCTTGATGCACCAGTAGTGCAGAGGCTCTGGAAGAGCTATTCAGCTTCACCTTTGTTTTCTTCTACGAACTGAGTATTCAAGAGCAATTTGGCTTGCAAAGCTTATAAAGTTCTGGAAATCAAACACACGTACTTCCTCTGACTAGCTCTCTGTCCGTGTGTGGTAGTTTGTTTTTACTGAGCACATGCACACGTAAAGTAGTTGTTTCTTACACTCAACATGCAACTAATAAATTACCACTTAATCAATCAAAACTTTTTCCAATATTCAGCTAAAGGCATATGCTTTTTAGATTGCTTATATTAAATTTTAAAAATTCCCATTAAAGAAAGCAACCTGAAACTGATTAAAGTGAAAATTACTGTAGTGAGGGTTTTTTTGGTAAAAACATATATTAAGAAGTGGGGTTTATTCTGCTTTTGCTCTCAGAAAAAAGAATACATATTGTTTAGTTATTCATTCATTCATCCTTTCCCTTTACCCATCTTCTCCTCCATCAAAAAAAAAAAATCATCACATTTTGACAGAAGTGCATTATGGAAAGTTATGCTGAACGAAGGAGAAGTGTTCAGAAGATTAGTTAATCTGAAAGAGAAGGGATGGTCAAAACTTTTGTCTTCTGTAATAGAATATGGAAGCATTGTAGAACGTTTGTGCCTCACCTAGCTCTAGAGGAGTATAAAATTTTGGGTTTGAAAAATAAATCAATGAATTTTTTCTTGAACATTTACTATTCTATTAAGCATGGCCTTAATCCTGTTTTGATTTCTATTGGTTGGAGATTTTTCCATCAGCTTTTGTAGATGTGGGATAAAACTGAATTATAATACTAAAAAAATATGGACTGTATTTCTAAAATGGAAGTTGCAGAGCCTTTTGGTGCATAACTTGTATAATTGTCTGTTAGGGAGAGTTGAGGTTATCAGATAACTCATTGCAGCAGGTTTTGTTGAACCTTAACAGTTGGACTTCATGATCTTAAGGGCCTTTTCCAACCTAAATGATTCTATGATTCTCACTTACAGAAATCTGTTAAAGTTGCCACTTTTTTTTTTCCAGTATTTTGGGGGGCTGGTAACATTTATCATTTACTTTAGTTTGTTACACTCTTCAAACAGACTGTCAAGAAACCGTGCCAGAACAAAACTGTTTGTGCAGGTAATTAATGGAGAGGCTGTGGTACCTGCTGACAGGTATTTTCCAAGAAAAGGAATGGTTTGCAGCTAGGGGAAAAGTGTTAAAAGCGTACCCAAACCAGTAACTCAAACCAAAAGAGCAACCTTTGATCTGAAACATAGTTTAGGTCACATTTTAATGAATAGCTTTATTAAACTAGTTTATTAAACTAATATTATTCTGTCAGTTGGTACATTTTATTTGCAGAAAATTGGATCTGTCTAAGGGTATCTGACATCTACTGCAGTGATGCTGTTTTAAATTAAACTGGTAGCTTTAGTGTATGTATTTAAAGGAATGTTTTCATACATTTAAAGGAATGTGCTCAGTTCCAACACTGACATTTAAAATCTGAGCCTGGACAGAGCTCATGTCGGGTTTTTTGTGTTAAAGACAGGGAAGGTGCAGGTTGCAAACAGTCTTGCCACTGTTGCAATTTTATCTAATGCTGCTTATTGAATGTATTTCAATTGTTTTAAGGCAGCGAGGACCTGTCTAAAACTTTTAATGTACAATAAATTATTTTACATTTTAATATAGTCTATATTTTTTCTATTTTTGTTTTGCATTAGATTGACTCATTATTGAAAGAATGTACTTTACAGTTGTATTTAGAAAGGGTTCAGATAAAGGTGGTATCTAGATAAGCAGGTTTTATGTTATGATCCCTGTTTGGGCAAAGGACAAGAACAATCTGGATGAAATCTGGGAGATCAGTTTCGGTCTTGCTATTGTAGTGTCTAGGTAAGTGAGATTTTTCCGATTGACGCAGGATTAAGCTCTTCAGGAGGAGGAATGTATTTACCGAAGTTCTGAAGGAAGTAAGTCCTGTGTTGTGCTCTCTTTTTCCCTCTCCTGCTGTCTTCTGAGCCTTTGAACAAATTCAGTCCAACATGACAGAGGAGGAAAAGTTTTGATTATATTAATTTCCAGAGTGACCAGAGTTGTGTGTCATCTGTTAGTGACTCAGTGAGGGAAGGTTCTAGTGGGAGCTCATCCTTCAAGAGGAACAGAATAAAATTAAAAGGCCCAACCATGTAGCCTAGACACTAAAGTCAGTAAGGCCATTGGAAATCAGCCTTGCTTTGTTCTGGTGGTGATCAAACTGTTCATTATAGTGAGAGCTGAGCACTCTCGGAAATAACCACCACAGACTAATGGGGATTCATTTCTAATGTCTTAATGTTTTTCAGCACATGACTTCTTCAGTACTCATCTTTTTTTAATAGTAATTTGGGGGTTTATCATTTAGGTCATCTTTCTTCCCCATCTGTAAAAATCTTCCAGTAAGTGGAAACTGGAGAGATCTCTTTTCTGATGCATTGGGGTTTCACAGTTGAATTTGAGCCATGGAAGTATAAGTCACACTCCCAAGATATTATGAGTTCAGAGGTATGGTTTTTCCAAACCGAATATTTGTTAAAGATGCCTCCACAAATGTATGAATTAAAAGTCAAGCAGTTTTACATTCTCAATGGATGCTTAAGAGTGTCTAAATTCTTATCTGTTATTCTCAGAGCCTTTTAATAAAGCGAGGTTGTTTCTAACATCCCCATGGGGTAAGCTAAAAAGTTACATAAGCTAAGCTAAACAAGATGGAGAGCACTGCTATAACACTATACAGAAAAATATTATGCAGAAGCTTTAAATTCTTTTGATGACTGAAGACTGGTGTGATGGCAAGACTAGTAGAAAGCTAGTGAAGGCAGCTGTTATTCTTCTCAATTTGGGACAGTCCATGTTCTCTACGTTGGTGTATTAGTCAATAACATTTGGTAGTTGCCTAGATATTCCTATTTTTTCCTTGGACTCTATACCCACAGGTTTTTTTGCCGCTCTTTCTGTTTCCATTATACCCACAGTTGAGTGAGTCAGAGGCACCTTCTTGCTTCTGCAGTGCCTTTGAAGTCCCATCACATCTGTGCGCTATGTCCTTTATGCAGTAATTCCAGCTCAAGATTTTTCTGAGGGTTCCTGCTGACAAGGTGCATGTACCACCTACAAGGGTGGCTGAGCAGCTTTGGAAGCCTGTCAGGAGCCACCAGCGGGTTCCAGTAGCCTGTCAGAGACCCTGTGATTGAGGAGGTGGAAACTTCCTCAGAAGACATTAAGGATTCAATAGATCTCATTATATTACAACTTCCAAGAGAGTAGACCACCATTTTCAATTCAGATTTTGTCTACTGAAACAGATTTACTTCTCCCAGTCTAGAAAACCTCCTTTGGCAATTTCCTGTGCTGACTAGGTTTTGGAGACTTGTATACATGTCCCTAGTCATTCAATTACTTGAGGCCCCATGATGAATACAAGACTGAATGGCTGTCAAATTTCCTGTCTCCACATGAAATCTCTATCTGGTAGTTCAAATACCATTTGCAGGCATACTGGCTTAGTTCTGGAAATCAATGTTACAGCCTTTATAACTGTAGCATCCCTTAGAAAAACACGTTGAGTGTTTCTTGTATCAAACAACCGGGACTTAAGTCCCGTGTGTCCCATCCCCCCTCATTTGTAACATTGCTAGGTTCATGCTTCTTACGTATTTACCTATTTTTAAATCAGTCAAAAGTCTTCAGCCTGCTTTTTAAATGTGAAGAAAATAAATTTATATTCATTAAAGTGCCAAAAATATTAAGTAACTTGTAAAATAACCTTTTAGAAATAAATATTGTGCAGTTCATTGAGGTTTGGATGGGGAGTCAAAGGTAGAACCAAATCTTGATGCGTGCTGTCTCCAAATGCATGATTTGAATCCTTTACCTACCTCATCTCTTGTAGAAAAATGAACTTGACTAAAATAAAATGTATGCGTGACTAATGGTGTCACTTCCATTCCAAAGCAATAGAGGATGCTAGAAAGAAGCTACTAAAGCTAAAAATGTGTGGAAGAGTGTTCATCTTGGCACTGTTCGACTGGCTCCAACCCTGCTATTTTATCTTATCTGCCTAGAACTGTCCATCGTTACTAGTCTTCCTGTAGTGACAACATGGGTCATCAGGGACAAGATTTATCCCCTCATTCTTAGGTAAGGGGCCTCTCTTATTTGTGGCATATGCAGAAAAACGGTTCCCTGGGAGAGGTGTAATTTGAGGATTTTGCAGTTTTGGAAGTCGTTCCCTGGAGGCTTCTGCCCCGCTCCTGGCTATTTATAACTGGGGGGGTTTGGCACCCCGGTAAATTCTGTCACCTTAATAAGCCTGGCGGCGAAGCAAACTAGAACGGCGTCTGGCGTGGTGGATGTGCTTGTGCAGCGTGCAGGAGCCGTTGGAAGGCAGGGAAACCTCGCTCTTCCTCTCACAGACATCTAGTTTGGGGTTTTATTTAATACCAATTCAAGCAGAAAGCCCTAGAAATAGAACCGTCATTCATTATGCAAGTAAATACAGGCAGAAATAACGAAAATGTAGTTTACTGTTAAATTTTAGTTAGTTATTTCATTTTATACTGTTGTGATCAAAAGCAGAAATGGTTGACGTTGGAACCTTTCGAGGCGCTCCTCTCCATAGCTGGGCAGTCCGGTGAGGCGCGGCCGGGCCGGGCCCCGGTGAGGCGCGGCCGGGCCCGGCCCGGCGCCCCCCGCCGCCGCTAGGTGTCAGGCGCCGCGCACGGCCGCGGGCCCGGTGGAAAGTGCCCGGCGTGTGAGGGGCCTGCGCGGCTCTCGCTGTTTCCACACGGCGGGTGCCAGCAGAACCCGATACGGTGTGATATATAGAAGCAAGGTACGAGTGGAATAATGAAATTTCAAAAATAAGCCCTTTTTAGAGGCTGGTTGTAACAGTCCTGCTGGGTATTGTAAATGCCTCAGGTGCACTTGATACTGCTGTTACGTTCCTGGCGTTGGCTTCTAATTTTTATGGAAAGATGGATTGAACTTCAATTTAAGAATATTCGGTAATCCCTCTCAGGACATACTGTAACAGCTGGTATTTCTGTGTTGCAGCAAATCGATTCCATACAGCAGTCAGCAATGCCTATGGCTGGGCTCCGGCAAAAACTTCCAAAGCATTTTAAATAGAGCGAGCCAAAGAAAATAACATCATCACTGCAAAAATGTAGCTTAATTTGCAAGTTAGAAAAAAAAAAATAAATCCCTGTTCTATTCCAGCAAAATATTAAGCATTTTACTGGTAAGGATTTCATCAGGTCATTTATTTTTCATTAATATATATTTAGGATCTAGTGGGAATAACTTTGTGCCGTATATAAGTTTCTTAAATAATAATGAGCTTGAATTTTTTTAATATTGAATGATTTACCGTGAAATAAAGAAAAATAAAGAAACCATCAAGTTTAAATACATGACATGTACGTAGATCAACAAGACATTCCACATTTCGCAGTGAACTTTTTAAGGGACCTGAATTTCTATTTAATAATAATGCACCTTTAATGAGAATGCCTTGCCTGTTTGGGTTGGTTTTTTTTTTTAATAAACAAAAGTACTTTAAGCTGCATATAAATCTAAGATGTCCTATTAATAGTAAATCATTTTATTTTAACCAGTTTCTTACATGCCTGAAAACTAAAAATGCCTCCATCCTTCGTACGGCTGTAGTCGTGTGCTCACACTAGGGACTGTAAGTGAGCTTAGAACATGACTTCTTCTTTATGGCGCTTGTATGTGTTAAAAAGAAAACAAGCAGAATTAATGCAAAGTGAATATGTTCCTTCTTAATTGGTACAGCGTGTCCTTGGCCACGATGTTTCTATTTTTTCTCTTTTTTTTTTCTTTTAAACTGCACCCTGGCTAGCTTTGCATATCGATGTTTTACAACTTTGTCATCATAAGATGAGCTTTCAGTCTGAAATAATTAACTTTCCTATGTCTTTTAAATTTTAAGTTAATGGATTTTGTGCTGATTTGATGAATGTCAAATTATTTTTCTGGAAGTTGATGCTTTTTTAGTGAAAACTCACTTTTTTTTCTTCACCACAAACTTTTATAACTAAGAAAACCTCAAAACCCTAATAAAACAATCTTAATAGATAGGTCTTTAAGTTCTACTTGATCCTTTTCATCATAGAAGTTATCCAGGGCTGTAACTTCTGCTGTATTTGCTACCTTAAAAAAAAAAAAAAAAAAAAAAAAGCAGGTTCACTGGAGTTTGAAAGCTGACATGCAAAATCTTTCTTCGGGTAAACACTTCGGGGAGAAAAAAAAAAGAACTTAAAGATGCCAAACTGTTTAAACTATAGGCTTGTGCCTAGGGACGAGTTAACAACTAGCTTATATCTAATTGATTTAAAACTTACTAAACAAAATCTTGTGGGTGGCCCTTAATATGTTGCAGTACTTTTAGCAAAGTGGGGATTTCTTTGGTGAAAAACAAAATTTTGAACAGCATACAGTGTTTACAGCACCTGTATGTTACTCTTCCACAAGACTGTTGCCAAGTACAAATGTGTCCAAAAAATGCACTTTCAGAGCCAAGATGACTTCAAAAGTCATTCTGATTAATATGAATGTGTTTAAAAAAAATACAAAACAACAAAAACCAAACTGGCAGCAGCAGCAAAATGTTCTTCTATTTGTTTATTTTTTTATGCTAAAGCAGAACTATGCTGCTTGCTTTGTTCAAGGAAATCTGGAGAAAACCCGTTTTCTGTTAGCTTCTACTTCTCCCTCTTCCTTTCTTCTGCCTGCAAACACATCAGACCCCGTCCCTGCTATTAGTAAACATTTCCAGTCTTAACTCTGAATTTCTTTTCACAAGTTTGTGTTCCAGTTTCATATTTTAACGTACTTGAATTTAAATATATTCACTTATACTTGAAATTGGTTTTTACTTTTGTTATATTTGCTCTCAATTTTCTTCAATGACTTTTTAAAAGAAAGACCCAAAACTGAGTATCAGTAGGCCTGTGGAATAATTAAAAAATGTGTCTTAAAAAAATACTGACTTTGTAGTAATGAATTACAGAAAGATTCCTTAACGTCGTCTGCATGATAATAGCTCCATCAACTTCACAAATCAAACTGCTATTTACCTTAGAGAAGTGTTTGCCCAGTCCTGCTTTTTACAACTTTAGTTAAAATTCAGATTATATTTCCAGATTACAAATAAAAGTTGCATGTCAGATCTTAAATGAACTGAAAACAAATAAAAGGAGGTTAAGTAGAAACATTCAATAAATTACCATGTGAGTAAGCAATTATTTTTTTTTTCTGTGATAAGTAGTAGCAAAATTTGAGTGACTTAAATTATTCATTGTTTTAATAAAGTAGCCCTAGACTTTATTTCCAAAATACCCAATGTGCTGGAGTTAAAGAGTATAATTTACATGAGAGAAATGTGTTAAATTATTTTTACAGCAGAATGGGATTATAGGCTAGACTGAAGAAAACAAAACTTGTTTCACCCGGGCAAAAAAAATATCTTAACAGTCATAAATAAATGCAAAGCACTTTGTTTTGAGAGTCTTAAATCAAAAACTTGTTTTGTGATAATGACTGGATTTGGTTAGCTGCAGTAATTTACAGTTTAACAATATTCTTAATTGTAAAATTCTGTTTCTGTTCTTTCTAGGAGAAACCGGGAGATAGCATAAATCTTCGTAGACAACTTGGCTGCAAGCAGTTACTCTGAAATTAACTTCTGCCTTCTGGCTGCAGAGCGCTAGTCTGACGGTCCTGCGTGATACTCTGCAGACTAAATCATGCCAGCGTTATCAGCTGGATCTGGAAGTGACACAGGTATGCAAGCCAGGGAGGACTGCATGCTTCCTCCAGATCTTATTTGTTAAGTCTACGGTCTCTATTTCAAGAAATCATCAAATAAGATAATTAATTATGGTCTCAACAGATGCTTAATTTAACACTTTAAACATAACCTTTTCTCCCTGAAGTTAATTTAGATACATGAAACACAACAGGTAAAATAAATTAATTTTTAAAAGTCCCACCATCATCATCTTCCTTTCCATCCCCAACCCCCCGAAAACAACAACTCCAAACAGATATTATATATGGATCTGAAGAACTTGGATTCGCCTCTAAGCATGGTTCCTACAATGTTAACTTGAAAAAGTAGGAGGGGAAAAAAAAAAGATGATATCATACATGCCTTAATATTTGCAGCAGTCTAGACTATCCCCTCTGTGAGTTACATTTATCAGTGGAGTTATTTCTGAACACAGACTATTTAGTTTTGACACTTCTTTAACAAATTAGGAGAAGAAAAAGACCGTCTGAAGTTCTCTTCCTTCCCTTGCCTTCCATGTCAGAGTCCAGTTCCTGTCACTGACTGCAGGCAGTGGGAGTACAGATATGTAGCTTTCCGTAGTTTTCACCTTCTTTGTTGCAATATTAGGCTATATTCAAAGGTTAAATCTCATCTTGCTGTTGTGCGTGCATTCTCTTTGTCTGACAATATTTTTGTCCCTTTTTTAGTTAGTATTTTTGCTTGAGGGTGTTTGGTAAATAGGTGATCTGGCTGAGGTTACAGTACGAAGATCCCTGCTTTCCACCCCAATGCTTGTTATTCTAGATCACATAAATTTATACAGCAGGATTTTGAAAACAAAGCGTGAGATTTCAAGTCAGGAAACAAAAAAATATGTATGTAAGAAGCTGCATTTGATTCTTATTTTAAACAGACTGAACAGTGCAGTGATTTTTTTTTTCCACACCTCAGGTCTGTGCAAAATTTCTCTTAGATTAAAATATTAATCTTTAGAGTTGGGGGTGTGTGTTTACTTATTTATTTATTCATTACCATGGGGAGGGAGGGTTGTGTTTGTTTTTATTTGCTTTGTCTCCCTATTCCTGTGCTTAAGGGATTTGACTATTAGCTTGCCAAAGCCTACCTCTACACACCTGTCTCTTTTCCTCCTTCCCCCATGGAAATAAGTGCAGTTGAAGCTGCTCAGCGTGCTAAAGGTGAATTTTGGAAGACTTATCAGGGTCTCCTCTGAGCTGATTTTCCATTCTGGATCTTTGCTTTCTTCATCACGCAACCTTTTGTGTCCTTCCAAAATGTGCCTTAATTTTTTTCTTATTATTACTTGGCCAAATGCTTTCTGACGTTTCAGAAGTCTCAACAACATGTTGAGATGAACAGCAGGGGGATATGTGATGACTGGTGCCTGATGCTGACAACTTTGCTTGTTTTATTGTTTAAGGAATGGTAACATGTCCAAAAATAATAGTCATGGACATTCCCTGAATAGAGAAAGAAAAGGTCTCCAAAAAGTGGGGAAAAAATTGTAATTCTTAAATTGTGTATGTTAAAACGTCTCTAGAAACATGTTTTATTGTTCTATTCAATGCATGTGATGCATTAAAAATGCATCTTTAATATTTAACCCAAATACACCTTTAATAATTATGGTGTGTGGTAATGCTCAGTTATCTCTATTCTCCCAGGCAATCTATATTAAAATGTGATATGCACCATTAATGGCTTACTGTTAAATGATACTGCTTTTAAAATCCAACTTGTTTTCTGCTGCAAGTTGTAAATTGTTTCTTTAAATAAAAATTGGCATTTGGAAGGAAAAGAGAATTATTTTCTTCCAGTTTCTTTATGGTATTTCCTAATAGGGATGATAGGTATTTAAGTATTTTTTGAATAATTACATCGAACTGTGCTTTCTGTCCTGGTTATAATACAGGTGGTTTCTAGTCAGAGCCCCGCTTTTCTGTTATTACCATCTGTCTGAAATTAAAAAAAAAAAAAAGAGAAGCACAAAAAAAAATTTGGATTTTCTTAATTGTGTTGTTCCTTGGTGGGTGGACTAGTTTTTCTCTTGCCTTGCCTGCATAAACCCGTGTAATGAGTTGAAACTGCTGTAGTCCATGAGAAGACTATCTGGGATGCTGTAGAGTTAGCAAGTCACTTACTGGGGACATAACAAAAATGCACTTCTAGGGTAGAGATGCCACTTCATTTAGTCTGTCTGCTGAGACCGTTTTATTAGTGCATTCAAACAAAACCCTGACCTAGCTTATTTTTGTTGCTGTTGTATCCTGGTGAAGTAAAAATAAACCTGGATTTAAAAATGAGTGAAAGAATTCATTGAGGACTAGTAAATAGAAACGTATCATCTGTGAATATCAGAAAGTTGCCAAGTCATGAACTACTGGAAACTCGGACACTAGTATGGAAGCATTGATGATTTTTTTTTTCTATATAGTCTTAGGCATCAGACCACTGTCAAACGCAGGATAGTGTTCATGATGTGCCATATTTGATCAGCCTGAAGGTTGACCTTCTTGTATTAATTTTACATTGCTTTTACTTTGTCAACAGACTTTTTATTAGGGATGTCACCATGTCCTTGCAGCTGCTTTCTTCATATACTTACACCATGTTTTAACCTGTATGTTCTGAACACAGACCATGCCTTTTAAATCTGTTTTGAGAGGCATTTACCAGACTTTAAACTGTGATAAATTAAAAGCATGGCTACAATATTTTCAGTCTTTTGTTTAAAACATTTGTTTTAATTAATTTAGATTCATCAAATGACTTTGAAATTAATTTTGTACCTTACCAGTCTGATCTGGCTTCTTAACTTTAAGACAGAGAAGGGCTTATGTGTACACGTGTCTTTCTTTTCCACTCTCCCTTAGCCATTTAGAAGCTCTATTTTTATATAATAATAATCAAAATTATTTGTTGTTTATAACACGTGCATGATCGTGCTCCTCCCTTAAGGTTTATAGCCCTGTCAGTGTCAGGTCAAAGTTATCTTAAAGCGACTATCTTGAATGGAAGGCTGAGCTCCTGCCTGAGGCTGCATCCGAAGCTTTAAATATTTTCTGTGTTGCAAAGGTCTGCTTGAACTCTGTGTGCAAGCCCATCAAATAGAGTTTGAAGACTGAGCAAGACTTGCACTTTTGCAGGTAAAGCAAGTCTGCAAGATCTGGCATTCACTTATCTAATATATTTAGGAAGATTTAAGTTTCCAGAGCTGGCTTCACAGTAGTTGATGGCAGCTTCGTTGCTGACTTTGGTAGAGCCAAGATGACATCATTATGCTTTAAGTGTTGTTTTAGTGTGAAAAACATCATAAAATTGGTACAGATTTCTTTCCTTTCAGCCCTGTATCAAGCTTGCTCAGCTGACGAGTTTGAAAATGCTTTTCTGTTTGTCCTTAAAAACTAGTGCACAAATGTGCAAAGCAGACTTTGTGTTTTTGATTCATGTATTGTCAGCAGGAAAATCATATTTATGAGACAAGTTTGGCCACCAAGTAAAACTGTGTGAGATTGCTTAACTATAATGAAAGGCAGAAGCAGTTCATGAATTTGCATATTGTAAATTATAGAAAGAAAAAAATGCACGGGGCTTATATTAGTTTTTTCTTGAATACGTATAGGAGCTAATGCTGTGCCAGATAGTGGAGTTTGTTCAGTATTACAAGCCTGTAAAACTGAATACATGTTAGTTTTTTAAATAAAAAAAAAACCCAACACATTTGTTACTAACCAAATTGTAAGTTCATGTGGCCTTTAAAATAGTCCTTGTTTTGGTGTTTTCTTTTCTGTTTTGTATCACACAAAATAAAGATATGAAATTTGTTCTAAATGTTGGGTATTTTTCCAGACAACATTTTTAGTAGTGTATTCTGTGATTCTTTAAAAATTATCTTGATCTCTGAAGCTGCATGCTGTTGATGTGCATATATTGAATACTGGTAGAAATATTTTGCTAGAATATTATGTTGATATGGTAGTTCCATAGTCCATATGGATTATCTCCCAGTGAAATGAGACCACTGCAATCAATGCGAAGTTCAAAGATGATTTGCAGTCATCTGAACACCGAAAGATGCTATCCGTGCTTTAACTGTTTTCATATAGATGTATTCCCTTTATTTAATACTGATGCATTTTAATCAACTTGCCAGTTTTAACATAATCTCTTCTAAGAATGATTGATAATGAAAAGGATAAAAAGGTGGAGAGAAAAAAAAGAAATGGTAACACGAAGAAAAAGCTGAGCAGTTGGCTGAGCTGCGAGGGGGACATCACAAACATTTGTAGAGCAGGACAAATTAAGCTGAAGTGGCTAAAGATTTTAGCCTTCTAAATCAGTTTTCAGGACAAGGAGGGAGACAGAAATCAGGGAGTTCTTTTTTTACAGACTGTTTAAAAAAATGTAATAACATAAAATGGTGGCCAAAGATCTGGATTCGTTGTTATGAGATGAAGAGAAGGGGAATTTAGGAGAACAACGAAGGAAAGATTTCTGGGAGTAGCTCTTCCGTTGGAGGCTGCCAGGGTGAAGGCTTGCCGGGCGACTGAATGCTGCTCCAAGCTGCCTCTGCTTCCCCGCGGATGTGCCACAGTGGAAACGGAGCAGAGGGAAAGCCTCCACTCACCTGCTTCCCACTGTCCCTTACCACTTGGGCAAAGATGTGCCACAGTAAGTGGAGTATCAAAATGCCTTTGCCTGCATCATGATTTCAAGGCTACTTCAATTTTTCACCGCACTGAAATTCACAGATATGGCTAGATTTTCATGAAAACTGATACACTAGCAAAATTTATACTGAATTAATAAATAGAGCCAATATTTTACAGTGCATTCTTGAATTCTCCCCATCTCCAGCTGCCAGAGGCATTAAATGTCTTGTAGGCTAATGTTAATATGAAAGATTTGGGAAAGTATGAGACGTATGGCTACCTTTAATTGCTATCAGATTTAATTTTTAAAAATATAACTTGCTGGTGTTGGAAAGGGTATTTATTTTTGGTATCGACATACTTAGGGTGACTGTTGGAAAACTTGTTCAAAGTAGAATGAAATTTCTCTAAACTGTTCTGTTTGGGTTAATATTTTATATTATGCTAGGCTGATTCAGCAGTGTGGAATCAGAAAATGTGTGCAATTATATTTACTGATGTTAAACTCTTTAAAACTGTTACAGTTCTTGGACACAAACTTAAATTCAAATGGTCTGGCAGCTGCAACAATTTTTACTCAATTTTTTTCTTTTTTTTTTTGGTGAGCAACGTGCAGTTTTGTGGTAAATTTGAAAGTGCAGCAGCCTATGTTGTTTCTAACCAGAGGCTTAAGTGTATAGCTACATTTGTTGAACCAAAAGCGGTAATTACAGGAATGGTTGACAGTTCCTAGTGATGCCAGATGTCCTTTGCCGAGAGTGGACTACTGTGCTCTATGGCACAAGTGTAGCTGCGCCAGCACCCAGGTTAGCCAGCAGAGTGTATGTATTGTGTGCATGTATTGTGAGATGAAAGGTTCTGTGGCTTCTTAGCCCAACATCAGGTCAAGTATTGGCTGATTTAATAAAACTAAAGCTGTTAATCTCAGGGAAATTTAGTACTACTAAGACGCAGTGAGAAACTTCCCTGCCTGCAGTTCATTGCCTGCTGTGGAAGACAGCAGTTCAAATATGATTTTGTTTTCAAAATAACACATTGGTTTAACAAACAAACAAACAAAAACCACCTAAGTGCAGCATATTAATCTTAGGGATAAACTATGAAATGGTTTAATAATATCAGACAGTTTAATTTTCTAAACTTGTTTTCGAGATAAGATGATGATGTACCTGACTCTTGAAACTTTTGTATATTCCTATATAACTCTATAGACTTGTATATCAAGTGAATGTGTCTGTATGCATATATGACTGACTGATGTAATGGCATAACTTGAGTGTTAAACTTGAAACTCAGTCATACAGTGAGACACAGTACTGAAAGAATATGCATGTTTTTGGGCATCAGTACTGCCTAGGATTGTAGGACTTTTTCTTATACTCTCAAGACGTAGTAAGAAAGGTTGAGATACATGGTAATCAACTGACGTTTCCAGTAGTTTTAGGCATAACTGAGTTGAAAATAGTCTTGGCTTCTGTTGTTAGAAGTCTTTATTCAGTCTCTTAATGAAATATTATGTCCTCCTTGGCCACATTTAGTATTCCTCGCTACCCCTCCTCAGTTCCAAGGCTCTTAACCTTGCAAACTGTGACTAACAAGTTAAACATGGCGAGTGTGCCCAGTGACATCCTAGTGCTGGAATGAGTTCTTTCCTGCCTGCCTGCCAGGTCATTGCTATTGGCTCCTCTAGTGTTGATGAAGATCTAGATAGAAATAGACTCACCAAGCTGATGCCTATACAAAGGACCAGTCAATTAGTCAAGGTTATTCAAGGTGTCGTAGTATAGAGGCTTTGTTGGAGGAGCCAAGAATTTTCAAAAAAAAACCAAACGACCATTAGATCTTTGTATGGGCTTTCCACAAGCTGCTTATGGATTTGTGCTTGATAGGTCACTTTAAATCATTTTTATGTATGTGTTATTCTTGCAGATAATAGGAGAGCTTTTGAATACTTAGGTAAGTACGTGTTATTTTTGCAGATAATAGGAGAGCTTTTGAATACTCAAGAAAGTACATTTTATGAACTTTAAAAGTATCCTTGTTGACACAGTGTCTAGTAAGTATGTTTTGAGGGGTTTTGATTTTGAAGCAGCATTCATGAGCCATACGAGCAAGAACTCTGCAGCAAAAGTCTTGTCCTGTATGAATGCAAATAGGGATCAACTATTTTAACTTGCATCAGAACGTAATGGTATGTAGTATGCTAAATCTGAAATACACATGTTGAGACAAATCCTAAAAGACCAATAACTGTTTCAAACAACCGCGGATTCTTTAGCTCTGGGAGCCAAGTTCCAAAACTGAAGACTTTTCCATTTTGAAGGAAATAATATTATTAAAAGTGGTGGGCTTAAATGATTGCTCGCTTTCTACATTTTCTGTCATAACGTTGTTTTAAGGTGGGTTAACAAATTACTGTAGCTTGGAGGAATAAAAATTAGGTACAACTTTTAAGTTAAAAGACTGTATTGCCCTTAGTGAGTATGTAGTCTTGTTCTTTGAGTACACTTACAGCAAAATTCTTGTTTTCATTAGGAAAAAAAATAGAACATTGACATTTCAATTGCTGTTCCATCTGTAAGGATTTCAGCATTTTACTTCTTTTGTGAATTAACAAATAAATCAAAACAGATTTTTTTTTTTTTTCCCAAAGATGCTGATCACTTGCATGTCATGATTATCTGGTTACTTGGCATCCTGTACCTTTGAAAATTAGATTAATCTTTTTTTAAATGCTAAACTGCAAAATTTAAAAAAAGGTACATGCTGGAATGAGTTAATCACTCTGGTTCTGCAGAGAAAAATTGTGAGTCTTTAACTTTTTGCAGTGTCAGGAAGCCCGTATATTCAGTGGAATTACTTAAGAGAACATAAAAAAGAACTATTTGTAGCACATAAAATTGAGCACATAGTGGTCTTTTTACAACTGGAGTCTGATAGGACGGTGTGGTGTGTCTGTCCTAATGCAGATGTGTACTGCATATGTTTTTATATGAACCTGTGCATAAATACTGATCTCAAACTTCAGAAGGAAATAATTTTCAATATTTGGTGTTAGTGACTGATTTTATTATGCAGCAGCAAGGATGTCAGAATGAGTGTTTCTACTGCAATGCTGTTTGCTCTTGTGTAAGGCAAGTGTCGTCTGAGCCTTTATAGAACTGTAAAGTGCAGTTCAAATGTGAAAAAATGTCAGCTTGTTATAAATGGCAGCAAGTGGTGCTGATTATTTTACCTTTGACAAAGTGGAAAATTTAAAGGTTGGTGTGTCCCATTTTATTAATACAATAAAATTTTACAGTGTTGTTCTGGGCTTAGATATATGTTCTTTAGTGTTTATTATCCCTCAGTTACTGTAAAAATTTTTGATTCGAAGTCTGGCATGATTGTTCAGAATGCTAATTCAGGAAATTAATTAACATATGAAAGCAAATGCACATCCATTTGTCTCTATTTCTTTCTTTACGCTAACCAAAACAAAGTTGGTGTTTTCTTGTAATATGCAAGAGTGATGGAACGCAGAGACCATATTTTTTTATCATTTAGCACTAGTTTATAGCTTCCACAGACTTGTCCTAATAATGAAGCTATGAAGGATATGACAAGAATGGTGATATTAAATTTCTCTAGACTAACAGTAAATTTTTCCATTCTGATGTCAAGAATGTAGAGCATCTGGAATCTGCAGTGCGAGTGGTTCAGTACGGGAACACTTTCATCGGTTGCTTGGCCATTTATTCTCCTCCTAGGAACAAGCAGTCTTCTATAGAATATAACACTATGAAGGAAGCAATTTTCTAGAACTGGAAAAATCCTTTATGTCCCGTTGTTTCTGATTTAAAAGCTTTCCATTGCTGCTTAGTCTTAAATATTATTGCATGTGCAAATTTAGCATACAGATTTTAAAATTGGAATTGCCATTATTATTATACACTCTGTTCTTCAGATTGAATAAAACTAAATTGTATTAATTAAGTTTAGGAAAAGGTGAAGGTATGCTGAAGACAGGAATTGTTTAAGTGTGTTAAAAAAAAAAAAAAAAACAAAAACCAAAAAAAAAACCATTACCTTTTTAAGCAGGGATGGTGCTGAGTTTTCAAACATAGCTGGATTTTCCCTTGAAATTATTTCCTTACTCCAAGCTGGCAGAATGCTACAAGCCTTATTCTGCAGCCATTTTATCTTACTTGCTCTTGCCACTAGTCCGAAACCTTCAGAGTAGTTTCTCTGTCATGACAAGCTGTTGTAAATTTTAGTTTTAGGTTATGTATGTGTATTTAGATTATCTACATGCATATAGTTTATATGGACTGTTTCTCTAGGCAAGGTTATCTAGTCATTGGTTTTTAATTCCCTGAGTATCTTTTCGTGGCTGAACTAAATTTCATTAAAAGTGTATTGTATGTCCAGTATTAATTTATTACTTTCAATTTTTTTTTTATTCTTGAATCAGGTAGTTAGATTTAATAGACTATATATTCACCTTCAAATACCCCCCTCCCCTTTCCACTCTTACAAGAGTTTTATAGTAGTATTATGTGCAGTGCTTGTCTCCTTTTATTAATATTCCCATGCTACAGGCTTTTCCTTACTTGACAAACAGTATTAAATACTGTACCTAATTTATATAATGTGAATATATTTCATATATAGCTGCATACCAATATCTAAGGTTGACTCCAATTACTGCCACTGGATTATGTGATCTTGTTTAATCTAGAAAGGCCCTTTTTCCTCCTCTGTTTCAATGATTTGGGAGAGTCCAGAGATGATGACATTGTGATCTGTTGTTGATTTGTAGGACCGACCGGACTCACTTGACCTCTTATAACTGCAAAATAGTCTTACATCTCCCTGTTTAAGCTCATTGTTAATTTTTTTTTTTAATGCATGCTCAGGTCTTCTGGGACCTTTGAATAAATGATCTGCTTTTTAAAATTAAAGTAAATGTGTTTTTCTTGTGTAAGTCACGTTTACTGGATTTTGACACCTGAAGTATTTTGATACTAGAAAATCCCAGTGGTCGTATGATTCCTTTTAAATGTGAAAGCTGGTTAAATTTAGGCAAACTAGGCTGAAAAAAATTACAAGAACCTGAATAGAATAGCAACAGTGTATAAAAAAAGCAAATTGTTTTTTTTTTTTCAACGTCTTTACAGTGTTGCCAATATCAGGCATTAAAAAAACAGGATTTTGGTTTTGGCTTTTCATCTTTTTTTTTTTTAAACACCACTTCTAGACACTTTTTAAAAGCTTTTTTTGTGTGTTTATTTAAATTGTGGACATATTTGAAAAAAATGTGTGAAAGTACTTTTTTTAATAGGAGGTCTATGCATGTCATATGCCTCAAGGAGGTGGGACTTTATGAGAAATATCAAATTGAGACCAAGAGCACAACTGAGGCTTGTCAGCCATGTGCTTACAACAGTAGTATTCAGCTCTGATATATCTCATTCCATGGCTTATGTGGTGAACATGCGTTTTTAATTTACAAAACAGTTCATCTGAATATAGGGGGTATACCTATGGCCATTTTAAAAGTTAATTTCTGTTTTTAGAAGTGATTGAAAGTGTTCAGCGTAGCATCACTTCAGTCTTCAGAATTGCAACTGAAAAGATTAAAACAAAAATCTAGTTTCAACAGCCTGACAGAACTAAAACCAGTGAGAAACTTGCGTTGATTTCAGGGGCCTTTGGCTCTGGCTTACAGAACCACCTGAGATACTAGTTAGTTTTGCAGGAGGTTCGAGGCTGGGCTGGAGCAGTCTCTGCTGTTCAACTCAGATGGCTTCTCTTGCTGTGTGGCAGCATCTCTGTACATGTGATATCTGTGATACCTTAGAGGGCTGCAGAGATTTGAGCTACTGCCCAAAGAAAGATGGACGTTGGAAAGGTGGATATGACAAGCTATCAGATCTGGTAATTTAAATTAGGCCAATATGTAGTTGCCAGTGTAGTGGTTTCAACTTCGTTGCCAGTTTACAGTAACTTCACACAAACTCACAAAAGTCCCTGTCCCTATCACAAAAGCACTTTCTTTTAAATCCCATTTGCTAGTAAAGTCATATGCCAGCCACACTTTTCACTGTTTCTTCACACTGCAATGAATAAGAACAACACACTTCGTGTAACTGAGACACAAATAAAATGCGACGTTTTAGTTGGAGGGGTGTGTGTGTGTAAAAGATCCACATACTGTTTTTCTTAAAAAAGGCATTGGAGAAAACCAGTTAGAATCTGTCTAATTTTCTCCACTTCCCCAGGGGAGTTGCACAGATTGGGTGCATTGCTGTTGAAGCTATCAGGAGCGCACGAGGGACGTGGACACACGTTTCCCTCGAAGGGGCAATCCAGGGCTATATGGATAAGTAAAGCCCACAGACACTTTTGAGCTGGATGTGGAAACCTTAATGTCTGTAAGCACCCATAGGGTTTGTCAGTCTTGGAGGGCTGGTAGGCGGCATTTTTCTCTGGGAGTTCTGTGCATAAAACCTAAGTCTCATTATAGGCAGATTCAGTCTCACCCTGTGTCACTACTGCAATAATTAATCCATCAGGAAACATGAACTTTCATTTTATTTTTCCTGGGGATTTAATTATCAAAGCTTTGAGGAACAAGTTACAAGGACAGAATAGTTTTATAGTAGATTATATGTGAAATTTGAGCAGATCTGATGGATCAAGGAAAAGAAAGCTTACTCTGTTATACATTTCTTATTTGAAGGGAGTGGCTGAAGTTAATATTTTCTTTCTTCTGAATGGCACATGTGAATTGTTCCTAAGCAGTTATGCCACAGTGTAAGCTTACACTGAACTTTCTATTCAATTTTCTAACAACCTTCAGGTTATTCTGAGGTAAATGTATTTGCAGTAACAAAAGTGGCTATGTGCAGAAATATAAGGCTGAGTGTAAAGAAATTTTTTTTTAATTTTCTAAATTAAAATGTTTAGAAGCATATATTGCTTGGTAAACATGACTGTTTTTTTAAGTGCTGAAGTTCTAATAGTCAGGAAAGTCGGAGTTGAGAGTCTCATTCAAACCACTGTTCTCTGTGTGTCGGCTCAATCACTGACTGTGTCTTGCTAGGCAAGGCTCAGCATTCTTTTTTTGCCCATGCAAAATTGTAGCGGTTTGAGTTGTATTCTCTTGTTGCGTTATTTCAGAAGCATAAACAAGAGCAGGTTTAAATAAGAGAAAGATGCTAAGAGAAATGAATGTCAACCACCAAAAATGCTTGGACCACAAAAAGAATGTATCTGGAAAGAACTTTTTTCCCCCAGAATATTTTACTGAAAGGCAGTGAAAGGACAGAAATGTTAAATAGTTGGATCCCAAGGGTGCTGTATGTAATTTTGAAAGGGATGTGTAGTGCCTGGAAAGGTTTTGGAATTATGTTTACTAATAAGTATTCTAAATCATAAGTTTTAGGGAGATAATAGGCATAATAACGACAGGTAACCTGTAACTTACAACAATGTTCTTTACCAGTAGAATATCTTGTAAATCTGTCCTTGTGATGAACAGCAGCACTTACTCAGACTAAAAATAATAGCAGGACCGTGTATCTTGGATCCCAAGAGAGTATTGGTGTTTTTGTAGACAGCAGACAGGAAAAAAAGGCATTTTGTCCTTTTTACCCCAAGTAATCCCACTGGAAAATTAAACATGTGCTATGAATTGATATCAACTCATGCCAGGTTACCTCCCTAAAGAGGGCTGCAGCAAACACTGTTGCTACATTTCTTGGACAGCAGTTTGATGGCCTGTGTGCATGATGGATATTTTATGCTGTATGCTACCGTGGAACAGTGCGCTACTGTCTGCCCTTTGGAGACCGCTGCTGAGGTGTGCCACAAATAACCGGGAACAGCAATTGCTTTAACCCTATGGAGAATCTCAAATACCTGCAAATTAAAAATGTTACTGAAATATTTCTGTGTGTGTGTGCCTGGGAAAACTGTGTTGGTTTTATTTTTTAAGATTTAATCCTGCAAAACAGAGTCGTTCCTTTTGTCTTGCTGTGGATTCCTACTGAACACGGGATAAAAAAAATATTAAGCAATATATTAGCAAGAAATATTTAGAGAAACCACGAACCTTTTTTTAATGGACCACCCTATCCAGTTTCTGTTCTTTTAAGGAAGTTTTTCCTATTCATGACTCATTTCACTCTTTGGCTAACATCAAGGGAAATGGAATAACGATTAAGCAAAGGAATGTATGTTTTTTTCTGGTTTTGTCCTTTTTTCAAAACCTTTATGAATTTTCTGCATAACCTTGTGTAAATATATATGGATGTAGAAGCTTGACAACTGTGACAAGGTAAAAAGTACACTGCTAATACTTGCCTCTCAGTGATTTTTTTAAAATGTTCCTTTTGGTTCTACAAGTTAATGTTATGCTGGATACTCTAGACTCCCTATTCAGTTAAAAAGACATGCTCCAGGCAGCCAATTACACAGAACTGTTAAGTGAAATTAATGAGATCACCCCCAGATTACACTTTGTGTTTTATTTTCATTTTATAGGTCTGTACGAGCTGCTGGCTGCATTGCCAGCCCAGCTGCAGCCACATGTGGACAGCCAGGAAGACCTGACCTTCCTCTGGGATATGTTTGGTGAAAAAAGCCTTCATTCACTGGTGAAGGTAAACCACATTTAAGTCAGATTTTCTTTGAGAAGAGCATATGGAAAAATGTTTTGAGCGCCATCTAGTAAACCAGTGATCAAACTGTTGCTCAGTGAAAACAAAACAGCCTTGTTTTAACTCTGTTTCTGTCAGGGGTGGAAGTTGTTAAATAAGATTCTACCAAAAATACATAGATGATTTCATTTAAGAGTGATGTTTTGGCAGTGTAATGCTAATGCAGCAAACATATGTTGTTTGCCCTTGTTTAGCAAAAAAGAGTATGAAATAGTAGCAGGAAATCTGAGACTTCTTTATGGTCAACATTCAAGACCTGGAGTTTAGCTTAAATAAATAAATGTTCACAGCAAAAATTAGAAGGAATATATTTTCTGAGGTCAAGTATGGCAACAGTTCAGTAGCCACATTAATTTAAAATAATTTCCTTTAACAAAGTCAACTGAAATTCTAGTAAGCTGTTTCTTTTATTGGCTTGCCTCCATTTAAAATTGTGTTTTGCACATAAATATGTTGGACTAAAGTACGACCTAAAATAAGTTTGGAAGAATACTTGAGTAAAGTGTCCTGCTATGAAAATGATCAGCAACAAGAAATCAAAGCATGCCATCGGAGTATGCAGAGCTACCCTGATAATGTTAAAATTGCTTATAGCAGAAAAACGGGACCAATCAGCTGGTTAGAAATGTTCCACTCCTACAAAATGGTAAGTATGTCTTCAGTCTCCGGTACAGAGCTAATTCATGCTGGAAGGAAATTCTGAGGTCTCAAATGAGTCAGTAGGTGGTAGTAACCCATGCCGTGAATATATCCAGACTCACACATAATTGAGCAGAATTTGTTATCCTTGTCAAGTCATTGATCTAGAAGAAGCTTAAAATTGGAATTATTTCAGTGTAGGTTTCAAGAGCCACCTTTTTCCATTTCTTTCAACTATCTTATTCTGAAAAGGATGTAATAGTGTCGATACTTGGCCAAAATTATTTGCAAATTAGCTGAGAATTTACATATAAAATAAACAGAAGTACTCTCTGGTAGTTGATGCACAGAAGTAACAAACCGAGGAACAGTGCTTGGAAATACTCACTTAAAGAAATTCATCAAAGTTTCTGAAGCCCAGTGATTTCCAGGCTCCATACGGCTTTGCTGCAGCAGTCTGTTAAGGTAGCTAAGAACATCACTGAAAGGGGAACACTGGTTTTGATTCTCATATAGGCTGACAGTGGTGTATCTAAGTGTTTCTAAGCAAAGTGTTAGATCAGTAGCTAAGTCACTTTTCTTTCTGGATTGGGAGTTAGAGAAGGCTGGCTTGAAAATAAGTGTCGATCTGCGAAGCATTGAAATTTTAACGTTTGCTCTAATTTTCTATTGAGGCAAAACCTAAATCTTTTCAAACATGTTCATCCACTCCCTTTTGCCCCTTCCCTCCAAAGAAGACAAAGGCGCACAACAGCAACTAGTTTACTTCACCTTGAATACACTCTCAGTTTGGAAAAATTAGCGTTTCTAGTTGCATGCCCTAGTTACCCTGTTGTTTGTTATTGCAGGGTGGATTGGTCTTTCTGATTTTAACAAGAAAGAATTCATGAGAAAGCTTTCTGGAGGCAGATAGAAATTTTTTGGGATCAGTGAATTGTCACTTTATTGCAATTACAATAAGAAGGCATTGAAGTATTCCAACTATCTTTATTATTTATCTTGTTGGTTTTAGGTCCAAGTATTAAATGTAACTCTGACCCTGTTAACAATTCTTTTAATGTCCTGTTAAGTCTCTTACTATCTTAAAATAGACTTAATTCTTGAAACTGCATCTTTCGTGTTCATTAGTTGCAGTTCTTTAGTACCCCATACTAATTTCATTCAAACGATGGTTTTTTAATTATAAGAATTGAGACTATTAAGAGCATTTGGTCTGACCCAGTGCATGTGCCAGGCTATTGAACATCACCTTTTGATTTCTGTGGTGTAAGGCATGAAGAGCTTTCAAAAGTTTATCTAGTTCATATCCCTGCCGCAAGATGGGCTTGACTGTGTTTGAAACTCATGGTATTTGTTTGACCTTTAACGCATTTTTTTAGAAGGATTATTCGGTATCCTATCAAGTTTCAGAGAAGGCAGTTCCATAGCCTTTTTGGAAAAGAGCTGTAAGAGCAGAAGAATGAACGCCATCTGCCATAGTTTTTCCCTGTTACAAGGCTTCAAAAGTGCCAAATCTTTCTTTCTGGGTTCTGGTGTCTTATTTGAAAGACAGTTTTTCCTAGCAATAACTTCTTAAAGTCAACTGTACTTGCAAAGACAAATGTTTTTAATTCCTCAGGCAGAGAATGATGACAGATATTTTGTAATAAAAAAAGAAAAAGAAAAGCACGAGCTTAGAGCCAAGGATGTTGCGATCCTGGTATGTGTCGCTTTTGGAAGAAAATGAGCATAGTTATACTACTAATTTGGTACTAATATTTCTCTATTTCAGATAGACATACCGCTTAATAAAAATTTGTAAGCTGATCTTCTTATCTAACTGTTTAATAATTTCAAATATTTTCTAAGTTATAAAATGGATTAAATACTCCAAATTGCTCGAAAAGTTTAAGTATAAAATGAACTTTCTACTTTTTCTACAGATATTTTATGGGTATTTAATTGTCATAGCGTTTTCTGTATGGTTGTATACTGTGGCATATGGTTTGCTATTCTGTCTCTCTTAATATTGAAAAGAAAGAAAAAAGGAAAAAAAGAAAAGCTCCAAACCTTGTCTTAGAGTTCTCTTCATTCAGTGTTGTTGGACAGAAATCTCTTTGTGAACTTGGACCAGCCTGAGCTGTTCTAAGAAGTCAGAAATGGAAAAGTTGTATTAGATCATCCAGTCCATTTCCCTGCAAATACTGGATTGTTCTCTACAGTACATTCCTATTGTAGTAAGTAAAACCATCAAAACCTGCTGCAACTGTTCTTGCTATCCCTTTTCTCAATAAAGGAATCTGTTGATTAGATTTTACTTTGCAAAGTATAAAGAAGAGGGAACCCACAACCATTGTTGACAGTTTGGAAGAGAAAACTGGCTCTGGATAGTTGAATGTTTAAAATTTGTTTCTGCTTCCCTCAATTTGTTACTTCCTTGTCTTATTACATGACTCTCTTAAGTTCTACCAAAAATCTTCAGCCATCTCATTACTTTTTATATAGCTGAGATCCCAGTATTCTGTAGAGATTTATAGAAAAGAAACATGAAGAGATGATCCTTCAGGGTAATTATAAGCACTAACGTCGCTGAAACCTGAAATAGTACACATGTGCTCTGCTTGGGTTTTTTTAGAGGAACAGAAGGGATAAATAAAGATCTGTTCTAACTACTCTTTTAGCTTATTTTTAGAGGAGCTGCAAGAATTTCCATGTGCGTTTGCTTGCTGTTAGTGCACTGGACACGTTTTACTGCTTGTCTGTTTAGCTCCAGGATGAAGCTTCTCCTTGCGCTGTCGCCTTAAACATTTCTGGTTGTGGATGTAATGCTCAAGAATTGACTAAGCTTATCTGTTGGGCTGCGACTGAAGTATTTCTTAACCAATTGCAGTTCACTGATTGATTTTTGGCTAGCTCAGAGCATGCACAGTTCTTCAGCCAGTACCGTACTTTGCATTATGAAAAAGAAGCCCCAGTAAGTGGTGTTGCTGTTCCTCTTGATAGGGAAGTTTGTACATCCAAAAAGTAGTATATGGCACTGGAAAAGAAAATAACTACTGCAAAAGTAAGGAAGATTTGATAAATCTAGTCTGATTTTATTGTAACTGCATAGTATTTTGGTAGCTGGTCCTGCAAAACCTTAATTTGTGCTAATTTTCTATTAGTTTCACCTGGGTATGACTTGGCTTGAAGTTCTGAGAAATTCTTTTGTATGTGCTAATTTTTGCCATGTCAATGGCATAACAGCCATCGTCTCCAAAAAGAATGTAGTTGAGCATATCCTGATGTAATTTCTTTGGCATGGAAATTGAATCAAATGATTACATAGCCCAGATTTTACAATTGTTGTGGTATAGAAATATTGGAAATTTTCAGTGTGAAGACTCAGGTTTTTCAATATATAAACATGGATCCACAGTAGGGTGAAAGCATCTTTTTTGGTAATGAGAAAAATAAAAATAGAAATTACAGAAAATGAGCTGACAAGGGCAAAGCAAAAGGGATTGATTTGACACATGCTTAAAGTGATAAAATCAACAATCTGCAGGTGATGTGCTGAATCTTCAGTCTGGACTGACACAAGCCTAGTTCATAGACAAGCTTATATGCACTCTTAATTTTTACCCAGAACTTCACACACACACTCCATAAAAAAAAAAGCTGTTAATCTGCAGGATGAATGACTTTGCACCTACAGGAAGGAACCAAAGAATCTCAGTAAGGTTTCATGGTCTGTTTTATGTTAGAGGGTAACTCGTAACTGTCCTGCCTTTCGCCTGGGAAGAGCTATGCAGATTGTTCTTGCACTTGTGGAGGGGTCATATGGTGCAGCTTCCCCTACCCCATGATGGATCAGACATCTATTCCCAACATCCGGATATGTGCTGCACAGATCACGTGCATTCACCTCTCGGTCATGCATCCAAATTGTAAATGTTCCTACCTGGGCACGTGCTCAAGCATCCACACATATGAATCTTCTTTCCAAAAGAACGTAGAGAGAGTGTTCAGATTATGAGTTGTTCTGATGAGTTGTGTGTGACAACTAATGGTTCTGAACGTTTGATGGGGGTGACCCATGGGCTGAGGGAATGATATCTGTGTCTATATCAAAGGAGAGGGAGGGTGGCGGTGGCTGAGGAGAATATATGAGATACTGTAAGACCTGAGCATGACATGCATAATATGGAATAAAGGGTAGAGATTGTACTGAAATGGAGTTGACTTTCTTCATGGCAGCCTGATGGTGTTAATGTTGACTGCTTCCGCATTTCAAGTTTGAAGCTACTATTGAAGTATTTTTTGCTGAACATAAAGTTACTTACTACGTGATTACTTTGTTCTTTGTGTATGCTTTCTCTAGAGCTAATATTTATACGGTCTTCATAATTTATGGTTGGAACTGTCTGTTTCTGCAGGTCACGAGAAGTCTTTTTTCCTGTTAACTGTTCATGTTGTATAGAAGATGGAGAGGGCAGGGTGTGTTATTAAGGGAATTTTGGTGGCTTGTATGTTTCCACCTGTTAAAAGAATGGTGAGAGGGGTTTCTGATTTCAGGGCAGACAAAACCAGCTACCTCAGAAGGAGCTCAGAGGAGCTGTGTTACCCAAGAGCAGCAAGCCTGGAAAATGCACTAGAAGAGAAAGTGTGGGTCAGTAAGTGGGACTGGGGATTGGTAGACCATAGGTGGCACCTAACCTCAAAACAAATGGAGCGAGTGTGTTGTGGTTTCAGGAGAAAGCATTGTAGAGTTGGAGAGATGTACAGACCACCTTGGAGTGGGTGGAATTATTGAAACTGATAGCTCATTCACTGAGAAATTGCTTTGATACTTGAAGTCCTTAAGGTTTTTTACTGCTGGGTTCTCAACTATATTTATTTTTAAAAAGCTCTGCCTCCCTAGTAAATGGAATAGACTGTAGTTCTGTAAATTCATGTGGAGGTCTGAACTGCTGTTTGCTTTGGAGATGGGAAAAAATGAAGGAAAAGGCGGTGTGAGTAAGCGTTTACCACCTGGCCATCTGGAGGAGGAGGTGTGAGTGTGGTGGTTGGCAGCTGGTAACAATTCATGGCCAATGAAAAATAATTGTTCTTCATGCTCTAGAGGAGAATCGGGCAAGGTTGCTTCTTACGTTATAGTTTACATCTTTCAGTCAGAGAAAGCATGCAAAACCTACTGGTGGCAAGAGTAAAGTGATCACTCTTGCCATGCAGACTGTCCAAACAAGGCACAGATGTGGTCCGTTGTGCTGGTTTGAAAACTTTTACTATTTCTGGCAAGGGGAGAAGGACTTTACTATAGTTGAATTCATTAATACTGAGGTACTAGATAATAGGTGGCGGTTGTCATTTTTTAAATCCAGATCATCATAAATCTAGGAAATCTTAACTTTTGTAAGGATGTCCTTGTTGAAGGAGGCACGTGGTGCAGTCTTGCCTCAAATCCTTTTGGCAAAACACATGATACACAATGTTTTCAACCCTAGAGAACTATCTAGCAGTAAGGTATGCATGGACAATACTAGGATGCCGAATCTGCAAAGAAATGTGAAAGTTGTGTGGATAAAATTTAAGGGTTTTCTTTTTCTCATTGTCTGGAGAGGAAGCTTGATCTCCAGTTAATTTTTGAAGCTTCCTGCTTTGGTTGTACATACAGAATATATATGGAGGAGTGCTAGAATTTCAATACCTTTCTCATCCAGAGTATTTGTAAGTAATGGTCTAATTCATACACTGAAATATAAACTAGCCACATGCTTTCTGCTTACCAAAGGATGAAAATTGTTGAAAAAATAATAATCTGTAAAAAAGCCTCTTGACGACTGACAAAAGTTTACATTTGTATTTGGAGTAATTACCACTGAAGCAATGAGTCGTTTTGCTTCCATCAAAATTATTGCATTCAAAAAAAAGTGTAACGCAAGGTGTTATTCCTTATGAAATGCCCCATAAATTTAAAGCGTTACTTTTGAAGCCAAAGTGATTTTTTTTTTTTTTTTTTTTTTTGAGACTTGCTCAATAGCCAGCAACTGAAATCTGCAAGTAAAGAGATCATTCTTAGCTGGAGGCAGTCAGCTGCCTTTAAACTTAATTTCCATCGGAACAGTGATCAGATTAATTGAAATAAGGTAATTGAAGTTTTATAGAAAATACTACAGGATCTTTACTTTATTCAGGCTGATATTGTTTCCATGGAAACATTAGGGAAAAGGTAGCTGGCATCCAGGCGTTGAGCAAACACTTCTCTTCTTGAGACTGGGAGGGTTTCTGGTTATGTGTGTGTTGAACCCTTTGACTTATTTGTGCTCTTATTGTATAAAAGTGCAGCGCAAAAGTAAGCAAAATAAAAATAGACTCCTGTTTGAAATCATACCTAAAGCCCCCAACTTTCCATGTGTTGTAACATGTAACAGGTTTACTGTTTCTTTGAGTAAAGACAAAGTTGTTTTGCCTTGTATGTTCATACACATGTACTTGTGCTTATTTGTGCCTTTAATAAAATGCATGTCAAGTCAGTGCGAAATGGATGGGGTAGTGCAGTTGCGAAACATGGATCCTATGTGATGGTTCAAATAAGTGTTTGTTATAATTGTAGCCAGTGGATAGTTTACTAGGAGACAGATGGCTAGTGGACATAAATAATCATTTTGTCCTGAAGTCTATTGAGTGGATTCTCCTGTGGTAAATACTTTTTTGTCTTTCTTTCATATGTTTTTATTTGGTACTTTTTGTTAGAAGTTTAACTTGATACCTAGTGTTGGCTTCTTTGTCAGAAGTTTGGACATTTGGTATCTTTAGCATCTTGCAGTTTCTACATCAGAGTTGCTAATGTGTTTAGTATTAGGCACCTACGACTTTTCATCTAGATTTTTATAAGGAAGTCCTGTTCCTGTCATCAACTCCTCCTTTCAGCCCACTTTGTTAAAACACTAAGAAGAAAGCAATTCAAAGATTAGTTTCCAAAGTATCAATTAAATTGTCTTGTTGACAGTTTAGCCTCGTAAAAGCTGTATAAGTTGGGTTGATATCAGCAGTCCCTACAGGTATGATGTACCAACAAACTTTTGAAATGAAAAATAAAGCAGATAAGCTTATTAAATCAGAGGTGTGAAGTGTTGGTCTATGACTATTACTTGAAACTTGTGAATAAATCAGTGCTTTGGAATGTGAAAAAACTTTGGTTTAGGTTAAAATCCAGACAGAGGCATTTTTTTGGATCAGTGGTAATTGATTTAAAGTTTCTGCTGGGAAACCTCCAAACAGTTTCCAGCCAAAATGTACTGGACATAAAAGAAGTAAATCAATCCTTCTAAGACAAATAGTTTGTAATTTCATTGTTACCAAGGGGGTAATGTACCAGCCTGGTAACAAAACTGGTGCAGTAGTTTGAAGAGAAGTTTTAGAACCCAAATTTATGCTCATACCCAGATTTTTCTTGTCTTACAAAGATTTTACAGTCTTTATTTAACCACAGTTGATACATTTTTTTTGTCTATGATACTGAGGCCAATCAAAAGGTCTCGTAAGCTACTCAGTAATAGTAGTCTGATAAATCCAAGACATCCAAGGATAATGTCATTTTAAACTGTTTTTCTACAGTGTTCTTTTCCCTTGGACCAGAAATTCTGTGGCAGAACATGTGAGGGAGTTTTTAAAACAATTTTTTTTTGTTACTGCCTTGGACTATTCCTTTTAAGAACAGAAAGTCATAACTAGCCAAACAAGCCTCTGCAATGCAAAAACATTGTAAGAATTAAGAAGGATGGGATGTGATAGTTATAAAATCTTTCTGAAGCATGGAAAGTAATAGAATAAGATTTAATAAAAATCTTTAAAATAAGATTTAGTAAAAACGTCTGCCTGTGTTTCCTACCAGCAGGTTTTGTTACTGTTTATGTTAACTTTCCTTCTTTTTTGGAAGACTTGGTTGTATCCATTCTCCAGCTAATCCTCATGAAGTTAATTTGTAGTATTCAGTAATATGCGTAATATTACACACATTCTCACTCTCTCTCTTCCTTTGTATGAAATACAGGCATACTGCACAGTTTTTATTCATCTTTCCTTTTTCTGTTCCCTGTTACTTCTTTCTTCTGTGCCGCCTTAAGCACTTTTTTTTTAAACTTTTTTTCAGTCATCTCTGTTATAACTCTTTTTTTCCTTTTTAAAGCGTGGAAAGGAGAGAGCAACATAGTGCTACATGTGCGCTGTTTCTTTAGGCTTACAGATAGCATTGTTTGTATGGCGACGTTGTCTTAAGTACAGGTTGTTTCTCTAATAGCCCTTTCTGTGTATCTTTGTAGAATCCTGTGCTCACTTTGCAGGTGTGGGAATGTCAGTGGAAGTTCACTTCAGAAATAAGTCACATTAAGTTGAGAGCTGCAGCATGTGAACACTTACCATACTGGTGCCACCCACGTGGTGCACAGTCACTGCAGAGTAACCAATGAGGTGCTGAAGAAATAAGATTTTAAAACTTGCAACGCATAAGGCTTACCTGTCTGTGCAAATCAAGGAGGAGTAATTTACAACGGGCAATTGCTATAACTTGACTCTGCCTTCAATGCGATAGCAAAACCTAACTATACAGATTCACTTTGACGTAGCATCTTCAGTAGGGTCACTTATTCTGTTTCTGTGCTACAGAGAGAAGGGTTTCATGCTTTCTTGCTCCAGCTGAACTGCTCTAAGGGTACCTATGGTGTAAAAATCTTTCCTATTGCTGTAGTGACAGTTTCAAAAACACAGAATTCTCTAAAGTTAGAGAGGTCTTGGATTTGTTTTCAAAAAACACTGGTGCCTCAGTGGGCCATTTAGAGTTGCACATGCCTACATTACAGTCATATCTTTTGCAGCTGTCTTCCCCCCTCCTTCGTCTTTCTTTCTAAGACGCAGTTTTTCCCTCTGTGTGTCCTCCCATGGGTGTCTGCAGGCTTCTTCCATTTCTCATCTACTAAATAAGGATTGGATTAATTCCTTGTCTCTTAGGGAAATTAAGACAGTAAGTTTATAAAGATGAAATGTTTGTATGCTGTGCTAATGTGGCCATACAAATTCCTAGGGAAAACACTACTCTTGTCTAGCTTGCATGCATTTGCAAAGTTAGGCTATTTCATTACATGCAAACTAGATGAGATATTTAATCTGTTATACTGCATCAGTGCTCGAGTTTGAAGGTGTTTTGAGAGTTGCCGAGTGTAGCTGACCCCAGGACCTGAGGACTCCTCTCTCTCCACTGCAGAAGCCCAGACTGGTACGCCGAGGGATGGATGGATGCAGCCGCTGTTCTTTCCATTTGCAGGTTGAGCCAGTAGGGAGGCTGAGCACTTATGCCACTAGCCCAGCTGGCCAGAAAGGCTACCACAGGCAGAGCAGTGCCTTTACCCACGTAAGCACCAATGACACTCATATAAACAAAAAAGCAGACCCGTTTCTCCTCTCCAGCTGATCGGGGCTGAAATTCAACGTGCTCTAGATTTTTAGGCAGAACCGCATTTACAGATTCCCCAAATACCAGCATGAGCTCCAGGTCCAAATAAAGTATGTATGTGTGCATGGGATAGCTTCAGTACTGCTTTACATTTAGTATGGATATCATCTTCATAAAATATCTTGAATTTTAATATGCTTAACAGATTGGGTTTCATGGAAAAGAGCAGTTTTTGTTGAGGTTTAGTGATTAAATAATCCAGTAATAATACTACAGACATACACGGCTTTAATCAGGATTAAACCATAAATCAGGGTACAATTTTGAATTTCCAAGTTTCAATCATTCTAGGAAAAAAAGTAACCCATGATTGTAATCATGATAATTGGCATCTGAAATACTAAGCTGGTCATGTTGAAGTTTGGTATGTCATTAAAGACTAGCTACAAATCATACCATAGAATATGCCAAGCAACAAAATATTTGTAGTTGTGTGCCTGTGCTCTTTCATCTTGAAATATCCACTTTCTAGCAATTTCTAACTAATTCTAACTAATAATCTGACCAAGTTTTATTATTGTCTTCCTGCAAAGGAGAAGCAATATTTTCTTCTTGTTGTATATCAGGTAACCACTAAGACCTATGGCTTGATCACATCTTCTGCCCTACTTCTGCCCTCTGTCTCTGTGTTTTCTGAGTCTTTCTGAGTCTTATATTGGTCTTCCAACTGATTAGAACTGGATTATTTTCTATTTATTTTTCTCTGCTAAATTAATTTTTAATGTATGAGAGACCTTTAATTCTCTTTGTGTTATGTGCGTTTTATTATTTCTATTGACACTTTCATAACCATTTTGTCGTGGCTTCTCTGTGGGAGTATTGTGCTGGTTTTTACTTATTTAATATTTTCCAATGATTTTCCAAACCTTTTAGAATGTAGGTAAGAGTGACCTCTTGTATGCTGAGGCTGATCATCTGAAGATGGATACGGTTAGAGAGTACTTCAGTGTATTTCAGTTAAGCCAGGGGAGCTCAACTGAGTTAAGCTGGATCAATATTTCTTGTTCTATCAAGTGTAAATTGGCATTTTTGCATGATATGAAAGGAAATGTGTTGCCTTTTGGTTTTGTTAATGTTAAAACTCATCCATAGCATAAAAATGTAATTACCTAGTTAATGATACTTCTTCCTGATATTATTTAAATTTTTGTTTATTTCTAGTGTTGTGTATTAAAAATTTTATGTAAATCAGGCTAGGTCATACTGGCTAATGCTTTGGTTGTATCCCACTGGAAAAAAGAGGGCTGGGACTAGGGGGCTGTTCCTGGTTGGAAACTCTCAGGAAATCCCTTGGCATCCCAGGAGTTGATACTTCTGTGGTGTTGGTCTATATTTTCATAGATCCTTATTTCTCAAAGAATAAGATTGCTAGGCTCATCTCTGTATTCTTTTTTTATAATAGTAAGAGTGGCCATACAGCCTCCCTTATGTTTGTTACTATCGTTTCCTCTGTCATTGTGCAATTTCTTCTGCTTTCTACCCGCTTTCCGAAACATGTCATGGCTGTAATTTTGCACACCTGTACAAATACATTTGTGTTACTCCTTCCAATATAAAAAGAAATTAATATCTTTGCTTTGATTTGAAGCTTCCTGTAAAATGGGTTTGCACGTTTGAATGATTTAGTGCAAAAGCCTGAAGTTCAGCGGACTGAAAAGGCAGGGGGAAATGGCATTAAATATCTCCTAAATCACTGCAATTCTTTTCCAATATTTTGTCGTTATTTTTCGTACTCCTTTTTATCCTACAGCATGCATTCCACTTCAGTGTTGGCGTTTCTCCGTCCTCTGCAGGGAAGGTTGAGAATTAGTTGTATCAGTTAACACTACTGTAATTATCTGGTTGTACGCATTTGGGATGTTTTACTCCTAATACATCTCTCTGCTTCGAAATAAAATTCAGATGCTGTCTTCATTTTTTTTTTTAAATTAAAATTCTAACTATAAATCTTGTTGGTATTAATTAATTTATTAGAATTTCTTTCATTTAGTTTAAATTGTAGCCTGGCACCTGTTTGCACTGTGCAGGCCTCAGCATCTTCTGTTCTTACTTTCTGTGACTTCTGAAGTACTCACTGCAATTCTACATTGCTGCTTTTTATTGATCTTATTTTTTTCCCCATTTCTACGTGTTTTCTCCACATTTTTCTGTTTTTCTGAATTTTCACCTACTTTTATTCCCAGAAACAAAACTAAAACTGACTTTCAACTCATGCGAAGCGTAGTAGGGAAAAACAGAAGATCACCCTTTAACCACATTAAAGTGCTTTATAATTTTGCTGTCTATTTTTAAAGATTTCATAACGTTATATTTTCATATTCTGGGATATCACCAGAGATGTGTTTGTCCCTCATTGTCCAAGTTCCATATAATTTGTTGTGATCTGTTTGGAAGGTTGTGCTAAATGTCAGTCACCTTTTTTAGAAACAAGGGAAGACCCAAATGCAAGGCATGTCCTTGTTGGCCTCCTTTGCTTTCATGACCATGACTTCATTAAAGAGCATTTAAGCAAATGCGTAATTTCACACTTGTGACTTGTCCTAATACTCTTAAGCACTTACTTAATTTTAGTGATGAATTGTTTTCTATTTTGTTTTGCTTTGTTTTTTAACCTGGACTGTAAGCAGGCAGAGGGAGAAGGGAACAGTGATGTTTTTAGCTTGCTTGCCTGTTGGCAGAGCCTGGTAGAGATTTTGCATGTTGCATTTAAGCACCCTTATGTGCTGCTGCTTTTTATTTGTAAATCTTTCTTGCACATGGTTGATGTATGGGGCGTCTACTGCTGTTAGCTTTTGTATTTGAAATTCTTCAGCATTACTTATTTGTATGACTTAAGTCCCCGCAGTTTTTAATGTTAAACTGACTAGGAATCAATTTCTAGATTTCATATTTGAGAAGTGCGATGAAAGAGCATGGTTAGTTCTTAGGATCTGTTTTTAGCGTTAATTACTTTGAATATTTCAGAAGTATTTCATCTGTCATGTTATTAGCATTCTGGGTTGTTATCCAGTGTTTGTGGCACTTTGATCTGTTTTTATCAAAAGTTGTGTTTACAGCAGAATTCTGCTCTGATGATGGAGACCTGAAATAAAAGGGTGTTTTTTTTTCATTGTTTGCATGCTTCAGAGTAGCTTGTTTTAAAGAGTCGTGGATTTTTCTTGAGGTGTGTGACAGGGGAACAGAAGAGTAAAACCAGAAAATAGCAATTAAATTGTAATTGTGTTTTGCATGTGAATTAATGCCTAAAAGGTGGGTTTTTTTCTTCCTATCAATAAATTTTCATATGTATGTACATGTAGCTTTCGGTGTATTTCTTAAAATGTAATTTATAGTGGAATAACATAATGTTATGTTTGGGGGTTATTTGTTTGTTGTTTTTTTTTTTTAACATCTGAATTTTATTAATTACTTGACCTGTGCTGTATCATGACATGTTACACAAGATGTAGAAAAACCTCAACAGTGAGCTACATATTCCTCATATTGCATAAATTGTACTGACCCCACTAGATGGTGCTAATTGATAAATGTATGTCTGTGTGTGTGTATATATATTTAATTTTAACTCAAAGGACAGATACCCCTCTCTGTGATTAAAGTTTGAGTTTTGAGCGGGTTGATTCTGCATCATTGAGCTGTACAGAAAAAATCCCTTCACTATTATTAGGAACTCAGGGATCCTGAATTCAATTGGATCTTGGACTAACTTGCATTGAGTAGAGACTGTGTAAGGATGATGTTTACTGTACTAAGCAGGAATAAACCAAACTCTTCGTGATTTAAATTTAGCAGGCTCTGCCTGAATAGTGAAAGTAAAAAAGCAAAAGTCTATGCCAAGGTTTCTCAGTCTGTATGCAGCAAATCCTAGTTTTTTGTCTATTTTCTTTAGTTAATGTTTAATTGGCATTTCTATAGAATCTTAGTTATGTAGAGAATGGAGCTTGATGGAAAAAAAAAATAGTCAGTCTGACAACCAGAAGCGCAGTTTAGCCTCCGTTCATGTTAGAAATCTGTTTACTTGGTGGGCAGGGTTAAGAAAGGTCTTTTCTTTGGATTTATACTGCTAATGGAACAGTGGAAATCACTTGCTTTTTGGGAAGATGTCTGGAAATTAGGTTCTGTGTAATGACATAAAAGTAAAGACCTCAATTCAAATTTGTGATGAGTGTTTGAAAACAGTAGTATCAGGAGAAAGGAAGATTACAAAGCAAATTGTTTACAAGTAAAACATACTTGTGGGCAAATGAGAACCTTCTAATGTTTATATAAGTTTTTGTGTTTTCTGAAGGAATGGACAAGGCATTTATTGAGGGAAGTATTAAATCTAGGCACATATTTGTTTTGTTTCTAGCATCAAAATGAAATCTTGAACTTAGCCTGTTAGCAGAGAGCTGGAGACTACCTGCTCTCACTCTGCAGTGCTTTTTTCCATGCTTAGCACATTTCCAAAGAAAACTCTCATCTTTCAGTTCTGTCTCATTTTAAAGCTTCTTCTTCAGCTGTGTTTATTTGACAAAGCAGGACTGTACAGTTGTTCATTTAAAACACGTCCTGATTAGCTTCTTTCTTTGGAAAAGTGTTCTTTTAATGGATTTTTTTTTTCAAAGTTCTATCTCCATATTCTTAGCGAGTTCCCTCTTCGGTCCTCTAATTCGGACTCTGGGAATATTTTAACATGAATGGGTATTAGTATTGGCACAGAAAGTATTGTAAATTTATGTTTGCATTCACTTTACGGCTCTTTCTTTGCTAATCAACATACCAGTATAAAGCAGTGGGAAATAATGGAATATTGGTGGTTTGTTTTTTTTTTTAATTGCTGGATTAGGTAATCAAATTTAATCACAAGTCATGAAATATTCAGGATTGCAGTTTTCCTAGATGTCTTTTCAGCAATAAGATGACAGTTGTTGCTGGTACACTTTGTGCTTAGAAGGGCTTCAGATAATGTTAGCTTCCAAAACCCAGTCAGTCAGCTTTTGACATGATCTTTGTTCTTTACATTCTAGCTGCATCCAGTCTGTTTATTTCCTTTTCCAGTTCATGTTTAGTAGTATAATATTTTGATCTCTTTTAGATATTTTTTTTTCTTTGAAATATTAAAATCTGGTATTCAAGAGTAAGAATGATTATGTTTTTCTGTAGTACAGAAAGCTGACTTTTCTTAGGAAAAAATCCTCCTCTCAAATTGATTAAGTTCTTTAAATTTAAAGTGCCAAACCCCAAATGGAAAAACACTTTTGCTATATAAAACAGTAACATTATACTTGTGTTATTTAAAAAAGCTTTATCATAAAGATAAAGAAACTTTGACATTTCTTAAAATCTGACCAATAGCAAGACTTGAAGAAGTTTTTAATTTTTAATGTTTTGGATCAATTCTTTGGAATATCTATTACACATAATAAAAATTCAAATTAGTTAGGCATACATTTTGCAAGTCTTTGTTGCATTACTTACACACAGAGTCAGGTCATACCTAAAAAGGAAGTATCAACAGAGTTTTTAAGTGGGAAAAATTGGAAGATTTCCTTAAAGAAAGAAAGAAAATACAAGTTCATTGTTGTAATGTGGGATTGAAATACTGTAGAAATGTATATATCTTTTTATAATCAATCTAATTTCATTAGTGTCTTGAATGAAATAAGTTGTTCTTCAGGTTTTGTATGTAGAACCATTGTAAAAACATCAGCTCTTTGATCGTTGAAGTAAGGATTATTTCCATCTGTACTTAATTATAACCGTGCAGCGTTACTGAGTGCTGATTCTCAAAACTGAAGGGCTTCAGTGCAATTCCTTTCTTGCTTAAGTAAAAGTATATTTAAAAAAGTTACTTAGAAAGACATGTTTATATGACAACTATATTAGGAAAGTATTGCAATTGGTCACAGGTATGAGATGAAATTTGTCTTTAATAAAAGATTTGGTCTACTGCGTTGTGATGTTTAATCTTTATCATTGTTTTGATGAAAGGAAGAGAGAAATAAAGAGCCCAGATTCTCTTTTTCATTTAAATCTGAATGCTTCATTCAAAAATTGGTGTTTATTGAAGTAATAATACTGGGGTGGGTGGGCACAGTTTGCCACTGAGTGGGAGTCAATAGGCGGAAGGGTGCAGAGCCATAAACTGGAAAGAGCAGTTTGTGACCTGGAATCCTGAGTTCGCTATTGCACTTCTGAAATTTTTCCTCAAACTTTTACCGAATTTAAGATGTTTTATATAGGTCAGTGGGTGCTTTTGGAAAAAAAGAATTGCTATACTTTTATCTAAGCAAATTCAGGCTGTTACAATTCAGACCGGTACTTGATGGGTTTACTGCTCAGATTTTGTTTTACTTGAAAATGCATTAATGAAGGAAAGTGCATTAAAATTGTAGGGATCCTTAAGCATCCATGGACTCCAGTTTGAAGACTGCTTGTTTCAAAGGAGAAAAAGTTTGATGTTGTTCTGTTCTTTCTGTTCAAGGACTTCATGTCCTTAGCTCACACAAGAGAGTGGCTTCATTCAAATTTGGAATTGTTCTGATGCTCCTTCCTTTGGAAATGGGGTTAAAAGTACAGAAAAACAATGTTGAAAATACTGTATACAGTAGCCATGTAGGCTGTTTGGCTCTAAAGGGGCAGGGAAATTTATTTTGGAGCAAGCGCAACTTGTTTGGCTTTGGTCTGAACTTTCTCTGCCTACCTAGGGACCCTCTTCCTATCAGCGAGGTCATCAAAACCTTTTCTTATTACTGACAAAAAAAAAGCATTTGAATGAAGCCTGTGAAATCTCATATAATGGCAGCTTTATTTTATTGTATAAGGAACAATGAATTCAAAGTGAGAAGTGTTTCTGACAGAAAAATAAACATTTTAAGAAACTCTGCAAGGAATAACTGGGTTTGTAGCCAGTATTTAATCTATTTTGCTTAACATTGCAAAAATAAAATAGCTAATACATTAATCTTATTATCATATTCTTTCATATTCATTCAGACAAAAATATTCTTGAGTCCTTTCTCTTTTTTTGTGATATAAACTACATAAAATAAACCTCTGAGGTATCAAAATACAATTAAAGAGAAAAGCTTTTAAAAATGAAGGAAGAAAAAGGGCAGCATCTCACAAGGTAAGCTATAAAGGAGTTAAAATCACAAGTAAGCATGTTACAGTACTTTGCAAATGGCAATGAATAAGGAAATTAACATTTCATGTAATTGCTATTTTAATCTTTAAACTTCTAGTACTTTTAGGATCCTACTTGAATAATAATTGTCAATTGTATGAAAACGAGATGGCATGCTGTGGATTATCAGTAGTTAAGGAAAAAATGTATCAATCATAGGCAGGTTGAACGTAAGACCACTAATTAAGTTGACTGTAAAAGTTCCAGAAGAGAGCAAGTAGAACGATGAGAGGACTGCAAAACATGATCCATGAGGGAAGATTGAAAGAGTTTGAGTTGAGCTTAAAAATGACAAGAAAAGTACATAAGTTTCCGTGTTGAAGAGACCATCACAAAGACAAAGCCACTAATTTTTTCTCCAGGATCAGACAGGAAGGCAGGAAATCAGTTTACAGCAAAATGCAAGTCCAAAGCAAGGCTGCTGCTCCTATGGCTGTAGGATCTCAAAAGGGCTGGGAGCCAGGTTAGAAGGTGCTCCCTCACGGGCGCTAGACCAAACTGTTGGCCAAATGAGCAATGGTTTGATTCCGCGTGTTGGCCGGCTGCCTGGCTCCTGCTGTGTTGAGGTGACCTGATCACTCTGTGCACGGTACTTGCTCTGCTCACACCCCTGAGGAGCTGCCACCAAGAACTGTTGGCAGAATACAGTTTCCTGAGCAAGCCCTACCCAGAGCATTTTGTATCATTAGAAAGCCCTAGAACTTATCTCTGGTTACTTGGCTGTGAGCAGAAGGGGCTGGATGGGCTGTTGCCATTGTGTATATGGCCTCTGTCAATTTCTTAGATTGTTCTGTTCAGTTTCTATATGTGTATATAGAGAGGTTGTGTTTGTCACATTTCCACATTAAACAAAAGCTTCAGGATACATCTGTTCCTTCCTGATGAAAGTGTCTGGTCTTCATCAGCTGACCCAAGTTCCACAGCACCCAAATGAATTTAAATATGTGGCACACTATTTTCAAGGTTCTTACCTGGTCTTGCTTTTAATCACACGTTAAGCAAGGAGATGCTACTTTTCCATTTTACAAGTAGAGAATGGATGGACTGTCATTCAGGAAGGTGGTGGTGAAGAGGAAATTGGTCACTCACCATGTTAGCGTAGGCTCAAACCCTGGACCTTTGCTTTAAAATGACTACATCTGGACTAAACGTTACTGCTGAACTCCTGTGCCACTCAACCCACACTTAAGAAAGGAAAGGTGTGCATGCAGTTATCTGTTCTTTTCTCTTCTCAAAATGCATAATAGAAACAACCTCACCAGTCCTCCATGTCAGGTGTATTTTTTCTGCATTTAAATCTTACTGACAGGTGAACAACTGCTTGCTTTCAGTGTGCTCTCCAGATTAGGAAAACTGATTCTCTGGTGTAATAGCCGTTGCTCTGAAATGTTCCCAATTAATTTAATTTTTTTAAACCTAATTTTAATGGCTCCCTTTGCTTTTGAGCTAAGGAGAAGTCACATAAGCGTAATGGAGGCATTTACTAATTTTCTTGTGCATGGTTTGTAATGCTAGCATGAAGACAGGAAATTCTGAAATTAGAAATATTATAAGACATAGATCTGCATGCGTACCCCACTGTTAATGAAGGATGTGTTTGTTAAAAGTGTCAATAGCTAGGTACTTAACAGATAACTAAGTACTTTTATCAATAAAAAAGAAATGTGATGGGGAGGTGCAATTTAAGTACACGGAGACAGTGTACACGGCACAGAGAAACAAGAGCTGGATCATCAGGCTCATCAGTTGCTCTCTTAATGTCTGTCTTGGTTTTCTCAATACAGAAAGAGTAGAGGAGATGCTTTTTCATTTTACAATAAAAATCAAGAGATGGATCCTCACAGGCCCGAGACTTTGATTAGATCTCTGTAAAACAAAATCAAATCTGGCAAATGCCCCCGTGACCTTGTCAGACTAGTCTCAGAGCTGCTTCATCTGTGAGGCTGCCTCAAATAAACTCCTGAGTGCAGGTGTTCTTCCTGAAGCATTGTGTTTTCTCTGTCCTGATCATCTTCCTCAGATGCTCCCTGCTCATCAATGTTGATCAAGGGTGAAGGACAGACGAGTCAGGTGATGAGGCACAGTGTTAAATGATTGAGGAGGAAACTCTGAAACCACAGATTAAGAAGAAAAATCCATGGAGAATAGGGTTTTACTGTGCAATTTAATGCAATGTGCACAGGCATTTTTCTATCTTGCAACTGCTGGCTAGACAATAAAAACCAGTTATTTGGCTGGAATGACTAATAACTCACAAGACATGAATTTTTAGCAAGCCTCTTTTTTGTCCGTAACAAAATCGATACATCATTTGATTTGCCCGTTGAGAAAAGCTGCCTTATTTCCCCAGGAGGATGCTTGCTTTCGTTCCTAGCATGCTGTGCTTTTATTTGCTTTAACGATCTAATTCATAATAATCGCATGATCTTTGCCATCACTGTTAACTGGGCACGTCTGCTGTAACAACTCTGTCACACGTATCACAGAATGGTAGGTTTGGAAGGGACCTCTGGAGATCATGTGGAGATCTGCCAGAGCAGGGTCACCTAGAGCAGGTTACACAGGAACCCGTCCAGGTGGGTTTTGAATGTCTCCAAAGTTGGAGACTCCACCACCTCTCTGGGCAGCCTGTTCCAGTGCTCTGCCACGCTCAAAGTAAAGAAGTTCCTCCTCATGTTTAGGTGGAAATTCCTATGTTCAGATTTGTGCCCATTACCTCTTGTCCTGGCCCCATCCTCCTGACATTCGCCCTTTAAGTATTTGTAAGTGTTGATAAGGTCCCCCCTCAGCTGTCTTTTTTGCAGACTGAAGAGACCCAAATCCCTCAGCCTTTCTTCATAAGAGAGGTGTTCCAGTCCCCTAATCATCTTGGTAGCTCTGCTGCACCCTCTCCAGCAGTTCCCTGTCCTTCTTGATCCAGGGAGCCCAGAACTGGACACACTACTCCAGGTGCGGCCTCACCAGGGCAGAGTAGAGGGGGAAGATGACCTCCCTCGACCTGCTGGCCACACTCTTCTTGATGTACGCCAGGATGCCATTGGCCTTCTTGGCCATGAGGCCACATGGCTGGCTCACGGAGCTCATATAAGCACTCCATAACCAAGTTCTTGCTGAATCAAAGTTCAAGCACCAAGTGCTTGTTGAGAGCGTAAGTTGAAGCTGTGGCCTCTCCAGGCGATGCTGCTGATCTGCATTGATAGCACCTGATTTCAAATGATGCTTCTCCAATAACTTTGTAAATCTGTAGATAACACATCACTGTATTATTTTTACAAAACATAATGTGACAAGGAAAATGCTCTTAAATGTGATCTAATATAACTTTATTACCACATTTTGTAACTTAAAAAATTACTGTAATTATGCATAGAGTTCTGAAAATTTATTTCTGAAATTGCAATGCAATTAGAACTTTCTGGAGGGGTTCTGTTTTGAATACAGCGATTCAAGCGATACAAAAGCAATCCCTCACCACCAGCCGACTGATGCCCATCCGGTCCCCAAGCAATGGCTGCTTTGGAAAAACATGACGTTATATGGTATGGAATATCCCTTTGGTCAGTTGGGGTCGGCTGTCCCAGCTGTGTCCCCTGCCAGCCCCTTGGCCACCCCCAGCCTCCTTGCTGCGGGGGACAGAGCGAGGACAGACAAGGCCTTGATGCTGCACCAGCACAGCTCAGCCATAGCTAAAGCACTGCTGTCTTACCAACGCTGTTTTGGTCGCACATCTACAGCACAGCACCATACGGGCTGCCGTGAAGAAAATGAACTCTCTCCCAGCCAAGCCCATTACAACAATTTATATCAGACAGTCTGCAGGCTTTCTGATTTTTTTTTTAAAGTGATTTCATGCTATAGTGAAGCGATATCATGAAAGAAGTAAAGAAGCTTATGATTCTTTTATTATAGTGCAAGTTTTTAGTTCTTTTGTTAAGGTTGCCCAACGTTGTTCTGAGTGACTTCTGACTACTAAATCTTTTACTCTTTAGGCAGAAGTATTTCCACAGCATTAGCCTGCTTTTGAACTCTTACGAACTTAATGCTTCTGCTCTTTGGAACAAGAGCTTGGAAGAGAATTGCTCATCTGTTGTGATGAAACTTTTTGCTATGGAAAATAGGGCCAGAATCTGAATATCTGTTTTTATGTCTTCAGAGGCTTGCTTTGATACTTGTAACATTCTCTCAAAAGCCTTTCTGCACTGTGCAATCACTTAATTTATATTTGAGGCAATTTAATGTTACTATGGGGAATGAAATTCTCTTTGCAAACTTTGAGTAGTTAGCTATGATTTGTGCGGTTTTATTTTGTTTGCCTTTTCTAAAATACATAATGCTAAATTCTTAGCAATATTCTGTGCCTCTAACTGCAATTCAAGTCAATTGGCCTCACTAGAATGTGATTTAAAGACTGTACGTGTTCTAAGAAAGTCAGTTTTCAAGATGTTGCATTGGGTATTTGAAATGAGTTGGCATTTGATTTGCTGCTCAGTTTTCCCACACCTCATGTGTTTATTGTGCCATATTACTGCAAAGTTGTTCATATATTTAAGTTCATTAGTGTGCCAAAGCTGCAATGGTAAGTACCATAGGAAGATTTGGGAACAAATGAGTAGTTTTGCATTCAGTCCATATTCTGGTGCTGTGTAAATTGGTTTACAGACACCTGCTAAATGATGAAAATAATGCAAAAAATTGGGTGATTTTTCTAGTTCCTTTCATCTGCTACAGTAGGGTCCTGGGAGAAGAAAAGGAGGGAATTAAAACAATCTTTTCATTAAAATTTGTCATCAAGCAAAATATGCATACCCTTTCAGTATAGATGATGGTATGCATGTACAGTTTGTGAATGTTTTTGTTATTTCCATTTGTTTGATTGTAGCCAATCATTTCAGTGAACTCACTGTGTAGATCCCAGAGTTAAGCTGGTACCATTAGTGATCAAATGAAAACTCTCATTCTTATCTTGAAATCTCACTGTGTAAATGTCGATACTATCCATAAAGCTGTCCTTTGCAGTCCTGAGTGCCTTGGAATGATTTCTTTTGCTCCAGATATTACAGACGTAGGACACAAATTGCAGATGAAGCCAAAACTAGGACTTATACTGCCTCACCAGTTTCTCTTTAGCTTTCGTTTTCCATTCTCTTAATCTATTGTGGCTCCATAATGTAAACATGGTCCTCTTTGTAGTAGTATCTCCTCAGTTTGTGGTGCCACTAGTGGAATTAAAGACTTTTTTGCAAACAGTACAGGAACCTGAAGCTTTGCTGGACAGTTAACAGAGAGTTAACTCTCTCCATATGAGAGAGTCGTCTTTTATGCATTCATGCAAGTGACTAAGCCAATAAATACAGAAGCTGCATGGCCTTTGTCAGTGTTTTGATGTCAGACAGTCTTACTGATGTATTATGAAGAACATAATGAAGAGAGCAGTTAGGGGAAATGTTCTGCCTACTTTTATTGACTTTCTACAACAATATACTCAATGCCTGTCTTCTAGACACGTCTTGGTGCTTCGTGCGTGTGTTTATATTGGCATTCTAGTTCAGACCAGGAGCGCATTTTTTTAAAGCAATTTCCCATCTTCTCAACTTCTGCTGCTTTGGTTTGCATCAGCAAGCTTCAGCAGTCCAGTCCGCGAGATGGATTCGTTTCTGCTGGAACTAAACAGGGAGATTAGCTGCTAATAGGTATTCAGCAGACGAGACTAGGCTAGGCCAGTCCAGGGTAAAAAGTATATGGTGTGGTGATTAGGTCCTCAGTGCCAATTGTTCCCTTGCACGAAACAAAGATGGTGTTGCACAGTTTCATGCGTGAGTGTAATTACCAAATTTTGCAGGTACCTTATCTCCATATTGAGAGGTATCTCATCCAGTAAAATCACACCCAAGTAAGGGAATGTTTATATAACTAATCAGAGGATATAAGCCACTGATATTTCTCAAAAGGTGATGCACTCTGTTCCAGAATTACTGTCTGCCTTAGAATGATAGTGCAGACTTCTCCCAAGATCCTTTTCAGTGCGTACTGTCAGGATGGTGTCATTGCCATAAAAAAGCTCTTATCTAGAGGTGATGATATGTCTGAGTAGTTGGTGACAGCCCTGTGTGGCTGGCAGAATGTTTTCACAAATGTGTTTGGGGTTTCTTGTGTTCTATGTGCTAGTATGGCTCACTGATGTTGATCCAGTGTTTTTTGGGTTATGAGTGTTTGCCTGTATACTCTTACATACACTTATTCTTTACCTATGTCAATTCTTCTGTCAAAAAGACTAAGTTTGTCTCCTGTTAACGTTTTGGCACCTTATTCCTCCCGTGCTCTTGATTATTAATAAAAGTTGGACCCAAATTTTGGGTCCTTTCTGCGTTTTCCTACCTCTTGTTCTCTCCACCACCAATGATTTTGTATATGCTTTTCAAACAGAGCCTGTCTGTGGGCTCGAATTCTTGCACTGGACCACTACCACATAATACGTCTTCACAGTCTAATTGTCAGGTTTACTTTCTTTGCTAGTTCCTCCTAAAATTTAGATTGATCAATCCATGTAACAAGTAAAATACTCTGGAGGTAAGAAGGTGAACATTCTTTTAACATATTCTGTACATAAAATTTGCATTTCATGCTTGCTCAAGCAATTGAGAGATGTGTAGTCACGATGAGTATGTACTCACAGAGTAGAGTATTCATATGAATATAAACATACGGGCAGCAAGGTAGTTACAGGTGACGTAAATGTATTGATCTCTATTTAAAAAGTAGAAAAAAGAAAGCGTAAGCAAGGAAGTTGAAAAAAATAGTTTTGAGATGGAAAAGAGGAGGGGAAAAGAGGACAGAAAGACAAAGCCAATGTCATGATATAGAAAAGCAGGGATAGGATTGGAGAAGGTTGTAAAAACTGAAAACCAGAAGCCTTAATGTTCTGTTTACATCTCAAAATTATTTCTCATAAGTAGGCTTTTTTTCTGTTTTGGAAATTTATTTTACTTTGATGTACAGAACATTTGAAAATCCATTCAAACTAGCAGTTTTCTGCATCTTTAGTATAGCTTATTGGCATTGATGGGAAATTATTTTTCCAAAGCAGTTACAGGGAACTATACTTTCAATTTGCTGACACTTTCAGTATCTCCTTTAAAAACATTCTGTTCTATGCATGAAGCTGTAGGTACATCAAGCAGTTAAAGACCTTATTTCTTCAAGTTCAGAAAAAGGAGATAACATGTCTGACAGTGCATTTTTTGCACTTGTATTAAGACACTTGTCTTGTATTAAGGGGATTCCTTCCCAGAAGGAGCTGGGGTTTTGGAAACTGATTATATTGTTCTGTGTAGATCCTTATCCCCGTTCCCCGGTGTTGTTTTGAGCCATATGATAGCAGAATTGTACCTGGAAATTAAGAAATTTAAAAGGAGAAATTAAGCTTATTTTGTAGGATTCTTTGTTTAAGATTTTTGTTTTTCTGACTCAGAAAGCACCCTGTGGGTTTTGAAATAGTCCAGGCTGGGGACACTGCAGAAAACATATTTCTGCTATACTTTGTTGTAGAATCATAGGGTTGGAAGGGACCTCTGGAGATCATCTAGTCCAACCCCCCTGCCACAGCAGGGTCACCTAGAGCAGGTTGCACAGGAACGCGTCCAGGTGGGTTTTGAATGTCTCCAAAGTTGGAGACTCCACCACCTCTCTGGGCAGCCTGTTCCAGTGCTCTGCCACCCTCAAAGTAAAGAAGTTCCTCCTCATGTTTAGGTGGAATTTCCTATGCTCAAGTTTGTGCCCATTACCTCTTGTCCTGTCCCTGGGCACCACTGAAAAGAGCCTGGCCCCATCCTCCTGACACCCACCCTTTAAGTATTTATAACTGTTGATAAGGTCCCCCCTCAGCTGTCTTTTTTGCAGACTGAAGAGACCCAAATCCCTCAGCCTTTCTTCCTAAGAGAGGTGTTCCAGTCCCCTAATCATCTTGGTAGCCCTTTGCTGCACCCTCTCCAGCAGTTCCCTGTCCTTGAACCGGGGAGCCCAGAACTGGACACACTACTCCAGGTGCGGCCTCACCAGGGCAGAGTAGAGGGGGAGGATGACCTCCCTCGACCTGCTGGCCACACTCTTCTTGATGCACCCCAGGATGCCATTGGCCTTTTTGGCCACAAGGGCACATTGCTGGCTCATGGTCATCCTGTTGTCCACCAGGACTCCCAGGTCTCTTTCAACTGAGCTGCTCTCCAGCAGGTCAGCCCCCAACCTGTACTGGTGCATGGGGTTATTCCTCCCCAGGTGCAGCACCCTACACTTGCCCTTATTGAATTTCATAAGGTTCCTCTTTGCCCAGATCTCCAACCTGTCCAGGTCTCTCTGTATGGCGGCACAGTCTTCTGGTATGTCAGCCACTCCCCCCAGCTTTGTGTCATCAGCAAACTTGCTGAGGGTGCACTCTATCCCCTCATCCAGGTCATTGATGGATTATTGAAGAGGGCTGGACCCAGTACTGACCCCTGGGGAGCACCACTCGTCACTGACCTCCAACTAGACTCTGTGCCCCTAATCACTACCCTCTGAGCTCTGTCTTTCAACCAGTTATCTAGCCACCTTACTGTCCATTCATCAAGCCCACTCTTCCTAAACTTCCCTATGAGGATGCTGTGGGAGACTGTGTCGAACACCTTGCTTAAGTCAAGGTAGACCACATCTACCGCCCTCCCCTCATCTATCCATCCAGTCATGCCATCATAGAAGGCTATCAGATTAGTCAGACATGATTTCCCCTTGGTGAATCCATGTTGAGTACTTCTGATAGCTTTCTTTTCCTCCACATGCCTTGAGATGACGCCCAGAACGAGCTGTTCCATCATCTTTCCAGGGATGGAGGTGAGGCTGACCGGCCTGTAGTTCCCCGGATCCTCCTTCTTGCCTTTTTTGAAGACTGGAGTGACGTTGGCTTTCCTCCAGTCCTCAGGCACCTCGCCTGTTCTCCAGGACCTTTCAAAGATGATGGAGAGCGGCCCAGCAATGACTTCTGCCAGCTCTCTCAGCACTCTCGGGTGCATCCCATTGGGGCCCATGGACTTGTGAATATCTAATTGATCTAATTGATCCCTCACTCGATCCTCCTCAACCCAAGGGAAGTCGTCTTCTTTCCCCGTTACTTGCCCCAATGCCTGGGACTCCTGAGGGTTGGGCCGAGCAGTAAAGACCGAAGCAAAGAAGGCATTCAGTAACTCCGCCTTCTCCTAGAAGGCTTAATTCAATCTCTCTGGGAAAATCCAGAAATAATTTCCCTTGCCTATAAATGTGCCAAAAATTGTATGAATTTGCAAATTATTATTTTTCTCTCTTGGGGCATATCTTCACAGTAGTTTTTCAGTTTTTGCAGAACCTCGTAAGTCTACCCAAAGTACCTTACAGTGAAAAGGATAGGTAGTCATAAAAAAAAAATAATCAAAAAACAAGATCCCAACAACTTAGTCATCTGTTCAGCAGAACAGCTTAATATATTTTATTTACAATACATAACTCTTTCTTTAACAGACTTGGTCTCATCTGTGAAGAGATTTTCAGGGTTCAAGCTTTACACTTAAATGTCAGAAGAACTAAAACCAGATGTACTATATTTTTTATTTTTTAAGCACGATACAGTCCTACACTCTCCATATGCTTCATAGGTTTCTACTAGAGAGAAGGCAATAGTATTAAAGTTACTGAACATCAGGTATAGCCACAGAATACAAGATAAATTTGCCTTTTGTATTAAATAGAATTCTTTAGAATGAAGCTGAGACAAATGCTTGCAAATATGAAATGTTTCATCTTAAATACATAAATGCTCTCTCTTCTACTATTTTTGAATCCACTCTCATACTTCTCTCAAAGTGTTTCAGGATGTATTTAATTTCTGTCACAGTTTAATCTCCTTGAGTGAGATTTGCAAAGGGGTAAAGTACTTGCACCCCCTTGTCTTGTTTTGCTTTTCAGTTCTGGGTTCCCTAGCTTACATTATCTTCATTTTCATCAACACAGTCACTTAATCTAGATATTGAAATTTCAAATTCTACTTGTGTAAGAATTGAATTTTGGAAATATAATGCTAGTTGTGCATATATTAGCATGACTTACAAATTTCAGATTTGGGAAGATATGAAAGACAGCATGTGGAGAAGTTGTCAAAATGTTTGACTGTGTGCACAGTAGTTTTTCTAAAGGTGGTAGTCAGAAATGCAGTCATTCATCACTGTGAAGTCTGAGAAATTCAGAGGCCACCACGTGAGTTTGCAAGTGTTCTCTGTCAGCCTCGAAAGGTGACAGAGATGACGTAGTCCCCAGTCACCAGAAAAAGGCAAGTGCTGTACCTATCCTAAAAGGCCAAAAATACGATTTGGGGAACTAGAAGCCAGTCAGCCTTACTGTGATCTGTGGAGAAAATTACGGACCAGAGGATCTTGGAACACATTTTTAGACACATGGAGAGAAGAAGTTGCCTGAAAATGTATTTTTGCCTCACTGAAATTTTTGCTTTGTTTGTTGAATTGCGCCAAATCTCCTGTCTTACTGCATTGGGGAAGCTATTATATATTTACTGCATACATTATGAAGAAATTAGTTATCCAGAAGTTAGAGGTAGGCAGTAACCACGGGAGAGCAGTAGGAAATAGCATTTTTATCATACGTATGATAATTTTGTACTGATATGAAAAGTAATCCTTGTGTTTTGCATTGATTGAAGCTTTGTGCACAGGCCAGTGCTTTTTTTAATTTTCTTCAGTAACTCCTTTAAATTACAAAGAGATGGAAGAGAGATATTGCCCTATGAAGATCTGATTTAAAAAAAAAAACACAACAGATTAATTTAGCGAACACGGCAAAATACTGCCTATTACATTGGATGTTTTTTGAAAAAAAAAAAAACAAACAACAAACCAACGAACAACACCTGTATTGCATCTCGAATGGAAGTGTGCTGAGGTTGCATTGTCTGTTCCTGTAGAACATGTAACGTTTATCGTTGGAGTCACTGATCATGCCAGCACTTACTAAATTAATCATGCCAGGATTTACTAAATTAATAAAACTTCCAACCTGATGTGGTAAAACCTAATATCTAGACCTGTCTAGTAATAATAGTTACATTTTCCTGCTTACTTGATTAGCTCCTGTTGTTTGCTCCGGATTTGATTTGTCAGCTGCTCTCTACAACTCCTCCATAATCAAATAGAACCTTAATGGCTTTCCTTAAATGCTCAGCTGAATTCCAATATCCACTGTTATGAAAATAAAAATTTGTTTTCAGCCATTTGCTGGTTGTAAGCAGAGCCAATAACTTGTTAAAGTTACACAGTACCTCCTCTTAAACTCCTACTTTTTTGTTGCATGAAGATGAGTTATGTGAGAATGTCTTAGCGGTTTTTTTCCATTTGGTTTGCGGTGGGTTTTTTTTCTTGTTTTTGTTTTTGTTTTAAATTTCACCGGTGAAGACACCTGCAGATTGTCCAGGGTAAAAACAGCTTCATCAGTAGTGGCACTTCTATTTTCTTTGAGACACTAGAAGGTAGCATATGTGACTGCTTTTAACCTCAGAGTTGATGGAAGCTCAGCCTGGATAAAATCAGGATGCTGGCTGAAGCAATCAAAAAAGTGATGGATTTGAGATTTTTTGATTTATTATGCCTTTTAGTTATTCAAGCTCACAGTCTAAGTAAATCACAAATTTCTACTAAACTCCGGGAGCTGCAGCTCCTTGTTTTGTTTAGTTTCTGTGCTTTGTGAGCTAGAAATATGAAGTTTTCCAGTCACTTTCGGTGACATCCAATATGGATTAGTCTTACTTTGCTCAGTAAACAATGTCTATATAGGCTGTGTAAAATTCAGACTCATGTTCTGGAGATAATAGTGCTTTGCATTTACTTTCCAGATGAGGTGCAAATACTTGCCGTTCAGAACAAATCATTTTACAATGTAGCAATTGAGCAACTGTGTTGTTCTCATGCTTCACCTTGATGTTTCAGAACTTCAGTATTCTTTAACAAACCACCTACAGAAATAGTCTTATGAAGATTACAGAAATGACGAAGGAATTGACTAAGACAGATCCTGCTATGCCACAGTACAGTAACAGGGTGTTGTATGGCCTTTACTTAAAAGAACCTATAGTGTAAATGAGTAAAAAGAGACGTGGACTTAGTAAGTATTACGAAGCACAGCAAAAGACAGGAAAAATGGCAAGCAATATTTTGTTATGGGTGTGGTTATTAGGAGTTCAGGTTAAACTCAAGAGAAAGGGCCGGGGAGAAGGCTGAGGGAGTCCTGGGGAATGAGTGCTGCTGCTCACTTTTACCCTAAAAGTGAGCGGAGAAAAGCAAATGTGGAAGAGGAGGGAAGGCTAGAGGAAGCAGTTGGTGCATAACAGATACAATCCAGTCGGCTCCAAACATTTTCAGTGTGCAAAGACCAATGGTTCGGTTGCTCTTTACAGCTGTCCTTGCTGCCTGGTGTCTGTCCTGTTCCTCCCGCAGCCGCGCGCCAAGGAGGGGTAGGGTATCGTTGGGGTTCCCATACCCCAGGGATGTGAGGGCCTCCCCAGGCAAGTCCTGAGCCCTGTGGCCTCTGCCAGACCTCGTGTTCCCTTCCTTGCCAAGCACAGAAGTCCCAGATTTAGCTCCTTCTGCAACTCCCCCAACCATCTGGAGTCCATGCCTCCTTCAGAGCAGCGGGACTAAAGTAGAAATCTAAGAATGGGGTGTGGTTGCATCAGTGCAGACTGCTCTTGTCTTCCTTTTTAAAATTTTAATTAATATTTTGTACATCTGTGTATCTTCAGGAAAATAATGTAAATAAAATTGAATGTTTAATATTTTATGCCATTCTGAAATAACTTTTTAAAAACTTGTTAGAAGCTTTAAAATATGTTGGCTCTTTTAAGCTTTCACACTGGAAAAATCTAAATTTCGAAATGCATGACTTGTGGAGGAGGGAAGAGGCTGGGTATTTAAATGATGGTGTATCCTTTCCCCTTTTGAAAGAACCAAAGCACACTGCATTTTTAATGTTGATAACTCCCCATTAAAAACTTTAAATGCTCCTAAATGACTGTAACGTGCTGAAGGACTGCCTTTTCCTTTCAGATGTGTTAGAATTCATACTAGCACTACTTTGCCCTTGTTTCTGAATTATTTTAATGACGGCAGCCGCTCCGCGAAGCTGTCTGTCAAGATGTGGGTGGCAGGCTATTATTTCACTTCATAAATCATAATTTACAGGGTTTTTTATATCCATCTTGGGGATAAACACTTTATGCTTTGTGTTTTCAGCAGCAATATAAAATGTAATTGATACTTAAAGCAATATGTTAGAAATATGGACACAGAAAGCCAGGAGAGAAAAATCACAAATGTTTAGTTTTTCTGTGGGTTGGTCTACATACTGAGCATTTTTTCCATCTGATTTCATATTCTTAGCACTTCAGCAGAGGATGATGATGAATTACATTTACATGATTGCTGCCTGTAGGTTACTATAAGGATGTTTCTTTAGTTACAGACACTCAACAGATCAGTTAGCTCAACAGGGTCATTTTGTACCGTTTCTCGTGCTGCTAAATATACTTACTGTTTTGTGCTATTGTCTTTCAGATTCATGAAAAACTGCATTATTATGAAAAACAGAACCCGGTGCCCATACTCCATGGTGCAGCAGCCTTGGCAGATGATGTAAGTGTCCCCTGCTGAGATCACTGGTACCAAGTCTCCCAAAAAACTGTCTGCAGGCAGAACTCCTCATAGTGCAAACATATGAATGTAATCCTCTGAGCTGAAATCATAAGAAGCTGCAAATGTTTCCAAAGGTGCTGTCATCACCGGGCTTGTTGCTGATATTACTTTGATTTTTATTCACTTGCCTGTTATAAAAACATTGCATCTAGATAGCCTCTTGTTCTGCTTTAGTAACTACGTAATAGAAATTACAGGTTGGAACTCTACTGGGAGGGGAAAAGCTGTCAGCTATTAGTGTTTTGAGAAAGTCAGAGACAAGAGGAATGCTTTGGAAAAATAAAGACAAATGTGATAGCACGCTGCTGACAGAACATGAAAAATGACAGATAGTACTACAGAAATGAAGCGTATGAAATGCCTAGGAAGGAGGCTTGTTAAAAAAACTCAAAAACTATTTAAGAAAAAGTACAGTAGTGATTTATTGATATTGGACCTCTCCAAATTACCTTCATAACCAAAAAATAAATTGTAGAAGTGGTCGGCATTGATGGAGTAGTTAATTTCCTGTTACTATAATTTTTATTTTAAAGAAAAAAATCCAACTTGCCATTTCTTGCTATTTGGTTAATTCTAGGATTCAGATGAATTGTGCACACACCTGTATAAACTATGACTGAACCTGAGGTAGGCCAGGATAGAGAAATGTTTAATAAACTGTGGTTTAGGTGAAATCCAGAAATCTTTGTTGCAATTGATGATCTCAAGTTGTTTTTTTGAACAGCCAGTATGTATTAGGATCCGTTTCAAATACGACGTTTGAAACTTCACATATTTTATACGTGTTTTAAAATCTTAACTATCCTTTTATATAATTATTAGCTTTTGATTTTTAAATTTTACAAGTGTTTACATGTTGTGAATTGAGAATGGTAACATTTTAACAAAAAACTAAATTAAACATACTTGAAGTCTGTTGAAAAAAGGATGTAATGTAGTTCATCATGTTTCAGTAGGAGGAGAGCTATACTGTGTAACATACCCAATATAATAATGCATCAGCTTTGACATCAGGCATATATTAGTAATATTTTTTTAACCTTCAAGTAGCTCTGAATAATGTTGATAGTAATTTTGAAAATTAGAAAGCTGGTTGAAATTCTCTTCATTAAGTTCTTGGTGACATATTAATAATCCTTGTTAACATTTGTGTTACGGATCTCTGGGCTAAAATTCTTAATAAGAATCATTTCTTATTTTTGGATGCAAAACTTAGTTCTTGATATTTTCAGAAATGCTGAGCAATCTCATTCTTTGTTCAGCCCCATTTAAAGTGTATACTTTTGGAAATCCCCAAATTAAAGTACTCTTTCAGTCCTCAGATGAGAGAGGTTGGGGTTTTTAACCCTGTGAATGTATTGTTATGTATATATGGTTGTATTTCTAAAATGTACCTGTGTTGGGACATGAGTGTCTCTAGACATCTGCCTTCTTTTTAAGCACAGCTTCTTTTTAAAGATCCTCTTGCTGGTTCTTCATTTCTGCGTATGTGTAGCTGAACAGCTGGTTTTATGGGCACTGTCCCATAGAACAAGGATGGTCTTTGGCAGCTGGAGTCAGGCTGGCACACTGCAGGATTCTCCGTGTTTCAGTAGTTATCAGCAAACTTTGAGGAAGTTCATTTACGTGCAGGGGGTTTTGTAACTCTAAAACCCACGAAGTTTCAGCATTAAAGTGCTATTCAGTTCTTGGCGCATTTATCCAACTAGTTGTCAGCTTCAGGGATTTAAGAGCATGTTGGTCATATAAAACACACTTTTATTTCAGTAGGCTTTGAATTAATGTTTTGTTTTCCTAGTGATAGTAACTGTTCTATAGTTAAACAAAGAAGGAGATATTAACAAGTGCCTATTTCCTGGTTGATTTAAAATGCAAATTTGAGGTGCTGCTAGCGTAAATAAAAAATGGAGTGTGTTTTTATTCTTGTGTTATTTTATAAAGCAATTTCAGAGGTAACAATTGTGGTGAGGCTTCTTTTCTAAACATTTTCATATTCCTCACTGTCATGTGTTCTCTCTCGTCACCTGCAGTGACTTTTAGGCTGAATTTCCCATCAGAGATTTTGTTTGCCTCTGATTTTGGAGCAACAGTGTCTGGCGTAGGACTCTTGATTACATGCAAATATTCTAATCATTGCTGGCAGCAGACGTACATATGGCAAATAAGGCCCCTAGGTTATTAGAAAGACTGTTCTGACAAAAGAAGTTTCAGAACTTTCTCCAGAAGCTTTACACCCCCAGGCCCTGGTGCTCCCCGTCTCGCCAGCCTCACTCCATATCTGCCCTTCTCTCTTGCTTTGTTTTCCCCTCTCTATAATGGCAGCTCTTCATAAAGAACTTGGTGAAATGTTATGATTCCCTCAACAAAGAATCATAGAAGAGGTTCTCAGCCAGCTTTTCCTGCAGTCTTTGGCGCAGGAGGTGATGGGCACGATTTCAGTGTGCCCACAGTATTCCATATAGTTTGTACTGCTGCTGGTAGCTGTCACAAATACCGGCACTTCAAGAACGACAACAAATAAATATCCAGTCCAAAAGCGCTAGAAGCACAAGAAGCAGCTCTGGTGGTACCTGTTTGCTAATCTGGAAACATGGCTTTGTCTTCCTCCCCTGTCGATCTTTGTCTTCCTTCTCCTCATGTAACTCAGGTTGTTACATGGTGCTTTAAGGCTTTTATGAAAGTATTTGGAAAAAGCTTGTAAATTGTATGAGAGAAAACAAAATTTTAATTATTTAATTTCTGAACAAATATTTTCTAAATTATGGGATTAAAAAGTTTGTTAAAGCAGTAACAAAATATTCTTTCTGTTTCTCACTGTGCTTAAACCCTATGTACCTGCATTTGTATTTGCACCACCAAAGCAAACGTCAGTTCTGCTGAAGTTAATAGATGCTTGTGCACAATTCATCTGAGAAACGCTGAAGCAGTCATTCTTACTCAGTGATTACTAGTTTTCATCAATGAGACACAAATGAATAGATTTTATTCTCTAGTGATGAGTACTACAAGCTAAAGAATGAACCAAGGGGAACCTGTGTCATATACCTCCTGCCATTCCTATCACGGATTATTTTCAGTTTTGTAGAGCTTTTCCATAGAACATGCAGACTAGATTGCAGGCAGATTACCTCAATACTTGTCTTTATGTGCCTAAAATATTTAGTTCTGACCTTTCCTACAGAGATTGTTTTCTAATCTTTCAGTATTAAGACACAAATATTGTTAAGATTAGCACTGATGTATTTGATGGATCTTTTTATCTATGAATTATAGTTAAAAGGCTGTGGGACTGTCGGTGATGAATTTTTGTTTTGGTCCTGGTACCCCTGTATTAATTTGAAGGTTAAAAAAAGGTATTCAAACCATGTCTGATGTCTAGAATTGCTTCTAGAATTGTCTATTATATATAATTATGCAAAATATGCTTATATCCATTTATCTTGACAATTTATACAAAATGAAAGTACAAATTTAAAATTAGGCTAGATGAATGAAATTGCTTGCTGCAAATAACCAATCTTTCTTTCAGACATTTTTATGGTACTGATTTAATGCAAAGAAAATAAGTCATTATCTGAAATCACGTTTTGGATTATGACCCATGTAGCTTCAGAATTTCAAACTAAAGTTCAGTGTTGTGAAATATGTTTTAGCTTTTCCTTCTTCTGGAAAAATAGTTCAAGTCTGAAATCCTGCAGTAAAACATGCCTCTTGAGTCCAAATTAGTTGAGAATGTCGTGATAAGAAAAACTCAAGACATGAGCCAAATAGCTGCGGGATTAAACGTTAGAGTGCTGCTCTATTGTTCACCAAACCACAGTTTTGTAGTATAACCAAACATAAATTACTGATCTAGTTGTTAGGACATAGCTTGTGCATTTTAGGGGCTTGAATTGCTGATGACCTGTTATAAACTATATTATGATTAACCTGCTTCACATTTAACAAGCTCCTTCCAGTGTATGTGTAAACATAATAAAAGGTTCAGATTGCTTGCACTGTAGGGGCACTTTGCTTTCTTATCCCAGTCCTAAACAGCACAGCTACTGTGGGTTTTTGGAAGCAGCGTGGATTTCACCACCTCATTCGAAACTGTTTTTTATAGACAGTGTCAAAGTTTGATCCAGTCATTTTTACAAGCAGTCCTTTGTCTGCACGCAAAGGACCATTCACTTAAATGAAGTGCTGGGATTTACCCCCATCGCTATAAATCAGAATGTGATCTGGCTGCACCCTCGCCAGAAATGATTACTTGTGTTAAACTGAGCCAAAAGGCCTGGCTTAAATCTGGTCCACCGAGGGCCAGAAAAAGAAGCGCGGTGATTGATGGTGTTTTTCTTCATGCTGGCTTCTGTTTGAACACGCTGGAAAGTAATAACCTTGAACAAGATAGATTCTGGGTTGTCACTGATGCGCTGGGTAAAACAACGCTTTGCTAATGGTCTCCGTGTCAATTCCATCTCCCACCCAGCTGGCTGAGGAGCTGCAGAGCAAACCGCTGAGCAGTGAGATCAGAGAACTGCTGAAACTCCTCTCAAAACCCAATCTCAAGGTGAGGATGTGTTGCACCTGCAAAGTCCTTTCTGCAGGGGTGTCTGCATCTGCTTCCTCGGGCTGCGTGGGGGTTTGTCTGCTTTAACAAATATGCGTGCTTTAAGAAGGATTGAACGTTAATCGGAAATACCTGTTATGAAGAAACACATTTAATGTCGCCCATAAATTATTATGCTGTTACTGATACTTGTAAAAGGAATTCAGTGGAAAGCCATCGTTTATTTCCAATGGTTATTCCAAAAAGTGCATACTTGATTTTTTTTGTGTCTTTTGCTAACTTTTATTGTATGCACTTTGTAAATTTATTAAAAATGTGGGTTTACTAAGGGGTTTTCAGTCATACTGTTGATTTAATTGCACTGTGCATCAGTAACACAACCTGATACTTGGAACAAAAATCCTGATGGATATTATTTGTAAAAAAAAAAGCTAATTTTGAAAACTCCTGGGGTTCTCTGTGGTATTTTTGTGGAACTTGGTACCTTTTATCTGACAGTAGGCTTTGGAACCATTGAATCACTCAGGTCGGAAGGAGGTTGTCTAGACCAACCTGCTGCTCAAAGCAAGGTCAACACTGAGTTCAGAGCAGGTGGCTCAGGGCTTTCTCCCATCAGGTCTTGAAAATGGCTGGGAGCAGCTACTCCACAACCTTCTGCATGCAGCCCGCTCCCGTTACTAATTGTCGTCCTAGTAAAAACTGTTTCCTTACATCCAGTGAGAATGTCCTCTGTGTATCATTCCTAATGCACACTATCAGATTACTTTTCCACTTTAAAGAGAACAAAGAACTTAGTGCTGTAGTTGCATATTGCAATGCTAATAAAATGCAGCAGTTGATAAGTTTAGAGGAAAAACTGTGGAGTGGAAAGGAGCCCTTTTTAAGACAGTTGCTTCTTTATATAACCTGTAAAACACTGATCTCAAAACATGGACACTACAATAGCCTTAAAGCGCTACAGAATTTCAAAGGCCAAGTATGCCTCTTTTTTAAAGATTTTTTTGCACAGTTGGTTATTCCATAGTTTGCAAAGTTACAAGCTGCTTTTTGCTGAAGGGGTAAGCAGTGCCAGTGGTGCATTGCAAGAGGAAATGTTGGTGTGTTGGTGCATCAAATTGCAGAGATTCTAAGCTTCGCTGTAGGTGTTTCCTTAGCGACTGTCCACGTGCATTTCATACTTCTTAAGCTTTAGTGGATTGAGTCTGGAGACAGCTCATATGCCGCAAGTGCACCTCTCCGTTTTTTGCTTTCTCTTTCTCTCTCCCCTCCTTGCTCCCCTGCCCTCACTCACTTTCTTTCTCATTCACTCACTCTCTCTCACTGACTGTTCCTTGAAAGCGATTAAATGCAGTGTGATAATCTTAGTGGGATTTCAGGAAAAGAAGTGCTTTACCCTCAGCGTGGTTAATGTGACTGAACAACCGCAGTAACTCAGCAAATGTCCGTCTTGGCTGCAGGAGGAGACGGCCAGGTGCAGGGCACCGAGCCCTTTGCGTGGCCAGACTGCCTGATCCTGCACGAGGCACACACAATTCCCTGCCCTGCGCAGCTTGCAGGTGTTTGTGGGAGTTCGGGGAAAGAACTGACAGTATACCTGATACTTTTTCCTATTCATTATCTTCTCCATCCACCTTCTCATGCCTGGGAGAGATGGTAAATATCTCTGCTCCCTCCTCCATTATGTTGACCAGATGACAACGTGGGGCTCAGTATTTCCAGTTTCTACCCAGAGGCGCCCTCGGGTCTGTTCAGCTGTATCTGAGCTTATGGCATACGTTGCATAAGATTTTCTAGCCCTTCACTATTAGCTTGATGGCTGGAGACAGTTTCTTTGTTTCTTTCCTTCTAGATTCCCGGGGCAAAATGATGACTAGAACAACTCTTTTCCACATGTCTGAAATTACTTGGCATAATTGATGTCTTTTCCAATGATTTTGCGTAGGCTTTATCTAAAAACTTGTATATGGCTTAATGTGGGATTGACTTAAACTGGCTCCATGTTATTCTGCGGGGAAAATTTTCCTCTCCTGACCTGGCTTATAACTGCAGTGTTAGCTGGAGCTTCCACTTTCCTACAGCTCGGCTCTAATGTTGATGGTATGATGAAGGATGGTTAGGATTAGTTTACTGCCCTACATCACTGCTTCCACAAGTTTGATGGTGTAAAGGGGCAGGTCTAGGAAGATGATTATAACTTCACAGGCTTGGTTAACGTGCCAAAAAAGGCTGGGAGAGGTTTCCAGCAAATGCCTCAGTAGATGAATATTTCTGTATTTTCATTTTGTTTTACAAAATTGTTATGTTTTATATATTCCTGAGTGTTTGCATCTGATGAGTAAAGCTTTGACAAATTTGAGGTATTCTTGGTTTCTGTCCATAGAGAGATGTTTTAAAGAAGAAAATAATTTCTCTGAGGCAGTTATATTTATCAGACCTGAGATTTTCAAAATCTCAAAAGTCGTTCGAAGGTTTTGTCAGGTGTATTTTCTTTCAGAAAAAAATAAATCAGGCATTTCTGGTCTTTTAAAAACTGGATGCAATATCCAGTTACACTGAGTGGGGTTTTTTTCCTGCTCTAAAATGTGGCATCCGTTAACATAATTAAATGAACTAATAATGGTTGTGGTTTACCTTGTCTGATTAAAACAGAACTCTCTAAGTAGAACAGAGCACGTAGCTGTGGGAAATCAAGTGGATTTGTTTATCTGCGTGTGAGATACTGCGTTTACGTTCTAGATTTAAAATATAATTGCGTCCCATGGATGCAGGCCAGCCACACCTATTGTTTTTAATTTCCAACGTTGAGTGAAGACTTACAGTTTACATTCTGTAATCCTGCTATACCTTGTTAAAGATAACAGCAAGTAGAACAGTATTTCCATACCTTAGAACCTGAATCCAGTTCAATGCAGCATTTGATTTTTAAGCAGACCAGAAATTAGCTCTTTGCATGCGTCTTGTTGTCTGTATATCTTCAGTTCTTTTCTGTTATAACCGCAAGTGTGCGATCAGATGTTTGCAATCAGTTGAGGAAGATAACTGTTAATAAATGCTTACACTTCCAGAGTACACGTATGCAAGTTTATAAGGCCTCCTGAGCTGGTTGTTAAAAAAAACGGCTTAAGAGTTTAAAATGTTAAAGTTAGAATGATGGTAAATAACCAGAAGTAGATGTACTGAAACTTACATTGCTGTGCTTGTGTTTCTTAAAGCTGTGAGGGATGTGGAGATTTTGTTTGGTTGGCTTTATTAAGTTGTGATAAAATATAAACCTTAAAGATATCTTAAAGGTATAAAACATAAAGATATATAAATTCATGGCCAGGCCAGCCCGTGGGCAGTGCTGCGTGGCTCTACTCTGAATGGTGTTTGGACCGAAGGGAGGACATGGATCTGCCTGCTGGAGCTCTCTGTAAACTTATTTTAGATTACTGAAAGTGAAGTTTCGGTCTTCCATGGCTGCCTGTGTTTATGGGTTTTGTAGCAGCAGCACTGGCCGAGTGTTTCGCGCTGCAGTGGGAGAGGCTCTGGACAGCCTCTGGGTTGGCAGCATCTCCAGCTCTTCCCCTTCTCCTGCTCAGGTCTCACAAGGCCGACGGGAGCTTGATGCACCTGTGTAAAACTTGCTGAGCGCAGACCCTGCCCGCTGGCCTTTTTTCTGACACATGTTTAGACTTTTTTTTTAAATCCTTTGTTCAGTTTAGGAGCTGGTGCTTTAAATTAATTGCGTATTAGATAATCTGTGTAGTGCTACTAGCGTTTCCATTCTAAGTGTTAGGTGCCATAGCACAAGAGCATAATCCGTATTTATTTTTGAAGTTATTTGAAATCTGAAAAACTAAAACAATTAACTATAGGAATTAACATTTTAGGCACTTATTTTGTTGGTGTGGCTGTAAACAAAAAAGACTAAAAAGAATGGACCATCTTTTAGTCCATTGAAAAATATTATCCTAATTATACTCACTTTGAGACAGACTTGGGATATATTATTCAGATCTAACTAGCTCTTAACTTCACGTTTATAACAGGAGTCACATTCCTGATCATTACTTATTGAAATGAGCAACTTACCATTTGAAGTTAATCCCTATTAGGGTAAACTTAGTGTGTTTTAAATTCATATAAAATAAGTCCTTTGTGGTCATCGACGTAATGGGCAGAACAGTAATTATTTTAAAAGTTTATGCCACTGTGCTAAAACTATTCTGAAGGATGTTTATACTTATTATGACCCAGAGGAAATTAAGCTTTTTTAACCTCCTAAGAATGCCAGTGGTGGTTCTGCCTGTTTCAGCTGAGTTTATCTTCTGTTTATGCGCGCTGAAAAGTTTGCCAGCTGCTAATCTGAAACATAAACCAGGTACCTGAAGAAGGGCAGAAGGCAGGGCTGAGAATGACCTCAGTGCATCAGGGTGCACGAGAATGTGAAGTTTTTGGATTAGTTTGGGCCCTGTACCTGTAGCCATAGAGGGGACAAGCGGTGGACATATTTGAATTATTTTTCTTGGCTTCTCTTTCATTGCTGTAGAATGAATAGAGTTTTGGAAGTAATTTTAAGTTAACTTGCAGCATGAAGGGAAAACCGCTCTCGTATGACTGGGAATGCTTTCAGATTGACTTATCCATGGACAAATTCAGTGTGCTGTTCAGAGGAAATACAGATTCTTTAAGTTGTTTTCAGTTTTTTTTAAATTGCATTCAAATGGCAAAGATGCATTCACCAGAAAATTGTAAATAGGATTTACTCTTGCTGTTATATTTGCAAGTCATTTGAGATGTAAGTGACTTTCAGTTTCAGAAAGCATAAACAATTTGCATTGGTAAACATTTTCAACTAATAAGTACCTTCTTGGCTTTCCTTCAGAATAGAACTATGAGTTAAACAAAACTAAAACTGCAGATAACGAAGCCAGGGCACTTTGTTCTTCATATAAATGTTTCCTATATTTGTTTAGGTTTCTTTAAAAAAAGAAATAGTGCTTCTTTTAGCTTGAAGCAGAACTTTTCCATTGTCCTGTGCTGTTCTGTTTTTCTTGTATTTACAGGGAAGTTTGTAAATTCTGGCCTTTATTTGATAAACAACTCCTGAGACCATCATCCATGCCATCTGAGGCTTACTAGATTTGCACAGTGGCCTAATAAACTGTTCTGATCAAAGCGCTACTTGTTCTGTTAAAAAAAACAAACATTTTAAGCACTTATCAGCAGAGCCTCGTAAAGCTGCCTTGCAGTCACTGGCAAAAATTGACAATATAATTTACTGTGCAGGAAACAGCTGGCATTTTTCTACAAGAACTTTAACATACAAAGCACTCAAAATATTGGGCTATAATAACATAAAGCAAAATCTGTTTTTGGCTTTGAAAAATTCATGAAGCATTTCTTGTAACAAGTAATTAAAAAAAAATCTTAATCTAAACTTTGTCATCTTTCCACCATTTCCTTTGTAATTAGACTTGCCGAGGATTTTCCATCAGGGCTTTTTCATTGAAATATGCAGTTTCTGCAAAGTCAGCATTTTCCACTGCAAATTGTTGGGATTTGCCTACAACTGTTCAGGTTTTGCATCTGGAAAACCCAATACAAATTTCGGGTCAATTAACATCTGAGCTACATTTGGGCTGTTACTTTTATCTCAAGCTCTTGAGGACCTTTTGTCCCCGTCCCTTTAGAGACCTGTCTTCCCTAATGCACCCATGTTTTCTATTTTTGCTCATGTCCTGGGAGAGTGTTCTCCTCCTCTTTATGAAATATTCATGCTCACACATGGTAACACAGACTACAATTTCTGTGCAAGAAGTGTAATTTCTCATGATTTATAACTCTCTACTCATCAGTGGTCTTTGAGGTTTGCTGGTAGGACAGGTTACAGGAGTTGTGTTCTTATACTAAAATATTTTGGTGTACAAACTAGCTTTACTTCATTAATATTGTGAGCTGGAGTACATTGTACTTCATAAGTCAAATGAAAAGTTAACTACCTAATCATCTTTTGTAAAAGCAGGTGCCATTAATTTGTAAATCTGCAAGAGCCTGCTTGATTTTGGATGGTATGCTGTGAAGTATCAGCAGTGAGAAAGAAATAGGTCTTTTCCACCTAAGCAATATATGCAAATTGTCACAACAATAAGCAAGGACCACAGCACTGATGGTTTGATATTGTTGGTTGATGGATAACCCGTAGATGTTCTGAGCATACCAGCCATGAAGCTGGGGAAGAGGAGGCAGTACTGGGGAGACTTTTGTTAGCAGGCAAGCACGATCCTTCTGCCCAGTATTTCCTGCCTTTAAACTATTCGCCTTTAAACTATTTGCCACTTTGGGAAGCCCTCCATCATGCAGTTTGGCAACCTTGTTAGTGGAAAAATCGGTTTTATTTTTATTCTTAACTCTCTTCGGCTTCAGACCTTGACTTCCTATTTCCATTTCCACTTGCACCCATAATTCAAACGAGTTTTTTACAGAAAACTTTTTTTGGGTGGGGAGCACTGAGAGAATACGTTGCTGTCTTTATTTTTGGAATGTTCATGTTAATGGAATGGAATAAGTAAAACAAAACAAAAATGTAATAGCGAAATAGTCCTTTTTAAAACGGCAAGAAAAGCCTTGATTTTTCACATCTGACAGGCAGAGAAATTCAGAAGGCAGTTGTGGCACACTTTTAATGTGGTAGGAGCTCACAGAGCATACATATAACAATATACAACATATCATAACCATCGTGTCAAGGAGGTGAAAGAATACTGTATGAATATGTTTAAGTAACAACCATCGTGTTACCCTGGAAATGTTCTCAGGTCTGTCTCATGTGATAAGTCAGCTGATGTCCAACGGACAGCTTGTCTCTCAATCCTAGACATATGGATAGGAGAATGCTCACTAGCTGCCAAGATATAATAAACAAAGTGATAGATAAAATAAACAAAAGTGAAGCCAGGCAGGTTGGCAGCAGAAAATAAAAGAATTGAAAAGTAAATCAAAGACATTCTTTGGTTTTATATACAGACTTTCCCACATGAAGGCACCAACTCTAACCCATGTAAGAATGTTGAATGGCATACATGTAACTATAGCATTCACGTACAGCGCATAAAAGTTGGCAGTATTACTAAAGCTGGAAATTTAGGAGGAGGGAAAAGTCGCTATGGGTAAAATCACATCCCATTCAAGTAGCAATTCTGTTCAGCTGGTGAAAATGGAGAAACTGCACAATACAAAGCAAATAATCCATTTTTCAGTTGTCGTCTTTTTATGCTGCTTTTTCCTGCAGCAGTGCTTTTCCTTTGCATTTGCCAGGCCATATTGCATTTGAACTCTCCATACACTTATTGAACGGCCTTCTCTTTTCTCATTCATTGATGAATCTGTTCAGTAGTGGTCCAGTGTGGTCTCATAATCTTTTTTTTTTCTATTCTATTTCTATTTTCTATTCTTTTTCTATTTCTGCTTATTCCTGGGTTTCTAGTCAGTGGCAAGACTGATTATGTCTGATTCCCATGATTGTGTAACTTGTAAATCTATAAGGATCTTTATCACAAATATTTTGGAAAATTGTAAGCTTTTTTCTTATACCTGCTATTTTGCTGGCCTTTTAAAAAGAATGTTACTATTTAAGAGGCAGGATTTATTCTGCTGCTGTACCAGATCTATTTTTAATACTTTATAATTCTTTAGTTACAACTTTATTAAGTACTTATAAAAGATTTACTTATATAGAACGGTGAAGGTAACACTCACTGTAGCTTTTCAGTTCTCCAGAACGATACTTGAATTTAGTGCAATTGATATATAGAAAAACTACTTCTAGTATTCAACATAGGAAGAGTCCAAAGCAGGCAAAAGTAATTACCTTAAAAACTGAACTAGTTCGATATTTTTAGTTAGGTGTCCATGTAGTATAATAATCTGTAGCTGAATTTTAGACCTACTTATCATAAATAAATATATGTTATTATTTTCTGTATCAGTAAATGTTTTTAAGAGTTTAGACATAATGCTGTTGTCAAAAAGCGCTGGGTTGTTTCTAAAAGACACTTTTTCAGAAAGAGCAACTGCAACCTCAGCTTTTACTTTTATTTAGTTTATATTTTCACTTGATTTCTTTTGGGGGTGTGTGTCTTCAGCTGTTTTTCAACCAAGAAGAGAGATATGCTACCACTGTAGACGCTTAATATTGTCAGGATGCTGCCACTTCTTCAAAAAAGTAATTGATCGAGGATTGCCAAGACATTGGAAGAGTTGCTCCTGTCTCTGCATTTTCCACTCTGAAAACCATCTATTTGTGTTCTTGGAAGTTACTTAAATAGGGCTTAAAGCTTCAAGAACACTTTATCTACATGAATCACGTTGCAAATGTAAAAGAGACTTTGTTCAGATTCTTCACTACTGATTTAAAATCAGAGCTTATTCTGCCATTATCCACAACTGAGGAAAAACATAGGGCTGTCATCTGGAAGAATATTAACACCTTTACCAGATGACACGGACGGGCTGTGTGTTTCTGTGAACACTGAGAGTAGTTCAACTTTGGAAGCGTCTCCAGGGGCTTCAAACAATGAGCCAGAGGAAGCAGGAGTCTGAAGATGCAGAAAGTTCACTTTTCTCTTGGCTATTGCTGTCTGGCTACCAGCTGCAGGTAGACCCATCAGTTCAGACTGGTGAATCTGAAATCAAGAAACTGCATTTTCAGCCAAGGAAATTACCCTTTTGTGAAAGGAAGTTCATATAGTCATGAATAAAGTCCACCATGGTAAGAGGAAAAAGTAATATATACTGAATATTGATGCAACTGAGATGTTGCTATGCTAAGAACATTAAAACATGGTAGATATTAAGAACACTAAACCATAGATGTACAGTGTGTGTTTTTAATATTTTGAATCACTACTGTGACCCAACTGCATCAAAGTCAAATTGGAAGAGAACGAGATTTAATTGCCAGCTGGACAAGCTTGAACTAGAGGACAGCTCTGGTTTAAGTACAGATGGGACAGTTGCAAGCATGGAATGTTTTTTCTCTGTTGTATATATGTAACTGCTGTCTTCTCACACAATATATCATTTCTGGGGATTTTATGGAGAATATGTAGGAAAAATACAATATTTGAAGGATGGAAAGAAGTAAATTAGCCCTGATTTTTTTTTTTCCCCATGAAGTGGTACACCCATTGGTTTCCTGATTACAAACAGAAAATTATGTCTAATTTAAAGGATGTTATTTCACTTTTCCTACCATCACCGTCAAAGGTTTTTTGCTTATGTTGATTGAATAGTATAAATTATTTTCAGTAGGAAATGTAAAATGTGCTCATTTCTTTGGAAGTTAACTGATTTCTTTAACGTTATGTACTGTATGTATCTAACTTGGGAATTTTGTTCAGAACAGAAAATCTCAGATTTCTGTAGGGAAGTGATTAGATCAGAAAGAATCAGAAGCAATAATACTACTTTTCTGCCTGATAAGTGGTTACTGGAACTTGTGTACTCTCTCACTGGTTCTACTGCCAAAAAATAATAATTCGGTTCACTGTTATCCCAGCCATTCTCTGGTTGCTTCAGCAGCACTGACGAGTTTCTCCTACCTATAGTTTTATTGCTTGCTTCTGCTTCTAGATTCATGCTTCCTGCTTTAGCCAAGCTGGAGAATTCGGCTAATGTGGTTCTTCTTATCTGTCAGTTGAGATGCCTGTTCTTGATGGCCCTCTTAGCCCTTCTCTTGCGTGAGGATTAGGGTTGCACATACTCCCACAGCAGCCAGTGTTGGTGGACAAGATGCTGCCATGTGCTGCCCTTTTCTGATGGCTGTTTTACCGCCCTTTTACTGGAGAATGGAATTCATCAGTACATCAATGTAAAATCTAGCTTATTGACTCAAGATAGTAGGATTAAAGACTAATTCTCCTGTAGAAGAAGAAAGGTCGTTCTCCCTGCCTGCAATCTAAATTTTTATCTCCCTTTTGCCCTGTTACATTTGTTCTTAAACATATAGCTTGATTCTGAAACCTTATATTTTTATCCCTTCTCCAAATTGTTCCCAAGTCAAATTGCTTTTCTGTGCCTAGAGCCTTGTATGCCATCACCATTATGCTTCAGCTTTCTGCTGGTTTTGTTCTCCTGCTTTCTAAATTCTTGCATGTGTTTGGCTGTTACGACTCCTGTGCTTCTCCTTCCATTCTGATACTCTTGACGGTCTTTTCCCTCGGTGGGTTCAGTCTCCTCCCAGCTCTTTCAGCTTTCCTTCTTTGATGTCTGTTGCTGGATGACTTAATTCACCTTCATTTTAACATTATGCAACTTACTCATAAATCGGCCTTTCCAGTCTTGAATAATTTTCTCCACCAACATTTTCGTCTTGTCTTTTTGTATTTCTGCTGTAACCTTATCACAAAGGAAAACATAATATGGCCAGAGCTCTCTGGAGGACAAGCTCTGCCAGGCGAGTTGCTGTGGTTGCTGATGAAGTTGCTTTTCTCCTCCGGTGTAACTTCTCTGTGCCAGCCGCAGTGGAAGTTACTGTCACCATAGCAAAGCAAAGAGGTGGGAAAATGTCTCTGTCTCACCTGATGGAGTTCAACGTGAGCTGCCAGAGAAGGTGGCTGCTGCTAATGATCCAAGCTGTGGACTGGGACAGCAAAGTCATGGCCCATTTTGTTCCATTTTGCTGACTCTGCTGCCAGGGCAGTAATGGACTCCATCAGCGAGGGAGCCAGCAGCTGGGTTGGCGGGGTCACAGTCTGCTGCAGCTGTTGCCTCTCATAAAAGGTGGTTTGAGTCCCTACAAATTTTATGTCAATAATCTTGACCATTAATTATTTAATATTCTAATCTTGTTTTTTAAAGTACCATATAGAAAAAGGCTGCTTTTGTTTCTTTGTCCATTCTGTCTGGTTTCTTTATTTAACTTACTGTTTTCTAAAATGTTTTTCTAGTAAATAAAAAATATTTCTGAAAAATAAGGCTTAAATTGAGATTTTTTTCTTTTTTATTTAATAATGAGAATTTAAAAACATAAAAGAGCTGTGTTTGCGAGTCAGGGGCTACTTGGAGTATTTTTACTTTTACAGATCTCAAAATATAAACAGAAGCAAAAAATAATATAAAATTTGTCATTGTTTTAGAGGAGCAAAAATGTAGTCAGTGTAATTAAATGATACGCATTTTTCAAAATATAGAAGTGTTTTCATTAACAACATTCTCAATTTAAATAAACATTAAAAGTTTCAAAACAGTTTAAGAAAAAGAACTCTGAATGTTTCCAATGTCAGATTTTCTTTGTGTAAGTTGATAGTGTAAAATTTCAATTTATAAACTGTGAAATGATCAGTGATAGCTTTAATATGAAAAATACAGCACTAATTCTTAGACATTTCAGAGGTCTGATGAAAGTATTCATTTCCAGCTAGATCATGTCTAAGAATTTAGCTGAACATCAATATTTATATTTAGGTAGTGCAGGAGTTTGAATCATACCTTCTTTCAAGTTCTAAATATGGACCATGTTTGCATTAGTGAATCATAAGCGTAGAACTTAGAGCTGAAATAAAATCTTTTTCTCCAGAGTTGCTTAAATATACATGACCCTAATCTTGGATCGTACATGCATAGTTTCAAAGAGTTGTGTATTTGAAAACAAAAATAAAATATAAAAAAATAGTAAAATGTCATCTGCACTTCTTGCAGTTTCTTGTGATAGGCAAAAATTAGTATCATGGAGTATAAAACTGCAGTGAATAAATAGATCACTTAAGTACAAGAGAACATTACTACCTTTATGTTGCCTTGCGCATTTGCTGCACAATTATTCTGTGCAAATTTTATTCGTGATAGGATCCAATTTTTATTTCTTGGCATTTGTAATTTGTTTGTTTTTAAAAAAGTCCCAACCTTTTCTATAAAAGTCTAGTCTGATAGATAGCTTTTTGGACTAATCATACACTATATTAACTGCACAGCACAAAGAATCTGCTGAAGAAATGTCCCTTTACTCTGTGAATATGGTCATTTTTTCATGTGTTCAGGACATTAGGAAGTTCTCTCGAGGACAGGCTCTCATCACCTCTAGTTGAATACATTAAGTGAAATCAAAATAGCTTTATAAGTTTTGCTTGTGGATTAATTATTGTGGGATGTCTATGCTGCTGACTAATGTCTATACTGCTGACTATTTCAAGAGCAACTACAGTGGACAGGGAGTAGTGTGTTAGAAGAAGCAATGATGGAAGACGAGCAGGAAAGAAATCTTAATATATTCGGTATACAGCATAAACAAGTTGTGATGACAGAAGCTTTACTGGAAACTTGACTGAGAAAAGACACATCATTTCTGGCATTCGTACTCTTGCCTAAAATATGCATCTTTGCACCAAGATAAAATAATACCAGAGTTTGGGTAAAAGATCTTATGTTGAAAACTGTAGTACGTTGTGGTTTAATATGTTTTTTTGGGAGGAGGAGGGAAAGGGTTGATAAGTTCCAGTTGTTGTGAGTGCAGAAAAGCATCATAAATTCCAGACGTTGATTGGCATTGGTTTGTAATACTTGGGCTGCATCGTTCTTTTGCGTGCGGTGTCCAGGAGCTTGATCGGGCAGTCAGAGATGGGAAGTATCTCATTAACACTGGTGGCATAACTCACTGCAGTAGTGGACAGAATCTGGTTTGCAAGTTTCATTGTCAAGGGTAGGTTCTTTTGAACATGTTTTAAGTTGCTACCCTTTACTCTGGAAGTGGTGCTTTAGATTATTTTCATCTGTTTTCTCTATCTGCCTGATTGTTTTTAAACTGCAATATAGAACCTCATTAAATTGAGCCAGTCCACGAATGTGCCCTAGCTTTATGTGGAAAAATGTAATTGCAGAAGACTAGTTTTAGAAGTCTTACTGAAGCCTGAAGTAAAAGCAAACGCTACTTTTGTTTTACTATATCTTTGATATTTCATATACATCTTTAGAGGACTGCATGTGATTGCATGGCTTTTACATACGTAATGCTTCATAATGCATATTTCCAGGAGGAACCGTAATTGCTAGCCTGAGATTTTTAGCTCAGATCTAAAGTAAAACTAATCTTTGGTGGGAGAGAGCTGGTAATTTCTGATGGTAAATAGTAAAAATATATAACTGTGCCTTGGGAAGAAAACCAGAAATAATTAGTTAGATTGTGTTGAAACAATTTTATCAATTTGTACAATATGCATAGAAATTAGTAAAACAATAGCAAATTACAGTGAAGCAGGCATGATCTTCCTCTGTGTTTATGTTGTTGAAGACTTAACTTCAAATTTAAACTGCAGAATTTCAAGATTACCATACACGCTTTGCCTTCTGCTTTTGACATGATAGCTTGCAGCATTGCCTGGAAATTGTTTTCTGTTGTTACAATCTCCTCCATTCAGGAAAAAAAAACCCGGAATAGCATAATGGAAGTGTAATGCTTTTTTAAAACATTTACACTATCCTTGATAACATACAGTTTCTGGTCGTTTGTGTACTTAGTCTAATATTATCTGCCTTTTATTAAGTAGCAAGTAAACTGGCATCAGAGAAATGTAGCCATTTTCTGTTCTTTATTAAGGAGTTTCTTCTTAACCATTATTGTAATTGTTACAATAGATTCATTATTACAGTCATTGGTATAATATCATCTGATATCATCCATGTCAACAATGTTGATTTGTTCTGCTTTATCCTAAATATCTCAATGTTTTCCAAAATGCTTTATTTTTATCGTTGCAAATTACCTCTGCTATTTAGACTCGAACTTTTGTAATATTGACTCTTTGGGGAAAAAATATCAGGTCAGAATGTAAAATATTCAAGTATTTAGGAGCAACTACTTGAGAACAGAAGCAACTAAAAGCCATAGATAGAATTATGTGTATGGCTGTTGCTGTTATTCCTGCTATAATGCATAGTTTTCACTACAAAACTAAAAGCGTTACTGAACCATTTTTCACCACTTTAAAAGGTATTATAAATAATGAAGACTTTTCAAAACAGAACAGAACTCTGAGTTCTGTATCTAGAAAAAGCTGTGAATTTTACATTATACCTGAGGTTCTTTAGAGCCTTAGGAGAATGAGATTTCTAACTTTCTTTGACTTCCAAGGTTTTTTTTAATTTCTCCAAGTTCATAAATTATTTTAAGATTGAACCTTTTGTCAGGCTTTGTTAGGCTTTTCTTTGAAAAAACACTATTGCTCAAGTTATACATGAACTGCAGAAGCAACTGAGAGAGAAAGGAGGCAAGACATGCGACAGGTGGTTGGTGAGCACCTTCTTGAACCAAGTTGTTTCAGCTATATGTTCCTCAATCTCAATCATGAATTCCACAATAAATTAAAAATTCCTAAGATTATTTGGAGCTCGTATGAAAGGCAGCTAGTATGAAAGGGTTCCAGTAACCAGGTAAGCTTCCAGAGCCCCACTGAAGGGAATGGTTGGGCAACAGCTTAATGTTACACATCTCATGCTTTAACAGAAGTACTGGAAGATGCTTATTTTGCTTATTTGTTTCATAGGACTGCTTACTGGATCAAAGAAATTTTTATATAGGGCAAGTAGAATGATGTTCTTACTTCAGGACGCTTGGGTTTTCTCTTGATCATAATTCTTGTAATTTCAAGTCAATGTGCAAAGCACTGATATATTCATGTGTATGAAGCCATTGTTCTGTATCCACAATTTACTAGATGCATACATTGTGTATATGAAAACATACTTCATGGAGTTCTTTCATCAGTTTGACATGTGTTAAAATTGTATACAAGAATTATATTCAATCTACGTCCATCACGCTAGTAGAGCTAGTAGACTGTGAATAATATCCTCTGCTTTGTCTTTCATAAACTTTTCAGATGCCAAATAATACACTGACTATTAATGTTTCCAGGCTTTGCTGTCTGTACATGATACTGTTGCTCAGAAGAACTATGATCCTGTCTTGCCCCCCATGCCTGATGATATTGATGAGGAAGAAGATTCTGTTAAAATAATCAGGCTCGTCAAAAACAGGGAACCATTGGTAAGCAACCCCTGTCTTTTGGTTTGAGTTTTTATGTTTGTGCACAGGGTGGGGAGTGTTCAGATTATGAATATGAATGGGTGACATTAACTTGAAATGCGGGTAGACGGACATTACGCATGTTTATTCATAACATTCAGTAATACACTTGTGACTTCCATTCGCAGTCATTAGTAGTAAAGTACATGAAATGAGTAATTTGTTCATTCGCGGTGTTTGAGCACGTGGGCCAGTCTCAGCATTTAGATCAATAACATACTAATCTTTTATCTTGAATTCAAATCATGAACTTGTATTAAAATGAGAGAGGGAGAATGAATCCCCAAAGAAATCCTGACCTTTGTTGTGAACTGTGCCTGTTAGCATTCATGTAAAAAAAAGTGACCTTTCGATACACTGAAAAGAAAGCATAAAAACATATTTTAAAATACTTGAATCGAAATCTGGGCAAATTTAAGATGTCTGTTGTTGTACTTTGGATTATGAATACTAGAAAGTTAATATCTTCATGGGGATATCTGGAAAAATGAAAGGACTAAACCTAGGTTGTATTACAAGAATATTAAAATGCTTTACTGATTTGGTTATTTTTATTTGCTGTAGAGTGGGAGTCATCTTGTATAAAATTTAACTGTACTCTTTTTCTCCTGCAAACCAGTAAGAGCTTTGTTTTATGTTGTACTGGATATTTGTTTTAATGGATAGCAATCTTGAAGAAATATCTGCAAAGTTACTTTGAGAAAGCTGTGATTCTCTACTTGAGATGACAGAGAGAGCGTGATGCCTCTGTTAGACGTGCAGGGGTAGCTTCTCCCACAGTAGATGTCTTACCATCACTGTTATTCTTGATAGATTTCTGGCATCAATAAACAAGAAATAAGTTTTGGTATTGACTGCCTGTAGGTGCCCATGGGCATAATTAAAAGTTTGACCATATGGAAAGTTTTTACTTTGTTTTAACATATTAAACATTTTTTTCCCCAAATATTTAAATCACAGCTTTAAGCTTTCCTGTTTTTTATCAAAGAAATTCTTTGAGGGAGAAAACAGACTTGCTTTAGGATTTAGTATCAGAAAGAGTATCAATTCTGACAGGTGTGAATAAATTTGAACATATAGTACAAGATGAGTTCTAGTTGAGCAGCTTAATTTTAGTGCTAGTGAAAACACCTTTATTATTGTTTTTCTTGAATATATGTCAGAAAAATCTTAAAATCTGGATTTATATAATTTCATGTTTCAAACATGATTTGCTACTAAGACTTTTGTGAGTCAAATTCTATAAGTCAATAGTATCTCAAAGTGAATCGGATAAATAGCAACTTCGAAAAAAACCCGGAGAGATTTTCTAAACCCTGTTGAGATATATGCACTGTATATCTACTTTTGAGACTTTTAAGCCCTTTTAAAAGAACAAATAGAATTGCCTAAGCCAAAGGTTATCCTTGGGCTGTTTCTCAGATTCCACTCTTGCCCGTTCACTCCAGTGGGATACTAAACTCTTCCACGTACCTGTGAGTTTGTTGTGGTTTAACCTCGGTAGGCAGCTCAGCCGCTCACTTACTTTCCCCAGTGGGATGTGGGAGAGAATCAGAGGGATAAAAGTGAGAAAACTCATGAGCCTGAAATAAGGGTAAATAAAGATTTAATAGGCAAAGCAAAAGCTACAGGCATGCAAAGCACAACAAGGAATTCATTCACTACTTCCCATTGGCAGGCAGGTGTTCACCCATCCCCAGGAAAGCAGGGCTCCGTCATGCTTCGTCATGGTGACTGGGGAAGACAGCACACCATAACTCCAAACATCCCCCCTCTTCTCCTTCTTCCGCCAGCTTTTATGGCTGAGCATGACATCATATGGTATGGGATATCGCTTTGGTCAGTTGGCATCAGCTGTCCCAGCTGTGTCCCCTCCCAACTTCTCGTTCACGCCCAGCCTGCTCTATGGCAGGGCAGGGTGAGGAGCAGACAACACCTTGATGCTGGGTAAGCGCTGCTCAGCAATAATGAAAACATCCCTGTGTTATCAACACTTTTCATCACAAATCCAAAACATAGCACCATACAAGCTACTATGAAGAAAATTAACTCTATCCAGCGCAAAACCAGTACAGTTTCTGAAAAGGTGCATCCAACTTAGTACGACTGTTGTGATACGGAGGTAACAAATAAGGTTTTTTTATTAGAACTTTCTTTTACTAGACAGAACGCAGCTATGGAAAATATAAAAAAAAAAAAGTGAGAAAACTCAGTCTTCAGTTTGTCAAGACTGTTTAGTGTAATTACGATGGCGAAAATAGCCGTATAATGGAATCTGTGATAGACCTGTTACTAGGAAGAGGCAAAGAGCCAGGACCTAATCGTAGCCTACAACTACTTGAGAGTGGGGAGTTCACAAGGACGGTAGAGTCAAACTCTTCTCAGCACTGAAAGATACTAAAACACAGGGTAATGGCCACAAGTTGCAGCCATCTTTAGACTGAGAATGATGAAATTTCATTCAGTGGGAAGTACAGCACTGGAACAGGCTGGCCAGAGATGTGGTATCTCCAACCTATTCCATAAGGCAGTGGCTGACGTGATCTGGCATTGACAGTAGTCCTGCTCTGAGCAGGAGATCGGCCTAAATGACTTCCAAAAGCTTCCTTTCAACCAATATGTCAAAGACTGTATGTTACTGTAGGGGAAAGGACTGTTTGTGGTCTTTCCAAATCCCTAGCCTTTTTTGATGTTTTATTTTTGTTGGAGAAGAGCTTATGGTGAGTTCTGTTTTGTGTGTTACTTGCCATCCAGGAGGACTTCGAAGAATAGCGTCCTCCTCTTCCATAATCCACCTTCAATCCATTTTAACATTATTAATGTTTAAGTCAAACATTACTTTCTTTGTGGCAGATTGGTAGTCAATTATTCATATGACACTATCACCACAATACAGAACGAACCTATTGTTTGTGTCTTTGCCTTCCCCAGATTATTTTTTTTTTCTTAGGTAGAGATGAGAAGAAACATGGATAGTAATTCAGATAAGGTCTTACCAGAGTATTGCACAGTAGAATAAAGAAAGACAGGTTTATGCTAGGTATATTAGATCTACCGCATCTATGCTTCCTGAAGTTGTTATACTAAGGAAAGGATATGCCATTATCTATGTTTACTAAACTATTTAAAATTTCATTTTTTATTTATTTCCATGTTGTTTTAATTGCTTTTTCTTCACAGGTTTTTCTTAAGTCTTGGATATTGTTAGCTGGGTACAGATCAAAGAGTCTCTACTTACTCAGTTTATCTATTCACTATTCTCCAGTCATAAGGTCTGGCTTCCACTTGCATAGTTATGTCAGGATTCTTGCTACTGAAGTTGAGATTTGGAGGTACCATACAATATTTTTATGGGATGGACATTGTCTGCTTTCTTGACTTGAAGATACCGAGCTCTTTGAACTCTTCCTTCACCCCAGATACATTCTCATTCTCTTTGTATGCAAACAGTAGAGACTCTTTTTCTGCAAAGCAGTAAGCTTTACATCAGCTGCACACCCTGGACGTTCTTGAATTGGATATCTCCTTTGGATGACTTTCAACGGTACTCTCTGTGAAGTAAATTAGACACTCTCTTAACTTCTTTGGAATATATCTAGTGACCATTTTTATATAAAACTGCACCACATTTCCTCTTGTACTTGTTCGTGCTTTTCTCTGAGTTAAGCACCTCACCAGTGTTCTGAGCCGGTGTTAATCACATATTAATGAAGCCTGAGTTCCCAGGAGTAATCAACTTAAAAGGAGGGACACACATGGTTTGTGGGAGGGCATTCTGTTTGCCAGATTTCATCAGTTCAGAAGTCAGTGATAAACTTCCCTCCAGTTTTTTGGAAGAGATGATTTAAACTTTTTGTTAATCTCTCCACATTTTTTTTATAAATACTCTATTAGTGAATGCCATTCTAGCAGTGTTTCACTCAAGTGAGATGAGATTTTGTGTTAGGAGGTTTTATCTGAACAAAGTAATTTATAACATCGCTGAACCTTATGTAGAGAGAAGTAGACACGTCTCTCTTCAGAGATAGTCTAAAATTAACCTGGCTATAATTAGGCTTTTTATCAGGTAGTTTGGAGGGGTTTTGCTTAAGCCCACCTCTCCAGGGCCTTTTCAGCCACTTCAGTTTTCCTGATAAGCATTCCTGATATCTGAGATGTACAGCCAGGCGACCAGGAGTTTGGCTCCTGACTTCTCACTACTTCCAGCTCCCAAGTGATATTCCAGGTTTGTTAGAGCTGTCACACAGTTGGCATAGGATAGGATGCTTCTTCACATTAAGATGGTTGCTTCTTCATCACACAGGTTCATTTCACATAAATTTAGCCATTTGAAAGCTAATCTCAATGCTGCATCTATAGTCAAGAGAAAAATAGGCAGTTCTGGAGAATAAACTGTGCCATCTATTTAAGATGCCTTTCTTAATGAAAGGATGATTCATTCTCCAAAGCTGCCTCTTTCTTTTCATTCACGGTAGGAGGAACGAACCTAGACACCTAGCTTGAACTAGACACCTGATTTCCATAGCTGAACCTGGGTGAAAACAATTGTGATTTAAAAGAGTCGTTCACATGTTCTGCTCATGCAAATTCCACAGCTCTTCCTTACCTCTCACTCTGAGTCCCCGAGCTCGGTTCTTATTAGTGACTGTCTTATAGGTGGGATTAATTTGGGTGTAGGGTCAGCCTTAATGTGCATAGTCTACATGTGTGTAGACAAATACTGGTATTCGTCTTTGCATTTTCAATAGAGAATGAATTAAAATAAGGTTTATTGAAGTACTTACATTCGACATGTGCATGTGCTTTTGTTTAATGGAAAGGTATGCAAAAATATTACTGATGTTTCAAACTCTCTTATTAATAATTTATTTTACAGGCTAGTGTTTCTGTCTTTAAAAATAGAGGTTTATAATGTTTATATTCTGGAATCAGCAGATAAATGGATGAACTAATAAAGCTCACATCTGTGAAATCCTGGGTGATGCTCACCAATCAGTGTTACTACATTAAAACTGAAAAAAAAAAAATCAACAACCCAACCCAAAAAACAGTGAAAAAGCCTTGCTGAAGGAGCTTGTATTATTTTTAGTGCTTTTGCATGGTATACCTTTAAACATTTTCTCAGTCTGATCACCATATGGCTCCCAAACTCCTTATTTTTCCCTTTAAAAGCATTTTAAACTGAGCTATGCTATTACATCTGTATATGTCTCATTTAGGGTAGCTTACACTTTTGGCTAGCAACACTGAAAATATTTTCCAGCTCTCAAGGTCCAGTCTAACCTTCTTCCATTTTTAAAGCTCTAAATGAGGAGCTGCACTGCACATGTAACTGAAAGTACTGGAGCTGAACATCTCATAAGGAGAAATTCTTGCCAGATTATATATACCTCATAGTTTAAGCAGGGCTGGCAGCAGTACAAGAGAAGCTGCTTTTTCAGAAAGCAACTCTTTGGGTTTTCAAAAAGAAACCCACTTGTGTTTGATGATTTCTTTTTAAGTATTCTAAATTGGGAGGGAAGGGGAATTTAAGACACCCCCATTTTTCTTTGTATACTATAGGGTACAGCAAAAACACATAGACTCAAATAGTGCTTTTCACGGGTCTGCCCATTCACTTTCAATTTGCCATAAAGGAGTTACTGACAGTGAGCTAACTTGGGTTAAATAATTTCCCTGAAAATTCAGACTTGATTTTCTGCTGATAATTCCACGTAATTCCAAATTACCTGTTGCCTTTACGGGGGCATCTTTCAAATCAGCTAATCTGTGCTAGGAATTCATTTTGTGCCAGCACATTGGTAGCGATAATCGCATAAAGAGTGAAGTGACCGTTCCACGGGGCCAAGAGCTTTATCGTTACTTCCAGATGCCGGCTGGGTCAATACTGTGATCTTCGATCGCACATGAGATTTTTCTTGGGTCTGTCTAAAAACAAGGTGAAGAACCTGTTTTCAGACATGAGCATTAGGGCCTGCAGTAGCGGGGTGATGGCAGTGGAAGGCTGTCAGTCATTGCTTGCCTTTTGCATTCGGTGGCATTTAATAGTGTTGACTTCTAGGCATAAAACCTTTCCTTTCAAGGCTTTTTCCATGATTAATTAAGAGAGCCTCTGGTTTATGTGGACAATAGAGTGGAAACATCCTGTATTTATATTTGGCTCTAGCATCCTAATGCTGCTTTTTTTCTTTTTTTCTGAATATATCCATCAAAAAGATGCTTTGTACTTTTAAGCAGATGTAACTTTCCAGGTATTAGTAATAAACTTCAAATTAATAGCTGTTGCTGCAAGGTCAAAACTTAATATTGTGATATAGGCTAGAGGGGTTAGTACTTTGTTTAATATTCCTAATAGTTTTGCACAAAAGTCTAATCATGAGTTTTTAAAAGGAGATTAGCTGCAGCTAAATCTTTATCTTTTTGAAACTCTCAGATTCATTTGAAACTGTAATACAAACAAATGCTACCAATATAATTACATTATAAACAACACATAAGAATAAAGCTGGCAAATTGCATAATTACTTTGCTTCTGGATAGAACGTGTGCAGAAAAAAAGCTGTTGGACAGGAGGTGCTTTTTTTTGTGTGTTTTGTTTTTTTTTTTAAATACTGGATCAAATAACCTTTTTGGAGGTGATTATACAGCATGAATTATCTAGCTAAAATCCCCCTCGTTATTCTGTGGATTCTGCCTTCCAGAGCAGGGCCAGCATTTCCCCCCTCCCTCCTTCCCATCTGCCTGGAAGGTCTGGCACCACAGCCTAGGCAGGGGCTCCGTGCCTCCGCTTCCCGTCCCTGCTCACTGGTCACCGCCGCCGCTGCTGCTGCTTCCCCATCACCTTGTGCCTCTTCTCAGTGCACCCTCGCAGTTCTAGTTGGAAAGGCATTTTTCTCATCTAGACAGCTGTTCGCTGGAAATTTAACTATGTGATGTCATTTTACCTAAATGCCTTGCTGCTGTGTTTGTGTAATGTATGAAAGCAGTCATGACTAATGCAGGAAATGTTCCCCTCCTCCGCATTTCTGTCCCTCGGGTATTCCAGGTGAGCCCTGACATGCAGGGGCATTTCTCAAATTCATGTTTATTTATTCATAATGTTGTAAAGCAAAACTATGATCAGTGGGTACACAGGCAGTTCTGAGCGTAAAGTGCAACTGTTATGAACACGGATAAGCTTTTTGTACCCAACATGGCCTGTTTTAATGGAGAAAAAACAATTTATCAATTCTTAGTAACAGTTTAGTACAGTTTTAGCAGCAAACTCAAGGAAGGTATGCTGCAGTTACCATTAAGTCACCATTAAGTCGAAAACTAAACTTCTTGTTTCATTTGTCCAAACTGCATGAGTCAATTCTGAATGGAAAAGTTGTCACATTTTAATAGGATGGCAATAGAACAACATCTTTTGTGTATTCTTTTCATGAGCAAGTATAATTTCTGGCATATTCACACATAGATATGATGTCAACTTTTTGCAGTTTTACATAGCAAATGTTTTTTTAGTGAAGTGAGTTAAAATTATGGTAAGATTAACCAAATAACTTTTTTTTTTTTTTTTTTTTTTAAGGGTGCTACTATTAAAAGGGATGAACATACTGGTGCAATTGTGGTGGCCAGGATAATGCGTGGAGGAGCTGCAGACAGAAGTGGTAAGGTGTTACTGCTTTCCACTAGCCATTCAAGTTCTATAACTGAGAAAAAGATGAGATAAAATGGGAGCATTTTGTACACATGAAATACGTCACTATCAGAAGCAAAAGTATTTGGGGTTTAGACGGCTTTCCAAAGTGATATTTCAGTACTAGTGAAAGTATTCATGCTGAATTTTTTCCCCAATTCACTTGCAACCAGCTGTCTTTGAGTTAGTAGATACAGGGTTTTTTTTGAGATGTATCATGATTCGTTTCCAGTTGAAGACATCCACTTAGAAATGATAGGATACACCAAGATTACAACCTGCTGATGGAGCAACTCAGGATGGCTACATTATTTTGTATTAGTATATCCATTTGGAGTTTCAGCTGGTAATTCTCAAAATACCAGCACATCTTTGACTGCCGTTGTTTAGTTTGGAATGCTCCAAATCTTCAAGAGCTCAAGCAAGAGGTCCTGAGTTATACTCTGAAGGGCTTCTTTTCATTGAAGAGAATCTAGGACAGCTGTGTTTCACACTCAGATGGGGTAATGGAGTATGTCTAGATATATATATTTAAATTAGGAAGCATTTGTCCCACAAATTAGCGCTCACAGCCTAAGTGATCTTTGCAGTACTTGCAGCTGTGTAGCAATAAGAAAGTAGTATAAGTAGAAAAAGAATTGGCACAGACATTTTTCAAACATCTGCATGAAAGTCTGGAAAAGTCATAGAGAAATGGTACTAATTTGCAGGAAAAAGGAAGGGAGGTGAGTAAACCAACCATCTCAAACTTATCTGTGAGGACACTAACTATTGTTGTGTTCACCATATATTCCTGCTTGTAAGTTAGAACTTCAAGTGGATGAACAAGGGAGAAAAAAGCTGAATGTTAATGGCATTTTTTGTATAATAGATAACTACAGTTTAACAACTCCTCTTTGCCTTCTATAGGTCTTATTCATGTTGGTGATGAACTGAGGGAAGTCAATGGGATTCCTGTAGATGATAAAAAACCTGAAGAAATAATACACATTTTGGTAAATACCAAACATTCTAAAATTAATGTAGGGGAGTCAAGAAGAAGTAATTAGATTTACAATTTCTGGTGTATTTCTTGGAAAAAAGTATGTTCTACAATAATGCCTTTTCTTCCAGTGCCATCATTTACAAAACTCTATTTCGTTTCTCTTAAAGAATGATTTTTCCATGCATTACACATGTATGCAATTACAGATTACTTGTAAAAAGTTCATGATGGTAATATGGCTGTAAATATGTTGCAGAATGTTTCAGACCTCAACGTATAATCGGCAGTTTTTAAGGCACGCCATAACCTGTTGAATTAAAACTATTTTAAATTTATTCATTACTCGGGGGTTAACTCCATGTGAAAATTAATTCATAATACATGTACTTGATAGAATAAACTAAGTGGTATATGAAGATTGTTTTTTATATTGATTTGCAGTATACAGCCATATATATGATTATGTTTGCACTCCACTGAACTGCACAATCTCTAAAGCCAACCTGATTACTCACTAATGGAGCGCTATTGTGAATTGAGTAATTTAGATTTTTTCAGAAGTATTTAATATTTTTACAGCAAAGAAACCAATGAGTGTCATGACAGGTCTTTATGTTCACGGTGTAGGCATTTCTATATACATAAATACTTTGGTGTCCTGCTGAATTGAATGGCTGTCTCACAGTTTTGGTTCAATAACTGAGATGATTCATTTCAAATGTTAGCCTGCTGATATTCATACTTGCTTTATGGTTTTTTGTTCCCTACAGAAACATATTTTCCTGCAGAAATTAATATTTAAAAATCTCTAGAAACACAATAGCGCTAGAAAAGGTGTGAACAATTTCCCCATTTACCTCCTCGAGGTACAATATAAACATCAAAAGCTAGTTAGAGCTTGTTTCAAAAGTAACAGAAATATTGATTCCAGTCCTACGGCTGGTGAAATAAGAACTTGGCTGCTGCTTGTCAAACAGTGAGCTCCTGGATCGCAGACATGCCGGCAGAAGTATGTCTCGCTTGGTAGTGGACAGGCCTGTTTCCATTTTGCTTAAATCGTTGGCTGTCTGTTGCACTCTGCTAGTTTTATGAAACTTGTCGGCTGCATGCAATAGTAGCAGAGGCTCCAGCTGATTAGCACTTCCTTCAATAGCAAAATGTCACTGAGGCAGTGGGAATATATTGTGGTTAATAAGTAAAATGCAGCCAGACACACTTTAAGTGGGATATAGGGAACGATGAATGGATGAGGTGGTTGATGATGGCTAACTTGTTTTAAGATTTATAGTGGAGGGCTTTTTTTCCATTTCGTACACGTAGTCTATTCAAAAATGTTTTTCTTTTCTAGTTTCTTAAAGTTGCCAAAAGAATAAATCCCCCCCAAAAGTTTTATGTGATAAATATGGCACAAGCCTGTTTGAATTTTTCTATCGTGGTTTTTTTTCGAAAAATGAAATGTTAGTTGGATTTTTCCAGGGGTGTCCAAACAGTGCCAGGAGTCCAGCAGTTGCTTCTGATATGCACACATTTTAGCTGTAGCATTTGCTCCTGTTTTCAGTGCAGAAGTGAGACCTCTGAAACATGCAGGTCCCAGTTTTTAACAGTCCATCTCTTCCCACCAGTGAAGCAAATAAAACAGAGTGTTTCAAGTGGGTATTTTAATCTTTGCAATGCAAAGTTTTTTATGGCGAAGCTGTCAAACTCTATGGATCGTGCTTGGGAAAGGGTAGATTCATTATATTTGAGTATTTTTAAATTAATTTGAATTTCTTTTCTTTTTAAGATTTCTTTGAAATGTACAGCTTAATTCTCACTGCATCTTCTTTTCAAATGTTCACCAGGCTCAGTCTCAAGGAGCAATTACGTTTAAAATTATACCTAGTGTGAAGGAAGAAATGCCAGTGAAAGAAGGCAAGGTAGGCAAGACTATTTCAGAAGCTATTGCAGTCACTGTTATGCTGAGAATATATATTGTTTGCTTGGATAACAGAACCAAGAATGTGATTTATGCTTCTGGACTCGGTTTTTCTAATGTGACAATGTGTAGTGCACTGTACACATCAATACTCACGTGCTGGATTTACAAGTGGGTGTAACAGGGTTCTTAAGCCCTAACTCTACAGATGTGAAGTTGACCCAGGCAATCTTCAGTCTTCTGCTTTCAAGTACTCCTGGCTTGCTTCCAAGTACTCCTTTTCTTCCATCTTACACTGGGTAGAAGATACTTGATAGAACCTTGGTTCGAAAGTATCTTCTCTTTTGTTCCCCATATGGGCACGCTGTTCACCCTCAAAGTCCTATTTGCCTCAGATCATAGAGCCTTTATTACATTGGGATTGTGGTTGCAGAAGCAATGAATTTAACATTCCCATATGAACTTTTAATGTTAAGACGTCCGTAAGGATGTTTTACAGCAGTAAATGTTTATTGCTTTACATTATTTAGTTCAATGGTTTTGAACAGTAAAAGCAAAAAAAGGAGATACCTTTGGATTACATTTAATTTTTTGATTCTAAAGATAAGCCACGGTTTGTTTCAGATGTTTATCAGAGCCCTATTTGACTATGATCCTAACGAGGATAAAGCAATTCCTTGCAAAGAAGCTGGACTTGCTTTCAGAAAAGGAGATATCCTTCAGATCATGAGCCAGGATGATGCAACCTGGTGGCAGGCCAAACACGAAGGTGATGCCAATCCCAGAGCAGGCTTGATCCCTTCAAAGCATTTCCAGGAGAGGTGAGCTACTGAGAAGCATATTTTCATTATTTTTTGTAGTAAGAGAAGACACTTATTTGCCGAGTTGTTAAGTTAGCATAGTTGTCACATGTAGCGCTCATAGATTTACATGGGTATGATAAACCTGCATTTGCAGCAAGACAACTGAACTTGGAAACGTGTTGCTGAAATACTTTGGATTTCCTTATTTGTCTGGCTAGAATTAATAATGACAAAAACTGATAGGATAACACTCATCCAGATTGAAAGAAAAAACATATGGAAAATTGCACATCAGTATCTGTATTCACACTGATGTACTATGCAGGAATAAGAACTGCAGCAGGTTTTGGAGAGGGTACAAAAATTTGAGGCTGAGGATTTAATTTTTTTAGATTGTGAATAGATTGCATTGTTTTAACTTAATTTCTTGTAAAATCTTCGGGATTGCAATAGTCTCCTGATGTTAAGTGTTTATTAATCCCAAACTTGCAGTGAAAACTGAGGAGTTTGTGTCTTTCCCCTACCACCTTCCATTTTATAGGAGATTTGCACTAAGAAGACCAGAAGTGCAGATTCAGCCACTGAAAATTTCCAACAGAAAATCATGTAAGTTTGTTAACGTGGAATAGAAATCAGACTCTTGATCTCTAACCTTATAAAATAGCAGTTTGTTTCAGCCCTGTAACTACAGGATGCATTTCTCCTGTGCACAATAGCTTCTTGATCACATTGTATCGGTAGGAAAATAAATATAAGACCTGAAATTAGAAGCTTTAAAAGCAGCTAACATTTTTTCCCAACCCTCTGACTTTGTTTTTGAAGCACCAAGCCCAATTAATGTTTTGATATATAGTATTTCAAAGGTTGAAATATTACAGGAAATAGTACAGAATTGGCCCAAGAGTTTATATAATTTGGAATGCATCAATACAGTGAAATTTATATTGAGAGTGAGATAAAAGGTCGCGTAGTCTCCCCTTCTAACCGCCGTAGATTTGGTGATTTTTTTTGTGTCCTATGAAGCAGCACAAATTTTTAAAAGTCAGGACATTCAGTTCTTTGTCAGGCTTTCACAGAACCATTTCTTACTGGTTTTGAAAACAAATTCATTCTTAATAGCCTCTGCTTTTAAATACAGTAGTTGCACAATATAAGAAAAATAAGCTCTAAGGAAGTGCATACATTGAAACAAATATTTTCTTTCCACTGGAATTTACATCAACATCTGTTTTAAGTATTATTGCATATTTTACTTGACCTGTTATTTCTTTCAGTTGTACAGATCATAACAAAGTGAGTACAATGTAAGAAACTATCACGCTTCAGTAGGATCTAAATCTTAAATGCAAAGATGTTTGTGAGTTCAACTAGAAATATTCAGAAAGTGGTCTGAAATTTCCAACCATCTTTCATTCTCTAACATTAAAACAAAACGTACGGGTACTATGGCATACAATGGATGCTGGCACACTAAGTGCAAAACTAAATGCTTTTAGCTTTAAAACTTCTCACCAAGGTTCCTGTTGCAATTTTCCTAACTCCTTGCTATGACTTTTGTGTTCTGAAGTTTGACAATTACTGTTAGTTTTCTAATAATCTGCATTTTCTATCTTTCATTCCATTTCACTATTTGATTGCGTGCCCTAATGCTATTGTTAACTCCAAAGCCCTTGATTAGCTTTGTAATTACAATAATAGACTACGTGATTGCACTATAGCTTTTCTAATTTACATAGATCTTAGAAACAAAGAGGAGCTCCTCCGGCTTGTAGTAAATCTGTTGTTTTTCTAGGTTCTAGGTCAAGTTGCTCTGCCCCAGTTTTGGAAAAGTGTCTGATCCCAGGGTATAGCTATTTCTCTCTGTCCACTGTTCTTGAATCTGGATAATACCCTCAGCAAGAGCCTTCAATTAATGTGGCACTGGTGCTTTTCAAGAGGTAAATCAGCTGCTGCAACAAAACTGCATGATTCCTTTTGTAATGAACTGCATCTTTTTAGTCACCTTCAAGTGAAAGGTTTTACAAGATGCATCTCACGCTTCCAAATAGGCAGCCTGAACTTGATTGGGAATTGCCAAAATTACAACCCCAAGAAGACCCACAGTATGAGGTCTATTGTTGTTGTCTCTGCTCTCTCCACTGACTTTGCCTTAACTAGCTTAAACAAGGGAGAAGAGTTCCTTTCTTCCTCCCCTTTCCTTTAAAACATGACAAAGCCTTAAGGGCAAGCAGTATGCCTGTTATTGTTCTCTTTCAGAATTTCTTTAAACAGAGCAAGGTCCAGCTAAATACTATCTAGAAGGCAGTGGTGCTGCTGGAAGGAGGAAAGACTGCGGAGTAACATAGCATTGTCATTTTCTCTCTTCCCCATGTCTTAGGACAATCTGCTGCTACATCTGCCAGATTTCCAGGGAAAGAGGGGAAGTGCTGGTCTGAGTAGAGGTCCATCCCTTTATTCACAGACTGAACATGTTTTTAGTGCTGGGAGGGTATTCAGATCCTTCACAGAGGAGGCATTATAAGGATGAGAATTCAGCTATAGAAAAAATGCTGTGATTAGGATGTTGCTCAAGTTGCTCACAGGAAAACCTTCCATTTGCTTGGCTTTTCAAGAAGGTTCCATGTAAGCTGGGAAACTCCATGCCCCTGTGATCTTTCTGAAGTTAGGCAGCTTTTTCATGTTACCAAGCACAGCAGCAAAGCTGTGAGATGTGGAGTCTGTGTCTGTATTCATGCAGAGCAATCACCTTGGCAAAATTGGGAGATGCTGGAAAACCATGCATTGCTCAGCTGAACAAACAGCATACTGCCAGTATTGGAAACGTGTAAGGAAGGTGACATAGAGAACAGAAAATTGTAAAGGACTTCTGGGTCTGATTTTTTTTAGGCCTTTTCTGTGTTGTGAGGTATGACCCACTGATTATTGTCCTCTAAAGTGTTATTTAACAAGTTCCCGTGGGAAGAGGTGGGAAATTGGTAATGCTTGATCTTGTCTGATTCTTTTTTAATCCTGTACTACAGCCCTTCAGCTTGATATAGGGTTCTCCAGTGTTTGGAAGGGTAACTGTGCGGGGAAACTGATGTTCTGTAGATCTTCCTGAGCTAGATGTATATTGAGAGGTTGCTTGCTATTGCACTTGATCCCATCCAATCATATGACCTGAATTTCTTAAGCAGTTTGGAGGGAAAGGGCAATTTGCCACCTGATATTCTTATAGCTTCCCAAAGATGAAAACCTGTTGACTTCAACAGAGCTGCTAATAGAAGTCCCTTTCCTGACAGGACTGGGAGTTGCACTAGGGAGCTTTCTTGAGACATGGTAAGTAGCACTGGATGTCAGCCTGCTCTGTTCAGTCAACTTATTCCACAGATCCTGTGTTTTGTAAGGAGGAAGAAACCTGGGTACTTGCCTTTGCTTTTAATCGGGAGAATCAAGGAGAAATCCTCTATTTTCTTGGATACCAAGACAATTTCAGTCAGCTGTAATTTTTTGGGTGGGCTTCCATGATAGTAGTGTCCCTCTACTTGAAAATTAATCTAAAAATGAGTCAAAATTGTAGAACATAAAAAGAAGTATGCTACCACCTTTTTTTTCCTCTCTTCTCAAGGCAGTTCTGGAACTGGGAAGGACTGTTGTATTTATCTAAAAAAAGAGCTGCCTGAAACATAGTCAATAACTGTATTCACAGTAACATCAATGTCCATAGGGATTTGCTTTGATAACTAAATATATTTCAAAACCTGCAAGGAGCTGAATTACTTTTGGGAAGCCTTCTTTCTATTTCCAGTTTTGAATTTTTTATACTTTTCAGCATAGCAGTGCATGTCGTGTAAAGTTGTTAATCTGTACACATATTTGTGTGTCATAAATTTGGAAGCAAAAAAAGTGGGCTTTTTTGGTGATGCTGACCATGCTTGTATGTATACAGATGTCAAGGAAAGGGAGTAGAGAACATTTTCCAAGGAGCTTTTTTAGAAAGAATTCTTTGCATGGAAAACAACAGAAGCCCCACCTAATTCTAAACTATTAAAAGGATCAGTTTATAATGGAAATGCCAACTCATATTTCACTTTAATAGCCAAGTCAACTTGTTTCATTTGTCTATGCGTAAAGTGAATATAAGTAAAAGTAAATACTTTAGCTTTGTGGAAGATACATACATATGCCTCTCCCAGAATTTAGCTATTTTCTTGAAAGACGTAAGAGAATCTTTCTTGCATTGCACCAAAGTGAAAAATCTTTAACATGTGTACACTGGAGGAGAGGACAAAACAATGTACATTCCATATTGAAAGGTAAGTGAAATCACACTTCACTTAAAAATGGAGAGGGTGCATAGTTTGATGGTACCTGGGTGTAAGGTGACAGGAAATTGGTAATATAGATGAACCCTTTGCTGAGAAGAGGTGATTTTACATCGAGAGGAAGACCCAGGAAAAGTAGGAATATAGAAATAAAGGCAAAAGCAGGGAAGTGAAATTTCATATTGAGGATGAAGAAAAGGAGAAAGTATTGCAACAAGGGCAATGGAAGAACAGATGGACAAAAGCTGTCCATAAACCCCTTTAGGCAAAACCCCACAGAGAATGGGCTTTGAAATTATTAAATTAGCGCAATTAACAGTATTATGCAAGAGCATCACTATAGACAGTATTTGCACTATAGTTCAGTTGTTTCTTGATTCCATTTAAATCAAACATTAACATACTTGTTTTGGTAAAGATTTTGAAATGGTGAATGCAAAAATTACTAATATAAACTCTGGCAGCTTTGGGCTTTTTATTATTGATAGAAAACCTCACTAAGTTCAACATTAATATTTGTTAAGTTTTAAAAGCATGAGATAAGTGGAAGTTAGATGCGCTGACCTTCTGACAAGATTGATAGTGTTACTTCCCAGGCTCTGAGGTAGTGCCGAAATGATGGAGGGATACCAAACCTCTCAAGCATTTTCAGCATTATTCTCAATACTTAACAGCAATGACTTTTCAGCAAAAAGCGGTATTGCTTGTGCATTAATACTACGGGAAAGTTATACTGGGGAACAAATGATAGAAAAAAGCAGCATAGAAAAGAAAATAGGAAAATGGAATGAAAGTAGAGGGATAAATAAGCATGAGATTGTGTGAGTAGGACTAACCCTCCACGTGCTGGGACGGTGAACGTGCAGTGACCTGACGCGGGGTGCGCGGGAGCTCGGTGGGATGCGGAGGGAGGTACAGTACGTGCGCCTGGCTGCATGCAAACAGCGTTGGTGTGTCTGAGCTGTGAGCCATGGCTGATGCCAGCTCCGCAGAAACCTGCTTACCTGGTATTCCTCGATAATACTTAACAGCTTTCCCGCCTTTAGGAGGTCATCTTAGCTTGGGCACAACTTTGGGCACAGAGTTAGCTCTGTGAGTTCTTCTGTCACTGCATCCTGGCTACAGGACTGCACCTAGACTCAGTACAGGGAAGAATTCATTTGTTTAATAGTTCCCAGTCTGTTAACTTGAATACAAAGACTACTCATGCTCTGACTGTAATAGTCACTGCCAACAAACGTGGTCATTCTTGCATTTGTAGCTTACTGTAATTTGTAGATAAAACACTGATTGCCTATTTTTTTGAGGAAAAAAAAAAAAGTAAATTTCTTTGAATAACAACCAAATAACTTACGGTTCTGCAGTTGTTGTGAGCTACAACAATCTGCCAAGACATTATATTCCTTCAGCATAATTTTGCTTTCACAGTGGTTACTGTGTTTATTCTTATGTTATATATGTGTTGTCTCTGGTATGAAAATTACTTGTAACTTTATATTTTATACTAGCATAGCCTGTAACTTCTGTTAACTTGTGCAGCGCGTGCATATGTGTATGTGTATATCCATACCCTGCGTGTATAGTTATATATAAATATGTATATGTATGTAGCATTTATGACAGAGCTGTTCAGAGATGTCTTTTCCTTGAAAATACATTTGTTCTGTGTATTTAATCCTAAATGTAAATACTTACTGTGGCAAAGCCATCATCATATAGTTTTTCTAGGGCTTAAAACCCATTTTACTTTCAATTTTGATTTACCATATGTGATTGGCATTGTATGAGCAAGAGGAAATATTTAACTGCAGCCAAATGGTGTTCATTCAAACAAGATGTAACCCAGTTTATCCATAGATGAGTGTCTTGTGAATTGAAGATCGTGTTCTGCCAACAAAAGAATTTAAACAGGCGAAAAGAATGAATGCTTTGTACCACTTGTATTTGAAGACCAAAGATTTAGGATAAATGTATAGCAGGACTCTTGCTTGTTATAATTGCTGCACAGTCTTAACTCTGCCTTTCTTCTCAGTATTTTTCTGTGTTCATATGAAACTTGATTGCCCACCTGCAGGTAGTTATGAGTGAAAACAAAAAATAAATAGACCTGTAAAGTTAAATTAGCACATTAGCATCTTTGTTCAGAAGTCTCCTGTCCTTACAAATACTAACTTCTGCTACCACAGAGAAATTAAGGAAACCTGAAGCTGGATGACATTTGAGTCAAGGTCACATGAGACAGAAGTGGAAATGGATCTCATAAACTCTTGCTCTGTCCTTCACCGCAAGACTATCCTTCATTTTCCAAATTATCTTGGTAGAGATACTGTTATCTGAGGATATTGACAGGGGATGAAATTAGATCACCTTAAATTTCTTGTAGCATGAACGTATATGTTTCATTTGATCTACAAAATCCTATAAGATAAAAAACCTGGAAAACAGCATAAATGTCAATTGCTATGTGGGGCTGTTCCATCAATAAAAAATCAGGAGTGTTTAATATTCACTGTAACACAGATTGTTGTACATCACCATTTCTTGCTTACTAGAGTGAAGTAGAATTTAAGGGATAATGTAACTTGCTTGTCATAAGAAACTAGAACAGAGCTGTTGGATCTAATTTTACATTGGCATAAGGTTCTTTGATGGAAATATTGTTGAAACAAAGTCAGCAAAAGTTAAAGATTTTAACCTGGTGCTGGGCTGTTGTAAAGAGTTGAGGAAGTTCCTGGAGTAGCACTTGTTTTGAGCTTCATAAGCAATATAATTTAGGTGAGGCCCCCACAATCAAATCCAAATATATTTAAGTTAAAATACATACAGAAATACAGTGTATGTGATACTGTTTTGCGTTGTTATAGTTTAGCGTATTGGCTACACTGAAATATTTCTAAAATGAATAAAAACACCTACTTCCTAACTTCCGTTGCGCTTGTGTTTCCTATTTCTTTTTCCCATTTCTGTCTTGGTACTGCTTTGTTGTTGTTTTTTCATGAGCCTGTTCCGTGACTATTTTTTTTGTAACTTCCTCTCCCTTCTTATCACACAGCATTTATTTAATCATATTTCTTTTCTCAGTGTTTTATTTGTTCCATGTTGCCTTATGGCTTTTTTTCATTTTGTCACTGCTTTTATTTTCCTGCTTCCCACCAGATTTCCTCCTCTTTACTCTCTGTCTTCTTTTAGTCTGTTATTTGTTCCTTTCAGATAAACACTTCTGTTTCCTTTCTCACTCCACTTTAATTTAGCCTCAGATCAACCCAAACTTTTCATGTCTCTAAACTTCCAAACTTCAGGCATTTATCTGCACAGATCTGCTGCGTGTGTATAACTGCCTCAGACACACAGAGCTGGATTAGCCGTAAATCACAATACGAAGTTTCCTGGCAAATAACCTCTGACTTTACAAAGTATAGGTAATAGCCCTGCTAAAATTCCTGGTCAAGTTCAAATTTGGGATCTGCATGTTGATGACTGTTTTGTAGCTCCATGAAGCGTTGAAGATCCACTGATTTCCCACATCTTTTCATTACAGACTGTTATGTTCGAGCTTAGGAGTAGCCAAAGAAAGCCAGAGCAGTATTAAGAAAGAACATTTTTAACAAAACTCAAAAAGTTCAAAACGCCTTCACTTTATCTCAGCATTAAACCTCAGCTTGTAGACATTTTGGCTTGTGCTTTCTGGCATCAGCTGGCTCACTTGGGAATCCTAACCTCTTTAATTTATAGCATGGATGGATAAGACCGTTTCCTTTCCTAGCAGGGGTAGCCCAGAAGCCTGCATTGCCTTCAGCTGTTCTCAGCCCTGCTGCTGTAGCTCCACCGTCCCATACTCGCAGGTCTCCTCCGAAGGTCTGCGGTGGTCAGGGCTGAGTGAGTGTATACCTGTGTGTATATACAGACGTCTTTTTCTCCTGGTCCAGCCTTTCATGTTCATAGATGAGGACATGTCTGTTTCTAATGATAAAATACTAAATAGAATACTTCAAAACGCACAGTCACTAGTTAAGTCAAATAACTGTTGAATTCAGGAGACTTTCTAGTTGTATTGACGTTTTTGCAGCCTATTGAAAGTCATAGAAAAACTTGTCATACATATCAGGAAGCGTAAGAGGTCTCTCAGCACAGAGAAGGAGAAAGAAATAGTACCTGGAAGCCAGCCCGCCATTCTGGGTCCAGCTTCAGGGCGTTTGTCACTTCAAGAATTCGGAGCTTTTAAGGTCAGGAGAGGAAAAAGGATCCAACACTTTCACTCTCAACTCACAAAACTGTCGGCGCTTTTTTAAGGCACCAGATGTGGTCAACCAAGCAGTGCTCACCTTAGAGGTCTTTCCAGCCTACTAAAACCCTATGGTCACCTCGAGTGTAGAAATAAACTTTAAATAGGATTCAGAGAAGTCTTCCAAATTAGTATTTTAAAATATAAGTCCTCAAGAAAAAAGATACCAAGAAACAGTTCTGCAAAACAGTATTCTTCCCCTGGCAGAAAAGACTCTTGTCTCCATTTCATGGCATGAAATGGGAAAAGCTCTTCCGTGTAATGAGATAGGCAGGAGGGTTTTGACCTCGCCTTTGTTTGGTGCATCAGTTACGCGTGAAAGATTGTAAAATATCTCTTGAATAATTTCTCCACATTCCGAGGAAAGACATGCTTCATGGAAACTCTTTGAAATATTTATATTTTAGGCATATTTATCCAGATTCCAAAGGAAATTTGAATGAGATGTAGGTTGTAAAATCTCTATATAAATCTAGACGTTAGTATATAATATCTGTGAACAAAAATTCATTATATATATCTCGCTTTTCTGTAAAAGCCCAAAGATGATTGTAAAACTGTATGTTTTCCACTATCAAGGACGCAGAAATTTACTGACTTACTAGAGGTAAACAGAAAGTCTTGGGTAGATCTGTTATATTAGGATAGTGTCAGAGAAAAAATGACAAGAGTGTATAAATGCTTTCATCATTTTTTCAGCTACAAGTATAGACATTCAAAAAAAATTCAAAAACCTCTCCAAAACCCAGCTCCAAGGGCAGTAGCAGCTGTTACTGTAAGTGCAGAAAAATACTGAGATCGTGTTCGTGGTAGTGATTCTTAGAAATTCTAAGTTAAGACTGATTAAATGGAATTAATAAACTTTGCCTTTAATATCAAAGAGATCTTCCGTGAAAACTGGGAAAGGTCATTACTACCAAATGAATAGTGAAAGAATCTCCTATCGGAAATTTTAAGTGAACATAATATTTCAATGTCTTTTAGGTCCTTTTCTAACTGAGTGTAGTTAAACATGTAAGTTAAATTCAGTGCTGGTATGTTGGTATATGCCTCAATATAATAGGTGCTATCAAGAGGATTTTAGAGTAGCTTACATAGCTAAATTTTTTCCTATTTATGAAGTATTAAACAATAATACTTTGTTTTTTTGGCTGTTCTAAGATGAGGAAGCGGTTGAGTGTGGTAGGTGCATTTTTCTTCTTCGATTTAACTTTTCCTTCTTAAGTTATGTTTTCACTCCATTTAATGATTTCCTTTCCTATTTTTCCTTTGTGCTTCTCAGAGGAAATTGAAGGTACATGTACAAAAGTTTCCCTGCATAGCCCAATAATTTTATTTAGAGAACATGTGTTTAGAATTAAATTGAATATAGTCCAACGTTTCTAAGACATGTTATACATATAATGCTTTTATATTGCCACCAAATGCGTTCAATCATTTTTTAAAAGCAGATAAAAGTACTGGAATATTCCTAGTTGCTTCATGTAAAGATCAGTAATTTGAGCTATTGTTTTAAACTGCTTTCTCTCTCTCTCTCTTGAACTTTTAGAAGACATGTATAGAAAAGTAGTATCATAAAATAATATTAGCAAAACTTGGGTGGGCTGGGTTGGAAGGAGATTGTTCCGACTTAATTACATGGCCATGAGAGGTCTTGCGTTTCTAATTAATACTGATGAAGTATTTCTCTGAGATGGCTGAAAGTTCACCCATGTAGTATCATCCTTACTGTTTTCCCTCTGAGTGTAGCCGGTTACTGTTATGCTTGCAGCATATGTTAAAGTAATAGCAGCTGATCTCTTCTAATTTTTTTTTTTTTTTACTTAAGAGGCCTTTGTTTATAAAGGCATTAGAAATTGTAGCTCATATTTTTGATCAAAGGGCCTCTGGCATGTAAAAATATACATTATAGCTATTTTATATCAAATGAGAGGATGTGTTTTTGATCAAAAACCTTTCTGTCTAATCCACTGAGCCAAAACTTAAATCTTAAGTCTGATAATGTATAATTTAAGAAAAAAGCTTGATTTACATCAAATACGTTTTGCTTTCTTTTAAGCGTCATCGTATTTTCTATTAACTGATAAAGTGTGAATAATACAGTGTTAGAATTCTTTTTAGAATGTTTGCTGTCATCACAATTTTTGCTTGAAAAGGTAAAAAGATCAGTGTGCATGCTGCAAAATTCCAGAATATCTCCAGCTAAAATATAAAACAATAAATGTTGTTTTATGTTTTTAAGAAAATGGCTTATTGAAGGCTTTTTAATGCTATGCTTTGTACAGTTGACATTTTTTAAGTAATTTCTTCTGTATTTTTTGCTGGGCTTCTAACTGTTCTGCTTTATTTCTTGGCTCTTATTCTGTATGCTTTTACCCTTCGTCCAGAAGATGCTGAGTGTGCTGGTCACAACAGTGGATCCTATCTAGGTGAGCAATTGGTTACAAAAGACAATTTCTTCCTTTCTTTCAGCTTCTTTTCCCTGGAACTACTGTGTCCACTTTGCTTTTGGGGGTAATCTGCATATAAATGTCCTTACTCTGCATGAGAAAAGCATGAATATTAAGGTTTTAAAAATGGCTCATTGGATTTGACATAAAGGGTTTATGTAGCGTATGCCTTTATCTGGTTAAACATAAGCTACTAAAATACTGGTTTGATTTTTAAGTCAAAATAAAAAATATATATAAATTTGGGAAAGTGTTGACTCTTAAAGTACATTAAGTAAGCAATGTGTTTAACGAAACAAAAAGGTTACTGTATTGTGAAACATTTGAGTAAGTCTTTAAAGACACACTTTCAAGGTTTTATCTAGGTTTTGCTTACACTTTCTTTCTTTGTACGCATCTGTCTAACAATTGTGGGAGGATTCAGTGAGAGCACAGAACAAATTTGCAGGCACCAATTCTTTTTCCACATTACAAAACGAAATAAGTCATAATAACTCAATAGCTTAAATTTAGCTTTAAAGCTAGTCTGAGCTCAATGCATCATTGCGGGGAGGGGGGAAGAGGAGGGGAAGGCGTCCTTTGGATTCAGCTTCAAGATTCCAAATTTCAAACAAAAGTAACATTTAAAAAAGGTGAATGTTCCGTGATATGGTTCAACTTTTTAATTTGTGCCATTTTAAAAGCGATGTAAAAATATTTTAGTTGAAACTGTCCAGAATTCCTGCCAGCTGAAGGCTGGCTGGAGCGGATTTTGTGGCAACCAGCCCTTTTCCCAAGGCTTTCATCCTCCTACTACAGGAGAAATGGGAAGAAACATGTCAAAGTGCTTTAGTGCATCCAAGCCACTGGGCTCACTGAAACACCCTAGACCAGTACTGTAAATTAGAGATGGTTTTCATATTGCACTATACTGTTTTAAAGCATGGTATATAAACTACACCAGGAACACACAAACTATACGACTGAAAGAACTTTGACCTCTTTCCAAGACTTCAGTGTCGTATAATTTCATCACATATTTGTGGAACTAGCGGTCATCTGATCAGGCTGAAAATAAACTTCTTACCTTTGTTAGTTAATCAACTAAATTAATGTTGAACTGTAATTGTATTGAGAGATTGAAGTGTGCTTAGAAAACAGTACTTTGGATGTGATTCCAGATGAATGGCATTTTCCTTATCAAATCTTTTTGAAACAGAAAAGATCTTTTTTCCCATCCCCCCTTCCCCCCCGCCCCCCCCCAATCCTTTTTTTTCTTTCTGCAAATACAGATTGAGTGAATTCTCAAGATCATGGTTTTGCAATCAGATCTTAGTGGGCTGATATTTTATTTCAGAATGAACGTGGCAAAACAGAATCCACCTTTTCTTGGTGCCGTAGCCCTTTCAGTGAAACTTCAGTTTTGGTCTACAGTTGCCAAAAAGGCTTGATCACCCAGGAGGGAGATTTCTTGTGTAAGAAGCTACTGCTGTCCCAGATGCAAAGAATGAAAAATCAAGGTGGAATGTAGTTTACTTACGCAAAACTTTACAAAAATTATTGGAGTACTGCTGTACAGTGCAGGTAATGGTTTATCTCTTGAGAGCTTCCACTCAGAGAAGTGTGGCCATCGGTCCAGAGACGGTACCTTCAGCCTTCTCATTCTGGGTCTGGGCTTTTGGAAGTGAGGTGTCAGAGAGGAGAGTCAGAAGACAGAACAACAGGGAGAAAAAAAGAATTGGCTAAGGTTAGGGCCAGTTTTGGGGTAAGGACGCAAGTATATTCATTGGTTGTGAATAGTCAGCTATTTGGTTTAGAAATTAGAGGTTCCCCTGAGTCCTTCACTAAGAATCATGTATAAAAAATTATCCTTTCTTAAGATCAAGCAGGTAGGCTTTTGAAAGCTGATGTTACCATTCTTTTGCACGTGGCAACAGGAAACAGTGATTTGTAATTCAGATTGTCTCATGCACTCCAGCGTCTCCTTGTTTCACAAAACATTAGGAGCCCAATCCTATTCAGATACACTTGGGGTTGCTTTCCTCCTAAATTATTTTTCAGTTGTATTTTCTCAAGGAACGAGCTGCTGTGCAATAACTTTCTGGGCTGGACAAATGCCACTGCCTAATGTGTAATAATCTGAACAAAACTTGTCGACTAGCTGCAGGGAGGACACAAAACTCTTGCCTGTGTGCTGTGCAAGATACAAAACTCGGATAATCTGTAAGGCAAAGGAGTCCTAGGCAAAGCCACTTTATAAACCCTCTGTTAGGTACAGGGAAGCCAATACCGTATCTAACTACTGCAGTCTACCTTCCTGCTTGGGAGGGGCCTCTCTCTTTTCCACTGGTCTGACTATATATTCCTTCAATCCCAAGGGCCTTCAAAGATACTTTTTTTTTCCTGCCTGTTGTTTTTTTGAAAGTGGGAAAACGAATATGTCTGATTTTTGAAAACAGCTTATTCTGAATGTTTTGCAGTACTGTTTTTTGGAGTGAATCCTGAGCGTCTCAATTTTTCTGACTGTGCATATTCTTCAAAGATGATAGGCATTTATGGCGGTCCTTAATTACTAAGTAACTAGGAATTTCTAGGCAAGTCTCTTCATTGTTAAAACACAAAGTCTTGATTAAACATACTACACTGGAAAGAAAACCTAAAACATTGTTGCTGTAGGGCTTGGGTCACACCAAAAAGTTCAGGGTGTTTTAGTGACACCCCACTAAATGCCTGTCTATATGTTGTAAGCTGTTACAAGAGCAAAGGGAGTCTGAATTAGCTTAACCATTGGTGAAGAAGCTGACCTGTATTACCTTGCATTTACAGCAGGTTGTATTCACACATATGAGCAGTTAGTATAAGGTAAGTTGGAGTGTGGTCAATCATTCGTGTGTGTCCATTCTAGAAACGTTTTTCATAAGTATGGATACACCGGTTACTTCCTAAAATCAAAATGACCAAGTCATGTTTCATGCTGCTTTTGTTAGTATGTAATCACATCAAGTGAACTACACCAATTCCGATATCAATTCATGAATTTTCAGTCTATTTTATGGCTCTGTATTTGTTGGCATTTCAATCTGTGAACCAGGATATTCTGTGAACATCTGACCGTCTCTGCAAGCATATGCACTTTAGACACACACAGGGTGGTCATGAAGAGCAACAGAAGAGGCAGCTTTCAGAAAGCAGAATGTCTGTACCATCTGGGGTCGGATCTTGTATGTCCAAGGTTATGCTGCTATTAAATTGAACCCTCCCCTCTGAAGTGACTCAGATAAATTTCATGATTTTTCACCAAATTCTAATATTTAAGTCACAGTGTAGTATTGTATGTTTCTGCAGTAATTTCCTGAGGAATTGCTGGAGAGAACATTAGGAGTTTGCCTTTGCCAAGCTTAAATTCTAGTTACATTACTTGAACCTTTATGAACATACAGTAAATATAGATGAATATCATCTGTTTACTATTCTCAATTTTGTCTTAAAAATCCAGACATAATCTAAATTTTTATTAACCCTGTCTAAATGTGCAAGCTGGGAATCAGTCCAGAAGCAAGCAGAGTAAGAAGTCTGCTCTGTGTTTGTGCAGTTCCTCTGTAACAATAGAAATACTCGGCCTATGAGCCAGTATAAAAAATCCCAATATTTTGGGGGAAAGAAAAATCCAGAAATATCTACAAAAAATATTGTGTTCATACAAACCTAGATAATGACTATGGTACCAAACTTGCTTTTGTCAGTAATATGAATACAAATAGTACTTGCAAATGCATTTAGACATAAACAGCATTTTTTCACTATGAGATTTCTGTTCTTTAAGATGAGACTAAATTCAGCAAAGAATATACATAATTTGAACACATACTTAAGCACTTGTTTTAATGAATGAAAATTAACAAAAGCGTGTGTAAGTGCTTTATAGCAATCTGGAGCCTTACTGGTGAATTCATGAAGCATAGGTGAGTTTAAATTATAACATTTCCTGCTAGTGTAATTTCTCTGAATTTGAGAAATTACCTTCCTACTTTCATGAATATATTTGGATCTAAATTCTCACAACATAGTTGCAATCTTTTGTTCACTTCTTCTTTAGAACTATATAATTAAATCTAAATAAGCACAGCTTTTTACATCAGCATCCTTTAAAATATTTTAGGAGAGACAGGTCGATGCATTGCCTGTTTTCAGTTTGGATTTCTTGGTGAGGTCCAAGTGGATTTCTCTGTGTAAACGTAAGGGTGTTGTTCCAAGATGACCAACTGTATATTGCTAGTGGTCAAAAGAATAATCACACTTTTCTGCTAGGTTTTTTTTTTATTCTTTTTCTTAGAGATGTAAGTAGGTTCTCTTGGATTGTTGTTGGGCCTTAATCAAGTTTATTAGTAGCAGCCTTTGATTTTTATTTCATGTTGAGAAGTGTTACGAGGTTTGCAGATATTTGTAGTTTGAGAACATTTGTTCTTCATATTTTCTTCCCAGTGGCTGTTCTTATTTCACCAAACTGTTACATTCCAGCAGTAGTTTATGGGTTTGCATGTTCAGTAGGCTTCTAGTCATGTAGCTGAACCCAGGGAGCTGGTGCAAGCTTCTCAATGTTCAGAATTTTATGTTGCTTTTGTGGCAGAATTTCCCCCTTTTATTTTATAGTCTGCATACTTGGCAACAGGTTAATCTCTGCTGATATCCATATTCCACAGACAGTATAGCCTGCAGCTGCTTTCATATTCATTGAGGTTTATATTATCAAATATTCTGGGCAAGCAGTGCTTTTCCCCTTTGTTCTTTATAGGAATTTACTTTCAAGCCTAATCGTTTTATAGAAATTTTACTTTTCTGTTGCATATCAGTATTGGTTTTGTTTTTCCATTGTGATTTTCACTATATTTTTAATAATGCTTTATTGTTAATTTAAATATATGAAGTTTATTTTTATCTTTTCTAAACTGTAAAATATACAGGCATTAATAGAATATTTTTACTTGTTCATAGATGTTTTTACTCCTTGCAAGTATGATGTTCTTTCAGTTCAGCTTAATCTTCTTGCACAGTCATAGCTGCCCAACTTATAGTGCAATTATAAATGCAGAGTTCAGTAAAAAATATTTATTAATGCTTCTTTATGAAATAGCTTCTGAAGGTAGTAAAGTTAAGCTGCATATGCGAGGATATATAATGGCAGATGTGAGAGAGGGAGAATCATGTTTCCAGGAATGCAGTAGCGCTGTCATAAAAATGTTGGATATATTTGAAACAGTCTCATCCTTTCTCTCTGTACTCTACGTTTTCCTTGGTTTTGAAAGCTGCTAAAAGCAAGCTTTCTTGGGTTTCCCTGTAGGGCTATTCAGATGTGCTGGGAGGAACAGTTAAAACAACTTTCAGATTCACAATAGTCTTAAAGTGGCACAGCAATCAGCGCATCACAGGTTTTTAATATTCGGTAGTTTTACAGAGCGTCTTCACCAGCACACTGCAGAGAGATCAGCCGCACTGGAGATCTGCTTCGTTATCTCTGGCTCACGTGTGTGTTTGTTCTTTTTAATTAATATAATAGCTTTTCTGTAATGTCCAAGTCCTAGGTGAACTTGTTGTTGAACCATCTTAATATACAGGACAATATTACTATTTTCATTTGACCAGTGGGTTTCAGTCACAGAAATATCAACTGTTTTAATCAAGGAGACCCATGTTAGCAGTGGAACTGCATCACCCGAGTCTTTGTGATGCTTTATATGCAGCCTATGAAAGTGACAAGCGATGAATCAGCCTGAAGACAGCACCAAAAGATTTTCTCCTATTTGATTAAAAAAAAAAAAAATCCGGGGTTTTTTTCCTCTTTTGAGAGAATAAGGAATGAAAATTCTTAAATAACCCACCGCAGGGTAGTTTGGTAATGAAATCTGAATAAAATGGATGGAGAAAAGAGGAACAAGTTACAATTGGTCTTACTAAAACGCAACACCAGAGATTAAATTCGTATGAAGATTTTGCAGAAAGGATATTTTTCCTAAAGATTCCGCAGTTGGACATGTAAGCTGAGGTTAAAAAGCTGTTGGTAATGTTGCTCTGAGACAGCTACGCAGAGGCCCAGAGCTCTTGGTATTTGTAAGGTCAACAGCGAACTGGAATGGAGACGGTTGGTTTAGCTTCATTTGATCGCTACCCTTACTTTTTACCTTTTCCAGATATGTGGATTCTGGGTTTTGTGACAAAGCTCTTTATTCTGTAAACCATTTAGTAGCAGATGGTGAAGAATTATTCTTTCTTTTTCTTTCTTTTTTTTTCCCCCCCATAAAATGATTATACAGAAAAAAAAATCAGAGCCATTTTCAGCTTGCTTTTAGGGCAACTGATTTTTTTTTTTTTTTTTAAATGTGGAGCCTTTTAGATGAGGCTTCAGGAAACTTCATGTGTCTGTATTGCCAATGTTACTTTTAACCTTTCTTTATATAACTGCCTATATGGTTAGGTGTAGTTATGTAGCAAGAAATCATCCTCATGTCATGATGGACTTCACCCTGGGGCAGAGAAGATCTCCTGGGCCCTCCCTTGAGTGCGTGCGCTCACAGCTGTCGGCGCTCTGTCAGGGCTTTCCTGGCTGCAGTCACCTCAGTGTTAGTGTTCGTTAAATAATAACATAACTCGGATTATTTCGTTATGTTTTCATATCGCATATTTTGGTCCCTTTTCTGTCTCAGTCCGTGTCCTTCTCATTGGAGAATGGAAATGTCACCATCCTTTTCTGTTATCCTGGTTTGAGGATGCCAGCTCTTCACCTTTCTCATTGACTTTCATTTTACTTGGTCATATTTTGAATGTGAATAGGTCAACATCACTGTATTCTCAAATTTTTCTTCCCTTTTTGCTTGTCTGCATGTGTTGTAGATTCCCATAGGTATAGGGGCTCACACCAGTAAAATAACTTGGTTAACATCCTCTGTGATCCAGGTTCTGCAAGGATTTATGCTAAGTGGAACTGTGTGTGTGCAAAATGCTAAGCCTGTAACTAAGCCTTACAGGATTTCACTTCAGATCTGGTTATAAATATTTGCAGAACTGAGTCTTGAATTTGCCAGGTACTATGTTTGAAGAAAAAATTGTAATGTGATTACTTCTCAAACACCTAAACATAAGTGCTTTTACAAGTTTATGAAAACATATTGCTGAAAAATCTGGGGTCACTAAAAGTTTACACGTGTTTACTGTCCTATGAAATGTTCTGGGGGGAAAAAAAAAGGGTGTTGGGATTTTTCCAGTATTTAAAGTGTGGTTTGTGTTTTACTTTATTTCCCCTAAATAATGAAATAAGCTTTGCAGTCCTTCTATGCAGTCCTTCCTGTAGCTCCTTCTAGAACAAAAGTGGTGCCATAGAGATACCAGTAAAATGTAATATAATGCAATGTAGAGGGTTTATTTGAAAAACTGTAAAGTAATCATTAACAGAGGAGTAAACTGGTTTTTAACATATAGCGTAGAAGGGGGTTTTTTGTGCTATTCTGCTTGAAAATGCCTATGATTATCTCTTTCATAGTACTTAAAAGCTGGGTGAAATTTCCAGTCTTCTAGTAGGCACTGTAGAATTCACACTGTTGATGCAGTTGTAAACGCAAATTTAATAGGAATATTAACTTTTAATTTCATGCTGACATATCCGTAATATGGGTACTGTATTGTCTAAGATGTTTCATGGTGGTTTGGAATTTAACTAACAGTGTTTGGTTTTACTTTTAAACATCTTCAGGAATGGTTTTGTGTACTTTTTTATGCTACCAGCATGGAGCTAAGAAAAAAAAAATTGCTCAAGGAGTTAATTCTCATTAACCCTTTCAACACCGGATGTGTTTCTGCCATATGTTGTATTTGATGTCTGTGTGCCGTGATGATTTAATAGAAATGCATTAAGTGTGGTATGAGAGTCCAGGCTGCATGAATTTCTTGTGTGTATATAAACTAATGTATAAGACACTTGAATTAACTAAATATGTTAACAACTTATTGTTATTATATTTTATAGTTTGTTGTTGCTACTGTTATAATTTTATTGATAATCTTAATTTTGCAGTTTAAATAGGCACCTGGTATAGTTTAAAACTGTGGGAAAATATTGTTCTAATGACCTGGCTTATTAAACACACAATCTATTTTTTTATTCCATGCACCAGTCCTCAAATGTTTGGAAGAGACTGTTTTCAAATACTTTGAGACGACTTATTTTCTTACTTTGAAAAAATCCTGTTCTTATTGCAGCTGGTTTTAGAAGAAGTTTTCGTCTTAGCAGAAAAGATAAAAAAACAAACAAATCTATGTATGAATGCAAGAAGAGTGATCAGTATGATACAGCAGATATCCCAACATATGAAGAAGTTGCAAAATATAGACGACAACCTAATGACAAATACAGGCTTGTAGTTTTGGTTGGTAAGTTGTTTTCTTTATTTTTGAACGGGTAAAACAGAGGACTGCTATTAGCGCAGTGCTTACCACAAAATCATTTCGATTGAGAGGGATCTCAGGAGGTCACCTGGTCCAGCCTCCCACTCAACAGGCTTAACACAGAATTCAGAGCAGATTGCTGATGACAACTTTGTGAACCTGTCTTCCCACCGCATCTTATCTTGTCTTCCCACCACACGCCTCAGTAAAGAGGTGGCCTCCATCTTCTCAACGGGTATCGGAGGGGTGCTGGTATGTCCCCCTGAAGCCATCTCTTCTGTGAGCTAGACAAGCCCAGTTCCCTCAGTCTCTCCTCACAGGTCGTGTGCTTCAGCTCCCGACCATCTTGGAGGCCCTCTGCTGGCTTTGCTCTGGTTTATCAACATCTATCTTGTAGTGCAGGGCCCATTCTATTCACAGAATCCTAGAATCATAGAATTGTCTAGGTTGGAAGGGACCTTTCAGATCGTTGAGTCCAACCATCAACTGAACGCTGACAAAAGCTATCACTAAACCATATCTCTAAGCTCACAGGGTCTAACAAGTGATGAGTAAAGGGCAAGAATAATTTCCCTCTATTTACAGGCTAGGCTCTGCTGATGCAGCCCAGTCTTCTGTTAGCCTTTGTTGCTGCCAGCGTGTGCTGTGGACTCATGTTCGCTGCCCACCTGGACCCCGAGGTCTTTTTTATCCAGGCTGCTCCCCAGCCAGTCAGTACCGAGCATGTACTGCCGTGGGGCTTGGTCTATCCCAGATGCAGGACTTTGTATTTGTTCTCATCAAATTTCACGAAGTTCTGCCAGCCCATGCCTGTACCATATCAAGGTCCCTCTGAATAGAAACACTGGCCTTGAGCAAGTCACTTGCATCACCTATTTTGGCACCTGCAAACTTGATGAGGGCCCATTCTGTGGTCTCCTCCAAGTTACTGATGCAGATATTAAACAGAGTGTGTTCCTTAGGGCAGAGCCCTGAGGAACTTCACTTGTAATCAGTCGCCCAGTAGAGTACAGACCAACAACCCCAACCCTTTGAACATGATCGCCCACCCAGTTTTTCCCCTATCCATCCGTCTAGACAGGATGTCCCAACTTGCATATAAGGATGCCTTAGGAGACCATGTTTAAAGCCTTTGCTAAAACAAAAGGAGATGACATTAAAATGTAGGTGCCGTGGTTACTAGTCTGCACCTGGCAATCAAGCGGTACTAAAACTCAAAAGAATTAATTTGGTGTTCTGCTATTAGAGATCAATCAATATATCAATGTTGAAAAAGGAAAAAAAAAAAGAACAGAATAAATACCTTTGGTCAGCCAAGACAGTGGAACGAAACAAAGCCATCTACCGTGTTAGAATAAGTAAATAGGCAATAGAGAGGAAGGTGGATGAGAGACAGACTTCTGTAGGCCAAGAACAGATGTAAGCATAGCTGCAGAAGGCTCAAGATGTCCTCCTTAGTCAGTTTTCTGCTCTTCTATAATCTGTTGCTGCCGGGGGTTCTCCACAGAATTTATTATCTAACCAAAATGCATTGCTTCAGTTTCCTAAAAAAAGAGAAAGTACATGATCTTAAATTTTTTGAAGGTAACCATTGGAGTACCGATGAGTAATGTCTCATTGCTTATTGTTTCTTTTGCAGTAGCACATAGGTTGATGCTTCATTAGTAAAGTTTCCTCCATTCGGAAAGCAGCAGAGCAGAGAAATATGACCCTCTATCAGGGACTGTTACGAACTGTTGAGTAGCTGTGTTTTTATATCACTCATTCCAAGGGAACATTAAATTTAGTTTTTAATAAACAGTTTTGTCACTCTCAAGCACTAAAATTCAGCCACCTACTAGTGTGATCACTGTGAGATTGTGGGCTATATACAACAAGTAATAACATGGTTGAGTTGATTTTACACTTACATCAACAGAGTGCAGCGCAAAAGTGCGATAAGTAGACTTTTTATAACAAATTGCATATGTCTGATCTAAGGAATACCTAGAGATTTCATTTGATTTTTGTTGTAATAAATCAAATGAAGAAAGTGTGCTTTTTCAGTAACAAAAGCAGTTCAGAAATTTATTGCAGACTTCAGTAATTCTAATGTTTTTCTCTGGATATTAAGAGCAGCTTAAGTCTGGCCAATACCATAAAAATGTCTTGGGCAAAATGTGGAAAAACTAGCAGAGCTAAGCAACACAGGTATAGTAGAAGCGAACACATTTAAAAAGCTTTTTGTCTGCCAGTATCAGCCTTCAATATAATCCGTCAAATATAATTGGGATATTAGTACCGGGAAACAAAGGGACAGATAATTCATTTATAGCTGTAATTGGTGGGGGCATTAAATGTCTGTTGTGTTTTGCTAGGCCTAAATGTATAATTTACTCTTGGAAGGTTTTTGTAGGGTTTGTTTTGCCCTTTTTTAGGGGGAGGGAGTTTGACAACTTTAAAGTGGAAATGTCTTTTGGCTTCATTTTAAATTGGCCTAGTCTAATTTACAGAACGCAAATTGCATACACAGTAATTTTTAGCGCCCTGTAGTGTGATATATACTAGTCTCAAGTTCAGCTAGATGTATTAGTTTGTGAAGATTTTACCTTGTCTGCAAATGTACGTTCATCAGTAAAATCCTGCACATCCTTGGGGCTGAAATAACAGATCATCTGAAGCGGTAATGATACAGATGCTTCTGCTGTGCTTTTAGTTGTTATAAATATGATGAGTCTGCTAAAAACAAAATTATCTGGTATCATGTCACCAGTCGTCTTTTGATAACTTACTGTTCCCAGGCTGCCAACAAATCCTTGAAGTCTTTCTTCAGATATACATCCTGCATCGTAAGCATGATACCTTGCAGCCCTATCAGGCAGAGGCAGAATATTTTAATATGAAACGTATTACTTAGACACTAGAATTTTCATTTACATTAATGAGGTCCTGCTCACAAAGGCCTCTGCTGTGAGGGCCAGACTAGCACAAATTTTATTTCCTAAGAGTGAGAATGAATGTGCCACATGATATAACTTTACGCGGTGTAGTATCAGCTAAGTTAGAGGTTTCTTAAGGGGCAGTGCGAGGATGAAGCAAGGTCAGCAGTAACAAACCACGAGCGTGTCCCCACGCAGGTATGTGCATGCAGGGTTACCACCACAGGCATGCAAAGCCTTTCGGGTGCTGCGGTCACCCATGGTGATCCATCTGTCCCAAGTGGGCAGTGGTGGAAGCGAGGACCAGAGGTGTGTAACCACAAAGGAGCAGTCATTATTGGTATGTGAGACAATCAGAAAAGACTCACTGTCTCTGAATTATGCTGTCAGTACTCCCCACAGTGGTGTCCTTCTGGTCACCTCTGCGAAGAGAAAGAATCTGGGACTGGAAAAGTTCTCTATTGTTATATTGCTTACATTTAAAAGAAATCTATCACCTCTGGTTTTACCATGGAGCTATGTGGAGGCCAGGTCTGTCTCAGAGCTGGGGCGGATGAAATGGAAGTGGCTTTTAGCTTTCTACACCTCCTGACTCACCTTCAACATGTGTTCAGGAGTGGCCTGCAGAGACTTAATAGATCTACAGCAGTAGTTCAAGAAATAGCCTACCATGGCCATACACCATCTGGACAATGACACAAGAGACCTAGAATTGCTACCTTCATTAATCCTTCCTGGTTGAAGGCACGGGTAGGTCAGCGTGGCTCAGGAATGCATATGTAGGCTGCAATATATTGGCTAGCCTTGCCCATGAGAACAGCGGGATAAAATCACTGATCCTGCTTCAGTGAACAGCAAATCTAGAAGTACACTCCCACTTCTAGTTGTAATTTACTGTGACACAAAAAAATGAGGTTCCTACTGCATATCTCATTGAGTTACAGTTACAGACGTGCGTGTGCTGGCATTGCATTACGGTGATCAATAGTGATCAGTTGTACTAGAGAAGGAGTAACTGAGCCACAGAACCTCTGTCAAGCCATGTTTTGTACAGGGTCTTTATGATCCCAGCAGGCACGTTCTCACCTAACTCCCAAAACCTTTTCTGAAAGACCACTTACTTCCTTGTTGTTTTTTTTTTCTTTCAAATAGAGTTCTGGGAGGTCAGTGTGTATATCTGCAGGTGGAGAATGGCTGGTTGGGTTAATCCTGAGACATGGATTTACATCAAACAGTTTCTTAAGCTTTCTTCAGACATGTCTGAATGGGGCAAAATTTAATGCAAGTTTTAATGATTGGTGGTTTAATTCTGCAAGTGTCCCTCAATAAGGTGAGGTAGGCAGTACAGCCCATTTGTGCAAGACTTGACCATTGCTTATCTTATGTGACTCAACAGGCAACAGCAAGCAACATAAATGTTCCTTAAAAAGAAACAAAACAAAATATCTCTAAATCTGACACCGTAACTCTAAATATTGCTGCCTGGGGTGATGTATAGTAAACCAAAACTATGCGGCAGTCATGGATCCCACATACCTGGCATTTTACTACAAGAAATTGTCCTTTTCAATCCCGATGCTTAATTCTCTTCTTGAGTTCAAATCGTGTTCAGGTTCATCATTATTAGAAACGGTCACCTTTCTGTGTTGCATCAGAATGAAGAGAATGTTCGGAAGAGAAGTGTACCTTGCACTTGGGAGATATAGTGTAAAAATCGGCATGATGGATGGCATTGCTAATTAGGAATCAGCCTCCAGCGTCCATATGCTACAGTTAGGAGAATTCTGCGAAGACAGCACTGAAAAAGAAGAATCTACACCTTCTAGTAGTTAAATTTAAAGATGATTTTTAAATGGTACTCTGGAAGGGGAGACAGAGTAATAGTGAGGTTGTGGTCTGGAAACAGATTGGATCTATGTTTCCAAAGCATCTGTTGCAGGAAGCGAAGCCTGGATTCTTTATATATAAATAGAGCTAAAAGCATAATGTTGATTTGACAACATGTAGACAGAGGAAATAGTATTTTTGTAGATTTGATGGGGAAAATCTTTTGCTTGAAAGGAAGACAATGTTTTGTTTGTTTGGTTTGGTTTTTTTTTTAATTGATTTCCACTTGTTTCATTCTACTTTGCTAGGATATATTGAGAATTTTAATTACTTTTCCTATAAAAATCCATATTTGCCTTAAATAGCTATACTATTAAAAAAGGAAAAATGTTTTTTAAAAAAATAAGAACAAAAGAAATGCCATTATCTACATGACACATTGCTTTCCTCTGCAGACATGCGCCAGTAGAGGCTGCTGTACACCATATTAAATAAACATTTATACATACTGATAGATTAATTTACAGGCAGGTCAGGGAAGGAGCTTGAAATGTAGTTGTGTGTTTAACTTATGTAAACATATAAAAATTATAAATGCAGAAATCCTAAGATTTTACAGAGAGACTGTAGTCTGGGGATAGCAGCAAAGTAGCGAGCGTTTGCTTTTCATCATTGTGTGGTTCTAACTTCAGGCGTGGCGGGTAGTCGTTTTTACAAATCGGCACCTGAAGGTGCTGAAGCATCAGTCTCTGCTTTTTGATACCAGACTCTCGCTAGTAATTAACCAACATATCACTATTTCATTAAAATGTTCATTAGGTTTTGTATTTCTCATGTCCAAAATGCCTCTGTTAAAAAGCACTTCGTGCATTAATGTGTCGCTTTTACTAGAAGAGCAAGAATTTTCCTTAAAACGACATGTATTATCTTTGTATTATTTGGGATACGGTTCCAATGACTCGCTCTCCTCTGCATTCTGCTGTTGACCTGGCTCTGCAGAAATGAAGCCACTGCACCGCGGCTTCTTTATATAAAAGATGCACGAGCGCGCGGAGCTGAGCTCCCTCCACACACACACGCACACATGACACCACGGCCCCACCGCCAGAGGGGCCAGGCAGGCTGGAGCCCCGTGCAACGGGCTCCTGGGGACCGGCAGCGACTGCCCATGGAGCTTTTGAGACAGAGAGCCCTCAGAGACCTAAAGCACCTCTGGCAAATGGCTGAGAGTTAGGGACAGCCTGAAAAACAAGAGGAAGCTCAGTAGCTTCTAGGACAGTAGTACTCAAATGGAGGTGGAGGAGACGGGTCAAAAAAAGTTCCGTGCAGTCTTTGTTTCTTCCTGCCATCCTCTTTCCAAGAGTGGTCTCTCTTTGGCAGCCGCGTGAAGAAGGAAACATTTGCTTTGGACCAGTTCAGACAGCAGGCAGGAGACGAGCAAGCATAGTTTAAAAGAAAATCAACAAGAAAGAAAGAAAGAAACCCAAACATCCCAAAGGGGTTGTGACCTGGGGAGTGCTGCCCGCCCTTCCTCTCCCCGTGCGATGTCACCATGGCCCAGTCAAAAGGTGGATGGTGACAGCTGGAGCCAGCCTGAGGCCGGGCGGTGTTCCTGCAGCTGGGAAGGAGCACAGTGCTCCTAGGGCATGGGGAGAAGGTGGGAGCAGGGCTTCTCCGGTGACTCTGGTGCAGAGAAGGGATGCGGCAGCTGGAGGGAGTAAGGAGAAGGCCGTGGTGACACATGGAATGCAGAGGCTCTGGGGGGGACTTTGCGCATGCCAGCTGGGGTCCTCCAGTCTGTGAGTTGGGGATATTCTGGCAAAATGAAAAGCCAAGCTAGTTTTTGTGCTGGAAAGCTGCAAGTTAGGGTGCGGGGGTCTGCAGTAGTGCTGAGGATGGTGTTTGTTATGGGTAGCTGCTGGAGAAAAGAAAGCTAGCTTTGCTGTTAACTCTTACACTGATTTTTCCTCCGTAGTAAAGTCAGAGCAGAGTAACTGCCAACTACATCCCCTGAAATTTGTCAGCGCTGTGTATTCTAGGAGAGGGTATAACCATGGGCGTTTCCAAATGACTCTGATTAGAAGCCAATATATATTATAGCTGTATGCTACGTAGTCTTACCTCGGAGCGTACTTATACCTGAAGACAAGAGAGAACCGGCTGCTGGGAAACAGCACGATTTTTTTCTTTCAGGTCCTGTAGGGGTTGGACTGAATGAGCTTAAACGGAAATTGCTGATCAGCGACACCCAGCATTACGGGGTAACAGTGCCACGTAAGTAAAAATACACTTCTGTTCTCCTAATGCTATACTTGCATTACTATCCCTTATTATTGCATTACCTTAAGGCACTTTCAGATTTGGGTCCCTAAATGGATGCCTGGCATCCAAATTACTTTTCTAATTTTTAAAAGTGCTGCTGCAGTTGTATTTTAAATAGCATTGATTAAACAGATAGGACGTTTTGGCTCAGAGGCATTGCAGTAGACTTTTAGTACGAGTTTAACGTGATTGATGTCAGCGAGGTTTAGTAAATGAAACTCAGCTGAAGAACACCCCGGGTTTGGCTGTAAAGCAGTGAAACCCACCCCGTTACCAATGCTTGCTTTCAGCAAAATGGCCTTTCTATATTAGACAGGCTGAAAAATGAAGACTGATGATAAGCAGTTTAATCCTGTGAATAAATTCATTAAATCCCTTTGATTAACTTTAAAAAAGTTGATTTGGGGATTTATTTTTTTTTCCATCTTTCCCCCTGTCTGACCAGGTAGTGTTACTTTGTATAACTTGAATAACATCGTTCTGTCTGTATTAACTTCTACGATACTTTATTGGGGTTTCTTTAAGGACTTGACGGTTTTAGTTAGACTTGCGTTCCTTGTTTTGCTTTCTACTTGTAGTTGTGCCTCCTGTGGGGGTCCTTAAAAATATGGGTCAAACATTCTTGGTTTGGGAGATACCGTCACAGGTTTTTTGCAAGTACAGGTATTCTATAAAGTATATATACGAATGAGTTTACTAGGTAGAAGAATGAATACATTTGGTTTTGGCAAGTCATTTCATTTGCACATATTTGCTTCAGCTGTGTATTGAAAACAACAACAAAATAAGCCAGATGTTCCCAAATATTTAACACACTGAAACATATGCAATCATTTGCCCAAAAATATTTCTCTAAAAATTGCCAGTATTCATCAAGCTGCCTTCTCTCTTTTCTCTTCCAAATTTGTGGTTATAATTTAAAACAAACACGTAAAGAAATCCCTCTCCCTGAAATTCAGTAAGTCAAGAGTTGGAGGGAAAACTGGGGGGTTCTTGTCTTGGACGTGTTCCTCTTCATGTCAACCCACGAAGAGCGTGATACCAAATGGCACTCAGGACGCTGTTTCTGCAAGCAGGTTGTGTGCACGCGGGATGCTGTAACGTACAGCTTGTACTAAACAGGACTTTCGAATGAGTTCGTTACCCATAAGTGGCACCCCCCCAAATAAGTTTCATTTGTAAGCAAAACCTTTGTACCTCGTACTCGAAGGAAAGTAAGACGTGCAAATACTACAAGGCTACGGAAAGAAAAAGGAATTTGGGTTTGATCACCGGAAAAAGAAAAGCATTAAAACATAAAACACACCCCCCCATTTTTTTATTATCATGCTTCACATACCATAGCTGCTAGTGTTGTTAATGAACGTAACGTTTTATAAATCAGGTTGATGAGCTTTTGTTTCCCTTTATGGCCTCGTATGCTAATAAGTTTAACAAGTGGCAAGGTTGGGGTAATTGTTATGGACTGCTGCTCCTTTTATTATTCAGCTGTCCTCATTTTATTGGATTTTTCCACTAGTTAATAAAAAGGATAATCTGATACTTGTCCAGTAGGTTTTTTTTCCTGCACACTTTTAAAACTCAATCCTGTCCTGTGCCTGTGTGCCGCCTCCTGGACCCAGAGCAGCCTCGTGTTTGTCAGAACGGAGGGAACCGTTACGCTTAGTATTGCACAAGGGTTGTGTGCTTCGCAGTGTTCCCTGAGCTGGTTTGCATTATATTGTTTTGTGCTTCTCTTCCTCTTTTTTTTTTTAATTTTTTTTTTTTATTTCATGAAACTGCAGACACTACCCGACCAAGGAGAAGCCAAGAAAGTGACGGTGTCGAATACATTTTCATTTCCAAGCACTTGTTTGAGACAGACGTACAGAATAACAAGTATGCTGAAGAGATTTTAACTAGAACCGCAGTTAAAACAATGGCTTTGTTATAAAATGGAACTGTTTGTAATTTTAGATAATAAGTCAAAGTGGATATAAGTTGCAGTGATTTGAAGATGTGTTAAAATTACATTTTCATATATAAACAGTTCAAAGCAGATAGCAAAAACACAGAAAAAAAAAGCAGCATGTGCAAACGCGACTGTTTCTGAGCTTGCAAGTGTTCCCAGTACTTCGGCTCATCCAGAAGACACTGAAATGGATGAGGGAGCACTCTTTTAACAGGGCATCATCTGCCATAGCAATAAAGCGTTGCAGCTCGAGGAGGGGGGGCGGGAAGTGCTGCGAACGTGCCTGAGTCAATGTTTGCGTAGTTCTGCTCTCTTTCAGGCCAGGCACTTCCTCTGCTTTTGAATTTAGAGATCTACAGTGAAGCCCCTGCCTGTAAACCTGCCAGAAATTAAAGGAAAATGGAGACAATGGTAGCATCGTGCTCTCCAGCAGCCTGTAAAATACCGTAGCTTGAAATTCTCCCCCAGTGTTTCAGAGGGCAAAAGTGTATTAGACACAAAGCTGCGGGTTTTATTGAAACTTCAAACTGTGCTTTGCTTTTTTGGCAAATAGCGCTTCTACTTTTATAGCGCATAACCAGCCGCCTTGGTTCCATTAGCACCATCGTCGCTCCTCCTCCTCTTCTGAGACAGAGAATTTGGATATTCTGTAGTGTGCAATGAAATTTCAGTAGTTTCTATTGTTTAGCTTATCCACTGTTTTATTGCATTGCATTAGTTCAGAAAAAGAGGTGATGGAAAACATTAGTGGGCTGTTGGAGTACAGTACTTTTTTCTCTTTAACTGTAATACAAGCAGGTGTTACTGATTTGAAAGTGGTAAAGTAGAAGATTTCTTAAAATTGACATGCTGAAGTACTTGACAGCATTTCCTTTATAAAACATGGTAAAACTCTCATGTAAAGTAAAATATTTTTGCTCCTGAATTAGATCTCACCAACCAAACTGATAAGTTTTTTTCTGGAGAAAATGGGAATGATTCCAGTTGTTTTCACCTTCTGCCACAGGTTTATCGAGTACGGCGAGTATAAGAACAACTACTATGGTACAAGTTTGGATTCTGTCCGATCTGTTCTAGCTAAAAACAAAGTTTGTCTGTTGGATGTGCAGCCTCATGTAAGTAAGCACGTCTTTTGGCCTCTCGCAGCGCCCCGCATTGCATATCGGGATTCCAGAAAAAAAAGGGTTTCTAAAAAGGTGTATTTTATTCCACACTGAATGACCGTAGAGTGGGCTTGCTGGGTACCTTTATCACAGCAAGAATCTCTGAAAGGAGGAGGGGAAGGAAACTTCAATACATATTGGCAAGTATTCAGCTTAGTAATTAAGTCAATTGAAAGCCTGCAGTGTAATACCAAAGATTTAATTACAAAATGCTCCTATATTTCGATTCATCTTTCTGATGATTTGGGTTAGAGTTTCTCTCCGAAACTTCAATTTCAGAACGGCTCAGAGCTACCACCCAGTTCCAGCAACTCTGACACGTTTAACCAGACTGTTCATGGAAAAGGTTTCCGTGCAGGGTGGACACAAGTCAAGGAACGCGCTAAATGTGATGTTGGCTGGATAATTGTTAAGAACATTCCTCTCTAAACCATTTGTTCTTGCATTGACCTTGTCTTTCAACCCTGCTGAACAGCTCTGCTGGGAATTTTTATGCTCCTAATAACCACAGTGCTTCCAGGAGCTGGACTAGTTTGTTTAAAGCCAGCCAAAGTATTTCTTCTCCAAGGGTGGCCAGCCTGTGACTTCTGAACCCTGGCAGCGTGTGAACAGTTCCTGGGGCAGGTTCGGCGGCGGGGCTGTGCCCGAGGAGCGGGGCAGGGGCTGCGCTGGCCGGGGAGCAGCCGGGGAAGCCAGGCCCCGCGCAGGGGAGGAGGGGAGCTGGGAAGGGGTTCCTGGGGCTGGTACTGCCAGGCTGCTCTGCCAGACCACCGCCCGTCCAGCACGGCCCTGGTTTCCAGTGAAGCAGTAAACTCTCTCGGGGAGCCAGGCTTGTGAGCCATCCTGGGATCCCGGTCTCCGACACACCATTTTCCTGTGGGCCGTGGCAGTGTGAAGAGGACAGAAAGCTGCCAGCCATCCCATCCCTGCTTCACCCTGTGTGCAATCTGAATTGTAGACCTATCTCTAACTGTCTCTGTCTCTAACCATCTCTATCTCTAACTCCATACCTAGCATCACTCGACTGATTCAGGAAGAGTGAGCAGCGGGAGTTATGTGGTGGAGACACAGTATTGAAGAGAACAAATCATTGACCTGTTGTGACCGTTTTCCCTTTTCCCACTACTTTTCATGGGTACAGAACGTGTTAGTCCTGCTAAAATGTGTTGAGCTTTTCCTCCCCTCCATCCCCCCGCTGCCCGTGGCGCTGCAGTGCCCAGCCCAGCCTTGGCCGGACTGATGGGCTTCACCAGCAGCATGTGTGGAAATGGAGAGTTTTCTTCCCATTCGCCTGAAAATTCTCCTTCCATGAATCAATGCCAGTCGCCAGGGTGGGGTGGCAGGAAATGAAAAATAGCGTTCTAGAGGTGCCTTATGGGTTTATTTTGGTTAGTGGAGAGTTTCTTTTATAACTGTAAATTCCATTGTGCAAAATAAACTAATTAATTAAAACCTTTCCTCTTCCCAGACAGTGAAACACTTACGGACGTATGAATTTAAACCATTTGTTATATTTATAAAGCCTCCGTCGCTTGACCGTTTGAGAGAGACCAGAAAAAATGCCAAGATTATTTCAAGTAAAGATGATAAGGGAACTGCAAAACCCTTTACAGTAAGTATATATAGACATGGTAAAACACGAGAACTTGTTCAGAGTTTTGCTGTAGTGGCTTCCCTTGAAAACAAAGGTGATCCCTGGATGTCATCAACAGTCCTTGTCAGGGCTTACACGTACTATCTTCTTGTTTCCCAGCCTCTCTCACATCACAGATTTACTGTGGTGTTTTCATTGTTTAATATGCTCATGGGTATCTACATTTCCATGGTCCCCTGATTTTATGTCATTGAGGAACCCCACAATGCAAGTATATTTTTATGAGAAATAATGCTGTGGATTTCCTTAAAAAAACTTCTATGTGGGCTTAGCTCTTTCTATTCAAGTATAAGAATTTCCCTGTTTTATCAAGTGCATTATTTGGTCTAAATTTAGAAGAAAGCCCAAATATAAAGCATCTATTAAAAAGGTAAATGCTACTCTAATAAAAAGACCATATTTGTGAATAAAAGAAACAATTTTTAAAAATGTTATAGAGAAATGGACACTGTAAGAAAGAAGGAGAAAAATCAAAGCAAATAACAAATGCTGCTTTTTGCCAATAATCAGAAAAAAGTATTGGTCGGATTACCCAAGAGTAACTTATTTACTTCCTTGAAATATGATGAAATCATATTGTAATTGAAGCTAAAGCAAAGCTGATTATTATTAGACCTTTTATCTACATTTACGGTGTGCATCATTTTCTCTCATTCAGATGTTAGGATTTTTTAGATTTTGTTTCAAACTGAGTCACGGGTATAATCACAGGCTGTATCTGTGTAGAATTTGCGTTTGAAATAGTTTGGAAATAATGGCTATAAGAATACGTTCTATGGTATATAAAATGTAAGAAGAGTTCATGCCCCATCCCCGGAAACATTCCAGGTCAGGTTGGACGGGGCTCTGAGCAACCTGATCTAGTTGAAGGTGTCCCTGCCCACGGCAGGGGGGTTGGACTGGATGGCCTTTAAAGGTCCTTTCAGACCAAAATGGAATCACGGAATCACAGAATTTTTCAGAGTCGGAAGGGACCTCTAGAGATCATCTAGTCCAACTCCCCTGCCAAAGCAGGATTGCCCAGAGCACATTACTCAGGACTGCATCCAGGTGGGTCTTGAAAGTCTCCAGAGAAGGGGACTCCACAACCTCCCTGGGCAGCCTGTTCCAGTGCATGGTCACCCTCACCGTAAAGCAGTTCTTTCTCATATTTGTTTGGAACTTGCTATGTTCCAGCTTGTGCCCGTTACCCTTCGTCCTGTTACTGGGAACCACTGAAAAGAGTCTGGGTCCATCCTCCTTAAACCCATCCTTTAGACACTTGTAAACATTAATAAGGTCTCCCCTCAGCCTTCTCTTCTCCAGGCTAAAGAGTCCCAGCTCTCTCAGCCTTTCCTCATAAGGGAGATGCTCCAATCCCTCCATCACCTTTGTTGCCCTACGCTGGACTCTCTCCAGTAGTTCACTGTCTCTCTTGAACCGGGGAGCCCAGAACTGGACACAATATTCCAGTTGCGGTCCCACCAGTGCACAGTAGAGGGGGAGAATGACCTCCCTTGACCTGCTGGCCACACTTTTCCCTGTGCAGCCCAGAATTCCGTTGGCCTTCTTGGCACCACGGGCACATTGCTTGGTCATGGATAATTTACTGTCTACCAAGACCCCCAGATCCTTTTCTTCAGAGCTGCTTTCCAGCAGGTCCACCCCTAACCTACACTGGTGCCTGACATTCTTCCTCCCCAGGTGCAGGACCCTACACTTGTCCTTGTTGAGCCTCATTAGGTTCTTCTCTACCCAGCTCTCCAGCCTGTCTAGGTCACGGTGGATGGCAGCATGGCCCTCTGAGGTGTCAGCCACCCCTCCCAGTTTGGTATCATCAGCAAACTTGCTGAGGATACACTCTGTCCCCTCGTCCAGGTCGTTGATGAATGCGTTAAACAATACTGGTCCAAGTATTGACCCCTGGGGGACACCACTGGTTACAGGCCTCCAACTTGACCCTGCTCCATTAATCGCAACCCTCTGAGTCCTGTCACACAGCCAGCTCTCAGTCCACCTCACTGTCCCCTCGTCTAGTCCACACTTCCTCAGTTTCCTAAGGAGGATGTTATGAGAGACAGTGTCAAAAGCCTTGCTGAAGTCAAGGTAGATGACATCTGCTGCTCTGTCCTCATCTAGCCAACCAGTTATAACATCATAGAAGGCTATGAGATTGGTCAAGCGTGATTTACCCTTGGTAAACCCATGTTGACCATTTCCAGTAACTTCCTGCTGTCGAATGTGCTTGGATATGACACCCAGAATGAGTTGCTCCATTACCTTCCCAGGGACAGAGGTGAGACTGACCGGTCTGTAGTTCCCTGGGTCCTCCTTCCTGCCCTTTTTGAAGACTGGAGTGATAAACTAGTCTATGATTCTATGATTCATTCTTAAGAGCAACCTTCAGGACCTTGCTTAGTTAGGACGGGTTTCATCCCTCAGAGTTAAGCAATGAAATTCCTAAGATTTGTTCCCTCCCCAAACATGAAGAGAAATCCCCTGAGCCAGGTCAGACCAGGCGTAGGAAGGCAGCTCCTGCCAAGCTCTTCAAAGAATAAAGGCTGCACTGTAGTATATTGTATGCTAATAGCAAGCTGAGACTTAAGTAACGAAACTCTAAATGTATCATCAAAATAAACAGCTAGAAACGTTTTCCACTGGTACTGCTAACAGAAAATGTCTCTGTGATTACCGTGCAGTGACTAATTGTGTCACTGCAAGGGGAGAGATGAAAGAATTGCCTGTTGAGCAAAGTCTACTCGTGAGAATGCTCTCTGAGCTCACGTGTAATGGTAATTTCTATATTTTTTTTTAATTAAAAGTTCAGTTTCCATCTCCTGATGAGATGAGAAATAAGCAAGTAGCTTTGCGTTTACCACCGCGTTGATGTGATGTTGCTGTGGGCTGACCGTGCCTTGCGCTGATCTTACTAGGAAGAAGATTTTCACGAAATGATTAAATCTGCCCACGTGATGGAGAGCCAGTACGGCCACCTTTTCGATAAAGTGATAGTCAACGATGACCTCGCTACAGCTTACAGTGAGCTTAAAACAACTTTTGACAGGTTGGAGACCGAGACCTTCTGGGTTCCCGTCAGCTGGCTACATTCGTAACGTCTTAAATGGACAAAACATCTGCTGTTGTCTCAGCAGCGAAATCTGGGGCACGGTTAGGCTTTACTGGATGGCCGTTTGCTACTTTCCTTGGTGGGAGGGCTTCTCGCTCTACCTGAGCAGCAGGTTCACTCCTCATGCACTTGGAACCGCTCTTGTTTTCCTGGGTCTTCAATCCTCCAGCCCACAATTTTGGGGCAGAACAGTCAGATTAAACCGAAGTCTTACTATGCTCCATAAAGTGAGCTAATGCTAGTGTAACAAAACTGCCAGGCACCTCTTTATCATCACCTGTGTATTTCCAAGGTAAGCTTTTTTAACGGAGAGTTTGCAGAAGATACTAATTAACACTGGAGATCAGCACTTTGATGGTTTTAAGCGTAACCGCTGCCATAAAGAGCACATCAGCACTTGGAAGTTATTACCCTTTAAGTGCTTGAGAGAACTGAATCAGGCAAAAGTGACCAACATTTTTACGAGGAAGACATCATAGTTTTAATTACATATCAAGATAAATGTTTTTACTTTTCTAGATGTGAACCTTGTCTTAAATGTACAGTGATTTTAGTATTCCTTTGCACTTACATAGTCATGGAAAGAAAGATGTATTCAGTGGCTTAATTGTGAAATACTCTGCTGTGAGCATGCATGGATTAAACGTGTTTTCATGCATGCTTTGTGGCACAACAAAGAAAACTCACGGGAATATTTATTTAAATAGGGGAAAATGTGAGTTTCTATGTATATAACTTCAAAGTCTTTGGGATTAGTCTTCTGTAAAATCAGTGGCAAAGTGATATGAATAGCAACAAAGTAGAGAGTAACTTTTTTTTTCCTTTAAATTGATTTCAGACATTTTTGGCATCCTTTAGAACAGTTTTCCCATCAGAAATTTTCAAACAATTAGTGAGGAAACTTTGGAGATGTGGGAAGCCGTTGCAAGAGATGAATTCTTTTTATTGTTTAGTATGTAGTGATGCTTCGTAGTAGTGTAACAGCTATTTTGTCTCCACCCAAAAATGAATTATTGCTGTAGACTTCACTGTAAAAAGTATCCTTGTCACTGGTCAGACACAGTTGGAAACCTCACTGTAAAATTTGATGTGTCGGTGTCAGCACATGTATATTAGATTATGTATTTTTAATATAGATAATTTGGTATTTTTCTTCATTTACTACTGATATGCAGGAAATGAGTACATCTGTAAAGACCCAGTAACACCTGTGTGTTGTGTTGTGAATATGTCTTCTAAGTACGGAATGTGTGTAGGAACTTGCTGACTTCAGACCATCACATCTGTGGCACTCAAACAGGAAACCGTTATTTCATGTTAATCTGTAAAGAGAATATAGCTGTCTTGTTTAAAGAAAAAAGAATTTAGTGAAACTTTATATATTTATGAAAGGGTTGAAAAGGGATGTTAAGTTTTTAAATTTCTTGTCAATGTGATCATTTACTAAGGAGATTACTACGTCTGTAATTTGAAACCCCGTCTCCGTAAATGGAGCTCAACATTCCATGTAAATATTTTATTTCAGTTCATATGCTGATAAAGCCATCAGATTTTGCAGTTTTATTCTAAATGCGTATTTAACGTGTGGGTCATTGCATTTGGCTTAGAGTCGTATAAAATAAATGAAAGGCAAGCAACAGCAGCAAAATCCCAAGGAGTCTGGAAATGTTTATGCAAGAGTTACAGATGTACTGGATCCCAGTACGGGTACATGCTCTGCTTGAACGGCTGTAATGTAACTTTTTGTCAAATTTCACCATTTTCCTGGTGGACTTAAACTTTTTTTGTAACGTAAATAGAAATTTGTTGATTAAATTAATTGCATGGAGATTATGTGAGTTGAGGAAACGTTTTCTATTTTTTTTTTTTTTTAATTACTGAAAATATTTTTCAGGGGATCTGGAATTGAGCGGGTCTGTTTGCCTTTGCCTGCGAGTCGCCGAGTGCCCTCGCCATCTCTTGCAGCCAACCCAAATGGAGCGGGCACTCGGCACCTCTCAGGACCTGGCCATTTCCAACAAGAGGGGCTTTAGTCCTCACTGAAACACTCTTAACGCTGCTTCTGACCTGGGCTGTCTCAGATCATTCATGTACAATAGCGCTCACGTAAGGGACCTGCTTTTCTCTTTAAGAAATAGATGCTAGAATAATCTGCACGCTCCCTGTTAGAAACAGTTCTGGCTGTCCCACAGGCTGTTCTTCCTGTCCTTTTGAAATTAATTTAATTCCCATTCCTGGGTCGGTGTGGTCTAGGAGGACCTTCTACAGCAGGTTTGCTGTGCTGGGCGGCAGCACGCGGCGTTCGCAGCGACACTGACCCTCTGATCCTCAGCACAGTCCTGGCAGGAGTTTCCCAGACGGATGGCTGCCTGCCCCGTCTCCGAGCCAGGAGCTAATTCCTGAACTGTAACACCTGCAAAAAGAAAGGGAATCACAAAAACATAAATCCAACCAGCAGAGTAAAATGTGCACAGACTCTTTGAGGAGTGAGAAATCGGTTTAATTAAATTACTAGGTTGCTCTTGAAAATTGACGTTATTGCAGTGTAAGCTTCAATAAATACATAAATAAATAAAATGAAAGCCGCTGGCCTCCACGAGGCGGGCAGAGATGACAGTGGGCCAAGGCAGAAAAATGTCTCAGGGCATCAGTTTCAACGGGACAGGAGCCTGCTGTCGTGATGGACGCTGCGCCCGTGGGCTGAATTGTTCTGGGGTACCAAGGCGGGGGGAGGCGACTGTTCCTTTGACTCCTAAGAATTTGGGAACGAAAACGACTAAACATGTTTCCAATATTCCACATATTCAGGTTGCGCTGTGTGGGTTTTTAGAGAACTGTATGTTTTGACAGTCAAGTCCAGATGTTTTTATTGTGTTTTAGCTGTTTGCCATAGTCATACAAATGGTAGTATTTTTTAATATTGTACCAAGCTCGATACTTGAATTTGCCATCAGGTCCTTGGTTGATGTCTTACCTGAAATGCGATCTTACCTTCTTATGCAAAACAATAAATTATTGCTATATCACTGAAGGTGTTTCTTTTAATTTATTGTAAATTGCACCATACCATATAGGCGTAATGACTTTAAAAGGTAAAATGCCTAAGTATTAAGTTATTTCATAGGCGTCTCTGTTAACTTTAATGCTCCAATAATCTTTAAATGAAAAAATACAGCAACTTAGAAGAAGGACTAAAATTCTTAATTTTTCATTTTTGTTGCCGAATTCTCCTTCAAAATAGATGTCTCCCCTTTCCCGCAGCCTGCCCCAAAATGAGCCATTTTCTTTCTGAGAGGGAAAGCTGAAGTCAGTGGGTCCAGCGGAGACATCAGCTGCCCTGGGCTTGCAAAGTGCTCGGAGTGTCACCCGAGTCCTCGACCCGGAGTGTTTCATGGGTCACGTGCGCTCCTCGGCCGCTCACACGTCCCGTGGGAGGTTGTGTGCATTTGTAGGACTCGAAGAAAGTGATGCTTAAACTAAGTTACTTTTTGCATTATGTTATGTCTTTTCCAGAAAAAAAAGCCTAACACGTGCTAGGATTAGAGAGAAGACTTTTAAGCCCCTTCTGTTTTGTTTCAGTGCAGGATTCTGCATTTCCCACATGTACTTAGGTTCAGGTTTCTACTGTGTGTGGAGAATTTTTTTCCTCGGTAAAGCTCATATTTAGTTTTTGTGAGATTTTTTCAAAGGATGAATAGTTTTTTCAGAGATTAGAATTAAAGTTATAATCTGAGTCTACTTTTGCTACTGCATCATCTACAGTCATTTCCCCACGGGATTGAGTTTTCTGTGTATAAATGCTTAAAATCATTTGTACTTGCAATTTGCCCAGGATCCTTTTGCTCTCAAAGTCATTAAGTATTTATCATATGTTACCATGATTAATGTATGATACCGAGCATTCGGCGGAAAAATGTCGGAGCGCAAAATTAAAGGGACGCAGTGTGCATATTTGTTGCTTAAGAATTCTGGTGCTAGATAATGGTTAAAGGTTTCAGCAGAAACATACACAAAACCATTTGGAAACAGTTAAAGTCTGGTCTTAAATTTTGTCTTATGTTAAATGACAGTACAAATGAGAGAATTTAGAATTCTAGACAGCTGGAGACTTTTTCCCTCTTGGTATCTGTGTCTGAAATACAAGTTGAATATTTGGAAGACTGTATGGAATGATTTTACATCTCTATAATAAACTGCTATGGTATTTTGTGTAGCTGACATCCAATATTTTAACAGAGGGTAAATCCTTGTGATTATTGAGACATTGGTTTTGCTTCTATTTTAGTTGTGCACATCTGTCTGTTTAAACAAGTTTTTAAAGACTTAGTGGCACAAAACTGCCAGCTACACATTTCAGTATATGAACGGAGAAAAATACTTTCAGGATTTGCAAAAAGGGCTCAAATGGCACAAACAATATTCAAAAACTTCTTGATAAGAAATAAATAGAGAAAATCAGGTCACAGTTTCTTTGCTAACTATTTATTCTTTTCAGTAGTCACGTTAATATTCACTACTTGAATATGCTAAAAAAAAACAGAAAGAAAGCTACAATTTTCCTCAAATGAAATTTAGATTCGTGGCTTAACAAAGATGTTACAAGCTTTCCATAGGGTTAAACGCGGGCTCAGGGAAACTTAGTTTTAAGGGATTTGATAAGTATTTTAAAGGCAGAGGGTGCGTGGGTATGGCAGAGAGGGACTGCAAATATTACAAACGCGAGCTCTACCTTGGAAATGCATCTTTGTTTTTGTAAGTCAGTGAACAAGGAGGTTCGCAAGTTGGCTGCGAATGTTCTGTGGTTTCTCTTCCCTCCTTGGTAAATATAAATAAGCGCCAGTAAATCTTTATTGGTAAGCAAAGCCAAAATTGTTGGAATTATGGAGGGTTGAAGGAGTGCTCCGTATCCTGGTGGTGTTGGCAAAGCTGGTGCTTTCTTCCAATTTTGTTAACTGTTACAGCTAGAGTACGGAGATCAGAGCTTTAACACTAACTTACCAAACTGGGTTAAATCATTGGCAATTTCATTCCGTTTTCTCCTCTTGGCCCTCGTACCGTTTTAGTGTAGTAATCTCAGTCATACAAGGGGGAAAACGGGATAATTGACTTGTCTTGAAAAACAGTGAGACACCAAAAATGTGATACAAGGACATTTTTTCTTTCCCTCCCAGTGGACACTAGAGGCGGTGTGTTTCTGAAACAAAGAGGTGAAGAGCTTGTGTTTGATCCAGGTTTGAGCAGCGTTTTGTCCCATGAAAACAAATTGCTCTGAGAGGTCCCTGTTTGATACAAGAGCAGCGCATGATAAAAAAGGCCAAACAAGGAGCGATCTCCATGTTTGTGCAGGCAGTGTTGGCTTCGGGATTTCTTGTTTAAGAAAACGACAGCTGGGGGCAGTTCTACTTGTTTTGTCTGTGGCCTCTGGACATTTCGTGGTGTGTGTGTCCCCTCTCCTAGATACACATTACGGGCTTGTTCTTCAGAAATTATTTTCCCCTGAAACTGGGCTAGGTTTCAAGTGCTGGCAGTAGCCACCACGTTTCATGATCAAAGCACACATTTATGATGGAGAAATTGCAGAGATGGAAGCATGGATTGAGACCACTCTGACGGGCATCTAGGCCCTCTCATATATTAGTCTTTCCTAGATCTTTGCATACCATGTATGGGTTACACTTCCCCATTATACCTACTTTGATGCAGCTTCTGGAGCCCTACTCCAGAATACAGACTGGCCTGTGTTAGGCACCATATGAGCATGGAACAAAGATGTCCTCCGAGGTTCAAAGAAGCTCACTAAAAGAGTCAGAGATGGCAGAGCAGTGCTGACCAGCAAGAAGGCGCAGAGATCCAGTGAGAGCGGGTCTTCTTACCAACAGGTACCAGAGGTTGCGCTGGCACGATGGGGCAGTCAGGTCTGGGATTCAGCATCTCACAGGAGGATCAGGTGGGGAGGGGGCTTCCTGGCAGGTCTTCAACCCATGCTGGGTAGTGCCCAGGCACAGCTGAGGGGTGGCAAAAGGTTCGTCTGAGCAGCCGTGGGGCCAGCTCGACTGCAGGAGGGAGTTGAGCTGTGTAGGTATGAGCCGTGCTCTCCTACCTCCTTCAGAGCCAGAACAACTGGTCTTGGCCCATTCTGCTGCTGGTGCAGCTGGAGGCAGTATGTTCAAAGTGCCGTTTGCAGTCCTGGCTGCTGTGGGTTGTAAGGCACAAAAGGGGTTTTTCTGTTTGGTGGGGTTTTTTGTTGTTGTTGAAGACTGGCCTGAAAGCTTTGTTATTATTGGTGCTATCTGGATAGTATGAAAGAGCAGCCTCAGTTATTGGCCCTGCTGGGGTATTATTCCAGATGTTTTTCTTTACACAGCTGTTAAGCAGGAAATAGACCCAAAACCAAAGATTGATTTGAACCATTGTTTTGTCAAAAACCAGAACTGAACCTGAATTATTGTCTTCTATTGACTTCAGTGAATTCAGATCATCATTGGCCACAGCTGGATCCAGCCTCAACTCAAAGCAAACTGGAAAAAGCACAGACTCTGACCACGCTTTTGAATAGGTGAGACTTGGAAAGCCAGGAGTCTGCGTCTTGTAATGGGTGCAGCTAATGTTACCTTTATGCTAATAGCAACTTTATTTTATTGTGCATGTGTGCATACATATATATGTTTATGTATTTATCAAGTGCTGTCATGTATACCAATTTATTTTAATGAAAAACGCAGGCTTACAAAACCACTATTGCTGAATTGGAAGATTAATGACAGATTAAAGTCTACTGATATGATACTAAAGTTTTAGCAAATCGATCCATAGTTTTAGTCAGGCAGGACTCACATCTCAGGAAGCTTAGAATTTTACATTTGAAATACACTGGTTTGCCCCTATTTTGTGAAAGTCAAAAGAGCTTGATTGAATGCAGACTACGAACTTGTTCACTACAAACCTAGTTAAATATGAAATCTTGCTGGGATTAGCTTAATTGTTCCCTAAATGAAAAGGCTGCTTTGTACATAGGCTATAATTTTATGCTTGCCAGATAAAGAAACGTGAACCTGTCAGGAGACACAGGAATTTGTCTGTGTAGGAGTATCACTGGGCCAACTGTCTTGCCTTTTATGCGATACTGTGGTGTAAAACACCACTCCGCTGGTTTCATTTTACAGAAAATAGTCTCTGTGGTGGCATCCTGTGGGAACTGAAGTATCAAGTTCTGTTTTCCCTTCAAAAGTCCAACTACATATGTACCCCCTTCTGAAACCGTGCTCTCCGTGGCTGTCAGCCGGCCGCACGGGCTGGGGGGATGCTATGGCACGGCAGGGGAGCTACAGGGGACCGATTCCAAGCAAAGCAGGAGGTGCCACCCTTTGCCATGGTAAAGCCTGCCAGAGGTAACACCACAGTGTGTGAAATTAGATGCTATTTGTGATAAAACTATACACTAACTTAGTAAAAGAGGAAAATACAGTTTATGTGACACTTCTGATTATCAGACACTATTATTCTAACCACAAACTCTTATATTTTTCTTTTGGCTTCCCTACTGCCTACTTGAAAGCAAGACTTGCTGTAATTAAAGCCTTCGTTCTTTACATAAATGTAACTGTAAAAGATGTGGAGTTCCTATCTTCCAAAGCTACCTGACCAAGCAAATAAAGACAAAATTTCTGCAACTGTTCTCAAGTGACCTATTCTGTTTAATCTTGTTTCCTTTCTTCCTAACCCGTCTTGTCAAAAAGCTTCTCCATGTCAGCGGCCAACAGTTTAACAAGGACGACGTGGAGCAGACCGGAGGGGCTGGCCAGGAACTGCTGGAAGGGAGAAGCTGGGGCACTGCTGGGCTCTGAACCACGGGGAAGTCTGCAAGCCTGGGGCAAAAATGAGCAACCTATGGTTGAAAACAGCATGGGAAGATACTTTAAGCATCAAGGTGCTGTTTAATCCCTCTTAACTACAAGAAGGAGCATCTCCACCCCTCTGCTCTTCCCTCATAAGCATTTAGGAGGGAGCAGTTAAGATACCCTCATCACCAGGTAGAGCACTTCCCATGTGCAGTTCTTAATTCCAATGTGGCAGAGTCTGCACCTGGTTTCCCTTCATAATGTCACAGTCTGAAAGTAGCTCTTGACTTTGTTGTCTCCAGAAGTCATCTTCTCAAAAGGGGTATTAAAGCCTGTCTACTCTTAAGAGCCTGTTCAAGTCCAACAAGTCCTGAGAAGTGCGTGGTTGAAGTGTCAATTTATCACTGACAGAGTGGGTGCATTCTTAATCCTGAGCCTCCTTCATCTCCACTGACTTTGTACCAGAGGGATGGTGGTGGCTGGTATTAACTCTGGTACTTGTGGAAAGCTGCCATGCATTTACACACTTGGTGTTTGTTATTGTCCTTGCAATCGCATTTAAGTACCTCCAGTGAGACACTCGTGCTCAGATTTTCTGCAGGAACTCCTGGGTCACTCCCAGCTGCAGTAACTTCCCTGTGACAAAATCTAAGTGGAAAACACGAGCGACCAGGTTCTCTAAATCTGAGCAAGCGTTGCAGGGAGGCAGCGCTACTACTCTGCTCCCCGCACAGCTCCTTATAGCAGTGGTTACTTGGCTTGGCCTCACTAGCGTCATGTAAAATCCTTATGGATCCTCATGGTTCCAGTGTTCAGGATTGATGACTCTTCCTTCTCTTTTAGCATCTTGTGAATAACTTAGAATTTTTTCATGCTAATGCAACTCCCTCTCTTCCTGGTAAATTGCCTCATTTTGTGCTATTGGAAAGTGCTTAGTCTGGATTGCTTTACTATTAGTACCTAACGGCTGCTGCTGCTTTCTGTATTATGCGTACGGGAGAAGTATGAAATATCAGCAGATAGCTGACACCACTTCAACCCCTACACGAGCGATAGTAGGAACTCTTCCTCTAGTTAGCCTCAAGTGACTTCCACCCATGCCACTTTGGAACACGGGATTGTTCATGCAGTTAAACAGGGTGGCACAGATGAGACAGCAGTGGGTAGAAATGCGGTGCTAGTAAAGTTAGTCGAAAGTTTTGATTTTAACAGTATCGGGGTTTTACCTCTTGTCTTTGTGTGCCTGGGAAATCAGGAATGCCTTTGCTCAGAAGACCTTGTAATCTAATGCCAGGTCTTGCTGACTTTTACTGTCGAGCTTTAGTGCCTCATTTCATGGGTGGTCCCTTTGACTTCAGTAACACTCCTGACAATGGGGTTGGCAGCTCTTACCCTGGAACCAAGTTGATGACTTCTGTGGGCTCAGGGTCTGGCTTTGAGATAAGATGCGATCAGTGAAGATGATAAATATTTCGGTGAGTGATCAAACATGTAAGAGCTGTCTGGTTATTCTCTTTGGATTAATATCTGAGATTAGTATCTGGGAATGAATTTCAGTGCAAACACATCTAAGTCCTGTCAAGCACATGATAGTAAATACGTATTGCTGATAAATCTACTGACTCCTTGTCTAAATTATTTAATGCAAATTGTAGGATTGCGTTAGACTGGCATGCCCTTTGCTGCTTAGCTGCTCATCCAGGGTTTCAGTTCTTTTACACCTACAATGTGGTCCTGATAAATCTTCTCACACACTTTTAAGTAATTTCCCAAGTGCTCTCAAGATGGAGGCAGCAATTCATCTCTGTCACTTTAAGCAATTATTACTGAAATCTCCAAAACAGTGTTTGAGAATAATTAACCTTAATTAACCTTAAGCCTTAAAAGATTTTCTAGTGTTGATCGGCACGCCTGTAAGCTGCCAGTCATGCATTTTTAAACTCGGAGCTGTCAAGCGTCAGCAAACCCATATAAAGCGTGCTCTGTCTGCTTGGCTGATCGCAGCTCCAGCAAAGGCACAGCACGATGTATTTCAACTTGTAAACTGCCTATCTTGTTTTTTCGTTATTATATTTCTGTGTAATACTTTCCAAACTGTATTTTATTGTATTCCACAGTTAAAAAGCCACCTGGATATCCCCTTCTACTCTTTTTTTTTTTTTAAAACTATCTCTAAGCCTTTTTGCATGTTTTTGTAATGTGTAAGACAGACTCAGACGACAGAGGTTTCAGAAGACTTGTGCAGCTGGTAGCTTTTTGATGATTTCATTTCACAATTCTTTCGGAATAAATGTGGGTACTAACGAGAACAATGAGTAAAATGTCAGTTGTACTAAATATAAGTGATCTGTTTCAGAAAAATATTAACACTTTTGTCAGTTCAATTACACCTGTGCATCATTCTCCTATAGCGGAGTAAAAAAAATAGAGTCTAACAGATGTAAGGTAAGTACACAAATAGGGTGAACCAAGGAAATATCATAAATTCTTTATAGTAGAACATTTTGTGAATGTTTTAAAGACTAGCAGATGAGAATATGTGCAGGTGTTCTTTGAACCCTGCGAGGTGATTAAAGTGACCAGTAAAAAGCCTAAGTGACAGTACATGAAGATACCTGCATGGGACTGGGATTTACACAAAAGGAAGAGCGGGTTCATGGGACTGGCAAGACGGCTGTGCATGGGAAATGGGGGAAATGAATACTTACAACTTTCTCCAAGTGACAGAACTGGTTGTGGAGAATCTCTGTAAATATCTTCTTTTACAGGAAGTAAAATTTTATTTATTTACCTGAAGTAAAACCCTCATTGCTCTGCCGAAAGAAAAATGAGAGACATGATGAGTTGAAAGAGTATAGCCAGTTATGAGCAGCATCTAGGGTCTTCATGAAACAGTGAAATACTGACTGCTAGAAGAGGGTAATCAGTTTTATGCATTTTTAAATTAATACGAAATGCTACTCTCCCACTTTTGCTGTACAGCCTGGGTTTTAGAATGTCAAGAAAGTATTTGACATTTACAAGAGACTGCAGGCAATAATACAAATCATTTTTATCCATTTTAACCACCGCACTGAGTGAATTGTTGGCTCTGTGCAATTAGTCTCCGTACTTCTTGACAATATAGCCACAGATTACCATGAATTCTATTAATAATGCAAGGTGGAAGCTCTGTTCTCCAAGTCTGCTATTTTACTTCTAGAAAAAAATCTAATTTCTTATAAACCTAATACAAATAGGCCAGCTGACAAGTATCCCAAAAGAGCAGAATACGCTCAGAACAGTGAGATTTGAACTGACGTATTTTTGGCAAAAAAAAAAGTTATACAAGCTGTATTTGTTTGAAAGTTTAAAAATAGGAGCCTTTGTCATATATGGCAGGAGAGGGTAGGTTGAGTCATGATTGATGTCACTTGAAAGAACACTTTAAGCTTAGAAAATGACATCAGAATCATCAGAATTTAGTGAGATTTAGAGCGGTTCCTGAAGCCAGGGTGCTGGGGATTCTGGAAGATACTTTGTGGATGATACACAGCGTGCTGCCAGACATCATCTGAGTGGGAGCCAGGAGCTACGGTACTTTGAGATTACATTTATAAATGATGGGTATCATTTGTTTTAATAACATTCATTTTTAGTTAAATGCATGTTTCGAACTGTTTTCAGTTTTTTAACTTTGGCGCAAGCCCCGTTTCAGGCTGGAAGAGCAGCCTGTCGCTGCCTGACCTCTCCCCTTGCTCACTTACATGACAAGTTTCCAAGACCAGTCAGGAGCGCTTTCCTTATTACCACGAGTCTGCAAATACAGCGGGGTGTCTTTCCATTTACTCTTCTCTGGTTTTAGTGCTCAATTCCTGCCGACTTTACTACTGAGCGTTTATAAGTTAGACTGTAACAATGCATACGTATGTTAGACGTATTTCTTTTAGCTCCCAGGCTAAAACTAAACTTCGTCTGTCTGCTACTGCTGGTGTTAAAATGGAAGTAACAAAACAGAAAAGGCGTTTGGATTTCGCTTTATTAAAGATAACCAATAAATCCTGCGGAGCTGGCTGTGGTCTAGGTCACGGAGAGGCTGTGCAGAGCTTTTGCTGTGCGAAGTATCGAACCTCTTTGGAATAGTTTCTTACATTTCTCCTTTGATTTTCCACATATAGCAATTCTTTGCTCCTTAAAGTAATCTTAGCATGAAAATGAATCTATTTAATGTAAGTGCACAATGCTACTTTTGATTTGGTTAGATCTGTTTTGCTTTTAAATAGCTTTTAAGTGTAAAGAGAAAGTAAACTGCAAATCACATTTCTAAGAGGCAGATTTGTACTTATTGCAGTTAGCATCTTTTGTTCCTAAAAATTATAGATATTAGTGAAAAAAGGAGTTGTACAGTTGCTCGGCTACATGCCTTTGACACTACTTCATGCATAATCAGTTTTCATACTAAAATGAGTTCATTCCAGGAAAAGAAAAAGTTCATCACGCAAGCAACTCCATGAGTAAAGCATGCTTGTTAGTTCATAACTGCTGTTATCTGCATTTAGATTTGCACATTGTGCTCATTCCTGTTCTGTTTGAAGAGCTAAGCGGTGGATGAATTATTCTCAGTATTCCTGATTTTTACTTCAAGCCAATAAACACCTGTGTGCGACTGGCCTGCCAGAGCCGTTCCATGAAACATCTGGGCATGCTCCAGCCCTGGGGCTACTGGCGTTCAAAACGGTCTTCCCTTATCCTGCCGCTCATTGCTGCTGCAATCTGGGACCTGATTAAGCCCAGGAATTGGATCAGGAATCCTGACTATCCCAAGCACCCAAGTTCTTGGTGGTAGAAGAGGCAGACAAAGGGACAAGGACTCTGGTGGACTATGTGAGTGGTGAGGGTGAGGGAACTGTGTGTGATTCCTTTGAGAGCACAGAGAGTTTTCCGTGGGTCTTCTGTGTGATGTAGCACGTAGAAAAGACCTGCGCTGGAGGATGAATCATTGTGTAGTAAAAGCGATCGTGCTCTGTGGAATCTGTACTTTCTTTGTTGCAGCCGTTGGAAGTACATCGTGAATGAAGCAGACAATTGTAGAGAACATGTTTTCATGATTAAGGCATGAGTGCAGCCCTGGGGAACTGAATTGTATCCCTGCCTTTGCCACAGATTTCCTGTGTGATACTAGTCACTTTGCACATGTGGTTGTTAATTGTGTTTTTCTTGGTGTTTGGTACGGTGGAGTGTAATTTGTAGAAGTGCTGAGCACTTGCAACTGCAAGCTGTAGGCAGCGGGAGCTGTGCTGTGACTGTAAGCACTGCTGCGTAATGAATACTGAGAAATCAGGCACCATGCATCTCAATGAGGCAGTCAAGAAAAGCGGAGGCAGGGATTTCAAAGATAAATCTTCGTGAGTTCAATTTACATGGCTGGAGAACAGCTTGAAGGGGCTTGTCCTTCTTAAACTTGTCCTTCCTTGTACCTAAAATAAGAACAGCAAATTTCAAGCTAAATACAAATGTAAGATTTGTGACCAGTTGCTGAGTTTAAGATACTTCTGCTAATCTGAGAATTAGTAAAGTTCAGCCCTTGTCTGTCCTTCATCTGTCTTGGTTTTTTTATCTTTTTAAATGGAGATATTATTGTATCACTGACCAGTCAGTCACTAAAGAACTCACTAATAAAGCAATATTGTTGAGTACACGTGTGTTTTCACTGACTATATGCAAAGTAATTGTTAGGGATACAATAGCCTCTGTGTATTTTCCCAGTCTTAACATTGTACAGCAAAAAGATAACACTTTAAAAATACTACACTGTTCTGTTGGTAAAAGTAGAAAAAGACACATAAGACACTTTATGGGAAGATGCTTCTTGAAGTGAAGAGTTACTTTTCTGCTTACTCTCAAAATAAAACATGATGGTTTATGTAATGTAGTGTACCTTGTAAATCACAAATTACATGAAAAAATGCATAGCATATAAATACACAGCTATCCTTATATCAAGATGGGCAAAGCAAAAAATACCTAGCTTGCATACGAGAACAGGAAAGCAGATAACTTCACAGATTTCTGTCATATAAATAGCTTTGTCAGCTTAAATATACTTTGTTGCTCCTTGATGCTGTGATCCAATGCCAAGGAGAATTAAGATTTTTGTTTTAAAAGTGCCTTTTTTTTAGCATGTTTACCTTATTTTATTAGAAAACTCTTCCATTCTCCTATTAATTAATAACAGCTTTATAAAACATTACATTTGGAAGTGTCTGTTTCATGTAACTAGAGGAGGTATGCTCGGTTCCACCAGAGGTGTTAATTACATAGGTGACTAGAAAATTACAGGATTTTTTTTACTTTAGTACTCGCAAACACACACTAAAATGGAAAACCAATTATTTTCTAAATTTTGTTTATTTGAGATGTAGCCTATATTTTTGTTGGAACACTGAGCCATACACACAGGATGCACACAAGGCACCAAAAGCGGAATTCAGGCAATCCAAATCCACAAAAGCGATTCAGAAAACCTCTGCTTTACTGACTGTAAAATCTGAATTCACTTGGCTCCGTTGTTTTGGTTCTGTCAGTCTCCTAAGCGCTAAAGCTTAGGTTTCTCTGACTACACCGAACTCCGAACTTCTAGCTGCAGCTTCTTTTAACCCCATTAAAAGACAAGTCTGCACTCGGTTCCCTGAGGGGTTCACTTCAGTCCAGGTGCCCTGAGCACACACTGCTTACTGACACCACTGGCTGTTTTCAGGAAGGATCTTACTCATGTTCTGGGCTCATGGCTACTTGGTGATTGCCCGTGAACTTGTGGGGTTGTCTAGTAAAGTGGTAAGTTACGGAGGACTCCGGTTCCTGCGTGCTTCAGAGTCACTGCCTTACTCTTTTAGGCTTCAGCCTGTTTTATAGAAGGGAAGCCAGGGACTGTGGCTCCATAAGGTGCCCTGGGAAAGTGCCTTAGAGCCCTGCACCCACACGGGCACCCCCAGGCTACCGAGAGCAGTGGAGGGGTTTGGAAACACCCCTGTGCTCAGCATTCCTGTTTGGCAGGGTGAAGAGCCAAGCACAGCTTGTCTGTATGTGCATCGAGGTGTGCTCACATAATCAGCAAGCAGAAAAATGTTTTGAGATTCATTTGAATATGGTCTGCTCTCTGTTTCACGTCCAGCATAGGTAATTATCACCAAAAGTGGAGAGGAAAAAAAATCACCAGGCCATCCTTTACTGTTACCAGTATGACAGACACGTTTTTAATTACTGTATTCTGCTTCTATATAGAATAAAATTAAGCTGAATTTAATTGTAAAACCTCAATACAGTGAGATTGCAGACAATTTTCCCCCCTGAAGATTCTACTCAATCCTTCACGATTTGGAGCATTTAATTCCAGTTTTGCTTACTTTAAACTGAATGGAATTTTTGTACCAAATTAGGACAGCTAAGTCCTTCCACGCAGAAAACTACTGAGCTCACTGGATATTTTTCTGTCATGGTGCCAAACCATAGAGCAATCATGCTGAGGATATGGATGGAAGAAAGGTTACTCTGCACAGTAATTCCACATAGGAATCACTATTGATTACAGAGAGGATACTTTATGGGTAGTGGTAAATTATGAGGTTTCTCTTGTAAGTGAGAACATTGATTTACATGAGTAATGCAAAGGCTCACACGTAAGCTGAACTCAAACTTTAACTGTCAGCCGTAACACATCTATTTATACCACAGATCTGTGCTTAGCCACTTGTATTTAATTATAATCAGTTGCGGTGCCTCCATTTTCTGTGTTTACTCAGAGAATCACATTTCTGAGGTCAAATACAATGACAGTTATTCTGTAGTTATTTGAAGACATGGTTAGTTGTACGTTCTGCATGTATCTGAGGACAGAATTTCTGGAGAAGAAAGGATGGGTACAATTCGTCAGTCTTTCCTTGCATAAATAAAATTTCACACACATCAATTTTAGTCAGGGCGTTTCTGTGCTGCACAACACAGTGCTGTGGAGAGATAGCCAAAGCAGCTCAAAAGGAGCCAGCTTGGGTAACTGGAAGCAGTTTAACCACATTGCTTAATGCTGTACACTGTCTAATTTACCCTGGTTTTTAGCAAAGTAAATTAGCTTTGGCAAAGCATTGCACAAATAGGCTAGTCTGCTTCCAATCCATGAGCCAGCTTTGGCACCAATTTCTACATCATACTTATCATGCAGTATAGCATATCTAGCAGGAGATGCAAAGGACTGCTTGCATAAAAATTTGCAGATTTGGATCCTCTAATTTTATTCTGCACTTAGTCATTTTAATGGTACAAAACTTCTATTAACTCTTAAATGTCACTGTTTCAAATTTAGTGGTGCTACTGAACCAAAATATTAAAAGACTAAAATACCATTATAAATGAATCACTAAAACACATCATTTTGGGTTTACCATGCTTATATATGCTTGTATTTACTTGACAGCAGTAGCAAACTGCTAACTGGTAGTAGATTTCTCCAGAATCTTAGGCCCAATTGCTTCTGACCCTGATACACAAAGACCATCCTTATTTTCAGTGTGAAAGGTTTTACCAAAATTAAAATAAATCACAAATCTTTTACATTGAAATCTCATCAGAAAAATGTCATCAATATAACTAAACTATGTTTTAGAATGTCACGAGTACTAAATTTTTTTAAAAAGTCTGGTAAAATTAAGCTTAACTGTTTGCTGTCTGACAGTATTGTTGATGGACCAAATTTTTCCTCCCACGAAATCAATGACAGAAATCTATTGATGACAATGGGAGCTGATACAAAAGTCTTGCCAGGTATGATTTTCCAGTAGGGACAGAATCTCCTTCCATCTCTGAGAAATTATTTTAGACTATCCAGTATGACAGTCTTTTGGCATCATAATCAGTAACCTTTTCAATAGCAAAGCAATAGATGCTAACTTGATATTCCAGGAAAAATTACATTCAAACTATTCAGTGTTATTTTTCCCAAATCCAAACAGAGCACATGTGCATGCATTTTGAAAAAGTGGCCTACTTCATCCCCAAAATTTTACATCGAGGGTTGAAGGCTTGCTGGAAATCAACAGCTCTTGTAATAAACTGAAATATTAATTTATGCATAAATTGGATGCAAAAAGAATAGAGGATTTTTAAAAATAGATAGTTTTTATCTCTTCCTCTACTTGAGCTAAAAAATAAATGAAGATATAACAGCTAGATGCAACTTTCTACAATAAAATAACTAACTACCAAAATGTGTGAGAGCTTCAGATCCTCCAGAACAACCTTAATGATTATAAATGTCAACTAAAATGCTTGATTTTATACAGTTATTACCAGAAGATGAAATGGAAAGAATGAGAGGAAAAATGTACCCATATGGAGGACTCTAATATCCATGGCATAGATCTTGAGAATAATACCAGAAAATTGGCTGAATTAACTGTATCAGAATGTACACTATGCAAGAAGACATGTATATGTAACACGCAGTTCAGCTTCTCTCAATAAAAATAATACTGATAAAAAGGCAACTTTCCTCCCTAATTTGAAGTTCTACTGTAAATGTATTTGGAATTGAGCTATAATCCCTATTCTCATCCACACAGGACTTCTTTTTCATCCAAGTTGAGTGAAGATGTCAGTATCATGAAATATATTTTACGGACTTGAGAGATAATTGCTTTTTTTATTTTGTTGTGTTTAATAGCTCACACAGTACAATCACTATGAAACTGAAATTTAGAGAAATAAATTCTTTTTCTACCAGGCACTGGATTAGTGCTCAACCTTGCAACATCCAACTGTTGCTCCATATTAATTTTACAGCCAGTTGTTGCTCAGACCCTGTAGCGATTTGGCTTTATTCTGATCTCCACTCCTCTCACAATTTCACATTTTCCCGTATAATATTACTGTACCACCATAAATGATAGAAGCAGTCTCTTCAAAACCAGTGATTGCTCCAAGGTGCTTGAATTTCTGCCTTAAAATGACCTACAAAGAAGAGAAAACGCCCTGATGTCAATCTTGGCTTTCTTTCTGATTATATAACGGGGGAAAAACGATTTGGATTTTTTGTTTTTTATGTTACTCTTCATAAAAACTGTGCAGGGAATTACCCAGAATTACTATTGGTGATTGCCGAAGTAGTGAAATGGGACTACCACAGTAATAACTGGAAGCTGAATACCTGAAAAGAAAAGGATTTTAAATGCTCTTTAACTATGTAGTGTCTTTTGCACGTTTTGTATTAGCCCCTACTGTGAGAATCCAGTCTTCAGGAAACAGCCAGACTCTTTTTCCTGATTAATATCACCAAGTTACCGTCCAAAATACTTTCCACCAATACCTCTAATTTTTCCTCTAGGAAAAGAAATCCACAAATGGAGACTACTTATGACATTCTATTTCTAATTTTAAAACATCTCCTTTTCACGCTCCCACCCCAAAACAAACAGCTCAATCCTTTCTCCCTTTTCCCCCTTGAAAAAGGAGGCTGTTTTTAGAAACCCCTAGGAAAGCAAAAGGCATTTGGGCATGTCAGTATCATTCACTTGCAAAGGCTTTATGTTTGAAAGCTAAAAATGCTGTCTTCAATCACAGTACAAGACACACTGCTCTGCAGTATTAGTTTTAATACCAAGTTATTTCAAATGTCTAACACCACAGGCTAAACACATAACTAACAATAGCTGTAGCTGACAATTTTTCTTCTTCTACATTTTAAAATAACTCTCCATTTTTTGTTTTACTAGCCAGAAAGTCAAAATCTCTTCTAAATTACAAAGGTGAAAAGCAGTTCTGGATACCCCTGACTTAGAGTAAGGTGCTCTAATTTGCAGCGTTACCACTTTGTCCATTCCACTTGACATACGCTATTCTGCATAAATATTCTGTTGGTTTTATTTTGTTTTGTTTTAATTGAATCTCTACTGCTTCGGAGAAAAAAATATCACTGTTGAAGTTCCATTAATTTTTATAATATAAATTAGAATGCCTGATTGATTTACACTGAAGCCTTAAAAGGCTTCTGTATGTTTCTGATGGTTGTACAGAAACTGTGTTAGCTTTGTAGTTACAATCCACTCATAAAACCAATTCAACCAACCAATGAGCAAGTTTTAAAAGACATTATGTAGCTTCTATGAATACTGAATTGCTATACTAATAATGTCAGAATAATTAATTAGTTCTAGAAAAAACATTTTATATAAACATCAAAGTGCATAGATATTATTTCTCCCTGGAAGAATATAAGCAAAATAAATATAAATGTTGTATGCAGGGAAGAATCAATCAGAAATATAATCAGCCATTAATCCTTTCTGTGTGTAAGGGTTTGGACCGGTACATGAACTAATTATGGTGGCTAAGGGAGTCAACACTCCTCTAGAGGAGGAGTGACTCCTTCTGTAGAAGTCAGCATTTTAAAACAATTCAGAATTAATACTTAAATTAAATATTTAAATAACTCTACTCCAGAATATCTTTCTCTGAAGCTTTTTCTTTCAGTGTTATTATGTACACATATTTTAATAGCAGAAATTTCAAGACAAAATATTACATGAAGAGGGAATCGAGGTTGAAGATGCAGAAAGGTAATGTAGGAATTAAAAAGAAAAATCCTTGAATGTAATTATCCCCCACTAAAGTATAACAAACCCAGGAAAAACAACCTAAGTTTAACTGAAAAGATATCCCACCATGTTAAAGCCCCTGATAACCTGACCTATATCTTGTTCTGATGCCACAAAGAAACCATATGAATGAATTTACTGCGTCTTTCAAAATCACAGTCCTCTAGCCTGGTACTCCAAATATTATTATGGCATAACACAGTTATCTGGTTATTACACCATACTGATTATTTCTTCCAAGTTATACTCAGAAAGATTCAAAAAACCTGGGCAGTAGTAATCAGAAATGAACAAAAGGGAATAAACAACCATCTACAATAGAGGGAAGGACAGTATAGTAACACAGTTCATAGTCTCAATTTTTTTATTTTTTACTGATAAAAACTTATTAAATCACATTCAGTTTTGGACTGTAAACCATGATTCCCATCTGGAAGCCATTTCTTAAAAAGAACTGCAGAATCTCTGTTATTGTCATTGTTCGCAAAATAACTATCCAGATATTGCTAATCTATAACTTATTAACCAAAATATTGTCCTGCTTTATTTTCCTTGAAGATTTCTGAAGTAAATGTCTCTTTGCCAGACACCCATGCACAACATTGCATACCTCTTTGTCCCTTGTATTGAGTCCCATTTGAGAAATGGTCTTTTCTATCTTTTAATTTCTAGGGCCAAGAAAGTGTCCAATCTTTAAAAAAACCTCACTTCAGATCATTTGGCATTTTTTGAAGCACATTTACTCAGAAAACAAGAGGTAAGTAGGAGACCACAACACAGATATCAGAGACTCAGTGAAAAATGAGTAGTCATTTGCTTTCTAAGGATTAGGTTTTGAACATTGTCTTCCATAAAATCGTGCTTAAAGAAAAGACATCAACAGATTCATCGTGTCCTCTCCCTCTTTTTACATTCTCTTGTAGGTCACCTCTTGAGCTGAAACTGCCTTTCCACAAAACACTCCTCCCTAATTAAAAAAAACAAAAACCAACCACAAACTAACAACGGATTACAAGAATTTAAGATGCATAACAACACTAGGCACCGAAATATTGCATTTGTACTGATATGAAATGAGATAAATGCAGCATAACTGGATTTTTCATTTCTCTAGGTAAGCTCTTTTCACCAAAACAGTAGGACTTTTGTTTTGTGAATGCAAAAAAAAAAAGAGTAAAATTTGCAACAAAAGCAAGCTAATGAACAATAAAAGGAAATTGACAAGTACTAGCTTGTTTTGTCCTGATTTTCAACTTGTCTGACAAACTGCCCATGAAGCTGATCAGCTAAACTGCTATTTAACAGAAGTAATAGCTGGTATTATTTACCTTGAATGGCTTTTTTATTTTATGTAAGCCTCTACAACTGTTTTTTACAACTTGTATTACTGTTCTACTTCAACAGTAATAATCTACACCCTATTCTACAATAATGTGAGGAAAAATATACACAAAAAATTGCTCACATATTCTGGCTGCAACTTTGAGGTTGTAAAAAAAATTTCCAATTGCCCTTCTCTCCATGATAACAAATTCTTCATATTCCCCATTTCTTTGTGCCAGTTACAAATGATCTCATCTTTGACTACGCTCAGGCAAGCATTTCACCTACTGTTTTATAAAATGTCTTTTACTTTAAAAATGTAAAAATAACATAACCATAACATACTAATTTATAGAATTATCCAAACATGGTGCAAATGCCATCTCTGGGTGGACTCAGTTCCTGAGAAAGCTGCTTTTGAGAGTACATTATGACTTTATTGCCTGGAAGTTTTTACATGCTGATTTTGAGTCACCATGAGAATACTTTCATAATTCTTTAAGTGATTACTTAACCCTTTAGCTTTCAGACAAAATTTTCTAAGATATCTATTTATACACTTGTGCTGGGAGGTACTAATAGGATTGATCAATCAAATCTGGTAAAAGCAAAAGATGGTATTAAATACCCTTCGGTCTGGCTAAGTGAGAGAGTTCCTAAGTGCTTATTTTTTTAGTGATAGCTCATGTAAGATGACATGACTTCTTGTCAGCACGACAAGACTGAACACAAGCAACGGAATCACCCAGAGCTTAACCACCAACGCAATAACTGCAGTAATGCCTTGCTACAGCCAATACGTGCCTGAAAACATGCAAAGGACTTCCGAGCACAGAGACTATGAGCAGACAGCAGGAAGAGAAATAGTTCATATCACATAGGGAAACAAGTGAAGAGTTTTGGCACTGAAGAATGCAGTTTCCAGAACCCAGCAAGGTGTAGGGCAGGCATGGCAGAGCGTGAACAGGCACCATCTGGAAATCCATGCACTCACAAACTCTGTGGGTTAGGCTCCCTAACCTTCTCATTTGACTTGAAGGTCAGGGAAAAAATTCATGAGCAGCAAAAGCAATGAGATCTGATTTCTTATAGAATTACGTGCCTTGTCCCTTAATTGTCTGCTGTCTACCTTCTCTATAAAACACCCACTGGACAAGGCTGTGGTTACTCATGTTTTTATCATCCATCACGGTATGAACAAAACACTTGGCTGTCTGGTTGCCACAGATCATCATCTGCAGTTCATATGCCTGCCTTTAACTCCGCAAGGGCGTTAATTTTGCTTTCCCCTCTATTCAACTACCTCAGGTTTTAGAAAACTTGCAGGAGCTTAATTATTTCCAAGATCACAATCCTCTGTGAAATGTGGTTCAAATTTGCTGTCAGGTTCAAAAATTACTTTGTAAGGATGGGGACCAAAAGATAGAGACCGTGTACTATAAATATTTTTTTTTCTTTAGAAATGGAATTTTATTTTATAATGGCAAACTGCAATAGTATATGCTTAAATCCTGCAGAAAGCTACAAACTCAACGGCTGAAAATAAAAGTAATGGATTAAAAATTGGGGGTGTATTATTCAACTGCAAAGTGACAACAATCCCTAATATGATCTGAAAAACAAATGTAATCCTAGAATGTAGCAGATGAGGAACTTCCAAAAGAGATGAAGACTAGTAATGCCATTGTAAAGGGTCTTGGTGAAATGTCTTTGGAATTAGTGTCAAATCTATTTAAGAAAAACAAGCTCAGGCTGGAACACAGGCAAGTAAAGGATACTAAGATGGTAAGAGAAATGAAGAACTTGCAGGCTGAGACTAGAGGAATTAAACTTGTTTAGCCTAGCAAAGTGAAGTCTAAGAGAAAATATTCTAATTCAGAAACTGGGTGTAAAATCTAAGGAGGAAAAGTAGCCGTGGAAAATAAGGCAAAGGACCAGTGTTGGTGCAAGAACAAATAGACACAAACTAGTCATACAAACTGAGGTTAGAAATTAAACCAGATGGTTTCTAGTCTTCAGAAGAGTTAGAGCAGTCGTCCTATGAGTACAGCTGAGCTACAAACTCAGTAGTCGCCCACCCTAAAGGAGAAAGGGCAAAGGCACCTCCAACCTCTAGACCGTCCACAGCCCTTCAGCTTCTAATGCCAGATCCCAGCAGCATTCCTCGCTGCTGGCTTGCAGGAACTGTTCTGCTGTTTCATTTTTTGACTTATCTGTCCCCACAAGAATTCCACCGGTAACTAAGCCTAAGCTAGTTAGCGAAGCCCCTTTTATGGAGCTTCATACTCTTTGGAGATGCATACTCTTTGAGGGCAAATCATGCCATTTATCTTCGCCACTGAAATATCTTTTCTTCTTGCTGTTCAGTGGAACAGAGTGATCTCATTTAGGAATTCTATTTCTTACTCCACCGACTTCTTGCTTAAAATACTCAGTTTTGTGTGAAAACTCACTGTCTTCACTCCCCACCACCCATGGTGGAGATAGATACTTTTACTCCCTTTCATATTTTGCTGTTTGCACCTTCTGCCCATCAAATTCAACTTTCAATGGTCATTATTTCAGCAAAAAGAAGAGATTTAATCCTTTCTGGAAATGCCTTCATAGATGGTATTCCTTAAAGAAAAGAAATCGCATTAAGTCTTTACCCAGGCTTTTTACTAAAAATGCTTTCATTTTCACCTCATCAAATGATTCAATTTCTATCTCCTCAAAGTTATGCAGTGAAACAAGAAAAGCCAATGCTATTCTTAAGTCATTAGTGTGCGGACTGCATGTACTTATCCGTAGTTACTGCTTGAAAATTTCAGTGAGTAAAAAGTATATGGACAATCATCTCAATGAAAAGAATGTATTAATCCCACACTGTTATTCTTTGAGATACATCCCACATACATTCCATGACCTTCCTCATCATTAGAGGTTTCTTACCCAGCTGAGCTCTGAGTTGGTAAAATAACTCTTGACTACATTAACTCTGTTGTTGGGACAGCTGGTTAGTTCTGTTGGGCTGTCCTTGAAAGGATCATTTTCGTAAGCCTTCGGAAGGACACATACGCTTGAAAGCTGAATGTAACTTCCTAACCCCAGCTAGTATGTGACATGTAACCATTCCTTCCTAGGTCAAATCTAAACCCATTTTTATCATTTGATGGGTATTTTGGCGGACACAGATAATGAAACTGGGCGTGATTCATGGGTGGGAAGGGAAGTCAGGGAAAAGAGTTCTTACCTGCCCAGTGGTACAAAAGAGGAGACAGGCAGGTGGGAGTGGAGTAGCAGGCAGCTTTGTAACTTAAAAATTTATCCAGAGTGATAGCTCGTTCACATCATGGACCAAGAACGTGACTGGGGAAATAATACTAACTTCCACTCTGTGTTTGGGGTAATTTATTTGCATGTTTATAGTGCTGTCTTGCCCTCATTATATAAAAGGACTTTATTCATTGGCACAGTCCATACATATTGTCTTTTACTTCTTTCAAGAAATACTAATTCCATATTACATTTTCTTTAACAACAAGCGTTTCAAGCATCAACTGTCACACTGCCTCAAGAACTAAAAGTGTCCAATGTTAACCTTATTAATTAAAGTTGTTTTCTTGTAATGACTGAAAGCTAGTCATTCAAGCTAAAGAGTATTCAGTGGTCTTCATTTAAACTGTGGTAGAAAGTAACTCTAATCAACTACATTCTACATTATTTAATACCACACCAAACGCATACAGCCCCTCTTACCTTCTCATGAGGAATGCCCTACCCCTTCAGCAGCAGCTTCCCTCCCTCCACAAGCCACCGCCAGCCACCATGCCCACACGAAAGTAGATTTAGATTAGATATTAGGAAGAAATTTTTCACTCTGAGGGTGGTGAGGCACTGGCACAGGTTGCCCAGGGAAGCTGTGGATGCCCCATCCCTGGAAGAGTTCAAGGCCAGGCTGGATGGGGCTTTGAGCAGCCTGGTCTAGTGGGAGGTGTCCCTGCCCATGGCAGGGGGGTTGGAACTACATGATCTTTAAGGTCCCTTCTAACCCGAACCATTCTATGATTCTATGCCTCCCGAGTAGCACCAACAGCCTCACGCCTCACCCCTCGGTTGGCTTCCAGCCTCCTTTCCCGAGCCAGAAACATGCGTTTTCCACGGCGCAAGCCCTGTTAAGGTGCCCCTACCTCAGCACCACCGGATTTTGAGGGACGCTGTGGGCTGGGGTTGCAGGAGCAGCCATTCCTCGCACTCATCCTCCTGCTCCCCGGGGCTCCCCTCAGGGTTTCGCGCTCCCGGGGCTTCCCTCAGGGTTTCGCGCTCCGGGGCACACCTCCGCGGCCGAGGAGGCGGCAGTCCGGCAGCAATGGCCCTGCCCTGCCGCCGGGCGCCGCTTGTGTTTACCCGCTTGCCCCGGTAACGGCTGCCGCCGGGCCCCGTCCCCATAGCAACGCCGCCGGCCTCGGCCACGGCCCGAGCGGCGATGGCGGGGTCCGGCGCGGCTTTCCCGGAGCAAGGTATGGGGGCGAGCGGTGAGGGGCGTCCATCCGCCCGGCTCCTTGGGGGGCTCCACGCTGCCGCCGGGCTCCAGGATCCCTCCCGCCTCCTACAGCAGCCCTCACCCCAGGCTCTACCCGCCCCGGGCACGCCGCGGAGCGCGGGTGGGCCGGCGCCATGGCGGGCGCCGCGGACTCTCCTCAGGGACGAGGCCTCCCCGCACCCGCCTCGCCTCGCCTCGGGGGCTCTCGGCCGTTCCAGGCTTCGCGAGCGGGTCTGACACCCCCTTTTTTTACCGCCATTTAAAGGAAACGTCTGGGGGTTGTCATCGTTGGGGCTTGCATGTGTCTGTCCCCTGCACATACGGTTTGTAACTGTGGCATCAACTTCACAAGGAGAACCTGAGAGCAAGCCTTTTGTTACAGCCATGAGAGACCTAACGCTGTCAGCTCCCTGAGTTTCTAACAGCAACAGGAATTAATTAATCAAGATGAAGAAAACAGTGTTTTCACCAGACTTCCCTATTTCTTTAAAAATATTTGTGAGTTCTCTTCTTCAATTCCCCCTTCCCTGCTTTGGGGAGTTAAAAGAATCTGGTCATGCCTAGATATGTTTATTTCAAACTATAGCATCCACAGTGTGTTGCATTTATAATTTGAGGGCTCAGTTTGGTCTTTCCCTGACTGTTTCTTTGCCAAGGTGTACATCTTTGATACTAGTTGAGACCATGGGAGCGGCATTGGCAAGAGCAGCTCAGTGGACTGCTGCTGGTTCTGGAACTGGCACACTCGAAATCACCCCTTTGAACGAATCTCTTTTAAATCAAATTATTAAGTTTGCGGAGGACTTCAGCACTAGACATCCTCAGGAAGCGGCGTTTGTCTTCAGAGAGCCCCTTGAGTGGAAAACGCAATTGGGCTGTTCAGTATTTGGAGAGGGTTATGACATTAAGTAAGTATGAATTGCAGTGTGTTTTGAAATGTTGAAGGTGAACTACAAAGCAAAGCTGTGTTCGTTTAGCATAAGGAAAGCTGTAGTGTATTTGGGAGGCTGAAATGAGTGACTTGAAAATTTTGAGTTAAAATTTGTAGGTTTTTTGAGAGGTTGAGATTATTTTGTCTTGGTTGTGATACGGACCTGTTTAGTTAGTGATTTATACAACTTGCACTGCCTATTCCTCTGACTTTTTACTACATGCCTTTAACGATGGTTAACTCTGAGATTTATGTTAATGTTAGGAGTGGCTCCTGTGTGGTGAGTTGACCTTGGCTGGCCACCAGGTGCCCACCAAGCCGCTCTATCACTCCCCCTTCTCAACTGGAGAGGGGGAGAAAAATACAACAACAGGCTCATGGGTTGAGATAAGGACAGAGAGATCACTCACATATTACTGTCATGGGCAAAACAGACGACTCATGGAAATAATTTATTGCCAATCAAAAGTCAGAATAGGATAGCAAGAAATAAAAACAAATCTTAAAACACCTTCCCCCCACCACTATCTTCTTCCCGAGCTCAAGTTCGCTCCCAGTTTTCTCTATCTCCTCCCCCTCGAGGGGCACAAGGGGAAGGGGAATGAGGGCTGCGGTCAGTTCAGTATGCGTTGTTTCTGATGCTTCTTCGTCCTCGCACGCTTCCCCTGCTCCAGCGTGGGGTCCCACCCACAGGAGACAATCCTCCACGAACTTCTTCAACATGAGTCCTTCCCACAGGCTGCAGTTCTTCATGAACTGCCCCAGCATGGGTCCTTTCCACGGGTTGCAGTCCTTCATGAACAGACTGCTCCAGCCTGGGTCCCCCATGGCGTCACAAGACCTGCCAGAAGATTTGCTCTAGTGTGGGCTCCTCCATAGGGTCACAGGTCCTGCCAGGAGCCTGCTCCAGCACGGGCTCTCCATGGAGTCACAGCCTCCTTTGGGCGCATCCATCTACTGGATAAATTGGTTTACTTTGGAAGTTTTCTGAAACAGTTTAAAGAAATTGTATATGTTTTATCATGTGAAGCTTGAATAACATTCAAGATTCTTCTCTAAAATTTGCTGTTTATTTAAGTTCTTATTTTAAAAAAGTATAATTTAATTTTTCTAGTGAAGCAACTGTTCAGTCTGAAGCCAAAGGCAAAGATGGCCAACCATTGCTTCTCCTCACGGCATCAACTCTCAGAGTTCGCAGTTTTGACCAGCTGTCCCGTTTGCTACAAATTGCTATGGAAAAAAAGTTAAAGGAAGCACAGGCATGCCTTGAAGGTTTCCTTTCTTCTTTTTTTTCATCTTTCCTCTCTCTTAAAAAGTATGTCTTTTCCTTCAGTTCATGTTTGTGAAATGTGAAGAAAGAAAGGCATGCCTTCATTTTAAGTATATGAGGTGGTGTTGATTCATGAAGGTGGCTAAAGCTGCTGATCCAGAACTTAATGAAGTTTCTATTTCTTCTTTGATTTTCACAGAAATCAATAACAGAGAAATCTGGAATAAAGTTAAAATAAAACTGTTGAATCTCCTGTACAAATTCATGTATGCTGAGTAATACCCCAGCTATTGTAACAGACAGTAGGTTTAGATTTCTGAAAAAGAATGTCTTATTGGAGGCTAATAGCAGTTTTTCCTATGTTTGTAGTTTAATCCTCTTTTAAAATGTTACATCCTTAAAAAAACAGCCAAAGAAAAACTTACATGCTTAAGACATTCTTTTTACATGGTTACAGTGAGCACTTCCAGGTCCGTCTCACAAAGGCTTTTAAAATATAGGTACAAGTACTTTTACTGTGTCTATTCAAGTCCTAGATTTTCAAGCTGACAAGAAGACCGTTGATATGCTAAGCTGGATATCCTCATCTCATTGGAGGCAGAAGAGATTAGTAATGTTCTTTGGTAATATTAGCAGAAATTACATCTGCGATACTAAAATATAAATGGTCATACTGGATCAAACTTCAGACCCATCTAATCCAGGGTCCAGTCATGGACAGCGATCAATCATGAATTATAGGGAAGAATAATATGGGCAGGGTATCGTGCAGAGGCATTCACAGATGTATAAGACTTCACTTGCAGGAACAAAGCAAAATGTTTATGTAAAACCCATTGACATGTAGTTATGTCACTGTTTACCAAAAAGAACAGCTGGCATAGCTGAGGAAATAATGGGGCCATTGGGAACGCTGCTAGAAAACTTTAAAGATGTTCTTTAACATTAAATCATATTTCCAAAATGATCAATTTTCACTGAGTTAAACCCATTGATTTCCTGTTTTGGTGATCAGCCAGGCATATTTTCTGGAAAGGGGGCTGTTGATAAAGGGAAGTAGTTAATATTCATCTCTGGATTGAATGAGTTTTAATTTTTGTTGTGAAAAGCAATTTTGTTTGTTATGAAAAATTTCTTTTTATTCTTAATGTTTTCATACTTTTAAAAGTGCATTTCAAATTACAACAGAGGGATATGAAAGAATGCATCATACAGTAATATTTGATGAATAACTATGAACATTATTAAAGTTCTTATTGTAAATTAATATATCAAAATTATTCGGCAGTTGAGATAAAAAGTGTTTGTCTTGCCTAATCATTTTTAACATGGTATCACATTATGTGATTCTGTTTCCTGTTTACAGCTAACAGAGATCCTATAGTGAAAATTCTCGGCCCTGAATATGGGACTGTTGAAGGAGATGATATGTCCATGTTGCATTTACTTGACAAAGTGAAAAAAGATGATGACCCTGAAACAGAGATGAAAATGAAAATCATTCTTCTTCTTCATCAGCTGGATTTGCAACTGCTTAATAGTTCTTTGAAACACATTTCACAGTAAGTGCTTTTCAAATGGAAGCTAAGCATGTCAGCCAGTGCATTTTTTTGTTTTATTGTTAAATCAGATTGGTTTCAACCCACAACATATGCTTTTGGTGTGACATAAAGAAATTTATTGAAATAACTTTCACTGTTCACTAAGTTATTGAAAAAACATTTTTTTCTGAAGATTTTGCTGTAGGTGTGGGTATGCAAGTGTGTGCCCGCGATTGTGGGGGTTTTATTGCATATGTTTTGCATTTTGGTAGCAAATTGAAGTCATTTGTACAAACAACTAAGTTACAGCTAAATATTTTCGAGGAAATGTTTATTTCTTCATGGAAGCATATTAAGTATTACATTGAGTCTGTTTCATAGTTACAAGGACTTCATACTAGCTACGGAAGTAAAATTTCACTAAACTAACAGATAATATTAAGAAAAACAATGGAAGATGACCCATTTCCAGATTTTTGTTGCTACTATTAAGACTCAACGTAAAAGAAAAAAATCATGTAATATTCTCTTTTCATTCCTCTGAGTACATCCTTTTGATGAATACATTTTAGACCATTTTCTATTAATTGCAGAGATGTAAGACTAAATCCAGCTGCTGTAAATAATGAAGTGAATCTTCTCAAGAATTTCTCTGGGAAAGGAGAAGATACAGTACTGGAATCACTGGAGTATACATCAGGTCTGATCTGATCATATCTGATGTTTATATATACGCTTATTAAAGTACTTGACTTCTGTGTGGAATTTGCTAAAATAATTTCAGTAATGACTTTCAAGTGTTTATTCCTACTTTAAGGTTATGACGTAAAATAAAATGTATTTTCATATATAGAATGCTGTTCTTCTTAAGCCTTTAGTTATAGAAGTAATCTCCAATCATATGAGTATCTTAGTGGAAGCAGAGGAAGTAAACTGACTGCCTGATCCTGAAAAGTACTAAGCAGTGTGCAGTTCTTAGTTAGATCAGGCTCCGGGTCACAGAACTTTGCATGGTTAATTCCTGAGTATGAATTCTTGAGAGTAAGGTATTGTTTTGGGAATTTTATTTGTATACATGTTATATTAATCATCAAGAAAAACTATTAAAAAATACTTTAAAACTGGATGAAAACACTAATGCTAATTGGTTACAGATTACACGTTCTCTAATGGATGCCGAGCTCCTCCCTGGAGACAAGTGCATGGAGAAATTTGTTACTTAGTCATCAAACCACATGACACTGATCCTTTGTATATCACTTGCAGCACAGCAGGAGTGTTTTTAAATGGAGTAAGTAATAATAAAGGATTCCATGGAGTAATGAATATTTTTATGTGCTAAAATAAAAAATCATCAGGTTTAGAGTAGTGGTGTTGAGGCTGTAAAACCTGCAGAGTTAGTTTATTGGTAGAGAAGGAGAAGACACAGTAATAAACGTATGCTAGTTTTCCCATATGTTTTGAGTGCTTTTTCTATAAGTTTTATACTAGGAGTGTATTTTGCTAGCAGTGTTTGTTTAGTCTTTAAATGTGCCCTAACAGTCCTTCACATTATTCCTGTTTAAGGGTACTGTGAGACTAGGTGCCTCTCCAGTGCCTCATTGCTCTTGATCTGAAGTTAATATTATTGTGTGCGGCTAATAAAGCTTCCTTTCGTCTTTTTATAAATGATAAACAGTTTTTTCTCCTTTCAGTGGAAGCTTTTTAGAAATTATTTATCTCTTCTCTTCTACTTTTCATTTTGGTTACCTCTTTGCTTACAGATAGGTTTTATTTAGGTATGATGGTCCCTTATGTGTGTTAAGCAGTGGCCAGAGCTCTTGCATTCATTTTGAAGGGAGGCTGATGTCGGTCAGGCATAACTCCACAAATTGGTTTCCTAACAGTTAAAAAATCCAGGGAAATTTTGACTTAGCTTAGGCTAGTAAGGTCACATTGTCTTCTGATCCTTTTAGACGTCTGCCATAGTACACTGGAAGCTCACACTTACTTGGTAGTTTGTCATAAGCCATAAATTCTTTTCAGTGGATCTTTTCAGTGGAACTACACGCAATCAACTTATAGTAATTATTTGCAGAATTCTATGTAAGATCTTGATTATCTGTTGGGATCTATGGAGATGATCCATGCATCTTTACAAAGCATTATTGAAGTTTGATGAACTCTGCTGAGCATGAGACTTTTGTACCTATTACATTACATTATGACCTCTGTGCTCTTTAGCAGTATTTTATAATTCAGATTAAATTATCTGCGTGAGGCAATACTATTAATAATTTTAGATTTATTCTTTTTTTAAGGGTCAGCTAAAGGGTAAAGATGACATTGACTATGAAAGAAAAAGTGATGTATATAAAGACATTGTCACATTTTTAAGGGAGAGATCACCTAGATTTGTAGAAAATATGGCTAAACAGGTATGTATTTACTGATACTGGTATATATTTGTAGAAGCATACATTGTACATTGGTAAGAATTACATTATAAATCTGACTGAATGTTTATGTCCTTTATCAAAGATAAATCTGTGATTAAATGAATTTAAAGACTCTGAAATGCATTTATTATTTTTCTTTGAATTTGTTTCATTTCCTACTAAATATGTTCCCTTTTGTAAATAACAAATAATACACTATGTCACGTATTGTTCTATCATACCTTATCATGAGGTTTGATCCAACATGGGAGGTCAGCTTCTAATTTTGCATAAAAAGTTCTCCTTGTCCTTTGGTGTTATTCTTTATGGAGCACTGGAAATGTTAAAGCAGGAAAATATGATATCCTTACAGAAAAGGTCAACTTTTTATGACACTATTTTTCTGTGAACAAAACCACTTAAATTTTTATCTTCATTCTTTGTAACCCAAATAGAAACAACGGCCCAACTTTTTTACAAGAACTGCCTGATTTAAATATCAGAGCTGAGAGTTAAGCATCCAGCTTACGCACTGTGTGTTGCTTTAGCCACTGTAAAATGCAAGTGGTTTGGATTTTATTTAGAGTTCTGTATTAGCTAGAATCACACAGCACCACTCCAATTCTATTTGTTTCATCATTCCTGATAAAAACTCTTTTTTCAGATTTCTAGTGTGGTTATAACAGATTAATAACGTGGTGGTAAATTTCATTACAAGCTAAAACCTGTCAAAAGTTTTATTGTGGTTATTTATATGCAACTTTAATTATTGCAAGAAGGAAATCATTAACAGGGAAATTTTCTTATCCTTTAGTTCTGATTTTCTGGGATGTAGGGCTGATATTTATGGTTTTTTGAGATACAGATATTTGACAGTTCTGAAAGAACAGAGTATTTCAAGATGTACGAAAATACAGTAGCTTATATCAACAGTAATGGTATTAAATTTGAAGTTGTTTTGTTTGAAAGTGCAATAAGTTCCAAAATGTGTTTTATTTATCCCATAGGTAAGTATTTTTTTAATATGGTATCTACATATTGGTTTACATTTCATAAGTGTGACAATATATGAATCTTTTAGACATAATTACTGGTTTAAAGTATTTTGGAAGTGATTTGGCTTCATTTGATGGTCATGAAAGGGAAAATATAGTAATATTTTAATAATTTTTACATGTCTATTCCTAAATGTTAATATAGATTAATGTTAATATTGATAATAGAGATAATAGACCTTTCTTTACTGGTTTTCTGCTCTTGTAAAGATACTGTAGCTATTGAAGAAATGTGTACCCTTATTAAATAAGAGTAAATAAAGGGAATTTATCCTATTTTCCTTCAATTGTCATAGAAATCACTTCATATTCCCTGACTGTGTAAATAAGTTTATGCTGAAGTGTATAAATTATACCATTTTAATGGCTTAGGAATATCATATCATATTGCCTTGCTGAAGACTAGAATTTAAACAAGTTAGTACTGTAGAGCTGCAGAGTATATGTATTGGAGGGAAAATCTTCTCTACTCTAGAACTCTGAAAAACAGAGAAAAGCTGTATTTCCAAGGTTGACTACATTAAATAAATTATGAGTGGAAATAGTTTTGATTTATTTTCTGAGGAGAGGAGAGCTTCAAAAAGCTTGTTACTTACACATATATTACAAACCCAATTAACTTTTATAATATCTTCTTGGCTTTGTTTAAGCTAACATTTAGAATTGCTGTGTTGGCATATAGTGCTGTAGGAAACATACTTTTTAACATGTGCTTAGCTGGTCAAGCTGCAGCATCAGTTCCCCTGTGATTTGTCTAGTTTATCATGTATTAAATTGTCTTGTCTAGAATACGTTTTCAGAATGAGAGAATTAGCATGAGTTAGTTTATGATGAGACAGTTGGGTCAGCAAGTCTGGAACAGCCGATTCACATCAGGGACTAGTCAGAAACAGACCGTACTGTGACAGTCTCCTTAAAACTGCCTTGAATCAGATACGTAAAGGAATGTCTTCACCTAGCTGGCAGTGACAGCTGCAATAATAATAATAAGTAATGATCGTATGCTGTCTTCCTGTAAAAATTGAATATGTTCCAATAGAGAATAAGAGTTGACAAGACTCCTTTCTGTACTGGATATTTTTGATCAGCCATGGTACTAGACACAGACAGCTGAAGGACTGGTAGGTGCCACTCATCTCCATTTTTGTATGTGATTTGTTCAACAGTGTTTTGTCCTGAGAGACAGAAGATGAAAAAACTGAAATGGAATGTGTTTATATTAATATTAATTCTAAGCTATGTCAAATTAAATTACTTGGAACTGAAGTCTAGCAGTTTATCATAGCCTACTTTCAGGTTTATGTTCATTTTTTTTGTGGGAAATTTTTGTAAATTCTTTATGCAGGGAAATAGTTTTTATATAAGTGATGCATTGAAAGCAGAATGACTGACTTTGCAATTCTAGATCTTAAAACTCATTTAGAATTAGGTTCTATAAAAGTGCTTGTGTCACGAATTATTTAAGACATTAGAAATTAAACAACACCCAACACTCAAATATGTTCAGGAAGTTCCAAATTTAGCTAGTTCATTTATTTCAAAAACTTTAATTTGCACACAGTAACAGCTACTTTCCAGATTAATGTTTCAATCTTTCATTCTTTTAAAGGCAATCTAATTTTATCCTTAATACATACAATTTTCAACCACAGCATCCTGAATTGTGCTTATAACTTATTGTTTTAATATGCATTATTCATATAGCAATATGACTGACAAACCATGCCTCCTTCTTTTATTAGGAATACTTTTTTTTTAAAGAACCAACATATGAGAAGAATTATCAGCGTATGGAAGTAGTTGATTCTAAGGTCTCTGGCCAGTCCCAGAACCCTTATGATTTTACAGAAAAGAATGTATGTGAGAAAGTGAAAAGTTCTACAGCAAGACGGAGAACCATTGACAAGAAGAAATTAGAACCATCTATGAAATGGAAAAATACTGGACTTTCTGCATCCCACAGATAAGTAGTTATCTTCATAATTCAATTTTCCTATAGAACTCTCTAAATTGTGCTAATGATCGGGCTGCATGTTGTAGGTTTGCGTTATTATCTTAAGTTAGGAGCAATAAAACAAAATTTACTACATGTTAATTTCTAAGAAGACAGCACAGTCTACCAAAGAGACTTCTCAGTTTTCTTCTATAATGCAACAACTTTCATGATGATTTCCACAGCAAGGCAGAGAAATATCTTACAACCATCTGCAGTGCTGGTCCTCCAGGACTGTGGCATTCTCATATTTTTGGTGTAAAATGCCCTTTAAAGCAAGACAGAGTAGCCAATCTAATCTAAACCACACTTTCTGATGGAGGTAAAAGAGATCCAGGATGGAAAATCAGGATGACTCTTACTTACGCTCCCAGTTTTTAATGATTTCATATTATAGGAGCCACTTTTCTAGCTCTGCGTAGGAACAGCCTTCACTAATGAGATTATCTCAACGTTTGGACACCCAAAAATAGAGTATACATATACTGGATATTGTTGGATTTGTCTTTTGAAATCGGAACTCTGTTCTGATTTCATGTTTCCTGATTTTGTGTTAATGAGTAAGAGTGTCTGAAGGAAAGACTTTGATTGCCATCCTACAGAAAAATGTCAGTATCTTCTCAAGTCTGCCAATTTGACTTGTTGCAAGAAACATTCAAGAGATTTTGGATGTGACCTACAGTCATCACTTAAAAAAATGTGGTTTTCCACATGCAAGAAGTTATATTTTTCCACAGTCACTGTTAAGAGTCTAGATGTAGTGAAATTACTTTTAATCATGAGTAGTATTCTCTTTTATTGTTGTGACTGTGATGGTATGATCGGCCCAGGCTTGAAAGGACATTTTGTTTTCACAACATTGTAAATTAGGGACAAAAAAGCACCAGAGATTGTGCCCAGCTAGGCCTAGAAGTCTTCTTGGAATACGAGGGAAGCAAGATATATTGTATTCAGCATGATCAAAGCTATGAACAGCTTAGTGGAAGTACTAGGCAGACCAGAACTCTTCTGCCTGGAAAAAAGATGACTGAAGGACAATAAGATAGATAGATACAAAAAATCATGACTGGAGACGGTAAATAGGGAACAGATAGTCACTGTCCGTTCTCATACAAGAATAAAGGGCATTAAATGAAAAGAGCCAGTGAAACCAGTTCAGAACAAAGGGAGAGACTTCTTCATACAACACATGGCTAAGCTTTAAAATTCTTTGCTGCAGGATGGTAGAGGCCATTTGTTTATGTGAGTTCAAAAAGCAACCAGAGACATTCATGGAAGAAAAATCCATCCAAAACTGCTAATACAAGGATGATCAGGAGTTCCCTAATTCACAACTTGCTGAGGAATATTCTGGAAAAAGTAATTTCTGTGTTCTTCCATTGTTCTTCTACTGTTACCTAGATAGCTGCTATTGGTCATGGTTGGAGATGGTATCCCAGGATAAACAGACCTGTGGTCTGTCTGCATATACTCATTCTTTGTTCTTGTATCATATACAGGTCAGCATAATATAGTTGTTCTGATATTCCACTATTTTATTAAAGCAAACATAGTCACTTAAGACACAGCATACTTTCTGTTTAATAAGTTTATGTTGTAGGTTTATAGACTCATATGTACTGACATAGTGCTTGTCCAACCATAGCTTTTTGATTCTATCTATATAGATAATCTTTTTTTTTTTAAATTAAAACAAATATTTTAGTGACAAGGCTGAAAAAAAACATGCTGAAGAAGAAGAGAGAAGCAGTACTGTGTCTCGGAAAATCAAAAAGCCAGCCAGTGGCGTTTCTTCTGAATCTGTTAAAATACAACCAGCTTCAAAATGGTATGGGTTACATATTTTTCTTCCTTCAATTCTTTTATTTTTATTTTCCATATCTACAGTAATTGTTACCATACTTAGTATTTGGCAATGTCAGTTATATTTTTCTAATTCTGTTATTAGGCAGTGTTGTCATACCTGTTTAAAATGTGCTTGTTCATATTAGTTTATAGCTGTTTAAAATTGGTGATGCTGTTTATTTATTTTTAGTAAAACATCAGGCAGGTTTGAAGATGTTAGTGAAAGTTCCTCAGAGACTGAGGAAGATGAAGAACAGCCTGTACGTCGTCAGGAAGGAAACACCGATTTGCCATCAGAATATTGGGGAATTCAGAAACTTGCAAAATATTTAAAGGTAAATAAGAAGCATTGATAAATTTTCTTAAAAATAGCACTACTCTTTACCTTCTACATCTGAGGACACCAGACCAGCTCCTCACCTTTCCACCTTCCATATATTTTAGAATAGCCTTGCTATGTAGTATGTTCAAATCCTGGAACTGTGGACTTTCCTATCACACACCCATTTCTCCTGCATTTTTTTTTATCTGCTATTTTTGGCTTATATAGACCCTTAGATTAAACCATCTGTTCAGTGTTATTTAAAACTTAAGATGGTATAATTTCTTTATTAATTATTTGGTTTCTGGTTTGCTTTTTGGGTGAAACTTTCCAAGATATTTCTTTATGTGGATAGTAACTTTCAAGAGTTTTTATTAAAACTGAATACTTGCCTAAAGTCTTTCATCAACTATGATTAATGCATAACTGAAGTAATTCTAACATGGTCTTGTGTCTGGATAGATGCTGTTAGTGGACAAGAAAATGTATGATAAACAGGCATCCTCTAAAACAAAAAAAAAGGATTTTTTACACAGACTTGTTGAAAATGTTTTGGAACCTATAAATATAGATGTTTAGAATTCTGTGTATGTCTGAAACACGTGAAAAAACCAACAACCCTCTACTATTCTGGAAAACTCTAAAACTAATTATGTTTTTCCCTCAGGAGAAATTCCTTTACAAGTTTGTACTGGAATTTATGTACTGTAAGTTACTAATAAAAGTACTGGTTTATTTGTTTTTTTGAATACAGCTACAGAGTATACACATCCGACCAATAAAATGATGGTGCTGGCATTTGGTACAGCAGAAATACTTCTGAAGAATAAGCAAAGCTTTGGCTTCTTCCAGCCCTTTAACCATTGTAGAAGATTAACTTAGTCTTTTAAACAGTTTTCAGTGCACTCACACTGCTTGTTCTCAGTTTGTGTATGTGGGACCTATGCTACGGTTGTAGCCCAGGAGACACAGAAAAGCGTAGATAATACAAGTCTCTCTACAGTTCTCTTTGCCTTATATTTTCTAGGTTGGACCTCTATATTATTGTCATTTTGGCTCTGCTAAAATAACCCTTTGCAAGTGTAATTCAGCATGTAACTTGCTCATCTATAAGCTAATGGTAAACACACTATATATATACATTTTGCATGATACAATTGTTTCTATTTGCATAGAACTACAGTTCAAGGTGTTGTTTTCAAATCTTTCAATCTACTAATAGCTTGCTTCTGTCTGTCTTATGGACCACCTTTTTGTACTTTTCTGAGAGCTCAGAGAAGTAATTTTTCAATGAAGACACAGGGTTCTCCTGGAGAGGATACTTGAAATTCATTACTGTTGATGAACTCCCAGAAATCTTTTCATTGGCCTGTCTATGGACCACCCTCTTTACTGGCAAGGCTCTTCCCTCCTGGTTACATAATTCTCAAACTCCCTTTCCTCTCTCGATCCTTCATTTAGTCATGTTTAGATTTTAGTATTGGACTTGACTGAATACTAAAGCATATCTAGACTTGCATGAAGCCATTCTGAATGAAGAGTGAGAATGGCAAACAGGAAAATATATTTTTCATGCTCCTTTGTTTTAGAAATGAGTATATTTTGTTCCAGCTGTCAACAAGCAAAATTACGTAATGGCTTAGAACTAGAAAAAGAAAGCATTTTTGATCAAATCGTGCGTACCTATTCAGAAGTGTTTATAATACAAAATTCTATCATATGAAGTTTTGCTATGAAAATTCAAATGTATCCTTTTTTATGTATTCATGCACACCGGGGTCTTCCTATAGTTCTTTAAATTAGGTATAAATTAAACAAAGTACTTGAAGATATACTTAAAATAGCTCTCTGTTGATTCTTAGCTACGTAAAGCAAGAAATCCCTAGTGTCAGATAAAGCTGAAAAGAGATGCCTCAGTGCCATACCACAGACAGTGGTTGAAATTTTTATTGATGGAGTGCTACTTTAGCTTGCACATGGAATTCATTTTAATTCAAGTATAAATACTGCACTTCTGGCCAGACTTAGGAGATTTTTTGGCATTCTTGTTGTTCATGTAGGCAAGTGTTCATGACACATGCAACATAAGAGAAGATAAATTTATGACTGCAATATTTAAGTATCTACAAGCATATTTATATAGAAGCACAAATTTCAGAGGGCTTGTGTGTCTTCGAAGGTTGCATACACTGTTTGCACATTTTAAAAATTTAATAAAATGCCTTAAATAATAGTAGTTTGAGATACCAAGTTAGGAAATACAGTAATTTGTAGGTACAACCATTTCCTGAATGTCTGCTAAAGTAAATGTGAATCACAGTTCAGGAAGACTCTATAAAAGATCAATTTGCAAATACAAAACTTCCACAAAACCTGAAAGATACCTAGTTTTTATTCCAATGTTAGATTGTCATTAAAACTTTAGAGAGTGGTTGCTTCCCGTATAAAGCAAACTTGCCAGTTCCTGTGAGTTATTCCTGTAGGCTGTGCTTTGTATGCCTCTTCATGGAGAGAAAATTCCAGTGCAGGGGAAATTCCCTTCTGACTTTTTGCCCTTCTCCATTCCCCCTCCTTTCTGGGAAAGAGCAACCATGTTGGAATTGCTCCACTGGGAAGCAGCTGCTTCTGTGGTCTGGCTCCTTGTCCTACCTTCAAGCTTCCCAGGGCTGTGAAACAGAAGATAGAGCATGTGTGCTCTTGCCATGTCTCCTCATCAACTTAAGAATGGGCAGCAAAGATAGATCAGTGAGCTTGGTGATGGCATTGTGTTAGGCATCTTTTGGGGCTAGAGTAGATAAAATTGTAATCAGTCGCTCTGTTGATGTTTGTAATAGTGAGATTCACTACAGAGAGCCTGCCTCAGACTTCACATTATTTATTAAAGTGGTGCTTCTGAAGTATCCAATTTCTAGGGGAAGGACTATATTTTACATTTGAAAATATTTAGGAATAGGGTGAAGGGGTCACATTTTACTTTTTTCGATCTTTTTACTCGAAATGGGGAACATCAGGTAGAAATGCAGAATCTTTACAACAGATCTAGGACTGTTCACTGAAAAAAATATAAAAAGAAAATAAAGGTGATAGCTGGGCACAATGCTTTGTGCTGCCTGCTGTTGAGCACTGATTATTGCCAGTTTTAAGATAAAATTGAGATGTTAAGAGATGAATTGGCGCCCAGAATAACTCCAATCTCCAGAATAAGCTTTAATCCCTTAAACCCTTGTGCTGTTCTGTTTTGGTTCCCTATAAGGGTGTGATTTATATATACACCTATGCCAGGGTGAGCTCTGGATAGAGTTCTGCAGGACCATGTCAGTTACAGAATTCTTCCTTCAGTTTCTTACCTGGAAAGTCATTCTACTTTTGGCTATGTTTGAGGGGTATACTAGTGAAACCAGTCAATTCTCACACCTCATGTAAAGTATCCACTAATTTCATATCTGTTTTGAATTACATCAGTTCAAATAACCTCATTCCCAGAACAGCATTGTGTTTCTTTTCTATTTTGGAAACATAGGTGGACAAACCTGCTGTCTCTCCCCGGCTGTTTGCATCTTGTGCCAGGTCCAGGAGCTGGAGAAAAGCTATGGTGCCACTCAGGAGCTAGGGAGGACGTGCCCCAAACACAGGTCCCAGGTGCCTGTGTGTGCTGGTGCTGCATTGCAGTGGATGGCTGGCAAGGGAGGGTATCTGTCACGTGACTCGGTGAAATCTTGTTGACTGGACAAGGCAAAGGTTGAAAGAACTATGGGATACACTGGGTATTTTCAGGTCAGCTCCACAGCTGCATTTTGGCAGGACCTTTGGAAGAGTGTTGTGTTCAAGCAACATTTCTGTAGCTGGCAGGAGGCCCCTCTGTATTGGGCTTATATTACATAAAGATGGCAAGCAGACCAGGGAGGCAGAAATGTACAGGAATATTCCTTCTGCCCTTTGCCTCTTCCCTTTTCTTCCTCTCCAGCTCCCTCTAAAAATCCTCACTTATTTCTAGGCAATTGGGTCAAGGAAATGGAAGTCTTAAGAGATCAAAGCTATAGGTTTGCTTCTTACAGTGTGTGTGTTGCAGTGAGTATTGGCTGGGCAAGATCTACTGCCCAATCACTTATGCTTCCCCTTTGCAGTGTGAGCAGAGCTGAGCCAGGAGGATGTAGTGTGGCTGCTGCACCACAGGCAGAGTTTATTTCCTCTTCTCAGGAAGCTCAAATATATCAGATAGGGAAATGTAGCTGTGTGTTGGCTTGCAGGAAGAAATAGTGGATCCCCAGCTGAGCTCTTTGTACATGGTGGGCACTAGTATTCTTGGGGAAGAAAGATACAGTTTAGAAATGCAGAAAGTCAAATAGACACTGAAAAGATGCAGGGAGGCTCTGCCAGGAGCTGAGATGCAGGATCTGAAATAAATGGTATGGGATAGTTTTATTCCCCAGGAAAAGACAAGGAGACATCTGGAGGTTGGAATTTAAGGGCTTGAGGCAAACCAGGGTGTAGGAAATCCACGTATGCATGAAAGATAGGAATGTGGACAAGGAAGATCCAAACTATTACAGAAACAGGGAGCCTGTTTCAGAACATTTGAGGACCAAATCTTAAATGGCAGCTGCATGTGTGCATGCATGCATGCATGCTGCATGCATGTCTTTTGTAGTGTATAAACAAGGTATGCAATGTGACATTTCTCTCCTTGTAGGGGAAGAAAGAGGGAGTCAAAAACTGCTTGCACGCTTCCCTACTGTGCCTTAACATAAAGGCAGTCACACTTTGTCTCTAAGATGAAACTTGTCATATCTGTGGTCTAAGATTTTAGATATCTGAAAAATAGATATCTTCCTCATAAAACTTTGCAATAGAAAACATCCAGCCTTTCAAAATAAATTATTACTTTTTTGTGCAAATGAAAATTGTGTAGCAGTCTCAACCCTCCTGTGGTCTAACAGGTGTGTATACAGCAACTCTTTTATATGAACGAATTATAATTCACGGCATTTGCGAAGACATTGATATGGCTTCTAGATTTTTCTCAAAACTTGCATGAAATAGAGGATAGACACACTATTTTTTAACTGCATAATGGAAAACTGTGGCTTTCTTAAGTTACAACTGTATTGGAAGCGTTCCAAATTGTTAAGATTACACTAGTACTCATTATAAAAGTTTAAATCTGTTTCATAAACTATGCATTGATTAAGAAATCAATCGTATTTTGGGATTAGCAAAAAAGTTATTTTGTTTTATTCTAAAATACAGGACCTCAAAAGAGACACGAACATATTAGCCTAAGGAATAAAGTGTGTCTTTTAGTACTAATTCATTTAAAATGAAACTACACAAAAAGTAATTTGAAATTTTGTGAGACAAGAAAATATAGTATTAGTGGTACAGTGTACCCACTAAAGTACCAATTGTTTGTTTACTTATTTTACACATTGTAATAATGCTCAAAAGTTTTGTGGTAGTCATAGGAAAAGTCTAAAATCTCTGGTATTTATGGATATCCCTGAACAACAAACTGCACAGAGAACTGCAGATAAAAATTCTGAGGAACTACCTCTCAGTTTCTTGACTCTGCTTCCATTTTCCCAGGAAGAATTACTGGTAGATAGAACTTTACAATTGTAGTTGGATACTTAAAAGTTTAACGTAGAAGTTATGAATTTGGTCAGATATGTAACAAACTTGGAAATTATTTTGTGTGCAAAATTATTAAAGAAATTTATCTGTAATCTTGAAATCTGGCCCTAGATGTGGAATAGAAGCAAATATTAGGATCTAATGGCAGGAGCAAAAATATTTAATCTGTGTAGGAAATATATTGCACATTATATTATTTTTTCTGCAATCTGTGGATAAGAGTTAACTCTTTTTTCTTTATAATATCACATTATCAAGATGTGCATGAGATTATATTTTAGCTATTAAATACAAAATAAGCATATATAAGTGCATATAAAATATTTTTGTATATAAAATAATTTTCTCACTGTGTTTTCAGGACTGACCAACTTCGCAGATAATTTGGCTAACCTTATTAGTAGTGTCTAACAATAAATCTTTTCCCTTATGAAAGTATATGGTGGGGTAATATGAGGGAGCTTATTACAGTTGAATTGAAAGATCAAGATGAAAAATAAATTTTGCTGTAGTTTGGCTAAGTGGTAGACTGTTATTTTTCAGAAAATACCAAATGCATGAGACATAATCATATGCCACCTGCTAGTGTTTCTAGGCATGTGTTTGGCTAACCTGTCAGCCTTAGCAAATAATCTCTTTATTATCACACTCTTCTCCACTGTTCATGAACATCTCCTGTTCCCATCTTCCAGTATTAGCCAAGTGGGGTTTGTTTTTTTTTTTTAATTTCAGTCAAGAATGTGATTACTGAAAAAAAGGGGATAAAAATATGGAAAAACTGCATTGCATAGTTAAGATATGTATTTTTTTAGCAACCTAGCCAGTGCTGATCATGAAAAAGAAATCTTTTTATGATAAATTTACTGGGTAGGAAATATTGGCAAACGGTGAACTTGCAAATTATTATTATAATTGGCAACTCTGAAGCACTTGCATAGCTCTCTCCTCAAAATACTGTACAAACAATCATTCCTCATCACAAGAGACATGTAAAATTCATAACAGCCCATTGATTTTTGACCATTAACACCAACTCTGATGAATTTCTGTGTAGTGCAGGTTTAATTAATGTTCTGAGGGTCACCCATTCCAGAGTTTCATACCTGATTAGATGAAAGACAAGATAGAAATAAAGGAAAAAAAGGCAAAAAAAGAGTGGAATTCAGGAAAAAATGAGAAAGAAGAGGTGGTATGTCAAAAATTAAGGGCTGAGGAAAAGAATGTAAAATAAGTGATGTTTGATTCTCCTCTTTCTGCAGGATTGTATTCTATTGTAAAAGCAGGTAATGAAATTAATGAGCTACGGTTTTGACACCATAGCTACCGTGCTTCTAAAATAATTGTAAATTGACACAGCTGTCTCCATCTGACTTACAGCTTTATAATCATGAAGTAGATAATCAAATTGGCTTTCCTAAAGAATTAGAACATAATTGTGTCTTAAAGCTACCAAGAATTTTAAGAAGTGTGAACAGCATTCTTCATTGGTTTTAAGTGTTCCACATTGCATCTAGGCTTGATTTAATCACAGCTTACTATACACACAGTTATTTCAGGAGCCTGTGCTTTATCCATATCTTCATCTGTATTTGTTTTTTCTGTGCTCTCACTAAGCTCAGTTTTAAAGTTTGTTTTATTTCTCCAAAGAAAATTTTTCTCTTAGTTTTTCATAGACTGTTGGTATCATTTTGTTTTTCTTGAAAAATCTTGTTTGGCTGGTTTCAAATCACACTGTCTTTTTTGCCTGCTCAGTGCTTATGAAATTTCAGCAGCTTGCTAGGTCTCCAGTATAGTCTGCACAGGCACAGGTCCTTCCTAGTTCAACCTCATTAAATTTTCTCCACAGATTCACTTCCACTGGTTTCCCAAATGAGTTGGATCCATAAAAGTAAAATAGCTGTAATAACATTAAAGCTTTTATTCTTTTTGTGAGCCAAGTGCTAGGCAAAATCAAAATTGCTTAGGCAGGCCTGACACTGTCAAACAAGGTCAGTAGTACATCTGTATTACAGGCGGCATATGTCAGATCTCCAAGGCTGTAGTCAGGATTTACAAGTATCAATGTTAAATTAAAAAATTAGCAGTGCTGTTTGTCTAGGTTGGTTTTTTTTAGAAAATTTAATCCTAGACCCTTTTCTCTTTCTCATTCAATCCTCATTTCCTGCTAATTTCTTCATGTTCTTTTAAAAATATATATATGCTTTATTTTCCACAGATGAAATGGACAAAGGAAAAGGAGGGGGCCGTATCCTTGTTCAAGTGCCAAGACATAAAAGGCAATACCTTGATTGGGATTCATCTCACTTAGCTCTAAATGTAAACAGAGTAGGTGTTTGTAGCTGAGCTGGGCATTCAAGGCTACCTTTACGATCAGTGGAAAAAATAAGTACTTTTAGGATGTGATTCATCTGATATTTTAAGCATCTAATTCAGAGTGAGATGGATCACGTTTTCAGCTTCATTGTTGACTTGATCTCAATTAACAGGAATGTAGGATGGCTATAGATGACTCGATCTTAATTATCAGAAATGTAGGATGGCTGTAGATAAGTGGATTTAGACAGATGATTCCCATCCCCACAGTCTTCTGCGTTTGAAATCATAAGTGAGTGTAATGTGATGTAATCTTCTAGGCTTACTCTTATTCCAGATTCTTTATGGAAATAGGGGTTTGCATGCTTTCTGGCCTTTTTTCCTTGCAGTACTTTGTGAAGATCAGCGTTTTTGGTAACAGCGTTAGAAACTAATTGGCAGTCCTCAGTTAATGGGAGAATTAATTGATCGGCATCTGCTAGATATCTATGCTCTAACTTGGGCGTAGACAGCTTAGTGACTGTGCTTGAGATTTGTTTACATAGACAAGAGGCATGTATGTGTTCAGCATCCTATAGGTTTGTCTTGCTTCTAGTTCTTCATAAGGGTTTCAGTAGACCAGGCCTCCTGTCTTTGCACAGCTCTTTACCTTCTTATCACCATACGTTGCATTGTCTTTGGAGCTCTTCAGGGAGCGGGCTGCAAAGTATCCTCACATTTTTAGGATGATTCTTCTGACGTTATGTTGGTCAACAAAGAGAGTGGCTATCTGGATTCTGGAGAAAAGCATGAGTAAATAAAGATCTGGAAGGAATTTGTAAGAACTAGCTATCCAAAAAAACAGCAACATGTGAAGATTTTGTGGCATCTGACTGAGATTGTTGTTGTCTGAGCAATCAGAAAAGCAAAGTAAAAAAAATCCAATAATTTCTACACAGGTGCAAAGGACCTTAGCTGCCTTCTGGTCACTAAAACATACATATGTCCTTTCTTTGAGGAATCATATGAATCCAACTCACTCACTGTTCTATGAGAAACAGCATTTTTGTTCTCTTTACCCAAGAATCACTTTTAAGTTTGTATCTTGGCCTTCTGAATTACTTTAATCTATATTAACCCAACTAGCTGTTCTCACCTATCTGTACTGGCACATAATACATCTGAGAGCTTGTTTGCTTGTGAAACAAATTTAGCCATATTTAGCAGTTTTCCTGAAAGAACATGGTTTCTCCAGTTGGTATCTTTTAGCTAGTCGCTATCTTTTAGGAGGGAGCTTGCATAGCCAGCGTAAAGGGCATCTTTATGGGATGGGAAGGAATTGGGAGAGAAGCATAGCTCAAGGACACCATAAGCCCTAAATGTTCACTGCTCATGTCAAAGGAACATTTTGAAGGCCATTGAAGGATTACTGTAGGGTAAATTTATCTCAAGGGTTTGTGATTTATGTGGTATCACATATGACTTCAGCCAGAGAATGAAGGCAGAAAGGGAGGAAAGAAAGTGGATAAAGACTAATGTCAGGTGGAAGCCTATATAAAAAAATGTTTGCAAATACTTAGATTTAAGGAGATAATCCACTTGCAACAGGACAGTATAGGACTGCAGCAGTTTTAGATTGAATAAAGTTAGTCCTGAATGCCAGGGCCTGATTCCCTTAAACTTGATAAAAGGATTCTTTGCTGGCCTTGCAGAAGGTTTGAAGTTTTTCAACTTGCAGAAGTTTTAGTTTAAATATTAGGAAGAAATTTTTTACTGTGAGGGTGGTGAGGCACTGGAACAGGTTGCCCAGAGAAGTTGTGGATGCCCCTTCCTGGAAAGTGTTCAAGGCCAGGCTGGATGGGGCTATCAGTTTAGAGCAGGCAGCAAGATGGAATGGATATCTTCTTTAACCTCACAACTGAAGATGTTTTGTCAAGCTGTGAGTGGTATTGGCCGTGTTTCTGATGCTCATCAGGCAGGTTGAGTATATGTGTGATGACATTGCACACTACTATGACACTTACTGTGGCAATGGAGTTCCCACCCCAAAACGATTTGTTATTTGATGGTAGAAGTTAGTGTGACTATTTCTAGAGGGAATTTTCTGACCTTTTAGCCACAGATGTAGACATGCAGAAAGCTTTGCATTTCGATACCAGAGAGCATTGAATGTAACAGCTCTCCTATTGTGTGTGACTTACCGAGTATGTAAGTCTCTGTTCTCCAAAGCAATCTCTTCTGAAAGTGAGGACAGGGCAGGACAGTGACTGAGATTCAGTATGTCATGATCCAAACAAACAAGTGAGCAATCTCACTTCAATTAGGGCTGAAGAAATGTGTGCCCTGTCACTTTGAAAAACATGGTCCTATCATCAAGGATGCTGAGGTAAATCACCTGTTCAGGGACTCCATCTGTTGGTGATAGTGGCAGCTGAAGGTAGCGTACTGCTGGAGAGATAAGATGGTACCAAGGAGAGCGGCTTCTCTTACAACGAATGGTGGAAGATCATGGTTTGTGCATTACATAAAGCAATTTGCGTATTCTAAAAGAGCCGGTCATGGTGGCCGGAGGAAGTCTAGGATGGTTGCTGAAGCTGAGTTCATTCACACTATAGTGTCATTGGGAGATGATGGTGTGAGTTTGAGACAATCTAAGACTTACTCTGTAAATACAGTTACCCCAAGCCACTTTGCCAGATAAGCTGAAGTCTGAACTCCCACATGACTACCAGAGGTACTAGAGGTGGCCTACGGTAACTAAAACCTAAGCCAGAGCTAAAATTTGGAATGATCTCAGTGCTCACACATTCTCTTGAATGGTGACATTTTGCAGTAACAGTAGTTTTTGATGGATCAATTATATTAAATCCCAAATTAACATTTGTTGCAGTGATCTGATCTAGAAATCATGATGGGATTGTGGGTTTGTTTTCCACATTATAATCTTTTTATTTTTCTCCCCAAATTTATCTAGGATTGAAAAGAGTGTGGTCCATTGTCTTTAGAAAATTGTCCGGATGCAACTGGGGAACAAATAGACTCCTAAACTGAAAATTTCACAAATGAGAAGATAAACTTGCACTGTTAAGATATTATATATTACCTTGGCCAGGTCTTTGTGGATTTTGGGTCAGCATTTCACTTTTTTCCAAGTTTGAGGTTTGAGAAGTTACCGGGAAAAACATTCTGCTATTCCTGGTCCAATAAAGTAAAAGTTCATATGTTTGCACATGGACTACATTGACTCTTACCTCCTCTATTGTAGAATCCAATTACATGAATGCAGAAAAGGAAAGCTAACAGAATGGATGCATGTCTTGGGAGAGTTTTCAAGAGGGAATCAACAGTTGCCTAACAAAACCTTCTGATTCACTCAGAAAATAATAGACTTATTCTTTTGTTTAGAAACTCATTTCTTTTCAATTTCATAAAATATGGTGACAATTTATACTCACTGTGTATGGTTCATAACACATATGTCACTTTTGCCACTGGGAAGGGTCAGAGTCAAGGTATTAATCTGCAACTAAAACTGCGCAACTTCTGTGCATGGTTTTAGTCCAATGTAAACATTTTAGATTTTGTGATTTTGTGATGCCTGTGAGTTTCCACTGGCTTTTGTTATATTAATCTGTATGGTTTACATACTGCCAGGCTGTAGCCAAAGAACGCCAGAAGATTCAGGAAATGGGGCAGGGAATTATTCCATAACTCAGTTATACTTGTCCATAACTGATCTCTTAACAAGTTGCAGCTTGTATGTTTTATAAACTAAAATGAAAAATTGGAACTAGGATTTAAACCAAAACAAAACTGAGTGTTTAGAGGTTCAGTAGCATAGAAAAATTGCCTTGCTGAATCATATATATTGTACTGCAATACTCAGTATTTCATTAATCTTTATCAAAATTTATTTAAATTTTGAAGTATTTTCCAGTGGAAAATTACAAAATTGTCCATGCTTTGAGAGTGAAGTTCAACAGAAAATCAAAACATCGCAAAGGTGTAAATGAAGAATCCTGTTTTATACTTTACTACTTATTTTGGCTTTCTTGTTTTATGAAAATGGCAACATTTAAATAATATTTTAGGCTGGGATTCCACTTAAAGTGTGGTTTTGTTCAAGGAGTTTTTTCATCCCATTAATGAATTTTAATTAAATAATTTCTGGTATAACAATAAATATAATACAATTTGACCTACTTTCTTTTGGACATCACATAAAACTTCTTTGTTTTCTCAGTATTTTCTAAAAATATATTAACTTGGTATGTTCAGTCCTAATTTTTCAAGTATATTGTAATTGCCATTCAGATTATATATACTCATAATCAAAAGTAGGGTATTATACATAAGAATGACAAAACTGCCCACAAACAGCAATTTTCTTTCCTGTTATTCAGTCACAGGCATACTATCATAGACATGCACATTAAGATATCTATCCAAGACTTAATACAGTAAGTAAAATGAACTTTTACTATGGCAAAATAATTTTCAGCCATAGGTCTAAACAGAAAAAAAAATAAACCTTGACATTGCCATGCAAAGTAGAACAATATTTCAATTTCTGGTTGCATTCAGTCACATTTACTCTAAATCCAAACACAAATTAAATACATTTTAAAATAAATAAATTTAAAAACTCCAGACAGATACCATAATTATAGAGATTTTTGTGAGCAAAAAAGCTGTATAATTTTCATTTTATTTAATCTTGCTTTCTCTCAGGAAACTGAAATGCAGCGTAACTTTATTGTAATATTTATGTTTTTCTATGCATATATGTGCATTTTATTACAAATTGGGCAACGCATTTGGAATCATCTTCTTTATAGTCTCCTTAGTACTTTTATTACTTGTACTCCAATAATGCCTTTAGGATTCAGTTGAAAGTGGGGAACAAGGATACTAGGAAAACACATCTGGCCAGTAGCAGTCAGAAATCTTAAGACTGTATATTTTATTATCTATTATCTGTATCTATGATTTTATCTATTATGGATCATCTCTTTTTAGAGAAGTAAACATCTGATCAAAAACATTTAATATTTGTAAAATTTCATGGTCGTAAAAGTTCACAAAAAATAAATAATAGAAAATAGGGCTAGAGCAGAATTCAGGAGGTCATTTACTCCATCTGCTTGCCTCCAAAACAGCATCAATTCTTTATGTGTCTTCTGGACATGTATTTCTTTAACTTTTCTTTCCTTTGATGGAGATTTCATGACTACTGTAAGCAATATATTCCAAAATTTAGATATGCTTGCCATTAAAAAAGTTTTTCTAATACCTAGCACCATCAGCCCTGGTGTCGTTTAACCCCATTATTTCTTGTCTTGCCCACAATGGACCCGGAGAACAGCTGATTGTCTTTATAGCTGTTCTTTAAACCACCTTCTTATTGTCTTCGTCTCTAGAGTAAAGAGCTCCAGTTCCTTCAATTTTTCTGTGTAGATTGTGCTTTTGAGATATTTTGCTATCCTGTAGCTGATTTTGGTTTTTTCCCCCCACTGGAACTCTCTTGTGGCTTAAGAAGCCCTAGGATGACCTTAAATGCTAATTTTAACAAACACTAGCACCTGCAACTAAGTAGGTAGCTATTTTCTACCACTTTCTGTTGTTGAGGAGTTACTATAACTTGAGATCTTTGAGCAGTGAGGTGGGGGAGAGGCATGCTGTATTTGAATGTGTTTCTGCCAGAAAGTGTTAGAAGGTACTTCGGAAACAGTGTCCAGCACTTCATGAGATCCTAAGGAGGAATTTCTGAAGGCCTGAGGACTTTTAAATGGAGAAAGATAGCACATTAAACAAGCTAGTTAAAAGAGGGCCTGGATGCAGCCAAAAGTTTATGCATCTTGTATCTCGCTGTGCATTCAGAGTGGACTAACCAATCCATACAGTCATATTTGGAGAAACATCACCAAATAAGGATGTTTCTAGTATAGTGGTGACTAAACCTAGCACTCTTCAACAGTTTTGTCAGAGTTCTGGATGTGAATATGAAGTCACTCTTGAAAAACAGAAATGGCGAAGTATATGGAATAACAGGACAGGCTCTCAAAGGCAGATCTGAAGTGCTTTGCAAAGTGTCTCCATTCAGATCAAATGTGCTCATAATAAATGCTCAGGTGCAAACTTAAGTAGATGAGAACACAAAATTCAGAACATGCCTGTGCAGTACGGGGTTGTCTTCTGGAAACAGTTGCTCTAAAACCTTTAGAAGTTAACAAGCAAACAACTGAACAGTTCCTCAGTACTCAGTTCCTGTGGGAAAGGCAATGAATGTTCTTTTTCGTAATGAGGAGCAGTGAGCAGGCGTAGGGAAGTAAGGATACATTGTTGTACAGCGCTGGTAAGACTGATTTTGACTGTTCTGGTGTTCAAATTTTCAAAATGTATTGGAAAAAAAAGTGGTGAAGTCAAGCAAGCTCATTATTTTAATCTTAAAAATGATTAACTTTTAGAATTCCCATTACTTGACATTTTTAAATCAATACTGAAGTCATGCCCCAGACAGATGCAAAGTGTGTGTCAGTCAAATGCTAGTTATTGTGTGGTACACAAAAATAAATGGATGAAAATTTATTGACCTATATTATGAAGGCAGTCAAATAGCTGGGCTGTTATTCCTTTTTACATTAAATCTTGATTTACATTTTTAAGAATGAAAAGATAATTGAGCAACCTTTGCATGATACCTGTGTAGCTTTCATCATTCCTGAAATGCCCTTTTCAGTTGTGGAAAGAATATAAAGGCAGGCTCCACACCCTAACCTACTGTAATGGAGAAATTTTATGGGGAAGGTCTTACATAGATCTTTTTCTTTTCTTTCTCCCATCACAGAAGGTGAAATTGGCCTCACAGATACCAAATTTATATACAGTCTTATCATCATCTACAACAGCTGCCTTTGTGTATGTGCATTAAAAGTTTTAACTAGATGAGCCTGTGCATTATTGTATTATAAGTGGTCCATGAAACACCTCAAAAATAAAAGCAAAATAAAGACAAGTTTTACTCCACATTCTTTGTAGTTCTGTAATTCTCAGTTGTGAGCTCTGAGTATCATAATAGAGATATTACGCATACATTGCACAGAAGATGTTTTACTGATAGTGTAACAATGATACTGTTTTATTTTCATTTAATTTGTGGATTATACATTATACCATCATATAGGAATAGAGGGCATATTTTAAATTAAATCTGTGTTTAATTTCAAGCTTTAAAGTTGATTGTTGATCTGCCAGTAGAGTTTATTTTGCATCCAGCATATCAGATTTCAAATGGTATAACGACATGATGCAGATTTTATGTCAGCTTAATGGAGATGTAACTATTTCCATGCATGTTAAAATCGATGCTGTAAGTATTGCAAGACTTGGTGTAATGATAACTTCAAGAAACAAAAAATAATTGTTGAAACCATCAGTAATATTTTTTATTTTGTAGAACTGATGCTTCAGCACATATCAAAAATACTTTATTGTGGTTTTACTTTAAAAACAGTTCAAGTGAAGCTGAAAAAATAAAATACATATATGTATTTTATATACAGTTCTATATTTTATTTAATATAAGAGAATTAAAAGTTGTTTGTTTTTTAAAAACCTGGTCCATATTAAATGTCGTATGCCAACCATTATACGTGTAAGATAAGTCAATTATGAATGACTATGTTATGTATAAATGTAGTTTCACTGTAGAAGCACTCCTCAAAAGAAGGGACATTGCTTGTCAGGTTAACAATATACTTCATACATTTATGTAAAATAATAAAAAGACAAGTCTTCTCTTTAAATACCTGTTGCGAAATTTTTATAATACAAAGCAAAGTAAATCTCAAAGTCTAAGCTATATGAAAAGATCCCAAACTTCATAAAAGGACAGCTGTTGGTCCTTTGAGCTACAGAATATTCTCTGTAGTTGTGGAATCACATCTTACGGATTTTTTAAAAAATCATTTAGGATTTGATATGTGTCGGTAAACTGATTTCTCTAGGGAAGCATTTGAGAAATGCTACAATATTTTTTTTCCTTAGGACATATTTTACAAACCCGATCAAAATATGTTCATAAAGTTAGACACGTTTCATTTTCTTCTGAAGTCAAGATGATAACGATGTTTAAAAAAATGATAATGTGAAAAAATTTTAGAAACTTCCCTTAGGATGTTATATGTTACAGATGTTAAAAAATTACCTTTATATTTAACAATTTTCTGTGGGGAAGTTCTGTGGATATCTATTGTTACAAGAAATTTAAGTAAAAATTAGCTATGAAGCTCCATCCACATATACTTTATTGATTAGCAGAAGTGTTTTGTCTGATGTAAGTTACTTATCTGAAATTTTATCAAGTTTTTTTCTCACATTCCTTTTGGATGTATTTTTTCACTTGTGATTCTCTACTATATTTATGGTACCTGTTGAAGAACATGTTAAATTTAAAGACTTTTCCTGTATTTGTCTTACTGTTTCTGTTTTAAGACATACGCTGCAAAATGTGATGTTTTTGTTAGACCTACTTGTTTCATATTAGCAAACATTACTCAGTTTTTCGATGTTCTGTATTTCAGTATGATGTGCACAGTTGAGCAGAGCATTTTCCTCTGGAAAGGGTTGGCTCAAAGTCCTTTACAGTTTCAGAAGTGTCATTTGGAAGAGGTGGGCTTGGGCAGCACAGTTCACATCTGGATGGGAGCCAAAGCTTCCTTGGAATTGAGAGGCATGTGGGAGGTGGATACTGTAGTTTGATTTACTAGGTGCTCTAAGTTGTAACTTCCACATTAGCACCAGCTGGCATTGCTCATGCACTCCAGCTTCTGCTGCAGCTACATGGTAGCTCAGCCCTCCTCATTTCTGCGCAGCTGGGTTCATACCTGATTTGATTAATAGTAAATCTATATTACAGGTTCAAAAGAATCCATTGTTATCGTATGGTTTAACTTCCTGCATACCACAGGGTGTATTCTTTGCACTTTGTCTTGCTTTTAGTCTAGTAGCTGTGACTGAAATAGAGCTTATCTTTTAGAAAAACATCCAGTCTTGACTGAAAAATTTCTACTGCTGGAAAATTTATCATCACTCTTAGTAATTTCTTCCAAAGGATAATTAACCACACAATGGAAAACTTGCACTTTACTCCTGATCTAAATTTTAGTACCTTTCATTTCAAATCATCAAATGTTTGCGCTAGAACTGTAGAGCTCTCTGTGATCACATTCCTCTTCCTCATAGATTTATTTATTCACTATGAATAAATCATACCTTAATTTACTTTTTAATAAAGTGAATAGTGCTTCTCATGTCTGTCTTAATGCAATTATTTTCCAGGCTTGCAATCATTTTTATTTCTCTTCTCTGAATCATCTCTGTATTTTCACTTTCCTTCCAGAACTGTAAAAAGGAAAATTAGACCCAGAATTTAAGTTGTAGTTGCACAAGTGCCTAAAAAGGGATAATACCTATGTTCCTATTCAGTACTTTCACGTACACATCCCAAAATTCATCCTTTTAATCAAATTTTACACTGTAATCTTAAGTTCATATTCAACATCCCAAGTCTTTTTATGCTCTGGTTTCCAACATAGAACTCCTACATTGAGCTATGTCCTGTTTTCACTATTTGTAAGTGTATGACCTTAAATTTAGACATAAAAGAAACTGTATTGGGCAGATCAAAAGACAATGTATCCCAATAATTTGACAGCAACAGGAGGAGAGACACGATAATCGGGAGGGAAGTTTTCTGTGGTTAAAGCTCATCTTCTGCACTCCAGATGTCCCGACCTCCAGTTTCCACAACTTGACTGCAATGGCTTATAGTAGTGTGAAACTCCATTCATATTCCGCCAAGGCAGAAGAAATCCAGGACCATAATGAATGCCCAGGGTGAAGTAAGAACAAGGCAAACACAGCTTTCTAGCCCCTACCTGTTTTTAGCTCAGGGAGTTGAAAATTGAATGAGATATTTACATTTTTACTGACCTTCAATGAAATCTTATAGCTTTCATAACTAGTTCCACTAGTCTCTTGCCTCATTTGAAGAGCTATCACCCTTTTCTTCTTTTTAACCTGAATCCTATTATACCTCAGTCCCTGCCTATCCCACTCATTGCCATCCCTAACATTGTAGACCTCCATTATATCCCTTCTGACATCCCTCTTCTAGACTGAAAAATCCTTGGATTTTCTTTATTGGTCTTCTCTGAAACTTTTCCAGTGCTATAGTAACCTTCCTGAAACTGAGGCTGCAGAACTGCATGATGTTTTGGAGGTGAATGTGAACGGTGGATTTATACGGTGCTATAGTGACATTCTCTGTTCACTGTTTTTTCCCAAATAAATCCTAATATTCCATTTGTTTTTTGATTGCCATCTACCCTAACTGCAATATATAATTTCTAATTTTTAATGGTCTTCTAAAAACCTATCATTTAATCTGTAGAGTTAGGATTGGTTTTTCTGGTGTGCATCACTTCTCATTTTCTCATTTGCTATTTTATTACCCTCTTAGTCTTAGTAAGTTCTTTACCAGTTTGTTACAACTGACCCTGAATCATAATATCATCAACAAACTTTGTCACATAACAAGTCCTTCCATTTTTCAGGGTGTTTGTGAGTATGTTGGATTGCACAACTTCAACACAGATCCGTGGAACTCTACTAAATCACATCCCTTTATTGAACTTACTGTTTGCTCTTATCCCCAGTTTCCTATCCTTTAGTCATTCTTTTCAATCCATTCAATGACCTTTTGACTTATACTATAATGGCTTAGTTTTTTTAAAAGGTATCAGGGAGGGATTTTGTCAAAATCCTTATGGAGTCCAGTTAGCCGTATCAACTACATCTCCATTGCCACAAGTCTGGTAAGTTTTGTAAGGTCAGACTTATCTTAACAGACCCACGGTGACTCTAAGTATATCATATTGTTGCAAGAATATCATGTTTAGACAGATATCTGCTAATTCTGTTCTTTATTAAAGTCAACCAATTTGTCCATTATAGATATTTGGCTGAAAGGCCTTGAATAACCCTTGATGTCTTTTCAAAGTTGTCAACTTTGTTGTTTCCCAGGACACTGGTAACAGGGCAGCTTGAAGCAAGAGGATGCATGCCACTTGTACTGAATCAACTGTTTTACCCTGTTTTCTTTGTAACTCAGTTGAATACTATCTAATAATGGCAATTTATTATTGTCCACGGTGTCAGGGTTTTTTAATAAAAACTTTCTACAGTGATTTCGGTTTCAGAAAAATCCTCTGAAATGTCCTCCACAATGGAAGATTCAAGTTGGACTCTCTTCGGTTTCTTCCAGAGTGAACACCAATGCAAAGAATGCAGATAGTTTCTCTGAAATGTCTGTATCTTCACTATGTGTTCTCTTGCTATCTGCAAACACTCATACAAAACTCACAATATTCGACCACCTAATTTACTAGTCCATTCACAGCAAGCCATATTAGTAATTTGTCACCTGTGCTGTTCACTCTCACTTCAATCTATATGCCATTTGCAGACTTTATCAATAATTCCATTTCTTACTGTCTGCATTATTTAACACCATAGAATCAAAATAATTTAACGTGTTTCTTCTTTAGTAGTAGTTTTACTAGTACGAGTAGAAGAGATTAAGTTTTATATTAAATGCACTTTACACATTTGTTAATTATTTGCTTTATTTTAGGGAGGTAATCCAACAGCTACTGTAATCGCATTGTGTTCAATGAGAGATTTCAATCTGGCTCAAGAAACTTGTCAGTTGGCCATCAGAGACATTGGGTGTCTTGAAGTGTTAATTAATTTACTTGATACAGAAGAAATTAAATGTCAGGTAAGTAGCTTTGTCAAATAGAGCAATGAATATGCCTTTTCCACTAGAACATTTTTTTTCAATTTTCAAAGTTATATAGTCTAAAGAAAATGATTTCTTTCTTTTATAATTTCTGTATTTTCTCAATTTCAAGTTTTTTTTAGAAAAAAAGTCAATTTATTTGACTTTCAGTTTCCTTATTTTCTTCTGATTCAATTTAAAAGATAAAATGTTTTAGATAACCCAGAATTTTATATATTTTTTCTGTTTATGTATATTTAAATAATGTTTAACTTCTGTTATCTTCCATTATTTAGATTGGTTCATTAAAAATCCTGAAGGAAATTAGTCAAAATACGCTGATCAGGCATGCAATTGCAGATCTTGGGGGCTTAGAGATCATGGTGAAAATACTGGACTCTCCAGATAAAGACCTAAAATGTTTGGCAGCTGAAACAATTGCTAATGTTGCTAGATTTAAACAAGCACGAAGGACAGTAAGGCAGCATGGAGGAATCAAGAGACTGGTAAGCAGACATTAAAATTTGTAAAATTCGTCTTGTCATATGCAGATTTTTGTCCAAAAAATACATCATGTGTTGCACACGTGATTCTTGTCACAGTGTTTACCACCATTAAGAAGCAGTATAGTATCAAACTTCCCTGTAGATAGTTAAAAGAATGTGTTTTTTAGGTTGGGCTGTTGGAATGTAATTCAGTGGGATCAACCAGTCTAACATCATACCAAGCAAAAGATACAGAAATAGCCCGCTGTGGGGCTTTGGCACTCTGGAGCTGCAGCAAAAGCACCAAAAATAAAGAAGCAATCCGTAAAGCTGGTGGCATTCCATTATTAGCTAGATGGCTCAAATGTTCACATGCAAACATCTTAACCCCAGTAGTGGGGACGCTACAAGAATGTGCCTCAGAGGTAAGTAAACACATATAGCTAACTTACTTTTAGTCATTAAAACAATTAGCTACTAAAAGGAAGCATTTCATTTGACTGTCACTTAAACCAGGACAGTTATCCCATCAGGAAGCAGATGCTCTGTATGGTCAAACTGTTTTTGAGAAGGTCACATCTTGTAATGAAGTAAAGACCGCATATTTTTTATTTAAAAGGCTAGGCATATTTTGTGAAAGAAAAGATATAGAAATGAAATCCTTAATCAATGTCATTGTTTTTCAATTTTTTTCATCGTACTTAAATTTGGCAACTCAAGATGCTAAGTTCTGGTTAATCAGTACATTTAAATATTACATAGCTGACCTGCAGATGTGGCCAAGACAATCCAGTGCAGTGCAGGGCAGCATAGTTTACAATGTCCTTGTGAATTAGGTAAGACAGTGTCTGATTTCAAAAAGAAGAAAGGAATATATGTGGGTTTTCCACATATTTCCTTGACGAGTTTCACAACTTCGAATATATTCAGTTTTTAAATTTGAATACAAGCACTTTTGCCCTCACCATATAAGGTGAGTGGTTATTTTTCCATTTGTGGAATCATATTTGAAATTAAGGTGCATTGCACTTAAGGTTAAAAATATACATAAATTCTCTTGGTGAATTTGAGACATGGAAGATATGATTTTTCAAAAGATTTTACATTATAAAACACTTTGTATTTTCAAAATTAGCTTCTTGAACTACACAGGTTTATGCATGCTGCATGAGAAAGCAACCTGGCAGATTTTAGCTTCAGTAAGCCTATATTGAGAAGGTGAAGTTTTTGAGGGTTTCTTATCTGCCCAAATTTGGAAATAACACTAAAAGCGTCTCTTGCACAGATGTTTCCCCTCTCTTAAATAATGGTCCCTTGTTAAAAAGTCCATGGGTTAAAATTTGGAAGAAAAAAATCGCTTAAAAATTTTAATTCTAAGAACAAGTTTGTCTTCACCACGGGCTGCAGGGGAATCTGCTCCAGTGCCTAAAGGACCTCCTCCCCCTCCTTCTTCACTGACCTTAGTGACTGTGGAGTTGTTTCGAGTCAAGTTCACACTGGAGTTTCCAGCCTGTCCAGTACAACAGCACAGAAAACAACAGCCCTGGCCATCGTCAGCCCAGGCGCATCGCCATTGCTGTTATCAAAATGTTTCCAGGCACAGCAGAGTAAGGTGATAAGCAGTACAGCAGTACAGCAAACAGCAAAAGCAAGAAGCACTAACGAGCGTAAGTCTCTAATTTTGCAGTAGGGCAAGCAAACCTCATGGCAAGCACAGGAGCCTGACAATTAATAACTAAACAGCAATAACAGCTGTAAATTCAATCTAGCACATTCCAATCAAATCTGTCATTATCTCAAACCCTTCTATCCCCACGTTGGGCACCAAAAAGGACTGTTGTGGTTTAACCCCAGCTGGCAGCTAGGACCATGCAGCCAATTGCTCACTTCCCCCCAGTTGCGATGGGGAAGAGAATGAGTAAAAGTGAGGAAAACATCATGCGTTGAGATAAAGACAGTTTAATAGGTTAAGCAAAAGCCATGCATGCAAGCAAATCAAAACAATGAATTCATTCACTACTTCCCTTTGGCAGGCAGGTCTTCAGCCACCTCCAGGAAAGCAGGGCTCCAACATGTGTAGTGGTGACTTGGGAAGACAAACACCGTAACTCCGAATGTCCCCTCCTTCCTGCTTCTTCTCCAGCCTTATGTACTGAGCATGAAGTCATACAGCATGGAATACCCCTTTGGTCAGTTGGGGTCAGCTGTCCCGGCTGTGTCTCCTCCTAACTTTTTGTGCACTCCCAGTCTACTCGCTGGTGGGGCAGTGTGAGGAGCAGAAAAGGCCTTGAGAGCTTAGCAGCAACCAAAACCACCGGTGTGCTCTCATTTCTCATCCCAAATCCAAAACATAGCACTACACCAGCCACTAGAAAGAAAGTTAACTCCATCCCAGCTGAAACCACAACAATGTTTTTCTAACCTTGTTCTAGGCTGTTGGCTCTCAATGAAATGAGTGGGTATTTCTTGATTGCATTCTGAAGCAACTTTTTCTTCCTTGGCTCTGAGGAGGGAGTCTGGACAACTTTCAGAATATTCTGAATTCTGTTTAAGCCAGGTGTCTACAAAACAGGCATTGCAGCACCTGGTTTTACAGGTGATTTGAAGAGCACTGCAGAGAATTTATGTATTTTATTAACTTTGAGAACATCAATAGTATTTTCAAGGCAATGCAGGTGACTCATGCTTAAAATAAAGTACAAGGCTTCTCAAGATCAAAGCCTGTATTATTATTATTGTGATTAGTGTTATTAACTGGTAATATACAGGATTTAAAAGATGCAGTTTATCTTTTTAGCCAAGTTACAGACTTGCAATAAGGACAGAAGGAATGATTGAGAACCTTGTGAAAAATCTGAGTAGAGAACATGAGGAGCTTCAGATGCATTGTGCAAGTGCCATATTTAAGGTAATTGTATCATTACCATCAGTAGATGAGAGCCAGGATTAGCCCTTTTTTTCTTAGTTTTACTATTTCTCTAATGTGTAAGAAATTATAAAAATGTTGATGGTCTTTGGTTTAATTCTTCTGAGAATATTTTAGCTGCATATTTAATATTGTAATTTAATTGCTCTTCTTGTGTGCAAGCCCTAAATTGCACAGGTAACCAATTGCAAGAGGCAAGGCATACTGTTCAAAGAGCTGTTTTGGGTTTTTTTTGTTTGTTTGCCCACAAGGTGGACAATGTAACAGTATAAGCGCTGCAGCATATACAGTAGTGGTTTACTGTCAGACTTTCTTAGTGAGTTGTTAGCATATTCAGTTACTTTAATAAAACATTTACGTTTTCTTCTTTATTAGTTTTTGCTAGTTACAACATCATACACCTAGCTTTTAAAGGCATCATTTAAAATGTTTTACACAATATATGTTTTTATTTTTTTTGTATAGTGTGCAGAAGATAAAGAAACACGTGACCTGGTTAGACAGCATGGAGGTCTAGAACCACTGTCTGTTCTGCTTGGAAACTCTGAAAACAAACAACTTTTAGCAGCTGTGACAGGAGCAATCTGGAAATGTGCAATCAGTGGAGAAAATGTGTCAAAGTAACAATTTAATTTTACAAACATTTATTACAATCTCGTGTTTTGATTTTATGGGCCTCTATTGTTTTCATAATTGTTGTGTCATGGTTCTTCAAAACCGTACTTTATAATCACTTGGGCTTTCAACTTAGGTTTTATAGTACTTAAAAAATTGCTACCTGACCTCATCAGGGTACAGTGGAAACAGTATTAAGTTCCTAGAATCTTAAGAGTCAATGGGGACAATTGGCGCCTCTGAAGAATAATTAAGATATAGGACACTGAGTCAGGAGGTGTACTAGCACATACTAAACGTTTGACACATGGGTGTATCTGATATCCCCACTCCTGTCTGTAGTTTACAAACCGGAATCAATGCTACATGGTAGAGAGAGCAGTTAGCACACTTAGCTTTAACGTTTTACAAGGCAGACAGAGAGCAAATTATCTCATCTAGGGTAGCTATCTAATACACATTATGTCCCCTACTTTAGAAATATACTGGAATCTAGGATAATTAACCTAGGTGCCTCTCTCCTTGACTACAGAAAGGGCTCAGAAAAGTAGCTTAGTCTGGACACCCAGCTTCTAAATGAGTGGCATTAACCGATGAGAGTCCTACCATAGGTATGTTCAACCTCTCCGTATCAGGGTTTTGAATGATTGTCTGAGAATGTGACAGCAGGAGTTATCACCCTCTGCCTTTCATGGAACAGCTTAATGATTGAGAATACTTGACTCATCTAAAATTCGTTTGTCAGATTCACGCACTTTACCTCAAAAAAAAGCCTTCTCCACTGGAGTGTGTGTTAGTCTTCCTGCTGAAGTTATGCTGCTCTGTACAGAGGAATGTAAGATTTGTAGGCTGGAAGGAGTATCAGTAAGAGGTAACCTCTTCTTGCAGCCTTGATTTTAGTGTACTTTACTGGACAAGCAGATATGATAGATAACTGCAGCATAAAAAATAGAAAGAATTCCAGTAATAAGCATTTACAGTCTGGCTTTTTACTGTCCTAAATGAGTTCCCAAACTGTTGGTATAGAGAGCCACGTTCATTACATATACTACTGCTGTCTTGCTGCTTTTTGCTTTTTTGATTACACAGTAACCTGACTTTTCAGAAGGGTATAGCTGCCTTTTCTGTGGGGTTTGGGTATCTGCACAGAGGCATCCTGTTTCTGGGTCAATCAGCGATGAGATGGATTGAATGGTGCTCTCTGTACTAGTAAACTAAACAGGGCCAAACCTTTCAAGGTTCAGGCACTATGTTATGATTATCCATACTGTTTAACTGCTAGCACAGTCCCTTACACAGTTTGGCCTGTGCCAGCAAGCACTCTCCCAGACAATGCCCAGACACTCCTTGGGAACACTGCAGGCAGCAGATTGTTTCCATTAGTCAAAATGGGTGAGGCCACCCTGAATTGTGAGGATAAGAGATTTTAGCCATATGGATGCTATGTTGTGCTGCTTGTCCTCAGGGCTAGAGAATGAGCCATTGCCTGTTTTATTTATTAGTATAGCTGTAGCCAATAATTCTGGCCGAATGCAAACAGATTTTTGCTGGGCTACTCACATATCTTTGGCAAGTGCTTGTGCTCCAGGAAGGTTACTAGCCAGGCACAGCTCCAGACTTGAGCTGAATTCATGTATTATGTAGTGCTGAGTCTGAAGCAGTAAACCATACCCAAACTCAAGATGGGAGGGCACTACAGAACCGGGAGGGAGGATAATACGAAAACATAAGTCAATCTAGAGGGATGAGCTTGAGTCTGACATGAAGCTAGAACTAACAAACCTTGCTGGTTCCTGCAGGCCCACTTAATTGCCTTCGAGCTACTCCAGAGTATTTCCCATACCTGAAGTACGCTGATGAGATGTACTGACTCAGCGATGAGCTGATACAGGTGCCTGGGCCGGGCCTGACTAGCTCAGCTTCCAGTTTGTGTGCAAGCAGCCCTACTGCTTCTGAACACAAGATGGCCTGAGCCAACAGCTCTGTCAGAGTGTAGTCTGCCCATCGCAGAGCCAGCTCGTATGTTCCATCTGTGAAGCAGTTGATACTCAATTTCTAATTTCTCAGTTACTTTAATTGTTATACTGATAAACTGGCTTGGAAAGATAAACTTATATTGAAACAGTTCTAGTTCTGCCATCAAAACCTCAAAAATACTAATTTTTTTTTGTATGAAAGAAAAGCCACAGGTACAACTCTTTCCTGGAAAATTAAGAGTATTTGTAGCTCAAGTAGACATTTTCAGAAGCTAAGAGCCACGGGGGAAGCACGAATGAGAACTCTGTACCCTCAGAGAAATTATCTCTTTAGGGTAGGAAATATACATATTTACACAAAGGTATAAATCAAAGCATAATTATTGGATAATATACAGGTTAGATCTAGCTTGATATACCAAGTGGAATTGTCAAGGTGTATCACAGAAAATGTATGAAAGGAAGATACAGTATTTGTTAAGTGCTAAGAATCTTCTAAGTTCTGAACAAAATGAACTTAGAAGGCAACCTCAGTACTGAGGAGTAAAGTCCTATTCTGAAAGCTGACCTTCTGTTTGTAGAATGGGACCTCCAGGATTTTTAAAAACACATTTTTGTTTTTCAGTATCAAAAGTCTGTGAAGAATGGGGGAAGTATTAATATAGCAGTCAACTCAAATTTCTGTCAACTATTTGATTTCAAAATGGAATCTAACATAGTACAATAGAAATGTACTAGAACTATAGGCCTGACCTTAGGATAATGCACTTACTAGGCCTGAATCAAGTATAAAACTGGTCAGGGCAAACCCTCTAAAGGCTGACATCTAGTGAAAAGTAAGAGCGATACCTTGGTCCAGAAAGGTGGAAGAGTGTCTGATACACAACTACTCTAGCTATTGTTAACATGGCAGGAAAAAGTACTGGAAGTCAGGATGCCACAGTACTTGCCAATCTTCCAGTATGTTTTCAGCTATTTATAGATGTTGCATCTACATGTCAAGTTTTAAAAACCCCTCAAACTACTCTACAGATTCCTAGATAGCTAAGAGAAATGTATTAAAAAAGGTAGAGTAAGAAATTATGCTGTATGTCACACTTTCAAGAACTAATTGAAATGTTTTACCTAGATTGTGATTTCTTCAACACGATACTTTACATACAGAAATTAAACATTATGCACCAATGATAATTATACTTCAGTTATAAAATTAAACTTGTGACAGTAACATACTCAAAATAACAACTTCGGTTTTATTTCTATATTTTAGATTTCGGGAATGTAAAGCCGTAGAAGCTTTGGTAGGACTGCTCACTGACCAGCCTGAAGAAGTTCTTGTAAATATTGTTGGAGCACTGGCAGAATGTTGCCAAGAGCCAATAAATCGAACTACTGTCCGTAAATGTGGTGGAATACCAACTCTAGTGAAGTTACTTACTGGAACTGATCAGGCACTACTTGTGAATGTCACCAAAGCAGTGGGAGCTTGTGCAACAGAACCTGAAAATATGATGTAAGCTATTCATATTCATAGCACTTTGAATATAGAAAAAAATTTTTTTAGTAATTCTGGCACAAATATAGTCAAGTCTAATCTGACTTAAAAGGATATTTTACTTTTTGTTTCTACAGGACTGCGTGGGTTAGTTGCATCCTACTGTAAAATGTGCTATATATAAAAAAGAGAATTAATTAAGGAGGTATTAGAAGCTTTTGCATTTTGGGGGAAATCAGATAAACCTTTAGCAAATTGATTTTTATTAAAGTTAAAATTCAAAGTTACAGAGCATCGTTTCAAAGTACTGTATGATAGGTAGCTGTTTTGCCTTCTCCTTTTACATGTGTTCTCAAATCATAAATAATAGCCTCAGTTAGAGAAAGTTATTCCAAAAGGAAATGTGCAATGTCATGTAAAATAATTTTAAAATTTTTCAAGTGGAGTTTTATTTGTATTTTATCTGCTTTATTACTCTCCATCATTCCTTTTATGAACTCAGACTTATTTCTGACCCTTTTCTCCCCTCTTATTCCTTTGCAGGACCAAAGAAAAAGACTGTCTTTTTACAGAGACAGTTGCTGCACTCTGGTTTTGTGATGTAGATTTGTATAGCTTACAAAGATCCTCGAATTTTACGATTAAGTGTTCCAGTTAGATGTTGAGGTCGGCATTTACTGTGCTTACTGTTCCTGTACAGGGATATTTACCTCAAGATTCTCAGCATATTTCCCTCCTTATACACAAGGAGAGTCAGAAAGAGAGTTTTATTAAACTCCTCCTGTTCTGATTTGCATAATTCACTTGATATTCATATAGCAGTGCAGGGAATTCTTTTCCTGAATAGGGCTTTTGTTTTCATGCTTTGGCTGTCACCCAGTGGCAAAAGGCTAGATGGTACACAACTGTAAACATGGGTTGTATGAACAGTTAGCCATGTAGCGTAGAAGTATAAATAAATGAAATCAAGTTCACAACGTATCTCACTAAAAATCAGCCTTTAGAGTAATGTATAAACCTAACAGAATTAACATTATAAATCAACTGAGAAATTTAAATGCCAATAAATATAAATTAATATTTATAAAATCTCAGACATACTCCGGTACTCAGGACTATCACTTGTAGTATCCAGTATGGATAGCTTCATACTGGAATGTGGTCAGTATAAGCACCAAAAATAACATAAGTTGCTGCTAAAATTGTGGTGAACAAAGTCTATCTGGTTTTTAAGATGGAGAGACTTTTGTTTGGGACAAAATTTATGGAGTTTGCAAAGAGTGGACAAAGGGATCAAATATCGAATTTGGTTCGTATGAAAAAATTGTCTATTGAAGGTTTTCAACTTTTAAAATGTTTTTCAAAATATTTTAAACCATTAACAAGTAAGCAAGATCTTAGATCAAGAGTAGAATATACTTTTTACTACTACTACAAAAAAAATGACTCAGAAATTATTATTATTAGCAAGACCGTGACATGTACCTGATGTATTGTGCTATTTAGACTTGTAGTACTAGAAGAGATAATGCTGCTATCTTTTCCCAAGGTGTGATTCATCCATGTATGGATAAGTTTGATACCAATCCAGCAAAATACTTAAAAGCAATGCTTAGTTAAAACATTGACGCCAGTGCAACCCCACACATGTTTAAATTATTTGCTTGGTTGAGTGTTCTGCCTCTCAGAGGGTTAAGATATTAGATTCCCCCCCAAAAAAACCCCAAACAAATCAGGACATCCATTCCTCTCCCTTCTCCTCCTTTCAGGCCAGCAGAGCAGTAATTGAAATTGTAGCTCCTCATCCAAGCTGCTCTCCTCCTCATCGGGAAGAGTAAGTCACCGAAGACAGGAAGGCTACATAGTCTGTAGCATGACTTTGTTCCTTTTACAGAATTTGGGACTAAAACAATAAGCAGTCTTGTTAGAAACTACTGTGAAGTTTATTCTCTTTCTGTAAACATTTTGTGAAGTTCTTAACCAAAAAGATACATCTTAACAGGGATGTGGAGATCCGCCAAGATTGTCTTCCAGAAAGAAGCAAAGCAAAGTCACTTGTAGCCTGTAAGCATACACAGGTGATGAGAACTTCCTATTACAGTTTGATATTTAGCTGTTTCTGGTCTTTCTAGTTCATCTGGCTGGATCCCTGTTACATTCCTTATTTCATAATCATGTATTCCTCAAAATGGCTTGACAGGTTCTAGGAGAGCAGTTATTCTCTGATATTAGCTTTTCTCCTGGCAAATTTGGCTGGCAGGTCTTAAAGCTTTTCTTTGTCATTTGGTACAGACAAGAGCTGCTTAAAGAGTTACTTTTTTAGTTTGGCCTTACAGAAATTCTGAAAACTATGATGATTTTTCTGGATTCTACTATCATTGACTTTCATACATACTAGAAACCCAGAACAAAGCCAGAAAATTTAAAGGGAGTATCAAGCACCTGTAAGGACTGAGAATTTTCACATGTATTCTTACATTTCGTGAGCTGCGTGTGTGTTTAACAAAGTGTGGATTAGAGACTAAATATTCAGTTGAGCAGTCTTCTGTTTTGAATGTGGTTATGCAGTAGGTATGCGGAAACCATACAGACCAGGAGTGGAGCTCAGGTAGTGTCTGTGAATGATTCCAAGGTATGTAATGAAGAGGATAAGATTAGTATGAGAAATAAAAAGCTGAAACAGTGCAGTTAACTTCTGAGGGAAATATTGTACGTTTATCATATGTTCCATGGAGGAAGCCTGCGCTGGCAAACAGAGAAGACTAGTAGATAGGCATAGGTGAATCTACAGCTTCTATATGTCTTTTATATATTTTATCTCTGTTATGTTTCCTAGTTGACGCTTCAACTTCTACAGCTACTGAGTGGAAGGTACAATAGTGTTACTTTTCTGCACCAAGCTTTTACTTCAAGGCAACTTAAAACAATTAAGTGATTCTTATTGACTCTATTGACCTATATAAAATAAAGAACAGCAGCCAGCTTCTCTCACAGCAAAAAATAAGTTAACTTTTCTTAAAAAAGCATAACTATGTGACTGAACTTCCTTACTATTATGTGGACAGCATGAAACTGTTCTCCATACTCAGTCTGCTGCACGGCCACTGACAGAGATGCCGCTGTACATCTTTTATGTACATTTGTCTTTTTGAGGAACTTTTTACAAGTTATTCTTCTTCTCTTACTAAAAACAGAGGACTATTGCATACTCTTTAATTGCCATTAGATTTTCATTTGCCCTTTTGATTTGAAAACCTCTAGACTTTATCTCTAGCATTCAAAACTGAGGGTTTAGAATCTTATAAACTAAAACATACAGTTATTTTAGCCAAACAGATGGAGTTTGAGTCATTGGTATATAATATTATTTATTAAAGCAGTCCACAGCAACTAGTGAAAGTTTTAAGAAACATGCTAAATTGTGGTTTCAAAAAAGACAAGATTACATTCTGCCAGAATTAAACCCTGTAATCTTACCAGTAAGCACAATACAGAGTCAGTATAACTTTGTTTATTTACATTTGTATTTGTGGTCTAAATTGGCAGGCAATTAAACTAGACTTCTCAAAAGCAAATAACACTGTAACAGAAAAAGATGGTAGATATGACAAACAGATGTCTAGGCTGTGTGTATGCATGTGTGTTTAAGCAGTACATATTGAAGTTTCTACTGGAAATGTTCGGTATTAAGTTTGAATTTGAAAGAGAAACTATTTCAGATTAACAGCTTCACTCATTTCAGATATATAAAAAAAAAACAAAGTAAATTTCTGGAATTGTAACTCGCATCTTGCACAGACATCTCATGATGTTCATGCTGCCATGATATCAAGGTTCTTAAATGAAATAATGTGAAGTCTTTATTAAACAACTGTTGACTGCAAACAGCTAACAAAAGTAATTAAAAAAATATATCTTGTTAAATTATCTGCACTGGTCAAATAGCAAACACCAATTCACTGTAACCTGAGATTTCCCAGAGGCTGTCCTAGACACTCTGGTAATCTCTGAATAGGTTTAATTGCATTAAAATTATTTGCCCATAGGACGTATTCTATATACGCCATGTGTCAGCTGCTCTGTGTGGAAACCAGGAAAATGTTTTTGCTCATACGCCTTGCAGTTGCCTTTTTGTAGGAGTGATGTGAGCTGCACACCCCTTCATCTCTGCTCTAATCGTGGCTGGCCAGTGCAGGAGTGCATGATAGGAGCGCCTCTTCACTCCAGCTATTTCTAACTGCCGATACAACTACTTTTGGTTATTTTGAGGAGCAGAATAATTTACATCTTGTTCTAAATTGTATCAGAGATCAAATAAGCACAGTCTATGACAAGGCACAGAGCTTTGAATCGGAAGAGATGGCCATCTTGGTCCAGGTCCAGCAGATGTCTCTGCTATGTTAAGGTATAGAGCAGTTCAGAATCTGGGCTCTTGCTTCTGAGCTCTGCATATTTATATTTTATTATGTACTTATAGTGAAGCATCAGACAACAATTACCTATAATAAAGCTTACATTTCTACTTTGGGTGACTTCCATGATTTGAAATCTTTTCACGCTTGTGACTATTAATAGTGTTCTATACATTACATACATGTAGTTCAGCTGTTCTAGAAAGTAGTTAATTTTTGATATCAACTAAATATTATATTATTTCAGCTTTTGTGAGATTTCCTTCAGCTTTCAAAGGAAACGTTCTGCATCTTTATTAAAAGAACTGTCCTTTAACAGTCCTGTGAATGGTTGCTTAATACAGGTTTAACTGTAGTTTAATTTTATCATCATAATGTCAATAAATAGCTATAATATATATCATTTAAAGTGACTGTAACCACAGAGTGACTAATGTATTAGCTATGGATGAATACAGAACTGAATGCCAACCAAAGTAAATTTCGAGGTATGTTTGCTTGTATTTATTGTGGTAGGTAGGTTTTTACAGCATCCTGCTAATAATGTTATAATAAATTTTAGGAAGAAAGTTAGATACAAAAGCTATATATAATAGCGAATCAGAATATTGTTTAGGGTAATGCCATCAGAGCTGAAATTTTCAAGATTACAGGTCTTTTTTCCCATCTCTTCCTTTGTTTATTTGTAAAGAAACCTAAATGTGTAGTTTTGATCACTTTAAAAAGGAATTTTCACATAGAAAGGAAACTAATGCCTAAGCACTTTCATAGAGGAAACATTTTTCAGGGCCATTTATTTCAGTGTTCCCTTTGCTTAATAGCAGATATGCTCTTTTAACACCCAGTTTCTTCATCTGCTACAGTGTCCAGTGGAACTATAGAAAGATGAGAAACTGAACTGAGAAAGGATTAGTCACTTGTTTAGCAATGCTTTCTTTAATTCACAAATACATATTCTTAGCAAGATGAAAATAAAAGGGTTTGTGCTTGTATGGTGATTACACAGTGATTATTCTTCCAGTATGAGAATTTAAGAGCATCATTCATGTATGTAAAGTTCTTTTCATTTAAGTTAATCTAGAGCAACTGAGACAAAGCAGTAATCAGTGATGAACAATGTACTTTGGAGATCTGTTTGGTTTGACCATACTGTTTTTTAGTTTGATTTTATACATGTTGAATGGACTGAGGGCTATACTTTCATATATTCTGAGTTGTTCTGTTGAGTGTAAGACAACTGGTATTTCTGGTCATCTTCTTCAATTAGAAAATGAACCATAGAGTGAGGCTAGTTTACCTTGAAAAGATGAAGACAAGAAAACTGAAAAGAAAATGAAAGTAAACTTTCAATTGAAAAGGAAGCTTTTGAAAAAGTAGAAAGGAAAGATAAATCAGCCTAGACGTTGTTTTTTTAAGTGTGGTGGAAAAAGCTGAGCTCAGTGTTTGGCTTCTATCTCTTGATTTTTATATACTGGTTGGAGCTGGGTCATTTATATTTAGCCCCTCTTGGGAGGAAGTACCTCCTGTTGGTAAATGGTCAGTACTCTGCTTGACTAGAAGAAAGATTCATGGGTTCTTTTTAAATTAATTCCAATACAGGAAAAAGTTCCTTGTGCTTTCTGAAATGACAGGAAAGTAATGTTAAAATTGCTTAAAAGTGTTGGGAGTTTGAAGGGATTTAAAAGCTTGTTTTGAAGCTTTTACTTAAGTTGTCCTTACTATGTTGAACATATTTATGTTATTATGTAGTTTGTGACTAGGCTGTTTTATTTTGAAGCTTTAAGATTTCCGAATTTGTCCTTTGAATGATTTTCTTGCAATTAATTTGGAGCTGAGTATGTAGAATAAGCTGTATTAAAATTAGCAGATCGTAAACTTACGAACTAACTTAAACTTGTAGTTATAGTTGTTTAACCAGTTTGCATCCCTGGTTATTTTAGACAGAGTTCATGTCCTTAATTATTTTTTGTGCTTCAGATGATGGTGGGATTACATACAAAGCTGATTCTATAAATAGTTTAAAAATTTCCTGAGCACAAATTAGATGTTTTATGTCATGTTTTTAAGCACAGTCTGTATTTAAATGTCTCTTGTATTTACAATCAAAGATGTAGACTAATGTTATACTATTGAACTTTTTCTTTTGAGGTTAGAAAATGAAGGTATATTTGCTTTTCTTTATCTTCAGCTCATCTGCTTTGGGTTTAACATATCTTTTGGAAAAAAAGGCATGTTTGTAAAGGCTATTAAATTTTGTTTGACCTTCTTTTCCATTTAAGGTATTCAGTGGACCCTAATGTGAAGTTATGATCCTGAAGCCTGATTGATATGTAAACATAACACAGATGGTGTAGCAATGATTTGTAGCGATGATTTTGATGATAATTCATTTTTCAGCTAGTCACGAAGATACTTTGATTACAGTGTGTTTAAGTAATTATAACATAGTGTTCAGTGTTAGTCTTGTTGGTAAGGAACACATGGGAAACAAGTTACACGTTATTCGTGCTCAACAAAGGATGCACTGTGGTGTGACCATTTTAATTTCTAATGCTAGATTAGAAACATAGTATTTTAAAATATGTCATAGAGTAAGGTAAATACATTAAGCATAGACTGAATAAAAAGTTAAGTACATAGTTTGGGGCATAAATATTTGTTTTGGAAAGTATTTGTTACTATATGAAAGAAGCCAGTATGCTTGAATTCAGATTTCACTTTGCATGCAGATCATTAAACCGTCGCATGCTTGTTTTCACATTTATATTACTTCTTGTTATAATGTAGTTTACTTATCTTCTGTAAGCATTTTGAATGACAGTGCTGAGAAAAAAGTAAACAGCATTAATGAGATTTAGTTAGAAAATATATTCTGTCTTTGCATCATTTGTTCACACCTATCTGCTATAGTAAGTGATGCTGCTGACTATGTTGATGGCAATTAGCTGACAATAAAACACAAGCACTTACATAAAACAAAACAGTATGTTAAAGAAAGTCATACCAATGTCTATTAAAGCAGTATTCCAAACAAACTGATATAGTTTAAAATTTAACATTGTCTATTCCATAATTAATTACCTCTTTTTTTGGTCTGTTTCTGCAATAGGATAATTGACCGTCTAGATGGAGTTCGTTTGTTATGGTCATTGTTGAAAAATCCTAATCCAGATGTTCAAGCAAGTGCAGCTTGGGCTATTTGTCCTTGCATTGCAAATGCTAAGGTAAAAATGTATTTAAAGTAATAGTTTTGTTATATATATACTCACATACAATTTTTACATTTGGATCATTTCCAGCAATGTTTTGCTGTTTGCTACTTAACACTCTTTTTATTTCATTCTGTTAACCGCTTAAAAAAATTCATGTATTCATTTTTCAAAAGTGAATAATTCTCCTTCTGGCACTGTTTATAGCATTCTGGTTTGCCTTTACAGTGCTTACTGTATTTGGAAAATATATTTTAATAACTTATCAGGACCTAAACTTACTGTTCCCAAATAAAGCATGCTGAAAATCTGACAATACTGAAAACAGAAAGCTTCTACTCATAGGCTATGAATAGCACAGGTAGTTGTAGTTGTTCTCCGCTATGAGGTACTTCAGCTATGTTCTCAAGAGACCATCATTTGGTTTCAGAGCATATTTCAGACTCGGTGCCAATGTAATCCTTAGATTTTCTGCTCAGACTGCCAACAAAAAGTGCCAGTTGTGAATAGTGGTTGTTGTGCAGGTCAGTTGTAGACAGAAGACTGAGCTATTCATTTATTGCATGTCAGTTTCCAAATAGAGATAAAACGGTGAGTATAAGCTGTAAGTCATCTTCAGTGAATTCTTACCACTGACCTGTGGTAAAAGAAATGGTGAAGGTTTTGTTTCCCATTAGAAGTTTCCTGGAATACTAAGTAGACTTTTATTGTTAAACCTTGTACTGTAATATCTTCTGTTTGTAATTAGCCTCCATATTTAATGCAGCTTTTGCATCTTCTCTCTACTGTACCACAAATATATAACCGTCTACATATCATTTGAGATCCTGACTATATAAAGAATAGAAATTCTTTCAAAGTGCTAGATATCCTTAGCATCCTTTGCAGGCAGTTTCCTGTTTGAAACTGAGCACAGTCTGGTTGCTATTAATTTATATAGATGGATAGATGTAGATACATTGTGAGAACATTTGGTCTTGATTTTTATAACTTAAACATTTTCTATTTCTTCACAATGATTCCTACGATGGCAGCTTGCTTGCCATTTTTCAAGCATGCTGGTTATTCTGTATTATCTTTCCATCTTTTTTAAAAAAATATAAGCTCTAGTATAATAAAGTTTTTTGTTACCTAATGGTGGGGTGTATACATGTCTCATCTGTCAAGATATGACTATACCTGCCTCTCTCTTGAATAATATTGCTATAACTGAATGTTAAAATATTACTTTATCTCAGAACTGAAGTAATACTTATTATGTGTAAGACTGTGCAACCTGTAGTGCCAGAGTAGAACTCCACATTGCTAGAGCTTCCACTAAAGCACTTTTTCAGAAACTAAGGGGGCAGAGGACAGCTACTGAAATTATAGACCACATGGATTTTTTTCTTGTTTTTTTCCCCTGGGTATTTGATGAGTGTAAGCTATGTACATCCTTAGTGTAGCCATCCTCCTTTCATCTCCCTTGGCTGCCTGCCCAAATGCTAATCTGTGACCCCACAAAGAGTTCTTTGTGTGAGACTGAGGCAGAGTGGCACACTGAAACAAACCTACCAATAATACCCTTTCCTCTGACACTGAATGGAAAGAAATATGTATAAAGCAGCGATTGTAGCCACGCTGTGGAAATGCAGTAACTCTTTCTATCTAAACAAAATCTTGATTTTTTTTCTAATTCAAAGTTAATAATATTCAACAATTTACATGATCTTCCAAGGAGCACTGTTTGGTTTATGCAGTGTTTGATTCAAAAGCAGTAATAAGCATATGACTTTAAAAGGATTATGTGCGTTCTGGCTTTTCCAAGCCTGTGCTCGGGACTGCAAACCATGTGTCATATAGCTGTGAGCTTGGAATCTGGATTTGTTTTCTTTTTTTGTGCTCTTTTGTGGAAGTGATTCTTTTCTGTAGTGTGGAGATTCATAGATGAAATAGAACTCTTTAATAGTATCAGAAACAATGTAGTGCAGCATCCATTTTTCTGTACATTTTCTGTAAATACAACTTAAAGGTTATTTTATATGATATTGATAAAATCTTAGAAGCTAATCTATCATACTGATAGGGCTGTTATTGTTATAGTATGTGAGTACGTGATTATCTTTCATGCACTTACTCTCGCCATAATCTGTTTAAGATTGGAAAATCTACCATTTCTGTTTTACCATTAGGGTGATAAAAGTCATAAAAGGCCAAGACTTGAATTCTCAAGATGTTTAGGTGCTAGCCACCTTTAAGCTTTTGGGTCTAACTAGTTTCTCTGCTGTTAGACAGAAAGTTAATTGCAAAGGGAGCAGAATCCAAGTTCCCGTAACCTTAGATTATGTATGTCGACAGTTACATTATGGTAGCTGATTCAGAGTACTTCCCATAGAATAGATTTGTATCAGTATGATATTTTGTTACAGCAATATGATATAGGTCAGTGATATTTGGTCCATGAGAGATCTAAGACTTTTTAAATAGAGGATATAAATTGTACACTGCAGTACATAAACTGTTACAGATCTGGCAACCATAATACTGGTTTGGTATCACTCTTCACTTCTGCATGCCAGCATTAGTTCTAAATATTTTTAGCCTTAAGAGTTTCTCGTAGAATGAAGATCTTATAAGTAGACTGGTAGTGATATAATTTGGGTGGTAGAACACTCCTGAGAAAATCTGCACGGCACCTGTGAGTGCTACTTGTGAGCCGTAGACAAATATCTCATGATTTGGGATAAATTAGTTCATACATTTCTTTAAAATACAAGACATAAAAAGTTGATAATGTAATTTATTCAAAGGAATTATCTTAATAGAAGCAGATTCTTATTAATTAGTTCCTTACTTCCAAAAGGAAAAGTTGCTACTGCAGGCACATTGGTAATGACAAAGTGTAAGTGCACTGTCCAAGAAACACAAATGATTATGAAAAATGGCTAAGAAAAGTCTACTCAACTCTGTTGATGTTGGAATGGCAATATTTGGTTATGATGCTTCTTTGAAAAACAGTATTTATAGTGTTCTCCCTACGTGCATCAGCCCAAACAGAAAAATTTAGAGAAACTCTACAAAGATGTTATTTGGGCTATTATAAAATTCATCCAAAGGCATTGTGCCAATAAAAGGAACACTGCCAGCTTCAGTTTGTATGAAAATACCTATTTCCTCACAGAGTAACCTTTAAATAGTATGTCTTAGGGGAAAAAAAATGTTTTAGAGGTTGTTTTCTGTCCTCATATTTAGTAGAGTTTTGGGTGCAAACATTAGAATAGGAATGGTAATGTCAGGTTTCATCCTTTCCTGTCCTTTGTCTGTGTTTGCGTATCAGCTTTCAACTCTCAAAGTTTCATTTTAGCCTTTGTTACAGCTACAGTTATAAAGGCTTTCTTAAAGAACTTCAGGAAGCCAGCTATGTACAAAGTCTGTCGAAATAATTTAAGTAAATAGACTGAGACTGAGGATTTGAGGGAAGAGAGAGGGAAAGTTGGTATATTTGCTTAAAATGTACTTGTAAAATGACATCTCACGCTTTCCTGATAAAGCATGATTTCCGTCCCTCCCACACCCCCCCCCAAGTTATTGCATCTCTTTTGACTCTGCAGTGGCATTTCATGGGTGTGATGAAGTATGATCAGCCATCTAAAAAGTTGTCTCCTACATAGAGGGAAAGAGAATGTCCACGCTGACACAAAAAAAGACCAAAATCAAAACTAAACCAGGTTTAAGAGGGGAGGGTCATGAGACGGGTAAGTGTGAAGGCCAAGTAGCCTTCACTCTTGCAAAAGTGTTATATACTGAGGAAGTGACTTCTGCTGGAGCCAGCAGTCTGGAGTTAACCTGTGGGTGGAAAATATGCTGCTGATGACCCATGCTGTTTAGGATTCATACATAGATTTTGCTTGTTATGGAAATTTTAATGTAACCATATGTATAAAACCACAGAGAACATTTCTTTACTAAAAGTAACAAAGAAAGGTAGTTGAACTTGGAAATTCTTCTGGTATTTAACAAATAAAATTATTTGCTGTTTTAAATGAATTAAGATGCTTTGTTTTCACATTTTACTGATTTAAAGCTCTAGTGTGTATAAAGATCAGTCATGCCCCATAATGCACATTGTTTTTCATTTGTTTTATATTTGAAAAATTTTATTCAAGTAGTACCGATACATTTTTGTTTACTTACCATTCTTTGGTTAAGTCCATAATGTCAAAATTCGCTGCTTGAGTATGTAAAGCATTTTCCAGTTTCTTTGTTTTCCTTGCTGTGCTTCTTGCAATTCCATACAGAAACCTTGGCAGTTTAAACTTAGTGCTCTTACTGCTCTCTTTCCATTTTCCTATTTGTTTTCTATAGACATTATCATTTTAAACATAAATCATACCTACTTCTCTCTATATTTGATCTCATTTTTATGCAGTTCTTAATCCCTGATATCTGGATGTACACTTTCCAACTTTTAAGTGTTTGTTATGAACTAAGCTTCAAAAGAGTACTATAAGAGAGACAAAAAGGAATTTTTGGCTTGCCCCGCAGGCCTTCCAGAGCACCAGGGTCCTTGGAGATTTAAGAAACCCTGCAAGTTAAACCTGACTTGGTGAATCCATAGCTGGCTGCCATGCTTGCCAGGGTGCATGCAGAACCAGCCTATCCAATGATTCTTGACACAGACTGCATAAAAGTTTAGTGAACCAACTATCATGAGGAGTTTGGGCCTTCTATAGGTATGTTACCCTAGAGATATTGAATGGACTGCCATAAATTGCCCCGAGGTCCTTAATGTCTAGAAATATAGGAGTCCAGTTCCTATAAAACACATAACCTGAAAGCTGGTAAGCAAGGGGAAACAAAGAGCATAACCCGTATCTTCCTCATTGGGGAGTTCCATGCAAAGCAGCTGCCTAAGAGCTCAGAGACCATAAGAAGCCAAAAAGCTTAGGAGCTCCTGGAGACCTGGCTTTCCAGCTGTTTGGCAGCCCATCAGGCAAGAAGTCAGGGATTCTGTGAAAACCAGAAGCCAAGCAGCCTGGCAGGCTACTCACCAGCCATCTGGCTGACAAGAGAAAAGACGAAGAGGCACGTTGGTAATTTAGCCTGCCTTTTTGCCTGGTTTCTGTCAAAACTTTTCAAGAAGTCGTTGTGTTCTTATGGAAGGTTTTGGTTCCATTCCATTAACATTTTCTGATGGAATACTGTTCCACTGGAAAGTATTTGACTAGCTTGCCTTGTAACTTAGTTTATAATAGCTGCGCATGCTAGTCAACAGCTTGTCATGTAGCTTCTGTACTTTTAAATTAGACTTGCTAATTGGATTTTGAAAATCTATAAAAAGTTTAAACCCCATCCTCCTCACATTTTTTCTTTTTCGTCTCTTCTTTGTTTTTCCTTCTTGTCCATCTCCCTTTTTTCCTCTTTACCCTCTCGCTTACCACATGGGACTTCCACAGATTTTAAGGCAAGAAAAGAGCATGGAGATCATTGTGTCTGATTTGCTGCATAATATAAACCAGAAAATTTCAAGCAATCATTTTATCTAGCACAGAAGCTTTTGATTGAACTATAGCATATCTTATACTTCATGCTTGTTGTTAGATTCTCAGTGGTCTGTAATGGTAAGTGGTATAATATGATATGATTGCCTTCTCATATACCACTCTAATTTATGGAACCGTGCCAGAGTTGCAAAGATACAAACAATAATTGTTATAACAATTTATTAGTTTCTGTTGTCACTGTATTGATTGTTTACCTAGACTGTCCTCAGAACATTCCAATATTGCTGTGTTGCATCTCTACAATATTAAACTACATATTAATGATGACTGTCTCATAAACGTATTAATAATTACAAGAGGTTTACTTAGACACTTACTTGGATTCAATTCAATCCAAAACCAATGGAAACAACGTTTAGTTTTTCCAGTTACTCAATGTTATCTGTTTCTCATGCTTCCATTATTAAAATGCTTTTCAAAATAATCTAAAGCAAATAATGACATTTTCTCTACTGTGGCCTCAAAGGACTTTGATATTACTAGTTTCATTGCTTCTGTGAAAAAAATTAGGATTTTGGCTTTTACCCAGGACTGAATTTCAGTGAGAGTTGTGAGGAGGGGGAGGAAGCGTAGGTGTAGTCCACCAGACTGAAAAATAAGGAAAACAATAGGCAAAAGGACTACTAGAAGTTGCATGAGTGACTACTTAGACTTTTTTTTTCTTCCCCCACTATCTTTTAGAGAACATGCATTGCATGCTTTCTTGGGCTGTATGCTTGGCTAATGGACTTTGCTTTTGTTTCTTGAAACTATCAATAGCAATAGACTTGCCAAGTATTTAACTGTGTGATGATCAAATTCCTGAAGAGCCAGGAGTAAGGAATTCTGCTCTTACAGGCTACAGAGTAGCATTGGAGCCATGTTAAAGCAACTCTTCTGCTTTGGCTTTAGCTGCTTCAGTGAGGTGAAGAGAATAGGAAAATCCATGTAGATTGTCTGCTGTTGTTTTCCCAACCCATTGCATTTTCTCAGAACAGACTTGTGAGATGTAGTGAAGTAGTCTCACTTTACACGGTGTTTCTTCATCAGTTCTGCTACAGTGGAAGCCTCCACAGCTGTATAGACAGGAATGAAATTAGCCTTTAAATATAAAGTAATTTGATTAATAATACCATTGAGATGTTTAATAAGAAAAATTGATAGAAACTTCAGTATATAAATTGTGTGTTTCCCTTTTCCACTGAGCAGCTATAATACAGGAATTTATCTGTTGTATTTCTTTATTTTGAACTTCAAATTGGATTGTGCGTTAGGCTGATAAGTTACTCAGTTGGCAACAGGGGATGGAAATGGGCAGCTTTCTTCGTTGAAGAAAAGGTAGTTTAAAGATGACTCTTGATAACTAAAGTTTATTTGCACAGCCATACCATCACTTTTTTGGGCAAATGCAATTCAATTTGACAAATTAGCTTTGACACTTTAAGCTTTTTAAGATGTTCTAAGAGTTAAATACTACTTGTCTTTAGTGGAGAAACGTTTATCTTTCAAGTGGAGTATTTTTAAAGATAAACACAATGTGTTTTTGTAATACGGTGTTTAGCTTTAAAACTTTCAAATAAAAAAACAGTATTCACTTCGGAAGAAATAAGAAAGGAATTCAATTATGAAATAATTCAGTAGTTCTTTTACAGGAACTGTGTGTTTCAATGCTGATGAACTTTATTTACTTAATGAAAATAACCACAGAAAGCCATATAATATGATGACAAGAGAACTCAAAAATCCCAAATGTTCTCCTTGTATAAATACTGCAAAGATCAAGTGATTTTTCCAAATCTGTCTTTCTGCAAATATCGTAATGCTTTCTGCTCCTAATTAAAAAAAACATGTGTAAAGCTGGTCTGTCTCACAGTATTTCTGCTCTTGGCAGAAGCCAATGTAGAAATAAGTGAAAAAGGAAAGTTAACTACATTTTCTTAATGGTCATGCAGTTCAACAGGATGAAAATATATGATTAAAGAGTAGCAGGATGGGGCTTTTATTAGCTCAGCAGGTAACTTTGCTGGCCTCAGCATCTATGCCGGATAGGTTTTTTTTTCCTGCTTGAGATTGCAAACTCCTCCCTTTGAATCCAATTTTGAAATAATATTTATCGTACTTTCTGAGGATAAAAACTTTGCTGCCCACTAGTTAGAAGATGTGGTCATGTGAAGTCATGAAAAATCCTGTTACCTTTTCCCATATTCTTCAGCCACTTAATATGTTGTTTAACAATCTATATTTCTTCATATCTGTCACCTCAGGTTAGTTATTACACTAAAAGTTATAATAATGATGAAGATTTAAAATGATATTTCCTGTTAATAAACAGTAAAATGTTCTTGCCCCCTCCCCTTGCGCCCCAAGTGTTTTTAAACATTTTTATTACTTCTTTAAATGTCTTTGTGTTTGGCCTCTTACTTTGTTCAGCTCAGGAAATATTATTGTTAAAACAGAAGCATTAAACCTATTATTAACATGTACACTCAGATGTATGCAATAAAATTATCTATTTTATTGCTTCAAAGTGAGAGTGATTTTATCAATATTTTTATCTATAAAGGCTGTTTCTTAGGCTTAATTCTTACCATACCATTTTTTTTGCCTGCCTAACTTGGACTTGAGTAGCCTTGTTAGGACAACAAACAAGTAAAGTTTTGTCACAATAGGTAAGGAGGGGGAGTAACTTACCAAAATTTACTTAAATACATTCTTCTTTTATTTCAAGTTGGTTTTTGTATAGTTGTATCCTAAGATGTTTGCTAAGCTTATCAAGATACTTGAAGTTTGTTGAATAACTTCATATGTAACATTAAAGAAAGTAAATGTAGTTTAATGACTATATTAATAGATTAGAGCTGCCATATATAAATACTGAAGTATAAATGTAGTCTTGGGCTGGAAATAGAACAATTTCCTCTTCAAGTTCAATATCAAAATCATGTTATTACCCAATAGTAATTGGGTAATAGACAACCCAGACTTTGATACAATGACATTATATTTCTACAGTGAAGTTTAAGGACTACAGGTAAATGTGAAAGCTTATCACACACTAATAGCAGGAAATGACAAACCCTTTGGGATAAGTCTCACGAAAAATGTTGTGTGTTGATTAATTTAGAAAGTGGAATTTAAAGATGGCATTTTTTTCTGTGTGAAACAAAAAATGCAAAAAATATTTCCAAAGACACATTATATATGACTTGTCTTCTCTCCTGCTACAAAAATAAGTATAAATGAAAATGCCCGAGAGTATTTGGAAAACAAAATCACACAAAAGACTTTATAGTATGAACAGCTACCTGATCACTAGTACAAGTATACTCAAAGAACATAGATTCAAAAGAATTAAATCCAGACCTCCGCAATTACAGGCACAACTTCATATGATTTCTTCTTTAAATATCTTTAAAGTATGGCAATTGTATATAATAAATACACATCTTTCATTTTAAAAAAGTAGAAATTTACTGGACAAAGCAAGTATGTGGTTTTGCTAAATGATACCAAAAAGATTGCATTTGTTGTTTAAATTTCTTTGGAAAAAAAATATAATCTTGCAAGTAACATAACAGCTTTTAAAGCTCTCATTTCTGTCCTTCTTTCTGCTCATTGTTCTTCAAATTTCTTGCTTCTTTACTTTTCTCTTTGTCTTGCACAGACCACCAGACTACACCCACAATCACATTTGGGAAACTTTTCCTGACATGTGGTTTCTGCAGTTTCTCTCTGCTTTTCATCACTGGTAGAACGTTCTGTCCTTGTGTTTAGCTGGTTTCACAGACGATTATTGAAACTCTTTTCTTTTACTTACTGCTGGATTGTTTATGTATTATTCCATCGGTTTAATTGGACCGTACTCCTTTACAAAATGTGGAAAGAGTGAGCTTGCCAGAAGAGAAATTTAACAAGTAGGGTTATAATCACCTGGAAAGAAAATATGTTCAGGTAGGAAAATAAAAAATGTACATATTAGTTCATGAAGATGGAATACAGATTATCTTATGTCTTCATGAAACATCTTTCAAGGGCCTGAATAATAATACACAGATATCTGAACCATGCAGAAACGCAAAATCGTTTTCATGTATAGCAGGGCCCCTTTCAAATCTTAGACACTTTACTGCAGAGTTTACCTGTTAACAGAAGCCTTTCTCATTTATTGAACCAATATTTAGACACAAGGTAATGTACACTTGTGTAGTAAGTTTCAAGGAACTGAAGTAAATGTAGAATATCTAATTTTCTTTCCTTCTCCTGTGTCTGCTCATTTAGCTCTCTAGCCCTCTGATATGTATAGGTAAGGAATTTCTGTATAGAAATCTTTCTCTGTAACCCATTATCTATCAACTTTGGTCAAATTTTAAGATCTCAAGACAGACATGAAAACTGATACTGAAAAATATTGGTTTTATTCAGGTGATTGTCTGTAGGTATATTTACATTGTGCTATGTATACACTAGCAGTGACAGAGAAACTTTTATGCCCGTGTATCCCTGGGAAACACACTGGAACCCACCTCCCTTTACATGCAGCTTACATGGTAATAGAAGTGCCAGAGCACTGCCCTTCCTTCTCTGGTTCTCTCAGCTGCTTTTCTGAGTCACAAACCTTTATTGTCCTTCTGCATAAATATTTAGATCCTCTTTTAATTTCTGTAAGGACCTCTGTTATTTGTTCATTCTGGGTTTTTTAGGACTTCAGCACAAAGTTTGCTCTTGGGTACTATCCTTTTTCCACATGCTGTGGCTTCTGGTTTTGACCCTCACACTATATGGCTTTGACCTCTCCCTTCCAGTCTCAAGAATTGCACTGCCTGTGGTGGAAAATGTTTCACTACTGATGGGCCTGTTCACTGCCTTTCCTTCTGTGAAAAGGAAACATCACAGCTAACAGTTTTGTTTGACATTTGGACCCAGAACTAAAGAAGATGAACTGTAGCATCTTCTGGATTTTTTATTTACCAAGTCCATGAGCAATTTGATGGATTTGTTCAGCAAAGCTAACACAATAGAATTGGACCCTACTCTGTTTATAAATCAGCCCCCAAAAAGAAATAAATATAATCAAAACCATTCTTGGTCTCAGGGTCACTCCCTAGCCCTAGGAAAATTATACTATCCATGTTTGCACTTTCATGAAGTCCTAAGACCTTTCAGTCCAAAAGGGTTTCAGGAGAGCGTCTGGTAGTTTTTATTCAAAATTTTCCTATTGACTTGTCGAAGGAAGCAAATGAAAGAAATTCCACTTGCTGGACCTTTCTTTCCATCTCTGCACATTTACCATCACTGAGATGCATAGACTAAAAATTCTTTTACAAAGTTACTGATGACACCAGGCCATTCAATGCCACCTGCAGATGTGCCATCACAATGTCACCAAGAATCTCCTCTGACCTATTTTCAGTTCCTATATCCAGTACCCTTTTGAAGAGTATGATTTGGGCACTAATGGCATACTTTTAGTAAATAGTTCCATAAAAATTAGATGACCATCAAAAACCACCTGAAATTCTTGCCCACAGTGGTTTCTGACTTGTAACTATTTCATAATCAGTAGTTCATTTGCTTATGTTTCTACAGAAATCCCTAAATTAGCCATAACTAAGTCATTTGCTAGTTTCTATATTCATTGGACAAAGAACTTTAAGACAGCTACTCATCTTTCCACATCCGTATCTGAAAGGTCAAAAATCTAACAAAAAATGTTGGGCTGGATTATAGATTTTATAAAGAAGTCCTGATAAACACAAATAGCTAAGCTCAGTACAGAGGTCCACTCAACTAAAGTAACTGATGGGTCCATTCAAGTAGCAATGGTGATTATATCGGAATACTTGATATCCTCAGGTCAGGCTCGTGAAGTTCCATCCAACCCTTTCCTAATTATTATGTTTATAATGGAGTTTCTGGAAATGCTGCTGGATTTTACAGTGTTGTCTTTCAGGCTCTGTATAACTAGGTATCCTGACAACCCCTTCTAGATGGTTGTTAGCAAAATGTTGCTTAGAGTTACCCACAGATTGAATAAACATGTAAAAAATCATTCAAAGAAGTAGATGTTTTTCTATTCTGGCATTGTTTTTGCCCAAGAGGAAACTGAAAAGAGATTGTCTGAAATAATGTAATCTTACATGGTGGAACATGGTGGAACATCTGACCAAAGAAAGAGATACGTTTCTTTTCAAGCATCTCAGTTTAACAGAGTGCAATGAATCTTGGTGTACAGCATTGGTCAGTCACTATGTAACTTAAACAGTTAAGAGTTTGTGCTTAAATAAAACTTAGATTTATACCCTGTGTCCTTTTAAGGGTATATGAAGTACTTTATGCTGCTTGTCACTTTTTCAGATACTGTCAGTTCCTCTTTGCTTGAGACAACCAAATGAATGCCATACCCGATAGTTCAGTCTCACAGTGCCCAAACTGCTGGTTTTCTCTGTTTTACACATTGACATGTAAACATGTGCTTGGTAATTTGAGTTGACTAATAAACACAAGAGTGTGAGAACAGCCAATGCTGTGTCAGACCAAAGGTTCACTGGCACAGTATTCTCTTTCTCATACTAGCCCACAAGGGATGCCAAAGGAGAGGCAGAAGAATAGGGCAAACTTGCAGCCATGATTCCCCTCCCCAGAATGCCCTCCCACCTTCAAGAAATCTGTGGCTCAGGAACTTTCTAAATCAGAGGGAATACTTTTATATTTAATAACCCTTAATGGATTTTTTTTTTGTGACTTTGTATAGTTAATATGTAACATGTAAACTAACAGCCATTGCAGTCCTGCTCCAAAGACTTCAACATCTTAGCTGTGCTTTGTTTGAAAATAACTTCATTTTATTCTGAACATGCCACCTACTAATTTCATCTGATGCTCCCAGGTCTTCTCCTAGAAGAGAGATCCCTGTGTGCCCTTTCCATCCTACTCAAGATTCTGTACACTTCTATCATACCGCTCCTTGCTTTTTTCTTTTATAGCCTTGAGTGTCCTAGTTGGTTAGTCATTCCTTCTACAGAACAGTTCCCTACTTTTGATTATTCTTGTTGTCTTCCTCTAAACCTTTTCTAATTTTAATATAACTTTTTCAAGATGGAAAAGATGGACCAGATATGCATACTGCGTTCAAGATCAAGGCTTAGTTTTCTATTTCTTTTCTTTTCTTTTCTTTTCTTTTCTTTTCTTTTCTTTTCTTTTCTTTTCTTTTCTTTTCTTTTCTTTTCTTTTCTTTTCTTTTCTTTTCTTTTCTTTTCTCTTTTCTTTTCTGTTTATTTTTCTTTGTTCTGTTTAATTTTCTGTTTCTTCTCTAAGAGCATACTTAGATATTTTTCTGGAGTTGTGTTTTTGTCCTTTAGTGACGTTTTACATAGATTGCTCATACTCTGAAGTGCACCGTGGTTCTCCCACACTTGCTGTCATGACTTATGTAACTCTTAAGTATTCTTGAATACTTATTTTCATTGATACAAGAAAATAATATAACCACTCCTTTGGCTTAGCTGTCAGACTTAATGTAAGAAATAGAAGACACTATGAGAGCCTGAGCAGGGGTGTCTATTGCTGTTTTAGATGCCCTAAAATGTATGTGAGGCACCCATCTGCCAAATACGATACAGCAGATAAGGGAGACTTGCACCCTTCTGGAGTGACAGCTTGAGGCCGTAAAGAATACCCTGTGGTATCTAAAATGACACCAGGTAGCTTTATTTAGGCGTTGAATTTCTGCCTAGATGGTGGTATGTGGAACAGTCTAACTCTCATATGTCAATCAAGTTCTGACTTAGCCATATTTCTTGGTGAACACAACACAGCAATAGCTGCCCTTTTGAATAATTACGTCATGCCAATCTCTTTTTTTAACATTTGCATATAAATATAGATTGACTATTTTAAAATAATGTTTCTTTTGATTCTCATTTAGGATGCTGGGGAAATGGTTCGATCCTTTGTTGGTGGCTTGGAACTGATAGTCAATTTGCTAAAATCAAAGAATAAAGAAGTTTTAGCAAGTGTATGTGCAGCCATTACAAATATAGCTAAAGATGAAGAAAATTTAGCTGTTATAACAGATCATGGAGTCGTCCCTCTGTTGTCCAAACTAGCAAACACAGTAAGTAATTTCTAAAGATACTATACTAAGTATCTGACTTTCTTATGTCACACTGCATTATACCCAACTAAAAGGTTATGACAAGAGTGGTAGATTTTGCAGCAGCTACAAGGAAGAGATGTAGAATCCTTCCTCTATCAGAGTTATATTGCACGTGAAAACACTCTGTGGCTGGTACTAAAATTGCTTTGGAAGATGAGCTTCATTTTAATAGTCATTGTTGCTGAATATTGCTTTTGAGAGATGCAGCTGGCGTATGAAAGAAGCACAAAGGGCTGAGAGAGCAATAAATCTGAACCGTGCAGAGAATCTCAATAATGGGGCTACATGTTACATTTTAATGATAATCTTATCTAATTTCCAATTAGCTTAAAAGCACCTTTGAAATAATATAAAGATTCATAGCACTTCCTACAAAGAGGGGACTACTAGCTCCATGCCTTACATCTCTCTCCAGTTTTTAATTGTACTGCAAGTAAATTGGGATGCCTTAAAGATGTTTGAGAATACAATTCTGCTTTCCTATGAAATTTTCATTTTATTATGTTGTCTTTGATGTTTTTACCTTCTTCAGAACAATGACAAATTAAGACGTCACTTAGCAGAGGCCATTTCCAACTGTTGCATGTGGGGGAGCAATAGAATTACCTTTGGACAGACCAAGGCTGTAGCTCCTTTAGTACGTTATTTGAAGTCAAAAGATCCATCAGTTCATAGAGCTACAGCTCAGGCTTTATATCAACTTTCAGAGGATCCCAACAACTGTATCACCATGCATGAAAACGGAGTGGTGAAGGTGAGGTGGAAGGTTTTTCTTATTTGGAGTTCAAATTATTGAAGGGGTTTGGCATGGTCAAAATAAGAGATTTTTGATTTTAAATAGTTCTTGAATACTGCTATGTACCTCAAATTTTCTGAACTTTATCCTGACAATGTTTGGTTAAGTAGGGAATTATGGAACAGTATTTCATTGCTGAAGATATTACAGGTAGGTCGTTCTTAGGAATGGAAATATGATGTGGACGTTCACCTCTAGAGTACTTGACTTGACTCTGACCTAGGCTGGTAGTGAAATCACATCAGCATTTTGTCATTCTCAAGTGACTTTTGCAAAAGAAGTTGGGTTATCTTAATGGATAGTTGCCTAGTATGGCAGAAAGTCACCTAGAAACTGAGTGTAACTGGATTTGGGGGACAAATTAAGACAGAATAATACAAAGGCTTAGTTTACCTGGAGCTGTTTCAGTGAATTCAGCATTTACTTATAAAAATTCTTATTTTTGGAGTTAAGTAGGAGCACATTCTGCAAAGACCTCACTCTAGAAAGACTTTTTCCCTCAAAAGGTTTTTCTAGCAAAGTTTTATCTCACTGGTTGAAGCCAGTAGACTTATTCCTTTGGCACAGGAGAGAGAAGGATTACGGCCTTAGAGATGGAGATTGTAGGAGCTCTCAGTTTTCATAAATTTCCTGAAAGATTCACTGTTTGCAGACTTTTCATTTTGCTTCATGTTCAGGTAAATGTATTGAAAGTAAGAGTTGAATTATGGTGTAGCGTTACTACTAATGATGAATTATACATATGTCTGTAGTTGGCTGTATCTGTAGTCAGGTTAAAAAGATACACTAGTCAAAATGACTCAGTTTAAATGCCATTACTTGAACTGACTCAGATCTAAGCTGCCGTTTCAGTGCTGGAAAGTAACATCTTCCCATCACATTTGCATTATACTGGCTACATAGCATGGGGGAATATATACTGTACTGCAGCTATTTGAAACTAGTGTCTGATGACTTTAATGTTGCTTATCTTTCAATTCAACTCACACAACCCATTTTCTGCGCTCCTGTCATCTATTTTTTTCATTCATGTCATTACGCAGGTTTTAGGTTTTGTAAGTTGTAGCACACTGAATGCACTGTATAAAGCCAATACTGATGATATACTTTTGTAATAATTCCATCTTGGTCTACGTTCATCTTTATTTTTCACTCATAGTTAAAATATTTAGACTAATTTAAATCATTTATTTTCACTTGCAGATAAAAATGGATGTACAGAAAAATATCATAGGTGTTTAATTTTTTTATTATTCACAATATTCTGGAATTACTACAGTATGTTCAGGGAGAGAAAAGAGAAGTGATAAAAGGAAGAGGGAAACTACAAAATAATGGAACTTGGGTTATGTTTATTGCATCTAAACTTTTTGTCCAGGGTGCACTTCTCTTCTTGTGTAGAAGAAGCTTGTATTTTTGTAATGCAGTGGATGAGTGTTTGAATGTGGGTTTGTATGTGGGTCCATCACTGGAGTCCGTCACCATCACCGGTCCGAACCAAAGTAGAGGTGCCTCTCATCTCATAACTGGTGGATGGCCTGAACATATGGGAGGATATATGACCAATTTTCATCATGTGTGCCAGCACACACATGTATTTTTATCCTATAAGCAGATTTTCATTAGTAATTTGACAGGAAGCATCTGCATTTGGTCCATGTTGAGACTAGCAGTCAGGGTAGCAGTTCCACTGAAAAGGACCTGGAGAGTAGAACATGAGCCAGTAGGGTGCCCTGGGAGTGATGAAGGCTAACAGGATCCTGGGCTGTGTTAGCAGGAGCATAGCCAGTAGGTCAGGTGTGGTGACTTAACACTTATTAAACTGCATCAGGAGTTTGGGCTCCAAGTCCAGTGGAAGGTCACAAAGATGGTTGTGGACTGAAGCATATGACTTGTGAGGGAACTGAGCTTGTCTAGCTTTGAGAAAGAAGGGCTTTGGGCAGCACTGCCTAATAGCAGCCTGCCAGTATCTAAGAGAAATTTATCGAGGTGACAAAGGCAGGCATGGTAGGAGGACAAGGGACAAGGGTCATAAATTGAATCTCATGGGTTCCATCTGGATATAAGGAAAAAAATTCTTCTGTCAGAGTAATGAAGCACTGGAACAGTCCCCCAGACAGGCTATGGAATCTCCATCCAAGGGAATTCAGACCTGACTTGACAAAGCCATCAGCAACCTGGTTTGAATTCAGTGTTGACCCTGCTTTAACTAGGAGGCTGGACTAGATGACATCCTGAGATACCTTCCAACCCAAATGACGCTGTGATTCAGATCATCTGATTTCTATCAAAAGGAAAATAATGATTGATCTTTGCAAATCACTTCTTCACTATCTTTTGATAATTAAGCAGTATTCTCCAGCTTCTTAGTGGACTCTATTGAGCCATACCCATGACATATTCAATTATGGAAAATAGCCGTAGTTGTGATAATGAGCTTTCCCATTCAGTATCCAGAAACAGTCACCCTGTCTAATGTGGAAGAAACCTTCTTCACTGTATTTAGATGGATATCTCAATAGAAATACTGTCCGAGAAACAGATTTAATCACTCTGTTGTTTAGATACTTCGGGAGAAATCTAAGATAAAATGTCTGAATTCCACTCTGTATCATTCAGAAATGAAATATTCATTCCAGGAGCAGAAGATTCACTTGAATTTTAGTTCAGGGCTACAAATGTATGTGACTAAGACATGCCATGCTATCCTACATACCCTGAAGTAATTCCATGAGGTTTGATTAATCCTCCTTTGTGGTTCACAAGATCTCAGTTTTTGGAGGGAAAGCAGTCTGACTGCAAACAAAACTGATTCTGTAATGAATCTTTAAAATGCAACCAAACCTAATCAAGAATTAAGAGGTTAAAGAGTGTTAAGATAAAAACACCTGTGACCTCACATTGCCATGAAGGACCTTCATACCTGCTAAGTATCACAATATGGAGAAGTCTTGGGAAGAATTTTTGTAAGTGATTCAGAATATCAGTGAAACATTTCTAACCTTAAAAGGCTACACTGTTGATTCATGCCATAAGCTGTTCAGTTTGGTAGACTGAAATCTCTTCGTAGCCAGGAGGTGCCTATGAACCAAGTACATAGCCAGGAAAAGAAATATTATGATTCCTTACTGCTCATTTTTCTTGCTGGCAGTAAAAAAAAAGAAATATCCTGGGAAGATACAGATTTACCTGATGGAGTAGTTCTTGTTAGTCCCCCCAAAATCAAAAATAGTGGAAGCTGGCGGAGTGTGTTTTCAGATAAACTAAATCAAACTAGTCAGATGGTTGATGTCATCCAAACCTAAGACTGTCAGCCAATGCACAGTCAAATGTACTGAATAAGCGTAAATCTTCAAGAAGAGATTTGTCCAGCTCCTCAAGTAAACTGTCTTCTGTTCAGTGTCCTACTGAAGTCAGTGTGTATAGTGGAGAATCTGAAGTCCTAGGGTCACCCAGCAAATATGTACCAATGAGGTGTAACAATTCACAATTGTAAATTGAGCCTTGAAAACAAGTTTGATACTTTTAAAATTAGAAGATATTAATTATTTTAAGAAATCCGTCCAGCTGAAGAAATTCTTTAAATGCATCCCATAATTAGTGCTAAGAGGTACAAATAAGTAGGTAAGCTACATGGAATTATCTTATTCAACACCTGCACATAGTTCATTTTTCTGTTTGTTTTCAATTACCTTCAAGTGAACATTCATGGAAGTGCTTAGTTACGAATCCTGCAGGCATTTAACCTGGAGAATATGAAAGTAATTATATCTAAACAAACAAAAACATTCTTCACAAATAATATTACTGTATTTTAATTATTCAGGGATTTTAAAATTGTGGTTTTTCTAACATAATAAGTATAAATGGAGCTGTCACTAAAGCTTTATTCCTTTAAGTCTTTAAGAAATCCCTAACACAAGGCAAATAGGTAAAATGCATGTCTGAACAGTAGGACCCTGGAGCAGTTCCCAGCTCTTATGTCAAAGTGTGTAGCCTGGCTACATGCTGATTGCACATTAGGACTAAACCTAGATGCGTGCATTCTGGTCTGTGTCAAAAAAAAAAAAAAAAAAGCAGGTGCAGAAGTGGAACCACAGTATGTATGAACAATCGAGAATCAGGACTGCAGGGCATAGTGCAAAATGCATTTGCCTTTAACTAGAATATAGCCAGAGAGAATCCAATAACAGTGTATGTGTTGAAGTTATCATGGCTCAGAAATCCATGGTAATAAACTGTGAAAAACCTGTTCTTCTTACACCATAAAGTGACGAAAGTGCAGTGAGCAGTCATCAGAGCTAGCTGTCTCAAGCTATCTTGAGCTTTCATACCTGTCTAGCCTTGGTAGCATGGAGCTCAGTGTCAGATTATTTGCCTTATTCTAGTACTATGCAGTATAGGCATATCCGTGTTTTAAAAAGTGTGCAGTTTGATTTTGCCCCTATTTTTCAGGGAATGTAATTCTCCTACACACAAGAGGACAGTATCTATGGTCATCTAGAGTTTCTAACCCTAAATAAAGCCTTGTTTAATTAGCAATTATCCTGCTGTGATATTTTCAACCACTTTTTAATGCTTATATGTTGTGTTATACCTAGAATGGCAAAGCAGCAAAGCAAAGTGAAGTAACAAATAGACCTTTTTGGAGAATATATCAGACCAGTGAGACATAGTGGTTCCTATTCGGTGAGGATGCCCGTATAATAAGTGAAGCATTGTGGGCAGCCGGAGAAGATATATTCTCTTGGGCCTATGATAGTGTCTCCAGTCCAAGCACTTTTGTTCTGTGTTGCCAGAGCTGAGCAAATCATGAAGCAAATAAACACACACACCATGACAGTTCAGGGCATAGCCGGCCAATCCACCAATGCTTATAAGCTTGACTTTTATTCTGGCACTGTTGGAATCACCATCAAGAATCAATTACTGGAGTTTCAGAAAGGCTAAAGAGGCATTCCCAGATGGCAAGGAGAGTGGGTGTAGGAAATTTAGTTGCTCAAATGCAAGAGTCAGTACAATGCTGCATCTTGCCTGGTCTGTTCAGTTGGTCTGCCCAGCACAGGTGAGACAGTAGTTGCAGCACTGTGTCTGTGCTATTGGGTACCTTTGTACCATGCCTCTCAGCGATGACATCATGTCCGGATGTTTTTGTTCTTCTAGCCTCTCCAGTGAGTAGTTGACTGCAAGCATACTTTGTATTTATATAGAGGTTGTTATGTACAGATTTTTCCAGGACTAATCATATTTTTCTTCTGGAAAATGTGTCTGCGTTCCTTTGATATTTCTTCATCCTTTTACCAGATATCTGGTGTTTCAGTAATCATGCCCAGTTGGATTAATGTCACAGCTGCTGTAGTTCTGACTAGGTTGCAATACATGCATAATCCCAGGTGTTCTTCAGCACATGTTCATGTGCTATGTTCACATGCACAGGAAGTCTGATGCTTCAGGGAAACATTTACTCTGCGTGAATGACACAGTTGCTTAGTGCTTGAAGTTGGTCAGAGACTTTCTCAAAGCATCAGACTTTCTGACAATTCACTATGCGATGTGTATGTACATGTTTCTGTCCAGGAAACCAGGAATAAAAATATATAGGGAAAATAATTTCAACCAGATTCTCATATTTCACATTTTGCCATTGCTCCAAACTGTATTTGCTAATCACAAAACAACAGGTATATGCACTATATGCACACAGTTGTGAGAGAAAACCAGTAGTGAGAGAAAAACAAGTTTTCACCTATTTGTAACTGCACCCAAAATACATTCACTTTTCTCTAAGCAAGGCTGTGTGACAAAAGGGTTGGGAAATACTGGTGTATGCCAGCTGCCATGTGAAATTCTGAGTAGACAAACAGGGTGATTTTGGAGGAAGTTTAGAAAGGCATTTTATGAAGTTTTTCTTTTATGTTCAGTTCCACACTCAATGTTCTTATGACTGGGAATGGAACAATGCTTACGACCTGTGACAGATGAATCAATGTGTTCTTTCTACCAAACACCAAAAAATATTTCCTCTTTCTGAAGTAAAAATTCATGGCTGTGCTGGAAAAGAGATTTGTATTTTCAAAGACCCAGTAATGACATGTGGGGCACTAGAAAGCAGGAGAAATCTTTAGACATCAGACTAAGGAACCGGCATCAACCTGAATTCAAGATTGGAGATATCTGTCCACAAAAGAAGGGAGAAGAGAAATCCAGTGGGGGATTAGAAGTTAGCCAAGATAAGCAGGAGTACCAGGCAATGTTCTTTACACTTGGAGTCTTTCACAATTACAGGGAAGAGAAATTGGAAAAGTCACAGACAATTGGAAGTATCCAGCCATCACCACATTCTTCATGGAAACAGCAGAAAATCTTCCTTAAAATGTAGCTGTTGCAAAGGAACAAAGATGTCTATGCATAGCTGCCTGCTCCTGAAACCTTAGAACAATCAAGCTTGTTGATGAGAAAATCTCCACTGTCCACTGAAGAGTAGGGATGCTCTTTTAAGATGAATTATAGAAAGACTGTTCTGCAAGGCACAGGCAGATTGAGGAAGTGCAACTACTTTAGTAGTGAAAAGATGAATCTAAACATGTTTTAAAGGAAGAATCCAAGTCTTCTGAAGATCCTGAAAGAATATTTAAATCGTTGTCCTAGAGATCATGTCACCATGTCAAATTAATGCAATGCTCCTCTGTGTTACAGTCACACTTTTTCTTCATTATGTTGGCAACCTGTAGATTGGGATGTGCTTCTGAAGTGAGTGAGTGAGGCTGGTGATGTATATAGGCACTTAGGAAACTGCTCATAATATACCTTCTAAAAAACTTCAAATATTTTGAAAGATTCAAAGTATATACAAGTGAAAAACATGTAACTGATTATTCCTGCTCATTCTTACTTTGCAAATGACGAAAGATAAAAGGTGTATTTGTGTATTGTGAAAGTTAATTTCTGACTTTGTAAGTGATATAAAGGATTTGTTTTTGTGGAATATCATTATCATTTCTGTGTAAAGAAGGCCTTGGAAGTTTAAATGGCCTTATCACCTACAGAGTTGAGGCCAGCTTTTTATGATGAGGCTAATGAGACCTCTGAGGAGATTATTAAGGTAATGAAAAAAAGTAAGAACAAGGGAAAATAAGCACCCAAAATCAGGCTATGTAAGAACAAAATTCATCGAAGTCATCATTGATCTTGAATTTAAATGTTTACATTGTGGACATGCCCATCTGAAATAGTCACCCAATTTCTTATAACAGTAAAGGAAGAGGAATAGATTCTTTATTGTGTTTCATATCTCCTAATTTAGACCTTTATGGAAAGATAAGGCACCTCATTCTCTACTGGCAGTATTTTCTGGTCTCCTTTGGCTATAATGGGAGTGCAGGTTCAAAGCTCAGATCTGCACATCTGCACTGTAGGCATCTATGTTTAATGGGGTGAATCCCATCCCAAGGCAGTGGAGAACTTGTTTAAATGACTATACAGTCCAGTTCATTATTAGATAGGAATGACAGAATTCTGAATAATAGTGCAATAAGAAAGAGCTATTAAAAAAAAAAAATATTCTCTTTCTAGAAAAATACAGACGAGAGACATTTATATGCTATGATGGTGATGAAACACTATCTATCCAGCAGTAACTGAAGCACGCTTTGAACATCATCTAACAAAGCCGTATGTTTTAAATTAGTGGATCTAACTAACTTGAATCCAGGGATTTTGAAAAAGATCTTTGGAGGATTAAGGATGGATTCCTTACATCTAACTTTGGCCACTTTTAGGTATGGAGTTTAAAGTAGTCTAAACTAAGACACCTTCTGTAGTCAATGGAAAGAGAGGCACCTGCAGACTTGTGCTAGCTGAAAATAGATGCCCAAGATATCTGGAAGGAATAGACTCATGAAAGTGCCTAGTTTTCTCCACTAAGTATAGAAAGGACCTACGTTACTAGCTCAGACTAAACAGCTAGCTTTCAGACAGCTGAATTTGAATTAATATCCTCCTGAATGTTGATTTTCAACAAGCCTTGCGGTACAGGGGAAGTTGCAGGACTGGAAGGAAGGTAACGTGCCAATATTTTAAAAGCCTAAATAAGATTATAGTCCTGTAAACTGGACACTATTCTCATGTTAAATAATCATAGGTACATACATCGTAATACTAGAAGGGATCATTTTAATGGTCTAGTTTGACTAGCCTTGCTCATACAAACCAGAGACATTGCTTCAATTTATTTCTGTTTGGAATAGAGTATATCTTTTAGAAAAACACTGACTCTTTACTTAAAAAATTCCAGCGATGGAAAATCCACTGGAGCCATCATAACTTGTTCCAGTAGTCAAATACCTTCCTCGTAAAAACATTTGCACCTTATTTGTAGCCTAAGGTTTGTCTAGCTTTATCTTACGCAGTTACATGTATGGCACTGTTGTTTGGTAAACTGAAAAGCCCTACATAACTTCTGTTCTCATATACATTCTTTTTGAGTAAGATCAAATTACGTGTCACATTGTGATCTTTTCAATTAGCTAAGCAAGTGTAATCTCTGATGGAATTTCTTTTAATCTTTTTAATTCTTTAATTATATTTGTGTGTCAGCTCTGAATTTTTTATTTTTGAACTTCCCTTTTGGAGTGAATTTCAACATACTTCAGAACAGAATTCAGTATTCCAGTAATACCTGCATGAATACATAAAACAGGTAAAATAACTTTCCTGTTTCTATGTAAGCTCTGTTTGAACATCAGAGATTTTCATTATTCTGTTTGGCCACAGTGTTGCCCTCAAAGTTCATATTCAGCCAGTTTTCTACTTTGATTCCCATGTGTTTTTGGAAACCATTCCCCAGGTTAGACCTTCGCATGCTATAATGTTGGCCTTCGTGCACAGGAGTAAAAATTAGGTAATACTCTTCATGTAAATCAGCAGTGAATTTAGACCTTGTGATATAATTTGATTTTTTTTTCAGGAGATTAAATCAGATTTGAATAGTTGCCAATATACTTTAAAAATGTCAGAGTTAGCTCCCAATTCTGTAAGAATAATTCACAATTTAAAAGCAGTCATAAAATGTATTCAAGCATTTTATTGTTTTAGTGAGGAAAATTTTAAGAGACCAAGATACTGACTCTTCTTGTAATGCCTTTAAAACAAAATATTGCCTTTCCACAATGGAAGATTCCAGGCTTGGCAGAGGAACGATTCATTAGAAAACTGAAGGGGTTCACTGGCTGGGAAGGTGGTAAATATTTTTGAATTATGTAGACACAAATGGATTAAGGTCTGTGAAAAGAACACCAGTGGCTTTGATGTATGAATCTAAAAAATGCTTGTTCTGCTTGCCAATGAAATTCTAAATTTGCAAGTACCTGATTACATGGTATTCTAAAACATTTAGGGAAATCTTTGTAATGAGGTAATTTCTAGTATCTCATATGAGGATTTCTTGATGTTTTGTCTTAAAGTTTGCGCTTGAATTCTGAACTAATTAATAAATAGTAAAGGTATTATTTTTTCTCTTTATTCATTTATTTCTGTGTACTGTGATGATGCTTAAAGCCATTGATCACAGATAAGTAGTTCACTTTGCTAGGTAGTGATGTATACCTACGTACAAAGAAGACAACAACTCCAGAAAATTCCAATTTAAATGTAGCACACAACAAGGTGCAGAAGAACAAACAGATAGGAATGGAATGGTAGAAAAAAAATCTGTAAGAATATTTTTATTGATCATATTTGATAGTTCAAACAAACCAGGATACAATTAGTGCTAATTCATAGCTGCAACTCAGTCATCGTAAGTAAAACATAAATACCAAATGCTGACTGTAAGCTTTTTGTGAAAACCGAAGAAAGAGGACCACTGGATAGTAGCCAGTCCCCCAGACTTTAAGGCACTTACACCATATGGGAACTGGTGCTGTTGGCAATTTTTTGCATGTGTGTGTCTGTGCTGAAGGCTACACCAAGTTAGAATAAATTAGCCTCTTGTTGAGCTCTGCATTGTTCTGAGCTGCTTTTATTATCCAAATAAGTTTATTTAAAGATAGTATTGCTGTGCTGCACTATGAACAAGCCCATTTTCTCCTGTTCTTATTCCATTGTACATACAGAACTAATTAATTTTGGGCTAGAGGAACCCTTAACTTTATGATTATGTTACATATCTGAAATGCAGAAGATCAGACTTTCCATTCATGTTCTGACGTTTTTTAATATTGAAAGCTTCTATCCAACCTACCAGTGCATATAACTGATCTTTAGCTTTACTCTGTGGTCTGGTTCATATAACTATTTGCACAACGTGGAAGCACTCCATTTTATTAATATGACAAAATATTAATATGTGCCTTCTAGAATATCAATTATTGTAGCTTATAGGAGCTTCACCAGGGATGCTGAAAACCTAATTTCAAGTGCTTGGTACAATAAGGCAGGCAAAGCAGCGACGCATGCTCCTAAGAGCAGAACTTCATTTGTATATTAGTATGTTTGAATGCATATTTTTTAATTATATTTGTTCCTGTCTTCTCATCAGGCTATAGCCTGAGGACTTGCATGGGTTTTTTCTCAGTGTGTTAACTTTTTTGTTTTGTTTCGTCAAAGAAGGTATAACAGCTATATTGTATTTTCTGATTCTGTGGTGAATTAATACATAAGAGATACTTGTGCTTTTTGAGTTATATTCTTAATGGTAGAAAGGTTAATCACAGATAGGCTCTTCCATTCCCTCGTAATAATCTAGGATATATAACAGTTGGTTTAATCATGATTTATGAAAGTTTTTGTGAAATGTAGATTTAGTATTTGGAGAGTTCTTTTGTACTTTGTTATAATGACTTTATTAAAAAATACATTTTTTGTATTTTATTATGCAGAGCTTCCAGAATATTGGTCATTGTTTGCTAAAGTCATAAATCCCTACAAGAAGTTTTGTCTAACCATTTTATGTGAAAAGACTTTCATAAGCCCATCTTTGTGAAATAAATAGATGTAAATTACAAAATATGGAAGGCAATTACTAGTAATTTCTACTGAAAACATTCTAAAAACAACTTTTTGCCACAAACCATATATATCTGAAGTTTAGAAAGTGAAATGTAAAAGCACCGGCACCTACTTCTTTATGAGTATTTGTCTGTGGGGTTGGTTGTTTTTTGTGGGGGGGAGGCTTTGGTGAGGACACTGAATACAGAATATAGAGTTTTATATTACTATGCAAGGTTTAAGATAAGGACTTTTTAAATCAATCAAAAATATTTAATATAATATCTACACAATAATATTATCGGGGTACAATATTATGTATTTATATATTTACATATTTAAATTTTGATTTTAACTTTAGAAGAACCCACTTTTCAGCTATCATGGTTGGCTCTATTCAGGCTCCACAGTTCAGGCTGGAGATACAGCGTTTTTGGCACAGAGTCCAAGCTGATGCCTGTTGCTTTTTATAAATTAGTTGTTACAGTTCTTGGACATCAAGAAAGAGGGCACTAGATGGCAAAACGTCTGCATGTCTGTTGGCTACAGAAAGTATGCCCAATCCCTTCACCCACAAATGTATTGATCACATCACACTCTAAAATTTCAGATATAAGAGGTTCCATAAACTGAGTCCAATACTGGCATGTTTTGTTTCATTTCAGAAGGATTAATGAAAATTGACAAAGTTATGCCACTGCAATTTCTATTGTGTTAGCAACTGCCAGGTGTGAACATTTTCTTTACAGTTTCAGCTCCAGGAAATAGAAATCAGTAAGCCTTTACCTTCATAATAAGCAAAATTGCACCATTCATAAAGTAGGGGTATTTACATGTAAAACGTTTTGCTTTTGCACCATTGCCAAAGGTAATGAAGTTTGGCTTCAGTGTAGATTAAGCCTCAGACTTTAGATGATTTTTCAAAATTTCACATTACGAAAGTTTATGATACGTAGCAAGTGTTCTGTTAAAATCTGGCTGATCTCAGATGGGAAAAAACAGCAGCCTACAGGAGATCAGCTTATCTTTGCCCAAACTCTGCTTCAGGAGACCTCTAATTTAGTAACGTTTGGATAGCAAACCTAGAGGCTGGCATAAAGCTCCTCTTGGCACATTTTAAACATCTTTTAGTCTTATAAAAAGAAGCTTGTCCCACTAAGCTGTAGGTTTGTTGGAGCTGTTTAACAGTAGCTGTGCCCTGCAGCTCTTTTAGTGATAAATGAGCCGCTTCAAATAAGTGCAATTGCAGCCAACTGTGCAGAAGGAATTATTAAAAAAAAAATTAAATAGACATTTTTGAACTTTAAAAATGCACAAACAAAGTATGTTAAACCAAAATATATGCTGCTCCTTTTAATGGAAATGATCGCTACTCACTAAGTCTGCCAGCTTCAATAGGTGTGCCAAAAAGCCAAGGAATCTGGCAGAGTCCATAGATAGCAGTTCCATCTTTCATCTATATTTCTTTTCTGTATTTATCTTGCTTTAGAAAATGCAGAGAATGTCTTTTCCTTCCGTCTTGGCACTATTTTCAAACCACAGAAATACACAGAGCAGCTTCTTGCAATTGTTTAGCTCCCTGGACCAGTCTTATCCTTGTGACTATGTGAAATGTTTCTTTCTAATTTGGCAATAGTAAGAAAGAAGAATATTAAAATATTTTTATGTTTATTGAATAAAATCTAATCTAAATTGTCAGATATTAAAATTAGTTTTCTTAATTGAGAGATTCTGGGCTTAATGTAAAAGGGCAGAATGCCAGGTAATTATTTTTGGCATTCAGCTGATCAAAAATAGTTTCCTTGTATGTAAGGAGCTATTCAAAGAAGCTGAACATAAGAAATAGGAAGAACAATATGCATACATATATACACATACATATACATATACATATGTATACATATGGGTAAACAGAGGCTGAATTGTCACTCAGGAGTCCTTAATGTGCTGAATTATGCATTCGTTGTTGTCATCTATGAAAACTTCTTTTTTCTTCTTCTTCTTGTAGAGTCAATCACTCGGTTCAAATTGGCTTCAAGCCCCAGTCATTGTAATCTCTTTTATGTTGCCATTTCAAAGAACACTCTGTGGTATCTTTTAGTAATATGGCACATCTTATCGCAGCCACTTTCAAGGTACAGATGCTAAGGAAAAGTCCTCTTGCAATGTGCAGATTATGGGATGGGCTCTAGTGTTAATGTTCCTTGTCAGTATTCTGTACTGTGGCATAAAGCCAGGGGACAGAAGGCTGATGAGAATTCTGTCACTGACTTCAGTGAGGGCTGGATCAGGTTATGATGCAATGGGGATTATATAACAATCAATTGCATGTGAAAACTGAAATGTATCTTCTCCTAGATGATGAGTGAAGGTCCATACAATTTCATTTTACTGGGAATTTTATTTTATTTCATTTTGCATTTATCTCCAAGGATGATAATTGGGTGAATTTACCAGCTGCTAATCAGTACAAGATTTCTTGCAACAGTTTATGATAATTTTTAATCTCTGGAAGTTTTGAAGAAAATATTAATGTTAAAGAATATTGGTACTTATTGTTATTTAATTACCAAAGGAGTCTGATACACTGCAAATTATACATTATCTTCAGATCTGTGGAAACTGGAAAACTTTCACTAGAAGAAAGGCATTGAAGTGCTGGAGTGTGTCCAAAGAACAGCAACAAAGCTGGTGAAGGTCTAGAGCACAAGTCTTATGAGGAGCGACTGAAGGAACTGGGGTTGTTTAGCCTGGAGAAAAGGAGGCTGAGGGGAGACCTTATGGCCCTCTACAACTACCTGAAAGGAGGCCGTAGTGAGGTGGGGGTCGGTCTCTTCTCCCGAGTACCAAGTGATAGGATGAGAGGAAACGGCTTCAAGTCGCACCAGGGAAAGTTTAGATTGGATATTAGGAAAAAATTTCTTCACAGAAAGGGTTATCAAGCATTGGAACAGGCTGCCCAGGGAAGTGGTTAAGTCTCCATCCCTGGAGGTGTTTAAAAGAGGTGTAAATGTGGTGCTTAGGAACATGATTTAGTGGTGGGCTTGGCAGTGTGATTCTGTTCTAGATAGAAAGTGAATTTAAATTGTATCTAGTCTACTCATTGCATTTATATTGAAGATAAAGATAAAAATAAAAAACCCTCTCATGACATAGTATTGAGAAAGCAGGCACTCATAGAGGTGCTTCCAGGTGGGTGTTGGCCTCTTCTCCCAGGCGAATAATGACAGGACCAGAGGAAATGGTCTGAAGTTGCAGCAGGGGAGGTTTAGATTAGATATTAGGAAGAGTTACTTTACTGAAAGAGTGGTCAGGCACTGGAACAGCCTGCCCAGGGAGGTGGTTGAGTCACCATCTCTAGCAGTATTTAAGAAACGTCTAGATTTGGCACTTCAGGGCATGCTCTGAAGGGCAGAGATTGTAGGTTGTTGGTTTTTTTGCTTGTTTGTTTTTTGGTTTTTTTTGGGGTTTTTTTTGGTTTTGTGTGTGTGTGTGTATGGTTGGACTCGATGATCTCAAAGGTCCTTTCCAACCATGAAGATTCTACGATTCTATGATTCTATACTGCCATACAGATATGACAGTTGCAAATACTGGATTCAGGCTAAGGTACATAAATTTGGACTCTGTGGCAATATAGAAAGTTTAAAAATCTCCAGAAGGTTTTTAGAACACTTAAAATCAGAATTGTCGTCTGGGGGTCCTGTCCTTCACCAGTTCTTGCCTGTTGTTTACCTTGTCCACAGGCATGTGGGATGAATCCAGGTTTATTTGCCCTTTTTATAGCTGTACATTGTATTTGTGCAATCTGCACAAATCCACCAGTGGTTAGACTGGATTAGCTCCTTCACAGAATTCCAAAGAGAGGTAATTGCTGAACTCCAGAGGCATTGTAGGCTAATGGAGCATGTACATATCTAAAGAAGGCCTGTCATACTTTTGTACAGGATTTGCTGGACATTCATCGTATAGAAAATATTTTATTAGTCTTTTGCTTCTCAAAGCATTTTGTCTGCTCATCAGTTGTATAGTCTATTCATGTGCAATAACGTTGTTGCTACTTCAAAGTCTTGAACTGACCATACTTAGATTCTAAGAGAGAGTAGAACAGCACTCTTCACAAAGTTAAACTACTATACAATGAGAAGGCAAAACCCTAGAAAGGATAAATAATTTGCTAAAAATAAGGAATCAAAATGTAGGAATCAGGATCAAGTTTTGCAGCCAAGGGATCTTGCCATTCAGTATTTTATAAATGGTAATGGAAGGGTGGTGAATGGTGAGGTTGCAAACTTTGCTGACAATACTAAGTTCTTCATGGTAGCAGAGATGAGATCCAGTTGCAAACTGCAGTTCCCAATGCTGAGCCATGGAGGTCACATCTCCTGTGCAAGTACATCACAGCTCAGTGCAAAGTTTTTACCTTTCATGAAAGCATTGGATTTACTACACTGGGCAGTATGCAGTGTGCTGCTACACATGCAGCAGAGGCAAAGGGACTGCCAGTAACTGTCTGTTAGAACTGAAAAGATGTCCATTTATTTGGGCAAGGCAGTAAAGTCCTCACAAACAATTTGGACAGAAAAACTTTTAATGTAACATACAGCTAGGGACACCCTGAAGCCCTGACTTGGATTTTGGGTTTGCTTCTGATTGATCAGGCTGGTTTTGTTAACTTTTCTGCTATTCTCATAATCCAAGAATTCTCGTAAAATTTGCAGTTAAATGTAAGAGTTATTTATCTTTAAATATGTGTTGACCTCCTGGGAAGTAGGGGGGAAACTGATACTCTGTTTAATCCTTCAGCATCACAACTGCATAGGAGGGAATTGTATTTTGAGAAACCACTCTTTGACAAATGCCAATATTCTGCGAAAATATTGTGTAACATCCTGCGTAAACATCTTGCTCCTGTTCAGGAAAGGATCTTAAGTTCCTTAATTTTATCATAATTCAAGCATGTGATGCAGTGTTTTCATGAAAACGTAGCGTCTTTGAGTTGGGAACTGATGAAAAAGAGAGTACATGGCCCGTGTAGGAGTAGTGCTGTCTTACACCAGTTTCCCCATACCGTTATAATTAGGTGACAGCGTGCCACAAGTATAGTCACCCAAGAATGTCCAAAATGCTGTCATTAATGTTCTTGTACAACACTAATGCTAGTGTCGTGACATAATATTTTGGGTGGCTAGTTAACTAACCTTTCCAACCATTTCATCTTAACCTGAGATACGAAGTAATCACCGTACAGAGTTTAGAGTCTTAATCGTGATTCCTTTTACCTTTTGCAGTGATAGCATTCAGCTAGAAGACTCACATAATTTTTTTCTTTCTATATTAAAGCATGGAGTTGCATGGGTTTAGGACGTTAATTTTCACATCTTCCCACACATGGTTTAACCAGCTTTAGCAGAGCTTTTATACGTGTGCTACAGCCTCCACTTGCCCAAGCATAACTATAACATTCTTTTTATAAAACTAAAAAGCCCGAGCAAATGAATAAGCCGAAAACATCCCCAAAACTTGAAGCTTGGAATTCAAGTTGAGCGATTACTCAATGAAAAAGTTAAGGAACAGACCTTTGCTCTAATCAGAGGAAATTTTTAGGTTTAATTTACATTAGTGAATTTTTCATTCCCTACTTCATAGTCATGCCTTTACAGATGGAAGGAAGTAGATCAAGGCCTCTGGAATTTCCTGGCTGACATACACAGGTCAGGCAGGCAGGTGTTATTGCTTGCTTGCAGACTGCACAGTGTCTTTAAAAACCTCTGATCTCACAAAGCTTCCAAAACCCAGCAGCCACTCAAGCAGTTTGTGGCCAGAGAGAGTCCTTGAGTGGTTCTGGGGAGAAGCTTTACTTCTTTTAAAAAAAAATATCTGTCTAACTCCACTCTAAAGAACTATATGCAAATCACAAATACTGTGGTTGAATATAAGCTGAACGGAGCGATAACCCCTTACATTTTAATCACCAAATCCCCAAAGCATTTAGCTGTCACAATAAGTGTGCATAGTAATGTTTTTCCACAGCACAGACTTTAGGAAAGCATATAAATTTCCAGCTCTAGTAAATATATTTATGATAACTATATCACACCTTGTTCATAAAGCAGTGCTCAAGTGACTCAGAAATTTGGGTTGATTATAGGAAGTTGACTTCTCAGTATAAAATAATTTATTCCTTATGTTTTTCTCTAATAGCAAAAAAGAAGCAATTTGACAATCTTGAAAAGTAACTTCCACTCCATGTTCATTGTTGCTTTAATTTTTTTTCTGATATCATACATTTATATCTACATCTATGAATGACTATGTGGACTATACATGGACCTTTGCGCACGAGCAGCCCCAGCTCATTCCTTGCTTCATCACATTCAGTTTCATATTTTTATAAAAAATACTGAGCTGTGTTCATACCATCTATACGTTTATTTATGCTGTGTTCTAACTGAGCATTTTCTAGTACATTTACCAATCTAAAACCAGACTATAAATTGAACAATACCACTCATCTTCCAGTTTATGTAAATGTATGCACTGTTACCACCCACACATCTAAAAATATGAGATTATAGATCAGTCTTCTTGCATGCCACAAAAAAAACCCAAAACAAACTAGCTTTAAAATACCCCGGCTCATTATTTGAAATAAATGTTATTGTATGGTTCTACAGTGAGAACATCCTGCTTTTATCCCCAGACTTTGATATGTAAGGTTTACTAGCGAAAGCACCCCACTGGTTTTGATTATAATAATCATATATAGGCAGAGAGACAGCCACTTAGACCATTGGACCTAAAGCTATATTAACTTTAGAGATCAAAATCAGTACTTGGAATTGAATACAGAAGAGAGTTTGAAGTCAGTTCACGCATACCAGTAGATCTAACATACTTTTAAAATACTAGTGCAGTCAGATTTTGTACCCTGTTCCCAGGATAAGATGCAGCTTGAGATAAACATTGCAAAATTTGTCACTAGTCTGGAAACTGTAGTGTCTCTTTGCTGCAGTTCAATGTTGTCTTCAAAGACAGAATAGTTATGCACTTCAGGAGTATCGGGCAAACTAGAGAAAAAAACCTGCACTATGTTTTCAGGGTATTGCTGAGAAGTCAGGTAGAATCCTTCAGCATGTGAGAATTAATGGAGAGCTTAAACCTCCTTTTTTGCCTCTGATTTGCTACTGATAGCCTATTTGCAGCTGCCCCCTTTTAACTTCCGTATAATCTTTATGTGACTGCTGGAGATAGACAGACAAAATGGCAGTATTCATATTGATAGTAATGTTTAACAAATTTGGAAAACGAAAACTGAATTAGCAATTCTTTCTCAGTTTCCTATACTACCTCCTCAGTAATACTTGTGAAGGAAGGACAAGGTAAAAGTCATGCTCCTGCAAAATGAAAAAGAAAGCAAAGTGTGAAAAAGCAGACAAGTATGGAAAAGGAGCAGAATATACAAAGAAGAAAGATTGATCAGGCTGGCAGCAACATTAGGGAGGGATAGTCCACAACTTGTTGCTGAGGTAAATTATGAAAGGAAAGAAACATCCATGACATAAGTTTACTGTTTTGAATGTCCACTACATCCAGTAGGTAAGCAAGCTCCTGTTTTAGTCTTAAAAAAATGGATTTCCAGTAAATTGAAAAAAGCTTTTTTTTAAATGTCGCTCTATTGAGATTAAGAAAAAGTTCTTTATTCTCTCTATCCCACCAAAAGCCTTTTATATGTTAATCTTCTCTTGAAAACTACAATGAAATAAAAATAAAATAGAGAAAGTGTTTCAAATGAAAATATGCTGTAAGATCCTGGGCTTCATCACTTCTGGATTATCAGATCTGCCTATTGCTTTTTGTGGAATGAATTTCATATCCCGTAAGACTCTTTGTACATTGGAATGTTCATGATGATTGAATTCTTTCTTAATATTGCACCAAACTTTTTAAAGCTGAATGTAGATTCAAACTATCTGCCCTTAAGGACTCCAATTGGTTACATATAATCATACCTTTTAAACAAAGATTAGAAATAATTTTTATTACTAGTTTTATTTAGCTACGTTACCATTGCATGGTATGTTTATATTTAGTTAGACTTACATCTGAAGTTGTTGGAAATATCCCTCTGAAGTCCTGTAACAACCTAAGATGGGAAAACCTTTAAATTAGTGTATTATTTAAAGTGTCCTGTAAGTTTACAGTTTTTAAACTTTTACATTTTAGCATTTTGTGCACTTCTCCTTGTCACTGATATTCAGAGTTCTCTGCCAATTTATTATGTCTTTGCACAGAAGGGGGGCATCCTTCTCTAAATAATTATATAAGAAATAGACAATAAATACGGATGAAGTGGAGACCGAGCTGTAGGGTTTATTTGTAGGGTTTATTCGTATTTTGTAGATATATGAAAACTTGCAAGTATGTGTGTGTACCGTATTATCATTCCCTTCAGGCATTCAGGCTGTATGAATTTCTCCAGTGATGCAAAGCAACATTTAGCCTTGCTGGAGTGCATGAGAACTATATTCTTATTTTGTATTTTACTAGTGTTTGTTCAGGAGGATTTCTTTTCAAGAGTGCTATCCCCATTGTCGTAGGCACAATTCAGATGTGTTGGAGAAATAATAGTCCTTGTCCCAAACACCTTTTGGTGTAGTCATAATACAGGAGGTGACTAAACAAAATAAATAGACAAAAAGGGACAGATAGCAGGTAGGAAAAACAAAAAAATGAAGCTGTACCCAGAAGGATTTTAAACTTCAAATCTATTGTGGTGTAAAATCAGTTGAAGTTCACTGAAGCTGTGTATTCTGAAGAAATAGTAAATATCTCATTATAGGGTTCCAGTAATCAGATATTCAGAATGCTTCACTGAATCTCTCAAGCCCTACTCTTCTCTCTCCCGTGTTTCCCAGCATTTTGGGGGATTGTCACAGACAGTCACACAGGAAAAAGTAACAACTTGCAGAGGACAAGTCACCTGTCGTAAGTCCTGAGATAGGTGAAATGGTTTAATATCTGGAAGTGCACCACAAACTGCAGACAAGTTTGTTCTCATCCTAACATGTCCTGCACCTGTTTGCAGAAAGTGCCCAGATTTGCCTGCCCCTGTACTCATTTACTGGTTTTCTGAGGGGGGAAGAGAAAGATGAGTAAGAAGAGACAGCTCCCGCCCAGCCTGCTGACTGCCAGCATGTTTAGGTGTCCCTTCGCCCAAGCTGCATCCTCTGGACCTCCCCTTCCCCCCAGCCATGCCTGAGCGATTCCCAGAGTCTGTTATCCAGAATGGAGATGTGTTTATGGGAGAGGGAAGAAGAAAGACAGGAATGAGAGGAGGGGAAAAGAAGCCAGGTGCAATCTTCCTAGGATTTGTCCCATCCCAGCCAGAGAGCTTCAGTTCCCACCTCCTTACATTCAAAGTGAGTGAATCAGGCTACACCAGGGGCTGCTCTGACTTTAGTCCCAGAGAGGAGAGACCTTATACAAGAGGGAATCAGCACAGTAGGTTTCTGCCCAGCCCATCTTTTGCTTTTACTGGAATTTCTTGGTACTGGATTTTGTATGTCTGCTAGCTGAGTGTTCCCTGGCACACAGGACTTTATGTCTGAAATCTATTCCCTTTGTGCCACCTGAGCAAAACTTAACAGAAAACGCGGCAGAACTTACGAGCATCTTCTTCTTGGGAGGCCATGCATGGTACATGTTGTCTTACCCTTTCTCTCAGCTGAAAGAGGAAATCAGGAAATCAGCCTCAATTTTAGTTTAGAAACAGAGACTTAGCTTAACCTTCATTATGCTTTGATTGTGGAGTATGTTTTATTATTTATAATTTAATTTTATGAGAAGTATTTTCATAGGAATATGTGTAACATAACACTCAAACTGGGTGCTTTAATATTTTCCAGTGTGCAATATGGTGTTGAAAGTTAGCAAAATGCTGGCTGGATCTAGACTGATACTTTCTTGGATAAGGTTCTGCCATATGCTTTTATTTAAAGTATTTTTTCTTTTAAGTTAGATTTATAAAAAGCATGTGAGAAATGTCTTCTTTGGAAAAGAAGTGTTATGCAATTAGAAAATCATAGTGTTGGAAATTTAGCATCCTTTAGGAAATGTTTCATGTAAAAGAAGGGAGATACTAAATCTAAATCTAAAAAAAAAAGGCAAGTCCTACCACCAACTGGAAATGCTGTGTCAATCTACAAGATGTCATCACCAGCGCAGCAGATAGAAGCAGCAGTTGTATTGAAGTAAATGTCTTTAGTTCCCGGAATGTTAAGCTCTATGTGAACTCTGACTAGCTTCCCAGCATAGATAGGAATCTTGTTGAAGGAGTTTGTCCATATTTCCTTCTGATTAGAAAAAACAAAATAAAATTTGTTTTACAGGGCAGAAAAACTAAAGAAGCCAGAAAAAATAAGGGCATTAAATATTCTTTTTATAGTTATTCTTTATTCACTGTTTGCATTCATGTTCACAGGACTCCAGAGTACTGAATAGGCTGATCTTTTATCTGTTTTATATGAGCAAGAGAACCTCTTTCCAGCAGTATTCTTCTACACTTTCCACTGTTTTGGAAAACTTGTTGTAGAAACATCACATAACTAACCCCTTATTTAAAGATTAATATGTGCAAAACTGTATTCTTTCTGAAATCTCCACTTCCTATGTTTCCTGCTTCCTACCTCTGAGCCTGGAAGTTGCAATGACTGTGACCAAAGGAAACTGAGTATTTATAAATTATTGTACCCGTACATGGAACATCTGAGATTTTGTCAGATTCGGGATTTATTGTTGCAAAACTTGTCTACGCTTTTTCTGCTTTAAAATCCCCTTGAGCTACTCCTTTCATAGAAGTGAAAAATTCTAGAAAGACATCTTCATAGAAAAGAGAATTAATAGCCCCTTTTTATTATTGTCTTACTCATCCAGGGATCCATACCCATTTTGGAATTACACTTTTACAACTTCCTATGTTGATGCTTATGTTATCTTTTTGAAAATAATTTTTCAATTGGTTATTTTGCGACCGTAGAGATAGTATTTTAAGGAAGCTGTGCTATCAGACAGTGGAAGGTGGCATCATTCACGATGCATGAATATCCAAGCAAATATTATGGCTTACTCCCTTACCTCTTACTATTGCCCTGAAAAAAAAAAAAGATTTTCCATTTTTGTTACACCTTTGGTATGCCAGAAAGCATAAGACCCAACAATGAGAGTCTGCAAAGCATGTCTTCAGAGCAACAATTCCTCCTCCCAGTCTGCGGCATTACAGACTGGTCAGCTTTATGTTGGTCTCTGGGGAAATCATGGAGGGAGTCCTCTTGGAACACATTTCTGGGCACGAGAAGAAAAAGACGATTTGGAACAGTCAACATAGATTTAACAAAGGTAAACCTGATTGCCTTCTATGTGTCTAAGTTTGTAGATGAGAGGAGAGCAGTGGATGTCATTTACCTTGACTTTAAGAAGGTTTTCAACGTTGTTTCCCACAACATTCTTCTGTCAAAGTTAGAATATTCTAGATGTGTGAACAACCAAATGGATTAAAAATGATTAGATGATCCAGTTCAGAGGGTAGTAGTTAATAAGCCTAATGTTAGTTAATAATAATAAGTAGTTAATGATGGCAAGGGGAGCGCTGAATGGCTCTTTCTGTTGGGACCTGTCCCATTTAATGTTTGTCAGTGACCTGGGGAAGGCAATGGACTGCTTGCTCATAGAGTTTGCAAGTACACCAAATCACCAGTTGAGGCAAGGGAGACGGTTTTGATAGAGTCAAGGGAAGGGCTGCCATTCAGAGATGCCTAGGCAGCGCTGGAGCCGGCCAACAGGAACGTTAGGAAATTCAGCAAGGAGAAATGCAAAGTCCTGCACCTGAGAGGGACTTGCACTTGCACTTGCAGTGATACAGAATACTGCACGCAGCTTTGGCCCTCCAGTATGGGAAAGATGTGTCTAAACTATAATGGGTTCAGCAGAGGACCACCTGTACCGTCAAGAGCTGGAGCATTTCCCTATGAGGAGAAACTAAGGAAATTGTGCTTTTCCAGCCTGTAGAAGGGAGAGCTTCAAGCAGACTTAATAGCAGCCTTCTGGTACCTACAAGGAGGCCAGTCATCCAAAAGATGGAGCTGGGCTTTTCGCAGTGATGCATGGCAAGAGGCTGAGAGACAACAGACATAAGCTGAAACCACTGACTGAATGTAGGGTCTATGAGACCAGTCAAACATTGCAATAGGGTGCCCAAAGAGGTTGTGCCATCTCCATCAATGGAGATTTTCAAGATCAGGCTGGATAAAACCCTGAGAACGTGGTCTAACCTTGTAGCCAACTCTATGATTCTATGACATTGGACTAAAGACGTCCTGAGATCCTTTCTATTCTGAATTATTCTATGATTGTGCAATCCTAATATAGTATCACAATTCGGTGCTATTTTAAAGCTGGGATAGTAATAGCAAAATCTTCTTAATTGTTCTGAATATTTAAATGGTTCGGCTGTGCATTGCTCTTGCTTTTGGAACCCAGAAATGCTACATATGCTCTGTACATTCTCCAAACAGCTTGTATTTGTGCTTATTTGCTGGTATGACGTGCTAACTGTGCAAAAAATTTTGGACTCTCGCCGTAGAATATAGATACCTGCCAACAGAAAATGAAGGCTACATAGTGCTGCAAATGCTTTCTCTGTCTATGGAAAGTGACTCTTATGTGCCAGAAAGAAGCATTTATACCACATGCTTTTTTACTGCTTCTCACATCTGTTAACATTTACATGTGTCAGAAAACAATACCTGAACAGTAAAGGGAAGGGATACATGAAGTTCAAGGGCATTGCATCAAGAAAAAGGACGTTATATTGCACTGGTGCATTGGAATAAGAAAAAGATTTCTTGGACTTGTCAAATGTATCTAATATGTGGGTATGGTCTGTGTATACAATCTATGAATACATTTCCATACCTGAATTGGACAACCCAAGTTGCCGGTAAATCGAACTGAACCCATGAAAGGGTCAAGGAGTGGCAGTCAGGAAGCGAAAGAATTATAACTTTCTTGGTACATACAAAAAGAATAAAGTTTTATTTCATTTAAGGCAGGATTTATATCAAAATCTTCAAAGTTAGATTCCTAAATATGGACCTACTTAAATTGAAATATTTTGCATTTTCGATAATCTTCTCTTCAGCTGCCTTTTTGTTAGCACAAAAGGAGTAGGTTGACTGACAAATGTTGCTGTATATCCTCAGTCCTCAGAGGCAGCTACTGTATTAGACTGTGTTTCCAAGAATATTCCTTTGAAGTCGTATTATGAAAACCCCGAGCCGCAGTGTAGTACAGGATTTTGTATGACGTGGCAGGTCTTATGGATGTTACCACTGGCAAGTGACTTGGAAGAACAATGAATTAGAGAGGAACTGATCCTTGATCTCCCAAACTCAGAAGGGAAAAAAACAGTATTTGATACCTTTATAAAAATTGCTGTTTGCATTGGTTCCATTCATGCCACTAATTCTTAAGAAATCTATTTGGGTACTTTTAACCAGTGTTATGTAGTACGCTGTTCTTTGATACCTAACACTGATTTTCCAAAATGCACCTTCAATAAAGAGCACAGTTCCCCCCCCCCCTACTATTTTTATTGTTTAATATTGAGCTGTGCGTGGAAAGTGACAGAAAAATATCTATTTTCCTAAGTTTTCTGAGCCTAGAAAGAAGTGATGGATAAAATAAATAAATAATCTTGAATTGAGTCCTACCTAACATGTAGTCATAATAAAGGTAAAGATCTATTTTTGCTGTTTGCTATATTTCTACTAGATAATGTGTCCCCAAAATATTATTTTTGTGATGAAAAGCTCTTACAAGCTGATAAGAAATCTTATGATGAAATTATGAAAGTTTGAGTTCCCCATTCACTGCGCTGAAGAAGCCTTCCACTAGGTCAGTGAAGATGCAGTGAATAATCACAAGGCATATAGTTTCCTTGCCCTCAAATTTCAAACTTACGGCTTTACCAAAACCACTGTATGAATGGTATGTGCATACATATTTGGGGGTTTGAGTCAAGGATATGAAGGATCTATACGAGTTTTCCTCTTTAAGTTATACAAGAAAGTTGAGAGGCACCCAAAGAAACACTTTATAGTTTAAGCTGATGAGAAGTCAGCTGGTGGAAAATAGCAAGGAGGAAAGATCTTCATCCAGCAATATTTCTGAAGAAAAAAAAAAAAAAGAAGTTAAGCATCTGATAAGACTTGCATTCTGGTCTTTGTGCTTTGTAGAGCAGCTTTATCACTACGCAAAGATGGGCTCCTTGGTCTTTCTGCCAGTTGAAGTCAGTGGTGAAACTTCCAGTGACTTCTCTGGTTGCTGCCCCTGGCCCAACATTTCCATGCAAGTAAAGTTTAAAAATACAAATCTTTCTCATATCATTTCTTGTCATGTAATTGTAACTCTGGCATATGCCTTTAGGAGAGTTCACACTTTAAGAATTCTTATCTAGCTATTTGTACAGAGACATGTGATTACATTAATGGAAATTATAGGAAGACTTGCTAGAAAAAACCTATCATTTATGCTTAATTTACATAATACTCTTTTTGACATAATTCAGGCCCATCACAGCCACCTTTACAAGTTACATGTAGGGGTCAAAGGGTGAAAGGTGACTGGCAAGATGCTTGTTTTGTACATTTGGCTAACACAAATACTTCCTCAAGTATAAAATGCTTTGATCTCTATAAGCAAATGCCATATGTGTGCAGCTGTGGCCCATGCCTCATGAATGCTGGAAGGTTACAAAAAGGTAGCATACGAATTTGATGTCTGCATTCAATTTATGCTTTTATATTTAGCAGTTCATAATTTTGTGTAATATTTTAGCTGTATGAAAAATATGCACCGGAGTTGAGTGATAACAGATTTCTCTGTGGTTTGACTCAACGTTGTTTGGGTGAACACAGAATCCTAAGTATTGCAGACTGAAAATACAGGTTTTAATTAGAGCTGTCTGAGCTTCAAAATACCTGAACGCACATTAAGCTTGGCAGGTTTTCAGAAATCTGGGGATTGCATGGAGCTGATTTAAGCTAAGCAAGAGTCTTCTGTTTTCCAGCATATATTGCATTTGCAGTTGCATCACTGACTTGCAACACACTGAGGAAGTGAGATCCAAAACCATTATTAATAGTTTTCTGATATGTAAAAATGTTTTATCATGAAGGCCTGTCTTATGTCATACTTGTGTTGAACAATACCTTACTCCAAGGGAATTTCCATTGAAAGAATTGAATGACTTCCAGAGTAGAGGATCTACTCCACATGACTGAAAAGCTGAATCAGTGCCAGAAATTTGGCGCCTTTTTTGAGCTTTTGTTTTTCACTTTTACATGCAAATGTTTAAGAATTATATGCCTTGATCTGTATCCCTCAGGCTGTTTAATGTGCGTGGTTTGCTGTAACAACAAAGAAACCAAAACTGCTGCAGTCAATGGGACATGCACATGGATCCAGTTTCAGGATCAAGGCCAAAAAAAACCAACTACGGCTTTGTTTATTAAAAATCTTGAGCATGTACAAATAAACTAGTGTACCTGGGGAAGAAACCATTATATCAATTATAGCATATGCAATTTCTACTTAGAAAAAAAAAATCCATGTCACAACCAATAGACAGGCGTGATACGCTAAACAGAAAATCAGACACAAAAATATCAAATTAGAGGTACAAATATGATAAAATATAAAGCGACATGCTCTATGTGTATGTTAATACATACAGATGTACAAAAGTATACATATATAGGTATACATACATATATAATACAGGGTTGTTAATGTGATTGTTAGTATTTTATTATGTGTCTGAGTAAATTCATGCAATTGTTCTAGATATGATTTGAATATTATTTAAATAATAGCATACTTATTTGTTTTTCTTATACTGTTTCTCTCTTGTATTTTTGCTAGCTCCTACTGGCTATGGTAGGCTCTACAGATGAAACTCTGCAGGAGGCAGCAGCTGGTTGCATAGCAAACATTCGCAGATTGGCTCTAGCAACAGAAAAAGCAAAGTATGGCTGATGCTTTAGCAGCTTTTACCACCACACTTGTTTTGCAGTACAGCTACGTTTAAATACGTGATTACTCCTAGCATCTGTATTTCATAGCAGAGCTCATTTACATGAGGATAATTTAACAACAAAAATAAATCTGTGGAAAATTATGTTTGTTTTTACATTTTTGGTTTGTCAACGTCTAGCTTTTATAAAACTCACACCTAGTTTTGTGTGTCTTTTAGTGTTACATCATTCAAAAGACTATCAGTTAAGATATGTCAAAGTCTTTTTCTACAATTAATACGCTTGTATTTGAAATTCATTGTAGATATAAATGGTTTTGCGTATCTGTGACATTACAATAAAACTTCCTTCACTGCGTGTGTGGTTGTGCAATGATTTATGAATGTCTTGAACAATTCCCTTCGTGCTAAACTTGTCCAATCATCCTGTCATTATGTTTTTGCCTGTTTGATCACTTGCAATTCACAGGAGAGGACAAAATACAGATACATCAATCTCACATCTGGTGTTATATAAGGACTGCAAACAGCTGTAGCAGTAGACATCACTCCAAATTTCCTGTTTCTACTAACATCAGACAAAATAGTACTTAATTTTATAAGTAGCTGGTGAAATGTGTTTTAATTAACATGTTTAGCTCAAATTTAAATTTAGCAGCTGTAAATAGAAAGTGGAGAATTACATTTACGTTTATACGTTATCTTATTGTGGGGTTTTTTTTGTTTTTAAACTGAGGACAACATTGTATTGACGTAGTGACTTTATTTTTCTTCATAAAATTATATTCAGAATAAGAGTTGCTTTCAATAACCACATAAACAATGTTTGATATTGTAGATTACAGACCCACTGTATGTACCGTGTTCAACAATATTAAAGTATTTCCCTGAGATCAGTAACGTCTTAATTACAAGCACAGACTGCTGACAAACCTGAAAAAACCCAAATGTTTAAATAACTTGTGTTTGTCAAGTACTCACTTCTGAGTGATTTTTTTAGTGACCTTAATTTTCTTGTTTTGGAAGTAGTTTGTAATTTCATTATTTTTCTTCTAACTAGCATGGCTACTCAAGGCAACTAATTTTATTGATAGCAGAAGCTGCTAAGGAAGACATAATGCAAATCCAACTTCTTTTTATGTTTTCTCTGAAGCAGACGTGAAGGCTCAGTTAATATTTCGGTTTAGAATGATGCAATTCTGAAAACGGAGGATTGCACTGGGCCCGTAGGGCAGGTGTAGAGAGTATTGTAAAGGAAACAAAGTACGGACAGGTGCTGACAGTGTGGAGATCAAAATATTAACCCAAGTAATATTTTTTGATCAAGGCAAACACCAGCATAGTCATGGGTTTGTCACAAGTTCCATCAGCAACCAGTGACCAAGCAAATACTATTTTAGGTATTTTCCAGCTCTATCCCATAGGGCTGGTGTGTTATTTTGAATAAATATATCCCTATTATTATACTGATGTCACAGCTGTAGTAGTATCATATGCTTCATCACTATACCCAAAAATACTTCTAAAATAAATGCTAATTGCCAAATTCATTTGGAAGAGGAGAGGGTTGGTTTTATTTTTGTCTTTTCTGGGAGAAGAGCTGTAGATCCAAATAGTTCATCACAGTCTTGCTTATGAAAAATATGTAAAATGGTGGCTTATTTTTCTAACTGTTGACGGGAAAAAAAACTCACTGACAATAACTGTTGTCCTCAACATGACCTCTCCAGGCACTCTTGACCATTTAGTGTGGATTTCAAATGGAACAAGTTCTAATGTAAACTTAATTTTATGACGCAGGCGTCAGGGCAATAAATGTCATGTTGCTGACAATGAAATGGCCTCAGCTTGCCACTCTCACTCATGCTGGTAGCCCTCATGCCTCTGAGTTGTTGATCAGAAGTCTCTATTTTAAGTCCTCAGACAGTTAATCCCAGACTTAAGCTGACTTATTTGTCCTGTTTTCTTTTCCTCTCCTATGCCTGCAGTTTTTAAGTTCTGTACAAGGAGAAGAAATGCTGACATCGATACAGATCACCACACGGGCAAAGGATCAGTATTAAAAAAATACATCTCTCTTGGCCAAAACTGGTGGATGCCATGTAATTGATACAAAGAGATTTAGTTGTTGGAAAGAGAATAAATGAATGTGATCCCTAGCCTTTCTGAGCAGCGCAGTACAGCGTGTACATTTGAAAAGCTTCCACTTTCTCCGCAGGGCTGTGTTGAGTTTCACAGCGCCGCAGCCCTCTGAAAAGGGATCCTCACAAAGCTGGGTCCCACTTGCTGCTCACACACCCCTCCTGGCAGCCCCCGTCAGCCTATTCAAGCCCTGGCACCGACTGGAGCAGCCGCAGCCGCCCTGGTCCCAGCGTTCCCACCACATATAACCGGGCACCAGCCAGTTCCTGCTCCCCGGCTCCTGTGGTGGACGGGAAATGCCTTCACTGCGTTCTCTTTCCACCAGCTGCTACTTGTCCACGTAAACCTGTAGCCTCTTAGGAAATACGGTTACACTGAGCACTGCAGCTCAACGTTACATTCAGTGCAGAGCAATTTCATGTGCAAATTCAATGTAGAGTCGTATTTTAATTGCAAAAATGAAGTGACATAAAAAGGAGGACCAGCCTCTGTTCTGTTCATTTGCCATTGCCTGCTCAGTGTGCTGCCTCTTTCTTTTCTCTATGCAATTCCTGTATTTTCACAGTCTTGTAATAGTTTCAGTTTATTTACAGCAATATTACCGTCAGCAGAGAGTATCCGTCACTTTTGACAATTTTGGGACCCAGCTTCCGGCTCTACATGGAGCGTCGCGCTCCAACTTACAGCCACAAGGCCAGGCCCGCTATTCACTGGCTGCTCCTTTTCAGCTTCGTTTCTCATTTTCATTAAAATGTCAGAAAACAGAGGCCAAGTAAGAACAGTTGTCATGAGAAAGTGTTGGTTTGAGTATGGAAATGCCGTAGTTGATGAGAAAAAAGGCAAGAGAAGAAATCTTTCACCTTTTTGCAATTATTTCTGGAAGCTTAAAGGCCCACCACATCTTTCAGTCTACGCGTCTGTCGGCAGCAAGATAGCTTTTCTTCTACCACTCCGTGACTTTATGATTTATTGCTTGGTGACAGATAACCATTATCAATAATTTAATTGTCCCAGGATGTTCAAACTACACATTTGAATCTGGGATTTATGTTCATTTCCTCTTAATGCTCATGCTAATGACAAGTGCATGTGTTCTGACACACAATATTGTCTCCAAGTTGTTAGGGAAATATAAACTTCACGGCCTGGGTGCAATGGATCTGCAATATATTAGGGGCTTTGTTATTCTGCTCCATCACTGAAACTTTTCTTTGGCGAGTAAATGAGCTTGAGATTCACATGGCTGTCTTGAGAATTGACTCACTAATTTGCTTTAGGCTAACCGATCGCTTTGTGGAAAGCACGGTACCTCTTTCATTCCATCTCTCCTGAAATGAGTCGAATGAGCTGCTGACGTCGGGGGTCAGATGTGAATCGCCCCACGAGGCTGAAGTAGATAATATGTTAGTTTAAGAATTTCATTTCATAATAAATTAAATGGCTGTTCCTTGCACATTTCCACCAAAATAATCTTTTTTTTACCCATGACAGCAGGATGACAGCAATGGAAACATGTAACATGTTTCTTCAGCACTGGTAGTCAAGTTTCCATGCGGGCTGTTTGCGGAGCTTATTTCCAGAGCCAGAAGGTAACTGCTCGCCCACTGTAAATTGCGGTTTGTCTCTTCTTCAGCTGCTTAAGCTTTGCCACACATTGCTCAGGATCCAGAACAACAGAAGGAAGCAGTGCTGCACTTGGCCGCTTCTCAATTCAGACAACCTAATCTTCTGCTGTTCGGTGACCTGGCACATGCCAGGACCGGCCTGTCTGCAGCCGTAGCCATTGCAGCGGGAAGTCACGTTGCCCCTTTCTGAAGAAATTAATTTTAGCAATTATTGTTCTCTCCCCTGCTTAAACAGAGATATTCCTCAACGCTCAATATTTTGCTGCTTTGGCTATTCAAACCAGACAGAAGTCATCCATTTTCATGAATCTTTTCCTTGAGTGCGATTTTACATTGTAACGTGCGCTTTTCATCCTACTGCCTAGTTATCAGTTCAGTAATATGACTTGCTGGGAAGGATTTCCATGGACAGCATCACCATGGCTTGTGTTTATCCTCTTGACTTGTTTCTGTGCTATCTGCCAGACACCATTCAGTTGGCAAGTTCCTCTCTCTTGTTGTCATTGGCAAGTTATGTGTTTTATCCTTGTCTACGTGGAGCACGGTACCCTTCAGCTGCTTGATCTTTCTTCTACAAGGACTGTAACCAATTGTACTTTGAACACAAATGTTTTTTTTCTGAAAGGTTCATAAACCCACGTAAGGAAGCTTTGACTTTAGCTACCAAATTATATGGGATGGCCTAATCCTATCACTTTTTCAGTTCTCCAGTGGCACAAAACCATCTTCACTAATTTCATGTGTTTTCTTCCGTTATTTGGGAACCCTGACGTGGTGACAAGATAAGTAGTTGGCCAGTCAAAATCTTTGCTTGTTGTCATTTTGAGTGTGTATTGGAGAAAGGCCAGAAGAATGACTTTATAATAATGTTGAACCATGAAACAATAGGTCATAAACCAGCAGTTTTCAGTCAACTCCGCATTGCGTCAGGATCCTGGAGTGCCTTTAAAGCTTCTCCACTCTTCATTAGGTGAGAATTTGCCTAGAAACTGGGGGCAGGGGGAGGGGATTGTTCATTACAATCTCGATGGTAAGGTTTTGTCCCTCCATGCCGCAACACAGCCCACTTCTCCAAGGGGCTTGGTGAATGCAGGAGAGCAACACAGAGCAGAGCACCTGCGATTCAGTGGGTGCTTCTGCCAGCAGAATTTTGCTCCAATGGCCGAGCCTTGAACTGCGCCTTCTAATACCCAGATTAAATAACTAGGGATTTGTGTACTGCTTCTGGGAAGAAAAAAAAGGCTTTAATAAAAATGGTAATTAAAAAGTTACAGATGCTGATAAAATTAAGAACATATGATATGGAATTGAAATGATTTAGTGTTGAAAAATGTTGGTTGATTCGGTAGTAGTTAAATTTCCAAATAACTTGTCTTGAACAAGCAAATAGTTTTAAGCATTTGGCTACGTGTCTTTTAAAAAAATGTGAACACAGATCATGTTGCTGGTTCCCTCTACCACAGACTGGTAAAGGCTGCGCTATAAAATTAGTGCAGTAAACCACTCATCTTTCCAGTTGCTGGATTCTCTTCTCCAATCGACAGCCTTTTGGGGCCTTCTTGGCTCTTCAGCAAAAAGCACCAAGTGCAGTTCTGTTGCTCTAATGAAAAAATAACAACAACGTCTGGGAAGCCATAGAATGATGCAATAACTGTGCTGCTCTGCTTCCTTTAATGTGATGAAGCTTGCATATTTGCCTGGCCCCACTGTTTTACTCCTGCCAGTATTGTACTGTAAAGAGACTTGGCAGAACACGTTCAAAGGCTGTTCGTGGTTTTTCACTCAGCATTAAACCTTCCAATGACGGAAGGGTGGGGGAACCCATACTGGGACAAACAGACACTCAAAAAGTGGGGAAACAGAAGAGGAGAAGGAGGCTGGTGGTAGATGGTCAGCAGTTTAGTAAACCTTGGTTATGGGACCGGGGTTGATTAGGGCCAAGCTGAGACCCGCTGGAGGACGATAACATGTATTAAACTGCTGGGTCTTTTCTGACCACTTTCCAGGGGGCAACCAGCCCAAAGGAAAAACAGCTCCTAATGTTCTGAGATAAGAGATCGGTGTTGCTTCAGTCTTGATAACCAAAGTCACACCGTCCTTGATAACTGTGCTTGGTCACAAGGGGTGCAATAGTGCAGAGGATCTAGGATTGCCACTTTTTGTGCTGTGTTTGCCCAGTATATGGAAAATTCCTGTCCCCATGGCTGCCAGTCTTGCTGTGCAGATCTTCATTGAACCCACTTACAGCTGACTTTCTTTTTTAATTACACCATTTGGAAAGCAGACTACCTCATCCTTACCCCTGCATGAGGTTAGGCAGGAAAATATTCAAAGTGGAGCTGGAGCAACTCTTGGAGAGAAATATGCCATATGCACTTGCAGATGAGGGGCAAAGTATGTTCAGAAGCAGAGGTTATGGTCAGATTGATGCCTCCTTCCAACACGTTCTGCAACTGTCTGTGGTGGGGTGTCATGTAAAAGGAAAAATATTTGGAAAAGCGGACATCTGCGGGCCAGCCTTGGTATGCTTCCCAGAATGTAATGACTAGGTGAATGTTTTTCAGCGCAGCAGCTAAGGAATATAGGTGACTGCCAAACACTGGATCTGATGTGGCGTGAAGAGGTACAAAACAAAGAGGAGTGATTTCTCTGAAGAAACTGAGGCCTAATTCTTTCCAAACTCGACATTAAAAAAAAACAAAAACAAAACCAAAACAGAACTCTTTTCAGTCCCTCCACGTTGCTTTTCAGATTTTTGCATATCTTTAAGACATTGCGTGGACATACTTGTTTTCATCAGTCTTAGGGCTCTGCAAGTACGAGTGTAGACTCATTATTGTCGACACTTCTAAATCAACACAGTTACTGAGATCTTTGTTATGATTTCAGTTCCACTGGCAATTACTGATATCTAATTACCACTTAATCTGTTCTGAACTTTGTAGGAATGTGTAAAAGAAACCACTTTAACTTTTGCTAGAACTGAATTTGAATCATGTGTCTCCTCTCCTACATGACTGCCACATCCACACCCACCAACCTAAAGAACGGAAATATTTCAGCTTTAAGAGGATAATACTCTGTACTCTACCATGTGCATCCTTGCTCTGGGAGATGGGAAATTCAGGCTCAAGTGCTCCCCAGCACCCTCAGACACTCTGCAAGTCTCAGAGAGTCTCCATTAGAGAAAGACAACGAGAGAGAGGACCCTCATGGCCCGGTAACAGCTGTTCTGTAGCATGGACAACCATTACAACTAGGACAAAACGCAGCTGTGATGCTGGGGACCCTGAAAGTGCTGTCCAAAATGCTCAACTCCAGAAGCGGCTTTAGGGCTGTGAAGCATCTCTTTGCAACCTAAAGTAAGTGTCTATGTCCCTGAGAGGCCTGAGATTGAGCACAGAGCTTCTCCATGGGGTTTCCCAGCGCCACAAGCTCCGCTGGAGGTGCGTACGCATCCTGCAGTGCTGGGCAGGGGCTTGATAAGCAGCCTGGGCTCAGGGCTCAGGGTGTGCACTGGATGCCCAGAGGCAGATATTTTCATAGAAATCTTAAGTGGCAGTTTAGAAAGGCTGACCCAGCCAAAGAAAACCCTGGAAAATCCCGCAGAATGAAACAATAAAACTGTCTAAGAATTTAATCCAATGAGAAAGTTAGTAATTGTCACAAGTCCACCAGATTTACTTTTCTAAAATGAAACGGGCCAACGAAGTAACAAGTTGTGCTTCTATAATCAACTAGTAGCAGTTTTACAAAGCAGTAAGAATGTGGAGGGAATTCAGTTACAATCTGCAGGTACTCCTTCAAGGTTTTAACCAATAAGGTTTGTGGAAAAATAGGTGAAATCTCACCAGGTAATATTTTGTGTTGGTCAGTACCAAGTGTGATTTGGGCAAACGTGTCTTAAATAACTGCAAACAAAGTGATGGCAAAACAGCTGAATGAGACAGCTGTGGACATGCTGCAAACCCAGCCTGCCATCACCAGGAACACTTAGTTCCCTTGGGAAGCTCTGAGCGATAGGTGGCAGCGCGAAAATCAAAAGACGAATTGTAGAATATCGCTTCTGCCCAAGGAAATTCTAAAGGGAGGGATACAGGAGTTACTCCCAGTGATTCCTGCGTCTCCTGCTGGTGTGCAGGCACACGATGCGCTCCGGCCCTGGCAGCACCGGGGCAGCACAACCGCACCCACGCACCCCGTCTGTCACCGTGCTCTTTGCTGCAGGGCCCACACGAGCGCAGCCGCGTCCTCAGCTGCAGGGAGGGCTGCTGCTCAGTCGCATCACTGCGTGGAAGGAAGCACAGAGGAAAGAAAGATTTATTAAGGCAGGACTTTGTTAAGAAGCAAAGAAAGATGATTTAGTCTCTTAGCTTGATAAATGCAGATTTCGGGATGCTGCATGGTGGATGGCGACCCAGACTGTCAGGATCCAAAGGCAACCCCTCTTTTGGGGAATCATTCCAGCCAATAAGGCATATGAAACAGTGCTGCTTCCACTCAGGAAAAGGGTATGTGCCCTATACACTATATACTACCCTCGTGCTCCTCCCCTTTCCATAAAGGCTTGCAAGTATATGGTGATACAGATTACCCTCCTCACTCTGCTGTGAAAAGGGAGCTCCAAAAAACCTTACAGAAACTTTTCTTGCAGTGGAGGATCCCAACAGGGTCTGTGACTCAAATGCCCTCCTGGTGTCATGGCATTCACTGGCGTTCATGGGCAGGCAACCTCAGGAGGGCATCCCTCCCGCCTGTGCAGACAGGCTGTCCTGACGAGTGGCTGAGCCACGGGGGAAGCAAGAGGACTTGCAAAATGAAAACGTGCATTAAGCTCCATGGGCTGCCTTGCCTCCAGCTCAGACGATTTCCTTCTGTCTCCGTCTGATAACAGTGCAGTCTCCCAAAACCTTCTCAGATGGCTGCTGTCCTGCAGATCCCAACAGAAGCAGGGTGAAAGAAAGCTTACAAAAGGCTTGATATCTCTCGGAGCAGTCTCAGTCTCTGGTAGATTAGCAATGCAAACAAACGAAGGCTTCTTGGAACTAGCCAGAGACTTTTGGCAAACCCATGTGTTTGTGACTGCTACCTTCATTGGAGACGATTGACACGACTGTGTCCTTTCCAGGCATTTTCAGCATTTCTGTATTATCAGCCACCTGGTCCAGGGCTGCGGAGTCCGTCCAAGGGAGGACCGAGGCTTGAGGACTGCTTGAAGCAGCTCCATCGGTAAGAACCTTAAAAGCTGGATCTTTTGTGCAAGAAATCATATTCCTTGGCTGGTTTGTAAACGTTCATCGCAAACTATCTAGTGCGGCTGCCAGACAGAATTACCTTGACTAGGACCTTATAGCTCAATCCGTGGAGAGTCTCTCACATAAACACAGGCACGAATCGAAGGGCCTTTTTTTTGGAGAGAGCGCTCCAGGCACACACAGGCACCTCAGTCACAGCCTTTTATGGGACAGTGGCTGTGACAACCTTGAAAAAGGTCTCACGGTTGAGTTCACTGAACTACAGAAGGCCCAGCAGCTATTGAGGGTATCTTCCTCAAGGGCTACTTAAATGAAACCAGCAGCGTGTCACTTGTGCACTGCAAAAGGCCACCTGTTCCTCCCCAGATATCTACATGCCAACCCACGGAGGCAAATATTATAGGCCCCTGAAGGACAGTCAAGAAATGTTAAGGAGGAGGCTGATTGTCAGGTCCAATAGTTTGTAGCCAGGTGGTTTTAGCCCTGTTATTGTCTGCAGAAAGGCAAACAGCAAAACCCTCTACTAGGATTTGGCTGTTCCTGAAGTCCCCTCTCGATCTGAGATCCTGGGATTCATAATCCCATGGCTGGATCCACGAACCCTGAACTGTCTGGCAGTTCATGGCTTGTGAGGCAGCTATTTTCATGCTCTGATTCACCCATCTGGAGTAAGACACTGATACCTCAGTTGTCCTCGGGGAGAGTCTCAGCACAAAAGTAGAGGTCTCCTCTCTATGTGTAACCATGGCTTGACCCACTCCACCCAGCACCTGACAGGGTGACAACTTTCCAAAGAAGACCAAGTGCTTGAGCCAACCACCTGGTTATATGTGGTGATCTGGAGTTAACAGCTAGTGAACAGATCAGTTGAGAAGATCTGAGCTTTCACTGCTGTCCTGGGCAGTCCAAAGTGCCGTTCTCTTTCCCTCTGGTTGGAGAACCTAGTTTATGGGTAAAGTGCCTGGCTCCTCATCAGGAAAATCCTGCCAGTGGCAGCAAGGTAGCCCTGCGGATGCTGTGTGGGTAAGCTGCTCACCATGTCCCACATTTCTTTCCTTGCTGAACTGGGGAAGAGGAAACATAGGCAAGCAAGTGTTGCCCCAGTCTATTAAATCAGGTTGCCTTGCTTCAACCTGATGGAGAAGGTAAAGTCCAATACGGCTTTGCTGGCCTCCACTGTGCCCTGGGAAGTACCCACGTTCAGAGATCTGGAAAGGCTCGCTCTGCAGAGAGGACCAGAACCCTGGCTGATCCACCACGACTCCGGTGCAGGTGGAGAGACTCTCTCCAGGAGGGGCCCAGCCACTGCTGCCTGGGCAGAGCACTGCCTGATTATTGCCTTGAAAAGAGGCAGGAGCACTTCACCAGAGTGTCGTAAGTGCCACCATGGGCACTGCCAGGACGGGGCCAGCATGGCACCACGGTTGGCCCCGGCCCTGCCAGGGCTGCCTGCCCCGGGCACATCCTGCGCCGGAGGGACACACGGGAGCAGGCTGCGACCCTGCTCCAGGCTTGCGCTTATTCCCAGTATTTACACTGGCAGCTGAAGCAGGTAACTTTATACCGTTTTGCTACTTTGTGGAAACACTGTGAGGTGACGGGCATCTGAATTTGTTGACAGCCTTGAAGGAAACAATTTAATTATGCAAACCTGAAACTGATGCCCTGGGGCACGTCCCCTCTGATGGCAGCTGCAATTCCTGCCCTGGGCATCTGCGGGCAGCTTCTGTCCCAGTCCAGCAAACACTTACTGAATGCTTAATATTACACAAGTGAGGAATGCTTGCAAAGCCAATGGGATAGCCAGCGGGATAGCCAACATTCATGCGTACAATCAAATGTGGAATTTGGGTCTGAGCACTTTGTCATATTCTTGGCCTGTGTTAAAAAAAAAAAAAAGAAAACCCACAAATCACATTTAAACTAGCAGAATGATTTATTAAGAAAAAACACTGATGGATTTTTGAAGTACTGAAAGGGTTGAAATAGTCTGAATAAAATAAAAATTGACACAAATTTTTACCACAACGCAAAAGGAACTTGAACTATTCTAATAAGAGTTTGCTTTAATGTTCATGCATGTCTTCACATCCTGCTTTTGGCAATGGCCAGAAAAGAACTACCGAAACACTGTGAGAAAAGCTGTTCTCGTGTTATTTCTGGCCCTGCTGTAATGCATGAAATCAGGACATCTCATGAGAGAGACTGATATTCAAGATTTTCAGTCTATTTTGCAGACAAAAAAGTCTGAATATATATCTAAACTTCTGGGTTTAGTCATGGCTAGATCTCAAAGCAACAAGAAAAGTATCCCTGAGGTCACAAGTCAAATAGTCACAATACAGAAGAAAAGATAATAGTTATATTTAAGTAACTTGGAAGAAAAAAAAAAACCCGCAAAGCCAATTTTCACTTGACATGCTAAGGTGGATGGCTCTTTATTCTCAAAATAACCTTTTAATGCCATTGGGGAATTTCTGAAGCTTATTCATAGGGTGGATGGGGGTTATGATTAAGCATAAAGTGCTTGCAGACACCAGCGAGTGTTGTAGGACTGCTACCCTGTATGTGTGTGGCTCTAATCTGCCTAAAAACCATTTTTGATAAACACCTTCAGGATCCAAAGAAACGAGGGCTTCATGAACTATATGGTTTCTGGTGCCCCTGCCAACTCTGAATAAATACCCTGTGTGTGTAGCCAAGGTCTTGGAGAATTATTTCCTGAAAACTACTTTAGAACCAGAAGGAATTAATGAAGATGTGCCAGCTATTTCCTTCGCTGGCTGGCACGCCTCAGCCTCACCAATAACAAATAGTAACAGTTTGTACATGAGTTATGCTGCTGCACCTCGTGTTCTGCGCCCTGCAGAGCCCATCTCTTCTGTACACAAGGAGGAAAACACAGGCAGAGCATGAGTTTGTTGCCTCTCCTTGGGTAGAGGACGGCAATAACTATGAGAGACAAACTGCATTTTGACTCTTTGGCTTTAGCCTCTACTAGAGTAGCATTTGTGTGTTTTAAAACTATTTACAGAGCTTTAACTTCAGTTCTATGAAAAAGGAGATAATACAGCAATGAGCAGCGGTTAAACAGATTAATATGATCTAATCTTCTTGGATAAATATTTTTATTTATTATTATTGGAAACTTTAAGAAATCTTCTAAGTCATTAGGGATTTATAAATTATCAATTATGTCAAAGCTAGAGCAACTAGGGAGATGTTTTTCTATGACTGCAAGCAACAAGGAAGGAGATTTTCAAACTCAGGCCAAAAACATTAATTGCAAGTCCTCTTCAGAAAATCTTTCTGCAATCCTATTTTATCCTCCAACTTTCTCAGGCTTCTGCTGCAGGAAACCAACCCGCTACCGGGTGACTCCCAAGCCAAGCTGGAGAGACTGGGATCCCAAGTCCTGGAGGGAGCTCTCCCCGGGTGGCTCCGGGTGCCTGACCTCGTACAGCTTTTGTAGAAACTGGCATTAACTTTGAGCGTTTCCTTCGAGATACAAAATCCCCTCAATTGCATCCGTGTTGCCAAGGCAACATGCTTCGATTCTGCCTGTCCTCTCCAGGATCTGACATCTACCAGAGGAGCTTCTAGACAGAAAATCATCGAAACCCTGACTCAACCGCACAAGGTTTTACGCTGTGCAAGCAGCCAAGAGGCTGAAGATATTTCAGAGGGTTTTTTTATGCAATAACTGGAGGGCCATCAAACTGAAGCATGTTATGACTACTTCTCCCTGTTTAAAATCCTAAAAGTCAGTCTGAATCTTGTATCCTCTCTGTCTTGTCTCCGGAAAACGCCTCAGATTTGGGGTTGAAAGTGAATACGCTCCGGGCTGACGTGTTGGGAGCTGCTACCCCGAGCGGAGCTTTGTCAGTGCAAAGGAAAGAGGAAACGTTTCTGCTGGTATTATTAACATGTCAGTAGTACTGATAGATTCCAACTGAGATCAAGCTCTCTTGTATTAGCCGTGTGCCAAGAGCAGAGTAGGAAGCAGAGAAAGGGGAGGAAGCGTTATTATTCCCATGTTACAGCTGCAGAAGAGAGGCACCGGGATTGTGCAATCCTCAAGGTCACACGAAACGGCGCGCGGCTCAAGTGGGGAACGGAGTCAGCCCCTCGCAGCCGCCCCGTCCGTCCCCACAGCCCACGCGCATCCCCCCACCTCGCCGGCATGGTTCACATTTTCGGGTATTTGGGGATGCTCGAGAGTTGGGGCTAGGTAGAGTAAGTCCCAGGGGACAGGTCCCAGGCAGATGCCACGTGAACCGTGGTGTCCCTGCGCATCACTGCACCCCCTTCGCTCACACACACATACGCACCCCCACCCCCATCTCTCCCTGCCCAGAAAAGGCAGACTTGAGCAAAAATTCCTCATGGTTTGAACCATTCTCCAGATAATTACTTAAAATCATGGACTGACCTCTATAATACTGAAGAATATTGGTGGGAAAAATATCCGACTTTATGCTTTCCAGTGGTGCTAGATGGGAAAATGGGAATAAATAGTAGAGAATTCAGTAACACAGCATATGGTGTTTACTTTTGCACAGGTGGCTGAAGAAAAATTAGAATTATAATTATTATTGTTATAAACTGTTCAACATTTATCCTTAACTTTTCAGAGCAGTGATTTCTGCAATGTGACCTGCAACCATTAATGTTAGATCCAAACAAATCCACATTCATTTTTTCAAATCTAGAGCAGACGTCAGCCACCTGAGATACTACAGCAAGTGGAACTGCATCGTTCTCTGACCAGTAAAAGCACTGAAGACATGAATTTCCTCAGAGAATATTAAATACAGGTTTTAAAACTCAGTTAAAATAAACATGGTTATGAAAAGAACAGAATATATATAACATAGTGAAATTACCAATTTTTATTATATTAATATAATACACATAATTAATAAAATCAGCCTCTTTTGGAATGTTTCAACTCCTGTTTATACAGAAACAAGGGCTCATGTCCATATTTAAGGCTTGAGCCTCTGGCTTTGTATTCCTTGGGTTTAAGTGCAAATGAGCAGCAGAGGAGGGATGGTGCAGACCAGAGCAACCCACACACCCTGACTCCACGGAGGGCAGAGAACTGACGAAACCAGGTGGGCTGGAAGAGCCACAAGTGGGGTCTTCTGTGGGGCAGACACAGATCCCACCCGGCGCCTAAGAGCATGAAATGGAGAACAGCTCACGCACGTGGATGAAGATTCATAACCAAGAGGCCTGATCTTGAGGCATCGACTCTGTCCCAGACCAAATTGCAGAGCTTCTCCTGCTAACCACGTTTCCCCCTAATTAACACGGCATTACAGAGCATTGTCATTCCCAGGAAAAGCATCTGACACCTCTCAGGAGACCTTTGGCCCTGGTGGCCACTCACTGAGCCCCAACAGAGCTGGGAAAACACAGCTCCTGCAAAGACCACAGCCCTCCTCCTCCTCCTCCCCATGTCCACTGCACACAGCAGCTGAAGTGCAGCAGAGGCCCTACGGACAGTGCTTTGTTTTACATGGCCCAGGGGATGGAAATATAAAAAATGCAATGAAAAATGGGCGTAGAACAGAGTGGTGAGAAAAAATAAAGCCCCTGAGAAGCAATCAGGAGCTTGTTTTTCAAAATACTTTGGAGGGGTTCACATGGAAGTAGAAAGAACTGGTATCTGGTCCTTCTTTGGAGATCCTGTTACATTTTTGTTTATTAATTCTTAGGACAAAACACATCAAGAAAATGCAGAACAGAACCGGGTCCTCCAGTTGCTTCCCAGATGAAACAACAGGTACGGGTTGAGTTGGTTTTTTTTTTTTTTTGGTCTGTGGTTTTTCTGGGGCCTTTGGGGACACTAACCCCAGTGCTTTTTCCAGAGTTTGAGGGTGTCACCAGGGATGCCCCCACTTCTTAGCAGAACCAGGGGACAGCACTGCCTGCTGCAGGTCCCAAAGAAATGCCTGCCCGCTCCCCACGTTTGCTAGCCCAGCTCGCTGCCTCCAGAGAGGCCCCAGTCCCCCCACGCCTGACAGCCCTGTGTCAAGCTGCATTCAGGGTTTACACATGGTTGACCGCTACCCGTGCCATGACACAACCCATGCTCTGGGTTTCATCGCTGATCTAAACTGGAAGCCAGATGACGAAATATTATGTGTCGTAGCACACAAGTCCACTCTATAACCCTACCTGTGCCCTCCATCTGCTCTTTTCTAAACACAAACTGCACACAGCCCCTCCTGTAGTTTTGGGGATGACAAGAATGGGACCTTCACACAAAGTCCTCTCCCATGTTTGTACAGAGTCTGGTGCAGTCTGTTCTGTGCAGTGTCTGTTCCACCTTTCTGTGGCATTCAGTGGCCTGCAGACAGCAGACCAGCACCCTTAATGAACAACTTTCCTGGATCTGAACGATAAAGAAACATCTGAGTTACTCTGAGTGCCACACTAGAGCTACAGTCTACAATTTTGTCTCAGTCTAGTCTTGCTGGACCTGGAAGTGAAACCAGGATTTGGTTAATGGTCATATCTGCCAGGCTTCACAATGTCCTCTTGACAACCTCCCCAACATGCTGTTGTTGCCCTCCTTGCTCCCCACAGTCTTTGGCCCGGCGGTTTGGCAGTATTACCTGCCGTGGCCCTACGAGCACCACCAGCAAAGCTGCTTTAGGGGTGATCACACATGATGTTGGTATGTTTGCTTCCTGCATACATGTTTCCATTTCAGCACATCCTCTTACCAATTCCAAACCAAATACGCATAAAGAAGAGAAATAAACACACATTTTATCTTTCAGGTGCACCTTCACTGCTGTTGAGAACCTTCCAAAGCTCATTTCTCCACAGCTATTTGTATGCAAAAAGGCCTGTAATTAGGTGGCAACTTCAGAGCCTATCTTTGCTTTCTAGCAGACCAACATAATTACCTCCCCCCTTAGATGTCATATGCCCAGGATGATGACCCCATTGCTCCCAAGGATGGCTCCCAAGGGCACCGAGCCGCCCTTGCTCTAAGCCAGGGGCTATTCTAGGCATTGGTCCTGCAAAATGTCCAAAGGGGACAATTATTCTTCCTGCCTTAGTATTAAATTTAGCAAAGCTCCATGTTACGAGATTTAACTTCACCCCTGCTTTACTTTACCCCAGTGCTTTGGGGTCTGCTGGACTGAGCAGAAAGAGCCCCTGCAAAGGCTGAGGCTCTTGAGGCACCATTTCAGCCAACTTGGTCAAGCAGGTCCATCCTTGCCTATGTTCACCCAGCGCTCACCCGGCTGCTGCCATGGATGGCAACAAGCCTCCACAGTTGCTCTCCCTTGCAAGTGTGGCTATTTTTTAGTGTAGATAACACCTCATTTTGCATAATCCTAAACAATTTCTCACCTATCCGACTTCTCCGGCCCTTCGACATACATGGCCATAGATATTTAGCCACCCAGCATGCCATAGCGCAGAGCGTACCAGGGACGTGAGGAAATTCTTTGCATTTCAAACATATATGTTTACTCTGAAGGAATCCGCAGCTGGAGGGGGGAGCTGTGAGAATGCAAGAACGCCAAGGGAACATTTGCTGAAAGCATTTAAAAAATAACCAGAGCACGAAGCAATGGACAAAAGCAACATTTTGCTGGGAGTGCAGACCAGAAACCAGGACTGCATTTAGGAGTGTAGACAGGGCTCTACCAAACTGGTTGTGGGTTTCCCCCTGCTCCTGGCCGGGGAAGGGGGAGCAGGCAGAGCAGTGCCCCAGCCCGCCCTGGTGGTGCCAGACGGGGTGTGCAGGGCGGCCGCCCACCACGGGCAGCCGGGCTGGGGCTGAGCCCCTCCGCTGGCTGTAGCGGGGTTGGCACTGGGGAGCTCCATTGCTCACAGCCTCGGGAGCAAAGTGTCCTCTCAGCCTGACAGCACCGTTGATTTTTTTCCTGGCTCCTCCAGTGAGACAGATTAGGCCTCAGAGCACCACTTCTAGGCTCTTTCTGCACGATATCCCTTGGAAAGGTGCCTTGCTGCCACTTTCTGGCATGCCAGCCCGGCCTGATGGCTGTCAGAGGCTGGGCACGTGGGCAATGGCGCTGGGAGAGGGTTGTTGCAAGGACCAGCAAGGAGGTTCCTGCAGCTCAAGCCCCAGGTGCCCCAACACCCCCTGCACCCTTGGACCCCTGTCCCACTGTGGGATGCATGGGATCCCTGGTGCTGCCATCAGCTGGCGCTGCACCATCCTCAGGGGAGCCGGCTGCAGGCCACAGTATGTGGCCAGCAGCTATTGACTTACTTTTCCGTGCATGGCTGGGTATGTAACCTTAATTAAAAACATGAAGCCCACAGTTTGTATCACATTCGCAATGTTAAACAAGCTCTGGAAATAGAAACCCTGTTTTCATTTAAGCTTTTCAACTGTGATCTAAGTAATAAAATATGGAGGGGGCGGGTGTGTGTGAGATTTACATGTGATGATTTGGGAGATCTCGCTGCTTTAGAGGCTTGTAAGGCGCCGCGGTGCCAACTGCTCCTGCCGCTGCCTCACTGCGCTTGGCAGCGCCTGCCCCGCACAGACTTTTGTTTTTTTCCAGAGCTGCTTTCCAAATGCTGATTTCTGCCCTCGGCTCTCGTTGCTGTGATTTATTCTGGGTGCGGGTGTGGGATCTGCCAGGCCCTCAGCAACCTGCTGCCCTGGCTGCCCATGCCCTGCCCGGCTCTGGGCAGGCAGGTAGGCTAGGCAGGCAGCGTGCACCCCCACCACTCCTAGGGGCCACCCATGTCCTGGAGGACAGGCACGTATCCTGCAATGCGGACAACGATCCCCGCAAGCCCATGCTCAAGTAGCACCATCATCAGAAGACACAGGGGAAGATATTGTTGCCTTCCCGGTTCCTCCTGAGCCACCACGAAGGGAATGAACGTCCATCCCACCATGGTGGGCAGGCAGGAGGGAAGGATCTTCTGAAGGCACCTGCTCTGTGCCCTGTCAGTGCATGGGCTGACCCTGCTCCTGTGGGCCTGCAGAGCCCAAAGACACCTGCTGTGCCCCATCCGTGCCTCCCCCGGCAGCTGGGGACCAGACCCTGCACCTGTTCTGCCGGAGGGGATCACCCCTGCAGTGCTGGAGGGGCTGGGAGTGGAACAGGAAGACAACAGGGCAAATATTTTATGAGGCAGCAAAGAGTTGGGATCACCTTCCGGTTTCACTGGAGTGAACAGGAGCCCTCAGGAGCTTGCTTTTGATCAAGCCTGACACTTTCTCAGCTCCTTTTGCTGTAATGTAATTATAACAATACTTCCCAGGTCATAAACAGTTCAGCTGGGCATGGCAATAATTGGAACGGGGTGTTTTGCAGCAAGCCCCTAATAAGCACGTTAGCACAGAGGCATTTGTCCCACGGTGTCCCCGTATGCCCCCCCTTCCCCTCCAGCTGTTTCTGAGTGCTCTGCCCAGGGCACGTACTGTGGGGGAGTCTCAAACAGGGCTTTTCCCAAAGGCCCGTGGAAGCGCAGGGTGCAAGGGCTGTGCACAAGTGCTCCTGTCGTCATTTACGCCTGTTTCTAGCCTTTGTTTTCTTTGCCGGGGACTGGCAGTGAGATGTTCCTGGGGGTTTTTACCACCCTGGGGACAGCGATTTTTCTCTCCGAACGACAGGGTGCCTTCAGCACATTGCCCTTCCCCAACCTCCCTCCTGGTTCCCTTCAGCAAATTGCAACTGGGCCGCCGATCCCCGACGCCAGGGTGCTCCTCTTCCAGAGAGCCCCTTCCCCAGCGCGTGTGGCTGTGTGACGTCGCAGAGAGCGGCCGTGACGTCACGCGCCCGTGACGGAGGGGCTCAGGGAGGGGGGTAGGTCGCAGAAAACACCCCACGGCGGGGCGGAAAAGGTGCGGCAGAGCCCGGGAGGGGGACGCGGGGGTGCCCGGGGACAGGAGCCGCCGCCGTGCCCCGCCGCCGACGGAGCGGCCGCTTCCGCAGCAGGTACCTGCCCCCGCCGCGGCTCCGGAGCCGGGAAGGCGACGGCCGCCAGCCCGCCTGTCCCCGCCGCTCCAGCGCCAGGGGCCGCGAAGAACCGCGTACACCCTCCGCGGTGGCCTCTCCGGCCCGGGAGGACGGGACGGGGCCAGGGTGGCGGAGAGGGGAAGGGACAAAGGCGGTAGCGGCTCTGCAGAGTCAGGTCCTTTGGGGTCACGCTTGCGGGGACAAGAACAGGGACAAGGAGCCCACGGGGTGCCGTGGAGGGCGCGGGGGGAGCGCGCCGCGCACGTCCCGCCGGGCCCGCGGGAGCAGACGGCTGTTCCCCGCTCACCCGCGGCGGTCAAGTAACGTCTGAATTACATCCTTGTAAATATTGACTGTGGCCATCTTCTTCGTCTCTGCGCACAGTAACCGAAATGTTAAGCCCGGCGGAGCCGGGGCCGGGCTGGCTGCCCCTCAGGGCGGCGGGGGATGCGGGGGTGTGGAGCGGCGGGTCCGGGGGGGCCGGGACACATCCGTGGGAGCGGGCCGGGGGCATCCGCAGACCTCGCCGGCCACTGAGGATCGCCTCTCCCGGGGAGCGCGCCGGCCGCGCCGAGGATGCTAAACGGAGCGGGCTGTCTCCCGGCTTGGGTTGCGGTCTAATTTATAGTCCTTGTAAGGGAAGGGGGGGACACACGAGGAGACGGAGAAGGGTGGGGGGAGATGTTTCCCGGTCCGGCTTCATTAAATGCCGGCGTTAATGATCGGCGCGGGGCTGCGGCTGTCAGCACGGCCGCCGCCGCGCCCGCTGTGCCCCGCGCCCCCGACGGGGGACTTTTCCGCAGGTAGCGTGACCCTCGCCGTGTCCTCAGTCGCCTTCCCCGAGGGACCTCCCTGTGCACACCGGGGACTGCCCAGCCGTGCACTGCCGTCCCCTCGGCTGCCCCTCGCCGGGCTCCTACCGCCCCTCCACGCACCGCCCCCCGACGCCGCGCTGCCCGGGCGGGGCCCGTGCCCTTGCCGGGGCTGCCGGGGTCCCCTCGCCGGCGGTGCCTACCCCCTCGGGGCATGGGGAACGGCGGTCCCGACAGCGTGAGTGGCTGCGCGGCGGCTGTGCCTCCCGGCGCCGGCTCTGCGCATTTGGTGGTCGTTAAAAACAATTTGTTTCCCTCCCCGTTTGGGGAGGGGGAAGGGGAAAATCATTCCGGGGAAGGGGAGGGGAGGGGAAGGGAAAGGGGGAAAAAAAAAAGGAAAGAGTGTGTGTGTGTGAGAGAGGGCGAGAGCAAGCGAGAGAGAACCACCAAACCCAACAGAAAACCCGCGCTCCGAACTATTGCGACACGGAGCGAGGAGCGCGGCGGAGGCTGGCGGCGAGGTGCGAGCGGGAGCGGGCCGGGCCGTGGGAGCGGGCCGGGCCGAGGGGACCGTGGGAGCGGGCCGGGCCGCGGGAGCGGACCGGGCTTGGGTGGGGGGGCCGTGGGAGCGGGCCGGGCCGTGGGAGGGGCGGGCTGACCCCCTCCCTCCCCCGCCCCCCCCCCCCCCTCCCGTGGGTGGGCAGGCGGCGCCCGGTGCCTCCGCGCTGCCCCCCCCCCTCGCCGGTCGCGCCGGGCGGGTCTCGGCCGTTCGTCGCGGCTGCCCGGTGACCGCTGCCGCCTCCCCGCAGCGCAGAGCGAGCCCCCGCACCTCGGAGCCGGCGGCCAGCCCGACGGCGGCCCCCAGCCCCCCCACCATGAACACCATCGTCTTCAGCAAGCTCAGCGGCCAGGTGCTTTTCGAGGAGGACGCCAAGGAGCGGGAGCGGAGCGGCCGGCCCTACGTGGGGGTGGTGGAGGGGCCGCACCACGCCGAGGTGCTGCTCCCCGACAGCCCGTCCATCAAGGAGAGCCTCAGCCTGCGCAACCGGCGGACGGGGTATGCCGTGCGCTCGTCGCCGCGCCGCGCACCGGCTCCGCGGGGCGGCCCTGCCGCGTAGCCGGTTTGGGGTTGCGAGATGGGTTTCTGGAGGAGTCCTCCCCCGCGGCCCCGGGTCCGTACTCTCTGGGACAGCTACGGTGGGAAATTCCGGTAATAGATGATGCAGAGGCGTCCGATTGGGCTGGAATGTGGCAGACAGAGCGCTCCTGTCCTGCGGTGTTTGACCTCCCCCTTCTCTGCCTCCAAACAAAAACAAACCGGGGAAACCGGGGCTCGTCCGGTTTGGTCGCGCGCTTCATGTAATTAACTCCCCCCCAAAAAAAAACAGAGGCGCAAGGCGGAACGTGTGAAACCTGCGGGACGGGGCGGCCGCGGGGCCGGTCCCCGCCGGCGGGGCCGGGGCAGTCGGTCTGCGGCCGGGGCTGAGGCGGACGGTCACTGCGCGGTCCCCGGCGCTCGTTCCTCCGTCCCGGCTGGTTTGCAGCGCGCTGAGCGAGCGGACGGGAAGGAGCTGCGTTGCCGGTGTATTCACCGGGATGGGATTTAAAACGGACTAGGTCGCTCCCAGTCAAGGCTGATGTTAAAATCGTTTTGGTAAAAAGGCAGCTGAGGCTGAGCCGTCTGCGGCTGATTATTTTATAATTTTTTTTTGGTGCTGGAACAGGTGAAATAGGAGGTGATGAGGGGACGTGTTAGATCCGGCGGGTTGTCGGCCGCAGCTCGAGGGGTTGAACTGGCGAGCGCGGACGAGGGATTTCGGATCAGCTTTATAAAGTAAAGACTAAGGAGCACAGTCAGGAGGCACTGAAACCGAGAAATGCCGAGGAGCTGTTTTTACTGCCGAATTTCCACCTTAAAGATTGCATCAGCTCGTACTTTTAGCGGCGGTGCCGGTTGGTAGGATGCAGGTTGTGTTTCACCGGCATGTTATTAGCAGCCGATCGCGGCGGAGCTGGGTGGCCGAGGGAGCGCCGCACGACGCGGCCCGGCCCCGGCCCGGCCCCGGCCCGGCTCGGCTTGTCGCGGCTCGGCCCCTCACGGCCCGGCCCCGCACGGCGCCGTGGCGCCCCCTGCAGCCGCCGCCGGGAGCCGCCGCCGCCCGGAGCCTCCGCGCAGCGCTGCCCGCCGGCCCCAGCTCGCCTCTGGGTTTTCCTTCCGATTCCCCGGTTTTGTTTTTTTTTTTTTTTCCCACTCTCTTTTTATTGTCGACCGTCTGTTACAAACAAACACCTTTTCCTTTTTCTTTTTTCCTTTTTTTATTTAAACGGGAGTTGCGTTTCATTCCCCTCGGTTTCACCTTTTCCCCCGGCAGGCGTGGGGCTCTGGGGGCTGCTTCGCGTCGCTGCCGGCGGCGTTGGGGAGCGGTATGCCTGCCACCCCCCCCAAGGAGCACTCCCGCTCCGAGCGGGGAAATGACCCTGGAGGTGCTCGATGCCGCGGGTTTCCATGAATATAACGGGCAAATAAATTCGGGCGGGGGGCAGGCTCGGTTGGCCCCGGGGGCGGCCCGCACCGCGCTGGGGTGCGCGGCCGTGCCCGTGCCCCTCTGTAAACAGACCAACCACACGCCTGGCAGATGACGAGCACCGAAAGCCTGGGGAAACTCAAAAACCCCGCACAGGCGAAGCCCTGACCCCGCTGAAATCCCCGCGGTGGAGTCGCCCGGGCCCGCAGCATCATCGCGGCCAGCGCCCGGGGTGGGCGAAGCCGGCGCCGAGCCCTCCCCTTTCGGTCCGATCCCCCACGACCGGGGCGTTCGGGGGAGCTGCGGGCGTCGCCTTCTCCTCAGCCACCGGCCCGGGGCGAGGGTTGCTGCCGTGGAAAGTCCCCGAGCACCCCGCGGGGACGGGTCTCGGCTCCCCCGGGGAAGGGACAGACCCTGGCAGGGCGCGCTTCGGGGTCGGGGCACCCCCCACCTTGAGCGGGCTCCCCCCGGGCAGGGCGCTCCGCGGGCGGGTGCGCATCCCTGCGCGCATCCCGCACCTGCGGGGGAGGCCGCACAGAGGGGCTCGGTGCAGTGCCCGGGGCCGGGCGGGTGCCCGCCGCCCCGGCCGCTGTCCTGAGCGCCCCTTCTCCGCGGCAGGGCGCGGCAGAGCGGCGGGAAGGTGCGGCACAAGCGGCAGGCGCTGCAGGACATGGCGCGGCCGCTCAAGCAGTGGCTCTACAAGCACCGCGACAACCCCTACCCCACCAAGACCGAGAAGATCCTGCTGGCCCTCGGCTCCCAGATGACCCTGGTGCAGGTAAGGGACCCCTCCACCCCCACCTCCGGCGGCTGCTCTGGGGAGTTTCACGGGCGGGAGGGACGGGTCAGACGGATCAGCCGAACCCGCCCCCGTGAGCTGAGCATCAGGGAGGCATCCGTGCAGGCAGAAAGGCCGAGGGTCCTGTGCTCATCCTTCCCTCCGCCCCCTCTAGGACCCCTCCTCCAGCAGGATTCTATCCCCCAAACAGGAATTCCCACAGGACTCTATTCCCCAAACAGGAATTCCCACCTCTGTGCGATCCTGGCCAGGGAAGTGCGAAAGGCAATCGGCAAAAGGTGTGTGCTTTCCCTGCGAGGAAGAGAGGCCTTCTGCCTTTAATCTCATTCATAAATACAGCAGAAATATTTTTGCTTAGTCGTTAAAAATCTTCAGGGGGAAAAAAAATCAGTAATGGGGGATTTCAGCAGAGAATATGAATTGTTGAGGAAGTTGTAGGGAGCTACTCTCCCCTTTTGAAAATGGGCTAGAATGGAAACAGTTGCATTGTTCTGATAATAATTATCACCTGTTGCACGGATGTTTGAGTTACCATCCCCACTGTGTGCAGCGTCTCAGCCTGCAGGGACTGTGTTTCACAGTCTTGCAGGAATTATCATTATAGTGTAATTAGACAAGGGGAGTAATTGGTTTGCTCTCAGGTACAACTCCCCTGAAATGACTGGCAGTTGTGTTGCAGTGAGAGGTATAAAGTTGGCTGCAAATGTTTATAAATCTTAGTTCTTTGTTCTGTTTGCCATCTGGCACTCTGTTGAAATATGTGGTTAAATGCTATCGGTTGCTGAGTGATGCTATCTCAGGTCTGGATGCTGCAAAGATTTATGCATTGTGAATAATCTAATTTCCTGACTGGGAGCTACTGCTAGGTGCATAAAATGAAACACATGTGTTTGCAGGATCGGGTCCTCAGCGCTCTGCCTAACGCATTATGTGTCACTTTGCAAAGAACATGAAAATATCAAAATAACATGAAGTATTAGAAGAAGAAGGTGGTAATTCGGCGTTATTGAGTACTCCTTCAAAAAGGCCAGTGCTATGAACTTCAATCCTAGTAACAGCAAAATGGGAAACTTCTACACTTTAGTACCTCTCTGTGAAACTACTGCTCTAGAAAAAACACTATAGCCTTGACAAAAATAATATTAATGTCTCAGAAAATGCCAGTTATAACTGGAAGATATAGTTAAAACAACTTTTCTTGCTTTTAAAAAATATACATGAAAGGTTTGCTCAGACTTTTAAAAATAGGATTACATAAACGCTATCCATTCAATGCCACGATTCAATAGGAGTAGTTTATTGGACTTTGGTGTTTAGAATATTCCTGTATTTTTACATGAGATTTAAAACATACATCCAGAATACACGTTGGGAGACATTCACATTAATGACATCTTGAGGAGTTCTCCTGTTCTTTTATAAATGCCATGGAATGAACAGACAAGGGGAAAAAATGGTGGGTTTTTGCAGTATTTCTCTTGTGGCAGCTTTAATAAATCCCGATGGGGATACGCTGTGTTAGCCTCTGTAAAAGCATCAAGTGAGCCATGGCCACTACTCCACAGAGTTTTATGATCTACGTAAGGTGTAGAATAAAATTAAAAAGAACCACGGAGGGCTACGTTTATCTCTGTTAGACCCCCATGCCTCTGGTGGATTTAAGCTGAAGCTGAATTTGACTGGCCTTATTTCTATGAACTGTAATATTTGAAAGAGCTGTGCAGAGCAGCACATCTATCTCCATTTACAGAAGCACACCATCAAAAAGAGACCCCAGATGTTTCTTCCATCATTTGGGTGCAATGCTCTTTTAATCCAGGAATACGATAGCATCTGTACGAGAGGTAAATACATATGTCTGGCACCAGCAGCAATTCCTCAGCCTGGAAGAACAAAACAACGCACGCCCTACATCTATTTTTCAGATGCCCAGAAAGAACAAGACTGTAATCCAGATCAAAATTCTTGTTCTCTGAGAGAGAGAGAGGGCCAGGCTCTGATCTCAGTCACGCTGGGTACCTCTGAAATCATTTCCCCAAAGGCTGTGCTCTTTCAGGAGAGTGGTATAACCAAGAGCAGGCTCAGGACTGGGCTTCGGTACTTCTGTCCCAGAGGGGCACTTTGCAAATGCATCAGCCAGGGGCTCTTGTGATTGCTTTTCTAATCTAGTAACACCAGACACCGCTGGAGAACCAGGGATCGGTGTATGATGTTTATTCCGGGTAACATGCCCTCACGTTCACTGACCTGTCTCATATTTCCCACTCTTCTTCCATTTCTCGGTGCTGTCCCGCGGTGTTTGCTCTTGGTGGGAACGTACGCTTGCCCCCACAGCTTTCCGCTCCTGTGGAGGCTGTTGTCTGCTGACAGCTGTTACCTCATCCCAGCATCCCTCATGTGCTGACGCCTTGTCGTTGGAAGCCCTAGGGAAGACAAAAGATACTGTTGAAAATCTCTTTTATTTTCCGCCAAAATGCCATTTAGGGAATGAACGGTTGCGGTTTTTTGGTTTTCACTTGACTGCTACCCTTAGAAAAGGTCGTCAGCAGCTGCCTGGAAGATGATGTTGGTGACAGTAATATTGGCAATATAGCTTTAACTCTTCTCCATGTGCTTTTCTTTCATCTAATGACCCTTATTCCATCTATCCAAAGGAGCTTTTGCAGGAACATGGCATATATAAAACCGATCCTTCTGTGAGACAAGGAGGCGTCCAACCCTGTTTTCTACTGTTATTTTTAGGACAGTATCTGCATGTCAGATCTTCCACAATTTTATTTTCATTAGTTTTTCTGCCACTTGGTTGATTTTAACTGAATTTGTTCTACCTCACTATTACTTTGAGTTAACCCCCTGTTCCTGGGTGCAGTGGGACAGCAAGGGGGCTGTTCCAGCTGTGTCCAACTGTACTGCAGAAGGAAAGTCAGACTCTTTCAAGGAGGTAGGATTTCGCAGGAATCATAAATCATCTTGTTTCTGAATAAGCAGTAGCAAAACCTGGGGCAAATTCTGGGCTGACTTATTCCTGAGCAGGCCAACAAGGTCTTCAGGAGTCCTCAAGGCAAATGTTATTGCAGCTTTCAGTCCAACAATCCAAAGTTTTCTACTTTCCCAACTGCCAAAGCAGGAAACCAAAAAAGCAATATAGTTTGAAAAGGCATTTTATGTTTTACTCCAATTAGATTCCAATTCAGAATCCAATAATTTGTCCTATTAATATGCTATTAATATGCTACCTTTTCATTTGTATTATTACCACAGTGCTTGATTTATTTTATTTTAAATTTCAGGTTAGATGTTCTTGTGAAATAAAAAAGAAAAATGGCTGTATATTCCTTCCAGAAAGAAATATGAATGGCCGTATTGTTGAAAAGAAGTTTTTTGCAATACTAGGATTAATATATTGGTCATGTGTTGCTATGGATTTAATAGTATTCAGATTTATAAAGGCATATCTGGATTACTGGAGGAGGAGGATCACTTGATTTCTGTTCCCTTTCCGAAACTTTGGCAACTCTTATGCAGTGAAGCAGAACAAATTACAATAAAATTGAAGAGTCTCCTCAGAAGTAAAGCCAGAGAGTCAATATTTCATGATGCTGATATAAGTACCTGATGCTCTTTGGGAATGACTGAGCTGCTGTAAAATATGAATGCTGGAAAGCACGTCTATTATCCTTCTCCTTGGGTTTTGTCTTTTTACTTCTTGAAGAACTGCATGATTGTTACCTTACAAGAATAGTGAGTTCCATCATGCATTTTTTTCAAGATACTTTGTTCTTTGTGAGGTTTCTGGGACAAAGATTTTCCTACTGGCTTTATGTAAATAATTATTTTTATTATTTTTGGAGGTCACAGTAATGTAACTTGGGACCATGCTAAAGGGTGGCCGGCTTTTGGCAGCTTTGGTGGTTTCTTTTTGGAATAGCTTAAGTCAAGTGTGGTGCAAAGAGGTACTCGTAGTGTGAGTGGGACCTACAGCAGTAGGCATGCCGCTTTTTAAAGACCACATTTGGGGGCTGGTTGAAATTACTGACAAAACTGTCCTTGGCTTTAAAGGAGCGAGGGAAAGCCTGTAATAACCCAGGCGGTGGCTGGAGTTCAGGGTGAGCTGGTATAGCCTGTGGCCATGCAGCCTCTTCCAGTCCACACACATGGAGGTTGTCCATGACTGAAGAGTAGGAGAGATGTTGAATCTCTTGATGTTTTAGGGATCAGGATTTTCCAGCAATATACAGAAGTGACCAAGAGCAGGAAGGCACCCTGAGATACCACACCACAGATCTAGCCTAAAAATCTCTTAAGTGACCTTGTAATTGCATTTGGGGTAAGAGTTTCTGGAGTGAGCTCGCTGCTTTGTGCTTTGGCTTAAAGCTCCTCTTGTAAATGCTGACTTCAGGTTCTTTCATAATGATCAAATACTACTATTTCCTCCTCTCATAGCAGAAGACTTAAAATATGACTCATCTTTTCATATTGATATGCAGAAAGCAAAGCGCTGGCATGGGAAGAATGAGCCCAAAATAGACCAAGAGTACCATGCAAAAATCACTCCTGCTAAATTTAATTGCTTTTATGTATGAGTCACGCTAATACTACCCTATCTTTCTCTTCTGTACGTGGCACTTCACTGATGAAATATTTCAATATGTAATGAAATAATGAACCTCTTTCTGGTGAGATGTTGGAAAGCTGTCAGTTTTGTGAGACGCTGCAGTAGCTGCTGTAATATTCAGTGGGACCCTGGATCGATCCATCTCTATTGTTACGTACTGGATTTTGGATTTATACTAAATCATGCAGCAGCCAGGTGACTGCTGCTTCAGCTGAGCAGTCTGGAGAGAGTTTGTTAACAGCGTTAGAAAGTGGATGGATTCCAGCCCACCCTTTCTGGTTTGCTGTAATGATTGCTGTGTCAATATGATGAATATAAACAAGTAGCCTTGGAAGAGAATGAAAATTACTTACTCTTCTGTGCCAGCTACAGTTTTGGTCTTCTAACCTGTCATAGTAAACTACATGGTTTGTAAAGTTATGTGTTTGGCATCTGAGTGCTGATCCAGGGCTCACTGTATTTTCGGTGGAACCCTGTTTCATGTAAACATGATTTTGAGTAAAATCAAAGTGACAGGCTTAAGGCACCACTGCTAAGTTCTGGGTGGGACTCTGAACCAAAGATTGGTTTTTCCTTTAAGCAGATAGTGTTTATTTTTCCTGTAATCACCCTAGAAGAGATGATCAGTCCAGAATAATTAGCCAAATACTTGTGTGCAATTTATACAACCTTAGCTACAATAGACAGATGACAAAACTAGGGCCAAAATCCAACACTGAGGTCTACAGTTTGGCTCTCTAGGAGGTAGGGTAGCATGTATTGATAAAACATGTGTTAAACTCCTTTGCAGGTTAACATAAATTAAATGATATGATCATTCCCAGATCAGAATATGACTGCAGTAATCTCGGCTTCCTCTGTGCACTTTCACAGCACAAAGATGTGAGCAGGGCTATAGACTCTCCTGACATTCTTTACATTCTCCTTTGCAAGTAAAGCTACTCTGCCTCCTCCTTGTCAAAATACACTCATTCCTGCAAGGAGTAAACAGCATTTTTAAGACCCGATTTATCATTAAATAAATATTGTTAGAGTGTAGGTAGCTTGCCTCTGCTCTTGCTCGTAGTAAGGTTATGGTCAGGTCATTCTGTCAGTATCAGTATTTCCTATTTTATGTATTTTTAATGTGCAGTAGAATCAAGGCCAGCATTTTCTCAGGTACGCTTTCATGCAAAGACGCTGCAAGTACGTGCATCCCATTTGATGATTTGGTTAGAACTGCTGGCACAGAAGACTACACCATGCCCTTTTGCTCCTTTTGGACCTAAAGCAGTGGTCAAATCCTTGTGTTTGAGCCTGACTTTGTGGTGACCCTGTATGGTAGAGGGATACTACTGTGTATCTATTTTGCAATGTCATACTCTAGAAAACGCTCTGCAGCTGAGAAGGAAGACAAGGCAGTCTCTTGCTTAGCAGTCGCTGTGTGAGGAATCTGCATCCTCACGGCTTTTTAGGGTTTCCATAATAGAAAGGGTTCATAAAAGCTGCCGCTCTGTAGAGCAGATAGTTGATTTCCGCAGTGACTCAAAGCAGGTTATATTCTGTGTAAGACTTTTTTGGTACCCACTTGCTGTCAGGGTACTGATGAGGCACGAGGGAAAAATTGGGCTTTTATATAACCAAATCCAGAATGGGTTTTTCTGTTCAACAGCCTTATTGTAGCCTACGTAAATGTCAAAGGCAAATTACCGAACATTAGCTATTCTTTTTAATTTAGGATGTTAGTAACATATCAAAGGTTTGTATTGAAAGTTCAGGGCATTATCTCTAAAAAAAAAAAAAAGAAAGATGAATATCAAATGAGTATTTTGGGACACCTTCATTAAAACCTTGTTAATAATGAGGGTTTACTAACACTTGGGAAGGGTGGAAAGCCTGAACCCGCCTTCTAGTCTGAGGTTCCTGCTCTGCTTGGTGATAGTTTCATTGACTCCTGTTTGTGTTTCCCTTATTTGCCATTTTCTTAGGCATACATAAAGCTTATGAAAACTCTATGGGTTGTTTATTTGTGTTGTTTTCAAGAGAAACTAAAACATTCATTTGTATACAGGTATCAAACTGGTTTGCCAATGCAAGACGTCGCCTGAAGAATACTGTCAGGCAACCAGATCTTAGCTGGGCTTTACGAATAAAACTGTACAACAAATATGTTCAAGGAAATGCTGAACGACTCAGCGTGAGCAGCGATGACTCATGCTCTGAAGGTTTGTTGATGTTCTTTTGATCAATTTTAAACCGATTGAAAAAGGTTTAGAAAGTTATTGGATCCCCTAAGTTAGCTCTGATTTCTCACAAACTGCCCTCAGTGGATCCGCCTTTACTTTTTGTGAATTAGGTGCCATTTTTGGCTCCCGACTACTCTGCAGCCTTGCAAAGTGGGATTGTGTAGGTTAATCGGGGTGACAGTCTGCTCGCATGTTATGTGCCTGTTTCATATGGCATCATTATTAGAAAGTCAATTGTCCATTCATTAGATTCTACAAGCCTGTTGCTTTAATCTGCATTAAAGGAAAAAAATTGATTGCATTTGTTGGTTTAAGGAAATGAAAAATCTCTTGACTTTCATTGATGGAGGGGCTACCGCAATATCATATCGTTAACAAGAGAATCTGATTAACGAGAGAATCCGATTATATTCAGTGGGGCTTATTATATGGTAAACTGACTATTACTGTATTTATTTTATGTATTTTACCAGCAAACATTTTCCTTAAAAGGTGCACTGAAATTCTCTTTCTTATCCAAATGAAAAAAGGTAGGATTTTTAAAAATAGCACCCTATAGTTTTTAATAGAACATTTGTATTAATTATGTCTGTGGGTGCTTTTTTCACTCAGTTGTGACATGGAGATACACTGACAGGAACAAAGGCTGCAGAACATTGTCAGACATGTGTAGGTGAATCTTTAGAAGAATATGTTTCAATTTGTAATCAGTTTCCATTCTCTTTGTTCCAATTTCAGTTTGTACTCACATTTCTTTGGTTTGTACTTCCCTTTAAAAGATTGGTTGCAGGACAATGAAAAGAGTACAGCTTAAGCAAATACACTTAAATATGACATAGTACTCAGAAGAAGCAAATTTCAAGTTATGATAGCAAGAACTCAGCTTATTCACCCAGATTTTAAAGTGTTTTTCATTGACTTAGGGCACTTCTCAGTTTTTTTCTACCTGTCTTGTGTTGCTCATGAACAAATCAGACCCAGACACTGTTTTCTACAGTTAATTAACTTGGAATAGCTGGAACATCTGAGAACGCTGGGAACTACTGTGAGCAATGTGTGAACAGAAGAAAATGAAAATAATTTTCTAATGCTGAAGTCTAAAAGTCTTTTGTGTAGTTTTAGTTACAGCAATTTAAAACATGTAGAGAAAGCCTCTTGTTAAATATTAGGTATTTGATGCATTACTGTGTCTTTCCTCCTTTGTTTTCAGATGGAGAAAATCCTCCAAGAAACCATATGAATGAAGGGGGATATAACAAACCAGTTCATCACACTGTGATTAAAACTGAAAATTCAGTAATAAAAACAGGAGTGAGACCAGAAACAAGTGCCAGTGAGGATTACGTGTCACCCCCCAAATACAAAAGCAGCTTATTGAATCGTTACCTAAATGACTCATTGAGACATGTCATGGCTACTAATGCGGCTATGATGGAAAAAACAAGGCAAAGGAATCACTCTGGTTCATTTAGTTCCAATGAATTTGAGGAGGAATTGGTGTCTCCGTCATCGTCAGAGACAGAAGGCAATTTTGTCTACCGGACAGGTAAGGGATTCTTTCTGCATCATTTCTATCTAACACAGCTGGCTTTGGTGGATGGTGTCACCTGGAATGAGTGTCACCTGATGGTGCCTTTTATGAGACTGGGTAACTCCTGTCCATCCTCTCAGATGAGGGTGGATGACTCCTGTCCGTCCTCTCGTATGAGAGGGGGTCGCTCCTGTCCATCCCTTCATTCACTGGAGAAGTTCTATCAACAGTATTGAATTTAAATGCTGTTATTGACAACTAATGAAGCTGCTTTGCTTTTTGAACGGAGCTATGGGTCTGATTCTTGAAATGCCACTTATAGGCCAGTTTTGTCAGCACTAAGACAAGCCTAAAGAAGGATAAAATTCTTGGGCATTCTGTTGCAATAAGGGAGGACTAAAGGGCTGAAGTATTCCATGGCTCCATCTAGAAGAAAGAGGAGGGCTTTGAAATTTCAAGGTGGCTGTTTGTGCACTTACCTGAGCTATATGCCCCCCAATGGAGTGCACATGAACATCTTCCCCTGTTGTACAGCATTTGTTCTGTCTTCATAGAGCCTCCTCCAGTGCGTGGCCCTTTGGTGCTCATGCATCTCTTAGGAATAAGTGGATTAGTTTAGAGCAATTTCTGCATCACTCTCCAGGCGCAGCGCACTGAACTAAGGGGCCACAGACTCAGCCATTAAATATCTTGGCTTAATGTTTTTTTTTTTTGAAGGATTACATATAGTGTATTATTTTAATGTTATCAATAAAAATACAAAAGCATGATTTATATCATCCGCTGTGTTACCAGCCAGAAGGTGGCACGTGGGACTGCCTGGTTCGTGCCAGTAAATTGTTGTAAACCCGGGCAAGATCAGGACCTGCTCAGGTCCCTGTGGGGCAGGGATTGCTGGAAGGCTCCTCTGGTGAAGCTTGTTCTGTATTTCTTTGGGGATGTAAGGCAAAGGTGGTTGCTGTGCCCTCATCTTCGAAAAAAATGAAGTCTTGCATCCCAATCTCTGGAGGTCTCCCCCAGCGTCTCAGGTTTTCCACCCATTGCAGTGGCACTTCATGTTGTCCCAGTGCCTTTCTCATGGGTTATTCTGCCAGGGTCCGCCCTGCGGGCAGCATCGCTTTTTGGGATGGATGAAAATTGATGAAAAGTACTGGAGGACTTTGCACTAAAAGTAATACAGATTTAGATGTTGTACTTGGTTCCCCTTGGCTTTCCCGGCAGGCAGGTTTGGGTGCCCCTCGCCTTTGCATCCTCTCACGTTTGCAGCCTTCGCTCTCGCCTTCCTGGCCTGTTTCGTGTGATGGGGCCACAAGGGTTTCAGGAGGCTGTATGTTCTAGTGGGGGTAGGAGGACCTTGGTGCATGCAGGTTGTCAGGGGATGACCAAGGTGGGAGTGGGGACCCCGTAGATAAATGGGATCTCATGGGGAGCAAGAATAGCGCGTGCACAATGAGTAAGTTTCAAAATTAACTCTCTCTGTTCATTTAGCTGCCTTTTTCTTCAACATACCAAATGCATTTGGTCCGCATTATGGGCGTATCGTCTGCCAAGTTTTATTTTTAAGTGAAAAGTTACTCAAGAACAGATGCATCAGCTCAGATATGTAAACTTCTGCTTTTCTGTACTTTTATACCATAACTTAAAAATGGACACAATGACTTTTTAAAAATTGTAACAAATTTGCTACTGGATTAAGCTCTTCTTGCCAAGTTTAAAGTTGCACTGAAAAATATGGTCTTTAATGAGAAGGCTGAGACAGGCATGCTGTAACTGTGTGAGTTCACAAGCTGGGCTGGAATGACTAAAACCCAGTATATTTGTCCTTAAAGTTCATAATTGACATTCCTGGAACTCGTCTTGACATCGTAGTTAAGTCAGTTCTTAAGTATCTTTGTTAACATTTTGAAGTGCTATGGCCTTTGCTGAGACCAGCAGCTCTCAGGGTATAGTTTTATTCTTTTTACGTTTCCAAAGCAGAGAAGCAGTAGCAAGCTGATAGAAAGAAAAACATCATCTGCACACAACATATTATTTGGCATATCCTTCTTATATATGCATGCAGGTTCAGGAAAAAACAGGTAAAAATAGACTTTTTTCAGCTACAATATTACAGTCCCATTAATGATTTTCTGATGATGTTATAACATGCAGAAATTGAGCCCTTCATTAACAAAGCAGATATTTTTAAGTTATCATCCATTCATGAAATCTATTTACAAATACATGAAATTATCCAAATTATTTTTAGATAGGAAGAGATAAATAAGAATGTTTATTTTTTTATGTCTTTTCTCTGTAATTTAAATACCTGCGATGTCAGTTCTCGGTGCAGTCATGTAGCAAACCTGTATCTCTGTTCTCAAAAATAGCTGCAATCCATTTTGGTTAAGCAAAATACCAGGGTATGTCTGACTGCACCACTCATACCTTCCTGAAAGCAGCAAGTGTATTTTTAAGTGAGATATCACCACTTACAGAGTGCCCCGCTGCAATTTTTTTGTTATGTGAAACAGCTAATTTTTAACACAAAAGGGTTGAAGCAGAATTGTGAAGTCCCTACTAGATGTTTTAGTTCTTATGTAGACATTTCGAGTAGTATTTCAAAAAGCACAGAGTGAGAAACTGGTGGACATTTTAGTTTTGAGAAACATTTGGCAAGGTTGCTGTGCTCCTAAGAGCAGGCAGTCGTTGGTGTTGAAGCAAAATTCTTTATGGTGCTTCCCTGGAAAAGCAACTTTTTGTGAGTAGAAAGCTTACTCACTGCATCTGGTTCGTGTTCTGGGCCAGTTCCTGATTTCAGGTACATCCGTGTGTCACGAGCAGCTCCTCTCGCAGGGTGCCCAGGTCACTGTGGCCACGTGCGTCTCAACAGCCTGTGCCGAATTAACGGGGCAGGAACGCAGCGCCCAGTGACAAAAACAAGAAATTGCAGTTTAAAGTTTATAAGGAAAACGGGTTGTACAGTTTCCCATTTCGGTCATTAACATGCTTATAAACACGGGACCATATGCTGCTCTAGCTTCAGGCAACTGGGAAATCCCGTGTAAAGATCGAGGACAGGCTGTACAACCGACTGGCGGCCGTGCTTTGTCCCCCTGCACGAGTACTGCGAGCTCCTGGGGAGCAGCTTTAGTGCTGGGGTGGCAGCAGCAGACCCCGGTCCCGGGTCCCTCGTGGGTACGGTGCCCGCGCTGCTCCGTCCTGCTCCGGGAGCCGGGGAGCTGCTGCATGAGGCAGGACGGACGGACGGACGGCACGGGAAGGACGGAGCAGCCGGGAGAGCGTGCAACCCTACTCGGGTACGTCCCATGTGTGAGCGTTTCTGTCCTAAGACAATATGCTTATGTATATAACGGAACATACGCGAATGTGTTCGCTTAAGGCTGAAAATTTCAGTTCGGATGAATCCTAGTGCAGGTATAATACATAAATATATATAATTGGTCAAATATGTGTCTTAACCTTGGTCAAATATGTGTCTTAACCTGACCACGGAAAGGCTTGGTTCAGTGTTTTTGTTTAGTTAAAAGTCCATGTTGGAGAACAAGTTTTCATTAACTCCTTGGCATGCTGTCATTCACAGCAGGTTCTCTGTGTGACAGCAATAACTAAAACCAGACTTGCCTATCTGTATTTGTTGTACAAACACACGCAGAAACAACAGTCCGACTGCAATGAGCACTCCAGAAATCTACAAGGAAAAGATCCAATAACGTTTACAGTGAAGCTGGAAGTAAATCTAAAGCGGCAATGTCAGTCTTTGGTTTACGGATCACTAAAAAGCTGACTTTTTCTGTAATCACGCTGCAGTGCTCTGCGAGTACCCCATCGTCGATCACCTGCGGGAACAAAATGTTCTGCGTCGTTATAGCGCAAGGAAATGAAAAATCCCAACTTTCTGGGATATCGCTGTCTGGTGAGCCGCATTTGGTGAGCGAAAGCAAAAGTTAAAATGAGAGAAAGAGGGATGAAATGGCAGAACAGGGAGTTTTCTAACTCCTCTGTAGGCAGATTTTCATTGATTTCACTTTATATGTTACTTAGCACAGTAGAAAAGCCAGAACAAATAAAAATAGTGAGGAAACTAAAGACTTGCAGGCCTGGAAAGGAGGGTGGCTTTTAAAGAAACCCTCCTGAATGACTGGCTGATTTTTGAAGATGTTTGATCTCTATTTTTAGACATTTATACTCAGGAGTGTGCTCTGTTTCTGATGTTTTCATTACTACTGCCTTTTTCTTTCCTCTCGCCTTCCTTCCTTTCTTTCATTTGGATCCTGCAAAGTTTGTGATTTATAAAGCACGATCCTGGGTCGTTTATTGCAGTACGCTGAGCACCTCTGATGAGACCCTCAGCACGCCGCGGGATCAGGCCCACATTCATATAGAGCACTTAAATGTAAGGGTATAGCCATGCCCAGAAGTGCTATAGTGAGACACACGCGAGCTGCAGAACGGTGCTGTGATTTTGTGTGGTCCTTGCCAACTTTTCCTCACAATTCAACATTTTTAGAAATTAACATGTAATTTAAAAATGAGCTATAAAATTTAAAAGCATAATATGAACACAATGGAACCTGTTTTCAGAAACAGCTCGAGGGACCCGCAAAAACCGCTAGTACCAGCGACTTTTGCAAGTTTGATCTAAACGGTGCTGGAGACCTTGGGGATACTTTAAAATAAATGGTAACCTGGGAGAGCTGAAGGAGGTCCTTGTTGCAGATTCTAATGTCATCCAGAAGTGAAATGGAAAAGGGGGAATGTCAAGTACAGTATTAAATGCACACAGCAGCATAACTGCAATTGAAGGTTACACAGTTAAGATCATATTTCTGCAGGAATTTTATTATTACATGACCTGATTCGACAACACTGAAATAGCATGGAATTGAGAATTGAGGAGAGGATTGCGTTTAATTTGCTGTTCTGTTGTTTTTTCTAAAGAAAGATTAAAAGGAAACGGCTTTACTGCAGGGACAGCGTCAGGTTTAATATACCAGATGTGATAGCCCAAACTTGAGAATTTTAAAGATCCTGCCCGCTCCCTGCTACTTAAGTTGGTTATTCACTTTTTGCATTTCTTTCCATTTAAACAGCAAAAATCGAATAAGCTGGTTTTTAATTCCCTTTAGTTTCTCAGTATTTGATCTGTGCAGAGAACGGGTCAGGATTATTTCCACGTGAAAACAGTGCTTCATCAAAACTGATTCCTTTTTTTGTGGAAAGGGAGCAGTCTCAACCTCTCTGAGGTGGGGGAACGGAGGAGGAGAGCGCTGGGTGGGCTAGGAGCATCGACGGGGCTGGGGGCAGAGCACCCTCTCAAAATCCTGGGCACCCAGGGGCTGGCAGTGGACAGGGGAGAGCTTTGCCTGGAGCCAGCCCCACCGGGAGGGACGCGGCGTTCCTGGCAGTTTTAGCCTTTCTGAGCCATTTCTCTCCGCTCCCTGCTTTTAATGGTCAGTTTTGTGGGAAAAGAGAGTGCTTGTTTTCTCACAGGTGCTGGGTGCAAACACTGTGCATCCTTGTTTTATCTGTTTGTTTTCAGATGCAAATGGATGTGAATGTTTCGGGCGCTTTTTTTTTTGCCTTCTTTTTTAAACCAAAATAGTAAAGATTCTGGAGATTGGGCTATGTGCGAGTCAGATGTACTTGTTCATGGGTATAGCAGCATGTTCGTGGGTATAATTGCCACGGAGACCCCACGGAGCAGAGGAGGCGCGTGTGCACCTCTGCTGGTTTTGCTTCTGTTGATGTCATGGCAAATTTTCCACGTACTTCAGTAAAAACTAGCTTGAGCCAGTTGCTTGGCCGCAGAGGGTTTTATTCAAGTCAGCTTGCTTCAGGGCAGCACGTCTCGGGACTCCTGACAGCTTTATCATTGCAGAGAATGAGATGTTCTTGCATGAATGATTTGAAATGGAAAAGATGACAACATCTGACCAAAAAAATCAGAGAGACCAAAAAAAAATCAGGGGATCAGCCATGTTTCCATGGCCACAGGTTGCTGCTGCCCGTGCCGGTACAGCAGCCCGCCTCTGTTTCTCCGAGACCATTAAAATTTCCCCAATGCAAATATTTGCAGCAGCAGCCAAAAAAGCAGCAGACCCCTGCGCTTGCCCAAGACCTTTCTCAGACACAGCAGGAAAAATGTATGGTGCTGTCACTGATCGCTAACAACTATATATTTTAATACTCCTCTTCAGAGTTAGCCAATGCTCCAGGCCTCAGCAAGGGCTGTTCCCTGGCAAGCCTCGGGCCTCATTCATTTAGCGAAGGTGTGTGTTCAAAGAGAAAGAAATATTTATCCCCATTTTTCCCATTGTTCAAAATGTCTTCAGAATTATGCTTGGTCTTAAAAACCTGGGGCCAGCCCAAATGCGAATGTTTCAGGAAATTATGTGGATGGAAAAGCACATGGTCATAAATCAGACTGTTTTCCAGCTTTAGCTGTAGACTGCATGGCTAGTAATGAATATAATAGGGAAATTAGTAAGAAAATTAGCAGTTAATTTAAGGAGTATTTAAAGAGTGTGTGAAACTACAGCTTGGGAAAACTGATTTAGTGGAATGGATGTGATTCCTTCTCCCCTGCCACTGCCTGAGCAGGATTTTCCCCGCTAGCCAAATTTCTGTGCAGATCTCTTACTGCAGAAATGCTGGGCTTCCATGCTGCCTTGCAGCGCATCAGCTGGCCTGGCTTTTGCACCGATTCAGGGCATCCTCAGCCTTGCAAACACCAATGACCGCCGTGAGCGGTCATGTGCCTTGCAAAGGGGAGCACGACTCAAACGAGGGAGACAGAGCGGGGTTCAGGGGGAGATAACGAGATGAGATAAAGGGGGAATGCACCAGCTGGAGTGGAGCAGCAGGAAGCCCTGGGCGCTGCAGCCAGGGACGGAGCGGTGCAGCATCGGTCAGGGGATGTAGGCCAATGAACATGAAAAATATGGCACGATTTTAAACAGAAAAGAGAAGAAGAGCGCTTGCAAAGACAGAAACACAGAGATGTGTGCTGTCACCCCATCAGGAGTGGCTTTGAAATCACGCACTTAACTTTATATATCAGTGTTTGGAAAGTGCTTTTGAGTGCAAAGCCATGGCTGGAGGCAGATCACCCCAGTGCTGGGCTGCGAGCAAGGCTTGCTCAGGCTCTGACGCCAAAATGTGCCTGTTCTGCTCCTCAAGGCTCACGTGGGTCTCCAGCTGGCTCTGCCCCTGCACCAAGACATCTGCCCGTAGCACCTGCATGGAGAAGAAAGAGAAATTACGGGGACAAAAACCTTCCTTTTTGCCCAGTGAATTACTTTTACATATGAAATCTATCATCTCCTTCACGAGTAACCGCTGTCTTCAGTGGCATTTATTAGCACAGTAATCTCTGTGCAGTGCAGCAGTGTGCCCAGGAGGGGACGGGGTGCAGGAAAGTCGGGCGCAGGTGGGACAGGGTGGTGGCAGGAAGGGGGACGAGGGCTGGGCTTTTCATATTCTGGGGCAGTAAATTTAAAGGAATGGCGAGCCCATAAAAGTTTCACTTCTTTCTGGAAAAATATCTGAATTGAAACTTCATACCTGGCGTGGGGTTCCTGCGTGTCCCAGCCTCCTTCTGCTGCTGGGGAGAAATAACGCGACTTTGGGTAACATCCTTGTAGCGTGGACCGTCCCCCGCGCAGTGTTACAGTGCTGCTGTTCATGTTGCTGTAGTTAAGGCTGTATCTGTGTTTCCATTAGAACCCTTTTAATCTGCAAATTTATGACCCAGCTGTAAAAATTCAGTCCAGACTGAAACTTGGCATGGGCAGCGTTCGTTCTCCCATCTGTGGAAGGGATTTAAGCAGGTACATCCCAGTAATAACCCTCTGAGTTAGGCTTGTAAATTTGGAGCATGATGACTGCTGAATAAAACTGAGAGCTTCTCAGTAGTCCCGGAGTTTCAAATATTTTACACCCGTGGTGAGACTAGTGGAAAGCAGTTTGTTTGCATTCAGTCATATAGCTGTAAATAAAGAAAATGTTTTGGGTTTTTCTGTGTTTGCTTACATGCACAAGCATATGCCTTTTCCTTACCATGGCAGTATTTTGATGTGGGTGGCAAACACACGAAACTCTGCAGGGTCTTACTCCAAAGCAGGGTTTGATCACTCCCAGGTGTAGCATAAGAAATTGTATTCACGCTGGTGCAAACAGTAGAATTTATCTATTGATTGTAATAGAAAAAAAATCGGGAAATAAAAAGACCAGATTGTTTTCTTTTGAGTGGGATTTTTGATTGGATTCTTCTTAAAATATCTTCAAAACTGATTCAGCATTGAACTGCGAAATTAGCTTTATTCACCGTTACTTCCTCCCATTTTAATTTTCTTTTCTAAAAAGCTACACACCGACCGTCCCTTACCAGATAGACTAGTGATCTTATCTGATCCAGCAAATCCTATTTCCCTTTGCAGGTTTGTGGTTTTTGAAAGTCATTCTGTAACTTAAAAAAACTCCTTTATGTGTTTAACTGAAATTTTTTAGGTCATTTGTCCATAATGTGAATACCAGAAACATAATGATGAAAGCAGTTTAGCGAGACCAGACTTCTGATCTTCCATGTGTATTCACAGAGAAGCTTTTGGGAGGGTTTTGGCACAATTTGAGAAGTGGATTGAAGGGATCTCTACGTGGGCTAATGTTAAGCTGGGGATGACTTTATACCCGTCCACTCGGAAAACTTCTTGACTGTATTCGGAAAAGGCAGGGAACCTATGGGTATTGTTTGTGAATGAGAGTTTTGCCATCCTGATGGAGGAAGGGGAGCGCTCATAAAAACACCGGATCCAGAAAAACGTCCCTCATCTTCATCTGTAGAGTTAAATTTATAATTATCCAAAACCAGAAAAGCAGAGTTGGATTCAGTTTTATTTAATCCACTTCACCCCAAACTTAAAAATTCGGGTATGAGATACAAGGGGTAGACGTGGAAATTATCAGTGATCACTAAAGACCATTTGAGGTCTTTTATGCCGTATGGCATTAAATTGGCATCAGATAGCCACTTCAGATCTATTAAAGGAGAAATATGTCCTAACAGTCAAAGCACGCAGAAGGCTTGTATAATATAAGTGAGTTTTATGTGAGCTACAAAAAAAAAGGAGCAGAAGTTTAAAGCAGGAAAGTAAGTTGGAGAAGTAAACTGCATTGTAGAAAATCTGGAAAAAGTAAAAACAATTCAAACAGAAAGAGATCAGATAAACAGCTAGAGCTGGAACAGCTGAAAAGAAACACACAAAAATAGGTAAAGCAAAATTCCAATGAGCCATGAAATGTGTTTTCCTTAATTTTTCACAGTGGCCTTGAAACCTGATGTTGGAGACTCTATCTCAGTTCTTTCACTGATGGCCAGAAGTTGAGGTTAGGATGACCAGATCGTTTGGTATGGCACTGACATTTCAAGTTAACAGGGATTGCCAAGACTCTCAGTTATGACACTAAAATATACCGCTATTTCTAGGGCCAATTTTCAGTCCCTCCCTCATGCCTCCACATTGATTTAGGCAACAGATGCGTGAAAAGCAAAGCAACATTCAAAATAATCCCTTAGCTGAAGCTGGGGGAAGGCTGGCTAGTGGTCTGTAGCCAAAATTCCTTAAATGTTACAATGTTTTACATTTCTAAATGTAAAAACTTTCTTTCCAATGTGAGGTACCAGCCAAATGTCTTAGTTACGGTATCTCAGAGTAAAAACTGGCATGTGGCCTTGTGGTCATTTGTGGGTATTGACAGATTTACACCATCGAAGATCAAGTTAAATGTTGTCGGTTTCTCCATCTCCCCTTTACTTCGTCAGGCTTTTTTTTTTTTTTTTTCTCTCAGTTACTATTTGTCAACTTAAATCCAGTTTGCTGGAAAAATGAAGGCTCTTCACGACCTGGCTCTTCAGGAGTGAATTGCCTCAAATTCTTTCTGCTAGCCAAGGTATTTTGTAATGCATTGCAAAACAGCAGCAGGATTGCTCTGCTTGCACTAGATGTACTTTGTGGGCTAGACACTGTGGGCAGTTTTAATGAGATCTTGGTGTGCTGGAGAATTTGTCTTGCCCGTTGACTTCATGGAGACTTTCATCCCAGGTCCCTGCTCTAGTAATTGCTATTCCCACCCCAAGGAGTGGGTTCTGGCTTTGCCCCGTTATGGGCTAAGCCGTGGGGAGCCTGGACCAGCGGAGCTGGTATGCAAATTCCACGGTCTGCTCCTGGCTGTTTGTGACAGCTTTGCCCAGGAGAGGTGGTGGGTTGCCTGTTCCATGGACACGCTAAAATTCATGGTCCTGCCTTTCTCCCTCTCATGCTGTTTCGCTGGTGTCGCTGTTGGTTACTGCATCGCTAATTCATTTCCCCTGGATCCTCTTCAAATAGGGGCTTCCTCCAGAAGGCAACGGCCTCTGTTCCTTTATCAGGGAAAGCGCTGGGTGGCTGTAGCACTGTTTGCGCCAGCAGCGAAAGCAGTAAGAGCCCAGTATAACCTGTGAGACTAATGGCAGCTGGGGCAAGCTGATGGTGATGGGCGAAGCTGGGGCCCTTCCCTCTCCGCAATATTCCTAATTATTGAATCTCAGTAGTACTGGATGTTGAGAGACACTTTTTGGGGAGAACCCAAAAAAGCTGTCCTGCTCCAGCCAGCTCCAGAGACTGTAGTGGTGTTTGTAAACCATACAGTCTTTCATAGACACACACGTATATTTCCTCAGTGCTCGATTACGATGATGTCTGTGGTATTCAGGCCTGCTGCTTTTTGCTGTACTTGCTCCTCCAGCTGAGAGCAGTGCAGTAGTTCACCGTGGCAGTGAACTTTGCAAAGACAGAGGAAAAGAGGCTCCTGACTGTGTATTCCACAGATGATGAGATCTCTCCCTTTCAAATCCTGTACCGCACTGAGGTGCTTACTCCAGCTTGCCCCGCAAAGCCCAAAATCCATATTCATGAAGGTCAGCAGAGAAGACGGGGCTGACCTGCAGGTATTAATCCCTGTGATCCTTTGTTTTATGGAAAGGCTTTTTTTTTGCTGGCTAAACCGAAGTAAAGAAATGCTTGTTTAAACATTCTAAATTAATAAAAATGGCAGGCGTCTTTGTAAGCCTGTTTAACTTTTGGTACTGTCTCGCAGTATTTCTGATGCTGTTTGCATTCCTTGTCTAATGAGACTGTGAGTGGTAATAATTTCTCCTGGCTACAAGTGCACATAAGCATTAATTTGTGTTTGTTACATTTGCTGTGGATCTATATAGAGAAGACATCATTAATATTTCTTATTCCTCTCTACCTCATTCAAGTCCTAGGTTCATACCGCTGGTTCTCTGCCTTCTTATTTCAAAGGGGCCTAATAATTACATCTGATGTCCGTCTCAAAGTGCCTTTAGCTTCACCTGATAATCGATGGACAGGCACTCAGATGTTTTCAAACCAAGCCTTTGGAAGTGCTTTATGTTTGACAAAGCAGAAATCCAGTGTGCCAAGATCTGCTCTGGTTTTTGAGTGTTTTGGCCCCAAAGCACGCTACATGGTTTGACACACAATGTTCATGTATTTGCAAAACTTTCCAAACTTAATTTGGTGAACTCCAGCTGCTTTCAGTGGGATCTTTGCTCGCAGATCAAAGACTGTGACCCTCAGAGAATGTAAGTGCTCATATTTGGGTACTGCTTTTCCTTCATTCCTTGCACAAAATAGGAAAAATAAAGGCTGTGTTCAGCCCCATGGTACTGCTGCCCTTGCTGAGGTTTGAGGAGCTCTTGTCATCTCTCTGCGGGTGTCGTGGTTGCTCAGAGACACCCGTTCCCTGCCCAGAGCAGCAGCAACACCCACCCCGATGTGAGCCCACCAAACCCCTCTTCTACCTTATGGCCTTACCTTCTTTCTACCCCACCCCAACAGCATCCAGGCAGCAACTCCGTGTTCCCCCAGGACCAAAAATCCTTTAACGGGCAGTGTGGGACATGGCTCTGCTGGGGCAAACTCTACTTGAGTTGCTGGCCCCTGCCCACCCTTACCCATGGAGGGGCCGTGTACCACCACACACCACCTCCTGTGTACGAAAAACCATCCCGCAGCCCCGGCTGGGAATGGGAGGTCTCGGTAAAAAGCCAGGTCTGGGTGAGCTGGGCGAAGGGCAGCAGAGGAGGGTCGGAGCAAGGTGTGTCTGAAGGTGGTAGTGGGGAGAGGTGGGTTTGCACTGCCCCTCGGGCTTATCCGGTGACAGGGCTCACCTTCGTCCTTGGCGAGCTCTGCTCCATCCGAGGATTTTGCTCCCTTGGCCCCTGTGTATCTTTACAGCTGGATTATGGGTTTAGGAAAGTCAAATGCCCTGAGACCACAGATACAGGGTAACTGTTTATAGAGGAGAGGAGGAGGGCAAAAATCAACAAATTCCTGTGATATATTGTATGTCATCTGTACGTGACACTCCAAGACCTTCAAATGCTTAAACTAAAGACCTAAATATAATTTAGTTAGTAAAAATATACCTTAGTTATAATAAAATGATAATAGTGGAACTTGGCAACAGAGCAGCTAATAAATACTACGCTTTTGAAATGTGCCTGGGATCCAAGTACATACTCTTTTACTGTGTAGTTAAAGCATGTGGCAGGACATGCTAGACCAAGATTTTCTTTTTGTCTTTCCAGTGGAAAACTAAAGTTCTTTGTTTAAGTGAAGCCCGTTGGGAATTTTTCTTAAGTAAAACAAGGAGCTAAAGAATTCCATTCCCTTTTGCCAACTTTTTTCCTCCTTCAAGCCAAATTATCGATTAATGGGGCATTAAATATCAAATACTGCCTAGTTATATTCATACCCTTTTTTATTTAAGCTCCTTCAATGCTTTCTTATTGGTGCTTCAAACACAGCTGAATTAAAAGATGAGATACTTTATTGGGAAAAGACTACCCATTGTAAACCTTTTTTGCCTTATAATGGTCAGTAATCTGAAAGTCACTAAATTTGCATACTTAACCCTATTTCTGGTTTTTTGAAAGAAAAAAATATCCGTACTCCTTTAAGATCTTCTTCTTCCCGAGCTTCATTCTTTGCCTTCTTCATTAGCTGTCTCCATTTCGGTACCCTATCGTTTTGCCAGCAGAGCAGCCAAGTGAATGCTTGACCATATTTTTGTCTGGCTCTAGCGAAACCGTGATCTGACAATAGAATACTTTTCTCTGGGTTTTCCTTCTTTCCCCGGGGAACCATACTTCAAGGGCAACCTGCTTGTCCAGCATATGAACATGTGGAAAATCCACTGCTATGCACTAATGATTTTCAGATGGGCAATTGTTGCTGAAAATCATCCCAAGAGCAGCAGCTTCTCTATTGTAGCACCTAACCACTTTGGGATCGCATTGCTCGTAGCTGATCTGGAATAAACCCTTTGCATTTATGTGTAAGGTGGTGACATGTGCTGCATCACACATGTAGTAGCAAAATTCAGGGGGAAAGGAGGTAAAAGTTACAGTTGTGGTTCTTTTTTGGCCATTGCAACGCGCATCAAAATCTGACACTTATTTTAGCTTGAAAACATAAATGTAGGAAAAAGTCGAGCTATGCCAAAGATCCACGACAGCAAGGCAGAAGCACCCTAAATATTGTCCACAAATTAATCGCTTTCAAACTTTTGTTTTAAATATTTACAAGGAGACTTATCACATGCTGTGAGAGAGAAGAACGGGTTTTAAATTTTGAATAATTTCTATTACCGTTCTTCTCAGAACTGCATTCTTTTTAAACAACTTTCGCTTTTAATCTGTAATTAAAGCCAAAGTTTTCTTTAAATTTTAAAAGCTTGTCCTTGGACTAAAATAACATGGAACATTTTTAAACATTGATCCAAGCTGCTGTAGATACATTTTATTTCAACCACAGAGCCTGCAGTTGGATTCCTGGCTTTGCCAGATCGGCTACGACTTGGGAGTGTGGCAGTAATGACTCTGGAGTCCTGGATGCTGCGCTACCAGCGAGGAGGGTTGTTTTTCTGGAGTTGTTCCTCCCTTTGGGCCTTATTCATGAATGACTTAATCTCTGCGTATGATCAAATGTCGTGCAAGTTACTCTGCACAGAAAAAAATCAAGGAATGCTGCTCTTCCCCGCGTTCCTTACATGGAATTGCTGTGCCTGCCCAGCAAGCAGTTGGAGAGCGGTAAGGGTGGGAAGCGAGCAGCAGCAAAAACACACATAAAAAACCACCAGAAGCAATATAAAAAGAGGGAGACGAAGAAAACAGAGAAAACTCTGAAGGACTGGATGTGCAAGTTGGATTGGGCCGTGCGTAGACAGCTCTAGCTTGCCCAGGCAGCACCAGCTGGAGGGGGGAGCCGGGCTTTTGACTGGGGGGTGTTACAGGGGCAATACATTCACCGTGAAAAACAAAAGTGTTCCCCGGTATTTTCTCTGGAGCGTTGGCCATAAAGCTGATTTCTAGTGCATGTTTCTATTAGCTAGTTTTGTCTTGGAAAGCAAGCGTTTGCTGTTTTGATGGGCAGATCTCAAGAAGTTCAGGGAATCAATGCTTCTTAGTCTTTTTATCCTCTTGACCTAATTGCTTGTGTGGTGTTATTCTGTCCTTTCACAGGATGTTAAACCACTTCAATTGAAGCCAAGACAGAGATTTTCATTAGTTGTGATATTAATTACATGATGCATGCCATACAGGGAACTTTTCTTGTGATGTTTTGATATTTTCTTAGAGATCCAGCAGAATACGGGGGATGAAGCGGCACATGACTGTCTCCACAGTTTTACAGACCTCTTCCTAATTCTTTTAAGTTCCAGCAAAATTTTAGCTTATGTTAGGTGCTGTTCTCAGTTACAAGTGAAGAAAGGACTCATATTATCTGGGTTGTTTTTCTCATCACCAACACCCTGCGGCCTCTGCAAGAAATTCTGTCTGTCTCTCCGTGCCCTGGTGTGGGGACGGATTGCTATAGCAGGACTCCCACGCCAAACAGAGACTAGTGGCAAATGGGGAATAACTTGATTCAGGTGCTGAACTCCTCCAGCTGTCAATGGAAGCTACACTTGTTTGTCCAGGCCAGTGACTGGAATAGTCATTTACCTCTTTTTGAGACACTTTCCATCCCTTCAGTACCGACAATGGACTTAAAAGATGTACCTTGCCTTTCAGGCAGGTTATGGCTGGAGTAGCATTTTAGCTCTAGGAGGCAAAGGAGAGAACAAAGGATGGGGATAAGGGGAAAAGGAAAACTCACAGCCAGGAAATAAATAAATAAGTGCAGGTGGAAAAATAAAGGACAGAACCTTTAAAGACTGTAGAGAGAGGAGAGTGCTGAGAGAGGGCGAGGAAAGGGGAATGCAGAATTGAGGACAAGAACAAAAAAGAAGAGGAAAGGGGAGAACGATGGAGGGGAAGGAAGAGGAAAGAAGGATCAAAGGGATGAAGGTAAGAAGAGAAAATACTGGGGAAGCAGATACGATGGAAATACTGGTAGGAATCTGGAGTGTAACTGGGAGGGGCTCTAGAATAAATTAGGGAAGCATAGGAGATGTTAGCATTTTTGACAATTCAAAATGAGAAGTTTGACATTGTTCCCTTTCAAAGTGTTTGACAAACAAGAATAGATAAACATTCAAGATATATATTTTACCACTCTTCTTGGAAGGCACCTTTGAGTCTAATTACTATATCTTGGCTTTTTTTTTCCATGTTACACAGGCTAAGAGCAAATAAACTTCCAGAAAAGGGTATGACCTTGCTTAGAATACAAAGCAAATTAGTGCAAACTGTTGCTCACAACTCAGGGAAAAAACAGAACTTAGTCTGAGACTGGGGCACACTCTAGTTCTGGTGGCAGTGGTGGTGGGGTGTTTGTGTGTCTGTTTTGTGTGTGTGTGTGTGTGGTTATTAATTTCTGAGTTTCTTGGTGCATCCACAATCCCTGACTAAGCTGGACACAAAAGTATAGAAGAGGTTTCATACTTTGACTTAATCATACCCAACCCAGAGTTCGGCGAATCCCACCAAGACCTATTTTGAAAACTACCTAGTTTTCAGGCTGCTGTAAGATGGTTTGGCCAAATGTGGAGGCTTCTGTGACCCAGTGCTCCTGAAAGTTTGAACTTCTCCCAGGTCTGCCCCGTTCTGTACATTTTGCAGATCAGAGCTCCCATTTGAAAGTTCTTCAAGTCATCATCTGTAAGTTGCAGGCAGACAATCTTCTTAAGCTATTGCATAGTTGGCTGAGGACAATGTCTTTGTGCTCCTCTGAGGTGATCATCGGTCAGTAGCATAGAAAGGACATCACCTGGGATGGACCAATAGTCTGATCCTCAATGGCAAATCATGCATTCCTATATAGTTCATGACATATATGAACCTAAAATATGTCATGCCAGATCAGATTATACGTATAATTTTCAAGTTCAACAAAAGGTTTTGTTTCTTTTTCCCCCATCATTTTTTAAAGAAACAGAGTTTATCTGAATTAAAAACATGATTGGTGATGACGAGTGGGTGGTTCTGTTTACCCTGCCACATTATATAGTACCACTTTTACTCCTTGTTTGGATAGCAGTCACAAGACCCAGATATCAAGCTGTGAAAGTATTTTTCTTGCAGCAGCCTTTCTTTTTTTGGCAGGCAGTGGCTTTGGAGATGCCTCGCATTTTGTCATGTGATTGGACTGCTGATGAGGTTTCTGTGCTGCCTCATTTTCTTGGATTCCATCTGAATTAACTCTTCTTTGGGTCACTATTGTTAGCACACTTCTGAATGAGCGGGGTTTTGCATCATGGTGTAATGAGCTCCTAATACTTAGTCTCTGTAAGAAAACAGACCGTAAAGAAGGAATTTGCTGCATTTGTTCCACGTGACAGAAATCTGTTTTCTGTACCTCCAGCTGTCCACATCGAAAACACATTCCTTCTTCACAGTAATATTCCTTCCCGAAACAAGGGAAAATGAGGGGAAATTACTAGTATATAATCGTTCCATCTAAAAACATTCAGTTTAGTCTTGTAAACACATAAACTAGTTCTTTGTAAACAAATATCTTAATTTTCTTTAAACTGAATATTTAGATGTCAAAGATAGAGAAGCTGGATATGTCAAACACATATGGTTCCTATTGCATCAGCGGCTTTCTTAATTTTGGTATTCTAATTGAAAAGACATTTTTGAAATCATGCTAACTTTACAGAAACTAATCTGTCTGACCCTCTGCCTGGTCTAGGTTTGATTCTTCCATCTATCACCATACTCAGGAAACATTACTTAAAGGGGGGCTACAGGAAAGAAGGGGAGGGACTCTTTATCAGGAAACGTAGTGATAGGACAAGAGGTAACAGTTTTAAACAGAAAGAGGGTAGATTTAGATTAGATATTAGGAAGAAATTCTTTACTGTGAGGGTGGCGAGGCACTGGCACAGGTTGCCCAAAGAACTTGTGGATGCCCCATCCCTGGAAGTGTTCAAGGCCAGGCTGGATGGGGCTTTGAGCAGCCTGGTCTAGTGGGAGGTGTCCCTGCCCACAGCAGGGGATTGGAACTGGATGATTTTTAAGGTCCTTTCCAACCTAAACTGTTCTATGATTCTATGAACATCTTCCACTTCAAATGTACAGCAGTAGTTATATCCCTCATGGACTTTGAATTGCCCTGGATACTTCCCAGTGCTTGACGTGGAAGCACTTTTTGGGGTGGTTGATGTTGGGGAGCTGACAGGGGCTTCAAGGGACAGCATTAGGAACTGGGAAGGCATGGGAGTAGGGACTATAATTTATTCATAAGTTTTTACCTTATTCCTGAATAATTTATAACACAAAATGCCTTAGACTAAGTAATATCTTTAACTGGACAAAATTTCTATCCACATCAGAGAAATACCGCAGGTCTGCTTTAAAATATAAGCTATTTTGTAAGTGTTGTGAAACAACTACCCGCCTTGGATAAGGCAAAATTTCAGTTTGGCATCCAATATGTATTCATTTTTCGTTCTACAAGTAATAGGCAGAAAACTATTAAGTTTACGTCTGAAATAGGTACATTTGAAATAGAAAACACGTTTGTATTTCAGGCGCTGCCGTTAGGTTTTCTGCCAGCGTGGGCTTTAGCTGCAGGTGCATGCTCTGCAGCGAGCTGAGCAGTAGACGCCTGCTGGCAGGTTGCGATGGGGTGGGATGTCTTGTGCAGCTGAGGTAGAGCCCCCTCTCCAGCAGCACAGGTGCTGGGCTCTGACCTGCTGCAGCGAGTGCACCAGATGTGCCACTGGCTTTGGTCTTAATTATGTATAAATCCACCTTGTCCAAGCATACAGAATATTTAACAATAAATTGCCTTTTTTAATACACTAACGTGTACAATATAAAGTCCACAAAGGTCACACAGGTCAATTTATTTATTAAATGGAAATACTTGGGTCCAAAAAACATTATGAATCATTTTGGTGTTTTAACTTCAGGATGCAGAGTAAATTATTCCAAAAATAATGGTAGCCAAATGTCATTCCCTCCAAGCGTTTGTGTAATATCTATTTATCTGTGGGCAGATGACTGCTATGTATAATCAGAGGCAGACTTTTGTCAAATTGAGACTAAGTAAACACAGCTGAACACAAGCAAGTTGGACTACAACTTTTTTGAGTTTTGCCAGCACTGTTATGACCTTGAAAATCAGCGTTTCTTCAGAGCAATCTGCTTTCAATATGGGAGAACTTTTAGTGTTTCAAATTAACAAGTGTTGATTAGAATTTTTTTCTGTTTTCTTTTTTCTTTTTTTGTTTTCCAAATAAATGAAAAGTGTGCATTTGCCCAAAGGACAGCATCCTTTCTGCTGCTTAGAAAGTAGGAATGTTTTGTAAAGGAACATTTCTTGCACGTATCAATAAGAACAAGAACAACAGTTAGAGCTGTAAACTCATCTGAGGTTTCATTATTTAATCAGACAAAATTTTCTACTCTTTCCTTGCAATATAAATGCTTTTTTTTTAAATGTGCCATGCAAGTAAACGTAGCATTTAGGCAGATTTTAAACCACTATGTATATAGACACTGTTTTCATTGTTCTTGAAAAAGTAGTACTTTCATTTATACATATTGCCCATTTTTCTACAACTTTGTGTCCTGCTAAACATTTTCTACAGGTCCTATTTTTCTCTGTGACACAAAAAGAAACAAGTCTGATTTTATTGACAAACAGGAGTACAATTTAAACCTTAGTTTTGCTATGCAAATTTTCTTCTTTTACATTACCAATCATTTAAGCAGAAAGCATTTTGCTCTCTTGATTTTAAAGGCCACAGCATTTGGTCGAGGAGGCTTTGGACAGAAGTCAGATAGGAGTCTTGCTCAAAAATCTGTCTTTCAGTAATTACAGCAAATGAGTCTCATCCATTGCCAATATCTCTGTTTCAAGGCACTTCTTTTGAAGGGATATTTTTTCATTTTAAATGCTGTATACAAACCAGCTTACACACCAGATTCAGGGGTAGGACACATGTGCACAGCATTGTGGCCAGGGGAAACTTTCCCAAAGTCCTTGTGCCCTGTATCCACAAGTCATACTTCCCAATCTGCTTTTTTGGGGGTAGAAATTACCCTTTTCAAATTTCTAACAAATTCTTACAGCAATAATAGTTTAATGCCAGCAGCCAAGCATACACAGCACCTTGTACTTGATGGGTTGCTACGGTATGGCTTTGACTTTGCAAGTCAAGTGCCATTCCAGCAGGTAGTCTTGGGTGTTTCTTGAAAGAACCGCAGCAGAAGTCTCTTCTTGCTTCAGTTTTTTCTCTTCCTCTGTCATTGTAGCAAAAATAAGATGAGGATGCAGTTGGAAATGGGGGGAGATGGAAGAGGAAGAAGATGATAGAAAAGAGGACAACATGGCTAAGCAGCTTTTTTAATTGAGAATTGCAAACAGTTGATATGCCTATACATTTCTTACATTTCTTTATGTTCCTATACTTTGTTCTCTGTACCGAAATGCAGATTTCAGAAAAAAAGCAGGAGATACTGCTCCCAGGCCTTGGTGAGCAATGCTGCTTCTTAATATTAACCAAAATCATCTGGAAAAGGCCTTGATGACAGGGGGTTTAGATACTTTGTTGTTTTCTCTGGGCAGCTCCTCCTTGGAGGCTAAGGGTACAGACACTCAAAGTGTCATCATCCTGGTTCTTATTCTGGGATTTCTGCATCACCACAAAGGCTAATGAGGCTTGTAAAAATAAAACCAGAGTGTGCCAGGTGTCACCTAAGCCCATGGAGTGGGCCTCTGCGTGTTTGGAGGGTGCAAAGCAGGTACTAACTGCAAAGTTTTGGGCCATCAGGCAGGACTTGCCGTGAGTTCTCACAGCGTGCGGCAGCCGGCCGTGTTCGCATTGCAAGAGGAGGAGGAGAGCCTTGGTGGCAATGGGGGATATGGTTGGTCAACAGCCTTCAGGGTGCGTTGAGCTGCCCTCAAGATGCTCCTACCTGAGATGGTAGTTGCCTAGGAAGTGCTGTCAGGAGAATATTTTAAGAAGTTATACATAGCCTTGAGTTGCATTTGGGGTTGGTGGTTTATGTTACCTGGTTCTAAATTTGAGATCTGGATCTCAATTCTAAAATGGATTAGATAATGTGCAGCATTTCAGTTCACAGAGCTTAAAGCCTTTGTGTCATAGCTGCCTGGCTTGCATGGCTGCTCAGAGTCCTCCTCTCATCCTCCGTCCAAAGGCTCAAAGCCTAGAGTTGGACCGTGTTGGGGAGGATCAAAGGATCTCATTTTTTTTCACCAGTTATTCCCTAACAAGTATGAATGTTATTCATATCTGGAACCATGGCTTCCTATCTCGTTGCTTTTCTCTATAGAAGTGGAATTTTAAATGGGAGGGGAGGATGCAAGACTGTCTATACAAATACATGACTGTTGCTTATGCTGCTTGCCCTTAGGAAAGCATCTAAGCAGGTCAGGGAAGACACAGAAGCAAATTGCAGAAGTGTGAGTTGCTCTGAGATGAAGTTAATTTGGTTGCTCCTTGAGCAAAAAGTCCACAGTGATTTCCAACTGCATCCATGAGGAACTGCATTCTATGAATGCACATGTTTTCTGTATTTGTATGCATATGTATGTAGCCCCGTTGCCCCTGATTGCAAACCCTGCTGAGTGAAGGGGTTTTTTTGATTTATGGTGACGGGAGGGAAGACTGGTTATTTATACATACTGATAAAGCTTCTGAGTCATTTTTGATCTACAGATCTTTCAAATTATTCAAAATTCATATTTTTTGAAGTATGTCAGTTGATTTAACCATAAATACCATATGGCTTTACTATAAATATGTATGTGTGTTTTAAGTCTGATATAGCAAACTGCTGCAGGAGAGAATTCCCTAAAAGAAATCTGACTTCCAGGAAAACGTGTATGAGCTAATGTAAAACAAATATGTAGTAAATTTGATATTATTGCCTTCTGCACCTGTCTTACATATTTTTGAAGCACCCTACGTTTGCACCAACCTGACATTTTTAAACAAACAGTATTCACTCTATTTGGGGGAAAAATGTTATGAGGGGCTGCTTTAGATAACATTGTCTTTGATCTTGGAGGCTGATAGCCAGCAATTCAATTAGGTTTTAGAGGAGGCTATTGGCTTTAACTGTTGTTAAATCATGTCCACTATTGTGACTTGGGCTATGCTGGTCAAAGCAATCAGTGCCTTTTTGGGAGAAATATGTTTAATAGTTCTGGATAATACATTTTTCCCCTGTGGTAATAATACATTGTCCCTCGATAATTTGTCATCTTATTAGTACAAAGGCATGGATTGCTTTTTGTCACTCATGATTCAAAAGATATGTGTTACTACTGTCACAATTATGATTACTACTCTTTTGGTGTAGTTGCTATCCAGTGGCCAGTGTAGCTTTTTCAGGTGAGAGCTGTTTGCAGTGATCTCAGAGCATCGGCATCTTCACTCAGAGAAACAGCCTGGGCATATTGCCCACGGTTCGGATACTCTCTATTGGAAAGCAAATTTGTTTGGCTTGAAATATTGTGGCTCGGGGTCCTCTACAGCTCAGTGATTGCATCTTTGCGAGCTGCTCTTCCTGGGATGAATGGCAGAGGGTTTGAATACGCCTCGTTGTTATGCGGCGGGTCCTAGAGTTAGAGGAGATGAACGGAACAGTGATAATCTCTGCAGCATCACGGAGTGAGTTTTACAGAGGCCCCGAAATTCATGCAATTGTGCTATACCAAGAACTGCAAACAGTATAGCAAGGTCAGGATGAGCTAGTGAGCCCTGTCTCTCCGCAGCAATCTTTGCTACAATATAGGCCCGTTAATGTGGCACAGCATTGCTGTGCCACGTGGATAGATGCTGCCCCGCTACATGGTGCACATTGGCTCAGGCATACCTCAATGTCTGAGGCCCCCAGTGCTGAGACGTCTGAATTCAGTCCCGTGTCGTTATCAGTTGACGACGCTTCCCCGCTGGTTTCTTGAAACTCACTGTCTCCAAAAGCAGCAGTGTGTGCTGAATAACAAACCCCTTCACATTCAGGCTCTTCAGGTTTGGGAACGGAGCCAACATTCTTGAAGAATGATTTAGTGGCCAATAAACATCTGCAAAGTCTGTAAGACTGTCAGAAGTAGTAACATTGAAAGTAAAGATCATATCAGTAGCAATTCCTCTGTCCTGACAAGGCACTCACTGCAAATATTTGTTCAGTCATCCTTGCTCTCATTCCCGTTATCACAGACAGTTTCACATGTTTTGCCAAAAGAGCAATTCCATCTTCTTCCACAAAGCTGTTCACATCCAAGGCCTTTGCAATGTTAAATACCGGCCTACTACTGTTTCAGGACCTCCCACACGTGCTCCTTTGGAGCGCAGGAGCCTCATCCGTCTTATGCAAAGACTCTGCTGTGAAAGGCTCTTACAGCTTCCCGCTAGGGAGCATTTGCAGTGTTAAGGTTGTCCTGCTCCTTGAGGATTCAAGCTCGGTCTGGCTGATTTATTACACTACACCAATCTTCATGGTAACCAGGGTAGTCTTTGAGATCTTCTAAGTATGACTCTCCTGCTGAGCCATTGAAATTGCACTGCGCTAGGATTCAAACCATTTGTAAATACAAGGTGATGTTTGGAGAAGGAGGAGGTGTTTCTGCTTCCTCAAAACCTTTTAGCAAATGGGTACACCTTCCTGAATAATTCTGGGAAGGCAATTCTCCTGCTCCAGGAGCCTTCCCCCTTTTTGCCTGGTTTGCTGCGCTCTCACCTGCCTGGTGAATAGGAAAACTGAAAACACAGCCCTTCTTGAGATACCTCCCAGTTTACTAGAATCTCTGAGGGCCTGTTCAGAAGGTGTCTGGGAATATTTAGTTTTGGGAAGAAATCCTGTAATGGAAATAATAACAGTGCAAGTTGTGGGGAGCAGGAACATGAAGACTGCAGTAGCTTCACAAGGGAAAGCAAAGGGAGCAGAACTAAAAGCTTGACTCAAAATAAATACAATCAAGCACTAAAATCATTTTTGTGCAATTGGAGGTGAGAATAATCCACAGGAGAATAATTCCCCCTGGGGCTCACTCAGCAACATTTATTTCTGCTGGTTATTCTGCATACGGTCAGGGAGGTGTGTGACAACAGCTTTCTGTATAATTTGCTGTAATTCTTCAGGATGATAAATAAAGGGGTTCCCATCACATTTCTAGCTAGGTGAGGAAAGAGATGTGAGCTGGCCCAGTTTGAAAGAAGCCTCAAAACCCAGCTCACTTCTCTACCAGCAAAACACTAACCTGAACACAGCTGAGCATCTCTGAGCACAGGATGATTAATTTTGTGATGTGCTGTTCAGTGCCATTTGGTACTCTCCATCCTGTCCTTCACAAACTTTAATAAAGTTGTTTCTCATAAGATGTCTGTAGGATTTCACAAATGGGCAACTGGGGCACTGAACAATTACAATTTGAAGTCATTTTAGGTACCTAAGACCTTGTTGGATGCTTACGATTTTGTGGCTCTTTATACATTTGAAGCACAGCTCTTGTTGACCCCATTTGCACCTGCAAGTGCTCAGCACTGCTGAAGGTGGGAGCCCGGGCTCTCGAGTTGGGGTCCAGAGATGGGGAAATGTACTGTGGCATCTGTGAAAAGGTCGGTTACAACAGCTCATCCAGCCCCACAGAAACCTGTAGCACAAGCAGAGAGACTGTCCATCACTAACTTGATTTTCTTGGCATCATTAAATCCATCTGACTATTTTTTATCTTCTTGCATTCCCCTCCTACAACAGCCTCGGAGCTGCTGTGCCATGGCACTGAAGTTGTGTGTGGCAAGGTCTCACCACTGCTCTGGGTTTGGCCCCGGACCACATCCATCCTGTGCCTTCGGGGTGGCAGCAACCACAGAAAATGCCACATGTGACTGTACTCAGCTGCATTTAAAGTATGCTTAGTGGGAAGACAAATTACTTAGCCATTCCCAGCAGATACAGGTATATACATATGAATATATCTGTATCTCCTTATAAATAATTTTTAAAATTTCACATGTAATCCCTTGATTTGTAGGATCTGTGTGCAACAGTTGTCTGGGTTACCGTGAGGCTCTTTAGCAGCCTACAGCCGTTTTTACGGCTGTTTGGCTGTTGGAGCCCTCTATGTGCCTATGTATTTCCTTACAAGCTGCTTGAATTTTTATGCTCGTGATCGCACAGAGAACGTTAAGTTTGGAACACAACTTAGGCACCTGGGGTTTAGTATTTGCACATAAGTATTGTGTGCATCCTAATACTCCATGCAGTGGATGGAAGTAGCTATGTTTAAAAAGGCCGTATTTGTCAGTCTCTTCTTTATCTTACAGGCGAGTGAAAGGAACAGTGAATTTCCTCTCCCTGACAGACTTAGCCATTCTTTACTCCATGCTGCTGGCTAAACACACCCTGGCAATCAGTTCTGGCATTCACTGAGAAGTTCCTCCACTTGCCTGAAAATACAGCACCTTGTAATTTAAATTGCCTTTGTGCAGCATATGCCATGTCTGAGCCCAGTTGGCTCCCAGGGGCAGGAGAGGAGCTGGCTCCTGCCGGGAGCGGGGCCGCGGGAACGGGGGGCACGTTTCTCCGAATTCTGCAGGAGGCTTCTGAAAATATCCTGTGTGCACGCATTCATATCGTAACGTTACACCGCACATGTAGGGTCTGCTCCCAAACCCACAGCCAACTAGCATAACAAAATCAGATTTTACTGCTGTAGTGTCAGCCTAGGGTTGAAATATGGCTTTGAAACCCTCCCTTTCACCCCGCTTTTTTAATGAAAAACAATCGGGTTGGAGTGTAATAGTGCTTACCCTGGCTGCATTTGACTTTAGCTTTTTACTTTTAAAGCCTTATTTTGGGCTTTAAGAGCTCCCAATTAAACTTTTTAGATCCAGAGTGAAAGCCTGAACGTGCCTGCCTGCACAACAACGAGATTCCTGGGTGGGAAAAGGATATTTTTATATTAAAAATAAAGAAAACTAACACAGTGGTATGTTTTCTCCTGTCATACTCCTTCCTCTTCTTTTCCCTAATGAATCTTCATTTGTCATTTTCTCATTTCCTTTTCTTAAACATCTCCCGTGCCCTTTCCTTTATTTCTTGGTTTTTCTTCCTCTTCTCCTTTTTCCTCTTTTCTTTATTTCACCCTCCCCCTTCCCTGCTGCCTAACTAGGTTTTTACTGTTAACCCATAAGGGTTTGCAATAGGAGGGCTAACGACTTCATCCTTCCAGTCAGCACAGCACGTGCTGTAAATCCCTTTCTAAATAACACCCAGAAAAAAGAAGCCTAGGTCAGATATTTGTTTATCCATTATGAAATGCTTGTGGGAGACTATCACCAAGGAATCTGACAACATTACACTATTAATTACATGCCAACTCAATGAGGAAAGATTTGATTTCAGTCAGCTTTGCAGCAAACTTGAAAAGAACATAATACCGTATAACCGTCAGTTCGTTAACAACTCGCCTCCAACACTACACAGCCCCGACTCCCATTATAAGCCCTGCTAAAGTCTGGCTAAGAAAACAGGTCTCAAACAGTGCCCTGCATCTCACCAAGGAGAACACACTGTCACTGGTCATGGGAAATTTAGAGCCAGCCGTGACAGCCCGAACAATGAAGTGATTTAGACCAGGTTTGTATCTAGTTTGCTAACTCATAAATTCTTACATGCAGGTGCATAGCCCAAGACTGTAAGACCATTTGCACCGTGCCTACTATTATGTGGGGCATTCAGGGCACTTATTAATGCAAATGTTAATATAGACCTGCAAACTCAATTCTCTTTTATGGTTTATAAAATACACCTATCCCAGTCTCTGTGGGCATGTACACTCATTTTATAAAAATCACATGTATTAAAATGTAACTAGATGCCTACTCCCACTTCAGCAGGCTCCAGGCTGCACAGGGAAAAAAAATCTTCAAGTTCCCAGGTACTTGGGGAAAAAAACTTGAGTGGTACCAGTTAAAGCTTATATCTGATATTTTGATGCAAGAAGCAAATTTCAAAGACAGATTTCCCTGAAAAGCTTGGTCTGAGGTGTGATGTCAAAGGGATATTGCCAACATTGGCAAGACCCAACCTATGGGTCTTAACAGAAGAGGTCAGAGCAGGACTAAAGCTGTTCCTGGTAAAAAATATGTGGGAGAACGGAGGGAAATATTCACTCTAGCTGTCACTGTGGGCATAAATTATCATTATGCAATTTGTACGTTTGAAGGGACGTAACAGCTGATGACAGGTCAGTTGTTATACTTGGTGTCACTGTGAAGCCAAAGGAATGAGGTAACAGGGTTGTGGGGGTGACTTCATTACAAGCTGCTCCATAACCTCTGCCCGTAAGAAAGAGAGAGCAGTGGTAAATGAAAGCTTTGTTGAAAAAGAGTTTTCTCTAGAGCCTGGGCCTAGACCTTGTTCCTGCAAGTTTCTGACAGCTTTCCTCCTCCCATCCAACAAAAGGACATGATAATAAATCTTTGTCAGTAGCAATGCGGTACCCCCCCGAGATCGGAGCAGCTGCCGTTGGTATCACATGCACTTCCAGGTCACAGTGCCTCACTGTGTCTTCAGCCACAGGCCATCTGAAGCTCGAACAGGGACTTTCATCCCTCCACCAAAAGCCTCTGCTGCACAAGCGCTGCCAGTGCCCACCGGGCAGTTTCACATGGACCTTTCCAGTCCAGGACGTGCTCCAGGCCAGAGTGGCTTCACGAGGGACAACGTGGAGTGGATCCTGTGTGGAGGTCGCCTGGGGTCTGCAGGAGGTCAGCCACCAGGGCGAGTTTGGGGAATGTTTCTGTAGGAGACTCTGTGGTTTGGAGTCTCTTCCAGCACAAGCTTTCCTGTCTTTGCTTCTCTGTAATTCATCCTTAATAGGTCTGGTGTCCCTGAGGAAGCCTGGGAGGACGGTGCAAAAGGAAAAGGGTTTTAAGAGTTGCTATGCTGGATCGGATGAGTCCTGGCTGTGTCTGGAAAGCCTTTGGTAGTGTGGGTCTCTGACTGAACGGTATCTGCATTCAGAAACTCAGTTGTCTGTTCACATCAGGCTCAAAATGGGGTCACTGCAAGTGTAAGCATGGGAAGGCCAACTCCTGCCTCCTCCAATTCAAGCTAGGGGAGTTTGAGGTTTGCTGTGCCTGGGTTTTTCAAAGGTGCTACAGTCTTTGTACCAAGATTAAATGACATTTCTTGTAAGAGGAAAGGGCCTGGCCTGGTGAGCTACAGTTTCCCCTGCCTTGCGCTGCTGAGCAGCCTGTGCTAAGCCACCCTCCCGCCCCAGATGTGGGTAAAAGTTAGTGATGTTGTATGATTAGTTAGTTTGGGATCCTTCGGGAGGAAAGGAGCTGTGTCAATGCACAGGGATATTAACTCCGGTTAACCCAATTTTATTCTTGGAGAACCAGAGATCTGAAAGTCTTATGTGCCCTGAAATTGTGGTTTGGAAAATACTACAGTCAAGGGGTGTGTGTGTGTGTGTGACCTACAGAAATACCTCATCTCACCACTGATTCACTCACACATATAAACGTCATTTTTCATTCAGCTGCCCCGATTTATTTCCTGTTCCTCCCTCTTTTTCCTCCTCTTGCTTGTTTTGAAAATGCTGGTCAACACATGTTAAGCCAGAGTCTCCAAAACCAACAAAAGTAAGTTCAGGAGAGGCAGGGAGAGAAACAGCTGAATAACACTGCCAATTTTAAAATGAAGATAAGTTATATGGGACCTTTTACTGAACCAACAAATATTTTATAGTGTTCACCATTTGGGGCCAGCAGTTCTTTTCCCCCCCCTCCATTTTGAGCTAGAATAGAAGGTGTGTAATTCATCAGGAATCTGTACACGTTTAAGTAGCTTTAAGAAATACGACGGTCATGTGGGACTGACCTACTGTGTCTTGACTTCCACGTCCATTTTTTCCCCACTACATAACGTTCTGTACCCTTTCGTCTCTGTCTCGTTCCCTCATTCACACGTTCTTTCCCCTGTTGGTTTCAAGCCATCTTTGCTTTGTCAGTGTTACCTGATAACACAAAGCAGGGTTTTAAGCCAGTTGTCGCGGTTCGACTTGAGCTGTATATAACACCGACCGGGGGAGCAACGTGGATGCTTCTTGGTCCTACGTAAGTGGTCGGTCTTTCCTTTGCTGTTCCCGGCAGGGCCTTTAGGTAAAGTCAGTTCATCACCACACACGTGTGATATTCTTAGGTCAGAAATCTTAGATCCAAAGAATAAAACGTAACTGTAATTAACATTATTTAGCACACCCCTGAAGTCATCCAAGTATATAAAAGTTATTAGTCTGGACTCGGCAAACTGTGAGGGTCTGAATTGTCCTGATATATTTGAATGTGCCGTGTAGCCAGAGTCTTTGTATGTTGTAAACTGGAGTAGACATATGTGCTACGGCTTTCATGCTCTGGCTTTCTTCTCTAATACTGGATACAGTATGTAAAAGAACACTGTGTATGTACTTAGATATATATCTTCTTGTGAATTATTTGTACGTTATTTTGAAAACAGTCAGGCGTAATGGCAATGTACTGGAGGTAAGTGATGCTGTTGTCTAGTTTAAGGATGGTTTGCCTGCAAGAACCCTGGCGTTTATTTTCTTCAGGTGGGCCTTTCTGACAGCAGAAAAACAAAGGGAAACATTTTAAATATAGGAGAATCCTGGAAAATTCTGCTCTTAAATGCTTTTGAAATGGTCAAAGTATTGCCTAGGCATGTTGTCTTTGGACTTCTGAGACTCATTTCCATCTCCGCTAAAACGGGACTGCAAGCTACCTTGCAAGAGAGCTGTCACGATCAGCCAGTGAATATTTATGAAGAAATTTTGTGGCGAAAAAAAAATAATATATGCTACATATATTATTAATAATTATGTGAGTCCTGAAAAATACCATACTGTATCACAAAGCTGGTATTGTCCAGTGACTACACTCTTGGCACTGCGTGCTACAGTAAACTGTATACCGAAAACTCAAACTAATGGAAAGGTATACAGGATTCCATTGGTAAGTGATTTATAGTGACTTCCTATTATAAACAAGAGGGAACAAATATCCTGCCTTGCTGGTTTCTTTGGGCGGATGGTGAGAGCAGAATGAGACATTCCTGGCGAGGCAAAAGCTGATTCTCTGGATGCTTGCAACTGGGAGCAGAATGAAGCACCAGAAAGTGAGGTATAAATGACAATCCCTAATTTTAAATGATTGAGTTTCCATTTTCATAGTGCTTAAAACTTTCCAGTTGTACAGCAAACGACCGCTGTTTTAAGTCATTTCTAAACTTGTAACGAAAAGATGTTTCTGATGTTTAATATTAAAGAGACTTACTGTAGGACCTCAATATATGCTGAAAGCCTATCAACATCCTTTCATAAGAAACACATTGCTTTCTGAGACAGAACAAAACACCTTCAGCAGCAGCTTCTTTTTGGGTTTCAATTAATAAATATGCTATTGAGCACAACTGTAATTTGTTTAGTAAAGTTATTTTTGCTGGCCAGTGGTATGCTGTTGATAAACTTACCTATCAAATAAGTCTTGGGAACAGTGTGAATATAATAATACATCAGCATTGGCTTTCTCTGGAGTCACTTGTCTTGATCTAAGCTTGACAAGTCTGTAGGGTTTGAAATTTGTGCCACAGGCTGCCTTGATCCAACTAATGACCACACTTTCAGGAGAGACTGGAGGTGACAGTGCTTGGAGAGGGCAGCTATGGAGCATCCTTGGTACCTTTTATAAAGTGCTGCCTCTCATGTAGTGAGAGAGGGCTCATGAGTGAAGTGGGAGGTCTGCCCATCAGCACTTGCTCTGGGGTGAGTCCTTAGCTGAGGCTGCTTAGTGAGGTTCAGTATGCTGCATCATTTTTCCATTCCTTCCGTCACCATTTCCAGAGATGTTACCGAGTCCCAGTGCCATTTCCTCACTGCCTGAGAGAAGAAATAAAGGAACATGTTGTGCGATGGTCAAGAACTCAAACACTTTCCGCATTGAGAATGCTGTTTGGTTATATTCATGAAGCAGTCTCGCCAAAATGTTGCTTTTACAGTTGAAATATACTTTGCAATTGTTGCACAGGTATGTCAAATATCAAAAGCTTTAATTATCAAAAGCTTCAATTAGTAGTTGGGGGTAGAGCAGGTAGATTGCAAAAGATGGAGAAAAAGCAAAATGTCAAGCAAGATTCACCTTTTATATTTTAAACTTCATAAAATTCTGTCATCTACATTCCCTCTCTTGTCAGTGAAGAGACAGACATGGCCAGATTGTGATTCTTCCAGGCTGAGCCAAGCAGTTAAGGTTGTAGTTACACCATCAGTTTAATCTCCAAAGGAGAGATATGGTCCTTCCTCATCCAGCTCACAGCATTTCCACATGGATGTTAATGCTACCAAAGGGCAACAGTGGGAGGACATGGCCATGGAAGAAGGCTTCACAATCTGGTTTTGCAGCAGCACCCAGGGATGTTGGACTGTGGCGTTAGATGGGTGGGCTGAAACCCCTTCTTGGAGGGCATGCCTGGTGTTTGTGAACGGAGTCTGGACAACTAACCTGGATAAATACATGAGTTGGATGGCAGGTTCATGGCAAGGTGAACACTGCTCTTCCTTTTGAGTTGGATCAAGTTGGTTTCATCGGCAAGATGCCAAGGAGAGCATGGTAAATGGTCTTTGTTTCTCTCAAGATGGTTATTCCCATCCAAAAAAAATGGTAGTAATACTTATTTCCTTCACCAAGGGCTGTTCAGGCATATGTGAGCCGCTTGGACGCTATGGTCATGCAAACTGAGATATGCTGTCAAGAGTTTGGTATAGCAGAAAAGGATTTTTGGCAAGAAAAACAGGACCTGTGCTTTGAAATGATGGATTTTAAGACTTCATTGTACTAACATGCTTTTACAGCAGTTATTAGCAAGAGCTTTACAAATTATCAATGATGGTTTTATTGTAACCCAGTTTCGAGTTTCTTTGACATAAATTATTTGTTTGAAAAAAAAATAAAATCTGAATGGAATAAAAAAAGACTTGTAATTCAGGAAAAATCTTCAGCAAAGTTAAAGAATGGGTAGCTCTGCCTCTGGATTGTATATTTTAGCTTTTATATACCATGGGCAAGCCACTTGCTTTTAGAGTTGGCTAAACACCAGTAAAAAATATTTGCAAACACTCCTTCAAATAAACGCTGGAATTGGAATGTGTGTCACCATTCACACCTACTTTCTTCAGAAGTTTGTACAAGCAATTTTTTTGTTCGTAGGAAATATTTTCCACAGCAAAAGAAACTGACAGATGCTTGAGAGAGGTGTATTTATATCCAGGTTTGCTCTGGCAACGACATTCTCTATTACTTACCATTTCCATTTCTATACCTACTGACCTATTCAGTCCTAAACCTCCTCTTTAAAATTGTCTCTATTTAAAAAAAAAATGAAGCAGGGATGAAAAATTATTTGTAGCCAAGTACAGCATGAAGAAGGAGACTTTTGGTATCACGCAATACCTCTCCCTGGATAAAATGGTTTCTTTTTTCGTTCGTTTCCCTCTCCTCTGTATAGGTTGAACTTCCTCCTCTTGAATCCCATTCAAGCGTTGATCTAGGAGAGCTTAAGAGATAGTGATTTAAGATGTGCTCTCTTGGAACAAAATGTAAACCTTGGTCACTTTTGGACATTTATTTATAAAGCTGTTTTGCAACAGGATGGAGGCCTGCTAAATCAAACAGCTTGGCAAACATCCGACCTCTGAAATTACAGCTGGCCTCCCTGCATTTCTTTGGTGAGACTGTGGTCTTCAGTGGTCACCTCCAAGTGCTGGGGAGTGCGGCTGGGCTGAGTTTTTTGACACGGGTTGGCTGTGTGAGAAAACGGGCTGCTGGTCGGTGGTGGGCATAAGTGGAGAACTACCAAGGGTTGCAATGTGATTCGACGGCTGGAAGCTCTGTGTAAAGAAAAGATCAACTTTTAATTAATAATCTGATGAAAATCTAGCAACAAGGTTGATTTTTAGTTGGGAATCTAGTTCATAAAGAGGTGCATTACATTATGAGAATTATGCTGCGTTTGGGAGCTTTTTGGGTCCTGTAGCCATTAGTGCTCATGCTGTTGCTGTTTCTTTTGTTTGACTGGTTCTACGTAGGTATTGCAGTAGGGCACGGCTTCTCGCTCCCCTATAATGCGTTTCTGTGTCAGGATAGCAAGCCCACTGAATAAAGCTTATACATTTCTGCCTGGTAAATATTTCTGGCTTCTCAGCGACGTGAGGACTTAATGAATGAACAAATGTGACTCTTGATGGGAAAGTGTAGCTTATGCCTGTGATGCAATTTCATCTTTGAAGGCTGTTAACCAGGTGTGCTTGTTACTTGTACCCTTCTCAGCCTGCCTCTGTGACTGAGTTGCAGCCTGGGCAAGGGGCGCATTAAAAACCACACACATCATCTGTATATGGGTGAAAGTCCTATTTTTAGCACATACAAGAAGGCATTCACTGAAGGGCAATGAAGCTGATTTTTATTTTTAGGTTTTGCAAGTCCGTATGTCCTTGTGATTTATGTTTTGAAAAACTAGCTCTATCACGCTGTAAAATGTGGGTGAACCTCCAAGACCAGCTTTATTCTCACCATTGCCAAAATAACCAAAATCCTTTTTCCCGGACAGGGCTGGTGTGGGATGCACTGGGCGGGGTTCAGCACCGGTTCTGCCAGTGCTGTTCTGGCGAGGGTCAGTGAAGTTCTGCCTCACCAAAGCCTATTTCTGTCTTAGGAACATCCGCACAGTTGAAATTTCCCCAAAGCGCTTACTTTTGCCATGTGCCCTGCTCTGAGCTTGGTGTAGATTTCTCCAGGCAGACCCTTGGGTGAAGCAGACCCTTTAGATGTGTCTAAACAAAAATTTTATTTGGAAATCTGGTATGAATTTTGGAATTAATCTTGGGTTATTTTTCTATGTGCCTGTTCCATGAACTTGCTTGTTTTAAAAGCTATTAAAAGAAAAGAGGCATCAATTTTTTTTTCTGTTTTCAGAAACTCTGGAGAATGGACCAAATAAGTGTGAAAGGTGAGTAAGGGACTTCACAGTTTTCCAAAATAATAATTATTACAGTTTTCCTGATATCACGTAGCTATGTAAGCTGTACATGTAAATATTTGTTATTGCTTGAATCTAGCGCAGCTAACAGAAAAGGAACCAGCAAAGATGAAACATACTGGAAGGAGATCAACGCAGCTATGGCCCTAACGAACCTTGCCCAGGGGAAGGATAAACTGCAGGGAACTACCAGCTGCATCATTCAGAAATCATCACATATATCAGAAGTAAAGACTGTTAAAGTGCCATTAGTTCAGCAGTTTTAAGAGATGGGTCCTTTTTCTTTTTCCTGTCAAACGGACATTTTCCTCGCAGGATTGGTTTTCATGAAAATCAGATTCACAGATATGAGGCAAATGTGGAAAATAGGCCCCCTTTTACCGTATGGTCGGTTTGAAAAAATAACGTTCCTTCTGACTCAGACGTTTTCATTGTATTAAATGAAATGTTCAATTGCTTCTATAAAAGGCATGTAAATTATAAAAAAACTGTTTTTATCAAAACATTAACTTATTTTATGTTAATCAAAGTGCGCATAAGATGTTTGCATTGCTATTACAGTAAGTGCCTTGCTTTCAAAAAATAAGCTATAACGTGGGCATAGTACAACAGTATTATGCCTCAAAATGACAATGCCATATTGCTTAAACTTTGTATATTATTCCAAGTGGGCTTAAGCAGCCCAGGGCTAAACACAGTACTGCTGGAGGCCCTGGAGACTTGTGCTTATTTGACTTGTACCAATTGACGAGTCTTAATGAAATTGTTACATCATTTTCTCTCTCTTTTTTTTAATCAACAGTGTTATAAAAATTGTACAGTATGTTTTGTCAAAGTGACAATGAGGTTGTTATGCATGTTTCTTACCTGTATATGCAGTATATTAAAATACCAAAATCATTCCTTTGAAAAGTGCAATACTCTAGAACACACAAATTTAGGAAATAAGTTAATTGTTCAGATTATTTTGAATTTATACATACGCTCCCAGCTATGTTGCTTATTAAAGATTTGTAGTTGAGAAGGTTCTAACCAGACTAGCTGTAAATTCAAGTTGAATTCCTATAATTTTAAAGCTTTGCTAGTGACTTACTGAGGTTATGGTAGAAGTAAAATTGATTTCTTCGTGTACAAAACTAAATCTATAGTGCCATCTATTATTTGCAATGGAGCTAAAAAAAGTTTCCATGGTGGAACTTACTACTTTAATGTGGTTTAAATATTTTTATTTTGTAGGTACTGCATAAATGAGGACAGTTGATTGACAGTTCACATTTCAGTGAGAAAAAGCTGTAATATAAACTATCAAAGCCCAAACTAGAAACACAAATGGGAAGTGAAACATTGAAAAATCTCAATATTTAAGGTGGGAGGGTTTTAAGTAATAAACCATGTATTAAATGCCATTTCTCTAAACTTGACTGCTATTGAGTGTAATGAGTGGCATAAAACCAGGTTTATTTTTACGTTTTATTGGGAGCTGTACAAGTTATTCTGAAGTCATATAACAATAGTCTAATGAGGTTTACGGTGCTTGAATAAACAGTGGCAAAGTCAAAACCAAGTTATACTGAATCAGTTACAGAAAACTGGAAAAGAGCTGATTGTTGCTAGGATTTGGATTTTTTTTCCTGTGGGTATCCTGTCAGGTTCTTTCCTACTTACCCCTTTCCTTGTTTCCCTTTTTGGTGAGCCATCAATGAACAAGACAAGACTTTAGTCCTGCTCCCGCTGAGTTTAATGGCAGAACTCCCACTTCAATGGAAGCAGGACTGTGCTAATGATGACACTAACTTGCAAGTAGAGGCTGTTCCAGTTGCACTAAAATAGTCAAGATAGATACATTGCAAGTATCAGCCTTGGTGTGACTTCTTAGGAAACTTCTTGATGTAACATAACATGTTGTTGGGTTTATTTAGTGTACAATGAAAATGATTTGATATGAAAATATTTTGTACATATATATTTTTACTTTGTTTTCTAAATTGCTGATTTGCATTGACTTAAAGTGCCAAGCAAGAAATGTATGTCATGACTGTATGAACAGTTGAAGTATATGTTTTACTGACTTGCATCATTGTATGTCTAAGATTCCATGACATTAATTTTTGATACTTTACTGGATTTTGACATAATAATGTGAGTTTATAACTAATAGCGGAGAGTTAATACTTCACTTTTGTTCATACTATTGTAAGTTATTCTGGTATTAAATATTTTGTGACAATAAATTGATGGTTTTGACAAACTTTTTCTGTTAGAAATATTCACGGTGGTTTTGTCTGTATAAAAGACAACAAAATTTGTCATGTAAAAAAGGTACTTTTGGGGACTTCTCTGGAGTAAAACTGGAGAAGACAAGCCATTGTATAAACAACTTGTTCATGGTTCTTTTTTTAAATGATCAAAGCACAAAGAATAATCTGTAAAACACATCAAGTGGGTTTTAAATTTAAGAAATACTTGGCATAATTTCTTGTTACCATTTCCTTTAATTTATTTTTTTTTCTACTGCTGCTTTAGAGTTTTCTGAAAACACAAATTCTAATGAATATGTGTGTGTCTTTTTTTAAATAACAAAAATCATGATCAGTGCTGAGCCAACAGCTAATGAAGACTCAATAATTATTTATGATATTGGAAAAACAAACATTATTACTATTGCTCTTCTTTGTTTCAACATATGTAACCATTTTAGTAAAATAAATAACTGCAAACAACATCTTGTTGGTTTGAATTAAATATTCATTTATCTGTCCTTAGTCATTTGCATTTCTGGTTTCCTATTATAGTCAGGGTTTCTCTATACTGCAATACAAGCATGCGAGAGGCAAAGACAAAAGAGGAATGCTGGTCTGTTGATTAATACACCTCGTGGTGCACAGTTATGTGAAGTAGTTTAGCACATCCCTGATGAAAATGACTGTTCGGCAAGTTTACGCTAATGACTGCTAATGACAACATGGCATGATGCTTATAAATCCTCCACATCGGAGGAGTGCAGAGGGAAGCCATAGCTAATCACCGTCCTCAGTCACTGGTGAAGGTCCGTGAGCTGTGAAAGACTTTGGTTGTTTAGGTTGTTTTTTTTTTATTGCAGGCTACATTTGTCTGCAGTACCATGTACCGATACGGTCTGTTTGTGCAGCCTTGGTGGAGAAGGAGATGCAGTCAGCCCATCTGGAAGTTCAGTGCTCATGCTAATGAGAGCCCAGTACAACTGGTCTCCTAACTTTTGTGCCTCAGCAAAGTTCCTCCAGTTGCATGGGAGGGGTGATAATTAAGGTTTTGGTGGGCAATTGGCACTTTCAGGTTTTATGTCCTGCTTATCCGTGATATGTGTATACTGCTGTAACATCTGTGGCCAGTGTGTCAGTGGAGATTTGGATATTCAGTTGATATGCAAGTTCCTGAGGCAATATGTACAGCCTGACTTTTGCTGTTGGGAATGCATAGAAACACCCACATCCTAATGATGCTGAGCTGGGCATCTACTTTTATCCCTGTCTGACAAGAAGAAAACAACTTATTCTGCTCCCATCTACTCCGTCACATCATTTGCAATAGCTGAGCACTCCCAGCCTTTTATAAACCATTGAGAGTACGGGGAGCTCCAATTTTGCCAGTTGTGCAGTAGTTAGTATATACATTGGGATCAGGACTACAGTCTCCTCTTCCAGCATCATGCAAAAGCTACAGCCAGAGCTATAGTTCTCACTTCATGGCCTCATGTTCTCAGTTGGTGGCCTCATGTACGAAGCAGTTTCACCAGGGAGACCGAGAGCATGTCCCGGGACAACACATAGGATGTTTTGAGGAGATTTGATAACTTGGTGGCTTAAGGTTTAACTTGGAGTTTGGCAAAGGATGGCAGCTGGACTTGGATGCCCACCTACAAGTGCATTAAGTAACCACTGCACTGTGGGTGAAGAAGATGGGGAAGGGAGGTTGATAGCACCTCTGTACTGTGCAAGGAAGAATGGATTTAGCTTAGGCTAGGGGAAAGGCTATGTGGGATTAAACCTGTTTCTTCATTATCGCTTTACTCAGATAGTTTTTCATTATGTGCCCTGGCTTTGATGAATGATGTTTTTGTCCACCTAAACTGTCCATCAGTGGAGATCCGCAACACTGAATGTGAGATGCTATTACAGGAATAAACCTTGATTATAAATATGAGTGGGATCTCTGATAATCATGAGCTTCCAGAACTCAACGTACTCTTAATGCCCAGAAAGTCTTTCTTTGTACCCCCTGTGACATCCCCAACAGTGTCAGAGAGTGTGGGAATCGTTCTGCATTAGTCAAAAGGAGACCAGCACCAGGAAAGGGAGTTTGTGGCTGCCATGGAGATGCTCTGGAATACCAGCAAACTTCCTTCTGTCCCTGTTTCACTGCAGTGAGCGAATACTGGTGTGAGGAATCACTCAGGGCCAGTCAGGGCTATCGGGTAGCGTGCCGGTGGGGCACACCACACCCTGCCTACCAAGGCACTGCCAAGCAGCGGGGCTGCAGCCACCAAGCACAGACCCTCCTTCAGGAATCCTTACAGAGGTTTTCAGCATCAGTGGTACCTCTGTTTCTTTTGGTCTTGAGGAAGCCTTGGGCTGTATTCTCCCGCATGGCTTCCACGGGCTGGAAGACACGGTGCGTATGTGCTAGTAAGTCTCCTGTGTGGGGTGAAAGATGAGACAAAGCGTGACTAGTCATCCAACCTCCCAAAGCTGCAACAAAGCCCCTATAAATTGAGCTGCACCAGGGCTAAACAAGTCTTATTAATTTCTGCATTCAAAAGAGCACTGAGGACCTCAGAGTAGCCCTGGCAGAGCCAGGATGACAGTACTGCCAGGAGAGAACAGCTACAACAGCAAAGCTTGACACTGCTCCTTGGGCTGGGTACTGCATCAGATGCCCACTTGCTAGGTGGCAAAGGGAAGGGTGCAGCTGTCTTCTATCATGGCTGACTTTCTCACATATACCAACGTTTTTTTGCTGTGAAATCTCACGTTCTGCTATGAAGCCTTCAACTCACATTGTATTTCCACTCAGTCCTTAGCGTGACTACACTTTCTTAAACCCTGGCCTGTTACTTGCAGGAAAATGGAGTCCGTACTTGGCACAGACTGAGGACACCAGACCCTCCAGTGCTCCACAAGCAGCTCTGAAGTCCAGTGGACACCAAATCAGTGGTCACGGTGACAGCTTCAAGCATGACAGACCCCTGTTTTATTCCTGTGCTACTATGACCAATCTATGAGACTTGTGGAGAATCGTAAAGAACTGCAAAGGGGTCCAGGCTCCTAACCTAAAAATCCAAGCATGTTTGAAGGTCCGAGGGCCAAAGCATGTTTCCATGGCCAAGTGCAGACTGTTGCCTGCCTGCTTGGAGCCAGCTGGACAGAAACATGTCTAGTTCAGGAACTGGGTAACCAAGCTTGGCGTGAAGCCTGAGCTGCTACATCAAGGTTCCTAGCAGCGAATGGACTGGACTCAGCATGGTATGAATATGTCTGTGCAGCTTTTGGACCATTTCTTGTTCTATGCCTTCACTTGTCCACAGCAATGTCCTCAATTTTCTCTGTGCTTTGATGCAGCATTTCAAAGAGGACAATAATACTGCTCTACATGGTTGAGCTGTTGTGTGCAGAAGGACACTGAGAGTTGGGAGCTGCTCTGGTGAAATACCTACCTAGCCTAGTTAGGTAGGGCAGGAAAGTGAGATGAAGCATGATCATGGAATCATAGAATGGTTTGGGTTGGAAGGGATCTTAAAAATCACACAGTTCCAACCCCCCATGCCATGGGCAGGGACACCTCCCACTAGACCAGGTTGCTCAAAGTCCCATCCAACCTGGCCTTGAACACCTCCAGGGATGGGGCAGCCACAGCTTCTCTGGGCAACCTGTTACAGTGTCTCACCACCTTCACAGTAAAGAATTTCTTCCAAGTATCTAATCTAAATCTCCCCTCTTTCAGTTCAAAACCATTACCGCTCGTCCTATCACTACATTCTCTGTTAAAAGAGTCCCTCCCCATCTTTCCTGTAGGCCCCCTTCAGGTACTGGAAGGCCGCTATAAGGTCTCCATGGATCTTTCTCTTCTCCAGGCTGAACAACCCCAACTCTCTCAGCCTGTCTTCATAGGAGAGGTGCTCCAGCCCTCTGACCATCTTCATGTCCCAACTCACTCCAACAGGTCCATGTCTTTCTTATGTTGATTGCCTGAGAGCACTGCTTTGACACACTGCAAGGGAGACTACAGGAATCCAGCCTGGATGTGAGTTCGTATTGTACAAGCTGGTTTGCCAGTGTGTGGGTGTTCTTGATCCCCATCAGCAGCAGAATTGAGACACAAACCCATGGCTTTCACAGTGCTGGGTTGCTGAGCCAGTGTTTAGTTTTGGGCCCCATCTTGAAACTCCTCTTGTTTAACAAGAAGGGAGGAGGTTGGCATAAATACAAGTACCTTGTGAAAAACAGAAGGGGAAAAGAAAAAGAAGTGGAAAAGAGACACGAATGCCTAATGCAACAGAAAAAAAAATCCCAAACCTCCTTAATGTTGCTGTTATGTCAGCTTGGGTTATTGGCAGTGGAAGTGGTTATTGGCAGCGGAAGTTAGACCTGGCTCGAGGCTAATATAACTTGCGCACCTGACTTTTTAAAAGGAGCTGAGATCTGGTTTCTTTATGGATGGGCTTTTTTTCATTCGTGGTGTTGGTCCCTTCTTCAGATTTCCTTAACTTTCCTTTCAGCCTGTTTTGGACTTGATTCTTCTTCTATCTTTCTGCCTGCCTGAGAAGTCTCCTGTTACATGTAGACAGCAATGGGATCCTTCATGCCAAAGCTCATTCTTCTGGCTTTGCAGTTTCTAGGGCCGTAGAGGTGAAGGATGTATGATTCAATAAGCTGGTGTTCAGTGACAAAGTCTGGTATCTCCCTTCTCCCAGCCCAGGGCCAGTGAACATATGAAGTCTCAGGGGTGTGCAATAGAGGCTCTTCAACCAACAAGCTCCACCATCTATCACTTCACTCCTAACTACTACTGCTTTTGGCTATCTTAACTCCCAAAAGGACTGTCAATTTAACCATAACTACCTAAGAACTGCCAAGTCTCGTTTTATGAGCTGCTGTTGAGAGTTTAGCTATTTAAGGCTGATTTTAAACAATTTTTATTGGTACTTCGTGGCATGTGCCTGATTTACAGTGCTGTAAATAACCACAAATTAGGGACATTTCTTTCTTTACAGTAAAGGCACATTATCTTGAACATAAGAAAGATAGTTTGTTGGTGAAGAACTGGAGTGCAGGCCCTTTTCTGCCACAGGCTTCCTGTGTGAGCCCAGGCAAGCCTTGTCCTGGGTTTGGTCCATGCAGAGGAGCTGTCTCCCTCCACCGGGGATGCTCTAAGCACCAGGGAATGTGGGATGAGGATCCCATCTAAGATGTTCCTCACTGCTCACCCTGCTGCTATGAGGTTCTGAAGGTAGGAGAGAGCAGTGCTGTTTTGTAAGTGGCATGGTCAGTTTGATGCACTGAAGAACTGTAAGTATCTGATGTTAAGTGTTATTTAAAATTGCATCTCAGGCATGTGTTACAGAGCAGCCATCACCTTCTGCAGCATTTCCATCTCTTGACTGACTGCAGCAGGAGAATAAGCTACTAACTGAGACCAGATACCCAAACCTGACACAGCTAAAGTCAGGGAAGACAAACCACACTCTGGAGAAACAAGACATTAGATCCCACACCATGAAGAGGCCTGGTGGGCTCAGGCCACCACTACCTACCTTCCTTTGCAACATCAACTGAGGAGCACAGTGAAGCACCTGGAAAGCATCATCCTAGGAAGGGGAATATGTTTCTTTCCAGCTTAAAAAAGACTTCTTGCAGTCCAGGAATTCGTTGATGTAGGAGTTCAGATGTAAGATAAGATGTTTTACTCAGGACCATCCCTGTGACTTGGGGATGTTCAGCAAAGCTATCAGAACTTCCTCCTGTTAACTGGTATGAGGACAAGAATCTTCACTGTCAGGGGTTTTAAGTTCCTTTTTCACACCCTTTTAAGAAATTGTCAGCCAGACTTGAAAACTGTGGAATATGCTCATCACATTTAGAAGAAATCCAGAAGCCATGAGGCAAAAGACAACCCTGGCCTGTACTGTCGTGTGGGAGAGGACAGCAGACCCATAGACACCACGCTGGGGGCTTCAGTGCCTTCACTGCACTGCACAGATGGGTTCCTCTTCAACAGTACGTTTCCCATTCATGTTTGCTGTCTTCACATACAAGAAAAATGAAGCCAGCCTTCTATTCAGAGGGAGGCGTGAGGGTATATAACTGAAATCAATGGCTAAACGCTTTGGGCAGCAGTTAAAACGTGAATCTAACTTTGGGGATCTTGTAAGATGTGGCTGGATTTTAAAATGTTCCAAGTACTCAATGCCAGCCAGTGTAGTTATGCAAAGGGGTCAGCAGCATTTCAGCTAGATCTTTGCAAATGAAATACGAGCAAAATGGAAACATTTTGTGGAACAGGACAACTGCATTTAATTTCTTTGGATTTCTTTTAAGAAAGCGTGGAGATGATGAAACCCCCAAATTTCTTCCTTTTTTTTGAAATGAAAATATCTAGTTTTCCAGATTAATATTTTTTCTTTAAATGTTATTCTTTAAAGATAATTATAGCAAAGAAGGTCAAAATCAAGGCCAAAATAGAAATCATTGAAATTTATCAAAATATTGAGGTTACCAAATTATGTTTACTGACTTTTTAAAAATTTTCTTTTGGTTATTCATATTAATTTGTTTCTATATTTACACTTTCCAACCTAATTTGAAACAAGAAAGTTTTAACATCTCAAAAACTTCCACACGATGGAAAAACACACACCCCCCCCAGAGTTGCATGGAAGAATTTTTAATGCTTAGTGTTTTGAAAACAAGAGTAGTTTTGCATGGTGATCTGTGGATATTAGAAGTCTATATCCTGGTACTTCATTTTGAAAGTACTAGTTTTTATGCTGAATCATTTCAGCAACCACAATGTGGCTTTTGCTGTAGATCACCTTTGTGTCAGTATCCTGTTGCCTTCAAAAAAATAGGGTTTAAGGGAAACTGTGAGACTTTTTCTGCTTTCTGGAATGATAAAAAGAATTTGCATTTGGCCAGAAAATGAAGACAGTGGGCATAATATTTACTTATACTCCTCATCCTTGGAGAGCAGACACCCAGAGTGGTAATGGAAGAACCTGTGTGATGCTAGTTCATGCCTGCGCATTATAAAGAAAGCAAGAGAAAGCAAAGGTGTCAGACTAAAGATGGCATCCCCATCACTTAAAAAGACACTGCAACAGCAATAATAAATGCATTTCTCAGATGGCATTGAAGAGTGTAATGGCAATCAGAAAACTCAAAGTGGTCCAAGATTTGCTGCAACCACATACAAAAAAATGCATCAAAAAAATAAACAGCCAACAGTGACTCTCCATATTTTAAGATGTAGAACAAAGAAAATCTTAGTCATTTCCAGTCCTTTGAACCCCTGACTACACTCCCAAAGCTGATGTCTGATGAACCTGTAGGTGAGCAGCAGAACAGTCTTCTTTAGAGCAGCCTGCCCGGGGTGGCATAACCGCATCAGGCCATGCCCAGGGCCAAATTGGAGGGGACTCTGGCTGGAAAGTCCAGTGCTTTTGTCACTTTGAAGTGTGCAAGATGTTATACAGCAACAAGTTATTTTTACCCACTCTCCCTCACCTTCTAAATCAAAACTTTCCTTTATGGTCTTAGTTGCTAGAAAACCACTGTTACTGCTATCTCAAACAAGAGTACTTGCAATAAAAGTGTTTACTATGAAAACAACTGTATGTGCATCTCTATATAATACAGTCAATATCAAACATCTTCTAAGAAGCATAAATCAGATTCCCTTTCAGGAATAAAAATACAAGAAGGTTGCAATCTTGTTACAATTTCCTAATCGGCAGCTGAGGTAGGAACTCAATACCCAACTTATAACATGAAATATTCCCTGTATCTGTTTCACAGGGACATATACCGGCATGAAAGTGGGATTTGGTGGAACCTCGATTTACAACTGGAAATTAAATACAGGCATGTGGAAACATTATTATGTAAACTAATACTTAGCTACTTCTTACTGCATTCCCTCAACAGCAACAAAATGGTAGCATGGAAACCAAATGCTAAGTGTAATTTTTTTTAACCTGTTCTATGAGAATGAAAAGAAAAACAGTCCTATGTAGAACCAGGAGGACTCATTACTTTTTCATCTGAGAAGTCTTAAATGTCACAGCCCCTGGGCTGAATGTTCCTTTCATCAAAACCAATGGAGCTTTGATATTGGTTTCCACTTGAGCATGAGAGATCCCAGAGATTCCGGTTTTCACCTTTTACTGAGAATCCTGGCAACGTACTTTGATGTCTTACTTTTGGTAGTTTGTTTTGGTGGCTCTCATTGCTCAGGTGCTACGTACACTTCAGAGAGGCTGTAGCTCAGACACATGCAGAGCAGCGAGCCCTTGGGCGCTGGTGATTCGGCATTGCTCTAGCCCGAGGCACTGCTGCACCAACCCAGACAGGAGGGCAGATCATAGGCAAACTGCTCTAAGATATAGCTGAGTCCCATTCACTTGTGTTTCACCTACTTCTCCAGTCCCTGCAGTTCAACCAGGAAAGCACCAGAACAAACACTTGAGGCTCACTTGCACCCAGTTCCTTCCCATGCCTTCTTTGTAATGCATGTAGCAGGGCAGTAAGAGAGGTAGCTGCTCTCGGTCCAGTCAGGCAGCATAAGTAGCCCCACATCTGGCTGTTTGCACTGTACAAGGCTGTCCACTGCTTCTCCAAAACATGTGCCACTCATCTGCGTAAGGGACAAACTGGGGAAGTCCAGATGGTTGGCTGACATCTCAGGGAACCACAGGAAGAGCCAGTCAAGCTGTTCATAAGCACCTAGAGGACAGCAAGGTGCTAGAAGTAACAGTCAGCATGGGCTTCTCACAAACAAATCACATCAAGCCAATTTGATTTCCTTCTGTGACAGTAGAGCAAACTGTGCGTATGGAAGATTTGCAGTAGATCAGACAGCTACGGGGATTCCAGTTAGGCTTTTTGGCAACATCTTACATGACATTCTCATAAATAAGCAGAGGAAATATCATGGAGCTGAAATTACCATCAAGAGTGTATAAAACAAGTTGAGAACTCATGCTCAGAGAAGTTATCGGGGACCCCTTGTCAAAATGGAACTGTGCATCAAGGACTTTCACAGAAGTCTGGCCTTGGACGTTTGTGCTCAGTATTTTCATCAATAGCTTAGCTAAAGGAACAAATCATAGGTTCACCAGCTTTGGGTATGTGCTATTAGTTTTATATAACCAGTTCCTTGGGACCATATATCCCAGAAAAGGCCTCTGGCTGCTGCTGCCAGCGTGTGCTCCCTCTGCCTCTGCTGTTCTTCATGGTGGTCTTGAGCAGAAAAAAGTGGAGCTGTTGCAACGCAGAATCTTGTTACATTTTTTGTTGTCAACTTGGTGTTCCTTGTAAGTACATCAGAGGCCAGGGTTAGAACTGAAAATTACCTTGATACATTGGAGAAGTGGCCCGAAAAAATAACAGACTTAATCAACTGTATTGCAAGGACCTGTGAACAGAAGTGGTGAACTGCACAGAGCATGTGGATCTGGAAGGAAAGACTGATTGATCTCGGGTTATTAAGTGTAGAGAAGATAACAATCTTCAGGTATATGTGGCCAGCAGAGAGATGAAAGAAATAATCTGTTCTTTGTACCATAGCACAGTCAAGTAATAATGGGTTTTAATAGCAGCAAAGGAGATGGTAGGTGAGTTACTGGAGAGAATACGCCAACAGAAGAAGGGGGGTCAGATGGGGAAGCACTGGAGTATGTCGCCTGTGTGGGTGGTAGACTTTCCATCACTGAAGATTTTTTAAGAACAAGTTAGAGACATATTAATCAGGAATTAAATAGGCATAATTGATCCTACTTTGGGGCAGGATGGCCCTTCGAGGTCGCCTCCCCACCCTTATTTTCCATTTCAGCAGTCTGCCTTATAAACATGGCATGGAGGTCTGTTGCTCAATAGATGGTTAAAAGAGTGAATAGCAGCTGGTTTATTCCTCTGTTTTTGGGAGGTGTGTTTACATTCCAGACGTAAGAGTGGAGGGGAAGGACAGCGAGTTCTGATCGCACCAGCCAGCCAGCGGAGGAGACCGGGCAGCCATCCATCGGAGGCTGTTTAACTTTCCCAGCCTTTCAGAGCCTAACATAAAGGACAAAGGTGGCTCCCAGATGGAAGACAACAGACTTGAAAAACATGGAAGCTGACAGAGAGGGATGTACATTTAACATGAAAGTTAAAATTGCCAGAAGAAGAAAGCAAGGAAATTTCCAGTTAGGTGCAATGGAATGACTCCTGAAGGATCTGTAAGTACTTTTGGCCTCCATAGAAAATACTTGGGCAGAAACCCTCCAGAAGGTATGTTTGTTTTGAGCAGAATCTGGAGCTCCTGCACCAAGCTTTCTGAAGGCTGCGTTGCAGGATTAGCCTATATTCTCTATACTCAATGTCATGGGAGACTGAACGTTTTCACTGTGTTCTGGAGCCTGACACGGGCAGACAGACCACAAAGAAAAACATGGGAACAGATCCTATAAGCTGCTTCAAATAACACTTGCTTCAGAGCCTCTGGTGATTGCTGAGAAATTCTAGTTTCACAAAAGATGCCAATAGGGGAAGAAATTATTTCACAGTTTGCCTCAAGCTTCAAAAGGGGTTGCTGAACATGTTAAACGACACCCTTTTTGACAGACTGGTTTGCGGTCAATGCCACTAACTAACAGGAAAACAAATGCCTGTAGTCTGAGTAGGGAATCGCACTGTGTGCCACAAAGCCAAGGAAATTGCTGCTGGAGGATCCCCAGAGCTGCTCTGTGAGAGCGCGCAGGCCAGCAGGATGTGTGAAAAAATATCAGGAATGTTCCTTATGTGACAAGATGGATCATTCAGAAGGAAGGCTCTGCTGGGTATGAAAAGACTTGGTATATTGACTCAAAGGGACACTTTGAATATGTTTCTAGGTATAAGCAGCTCACTTCAGAAAGAAACTAGTGGATAGGGAAATGGGGAGGCAGGAGTAGGAGGCAAAGCGAAGTCAAGCTATGTACGTAGATGGATACTGAGCCAGAAATAGAAAGAGGGGAGGTAAATCAGAATTTACGAGTCTTGCGTATATTCATTACGGTAAGATTTTTTGGGGTGGTTTTTTTGGTTTTTTTTTGCAAGCATTGGCAATTCTATTAGCCAAAGAGATAAACAATCATTTTTGATACCAAAGAGACAAGCATTTTATTATCATTGTATCAGATCCAGTGACTATAGCAAATTCAATCCCCTTCCTTTGCCAGCTACATGATTCACAAGGTGTTCACTGCAAAGATTGACAATCCAACTGTTTGTGTGTGCCGAATGAGCTATTCTTGATGTCAAGGACATGCATAAGTGGTCAGAAATGTTCAGGAGGATGATGAAACCTGAAACGGATCCAAGTGCAGCATGATAGAAATAGTCCTTGGCTCTCAAGGTAGGAAAGAAGAATATCACAGATACCGCTAACGCGAGCTGGTTATTAAACTAAACTACCGAAAACTGGAGGATGGAAACCAGTCAGATGTCCTAGATGTGAAAGGTCTGCCCAACAAGGGACATTACCTGTTAGTGACAGAACATGGATTCCTCCCTCCACCTCCACCTGGAGCCAGGGATTAAAGAGACCTTGATTGTGACTTGCCAATCTATCAGTGAGACTACAAGTCTAGTTCTTTATTTTGGCCAACATCCATTTTCTTGTACTAAGATTCGTCTCCTTTAACAAGATTTGCAAAAACCAACTTGTGAAAACATACTTACTTATGGAAATGGCAGAAACGTCTCATGAGATCCTCACAGAAGCAACACATAGTACTGATACTTGTCTGTCTCTTGGCACCAGCTTTATATCAAATGGCTTTTGAGAGGTCTGCCTGGAAAATATAGAATTAACTCCACGGTCAGAATGAAAGACAGTGAAACGTCAAGAATCTGTAACCAGTCTTCTAAGAAATTACATTCTGGGCATTACAGTGACATTTTTTTCTCTGTTTCTTACAATTGCTGGACCACCTATTTTTCAAATTACCAGCAAAAGCAACGCAGCAATAGATGTTCCAGTTCCTGTCAATCATTATTACTGTTAATTATTTAATTACTTTCTTAGAACTTCTCAATTAAAGTGCAGACTTCATTCCTCGGTTAATTACAGGTCTGAATTAACTCTGACCTTTAAACCAAGGGAAAATGTAAAGCCCTAAACTGTTGCAACACATTTACCTGTAAATTCCCTCCCTCCTCCCTTGCACTTCCCGAATCATGTTAGCCATCTTGTAGAGGAACATTTTCAGGGACGGATTGACTTTTACAGAGCCTGGCTCAATACAGCGCAGGAATAAATGGTGACTTCTTTGTGGCAATGTTTACTACTAAAGAAGAATAAGATACTAAATTAAAATAATCTCATCAGTTTTAAGCACACGTTGGTATTGATTTACCAAGGCACTGACTGTGCCATACATTTACATTGGGTGGAATCTGTGTTTTATGATGACGGGGGCGGGAGGGAAATCTTCAAAGGTATGAACATGTGGATAAGAAGATTTGTATTTTGAGTGCTGATGAGTATTCGTGTAGACAAAAAGATGGTGCTTTGGAGATAACACCTGAGCTGCACAGAGGGCCTGAAAACATAAAACTCAGCAGTGAATGGAGCCTTGAAACATGAATCCAAACCCACAACCAGCATTCACGATCCAGCCGAGAGAGGCTTGCTATTTACTTTTCCATGCCATTGAGTGCAACAATTCATTTACTCCCAATGTATAAATACATACACACACAACACTAAGTAATATCCTGCTGATCCAAAGTGCTCCCCAAGCCTCACGCCCTCCCCACTGGCTATCCCCCTCCCAGCCAGCTCTCTTCCGCTCTGCAACGGCGCAGCCCCGGGGTACGTAACTGAGAAATCTCTGCTTCAGACAAGGGAGAAAGCTTCATGAATCACCAAACAACACTTCTCAGGTGGGAAAAGCACATTCTTTGTTCCTCTACATGGAATTAGAAAAATATGTGTAGAAGTAAAGCCCTGAAAGCCCCGGGAGGGCAATTGCTCTCTTTCTCTTTCTTTTTCGGTTTTGTTGAACTTGTGAGTTTTTGGGGTGGTTTAATTAAAGGTCTTAAAATTCTTTAACACTAACATTCAAGTGCTTCGTATTTTTGCCCCAGACTCACAGAGTTTCCATCCTCCTCCTCTCTCGTGTCACTTTTACTCTGCAATAAAACAATTGAATCACACACTGGTACATAAATATTGGCAGATCTTTAGGTTTGCTGTTTTTTTCACTCAGCCTATTGGGCAAACAGCCTAGAAAGGCTAAGTTATTTGCCAGAGTTTGAATTTCTGGCAAACAGTGCAGATCCAGTACAAATCTCAAATCATATTTCAGGAATGCCGTGCTTCTACCGCACCTTTCCAACTCTTCTCTCTGTGCACTAATGACTATTATGGGGAAATGCGTTCCAGAAATGTGAAAATCAATGTAGTGGGAAATGTACCAAAACCACCTTTCCACTTGTACAATCTCAGTTGTCCAAGAAACACAATTAATTAGTGTTATTGAGCTGTTTAGCTCCCCAATAAAAGCTTTTTGAGTGATTATATGAAAAACCATTGGTACTGGAGGCTTCATACTGAAGTAATTAATGGAAGTTGATTATATTCTGACAAGTTAAACACAGGTTTGTTTGATATTACACACACATGGAAAACACATGCGCTATTGAGCTCAGTACCTAGGAGTTTAGATTAATGGTGTTGATGAATTATGTGGAGATTATATACTTTGCAGACACATCATGGACCTGATTTTGAAAAGCAGGCTCTCATTTTTCTCCTGCAATTTTGAGGGTGTGAATAATTGCAGGTGATTTTCTAGCAGCTAGACATCTCACTGCCTGGTTGAATTCCTTCGGGCAGAGGTCACGCCTGGTTTTGTGCAAGGCACCAGAAGGCACTAGGAGAGCGCCTGCAGACAGTGAAGAACAAGCCTACACTAGTGCTGCACGCTGGGACCACAGTGACCAGCAAGGACAACTGGTTTCATGTGCAGCTGTGGCAGCTGAGTTGGGACTTTCAAGAAATACCTTCTCTTTCTAAGTTCGGGGTATGATGTGAACTTGAGGCTCAACCCCAAAAGGGGAAAGAGAAGCTGTCACTTAGCTTTCTCCTGCCACCAAGCAGAGGCTGGGGACAGACCCGACACTTAGCCAGGAGACTAGCTCTTGAAGCAGTGTCTGTGGGACACTACTCAGGTTCAGCCTAATATCTAAGCCTACCACTTGGTATCTTTCTCTTGAGGCTCTATCTAAAGGCAACTGAATGTCATTGGTGTGAGGACAGAGGTAGCAACTGATGTTAGGGTTTAAGAGTTGCAGGAGATAGCCAGGAGGTAGAAGGCCAGGTTCAAATGAGTGGCTTGATTCAGGCAGGGAAAGGACTCAGGTTTTGTGCACTACCCTGCCATGTACAGCAGCTTGTGCAGAATGGTCAAGCCCAGATCTGATTCTTTCCCACATTGTTTACCCACAGGAACATGTAGAGGTGCCCCTGGGATGCCACAGCTGGTATTACAGGACATTTACTGAGTGCTTAGAGCACCATCTGGACATGCTCCCTCGGGCTTTTCCTAGGAATATGCCCAGAAAGAGCTGGGACCACAGACACCCTAAACCCAAGCTACAAAGACAGGATGACTGCAAGCTGCAGATAGCAGCCCGGCTTTCGCAGCACTCCTGGAACTGGCTTCCAGGTCCATGAGCCAGCCCGGAGCTGGGTGAGCATCTCCTCCTGAAAGCAGATTCTGATGAGCCCCCCCAGGCATAATTCAGTTTGAGACACCAAATCTGGGTGTCAAAATGCAGGTTTCCATGTAAGCCAGCCACTTAAGCTCCCACTGACCTGATGGAGATATTGAAATTGCCAGCGCAGTCTGCAGAGGGATTTTGTGCTGAGCTGTCTATACCTCCCCTCTACCTCAGACATCGGTGGACACCTACCTTCAGAACCCCCTATTTAGATGTCAGTGCCCAAGTGAAACCCTGCCCTTAGAGACACGTAGCAGCTACAGCGCAGTGGCAGCAGGCTGTTTCCAGCACCACTGTGATCACAGACACACATTGACTGCTCTGCCCATCTCTCTCCTGTCCCCTGGACAGCACATGCCCAGTGCCCTGCAAGAGCAGATCACCAGCACCGCACAGATGGAACCAACAAGGAGAAGCAGCCCTCCGTGGGCTGCTGGCTGCAGAAGCAAAGGATAATATTAACAGGCAGGAAGGAGCAGCCAGCATTCCTCCTGGGACTAGCACACCTTCCTCAAGGTTTTGGTGTGTTCAGAGCTAGAAAATATTTACAGCTCAGACATTTCAGATCACCCTGGCTGAGACATGAGTTAAGAAGCTGCATCAAACTCCATATTCAGTGAACGTAACCAGAGACTTCTTTTAGACTGTAGTTTAAAGTACATTACATAGAGAGAGAAAGGGGAAAGGTATTCAGACCTCTTCTGCCTTGGATCTTGAAGTCATCTGAGGAACAAATATGACACACCAGCACGTGCCTACAGAAGTACGCTAAGTGGAAAGTGGAAGGCCACACAGCTCCTCTCTTCTGCACTTGCAGTCTCTGGATCCAGCACTTGGCTCTCTGTCTGTGCATCATTAATTGTTGACCACTACCATGGTCTATAAACAAACATAGAGCATGCATTAATCATTACAAAAATGAGATCACAAACATAAACCCCAAAAGAGGCCTGTGGTCCTCAGATAGTCAAGCTCCAGGTCCATCTGAGATAGGCTATGTTGGCATGTAACCCAGGCAATGAGACAAGCTGTGTGGCTGGCACCCCACCATTGGTGGCTCTCCAGTCTTCAGAGGATATTTCAACATCCTCTCCACCCTGCCTGATCCTGGGGAATCAGTGAGAGGTGACCATTTACAATGCCCAGAGATGTCAAAAGGTCTTGTGGTATGTGGTACTCTATGGATGTCCCGGACAGTGCAGATGTGAAGGAGGAACTGAGCCCCAGGGGGCCATGGCCAAGGACAAGCTGCTCTGGCTTTGTCCCTCCACATGGAAGAGAAGACTTAACACACCAGTGGATGCTGAACAAGTTTATTTGGCTGTATAAACACCTAACCCTTTCCTAAGACTGCTGCTGCTTTGATTGTTCACCTAGCTGCAACCCTACAAGAAAGACAGAATTAGGGCCTAATTCTGTAATTGTTTGCTGCCTCCAGGAAGGAGCAATCGTTGTTGGGAAAGGGCTTTTAACTTACCCCCCCCAGTGCTGGCTGTCTGCTGGAAGCAGTGGATAATCCCAGAAGCAAGCCCCAAATCTTGTCGTGCTGGTGGATAGGAAGCTGTCCTTTCCGAGGAAGGGGAAAGGTCTGGCTTCAGCTGCTGCTTCTTAATTAGCTGCTGCAGGTGGAGAGCTGTGCAAGTCCCTCACATTGCTTTTATAACTATCACATCTTTATGTGGCTGAACTGTTTTTTTCCACTGTAACTTGGCCATTTTTGGAAGAGAAATATTTTGGGTCACATTATCAATTTTCCCCCCATGGAAAGCTTATAAAAATTAATCTATAAGCAAATTGATGTGAGGAAAAACGTTAGCAGAAATGTTTTCAAATGGACAACCTTCAAAGGATTTGAGCTCATTCCATTTGAATTACAAAGTTAGAGCTTCAGTCCAGCCACTCTTCGGTTCCCTACCTCTCTTCCCCACCCATGCTGCTTTGCATCACACTTGAACAGGTCCCCAGTGAGTACTTTTTTCCTAATGATTGAATTTAGCATTGGCAGAAGTACCTTGATAGGCTGTTCTTGAGGATGAAGAATCCATTTGCTGTCCACAGCAGGCACAAGAAGCCACTGAGCTGCCTTTCTGATGGCAATGTGCTGACAGTCTCAGACAGACAGAGGAAGATACTCCTTCCCCCAGACTTACTCATTCCTCTGACTTTCTGTTAGTGATCCCAAGATAGTTCTCAGCTAGGGCAGCAGTTTTTCTGCAGAAGTCAATCTAACTGGACTAGACTAAGGCCACCATGAAGATACTAGACTTCGTAGTAATCTCGTACCTTTTCAGTTAATGGTAAAGCAAATTAGGGACACTGAAGCTATATGGCTGATATACCCTACAAAACCACAACCCTGCCTTTTCTTTAAAGTGAGATGCCAATTGCATGGCCAGGCAAGCACTGAGATTGACCTCAGAGGAGTCAAGGAGGACTGTAACCACCATTGTCCCTTTGGGCTAAACACAAGAAACAAAAGCCTTCAAGGTGCTTTGTGGAACCAGAAAAAACGAAGCGGCTTCCACACAGAGACAGGCATTCCTGCATAAATAATACAAATAAATTACCTCTACTTACAGGTGTCTCATACCTCAGTGGTTATTGGTTTTGTGTGTTTATGGAAAGAAGGCAGAGCAGATCAGAGAAGCCAAGGACATGACCTAAACAAACATTAGGATTATGGCTCCAAGAACAGAGAGAGAGAGATTTTGGCTGAGCTGATTAGAAGACAATTGTAACAGGAAAAAACAGCTCCTAATTCCTCTTGTGTTTGGAGATTGTGGAGAATGTGCACATCGCACATTCCTTGTAAACAGAGGACCATAGTAAAGCAGCCTGACTCTTTCAACACCTTCATTTCCTAAGCAACACAGCCCACAGCACTCTGAATTTTAGCAAGCAACCTGGAGGGCAAAGCGTTACTGTGTCTGTCAGGAGCAAGAGCCAGGCTCCAGGAGGAGAGACTGGGGAGCTCTACATGTGCAGGCTCAAGAGAGATAGGGTAATGGAGATGCCACCAAAATGAACCATGTTGGAAAAAAACCTGAAAGCCAAGTGGGAAGCATGTGGCTCAAAGGCTGCATCCGATCTGCCGCTGCATCCTGTGGAGCCTGTGGGCAACCAAAGTCCTTGCTCTACATCCACCCCTTCTCCATCTCACCCTCTGCCACAGTCCTGCCTCCTCCTTTCCACAGTGCTCCTGTTCCCAGCCAGCCTCAACTCCACTTGACTCCATGGTGCCGAGTCAGGGGGAGGACAGAGCTGTCCCATGTCAGCCATGGGGCTGTCAATGAGACCTGTGTTGCTGGTGTGTTGCTGGGAAAGGTTTGGGACAACCCTCAGCACATTTGAGCTCATTCAAGTTCCCCCAGCAAAAAGGTCTCCCTTCAACTACAGCCAGCAGCACAAAGTATCATTAAAGAAGAAAGAATCAAATAAAAAAGGAAGAAGAATCCAGAAGTCTCTCGATAATTGTGGAGAGGTGACTTGTAGGTGGAGGCAAAATTGCTTTTGGAGCAACGGCTACACAGTGTCTAGCCAGCCTGGGAAGCCCCATAGCTGGGAGCAGAGACCTGTCTGCTCTGAACGAGCAGGATTTCCATGGAGCCAGGGAGACTCAAAGGTGTCTTGACAACCCAAAATGTGCTAATAGACACGAGTAGCAGCAAGGAATGGCAGATCTCAGAAACTGTGTTGAGAAAGCAATGAAAGGGGCAGAGGTCAGAGCAGACCTCACTCAGCCACCTGGCTGCACAAGTGGGTTAGCCAAATGACCTCAGTAAAACTATTTTCTACTCCATTTGTAACCCTTGGAGGCCAATCAGGGAGAGGAGAGATTGTCCAGTTCAAATAATGCAAAACTTGATTTCTTTGAGGGAAAACTCCCTGACAGGCTTCTTGGCTCTGCTCAGCGTCTCACCCAAGTGAGTGGCGAGGAAGAGGAATAGGAGAGGTTTCCAGCAGCCAGCCCGCGCACGCCAGCTCCGTCCGTGCTACAGAGCAGCCCACGACAGACGGCCGAGCGCTCCAAGTTTGCAGGAGCTGTTGAGATGTGGCGTGCAGGCAGCCATCAGGCAGAAAGAGCCAGATCAGAGAATAAGCAGCAAGGGGAAAGTTGAGTCCTCTGGCCTGGCTGAGGACCAGGCAAGACCTGTTCTTGGCATAATCCGGTGCAAACAAGGATTCCCAGGATAAATGGGCAGTGGAACAACTTAGACACATTTAGCTGGACTTCAACTTGCAGAGCCAGATCAGGAAAAGAAAATCAGACACGCCAAGGGCTCGGGGAATTTGCCCCACCATTTGAATTTTTCTCTGCAGCAGCCAACCAGGAAAGGAAGCCGCTGCTAGCGAGAAAGATGGACATTAATTGCCATGAGCCCCGTAAGCGTAGATATGTCAAATGGAAAAGGTGACTCTAGTCTGGTCTGTGGCATTTTTGAACAATTAGAAAAAGTGATAGATTTGGTTTGTAAAACAAGAGAAGTTGGCAATAATGCAAAAACTAAAGAAAGCAGTTAAGTGCTGGTACAGTGAAAAAGTTCGCTATAAAACGTCAACTTGTTATAATAGGAGGCTGGGCCAGAACAAAACATCACAAGAGCCTAGTAAAAAGCCTCTTTCCCAGTCTGAGTTGCAAGGACACCACGTTATGTCAGTGAAGCCCAGAGGTAGACAAATGAGGCCCCAGGTTTTTGTTTAGGTCCTTACAGTTGAACAACCCCAGGAGGAGACTGGCTACAAATCATCCGCTGGTATCTGTGAAATGCATGGAAAAAGTGGACACTGCCTCTAGGATAACCATTAATAGAGCAGACATGCTAAAAAAGGTAAGGCATAGGCTGCCCAAAAGTGAACCAACTAATTGGTCTCAAATGGAGACAGTGACAGTGCCTTCGTCCAACAGTTGGGAAAGTTGGGTTTGCAAATTGGACGTCTGGAATTTGAGCTAGATTTCTGGATAGCCGAGATAGTGGATGAGCTAATAAACAGTTTGGATTTCATTATGCCTAATAGCTGAGTAAGTGCCAGGAAACCATGTCTTACAGACCCTGCCTGTGAAAATTCTTTATAAATGTGTGGCACAGGTGAGCAAAATGATTTGTAGACAACTGGTTTGCAGAGGATGGGGAATGGCACTGTTATAAGTGACATGCCGTGGGAGCTTTAGAGCCAAAGAAATCTCTTCCCAGAGGCTGAAACCTGTTTTGAGACCTAGGATCTCAAAGGGATTTTAGCTGCTCAAGTGTTGGTATATTGAAAGCAGGAATCTGTTCCCCTCGTGTGCTAGACTTTTCTGACAAGGAGCAAATGAAAGGAGGGAAAAAAGGACTGAGGGCCAGAAAGCATGATGAAGTAAACAGAAGTAGTAAATATACAGACGAAAACTAGCAGGGAAAGAAGATTGGAGATAAATTCAGGGAGCTTAGCATTTGGTGCTGAGGATGGTTTATAAACCTTTGTTGATGAGGTTCCTGCAGTTGTCCTCCCTCTCATTGACAAAGAAGCACAGGACCAAAATATAGGAAGGTGACCATGGAGCAGCCACTTCAGTGCTTAACTGAAGCCAAGTGCAGGAGATATTCTGGGCAACTGGGAATTTCTGAGCTCTCACTTCACCTTCACTGGTTGTTCAAAGGAAGGAGGGCAGCCCCATGTCCTTTTCAAGGCTGCAAGGATCACTGCAGTTTAGTTTTCCACTCTCAATCTGACAAACAGCTGTGGACCTCAGTAGAAAGATGTGCTTCACAGTGGCAGAATGAAGCCCTCAGTGGCCACTGAACACGGCTGCTTACCCCCCCGCCATGGGGCAAGGGGTTATACCTCAAGCACAGCCCTGCAGAGACACAGTCAAACTGCTTTTAAGCATCTCCACATGACACTGGTGCATTGGTCTTGCGGATGTCCCAGCTCACCCTAGGCGCAGTGATGTACCCTGAGGGAGCCATCTCCTCTGGTTCTTCAGTGGGGCAGTTCTACTGACCACATCAAAAGCCGTGGCCGCTACCTGGTAGGTTTACAGATGGTCTGAGACAAGCTTAAAGTCTGCCAGGCTGCAATAAAACTCCAAAGAAAGAGACTATTTCCTAATAAAAAAGCAGTTTACTTTGGGTAGATGGGAGTGAAGGAGGAATTTCCACTGACACAAGGACAGTGGAGATGTCCAGAAGCAGATGCTCCTCCTGCGTCTGCAGGATTGTGGAGGACTTTGTTACCTAACACGAGTTTTACTTCTAAGCTTGCAGATACTGCACAACACCAGCTAGTTTGGGTGAGCTTGTGACTGAAAACCATTGCAGTGGTCAGCAGAACATAATTTAGCATTTGTGGAGTTACAAAGGTTCTTGTGACCGTTCACAGTTTTTGTATTTTAAAATGCCTTTCATATCAGAAACAGATACTGAACTTATAGGTTCAAGACGGTATTGATACAGCAACACAAAGGATTTGAAAGTGCCCCGATTGCAGCAAAGGTTTCAGGTCTCTCAGATGATTTATTGTATTACTGAAGCACACCTTGGGGTAAAAGTTTTATTTATATATCTTCACCTCTCCTTGAATGGGACTAAAATCATTGTGGAAAAGCAAAATGAAAATACTCTGACAAGAGGGCATTGCGTAAGTATGTAATAATTTGTTCTTTAACAGTAACTATTTAAAATATTATTAGATTAGGTACCATTTTTCTTTCTGTCTAGAACATACTCTTTATACTACCGCTATTGTAGACTCATGACATTGGTGACAGTGAAGTAAAGGTGCTTTTACGGATTAACTGTAGCTTCTGCCTTTCAACTGGAAGGAGTTAAGTCCTTTTATGGATCCCAATATCAACAGCCTCCATAAGAAACACAGGCATCACTACACATGTGTATATGGAAAGACAAGTATCTCTTGGTCTTCCTTTGTGAGACTTGGGTGTCTGAAGTAGGGACAGAAAGGACCAGAAGAGCAAGAAATTAAGAATCTTGATCCAACAAGCTTGGTGAAAAGCTCAAAAAAAAAGAGAAACTCTTTGGCCAGGTGTCCTGCATATGAGACAAGAAGGTATGAGCAGAATGCTGACCCCTTGCTGTTCAATTCCTCCTGTGTTGAGGAAAAAAGCTTTAGGTGCTCACTGTGAAAAAAGAGGCTAACCTCAAAACCATATTATTTAGTGAGCAATTTTTCTCCCTAACAGTAAGTTGTGACCAGTCAGGTCAAAAAGGTAGTACTTTTATTTTTTCTGAAACCTTTTGAAAGCAGCATTAGCATACATGAACTTTGCATGTAAGTGTTCGGCAGAATTATTTATAACATTGTCTTTAAAAGACCCTCTTTACCTGTGTAACTCAATGTCAGATTCCCTAAAAGCAATTAATCTACATTATAAAATCAACTGATTGCTGATAGAACTACCACTCTACTTTTTTCCCATCAAAAAGGACTATCAAACCCTGTTTTCTGTAGCAGTAACAGAGGCAAGGCAGGAATCTGTCCTTGTCCAAAATGAGGTGATATGCATCTGTGTGCTAGCGGTAACTGTGTTATCTAGAAATTCTTTCAAGACATTGAAATTCTTTCAATAATCTCTTTTAGCCATATTTTATTCACAACTTCATCTCCATTCCTCTGCAAGAAAACACCAAATTGCTTTAAAAAAAATAAAGTATAAAGTTACATATTACCATTGCGCCTTTGAGAACTATGGTTGTGTGCTATAAGATGTGGCAAGCTTATACTAAAACAAAAGGACTCTCTCTCCATGGCATATTCATTATTCTCCCCTACTGAGTAATTCTATCACCTGCTCTCTACGGGTTCTTTATGCTTCAACAGAGATGCAATTTCTGGCCAGAGCAGCTTCAATATAGAGTCTTAGCTTCCATGGGTGTGTAATCATTTACACCTGTGCAAAGTAGATGTAAACTCACTTTGCACTCACTTTACATAGGTGCAAATGACTGCACAAGGTGAGAAGCAGTGGAGAATCAAGCCCATAATGACTGCAAAGCACTTAAGCAGGGTATGATGGAGACCAACAGAGGCACATGGGATACAGCGATCAGGAGGCAAGCAAATGTCAGCAGCAGTTTGGGAGTCTATTCTCCCTCGTTGAGCGAGCAGCGTCTATTATTAGCAATGGAAGTCATGCATGTGTGCCCAGAGGATAATAAATCAGCCGCCATGTGAATGATGCAGGCCTGCCTGCTCAGGCTTCTCTGGCGCTGCTGTAAGGGTCGGGCTGCAGCAAGAAACCTGTGTTGCCACCTGGGCTGGAAGATGCCAGGTGACTGTGTGGTCGTGAGATCAGTTTACATGGAGAATCAGGCTAAACCTAGGGGCTCTGACTTGGTTTAGGGCATGTTTCTTGTGAGTCAAACAGGTTATCCAAAAACCTGGCTCGATCACTGCTGAAATAGTACAGGTGCTCCTAGTCCTTTTTGTTATATTGCCTCCTAAAACTGCCCAAGAGCTGGGGAGCACAAAAGCTTTCAAAGGAAACTTTACTTTTTATGAGCTGTTGGACAGGGGAGAGTAGATAGATCCAAAATTAATCTGCTGCCCTTTGTCAGAGCTCTCCGACCGTAAGGTGACAGGCAGTAATTACCACGATGGGCTATTTGGAGGAGGTTGGATGAGAAGGGAGAGAAATTTTTTCATGCTGACTTTTTTAGCCTGAAGATTAGGGTTTATATAATGACTTTTCTTGGTAGTCTGAAAAAGACCTTCTGAAATGTGTTCCTCTTAGTCTTACACCTGCCAGCTTTCTTCACTCTTCTTTCCCTAGCCTACTAATAGTGATGGTAAATGCATCCAGAGAAATACGGTTGCTATAAAGTACTGAAGTTTCTGTGTAGCGTGACATAAAATTACTGAATCTGAAATAAAGTATGTGTGTCATTTTTCCAAGGGACTTTTAAAATGTGCCTCTGGATATATGTGAAAATATAAAATACTGCTCACAAAAAAAATTAAAGCAGAAAGCATACGCTCATGAAGGAAAACTGTTTCATTTGTTACTGCTATCTTTTCAAGGCAAAGCAGTCACACCCTGTGCATGGCAGGCTGGAAATCTACGTGTCCCTGCTGATTTTGCTGTGTTTGCAGTACCTGGTGTGGGAGAGGGCTGGCCATCGGTGCAGAAGTGTTTCCTCATGGCTACAAAGTTCTGCAGAGCCGGCGCTGAAGTCAAGCCCAACATTCATTCACATCCTACGACAGTCAGGCTAAATCTGATTCACAAGCAAGATGACGACAGCTAGGACAAGGGATCATTTTTAGTTGTAAAACAAGCAATTTTGAGCACGTGATTGTAACAAATAATCCAAACAGTTTCTTATTTAACGAAAGCACTTACCAATGACAGCATCAAAGAGTTGGTGTCGAGGGAGGGTGGGTGAAGCCTGGTACTGACCCGTTGTGGGTCCCTCGGGGCTGGGAAAAATCAGACTTTAGAAAGGGAGGACTGTTTCAACACTTATATTAACAATAGAGTGAAAGAAGTCTTTATTTTCAGTAACAGGCTTTCAGCAAAGGACTTTTACCTTCTATTCCTGTTTTCCTAGTAAGTTATGAAAGGTTTATTTACCCCACAGCAAGTACCCTCAGTGGCTTCCTCTGTAACGGGCTTTTCGGACAGCCTGATCTGGCTTTCCAATGGGATAGAACATCGGACCAACCTGGCCAACCAGGCCACCTTGCCCTGGTACGGGCTCCTTGAGCCTGCCTGTGGGATCCCACCATGCCACCTCTCCCAAGGGTGTCCCACGTGCTGCAACCAAAGTCATAGATAGGCTGCAATGGAGGGAGGATGGAGCGGAGCAAGCTCAGCTTCCCCATGGCTCTTCTGCTGTCCTATAGGATGTGGTACCTGTGGTGTGGTGCAAAGCCACCACTTGAGGCTAAAGCAGCTGCTCAGAAGAGTGCTGCAAAGAGCTGACGTTCCTTCAGCTGCTCTTCTTGCCTCATCTTCTTTGCCTGCAGTCCCAGATGTAGCATACTTCAAAGCTGCCATAAGCATGTGGTTCTCTGTAGCATAGGAACAACAGTGAAACTTCTGTACTTAGTTGTGTTGAAATGCCTGGAGGCAGCTGAGATAGATAGGTTGTGAGCTACTTCACTATATTTGGCACTCGTTGTGAGATCCCTTCATCATCTTCTTAGTCACAACTGACCTCTGGTACCTGCTGTAGTGTCCTACTAGTCATGGTTAATGGTGTGCACACTTTTCAGCTTCTGTGGAGGACAGTGAAATATCGTGACTAGATCCTTGTAGATTTATTCATTTATCTCAAAGGTCTACTCAAATGCCACTAATTATAAAGGCAGGTTTACAGCAATCTGGTATCAGCAGCATCTTCTACAGCTGGTCCCATGAAACCATTTTCTTCTTCTGCCACGAAATTAATCTAATATTTGCTGAAGGTGTATTTAAGGTACTAAAAGATACTTCCTTTTAAGTGTTTGGGCATTTTTCCATGGGAACACTTATCTAGGGCTGTGGTGGATTCTCTATTACTTTACATTTTTAAAGCCTAGAACCAAAAAAAGATTTAAATAGCTAAGTCTAAAACAGATTCTCTTGAAAACAGTTCCTTATTAAGAGGTGACCCTCGTAGTGCCTAAGTCCCCTCTTCACCCCCCGCTTACTATTTTGGTACCCCAAGGAACATATGTTTGGAACCATCTTAGGCCAGCAGTCCTACCTTGTACCTAAAACTACTTGGAACCCAGGGCTTGAGGTTTTTCTCTTCCTAAGTCCACAGAGGATTCAGTTTGCCTTCAGAGCATATGTACATCCTGGAGCCTGCTTTAGCAGAAAATCATGGAAATTTCTTTCCTTAAAATGTGTCCAGTGATATGTCCCCTGATGCTCCTACCTAGCCCAGTGGCTGGAGCATTTTGCTAGGGACTAGAGGACCTGACTTCAATGCTGTCACTGGCTGGAGGGGATTAGACACAGTATCCCATGAGCATGCAGGGTTATCTAGCAGCACTGTGTGGTCACACACAGTGGGAGTGTTGCTCTGCTCCTTTTGCTGAAATGGAGCAACTCTTGTGAGAGGAAGGTAGGGATGGGGGTCTGGGAAGGAGAGATGTAGAAAGGGAGGAGAGAATGGGAGCAGGAGACAGGAAGCAGCTCTGGGAGAAGGAGGGACAGGTCCTGTCCCTTGCAAGGGAAAGGTGGGAAGCCCATGTGCCCTTCTTTCAGCAGTGTCCCAACAAGTGCCAGCAGTCCGCTCCTTCCCTGGGGGACAAAAGTTGCTGCATAGAGGATGTGCCAGCTGCAGAGCCCCGTGTGGTTTCTTGTGCCCGGGCTATCTGACAGCGTCCTCCGAGCTACGCACACTGCCGGGAAGCTGCTCACTGCAACTGCCTTCTGCAGTGCAACGTCATTATTTACTTTATCATTCATGCGCTTGTGTACATTCCTCACATTTTAACTATGGAAGCAGAATAAATTGAGCATGTTAACCTTCCTTCCCTCCCTCCTGTCATCCAGTTTGCTTCTACGCTTTTTCTCCACTCTTGAAGCAGTGTGTTAACAGATCAGTCTTCAAGTATTTCCATTTGCATCTTTTTTCCCTCACTTACAGACTTAGCAATCTATAGGGTAAGCATCCGGCAGGCCTTAAAAAACAGAGTACAGCAGAGAGCATTGCTTCTGTGACCAGCTTCTGTGTAAGAACAGATCTGCTTAGTCTGGAGTCACCAACACTGATTGCAAGCCCAGCACACACAAACTACCACATACCCTTGCTGTCTATGCCTGCAAAAATCAGGGGGTGCCTGTCTAAGATTCTCTATTGCTCTGTCTTGCCTCCTGCCCTCCTTCAGTCTGCTCTAGAGAGTCGCTGAGCATGAACAACAGCCTTTTCTTTCTTGATGGGTTCCTTGTCTCTATGTGCCAATGCCACGTTTCCAGATTACAACTTCTGAAACGCCTTCGTAAGCCTGAAGCTGAGCAGGTCAAATGGAGACCACTAAACCCTAATGCATCTATCAGCCAGAAGGGCACCTCTTTTTCACCCATCTCTTCCCTGTCTTAAAATATGTTTTTACGAACACGTGCATAGAAGCATGTGTGGGTGCAAAGGCAAGTACGCAGCCTGAGACAGATCAGCATGCCCGGTCCTCAGCTTGGCTGCCCCACCATCTGGCTGCACTTGCACTGCCTGGTTCTGGTCCTGCCTGTGGCTCAGGCAGGTCTGAAAATGCTGCCCTTTTATTTTTTTTTTAACCAAAATCACTGCTATAGTCCAGCAATCACTGACATCCAGTGGCGGCTGAGGATAATTACAAATGTTTATTTTCTGAGAGTCTTGTTTGTTACCTGGGGAAACCCAAGTTAGGATGAAGGCTTGCTTTTGAGCTCTACAAAAGGAGGACAAACTGATTGAAACACAATATTGCTCCTGTTAGACAGGAGAGGGCAACCACCTGAGAACCGGTATTGAAAAGCATCTCTGTTCCCTGCACAAAGGGGCTCCAGGTCCGACGGTGCTGCTATATAGTTTGGGAGTAGCCCCAGGTGGGAAATTGAGTTCTGCCTTTCGGAAGTTGCCGTGAGACCAGACCTGAAGTTTCCTGCCCCAGGCAGTTTGGAGTGGGATAAAATTAAGGCTTGAGCAACAGTGACCCCACTATGTTGGTCTAACAAAAACACTGTGCTGCAGGGTGAGCCCTTCAGGCCCCCTCAGCAAGGCTCAAATATCAATTAAATCCTCTGGTGGGTGATCCTGCCTGAAAACAACATCAAAGTTCCAGTTTTGGCTTAATTCCATTCAGCACGAATAATTAACAATTTCTTTATGGTTGGAGAGGGAGGCTGGGAGAGCGTTATGTACCATTTCTTATCCCAGTGCAAATGTTACTTGTTCATGAATGCTTGTATAGTCTTATCTTTCTTCTGTATGAAACTGTTGGGCTATGGTGCAACTTCTGAGAGAGTTACCTAATTTTATTATTTATGTTTTCCATGCAATCACTCTCTACAGTGTCTGACCACATTTAGGGAATGCTTAGGAATAAACTTTAAGGAAAAGGGGTCAGATCCCCATAGAAAGCATGGAGATAAAGTCTCTGGATGGCATAGCCTGTTGTAATTACTGCAGGAAACGTAACTTCATCAGTGAAAGCAAAATTATGAAATTGAAGCATTTTTCAGGACATCTTTGATTTTTTCCCCCTTTTTTTGGGGGAAGGGGGGTAAATCCAAAAGAAAATAAAGTCGTCTAACCTTTATTTTTATTTCTGAATTTCTTTCAAGAGTATTGGAGCAAGAAGTGAATTTTGACAAACATAAAATACTTCCAGTGCAGCAAACTTTAATGGTTGCTGACACCACTATAATTTAAACCTTGGGCCTTTGTAAACAGTTTGTACAGAACGCCCTGTAAGCAATCTGAGCTCGTTGCAAGGGCTCCAGCACTTTCTGAATGTGACACTTCATCTGTCTCTTCCCCGTCAGCCCCCAGTCCTTTCTGTACTGTTTCCATCCATTCTGATACCCCTTGCAGAGAGAATATTCCTTCCTCCAATTTGGTTGCCAGCCACCATGGGCCCCTTAGCATTGATGTGTATTACAGTATCTTAAAGCTTTGGCCATAAACAACACCCCATTACGGAGCATTAGCTGTACAAGAGATGCTCTCTGCTGCAAGGGGTTCAGAGGTGAAGGACATCCCCAACAAAAAGGGGACCTATAGCTCATGCTAAGGTCTGGCTGGGATTTGAAGTCCCTTTTGCTCGGGTGTCCTGCCCTGCATAAGATGCTGCCCTTAGCAGCAGAGAAAGCTGGAAGGGGAGAAGCAGCGATGCATCTTTAAAGCGACAGATTTAAAGGTAATGAAAAGGAGAAATTTCACTTCTCTCCTTGCCTTGAGTTTCGTAGATTTTGCTTTGTGCCTTCTGCCTGTGTGGGTGGGGATAGTTTTCTGTTTTGCACTGTCTGTAGGGCCAAACAGAAGAGCCATGGCTGAGAAAGTGGGGGAAAGGAGTGACAGCCCCTGCCTTACAAGATCATCTTGTCTGACAGTGCTGGGATGCGAGCAAGGGCTCTCATCTTTCCCTGCTCTGCTTCACAGACAGAGAGAGACTTTTCACGCTCATGGGGAGCGTTAGGAGAAAATGACAATGACCCAGGACACGCTCAAAAAACTGAAGGAGCTGAGCTTGCTCCGAGGCTGATACAAGTCTCCACACAGCATCACTGATGAAGGATTGCTCTGCCCGTAACTGGGGAGAAAGCCAGAATCTCTTCTCTGATACTGAAATAAAGCAGTCCCCTTTCAGACCACTCAGGAAAGTAATTGTTCATTCCTCAGGTCGAGCAGCACATATGCAATCTCTTTGTTAAGTAGCTTTCGAAATTTCTGCTCTTTGGCTCTTGCAGTTGCCGCCTGTGTGATTGCCAGCCCCCAACGCCGGCCAGGAAACCCCACTCCCAACCCAGAAGGGGAGAAGGCAGCACACGGCACTTACAGCTCAGACAGAGCTATAAACAGGCCGCTGGTTACAGCCACTGGAGAAGAAGGGCAGGGAGAGTCCACTCTTCCCAAATACAGCTTCTTAAATTCAACAAAAGTCCTCTGGTTATAGAGCACGCAGAAACCTTAATTATAAGAGAAGACCAGTGTGTGGAAGAGGAAGGGGAGCCTTGGTGGCTACTGCTGGCAAAGGTAGAGACAAGATGGATGAGCTGGAGAACACTTTTTCTTACAAAATAACTATCAGCCACAACGTCAGCATGCTTTAGGTAAACATGCCCAGGCAAAAAGCCCAGCAGTGAGAAAGAACAGGATAACTAGATCAGATAGAAGGGAATTAAATTTGTGGCAAGTTAAAACCAAAGCCAGATCTCTTTGCAGTATTGAAATAACTTTGCTACTGCCTTGAACACCAATCTTCACAGTGCAAGGACTGGAACACGCTGTGGGGGAGACTGGGTAACAGATGTCTTACAGATACCTGTCCCTCTTCTACATGGTCAGACCTGCAAGGTGGTAGTCTGTTTCTAGGACCAAAATCTGGTTCCTACCTAACTTACAGCTTGCAAAGGCATCCGTGCAGTTTTGCTATAAAACACCACCATGCCAGCAAAATAGGTTTTATACTGGTTTGTATAGGCATAAGGGCTTCACGGACTTAGGCTGAGAAGAGAGAGATAAGTCTTTCTCCCATATCATTATCAGTTTCTTGAGAGTCTTGGACTGGAGGCAAGCAAACAGCATTGCTCAATTCATTTCCATTAGAAAATCAATATGCTTGCACATTCCTGGAAAGCAAATGACAGGAGGCATTGGCTCATAAGGAGCTAGCCTGTGATTTCACTGTGGCTGGCTCAAGGACTTGGAAATAAAAAGTGTTTTTCCGCATGGGCCCTACTGAAACATGAGCCAAGAAGCTTGTCCAGCCAACAGCCGGCGTTCACACCTTTCTTTCTGTACCTGTATGTCTTGGTCCCTCCAAGGGTGGGTATTATCAGCTTGCTTGATAGCTTTAAGGCTAGAGAAAGCCTTGTCTGAGCTGAGGGAATCTGCCTGAAAGCAAATCATAATGTTGGGGTTAAGAAACAGGCAACATTTGTTGATGGTGCTGTACTCTGATTGCAAGAATGATCTCATCGTTGTGTGTTGAGCATCCCAGGCCAGTGGCTAAGGTACCAGGCTGCTAGGCAACATATTCAGGACCGGCAAAAGGGGCCAGAGATAACTTTTTTGCATGTCTCTTCTTCCTAACATAATCTATGATTGGTTCCCATCTTCCGTGACCACAAAAACTCCTGCTCAGATTTCCAGCCTCTATTACTTCGGGGAGATCTAAAAAGATCTTCCTCAGAATGAAATAGTTATTTCACCTTTTATGTAGAATCAGAAAAAGTGACCCTGCAAGATCCCTGATCCAGAACACCAGTTCTGAGGCTGTTTACCTCCTCTGGGGAAGACCTGCATTCAAGTCCCTCTTCTTTCTCAAATGAAGGAGTTCGAAGTCTTTGCCTCCTTCCGAGCAAGAGAAGAGCTGCTTGCTGGCTAGTGACTGTTGTGAATGGATCCATGGACAGACACTGAGCTTGCAGCTCAGTGGTTGCATTTTAATCTTTACTCTGGTTAATCCTTACACAAAACAGAACAGCTCTAATGACAGATGATGAACATGAGAGTGAGCAAACCCCAGCACTCCTGGCAGCTGGGTCCTCGTTTGGGATATGCCGCGCAGACAAGCAATTTGAACATTCCTCCTCCGTGTGCTAAACAAGTATTATGCCCTGCTGGGCTCTTCTGAAATACAGCTGCTTCTCTCTAGCCAGAAGTTTTGTCATGGCTCTGAGAAAATATCCCATGCAGTCAGTATTTTCTTCTTGTTTTGTCCCGGCACTGCTGGTCCGGATAAATGGTGTTAGCACATCAGGACTCGGTAGCGGAGAACATTCCATTCCTGCTGTCCTTGTCAGGACCACAAAACCGGAATGATAATTAAAAAAATTCCTTTGGCTCAGACCCAAAGTTTCAATAGTTCTTGAATTTTCAGTAAACCAGAAACCCTGCCCCTGTTTGAATGTGTCGTCCTGTTCCCCTACAAGTTTTTTTAAAAAACAGCATCGATTCACCAACAGATCCATGCACACTTCACAGCGCAGGGGATGGTATCTCTCCTGCGCCAGCCTCTGGAGCAGAAGCCAGGGGGCTTGTATGGGGAGGGTAGACGGGATTTTACATCCCTATGCCTAACTCAGAACAGGGTTTCCAACCAAAGCAGGTCTGTGCACAGCATACCCTAGCCATGTCCCAAAGATGAGTAGGAGTAGAGCAATTTCAGTGTCCCCCCCTTGTATTTTACATATATCATTACATATCTGTTGCAGGAGGAACAAGAAGTTGGGTTTGCCATTCCAAGGTTCTTGGGTTGTTGTTTGCTGGGACAAACCAGCACACCAGCTGTCACACCTCTGATGTCCTCAGTTCCCTCTGGATGAAATTTACCTTGGAAAGGTAAAAAAATAGTTTCATCACTTCCAAAATTTTCACTTCATATTGCTTATTCTTTTGGTTTGACAAAACCTGCTGTGTTGCTGTTTCTCTCTTTTTTTTTTCTTTCTTGCTTTTAGCAAATAAATGAGGTGGAGGGGGGGAAATCCCTCAGCCTACTATTTATGACTCTACACACAAGGCTGGGGTAAGATTTGAAGGAAAAGCAGTGAGAAAGACCATCTCCGCTGACACACATTAATGGAGAGTGTGCATACGTATGACCGAAGGCAGACTTTCTGTTTTGTTATTTTCTTTCTGACTCTACTCAGCGCTTTATGTTAAGCTGTGCCTGGGAGGAGGGAAAGAAAGCAAAAGGATCCTCAGTCTAAGGTTTGGGGTTGGGAGGCAGCTTGGGGGTTCTGCGGAGTTGAGCTCCATGGGGTGATTGGGGCCACCTTCAAGAAGTCTTGGTGGCTTTGCATGCTCAGCTTCTTCAGCACACTAACCTGTGTCCACTCGCTAGTCTTTATGAAGCATTTAATTCTGTAGTTTTAGAGCTGTTGAAAAAGCGAAGGAAAGATTTATAACAACATTTGCTAACTCTAGGCCAACTGGTTTGGCACAGGAAAGAACTATGTTTTTCAGAACAGCTTTTCAACATTCCACTGTTAGCTAAAATGTATGAAAATTACAGTTTTGAAATGACCAGATGTTTTTGCCGAGAAAGAAATAGATGACCTGAAAGGGGAAGATGAGGCCTGAACTCGGGCTTCTATGCTACAACTGTCAACTTTTCAGCTAATGGATGACCTACTACCATCTAAAACTACTAAATTTGTGTGATTAATGGTGCTAAATTGCAGCCACAGTATATTTATAATTTTCTCCGTCAGCTTGATACCATTTGTGCAGCATCACTATAAAAGGTGAAGGAGAGAAAAGACGATTAATCTGGTGTCCTTGTACAGAACAATATGGCATAGCTCTCCTCAAAGCAGAAGCTTTCAAGTGAAATAAACTAATGGTTTCATCTGTTTCATTTCCAGCTCTATTTTTTTTTAAATCAAGAGCAGCAGATCCTTTCCATGTTGTCTGCTTTTCTAGACAGAAACCGAGACTAGAAACTTTCTTGCTTTCAGCTTGAAATTGCTCACTACAACTTTATTCATGTGAGTTATCAAGAGCATGGGGATCTTATTTTGGCCACCCGTAATAGTTTAATTGGACTGGCCTGTGTTAAAAATCTGTGCTGGCTTGATGGGATGTTTCAAATGCTTTTCTTATTGCTCTGTTGAGCTGTTACCAGTCAAATGAGATTAAGAACAAAGAGAAGGACTCTGGAGAGAGATGTGATGGTGTTGGGTTGCAATCCTCCTCCTCTACTTTATAGTCATTGTTTAAGGTGCCCAAAAAAATCCCATAATAGAAAAGCTCTTTTTTCCTCTTCTCTTTCAAAGCAGACATGTGTTAAAGGAGGAATTAAATGAAGCTGAAGAAGGTGGAAGAATTATTGAAACTATAATTACTGCTGTGCAATGTCATTTTCCAGTAAAAAGGAGTCAGTTCCTTCACGAGGCCCAGCTGGCTGCCTCCATGCCCAGTTACCAGGGGTTCCTGTAGTGCTACCATTGCACTATGCGTGAAGGTAGGAGCACCCTGGAGCTCCCTTACCAACCCCCTGAGAGGTCCTGATCCCACAAGGCACAGCTCATCTCGCTCCAGGCGACAGCGGGAGAAGCCAGGGGCAGTCAGCACCTTGGGGATCAAGCCCAGAAAGCTGCTGCTTCTGCTCCTGCTCCTGAAAAAGTATCATCAGCTGGCTCTGCTCCTCTTCCAAGAGAGCTGACAAAAAAGCTATTTAAAAATCTGTTTAAAATTACGTATTCTCTGCTTTAGGGTTTGCTAAGCTCATTATAGAAGTGGAATGAAATTCCACAGCACGTTTAACATTTTTATTGTTCTTATTTTCTGAGCTTTTCCAACCTAATAGAGAATGACTGATCCCACTGGTGATCCGAGAGGGACGAGGTGCAGGAATTGCAGCAGCCTGAGCACCATAGCAATACTGTGACTACCAGTTTGGCTACTTCATTGTGCAGGCTGATCCAAGGAGGAATTAAGAGGATTTTGTTTTCCATTTTTTAAGTTGAATGGACTGGGACAAAAGCCCTTTACTGCATTTCTGAACAAGTCAGGGTATTTAGAAAAGCAGTAAAAATGGACTTAAGCAGAGTTGGACTTTGATCAATATAAAATCATTTACCACAGGAGATTGACTGTATGAAACCACCCAACTTCCCCCTCTTTGATCCTTTAGTGGTCACTGATGACCTTCCATCTTTCTCCATTCCTTACAGCCTTCTGCAGGGAGCCACCCAGCCGCTGTCTAGCAAGTAATGGGAAAACACAGCCCTGGAACACCTGATTGCCAGGACGCATTAAAGTCTGAGGAGTGTGTGGTGGCTCAGATCAAATACAAATCAAATATAAGCCACAGCTTAAATTCAAGTTGACCTTCACCTTCTGACAGGTTTGAAAATGATTGATTGTTTTTCACTTGCTTCCCCCCTGCTTCTCCCCACAGATTCCTAATTAAGGGCAGAAGCAAAGGGAACAACTAATTGTTATCACCAGTTTGGATTTCCAGACTAAGAAACTTCAGTTCAGGGAAATGCGGTCCAAATGTTATGCTAAACTGACCCACAGCCAGGAATTTTCAACACTGCGTTCATTGCTAATCTATATGCATCAAATCCTGCACATTTTTCCCTTTTAGCACCTACCACTTGTGCCTGAGGACCATTCAGCTCTTGACAAAAGCTTCTGCCGAAGAGGCAGTGTTTGCCTTTTCCACTAGCAAAGGGAGCACAGGCAAGGAGGGAGTAAGTCTTGCATTTAAAGAGTGATATCTCATTTTGGATGACCTGTAGTGCCTGCTACCACAGCCAGCTGAAGACCTTGTTGACATTTTTGCAAAACCAAAGCCTCACTACCTCAAAGGTATTGGCTTTTGTGACCCAGAAACTGAGTAACAAAGCCGTACAAATGGCTAGTAGTTCCAATCACACTTTTGGCTAAGCAGGCGCTCAACTGGGCAGATTGAAAAGGGAAAAAAAAAACACTTGATTTGGATCAAGCGAAACAGTGTCCAATTTGTGATTAAACACCTATTGCAATCCGTGGCAGTTTATATGGTAGTACGGGCACATTGTGGAAGAGAATGTTCATCAACTGGCTCCCAGAAGGGAGAAGAAGGTGGATTTGTCTTCTTTCCCTCCCTTCCCCTGTCTAGCCCAGCAGTCAGCTCAGCTGGCTTTTATTATAAAAGACCCAACTTCAAATCTCGCCTGTCTGATTTGGAGGGCTCCAGAGGGTTACCCCAGCTTTTAGCTTCTCTCAGAAGGAATACCAGACATCTATACCAAGCAATTATATTATATAGCTTCCCTTTAGGCCATCTTGCAGCAGGCTGTTCCTCCTGCCTGTGGCCCACCCTGGGAATCACTCCAGTCCTAGCACGTGAGGACTCTCAACAGGCCAACACACTGAGGCAGTGTTTCTGCTTTAGGCACTAGCAGCAACAACCTGGGCCAATAAATCTTCTATCCTTTACAGATGTAAAATAGTACAGAAAAATCTGTACAAAATCTTATCTCAAAGTAGGTCACTGCTAGGTTGATTATCAGATGTATTAAAGACCGTTTTTGTGCTTATATGTATTAATCAGAAATCTACCAGATTTTAAAAAAAAAAGGAAAGTTCTTTTTAATATGAAGATGGGAAAGGTGTCAGAATGACAACAGATACTGCCAGCAATCACATGTAATAATTTGGAAGCACCACTAAATGAAGCATGTCTATTAGAATTCAGACACACAACAGTGTCTGAGTTTATAATTAAAGATCATAAATCATTATGTAGCGAAAGTAATAAAGTACATGCAGGCTTCTAACCTAGAGACAGCAGGACTATACTAGTCCTAATTGTCAGCTATAGTTTACGACTCTGCAAAATTTTGGAAACAAAGAGTGTGAAAACTCTCTATCCACAAGTAGCAGAAATTTCTTCTACTGGCTGAGATCGAGCATAGACCTGAGTCCCATATGTGTATATGTGTGTCTACCCACACATACAAACATGTATATGCATATACATGCATGTGTGCATATCTGTAAAACCTAAGACCACCAAAGATATTTTTTAATTTTGACACTTTCTAAAGCTAATTTAGGTTTTTCTTTAACTGACGTAATGAATGAGAAACAACGGAGTTTAAATCATTATCAGTATAATCCATTACCATTCAAAGCTCTGAATACTAGTCATAGTTTTTTAAAAAACATTTAGCAGATTATGACTGAAACACTCACATTCAGCCTATTGTTCAGTACATCTGGAAGCTAACATTTAGTAATACAGATATCATACAAATGAATTACAAAAGAAAACTTAGTGTAGTCAGATTAATCTGTATGAATGGGATTATATTTATAAAAGCACATACATATAATATATATAGTTAAAAGATTACGTACAAATAAATCTCAATAAATTGTGTCAAAATCTAAATCTTTTTCATGTATTCTTTGGAACAACCCATACAAACTTCAGCTGTGGGTTTGATCACAGCCAATAGAAGAAATTTGTTGATACTCTAGGGTAGCCAGTTTTCACAGTTCTCATTTCCAAACTTCTGCAAATAAATCACACCCGACAATTACTACTCGTTTACTGTATTTCAAAATTACTTTGTTCAAAAATCCAAGTAAGCTTGTGAAGTGATAACAACAGTACCTTGTCATTAGTTCAGATTACAATTTTCATGGAGGGCATTTCTATTTGGGTGTTTCGGGGTGTCGCTGTTCTGTAATTTTATGTGTGATAAGTAAAATTGCCCAGATCCACAAATTGCTGTGGTTTTCCTGAAGACGGAAGAGCTTCCTCCACCAGACAGTGAAAGGCCCGGGATATTTCTGAGCAGACAATGGAAAGCTGATTATAACCTTAGAGGTAATTCCCTAACATTTAAGTGGTTGGGTTCTGTAAAACATGCAATAACTGTGCCCATCCTCAATATTAGTTTTAATCCTTTAGAATATTTTTTAAATATGAATATGCATGTTCGCTGGTTTCAGTTTCCCTTGTTTTGTATTTGAAGTCTTTAGATGTCATTTTGAGGAGAAACATTCATTCCCATCACCTATTGGGTTCTTTGTTTGTAACCAAAGGACAAAATCCCCATCCCTCTCAAATCACTGAAGGTTTGACTTCTAGGCCAGAATCTCTGGGGCAGCGTGTTTGCTGTTCATCGCTTTCTCTCGGGTCTTTGTGCTGTTTTGGTGTCGGCTGTAGGCAAGGGGACAGCAGGAAATCAGAGCCCGGCCTGGTGCTGTCCAAGGTAATGGCGTCCTCCTGCCGCTCGCCCGCACCCAGGGCTGTTCCGGCACGGCACGGCACGACATGGCACGACACGGCGTGACATGACACGACACGACACGACACAACACGGGTGTGTGCTAGACTGCCAACGCAGCCGGGGAGAGCATTACTTAATCAACAAAACCCTCCAGTGTTTTGGGGACTTAGGTATCAAAGTCATGACTGGGACTTACTCCTCAGTTCTAAAGGCAAGACAACATGCATGGATCAAAGCGCCTTCTTCTGAACCTCTCTGAACCTTAACAGGCTCCCTCAAAAAAACCCAAACCAAACAAAGGTTAATATCCGTGTTTGAAAAACCTGTGCAATTTTGGCCATTGCCTAATTACAATAAATTAAAATGCATTCTACACTATTTTAAGTGTCTTTAAACTTCCCAGAAACATACCTCTGTGCTGCCTCAGTAAATCTGTCAGGTTTGAAAGCAAAGCCAAAATTACAGGGACACAAAAGTTGCATTTTTAACAGAGACTGCATGCAGCCACAGAGATCTATTTGGCAGGGGAGGAGAAAAAGAGATCTGTGTGTATGCTCGCATACACCTTCACTGTTTCAGGCAACGTATAATAATTTCCCTTGTGAATAGCTATAAAGTTATTGTAGCATTAAAGCTGGATAGACCTACAGTAATGGTATTTCCTGACGTTTCCAAATGTTAAAAGGTCAACAAAAACAGTACGTATGGAAACAATCTCTTGTCATTACATTCTATAGCACGAATTAAATAAACATTTCCTCTTTTTTCTCCCTTCTCCTGTCATTCAATGTAAAAATCTAAACTATGACACCAAAACAGCATGAAACCAGTAAGAGGTTTAATTAAAGAAGAATTCAATAAAAGCCATCTATTTTGTTTTAGTCAAATCCATTTTTTCTTCACTTACTGAGGAGTTAATGAAATTCCAGCAGTAACCACTGTCTGAAACATGAATCTGTCCAGAGAAAGTCTTCCTCAAAGGAAAGCTTCTAATAGCAAAAGCCACCCATCCCTAACCAGTACACAGACTGGTGTCCTCCAAGGCAATAATGTTTACTGCCTTTGCTTCATACATTGTGCAAAAGCACAGCGCCAGTGAAGCAGTAAGTTCAGCTACTGCCTCGTATGTGCCGACAAGCCCATCAGCAATAACTTTTCAACTGCTTTTGAAATCAAAGTGGGATCCAGCTGCTCCTAACATCAGCCCTAATCTGTATAGGTCACATATTAACAGACAGCTCAGCACTGGGGTGCTCAGTGTAGCTGGGCACTGCCCATGAGCAATGTCACAGCTTGCTTAACTGCCCAGGAGAGAAATGCAGCTGGTTTTGCTCTGAGACTCCAGCTCTGCACAGTGGTTGCCCTTTCTTAATAACTTCTTGTGTTGCCAGACAGCATGGATCATGTTTTCAGAGCCTTAAGCTGTAAATGCTGTTTCATGCAAAATCTTGGTGGGCACAGTGATGATGTACCAGAGTACGATTGGGATAAAACAGCAAAGGTGTGACTTATCTGATCTGATACTGTGGTCACGAGTTGTCCGGCAGGCTGGAACAAGGAGAGCAATTAGCACAACAGATTCAATGAAATTCTGTCAATAAAGTCTGAACTAGACTGTTCGCAACAATGCTCACCACAAAAGCCAAGGAACCGCGAAGTCCCCTTAACCTGGGGACCTGCACCCTCTTCCATGATGAGACGGAAGGACTTTGGACGGAAGACAACCACAGCAGCTGCAAGAGAAGTGGACAATGACGGACTGACCTGGTGTAACACACTGGAGATCCCACTGCGTTCAGAAATGTAGAGACTAGTGTGCAGCCTGTGCGAAGAACCGCAACGATAAGAAAGGGTGAGAGAGAACACATTTTTATGAAAGCTCCTCAGCTTGAGCCACTGGTATCGCTATTGGTTTTGTTCGTTGAAGTTCAGGGTGAAAAAGCCAGCCTTTATCTGGGTCAACCACAGAAACCGCTTAGCTTCTGTGTGGGTGTGACAATAATTCCTCTTGTGGCTCTCCGCTTTCACCATTAGTGCTGCTTCTCTTGTCCCACATCTGAAATAGGGCCTGCAAACTGTAATCCTCCTAAAAAGAAGTTATTTGCCACACTGGCTTTGGCACTTCTTGGCCTCCTAGACATCTGATCAGTTATCTTCCAATTGTTTTCCATACACAGAAAATGCACAAATCCGTGCAGTGGTTGCATTGTGCAGTGTTACCTTTGTCACTCTCTCTGTTACAGGGTAATTTTTTTTCCTCTGGAGGACAAATGACCCTTGCAAACATCTGGAATAAGGCACTCTTACTACTTAGACCCACTACCCACTTCTCTTTAATATCTTTATCAATGATCTGGATGAAGGGATCGAATGCACCCTCAGTAAGTTCGCAGATGACACTAAACTGGGCGGGCGTGTTGATCTGCTTGAGGGTAGGTTGGCTCTGCAGAGGGATCTGGACAGGCTGGACCGATGGGCTGAGACCAATGGTATGAGGTTCAACAAGGCCAAATGCCGGGTCCTGCACTTGGGTCACAACAACCCCATGCAGCGCTACAGGATTGGGGCAGAATGGCTCGAAGGCAGCCTGGCAGAAAAGGACGTGGGGGTGTTGGTTGACAGCCGGCTGAATATGAGCCAGCAGTGTGCCCAGGTGGCCAAGAAGGCCAAAAGCATCCTAGCCTGTATCAGGAATAGTGTGGTGAGCCGGACTAGGGAAGTGATCATCCCCCTGTACTCGGCACTGGTGAGGCCCCACCTCGAGTACTGCGTTCAGTTTTGGGCCCCTCGCTACAAGAGGGACATTGAGGTGTTGGAGCGTGTCCAGAGAAGGGCTACAAAGCTGGTGAGGGGTCTGGAGGACAAACCTTATGAAGAACGACTGAGGGAGCTGGGGTTGTTTAGCTTGGAGAAGAGGAGGCTGAGGGGAGACCTTATCACCCTCTACAACTACCTGAAAGGAGGTTGTAGAGAGATGGGGGCTGACCTCGTCTCCCTGGTGACAAGTGATAGGATGAGAGGAAACGGGTTCAAGTTACGTCAGGGGAGGTTTAGATTGGATATTAGGAAACATTTTTTCACTGAAAGGGTTATTAAACATTGGAATAGGCTGCCCAGGGAGGTGGTGGATTCACCATCTCTGGAGGTGTTTAAAAAACAGGTAGATAGGGCACTTAGGGACATGGTTTAGAAGTGGCTTTTGTCAGGGTAGGCTAAAGGTTGGACTCGATGATCTTAAAGGTCCCTTCCAACCTCAGCAATTCTATGATTCTATGATTCTTCTTTAGGCTGCACAGTAGCACACACCTAATCTATGTGCCGAGGATGACACTTCCTCCCCTTTCACCAGACACGTAGCCTCACAGACATTATGGAAAATGGCAAGAGTCAGGTAATGTAACAGCGCAGAGCATAAACTGCTAGTTAGATCTTCAAACACACCCAATATTCCTCGTTTAGAGAAAGACGCATGAGGCTCTGAGGACAGATTAGGGTCAACTACAGGAAGTTCCATCCCAAACGCTCTTTCCAGGACCTGGACCCAAAATGAATACAGTAGGAAAAGCCTCCCTAATAAGTCAAACTCTTTCTTCTTTCACTAAATAAAACAAACATTTTTCTAACCTGTATTGTTTCTGGCTCTGCTCACTGCTCAGCCCCTTACTACAGCTTACTTCAAAATTCCTTACTGGGTGTTTGGCAGAGGGAGTATGATCTATAGCGTGACCTTGCAATTCAGTGCACCGCTGTCATTCTGTATAATGCACTGTAAAGCATAGCTTTTATTGGAAATGAAACTGCATAAATAAACACTCTTACTTTAACGTGAAGTAAAACATTTTGCATTACACATGTGCAGATTCAGGTCAGGAGAAATTAGTTAAGAGAGCGCCAAAAATCAAGCAGCGATGTGCCTATATTATTTTTATCCTTTTAAAACGTAGCCAGTGTCTAATAAATTCTGTTTCATTTTTGTAGCCTTTCATTAGGAAGGAGATTTGTCTGCATACTATAGAGAGCTGAATGGGACTAAACCCTTGTCTGGGGCTCTCTCTCCATGTGAGCTCCAACCCTCTGCTCCACCCCAATGACTATAAACAGCCACTGGTTGCATGAAGTAAGGAAAAAGCACAGTGGATCCAGTTTTGCAAACCCAGAGATGAGTTGGGCTTCAGTTATTTAAGTGGAATCTCTTTGTCTCTACCATGGCAGCTCTACTTTTCTTACATATACTGTCTGACAGCTTGATGAAAAACCATCTAGCTAATGCACGCACTCTAACACATGCTTTAATGCAGCCCATTATTAATTGAGCCATCACCATTTGTTCAGAATTCAAGACTGACTGCCTCCAGTGCTCTTAAAAAGCACATAGGCAAAATTCGTAGGCACCAGCCTTGCATACCATACAGCACGAGAGGTGACAGTAACAATTACATGTCTGGAAGGAGACGCCCCAACCAGGCTACAGATAGTTACCTAATATTATTCTAATGTGTCATTTTGAGAGAGGATAAACCTGTCCTGGTCATCAGCTACGTAAAATGCTTGGATCACCGCTAACTCTGGCAGTATCTTGCTGGTTGGGTTGGTTTTTCAGTAATATACTCACAGTCGTTCAGTCAAATATTTGTGCCAGAACTTTCACCCGCAAAAAAACACTGCTCCTCCCTTCCGAGCACCCTGCTGCTCTGCTTAACAGGTTGCAGTGTCACAACTGACACCCTTCGGAGAGCCAGCACCAGGCACTCAACCTGCTCTCTGCAGCAGACCAGCCCCAGGGAGGTTGTTTGTTCCAGAAAATATACCCCAAACCAAAAATAAGAGAGAACATAATGAAAAACACAGAGCCGCAGGATAGCAAATACAGCTGCTTTTTCCTTCCTCCATTACTTTGAGGCCATCCCTGCAATATGGATTTCATTAATGGCTCAGAGACAACATTGCAGAATTACAAGTTCAAGATGTTATTGGAAAAGCCACCCCATGACTCTCTTTATGTTGTTTTTTTTAAATATCATCTTTAAAACCAACTTTAAAAAAGTGATTATTTGGTGCACTGTAACACTGCCAGTGATTGGTCTGGAAGCGAGTATATGCATACACACTGAGAGAATAACCAACAGCAAAGACTTTCTGTGCAGCTTTCTCCAAAATAGAAGAAAAAAAGGCAAAAGTATGATACAGAAGTTGGGTTTGAGCAGCAACAGAGTACAGCTCTTGAATCTCCTCAACTGAAAGGTCTCTGGATCAGGGTCAGTGGCTTCATCTGTGCTTATACACAGATTGATGAAGCCCCAGTCCTTCATTCATAGTTTTGTACTAAATCACGCATACAATTTTTTCACAGTACCATCATATTTGAAAGTCAGCTACTATAAGAATAAAGCAAAATGCTGTCAGACAGCCTGATGTTAGCAAACTATCGAAACACAACCTTTTCATTGAGAAATATATGGGTATCACCTTAGAGAGAGATTTCAACTGGGCCACTTATCAAAGTTCCGAGTACATAAAGCAATTAAATGGAACCAGAAAGGAAACAAGACATTGCAGTTCTGAAACAAGCTATAAGACACTAATTAATACTCGAGGCTGCAGTACAGCCAGCCTCACGGCTGACCTTGCAGCCCAAATAACTGCTGCACTCCTCACTGCTGAGGTTGGGCTGCGGTGGCAGCGGTGGGTCTTCAGCATGGCACCAGTGCCAGGCTCAACCTCTGTCTTTGATCACTCAGCCTCCACTGCTACCGTGCCCCACTGCGCACCCGCTGCTACAGGACAACCAGATCTCCGCAATTCAAACAGGTGTGTTTTTTTCATGGCCGGCAACAGAAAATAATTTTACAAAGCCTGAATTTGCTAGTCCCAAAGAAAACTCCCCAGTGAGTAGCAGGTCACCTTGTCCTCAGACGGGAGGAGCCTGGCTCAGCCCGGCTGCCCTCAGCCTTGCTGGAGCTACCCAGCATCTCTCATGGACCATGGAGAAAAGCACAATGGGGCTGGCTGTACCTAACAGGGCCCTAAAGAGCTGTTCATAAAGCAATGCTAATGGACATGTCACATCAAAGGGACAACAACAGGAAATGTTTCAAATTACATATTGCACTGCTGCAGCCCGGGACGAAATGCCATCCCATGGTTCACCTGCTGAGACAGGAGAGGACCTGCCCGATAAATGCAGGCTGTCCAATCTTCTGCGTTGCATCTAGAAGGCTACAAAAGACAGCTAAGAGGCCTCTACTCTAGAGTATATTAATATATATTAATATACTTCATATACTCTATATATACATGCCATAACAGGTTTCCTTGGTCATTTGTGATGAGTTGTCCTCAGCCATTCTGGGACTGCCTATTAAAGAAAACACTGAATATTTGAAGTCTGCTTAGGTCTTCTCACACACCACTGGTGTGAGAATATTAAAATCATCCTTCAGTCTTGTATTATATATTCTTTGCCAGACTATTTTTTAATTGTTTTTGTGTGTGCACACAAATCCCAAGGCATATGTGCAAAATAGGATTCCTGTCCCATGCCAGTCTGGGCACATGCCTCGTTTGCATGCTCATTTAAAAATGTGAGTCTTGTCATTTCAATCTGCTACAGTAATTTAGTTCTAATGTGGAACCGGTGCCAGGGTTTTGAAGGGTTATTTTTCCTCTCCGTGGACAAACTGCTATACTGGAGTGGTTACATTCCTGCTTAATGGCATGAAGCCACTTAAAAGAGTTAACCTTCTCTATGCAAATGTTAACAATTTTCTGGTAATACCATTCTACTTAAAATAAAATAGAAAATCAACTGCTGCTGTTTCAGAAATACGCAGGTACTCTGAACCACAGCACGATGGCAGAGAATGCTCTTCAGCTTGCATCTATGTCACAGAAGAACGCTGGGCGTGAGCTCTGAAATAACCAGATTGCTCTGGATGTGTTTGCACGTAAAATGAGCTTACTGTTAGCTCCATGTAATTGTCTCTCACAGCATTACCCATTCTTTTCCCTCTGCATAGTATTACAGAGAGAGACACAGGAATCCAGCACTATGCGCCATGGCTAAAAGAGCACCAGCAGCATCTCATAGACAGGTAGACAGCTCTGGGGCGAGAGCAGAGGCCCAAAGCATACCAGAGGGTAAGAAATGTGCTGGCAACTGGGTGCCACGTCTGGAAGATGTATAACTTCATCTTGCAGATGCTGAGCCGAGTGGCCAGAGCAGTTGTCTTCAATTATGGTGAGAGCCAAAGGGTGGAGAGAAACAAAGAGGGTAACGAGAACTCGATGCTGTTCTGCCAGCTCCTGAAAGATTATATGTTTATTCATTTAGTTAGTTACCAAAACACCGAGCTTTTTCAAGAGAAATCTAGACTTTGTATATGTCTGTGTGCAATACAAGTGCACAAACTAATCTGCATCCAAGATGGTAGTTATCTACAGCGGATGGCAATGATACTGATGTTTATTATTTATAATACCCTCTTGGTCCAAATCCAGGAATCTGACATATGTGCTGAGGCATTCTGAATTTCCCAAAAATTATCATCATGAGTAACTCAGAGATTATTATCTGCAGAGCACCCAAGTATGTGCTTTGTAGCACACACTGTCCTTGTCCTAAATGCTAATATTTCTGTCCTAAATGTCACTCGTCAGGGGAGAGGACATCTGGGCAGGGAAGGTTTAGGGTCAGAAATGACATGATTTATGGCAGAAAGATCATAATTCTGCTCAGTAGACATTGGCACCTCTTCAGGAAATATTGATTAGATGGTGAAAAGCTTAGCTTTCTTTGTGGAACAATTCACTCTAGCTGGGCTCTTCACACTGAAATGTATTGTATATGAAGCAAATGACAGGCAGAGAATATTGATTCAGACTTGGAGGAGACCGTTAACTCACCCCATGTCCTCACCATCTTCTGCTTTCAGCACTGCCTTAAGCCATGCAAAATGTCCCTTTGAGCCACAGGCAGTGCAGCTACAAATAAAAAAAATTCGACCAGTTTTAGCTCTGGCCCTGCGAGCCTCTGCATCCGATGCCATTCACAGCTGCCCTTTCTGCACTGCCTCAGGTTTAAGCCAAACTCACTCCCAAGACTGTGCCTCTCCCCATTGGCAGATCTTCTGTCACAGGGCATCATCCCTCCCTTCCTCCTGTCCATCACCTGGTGTGGGTCTGAGCCACCCTTCCAGAGACGCTCTGCCACCGCCTCCCTGCAGCATTACCAGAAGGCCACCTACTGCTCCAGGCATACCGAGGAGTCAGACCAAACCAAAGCTGTATCAGCCCAGCCTGATTTGTCTTACCACGCAAGGGCAAGCTCCACCACTGGCACTCAAGCGTCTTGTGATTAACCTTCTTCCCTTTATTGTATCAGGTCTGGTTTAAGTTGTAGATGTTAATAGTTGACACTACCCTTTTACTTATACTCTAAGCCACCTTGAAAACTCTGGGTGGCATTAAATAGCAAAGTAAGTATGTGCAATAAAATAAATGTATTGTATATACTAGTAGGATAACATTCTTTAAATGGCTGGAATCCCAAATGAAGCATGAATAAGGAGCAACATAACACCTTTGGAGAGAACAAATCTGAATCAGCCAAACTATGGGTTCTTGGCTTTCAGCATGTAAGAAATCAGTAATTTTAGTTGTCATAACTTAGAACAGGCTTTGAATGTTTTTCTCCTTCCTTGACTAAAAGAATAAATCAGAGAAATTCATGGTGTCGTATGCAAATGGAGATACTACCAGTTCAAAACAGAGGGAATATAGCTTAAGGCCTGGCTCTCTGAAATTTTAAACTTTTAAACATGAAAAAAAAAAGGACTATTATGATTAATGTTGCTACCAGTTCCAGCAAAAAGTGGACGTAATAAATTATAGCAAAGAGAAATCTATGGAGCTTGTATCTGGATATCAATCAAATGCTGTAAGCAGCAGCACTGCAAACTGTGCCCACAAAATCACACTCTTCTGGTGCATTGAGGGTCTCTTGTTAAGCCTTCAAAGTTTCAAAACATGCTGTTCTGAAGTCCACAGCCTTTTGAATCAATGGTTTGTAAAAATAATTCACCAACACACACAACGGTTCAAACGCGATGGTACATAACACAGAGTACAAGCTTGCATCGGTCATATTCTTGGTGTTGAGGACACAGCAGGTTTAATACAAATTGTTTACCAAGGAGAAGATTACCTGGAAAGAAAAGAGGTTGCATAGATCAAAGTTTTTCTTCCAGATCAATGAATGCCTTACATTGGAAAGTTACTATCACCAAATTATTCACATGTGCAGGGCTACATTATAAAAATGACACCATTGGAGTTCAAGAGGTATTGAAAAAAGCAACAGGAAGGAATTTTGGCAAAATCCTTGCCAAAAAAATATTTTATCTTTGTAGACAGAACTTGGTAAACTGCTACTCCTGACTGAATATGCAGATGATAAAAAACACAACAGATTGTTCAAAAGATGGCTGTCAAAGATTTTTACTTTTCTGCAAACATAAATATAGCCTGTGATTTGTCAAATGAACGTAATGTTATTATGTTTTTGTGGTTAATTTTTCTAACTCAAATCATGATGAAAACTTTGAACAATCAATACATAATTTATACCTGCTTAATATAGGGGCGATTTGCTAGAACTAGAACTGTTAACTAATGTCAGTATTTATTTCTCCCTCTAGCTCCATCCTATCCTATTTACAATCTGATAATCTGGTTTAGAAGAGTGATCTTATAGGTTTATAAGAGTCATATGTAGTCAAACAAAGAACACACCCTTTAAAATATATTTTTGAAGTATTGTCCCAAAATAATAAGTTCTGTTTATTTACTTAAAACCTGTCTTACACATGCAAAGTATCAAGAGTCATTTGAAACTTAAAGATCCATAATAAAGTTCTGAACAAGAAAAATAAAGGCTATGAACGTATGCTTATAACCACTCTATAATTATCAACAAGGCTTTCTTTATGAACCTCTTGTTTCTCTTAGTTGCTGCTTTAGTTAAATCCACACAGGACTACAGAAAGGGAAACATCTCAGTTCCTGTATAAAATACAATCTTTTCCCTTGATGGCAAGAAGAAAATCATGATGCGTAAGAATTCTTTAATATATTTGCCTTTAGAGTTTATTGACTTTACTTCTACTGGTATTTTACCATGTAGGAATAACATTTTGTTACCAAAACTGAATCCTTGCTGACTTAAAAACCCATCCATTCAACCACATTTTTGAACGAGTTGTATTAATTTAAGCAGCATGAAGCTAGCTGGGCAGAGAGAGCTAGGTCAACCAGCTACATTTTAAAGGTTTTCTTTCTTAAAACAAAACAAACTTGTACCATAAAATCAGGATTCAGTGATGGAAAGGTAGAGCAAACATCCCTCTGGGATAATAAATCACGTTAGTACTCGAATTTGTATCATCTTAGAACATCTTTCAAATTTATTTATTAGGTAGCTGAATGATTTTATCCTATCCAAGTGTAGCCATCTAGTTCTGACTATATCAAGCTGTTCCAGACTGCATCTCTCTGAGCAGTAGCCTGTGCCGTGTTGGAAAGAGGCTACCATTGATGAATGTGGTTTTGATTTTGGAAAAGTGAGCTGTCTGCCTTTATCATGGATTAAGGTATCATTCGGAGGTACACAGTATGTTCGGCTCGGAGCGGGCCAAGGTAGTCTCCATCCTCGCCAGCCCTCCAGCCAGGCTCTCCATCTGGTTCTCATAACACTCCCCAGCTACATTTCATCTCGTAAGCTGAAGAGACGATGCTAGATTAAAAGCAGGCCCAGCAGCGATAGGTTTCAGAAGTCGGGGCAGGTATTCTAATTATGTAACACATGTAGTCATTTCTGGTACATAAATTGGCTTCTTACCGGTACGTATTTTATTGGTACCAGTTTCTCCAAGAACGGGCACTTTAAGGTAAACGGCATCAGCCTGCACCAACGCACCGGGGCAAGGAAAACTTCTGTTTGTGTTTTGTCTCTTTAGTCCACTTTTAACTACCTTTTAACTAAATACTACAAGACTAGTAAATAGCAAGCTGTTGAAACCCTTGCAGCCATAAAGACATCATTCCCTGGGCAGGAGATGCTGCAAGAGGAGTCGCATCTTCTGAACTCTATCTTGTCACTGCATTTTCCACGCCACAGCCTCCACTCTGCAACAAAATTCAGCCCGGCACAGATCCTCGAGCTCACACAAAGGCCCCTGGAGCTCAGTGGGATTCAGGGGCTGTAAGCTTCCTAACTGGCGGATCCTATTGCAACACTGGGGACAATTGTACCAAAAAATCTGATTTACAGCTGCCATAGGTACTGTTTCAAGAACAGCATACAAAGCTGTATAGCAAGCATTACACTTGCTCAGCAATATCCTTCTGGGGATTGGTTGAAGTTACTTCCATTGTTTTTGAAATAAAAATGATTTGTTTAGGCCCATGTTCAGGAAAGCATTCAAATACAAGTTTAAATAAAATAAGCTAGAAGTAGAATAAAATAAATAGTCTAAAGTACACTGAAATATCTGGCATGGAAATTTTCGGAACCCTTTTTAGTAGGTTTCTGACATAGTTAAAACAGAGCAGAATTAATGAACACCCAAATGCAAGGAATCATATGGTTTCTCCAGTAAAAAATGGTAAATAGCCTCTCTGAGTTGAAAACTGACAATTTTAAAACACAACCCCCTCCAAAATCAAAACAAAGTCCCTTTGCTAAAAGTGATGCAAGTCAGGGGTGACCCTGAAAGCTATTTCTCTACCCTAATGAAATAAGGCCCAACCCTTTATACGTCCAGGAGATAATTGGGCTCATCCAGCGAAACACTGAATTTCTATTGATTTTGCTGTAACGCAAGCCAGCACTACTGCTAGTGTGGTCTCAGGATCTTGCCACAGGAACATACTTACACCAAGTGCCAGCTCTGGCATTCACCACTGCAGGCCAACCTATTCAAAAGCTATTGATCAGCTCCACAACTTTGTTTTTCCCCCAGCCTGTGAACACCCAGTGAACTAACAAACCGTTTGTTTTGATACATAGCAGACTTGAAAACTCCCCCAAGTTACCTCCACCTGGTAGGGAGATTTTATCAGATGTCTTGGTTTTTCTCACTCTTACTTAAACCAGTGTGTCAATAAACAGAATACCTTCATGCTTGGTATGAATCTCGTATTTCTCCTGAACTGTCCTGGAATCCTGAACTTCCACCTGTCCAACATGAAAGGAGCATTTCACAGAATTTACTGTTTAGTGGAATTTGCCCTACAGGATGCCCTTTTCTTCCTATCCCACAGGAGGGTAAGGCTCCAAGACCGCTGAAAAAGTTCAGCGGGGGACAGCATTATACAACCTCTGTGTGCATTGTAGCCCTATATTTAAGAACACATTTAGTTACAATTTATTTCCATGGCCTGTTTTCTTTTTCAGCAGCCTGTGTGAATTCTTTCAGGATGACATTAAATCATTCAGCTGCACCCATTGTGTTGGATTCAATATAGAGTGGACCAAAGAACGTATAGGCTGAATGCCACTCTGTCTCTTAGGAATTACATGCTTGCTAGAAGTAAATTATGGTGTATTATAATACAAAAATATTGCCATTAGTTATTTGTGGCTAAACACCAAAACAAAGTAATATGTGGCAACATCTGATACACAATTGACTTAAAGCCATTTGCTCCAAGGAATTAGTTACTAACCAAAATTATTGCCATTAACTTGTTCCGTAACAAAACTTTGCAAGAAAGAAAAACAAAAGCACTTTTTGTGGCCGTGGAAAGCTCCATCCTTAGGCTAACACTCAGCTAGATGTTGGGCCATCCCTCTCAGCTTCCTCCACTCCACCCAGACTGAATAAACCGGGCACTTTACTTTGAATTTGGTCCTCCCCACCCAGGCTCTGCGCTGATCTGTTCCTGCGCTCAGTGCTACAAGCCAGCTTTGCACCCCCACTGTTCCCCAAATGCTCTCAACTGCTCTCGTTTACTTCTCCTTTTTATTTCACCCAATTTGTTTCCCCAAGTCCTCTGGAGCCATCCTGACCAGAATCACTGGATGCTATCACAATACAAATAATTTGACGCAGAAAAAAGGCTCCTTTCTGAAAATGGAAGAAAGTGGAGTCTTGGAAAGAATGTGAACCTTTCTAGAATAAATAAAACATTTTAAATGTTATTCAAATAACTTCCTTTCATCTCTCTTGTATTTCTTTAAAGTTAATTGGAAAGAAAGAAAGAAGTCACCAGGACACACATTCCAGGAGTCTCCTTGGTATAAATCAAGCAGCGCACACACTGCTCACCAGCAACAATGAAATGACCCCTTAAAATACTGCAGTTCTTGCCAAGCATAACTTCTTCGAAGACTTTAAACTTCACCACTGGCCAAAATTTGAGAGCTCAAAGTCCTTCTTTTACTACTTCAAGTTGTGGCATGTTTCAGAGAAAGGAAAAGGGGCTGAACTAACCCATCTGAGCTGCTGTTTTCAGTAGAAAAGCAGGCCCGATGATAGTTAAGAAAGAGATGCTCTCAGCCTCTAAACCCCCAAATTCTCCTCCAGGATCAAAACTATCCGACTCCTGTCACCAGTAATTTGGGTGTGTCTCTTTCCCAGCATGCCTACAGAAACCACTCACAATTGCTGTTTGTCCCATTCACCTCCAGGCTAGATCTAGCCCTGGGGCCCTCACCAAGGTGGAGCCTGAATTAGAGGAGAGAGGAGCAACGTCAGAAACAGCTCGTGTCGGACCATATTTGGGCCGTACTGTAACGGTCCATCAGCACACAGAAATCAGAATCACGGATGTTGAACAGTTTAATTTAAAAATGAACAGAAGGCAAATACCACAGAGTCTTATTTCTTCCACTCTTCAAGTTTACAGCTTTGTTACTGTGACTCCTGTGCACTTGATAGATTGGATACTAATGGGCCACAGGAAACAAAAACAGAAGACTAACATTAGCCAGTAACAGTAAGCACCAGGGAAAGCCAAAAATAGGCTGCTTTTAGCTCCTCCCATGTTATACAGCTATTCAGAAAGAGCACAAACACCAAGAAAATTATTCATAATTTGCACTTGAATAGAATCTCCTATTAGAGGGTATCACAGCAGTTTATGACTGTTAAGTATTTGGTACTAACAGGATAAGTGTGTGACACTCATCTGCTGAGTAAAACCCATCAAAAAATAGGAGACAGTCAAACTGCATAAATGTGCTGCACACACCACTGTGGGTGTCACTGAAAACATGGAAAACATTTAAAAGGGAAAGTGAAAATAGCTGAAATATAAAAATCCTTTATGCCATCCAAGTTCAGAAAATAGTTCCTCTCAAATGTTTTTCCTTCCTCTGCTTTCTGCTAGGCAAAAAAAAAAAAAAAAAAAAAAAATTAATCCCTTCTCTCCACAAGCTCCCTCTTCAAAAGAAAATGAGTGTTTGATTCCACTGAAACAGTGGAATGAAACAGATCTCCATTTTTTTGAGGAGAGAAAATCCCAGCTGTTTTTCTGTCTCTTTTGCTCACAGAACTCAAGTTGCTTTGGACAGTTATTAACAAAATAACTGCACAAAGTGAAACACTTAAAAAAAAAAAAAATCCAAAATAAGCCAGACAACCTGTCACTCTTCCTTCATCCTGCACACTCAACTCCTGCAAATGCAAAATTCTCATTTCATGCTAACAACTCTCTTGTGGAGTTTGGCTCTAAGTATCCGTGCCCGCGTTTAGAAAAAATAAAATAAAATCACTGCTGCACCAAACAGAAAATGTTTTAGCACATAAAGTAAGGCTCCCAACTGATCTATACTGGGACAATTATTAGGGATGCGTACCAAGCAAATAGAGATAAAGCCTATGAAGACTGAATGCCTGTTTTGTAGGGCTTCCAGCAGATACCCTTTCACATCAGCCTCCCGGTCCAGTTCACAAAATAAACTGCTGCCATCTTATGGAAGAGACCTTGAAAAGCATTTGGTCCAAAAACCATTCTGCTCTTCCTCCCTTGCTGCGTTACCTCATCTCTCTTGGTTTACTCTGTGATTAATAACTGTTTTTTTAAAGAATTTCCTGGCTTTGCAAAGATCTGCCTATTGTGGCGAGTTATTCTTTGTGGAAGTTACTTTCTCACCTATGATTTTACAGGAATTTTCAGAGCATCCGGGAAGTCAAACAGAGCAGTGCACTGAGAAAGGGAACAAACCGGGCTGTTAATCCCGACACCGCCTCAGACAGAGGTTTCTTGTGCGATACAACAAAAGCCAGCTGGGGCCATTCAGCCACTACAGGATAAAGTCATCATTTTTGCCCAGTCTTAAGGCAGTCATTCTTTGTGCTCCATCTCTGGCCTTCTCTACATGGCCAGCTTGAACCAGTTTAACTAAAGGTGTGATTTTTAACATGCTTACTAAGATAAATGAAAATATGTCAGCTTAAGCCTGAAGCCAGCGTTCAATTTCTCCATCTGTAAGGTACAAAGAGCTGCATTTGCAGAATGTCAGGGAGCTTTGCTGAGAGGTTTTGCCTTTGATCTGAAAGGGAAATCCCTCCACAAGCTTCCGTTTTTACTGCACAATAGAAGTGCAAGATTTCCGACAAGGACTGCCTGTGAGAGGAGAGCACTCCGCAAGGTTAAGACACTGTATTTGTGCGAATGTAGGACTCCCGCAAGTTCACGACTCTTGTTGTGACCTAGGACACAACATTCCACTTGATCATTCAAATCGAAACCATTTTTGAAAGGAGTATGATCAGTATGAGAATCGGAATAAATGCATGAGAGAAGCCAGGTGTCCTCCTCAGCAGCTAACGCCAACCCGCTACCAGCAACCTGAGCTCCCCAGCCCTTCTGGGGCCACCACCAAGGGGTAAAATACAACCACTGGTCAACCACTTACTTCCTTTTATCTAACCTGGCCTCAGGTCTTCATTTTCCTCCTCCCCATGAAAGGGTTTCCAATGCACTGATAATTAATCAGAACATTAAAGAATTCTTACTGAGAATAAACAGCTCTTGGTACCTAGATTTTTAAGCAATATTAGCTCAATTTAAGTAACTTGCACCTGAGAATCCTACTAGAGCTAACGGAGGAGATGTCTAGACATTTGATAGCTATATCTAATAAATACTGAATTCCACTGAAATTCCATGAAGTAGAGAAGTTATGGTGCTGTATCAGTATCCGACGAGGCAAGTAGGAAGATCTGGAGCTATGCAGACATTAATCACAGACAGCGCAGTAGAGAGATGATATAATATGTCATTAATAAAGAATGAAAGCGTATTTAAATCATTGTGCTGCTAGAAGGCACAAACCAGAGAGCAGAACTACACCATGGACTCAAAATATTGCTAAGGGCTTTTACAGCCTCTAGAGCTGCACGTAACTGCACAAAACAGGTTGGGTGTGGGACAAATGGCAACAAGAGACAAGTCAAGAGCATAAGTCTTTAAATGAGATCGGCCAGAGGGTGGGATATCTGGCAGAATTAAACATTTTTAGACACCTTTTATTGGAAATGGGTCTCATCAGGGCAATCTGGTTTCCTTCTCTAGAGCAAACACAAAGTGAGTGGTGAGGAAAATGGCGCAGTTTTTGGGAGTTTGACACATTGTGATCAGATATTCTAAAGGAAAAGCCCACACTACATGGTATTCATAAGTCCCATGCTCAATAGATTAAACTGACATTACTCACAACATAAATGTCAGCCAGGAACCTCAGTCAGTAATGCAGGTATGACACTGCAAGCACTCCATTTTCATCAAGAGTTTGTAAAAATTGTAAGTCACTGCTAGTAACAGTCAAAAAAAACCTGCAAACTTTGACAGACTGTGGAGAAGGGCAAAGAAGCCCTACAGAGACACCAACATCATTCGGTAAAATGAGTTCATTGAAAGAGCACATACATCCAGCATGCTCTCTCTACATCATTCTTTCCAACAGCAAAACTGTAACTGAAATCTGCTCTAATGCAGAGGAAGCATAACTGCGTCCTCTCTCTTACCCAAAGCCATAGCACTAGAGGAACAGTGCACAGCCAGCCTGGGTGAGGCCATAATCCCTATTTCCCCATACTCCCAGAGCGTCTAAGTGAAGTTTACATAGAGCACCACTGAACTATTATGGGGAAGCTACTGCTGCTGTACTAGAGGAAAAGAACTGGTTGCCTTCAAGGACACTAGGAGGGAACTCAGGCATGGTAGTTCAAGCTGGGGGTTTCTGTCTCTGTTTCTCCTTGCGGGATTTTACACAAATAATTTGTACCAAACTTCTCAAAGGGAGTTTGCCACCTAAATACAGAAATTAAGACCCATCTTGCAGTGACTCAGCAGGCCCATCTCAAAGCACTGCAGCGGGCTGACAGGCTAATGCAGAGCTGCAGGTGCCCAAGACAAGTATACTATCTTCTTTCTCTCATATCAGCTTGCAAAGTCTCGTTTAGCAGCACCTCTTAGCCTGCAAATATCTTATTATAAAGTTCACATTGGTCTTTAAATAAAAATTCCAGCACTTTCATGGCCCCTTACTAACAGAGAGAGATAAAATTTCAGTAAGGAAAGAGATTGTGGTTTCAAGGGTCTGCTTAGTTTCTAATCAGAGCATAAAAGAAAGATTTTTTTTTTTAAACATATATTTAAGATATGAAAAACACATTGCCTTTTGTCTTTTTTTTTACTTTTACTTTTTTAGTTTCCTAAAAGCTCCTCCAAACAGCTTCATTTAAAATGGTCTTTCTATAGTGCCTGGTGTTTTCTTTGGCAAATTTGGAGAACTGGGTTTTGGGATAAAAGTAAATTGCACCAAAAGACCAAACCAGGATTAGGAGATTTAACAGGACTTCATAAAAACCAGTTGTGCATGGGCAAAAGGGGAATTTTTCAATAGGTCATTTTAAAGATAGCAGCTCTGGAGGAAAGAGTTCTGCTTGGTGGCAAACTCCTCTAACCCTTGCAAATCCTACAGGAGAGTCTGCAAGGGAGGCAGAGGTTACAGAGCCCAAGAACACACACAAACTCTCGCATCTTGAAGTTATTTTACACATGATTAGGTATAATTTTTCATACAATGCACAGATGCACTTGAACAACGGCATAGGCCTAAAGACACACCTTTGTGTCAATCTGTCTTGCAAGCAGTTTGGGGATGGGGAGGGCAGGAAGGAGCAGATTCTCTCTTTAACATTCACAGGCCTTCGTTTTCACACACATGCCTCAATTTGATGCCTCAATTCCCCATATTGTTTATGTTGTAAAAATACCTAGGGATCAAGGGGGATAAAGAGACCGTGAGCTACTTGCAAGGGTGGACGCAGAAGGCTTTGCTCACCCTACAGGTGTAGGTCAAGCTGCAGAGCACTTCCCAGCCCCTCTGCTCTCGCCAGTTGCTCTGACAGCGCAGGGTGGATTCCTGAGCGCTGCAGGAGGAGACAGCACAGTCTTTCATCACGGTGCACATTTCTAGAGCGTGATTTGAGCAGCAAAACGTTTGGAAGGTACGTAACCCCTTGCTAACAGATAGCAACTGCTTTATTTAATAGTTCCCTATTAGAGATATCAAAGTAACCCTTCTTGCAACACAGACAGTGAGTGTTTGCAAGTAATTATAAAATACCATGGTATTCTTTAGGATAAGCTGACATGTTGCTGTCTCAGCACGATGTAATTTCTTCCCTTCCCATTTTCAGCCATGCCTGTAAGATTGAATATCCCTAAAACATTTACAATCTAATCTCCTTTCATTACTAAGTTAACACTAGACCTAGAATTTTCCACTAAGTGTAGAGAAACCACACTAATGTTAATCACTTGCATGTGGTCGCAAACATATTAATAGCAGCCACTCTAAAAGATTTGAGCTGCACAGTGCTGCCAGGGCTAAAGGCGGCAGGGCTAAAGCCTGCGGAAGCATCAAGCACAGGCCTGGGTCAAGACAGAAGCATAAAAACAGAGCAAACAAGAAAACATGAATTTAAATAACTGAACTGAAACAATTCTCAATTGTATTTTAGTTATAGATAGAAAAACCACTCAAACACCATCTGCCAGAAAAATTAGGGGCTCTTCAGCATTTATTTTCCCTTAACCGTGTTTTCATGAGTTTCCAAGTTGCTGACTTGGTTCCTGCCGCACCGCAGCAGGGCACAGCCAGGGCTGATCATCCCCAGGGATTTGCCTCAGCTCCAGAGTGGCTACTAACGATACCACAGCTTTTCTGGACTCAGCTAGGAGACAAAACTCCACATAGACATTCTGAAATATCTGGACTACCACAGGGCCATTAAACTAAAAACTCAGGTTTTAGTGAACAAAGAAAGCCTTAGAGGTGTTTTCCTGTGTACAAAATAGACAGAGAGCAGTTAAGCTGCTTTCCTCAGAGCCACACTGAGAGCTAAGTCTATTACTAGGTTTAAGCTTTTGGATATGGTTCATTTCCACAGACACTGATGCATTAAAAAAAAAAAAAGAGGTACAGGCTCAGAGAAAGATTACATTACTAGTTCTGTACTGTATTACCTAAAAAGAAAAAGAAAATTTTCTTTTTCTACTTCCATAAAACACTTTCCTAAAGTGTTGTAGGCAATACTTTACAACCAGTAGCTTTTCTGTCCAGCAGGAAATGCAGCTGCTTCTGAATTTTACATGTGATAAATGAAACAATCTTCAGCTTGGTTCTATTAGGCACGTAGGCATCACCTGGCAAACACCAGTTTCAGCAGAAGCCCTGGTTAAGGGAACATGCTCTCATTACAGCAAAGGAAACAAAGGTTAAACAGAAGGACAAGCTTTCCATTATTAAGGTTCCAAAAACAGTGGAAGAGTTCGTCTGCAGAGACAATAAAATCTTCATTGTTGGGTTTCTTGTAAAAATATTTTAAATGTATGAATGGCTTGAGTGTACTTGATCATTTCTTAGGGCAGAGAGAAAGACTACTGGGGTGTCTTAAAGTCCTTTCCTGCTCTGTTTTCCCAGACTAAGGCTGCAAACAAAGGATGTATTCAAATTTCAAGCTAGTATGATAAAATGTTCAAATCTGTATACTGTATAATAATTTTGACTTCTTCGGAGGGCATGGCAAATGCATTTCAATGCTTTTATGGCTTCTGACTACTACTGTGAAATACATGGCAAATGATTTCCTCTAAACTCGGAAGACTACTACTCATTTTGAGGAGCACAAGAGAAAGGAAGCGTATCATTGCAGGCCTTCAGGTATCACTGCTGTCTCTCTGCAACTTACAGGCGAAACTTCATTGCACTTCTTTTTGATTGCTCCAGCCTCACACAGTTTGCCTCTCCTCTCTAGGCAAAAGGAAATCCCAAGACCAAAAGAGGGCTTTTTCTTATAGTTTGAGGGGAGAAGAGAAGCAGGCAGGATATTCCCAGGGTTAAACTCACCTGCTCACTCAGCGCATAGAAATCTGTAAGCCTGCCCATCATATTTCATCACGTTTGCCTGTGAAGCAACAGAAGTTTCCTTCATTCCATTTGCCAGCTAGCGTGCAATCCTAGGAGAAAGAAGTAGTGTTGTAGGGAGGTGGTCCTGCCCCTGGAGCAAGACCAGACAGTCGAACCTCACAGCTGGAGTGGGTCCACTCCTAAATATGCTCCCCGTGGCACCAAACCACAGAAGACCCAGGAAGCAGCCTGATTTCTGGAGGAGTACATTCAACTATTGAGCTCTGCGTTTCTTCAGCCAGATGTCCCACCTGTGTGGCACGCTAACAGCCCACTGACGCTTTTCACACCTGTACTTATTCACCATCTTTCTACCTGGATCGCTACGTAGCACAGGCATTCAGACCTGACACAAAAGGGTAGTTATATCTTCTGGTTCACACCAAGAAACAGCAATACGCTGCGATAATAGCATTGTTGCAGCCATTTCACAGACCTGAAAAAGGACCTCTGTGCCTTAACACTTGTCTCTTTCAACTAGATCTGCTAATGCAGTAAGTCTTCTCTCGCCTACAAAGCTTTGACTCAAACACTGTAAGTTACAGAAAAGCCTGTATGAGTGATGCCTGCAGTCTTGAAAACCAACAATTTGTTAATTCAAACATAATTGCCAAAGCTTGAATACTGTTAGTGCTCCAACAGATTATGTTGGAAACCATCTGAGAGACCATTATTAAGACTCCACTAAAGAATACGAGGTCCTGTACTGGGTGAATTTGGCTCTGCAACTTTCTGGACTCCCCCCTATGTTCCCTATGGCTGTCTTTAAACTCTGCCACCCATGAGGACATTTTAGCTCCCAGGTCCATACAGCCCAGCCCCCCTCCAGTTCCAGCTCAGGATGAAACCTGCATCTGTACCTTTGCCTCATGCCAGGGATCCCGGCAGGACACCGGGGCGTACAAGCCAGGCAGGAGCCCAGTACCATCCCCATTAGCTCCTCAGGGGAGCAGCCGGTGTAGCAAGACCCCAGTGCGCTCCATGGGACAGACCTGCTCCACAGCTCTGAGACACGTGGTGTAGACTCCCTTACAGCACAGCTTGAAACACCAGAGGAAGGGAAAGGAAGCTGCTCTCTGTCAAACTCCGTACTAGGAGAGGCTATCTGCTCCTCCCGCCACTGAAAGTATGTATTACTCTACCTACCAGTTCCTATTGCTCCAAAAGAAAATTGCTCTAACTCGTCCTAAAGCAATTACCCGCACATCTTCCTGTGCTCATGCAGCTCAGCCACAGAAGCACTTTGCCAGCAACGTTGTCAGCAGCAGATTAAGCTTCCTAACTTTTAAAAGGAACTCAACCAGTTTCAGGCCAACACTTTGCTCCATTTGCTTTACCAAACAAACAACAACAACAAAAAAAGAGTAAGATACTAAAAGTCAGTTTCCTTCTGTCAGGAAACCAGACATAACCAAGTACGGATTCACTGTCTGAACAGAACTCGTCTCCTGTCATGTTTCTCAGTATTTCATACCCTTTAGTTTCCACCAATACACAAGGGGCATACAGAGAGAAAGGCTCCATCTTTTCCTGCCTTCTGAAGGACAGTGAAAAATACGTATGCCCACTATAAACTGAAACTACCAGTGATTTCTCTGAGGTAGTACACTCGTGAAACTTCAAAAAAATAAAACCACAAGTTTCACCACAAAATCTTTACTGTTCATTAAGACCTGCCCTAGAGGGGCAACATCTCCAACCCCCAGTTTCCAGACACAGTGAGAACTCTGTAGCCAGCGTCTCAGGTGTCTTTCAATCCATGTTCCGAAGTTTATCTATGTTTTGCTTTAACTGCATCAACATTCACAGCCACATGTGTTTACAGACTTCTTACAGCCATGCCCACGAGCACAAAAAGCACATGGGTACTGCAGGACCTTCCTGTAGCTTCGGCTAGAGAAACAGCGCTGTTAACCCACCTCTGAAGTACTAGCAGATGGCCTGGTGTGACATGACCCCAAGCCCTCCTCTACTGAGGGGAGGAACAGCTACTTCTTCAAATCAAAAGAATCTCATCTTTCACACCACACAGGAGGTCACAGCAGTTCCTCCTCCTCCCCAGCTCTTACAGCATTGTGACATAATAACACACCAGGTTTGTGTCAGCAATGTGCCAGCAGTACTGGCCTGCCACTGTCCAACACACCCAGCCACCACTGGCAGTTATCAAATATGATTAGAAATTCAGCTCTTCTGAATAAAAGCAGTGCATATCAGTCTCTGTGGTGCAATTGGTTAGCGCATTCGGCTGTTAACTGAAAGGTTGGTGGTTCAAGCCCACCCAGGGACGAGCTCCCTTTTAATGGCTGATGTGAACCTCACAAAGCCCAACAAGAGCAAGGGCCAAGTCCTGCCCCTGGAGATGAACCCCCCAGGTACCAGCAGATGCTAGGGGCCATACCCCACTAGAAAGCAGCTTGGCAGAAGAGGACCTGGGGGTGCCGGTACACACCAAGTGAACATGAGCCAACAAGGTGCCCTTGCAGCAAGGCAGTCAACGGTCTCCTGGGCTGCATTAGGAGAAGCATTGCCAGCAGGTCAAGGGAGGTGATCTTTGTACTCTCTTCAGCACTGGTGGGGCCACACCTGGAGTGCCAAGTCCTAGTTCTGGGTTCCCCCGTAAAGAGAGACATGGACATGCCTGAGAGTCCGATGAAGGGCTGTGGAGATGATTAAGGGGCAGGAGCACCTCTCCCATTGGGGACAGGCTGGAACTGTCCAGCCTGGAGAAAAGGCTGCTGAGGGAGGATCTTATTAATGTATAGGAATATACATTAATACTGAGAAGGGAGGGTGCAAAGAGGACAGAGCCAGGCTCTTTTCACTGGGGCCCAGCGAAAGGACCAGAGGCAATGGGCACAGACTGAAACACAGGAGGTTCCATCTGAACACCAGGAAATACTTTCTTTACTGTAAGGGTTACTAAGCACTGGAAGAGGTTTCCCAAGGGGGTTGTGGATTCTCCTTCCTTGAAGACATTCAAAAGCTGTCTGGACGTAGTCCCAGGCAACCAGCTCTAGGTGTCCTGGCTTGAGCAGGGAGGTTGGAGCAGACAACCTCCAGAGGCCCCTTCCAACTTCAACCATTCCATGACTCAGAATACTATTACAGAATAAAAGTTAAGTCAAATCACAACTACGCAGATGTGATCTCAGATCTCTGGCACTTTGAGTACCCAATTAGTCTAGAACTTCAGCTTTGATTTCATACCAAGCTCAGGCATTATCAGTATATAAAACCCAACTCTTGCTTCCATAGGCATCCTTCCGTTCTTCTGGATGACACCTGTCCACATGCTTTGTACCTTTGTCATACCTACCGTGAATTCAAGTAATTTGTTATGTCTGAAGCCAAAGTTCAGTGATCATACATAATCTCTAACCAATATAAAATATTAATATAATATATACATTATATTTCTATATTGCCTTAGATATTTTAATAAAGTATATTAATTATAACAAAATGTGTTTATTATATTAAATAGTCTGTTTACTATATGTAAATAGTCTGTTACTACATGGCATATTATACAATATTTATTATACAGTAATTATTATTATTTTATGTATATAATGTATTATATACTATTAAACTGCCTTCACAGTTAGGGCAGCTGCTACTGCTCTTCCCTGAACCCCAGTTTACAGCTTTGCTCCTAATCCTAAATCGTAAGTAACTCACTCCAGCTATGTTAAAGAACAAGATTTACGCTGTCATGAACATCTTGATAGCCACACTCCTCAGATCAGAAAGTCCAGCCTGACAAGCACTAAGAACCGGGAAGCAACCACTCCTGTCAAAAGGATCCAACCAGAAGACTTGTCCCAGAACCAAGTACATCCAGAGCTGATCATACACAGGAAACACTAGAAAAGTTTCCTTCCAATCATGATTTGACACTTTTTATTTTAAGCCTCCTTCAGTTTTTTTTGAGCTTCTAAAATAAAGACCTAGAGCCCAAGAGTTCTAGAACTTTCCTAGGAATTTTGCTATCATTGTACATGTGCACAGGTGCTACAGAAACTAGTAGCATGAGAAAAAAAAAATCTTCAGTAGTTAATCACCATGACCACTTTAACTCCAACAGAAAGGACCAGATGTTACTCTGGCACAAGGACAAAACTTCTTACCCTTGCATAAAAGTCAGCCACAGAATGTAAGGACGCGGTAGTTTGGAAACACGCCTTCACAGTTCTTTGCCTGTATAACCCTTCATCAATTTGTAATTAAGGTGCCACAGGTACTCAAGAGCAAGGTATGTGGAAACCTTAAAAAAATTTGAAACAGTTTTAATGGACAGCTTCTTTTTTGCCTAAAAGCTAATGCTGTTGGAAAGCAACCAGGAAAAACACCTTGTATTTTGCCCTTGAAGGCTCAACTAGCTCTGAAAACCATGCAACGATTTGTCTGGCAACATGAAAAAGCCCTGCTCATATTAATGTTGCTTCTTGACACCGTCCTGAAGGACAGCAAGACACTGAAAACTACTACAGGAGCTTTGAGCAAGACAGCAAGTACGGGCTGGATGCAGCACCTTGACTATTTATATCAATCCTTCAGTCGCTAAATAGCAGTAACCTGTGCTGATCACTACGTAAGCTGCCCAAGTTTTGAAAGTGTTTGAAAAAAACGCATCCAGTTCAGCCTCAAAACACAGAACTATTACGCTAAACTATGGGGCATGATTAGAAGGATTACTGTAGTTCACTATACATCCTTCAGGTTACTGGCAAACAAAATGAAGCATAGAGCGGTCCCCACTGTGGTATGCGATGGCACCAAGACCACCGTTTCCTGAAGTTCTGCCAAGGTTGATGAGAAAGTCATTGGTATTCTTTGGGGACTTATTGAACTCACGTTTTCATTTTGTTACGACTTACTTTGAGCCAGATGTTGATCTCATTATTACAGCAGGAGAACAGGAAACTGATGCTGCAGTTTGGATAAAAGCCCTGCTAGCAATAAGAAAAAAGCATCTTGAAATCTCCACCTCAAACCTTTACCACCTCTTTTTTTAGAGCAGTAGAAGAAATCCAAGGCAAAACCGTAACAACACTTAGCAATATTCTCAAGTTTAAGTTCAAGAAGATTCAACTGCTATGCCATATTCTTCCAGGTTAGTATAAAGGCTACGAAAAACCTCTGCCAGCCACAAGTACTTAACTACTAGTCAGTATTTTTAATATTGACTACGGAGTAAATGAACCGGAAACAACTTCAGTTTTAACTGTCTTTCCCAATCAAGTAAGATTTCCCAGTTATCTCATTCTAGTTTAGTATTTCGTTATAAACTATCTGCCATGGAAATGGACACATTCTCATTACCTGATGAAGAACAAACAATAGCTATCCCCGTTACCCTCAGCTACCTACTGAGGAAGACTGAAGGATCTCTCGTGCATACTCCTCCCACTGCAATAATCAACACTCCACAGAGATGTAGGCTTAAATCAGTATTAAGCCGAGGTTATGATACAGCCTGCAAGTTTCAATACAACAGTGAAAGGGCACTTGGAGATAACGGTGATACAATTCTGACCTGCAAAGTGGGAAAACAACTTTGAAACAACTTTGAAAGTATGGGAACAGCCTTACTTGAAAGATGACAGCTCCCCCACCCAAAAAAAAAAAAAAAAAAAAAAAGGAAAGAGAAGAGGAAGGGCTAAAAAGAAATGTAGCAGAGTAGGAGTAGCTGATGGTAGATTTGCTCTAACAGATACTGGAAGCACAGGGACCCAGCCCCTCCAGTACACAGCTTCTTGACAGCAATGAAGAAAGGAGGTGAGATGCTTGGAAAAGCCATTCCTTAGGGGCATAACCAAACATGCTTAAAAGATGAAGAGAGAGAACCTAGCTGCAAGTTGATTGGAAAACATCTTTTTTTTTTTTAAAGAAAAAAAAAGCTGCCTAACTTCTTTTCTAACTGTTTCATTAAATATGCTGTTTCAGAATACTTCTCTGACCCCAGAAAACTTTTGCAGGGAAAGAGGGAGCAAATGACTGGATTCTTTTGCAGAACAATACCCGCTATTCAGAGTACCCTGCAGCTCCTTCCTTTGACAAGAGCTGTCAGATCTGACAAAGGCAGAATGAAAGATGAATCCAGGTCCTGTGATAAAAGGACCTTTTATGAGAAACTGAAAATTAAGTCTCTTAACATAGGGACGCACCCAGACTAGGAGGAAAGTAGGTATGGAAATACCTATACAGGCATCTGCCAGCATTATGATACTTGCCCAGTATTACTGAAATAATACTAACATAATTAAGTTATTCAGAGTTTTAATGCTCCTACAAGGTTCCTCTACCACTAGCTAATCAAAACAAGAAGTCCTTTGACCTCAACGCTACCAAACAAGATTTGCTCAGCCCACATATTCTGCATGAAACAGTTATACAAATCTAGTATTTTAATACAATACGTATGTATATTTAATATTACATTTACATATTTAAATTATCCTACTACATTAACAATACTATAGATACAATATTTTGTAAAAACAACTAGCATGGTTAAGTCTTCAAATTTTGTTTTTTTTTTCTAGCAAGTGTAAAAACAGAATAGAAAACAAAGTTTCTGCATGAAGAAAAAAGTGTATTTTAACAGAAGAAGCCAAGACCTGCTGCAAAATACAGATCATGTATGCGAACATTTACACAAAACCTTGCAGTAATAAAAGGTTGTAATTCACTTTATTTACAAGAAACTGCCCAATAGTTCAGTTACCGATTGCACTATAGTGATTATTAAAAAAAAAAAATAATAAAACCACAACACAACATCCTTGTCTTGGCCTTCAGAAATCAGAAATAATTTGTCTCTAAGAAGTGACCTTGTTTAAACTGTATGTGCTAGAAAATATACAACTCTACAATAGGAAGAGGTTAGAAAAGTTGAATACTGTGGAAAAAAAATTTATTAGTCTATACAAGTCTTCTGAAACAAACCATTGGCTTTGATACAGTAAATTCAAGTGAATACTCACTGCAGTAGTATTTTTCCATACAGAGATCAAGAGGCCCTATGGCTTCTCATTTAGTGTCTGTGACAGGAAGTTTTATTTCTGAACAAGTAGCCACACAAAGCAGACGTGACAGAGATCTTCACAGCCACAGTGAGCTATGGTTTGAGATAAAGTTATATTACAAACACTAAGAAAATCAGGCATCTGTACTGAAGTGTGGCAAATTGATTCACAATGAAAGAACAAAGATGTCATTCGGACCCCTTGCCAAAAATGAAGACTTTCTACAGCAAGTCTAGAGTAGACCACATCATAAAAACCAAGAGTGCAAGAGTACCACAAATTTAGTATATAAATATCACAAGATTAAAACTCCAGTTAAACCATCAACTGAAGTGATGATTAAAAAGAAAAAATGGTGTCTCCCAGCTTAGCAAAGGAAGGTTTCAAAGCATCTCTTCAAGAAGGTGCTGATACCAGCTATGGCCTGTGCCAATTTGTATTTTAGACAGCTCTGCTAAAAGACAAAAATTTTGCAGATTTGTCTAAGAACTGTATAATCTTGCTGTTTTTAATACCATAAAAAAAGCATTTACTAGAAGAGATGAAATGTAACATTTATAGCTCACACTGTTTTCAAGATCTGTGCACACTATATAGTTCTATAATTTCAAGAGTATTTAAAAATAAGACAAAGAGCAGACAATGCAGTAATGTGTTTCTGTTAGATGGATTTGTTTAGAATAGTTACATGATGAATGTATACAGTCGTAAAATGTTTTAGTGCATCTGTTCTTGCACATTATTTATGCTACTTATAAAAACCTGAAGATTGCAAATTGGGCATGCTTACCATAACATTTTCAAACTGGGAAAGCTGCAGAACATTTCTCCTACAAGTGTTCACTGCCATGATACAAAACAAATATGTGCAAACTGCAAGGTCCCTAAAAATAGCATTTAATGAATTTATGTACAGAAAGATGTCACTATCTGTTTAAATATGCAAAGAATAAGCTTCCCAAAGTTTATAACATAGAACAATATCCACCACATGCTCCTCCTCCTCCATATCCTTCTTCCTTGTTTGATAACTTTACACCTCTGTTTTGGCTTTCACTCTCCCACAGTCCAGGAGTCTGAATGATTTTTTCAACAAGTTCTTCAAAGGCACACTGTACACCATCACATGTTTTTGCACTTGCCTCTGGAGAAGGAACGCAAGAAGTCAAGTGTTAGCATAGGTTCCAGTAACTTGTTTAGTATTTCTTTCAGTTAAATCTCAGCAACCTAGACTACAATATATTCTATAACAACATAGCAGTGCCAAAATTAGCAGGTATGCAGTTTTCTGTCACCACATAAGGCAGCACCTCAAAAGACTCTTAATAGAAGAGCTGCCAAGTTGAATGTCACTAGAATATATGGAGACAGCTGCAGCTTAGCCTTATTTTTCTGTGGAAAGCACTTCAGTAAGAAGAAAGGACAGTTCTACTAAGTTAAGATGTCCGATAAACCTGGTTGCTGTCTGTAATTCAGTTCTGTACATTAGTCAGAACTGCAGTACCACCGTACCATAAGAAGCCAGGATCCACACTGTAGTATTCTGGGTCAGCCTCCATGATAAAGCTGATCTGATAAAAAGCAATAAGGGATCTCATTTCTTCTGCAGTTAGCAGAATTCTATGTAATTTAACTCAGGAGCCTTATTTTGGCTAAGCCCAAGAAATTTGCCCACAAGGTGTATTAGGACAGCAACAGATACCATCCAAAATTGTTCAGTCCCACTAGGGCTCACCCTGTTCTTCTACATAGCCATGCAGATATGTGTATTTAGTTATAGTTTAATTTTCATGTTTCTTTTCATATTCCATGCACTTAACAGCTTGTGCTTTAACTTTAAGCTTCTATTTCCATATCTGACACTGTAGCCAAAAAGAAACACAGCAAGGTACTAGACAAAGATATGTCATCAGTCAGAGATAAGGAACATAAGTCTAAGTACAGGACACGTCAATAAACTGCTCTGCTACTGGAGTCATCCTATAAAGTAATCCCTGCTGATCCTTAAATGAAACATGTAATAAACTTACGCATAAAGAATCGCTTCACCACCCACTTTAATTTATCATTACAAGGCTTTGCCTACAAGACCCATCTCATTTTGCAGCAAGGTGAGACCAACATATTTGTTCCAGTCATGATTATGTCATTAGTCAATCCCACCCACCATTTGTAAGTTAATTATATTCCTACCTCTTTTTACATCCCAATTCTAATACAGATTTCTGCCAAGTACCAGCTCTTTTGCTGTATTGAGAGCTGGCCACTAGTACCAGTTTTCCCTCTTTCATTTTGCTTCTGTTATTAATTTAGCAAGTAGGCTAGGAAAAGAAATCAGACAAAAGCCCAAACTTAAAACAAGTTCTGTCAGACTACAGTAGAGTCTGTATTCAGCCCTTAATTGTTATGCATTTCAGTATACTCATCCACAGTTCGAATACGTATCTGGACATATTTAGGGACAATTTTAAGAAAATGGGAAAGTGGGAATACCTATTATCTTTGTACCTACTGCATCTGACGAATATCATTAATTGGATTGTATGCAAAAGGACTATCAGTCCTACAGAAGCGGTGCTTTTCGTTATGTAGCAAAAATCAAGTAAGAGTTCTGCAAATATCTATACCATACCTATGAACAACATGGAATGTTTTCTTGCAAATTTGAGACCTTCATTTCTGTCAACTTCACGGTTTTCCTATAATAAGACATAGCATTAATATGCATTATTAACAAATCACACCAACAGATTACTTACTGCAGTTGAATTCAGTTTACCTTATCAATTTTGTTTCCAACTAGCATTTTCACTATGTCATTCCTTGTGCAGTACGTTTCCAGTTCATTTAACCAGTTATCCAGCTTGACAAAAGTATCTCTTCTCGTGACATCATAAACTGAAAAATATTAGCAATATTATTTCCACAGTATTCTTCCAAAAGGAGCAAAAATTATGTCTTTTTCAATTAAAAGACTGAAGGTGCCCCAAGGATTCTATTTACTTACTACAAAGACAACAACTGGAAAAAAGCTGAATATGCACCAGCTCAAGTCACTAATGCAGAGCAACTCTAAGATTCAGTCATCTACAGTTCTCAGACTAATTTGAGACATCCTACTTACAAGCTAAAGACTATACAACGAATTCTACAGTTGCAGACTCCTGAAGTAGGATACTTATTAACATCACTACACAAAAGGTATGCAAAGAGGATGGCACGACCCTCTGCACTGAGTTAATTAGTGATAATTAAGGCTTGTATAACACCACTGCTATGTTACTGAATTAGCTAAAAAAGTAAACTGGTCACCAAATCTTCATAAATACCATTGAACTACTAAATTTTCAGCATTTTAGTGTTTCAAACTATTTAGCATTTGTGTGGGATGTAAGTAATAAGCCATGCTAGGAGCAAAAAGGGCAAACAAAAAGCAGACCCTGTTAAACCTAAAATCCACTACCCAGCAACTATCTAATAGCTACCATTTCAAGCTATGAAAGTATTTTTTCCTTCATTCTCACATCCCATGTGCAGACAGGGATAAACAGTTGGTTTTAATCAAACCTATAGCTTGGCTTGCATGAACGACCTTATTTTTAGGAAGTACTTTAACAAAGAAATAGTCAAGAGAAGATTATTAAATAAAATGAGCGCACAAATCTCAACAGCAGAACTTTCTAGCTTCCGAACAGTGCTTGTTTACTTTTACAGCTTTCAACACAGAGTGGCAGGTTTGGTGGCAGCAATTAAGTGACTTGACAAGACATGCCTTGACAGCATCTTCCTATACCAGGAAGATAACGCAACTCAGACTTGGGAAACAGAACATACAAAATAAAACCTACCAGGAAGTCTCATAACAGAGGTTATTCCAAGTTACATAATTTAACTGGGCACAATAACTTACCAATAATATCTCAAGTCAGACACACCTTCAAAAAACTTAAAACTTACTTCCCTGCTCCTCACTTCTAGCAGTGGAGAAGCAGAACTTCAAAGCTTAGTGCCTAGTTAACAGGTTTCCACATACAAAAGAAAAGTAAAACAGACTTCACCGTGAAGTTGCAATTATGGAATTTGACCTGGGTTTCTCTCATACAGATTGATGCTTTTTATGCTCCCAGCTAGTCTTTTCTAAGCAATTCTGACTGTGTAACATCCCATCAGTATGGGGACACAAGTAGCAAAAAATCCCAGATGGACTCCACAGTGTTTTATTAATTTCATTAGGAAAAAGGAACAGAAGAAGAAAAAGAGAAAGCTGTACACATACTGATACAGAAAGAATACACTGAGAAGGTAATTTTTTATTATTTTTTTTTTCCCCACTCTGGGCTTAGTAAGGACAGGCATAAAACAAAAGTAATAAGTAAAAGGCAAACTCCTGGCAGCACAGAGACAGCTCCAAGCTATCCCTTCAAATAGCAGTAGCTTTTAATCTCATGCAAAAATCAGTGGTTCCCAGGCCAGTGAGACTGACTACATGAGAAAGAGGTCAGACATCAAAGTCAAGATCCTTTAATATACAAATTGTTCAACACAATGATTTTTAATATTAATTAGACATCACAGAAAGGCTATATGAGTTTGTATACACATGAGAAAATCACAAACTTATTCAAAGTAGCATGCAAAGCTATACTTACCTAGGATAACACCTTGTGCACCTCTATAGTAACTGGGTGTTAATGTTCTGAACCGCTCCTGACCTGCAGTATCCTAAAAAGCCATTCAGAAAGTTCCATTATTCAGAATTTGAGCAGAATCTAGTTTAGTTTTCAGTTATTCTGCTTCTAATGAACATACAAAATAAGATTCAAAGTATATTCAACTACCAGATTAACTGAGTTTATACCCTCCCCTGCTGTTTGACTGCACGTTAACTTTGAGATTTTACATAGTCTGTCCTGGGAAACACCTTTAAACTGTTAGGTGTACTAAATAACTGGACTATATAGCAATAAAATAGCCATTTCTGCAGAAGCATTTGCTCTACAGCTAGTATGGCAGCAACCAGCAAGAAAGAAGCATAGCTGCAGTACTAAGATATTGTAACAAGCATCAAAACCCACGGCAATGAAACTATTTCCCTCACTTCAATCACCTTGGTCCAATTAGATTTCATTCAGTGACAGGGTAAAAGCATTTAACATGCTATGACAGAGAACAACAAGAAATAAATCAGAGGTTTTCCTGTTTTTACGTAAAGTTGAATCTACATCCTCAAATTTAAAGTGTCAACGGCTCGGCAAAAAAAGTTTAGAATGCTGTTTTCTTATCAGAAATTAATTTACAGTGCACACTCATTGCAGACTTTATGCAGAGAAGATTTAAATAACTTCATCCAAGTTACTCCAAGTTAGAAGCAACACATGAAACACTGTGGATTCAAAACGGCTCCCTGCTGAAGAACACGAATAACTAAACTGGACTTCCAACATTCTACACGTCACTCAGCGAATCCCACACATCTCAAACTGGTTTTGTATCATGACACACCTTTCTTTACAAGCTTTTTTTTTCCAGTTTATCTCAGAATTATTTCTTATATTATTATTATGAAAGAAGATAAACCCTGAATTTGTCCTATGTAATATTTTCCATCTCACGATCACTTGTCATTCTGCTATCAGTCTGGTTTTCCTCCTGTATGTCTATGCGTCTGTCAAGTTGTTGCAGTTCTTTTCCTTGCCAAACCCAATTGTCACATTAAGACAGAAGTCCTGTTTGTTAGTGGAGATATAAAATACCCTCAAAGCAACAGAAGTATTGCAATATACATTTCATGTTCCACTACTACTTCGCAAGGAAGTAGTCGGGTCAGGTATCTTGCTTATATGAGAAACAAGGTTTTATTCTTCTTGCTAACAAAAAGTCACAACTGAGTCTGAACATTCAAAAGGTGCTTCAAGTCACAGAAGCGTGAAGGCTGGTTTGCAAAATGGAGAAAGTTTAAAAAAGCTTGGAAGTATTTTTTCTTCCTTCACTTGCCATGAATTTAGAAATTCTACTTTTAACTAGAGTAGATGTTGAACACTAAGGCTGAGATTACAAACACTGCCTCTCTCTCTTTCAGCTGCTTCTGCTGCAAATAACATTGACCTTGAGCCTATAAAAGTCACTGTATGAGCGCTATGAAGTTTTTAGGCTAAAAATTCTTTTGAGAGGTAACATTTGAACATAAATTGAGCATGCAACAGTAATTCTTAACCTATTAATACACTACTAAATTTTGCCTAAAACATTTTACGTTAAGCAGTGCACCCTTCTGAAACCTGTGAAGTACAGACAAGAATGATGTATACAGGGAAGTCTTAGATTAATGAGGCCTAACTCTCTAGAAGTGAAACAATTAATTACTCCTTTAATAAAAAAATAATCTAGGAATGGCCACACTGTTTTAAAGTTTGACTGATTTAGTACCATTTTATTCCTCTTTTTCCTCTACTACTATCTCAACCAGACCCAGAAATGGTGCTGCAGAAGCAGCTCATAGGCAACAGAATTGCCCCTTTAGCCAGCTGTCCCACAGCTCATTCCACCTTCAGAATGGTTCAGTATTAACTTCACACTCCTCCAGACCACCTTCATATTAAAGAGAAAAGGATTCTACATAAGCTGTATATTATACAAGCCATCACTATTCCTAAAGCAAAGCAATACTTTAAGAACTTAGGAGAGACTTACCCATATTGCCAGTTTAGCTTTGTTTCCATCAACTGAAATAGTCTTCACCTTGAAGTCCACACCTAGAGGAGGAAAAGTATTTTAGTTCTTCAAACATACTACAACTATTTTTGAAAGACAAAGTAAAGAGCAAGGGAAAAAAGAAAAAAAAAAAAAAACAAACAAAAACTCAGAAAGTAAGTTGTGTTTTGACAGGAGCAGGAGGAGTAAGTTTCTTTAGCTATTTATGAACCTTGCTCAAAACTCAAGGCTTTGTTTCTGACAGGCTTTTACAAAAGCCTAAGGGCCATTTAAGCCATTGACTCAAAATATTTTATGGAAGTAAGGCAAATACTATGTTTCCTGTATTAAAGCACGTATTCCAGGACAAATATTCAAGTTTATAATTCAAGTGTATTAACATCCTATTCGTTACTTGTACATGTGTTCTCCTTAAGTATGTCCATGGTCTTCAGGAACAACATACTTTCGAAATAAAGAGGGAAGCTGCAGTCATGTAGCTATTTGCTGTTTCCCAATCTCAAAAAATCTGACCAAGTCCCATCAAGGTGATCATATGGAGGTAAACCAATACAGACAGAGACTCATCTACTACATGATTACTACCCTGCGAGAAATTATGTTAGATGACAGTAATTCCTCTAAAAAAATATGTCAAATAAGTTTCAGATGATTCAAACACGCAGTGTATCTCTTACAGGAATTCCAGCAACACCAAGGACTCACCTATACCATGCTCAGTGACCAAGGAAAAAAAAACAACAGGCTCTTAGTCCCTAATTTAGCAGTAGTACAATGCTCCATGCCATGCAAAAGGATGGTACATTATTCTAGAGTTATGTTCACAGAAAAGAACAGTCACTATTAACTTCTTTTTAAACACCAGTTCTTAGAACATTACCTAGTTCATAGAAGACCGCTATGCTAGCAAAAGGACTCAAACTGATTGTAAAGAACATCCTGTCCTGCCAATTTTTCAGCACTCAGCAGTAACTTTTAGACTAATAGAATCTCTTCTTCCACTCTAATGGCATAGTTCTTTCCCTAAACTGTAAAAATCACCATTGCTCAGCCAGGATGTCCAACAGCTCACACTGCATTCTTTTATACATTAGTCTGACATCAAAACTCGTAATTGTAGATATTACAAGCCTATCAGATACTTAACGTACCAAATCAAAATTATGTCATAGTAGTGCCAAGAAGGAAAACGTTTTTTCTTAGGACAAACATATTAGGTGTATTTTGAAGCCATAGTATCCTTTTCCCATTCAGTAAATAGATTCAGTATCTTGTGCCTGCAGAGTTCTGCAGTTTTCATTTAATGGAAAATGCATACACACCTTTATGTTAGCCTTGCTGCTGGCTTAAAACTAAAAGATAATGCTTTAAATTCTGCATGAACAATGAAAGTAAATTAAGAAATTATAACAGTGAATAAACTCCATGTGTTATAGACTGATTATTGAAAAGCAACAGTATGAAAATGAACAATAGCACAGCCAAATATATCCTTTAAAGTGATCAAGACATGGCAAATAGAGCTCAACGCATACAAAAGCCTGTTAACAGAGATATCTTTTAAATAACTAGGGTTTTGATTATCAATCTGTCATAAGATGCAGGGCTCAGTAAAAAAATGCAGGGCTCAAGAGTATCTTGTCAAATTGAACAAACAGGGTACTTACATTCCCTAAATACTTCAGTGAAATACAGACATGTTTGTGTGACAGGTGTCAGTTCTGGGCTTGCAAGAGTGATGTTTCTACCATTGACAACAGAAAGCTGACAGTGCTTTCCACCATGCATTGCAAGGCAGCTAGAAGCAAGGCAGTACTACTAGACTACTCCTGTGTTGACACCTACTGCCTCAGTACTACACACTAACATACTACAGACTTACAGTCTGCTAGAATAGCTCTGTCACCTCCATGCTGCTCTCGCGTTTACACCAATATGCCATGCCGTATTTACAGGAAGTGCAAAATCAATTAGATTGTATTGTTTGTCTTGTAGGTAACTGACAAGTTGGACAGCTTAGAGTTGCAGGACTCCAAGTGCAAGGAAGGCTAAAAACTTAAGAGACATCAGATCTGTGCAATACATTACTTCTCTTATGAAATAGGGATTGCACTGAACACTTATCTAGAATCTCTCATACAAAGAACAAGCAAGTAAAGACAAGCATGAGCAGTCAGGAAAACAGAAAATACTGGGATATATATAGTTTGATAAGATCCATGTGATGAAGCCCAGTGAACAAGTTAGCCTCAAGAGAATGCAAGGACAGGCGATCTACTAGATTGAATAAAACATGGCTAGTCCAACTGAAGCTACTGAAGTAAAAATATCTGCCCAAGGCAGCATATTCCTCTGAGAATACCACAGAATTTTTCCAAAATTCTAAGAGAAAAACACACACAAAACAGCAGCTTAGGGTGTCATTTAAATTGCACCTAGTAGGTTTGTGCAAGCTACAAAGATAAGGTACATTTCAACAGGTCATTGCAAGGTACCACTTCTGCTGCAGCCAAGACTTTCCCCAGTGTTGCGGTTTTGTGTGCAGTTTTTGTTTTGCAGGTTTGTTTTTTTTAAACATATAGCATGTTATCTCTTCACTTTCTAATAATAATATATATATATATAGTCACAATATAGTCAACCAGTTCAGCAGTCAATATGTAGATTACATTGAAAGATGACATTATTTGTAGTCAATCCATTCATTTTGGAAAAGTACCATACTCTGCAGTCTCAACAGGAAAGCCTTAACACTATTTAAAAACCTCTTCTGTCCCCAAACTCAAAACAAAATAGTGTTTAATCAGCACAAAAAGAAATCCAGGTCAAGGTTCACAAAGTGTTTTGGCATTTCACCATATTGCAAGTACCTAAATTTGGCATCTAGGATCTGCGTTCATGCAGCAATAAACAGTTTAAGAACTCACTCTAAGTATTTTATCTACGTGAACAACAAATCCTGCCCTGAATTTAAAGCTGACACGTTGCTTCTTAGCAATACATTCACCAGAAAAATGGCAGTGCTACCACCTAGTAATTTAAAAAAAAGGAAAAAAGAAAACGAATAGAACAACTGAGATTCTGCTCCCCTTCCAGTTAAGTGGGAGGGAGGGGGGAAGGAAAGAAAATCTGCTATCCCATGAGTGCTCCACACACCATGCTATAGGACTTTCACAGCTAGGGTCACAGTAGCTCTACTGCACAATACTCCTACGAACATCAGCTAGAGGGGTCTAACAGCTAGGGCGACCTAGGCCAGCATTTGCTCAGTCTCTGGAAAATTCCTTTTCCTGCCAAATGATCATGTTCATTCCAGATTAGTGTATTTGTTTCAGAACTCAAACTCTATTTTAAGTAATGCTCACATTGAGTACCTTTCCTCCTCTTCCACATCAGAAACAAAGCAGGGTAGGATTTACCATAAGACCCTACTACTGGCAGGGTAGTACCTGCCAGTAGTAAACCTTGAGTTGTTGCTATTTAACAGCCAACAATTAGCTACCACACATACTGTTCTGCATTTTGACAAATTCCAAAGAGGAAGAATGACTTCAGGAAATAATTCCTTAGTTTCTCAAATAGCGTACTGATGTGGGGTTTTGACATTGGTAAAGAGAGTATTATGTATGAACAGCAGAATGAAAAAAAAAACCCACAATTAAGGGGAAAAAAAACAACAAAAAAACCCCCACAAAACCAATAAAGATGCCCACACTGAAACCAAACTAGTCTACTGGTATCCAAAACATCACAAAAGCTGAAATAGCTATTCCGTACTGACTTCCTGGCCCACATGGTTGACATACCAAGAAAGTAACATGATTTGAAGTATATACAGTGCCAAAAGTATTTAGATTAGAATACAGAATTGCCATCTTCACCACCTGCTCTGTTTCATTCCTGTTTCCTTCCATGCCATCCTCCTTCATGAACTGAGGTAGGGCTACTTGCACAAGTTAATTTTTTACAAGAAATGAAATGAACAAAACTAGGCCATGTTCCTCCCCTTGGCTGCTCAGTGCTTTACATGAAACAGCACTCCTCTATCTTATTAACATTAATGAAAAATAGATCAATTTATTGACTTCTTAACCAATTAGAGCTGGCTTTGTTTACCAACAGCTGAACTCAAAGAACAAATTTGATACAAGTCTTTAGCCAGAACTTTTCCTACAGAGAAAGTAAAAAATGCAATTGAAATGCATTGTGGAAAAGTCATCTCTATTTTCCATTACTTCAGTTATTAATTGGGCATAGAGCTGCATCACATTCTTAGAAATTTCATTTTGCTTCCTTTAACAACCGTCTACCTAGTATATGCTGCATTCTGGGTCACTCTCCTCCAGTATAACTGACTTCACTGATGGTAGGTATCATATCAACATGGCAATGACACATCACTGTTTTTTTCCCCGGCAGCTTTAGAGTCCTGGCTCTCTTCCATTTTTCTCAAGCGTTTGGCTGCCAAGGAACTGATCACTAAGTAGGAGAGAAAAAGACACATCGTAATTTCCTCCCTGTAGAGGAAAAGCAGAAGCCACAGAAAGCCCAGTACACTCTAGTATTGTCAGGAGTTGCAAGAGCCAACAGCCTCTACTAAAAAGAGTCTTAAGTCTTCTTAAGATAGCTAACAAGTATCATATTACACAGAACACAAGTTCTGGACAGCAATATTCAATATTCAAATACTTCAACAGCTATCTTGCACAGATAAATCAGTAGGAGACATAACAGTAGCTCTTACACTTCCATTTTAGCCTGAAATGCAGGCAAACAGTGAACTGCAGGTTGTTCCACTACAGCTTTTCACTGCCCGTACCTATGACTTGCATATTCATGGTGAAGGGTGACATTTATATCTGTTTCCCCAGCCAAGGATATATTTTTACATAAAGGGGAAAACTACATGCCAGTACCATCAATGCTCTGTACCAATAAGCACTGCATGCTAAAACTGTGTCCACATCATTCTTTCCTTACAGAGAAGCCGACACGTCTGAACTTCCCTACCTGTCAGGCAAGTCTGAACAAACTACAATTTTGTACTGAAGTTGGTATAAATTTTTCTAAGGTCGCATCAGCATGTACTTACCGATCGTTGCTGCAAGTTCTGGGTCGAATGTATCATCTGTGAACCGCAGCAGAAGGCTGATAGGGACGGAAGAAAAATAAAAGTTACTATTATTGTACCACATCTGCAGCTTGCCAGAAGCCTATAAATTACAAGTTTGAAAGTAACAGCAAGAGCACATAGCTAAATAAAAACACATCTCATTTTTCCGTAATTTCTCTCCTACAAAAAACAATGAAGGGAACATGAAAATAATTCAGTAGACATGCTTTTCTAAAAGAGCCCAGGCCTCTCTGCATCTATTACCCAATATGTCTCTCTGAAAACAAAGTTGTCAAATCAGTTGCCTAAACAGTCACATGGTCTGCTTCTCAAACCATTTTACTTCTATCTTATTCTATTTTTGTTCTCCCAGAATTCAGTACAAAAGTAAGATTTTTTTGGTTTCATATTGCCTCACACAGTATTTCTGTAAGCTTGAGACAAAAATTTCAAGTCAGCTTTTCGCCCCAGAAATAAGTCCTTGAACTGGGCATGCACTGGAATAGTAATGACCACACCCATCAGAAATAAAGATGCAGAAGAGTAGAGTTCTCACCACTGTTTTACGATTTTGTATCTTTTTGTACATAAGGACTTTCACACACACATTTTCCCCTATCCTAATGGATATATTCGCTACCAGAAGAACAGCTACAACTAAGATTTATCAGCACATCCCACCATAGTAGTTGGGTCCCTCAAAGAAGTGCCCATAATGCCACTATACATAATAAAAAATAATATGTAAATATTTTGGTAAGAGATAAAGATTCTCAGCATACAGTTATTTAAATCACCAGTCTTATGCATCTGTGGCAAGTGTATATTAACATGTGGCAGACAGCTGTTTGCTATAACTGACAGCTTCTATTCATTTCCAGGCTAGAGAAACATCACAAAGCCCTATTTATTTTTTTGGTCTTCTCCCCACCAGAGTGGTTTTTTTCACTCTCCTCTTTTTGCATGTGAATTTAGCAGCCAAGTTCTTTTTAGCATTTGGACACAGTGCTGCATTGACAGAAAAGTGACTACTGAATTTCCTTTACTTTAATAAGGCTGGGTGACAACTCGGAAGTTAATCATAGACCAACCTTTTTTTCTTTACTCCAGAACCCCAAAACCAAATGGTAGCTTTATTTATCAAAGAATAATTAAAATTAAAAAAATAAAAATCGATAGCATATAGGTTTTTACTGGTACCTTCAGACAGTTGTATTAGGATGCTATTTAACAGTAGCTATTTTTAGTTATAACCAAAACTAGCATAACTCAAAACAGACAAAAATATGGAACCCTCATACTACTAATAGAATAAAAACATCAGTCTTGAGTGCTAAGCTCAGCCAACTTCTACTTTCCCCACCTTTCTTTCAGTTGCAGATATCATCTTCTACAAAGTACAGAACACTCACAGGGACCAGGTTTTAGACAGCATTTAGTCCAGAAGTCAGGACTCCAACCACTTACTGTGCCATGCTAATACAAGTTTAACATCTGACCTTTCCTAGCCAAGTAATAGGTGAGTGACACAAACTCAGGAGACATTCAATATTAAGTCACTGTACCTGAACAACTGTAGTATTATCATTCCATAGCAATTCTATTTCCTCTACATAAAGTCTCTTTAAACAACTTTTCTGATGTGAAGAAATAAGCATATAAATAGGTATACGAAAACACTGTGTGTACTGTTTCAGAAAAAATTCTTCCAGATGGCCACATATAAGAGAGATGACCTCAACTAAAAGAAATTTGCTTAGATCATATCACCAGAGGCCTACCGTACTAGATTACAATTCAGCAGCTAACTCAAAGGAGCAACTGACAGATTTTTAACAAATAAGGTGGATTGCTTTTTTAATTAGCAACTCATATGTTACTTATGGTCATGGTAGAAGCCTCTGACTACTGCCACAAAAACATGAAATCTGACATGACTAATGTGGTACATTCCAAGAAGCCCTCCCACATTTATATCCTCCTTTATTAAGATCTATGGCACTAACAAAAAAAGTTAAAGAAAAAAAATAAAAAGCCAAAAAACGTAGCTTAGACAAAAGCCATGAAAAGGGCAGGCAGTTAAGGGGAGTGGAAGAAAACAACCTCGAAGTACTTGACAAAGAGTATAATTAGCCAGCAGAAAAAATCAGTGGTAGAACTACTTCACTGCCTCCCTTCTACGCCCCTGTCCACCCCTTACACCCGATACTGGGTGACTTGTGACTCTACGTGTACATATTGTGGGCCAGACTAACCCCAAAGTGCCATGGGGATCTAAAAGCGCACCCATCTTCACGCGACACAAGGCTGCACAGGACACAGGGAGGCCCAGATCGCCCTGGCCAGGCCGGCTGAGCTCTGCTTCGTCTCAGTTTCCAACTGGGTCAGGCAAAGACCAGCTCTCCCCTCCCTGCCGCGGGGCCGGCGGCGGGGGGAGGGCTGCGGAAGAGGCCGGCAGCCCCGAGGAGGGGCAGCCCCCCGCCTGCAGGAGGGCTGGCCAAGAAGGAGCGAGGAAGCTCCCCCCCGCGGGGCCTAGCCCTCCCCAGTGCAGGCCGCGCCCAGGCCGAGGTGGGGTCATCCAACGCGGCGCCGCGGGGGGACTAGGCCGGGCCCGCCCGGTGCCCCGCGTCGTGGCAGCAGAGGCCGGGGGAGGCGGGCGCCCCCTCACCTGGACTTGCCGACGCCGCTCTCGCCGATGATGAGGATCTTCAGGGTAGTCAGCACGTCCTCGTCCATCCCGTCAGCGCACCCAGCCCCAGCCCGACCCCAACCGACGCTCCCTGCGCAGGCTGCGGCGGCCCCGCCTGCGCCTGCGCACCCCGCCACGCCTTGTCACTCTGCCCCTCGTCGCCGACCGGCCCCGCGCATGCGCCGCGGGCGCCTCAGGTGTGAGGGGGGAGCGGGAGGAAAACACACACACGCACCCCCCTCCACCGCGGGCAGCGCATGCGCAGCGGGGCGCGGGCCGGGGCCGCCCCGCGTTTGTGTACGGCGGGCTGTGGGTGCGCGCCTGCGCCTTGGGGCACCGCCCGTGGGCGCGTGCGCGGCCGGGCTGAGGCGGTGCCGCGGGTCCCCTCGCAGGGAGCGGTGTGAGGGGGCTGCCGGTAGGGGTGTCAGTTTGTCTTGGCGTCAGGGATCGGGGTCGGTGGGGAATAGAAACCGGGTAAGATTGCAGAGGGGACGGGAAGGGAGGTTGAGCCGCAGGATGGCAGCGAGCCAGCTCCCTGTGCTGAGGCAGGGCAGGCAGCCACCTCTCGAGGTGAAGGAACAGCCGGTCAGGAACCCACCACCAAAAAAATGGGCTCGTTTGACCACAAACACCCCAGTGCGCGGCAGTGCAGGCCAGTTGCCAGCAGAATCCTCCCTCCATTAAAAGCCCTAAATGTGATCCTAAAGCTGATCACAGTGAGAAAGCCTGTTTATAACCAATTTAGCTAACCTGCTATTATGGCTCAAAACCTACCTCAGACCATGTGTAAGCAAGTGCAGCTCTTAAAACCAATCAAGCATACGTCTGATGCGGGTGTGAAACTGTCCTCGGCCTGTGCCGTATTCCTTGGGCCAGCGAGGCAGCCTCTTCATCTCCAAAGGCTGACGCATTGGCACACGTAAATGGCCTTGGGCCCTTCTGTAGTTACACCGAATTAACAATCAGCCATGTCAGCAGTTTGCAGAGGACAGGTGCATTTGCAAGACTGGTGTTTTTTGTCCAAATGCTGGGTGCAGAGGGCACGGTTCTCCTAGCAGAGTCCTGTTTTTGCTGGGCAGTTGCCTTCAGCTGAGTTACAGGGTCAGCACAGCAACCATTCTTTGGTGTTTCTGTGCTAAACCTCTCTGGTGCCTTGCTCCTTCCGCTTTCAGGATCTGCTCTCCTGCCTCTTTTACCTCAGAAAAGTAACTCCCAGGAGGAGTACAATAACAATAATTATCCTATTAAATTATGGAGGTATATTCTATAATTAAACGTGCAAATGGCTGGCTGTGTTTATACCAGGACTGTGCCTGTTTATTAGTAATAATCTGAGATTTGCTGAAGGTGTGACTTAGTTTTTGTGGCTTGGATTGTGCTTTGCACTCATACAAGAAAGCGGTATGTCTGTACTCTGTAGTTTTTGTTGAAGTGTATAGCAGCTGTGGGGTTTTAGCATGGAACAGGACGAGAATTTGAATTTGGAAGGTGGACCCAAACAGCAAAGTATTCTGCTAAGGATACTGAATCCCTTGAAGTCAGAGAGTATTTGTATTCTGGGATTTTATTTTTTTCTATTGTAGCCATGGAATCAAACTATTCAATACGGATATTAGTCCTGATTCAGATTATAATTCTATACCTTACTCAGAATGAAGGGCTGGCAAGGATGGCATTCAGATCCTTGACCTTAATGATGATCAGGCACAAGAAAGCTGGCAAAACCTGCCCTAAATGAACAGTCCCACAGCTCATGCTTATGGATTCGGTGCTTTAGACCTTCCTGACCATTCCCTTTGAGAACAGATGTTTCTCTGTGTTGTGCTCCTCCAGGTGAAACTATGTAGTCCTCTCGCTCTGACATTGGATCTGTCTGCTGCAGTCGACCTGTTTACTGCCCTTGTATCTATTTTAACTCTGGAAAGCCAGGCTGTGTTGTGCATTTTTTATCCCTATTGCAGGAGCCAGTGGTAATGGACAATTAAAGTAGCTCAGACCTGTCTCCTTCAAAATAAGAGTATTATTTATTCCCCGAAAGATGTACAATAATCAGGGCAAAATATGTACTTATTTTCCTATCAAGCTTTTGTAGGGATTCTTCAGTGAAGCCATCTCTGAGTTGGGAGGGACATCTAGCCTGTTGTAATTCATGGGTATCTGACTGTTTTCTTGCGTGCTTTTCACTACCCATCAGGAGCCCTTGGTTACTTGTGACAAGTTATCTGATCTCTTTCTTTAATAAGGCTTGAGGGTTTTCATTCTTTTTATCATTTACTATCCCATTGATTCCGACCTCAGGTGTGGGAGGGTCAAGCCATAACAGCTTGGTTAGCCCTCCCTGATAATTAGTCTTCCTAGAAGAACACTGGAGATCTTTTGACTGCATTTTTTTTTGTGCTGTTCTCTTTCCTCTTGATTTCTTCCCAGTGATCTCCTTGAATTTCTGGCAGAATAGCACCTTTATGAAAGGTAGCGCAAATGTATATGATCATAGAATCATAGAATTGCCTAGGTTGGAAGGGACCTTTCAGAGCATCTAGTCCAACCATCAACCTAACTGACAAAAACCATCACTAAACCGTATCTCTGAGCACTACGCCTACCCATCTACTATTTTCATATTTCTACTATATTAGCTCTAGTTTTAATATGTTAGCTTGCAACCACTACCTCTTATTGTGTTTCTTTCTGAATTATCTTCTAGTAGAAAATTTTTTTCCATATGTTGGCATTGTACCATGATCAGATCATAGAATCATAGAATGTGTCTGGTTGGAAGGGACCTTTAAAGGTCATCTAGTCCAACCCCCCTGCAGTAAGCAGGGACATCTTCAACTAGATCAGGCTGCTCAGAGCCTCATCAAGCCTGGCCTTGAATGTCTCCAGGGATGGGGCCTCCACCACCTCTCTGGGCAACCAGTTCCAGTGTCTCACCACCCTCATTGTAAAGAACTTCTTCCTAATGTCTAATCTAAACCTACCGTGCTCTAGTTTAAAACCATTGCCCCTCGTCCTGTCACTACGTGCCCTTGCAAACAGTCCCTCCCCAGCTTTCCTGTAGCCCCCTTCAGGTACTGGAAGGCCACTATAAGGTCTCCCCGGAGTCTTCTCTTCTCCAGGCTGAACATCCCCAGCTCTCTCAGCCTGTCTGCACAGCAGAGGTCCTCCAGGCCTTGGATCATCTTTGTGGCCCTCCTCTGGACCCGCTCCAACAGGTCCATGTCCTTCTTGTGCTGAGGGCTCCAGAGCTGGACACAGTATTCCAGGTGCGGTCTCACAAGAGCAGAGTAGAGGGAGAGAATCACCTCTCTGGATCTGCTGGCCACAGTTCTTTTGATGCAGCCCAGGATGTGGTTGGCCGCCTGGGCTGCAAGCACACATTGTTGGCTCATGTCCAGCTTTTCTTCCACTAGTACCCCCAAGTCCTTTTCTGCAGGGCTTCTCTCTATCACATCATCCCCCAGCCTGTATTGATAATGCAGATTGTCCCAGCCCAAGTGTAGGAACTTGCACTTGGCCTTGTTGAACTTCATAAGGTTTGCTTGGGCCCACCTCTCTAGCTCGTCCAGGTCTCTCTGGATGACATCCCATCCCTCTGGCACATCGACCGCACCACTCAGCTTGGTGTCATCGGCAAACTTGCTGAAGGTGCACTTGATCCCACTGTCTATGTCATTGATGAAGATGTCAGTGTTCCTGAGGTTTTGATTACTTCAGGGATGTGAGAAAAAAAGGGAAAACATCTTAACAATGATAGCTCCTGTAACAATATTTTCAGCATCAAAATTCCCTGTCCACTGTGTTATGGACTTGGCTATATCCTTAGCCATGAAAACAGGTCATTGGGACTGAGTAATTGTGATGACCTTTCTCAAAAGATGGGAAATTATTTACAGTCCTTCCCTTAGAAGTGGGATTTATAATGAAAGGGCCATTGCACTTCATGTGTCCTCAGGGGACCCTAGGCCAGTTGCATAGTGCAGTGCCCCTAGGCAGCCACTGAGAACGAATAAAGGCTAGAAGGACCTCCATCCAGTTTGTTCTTGCTGAACTAGCTGCAGTGCAACCTTAGCAACAGAGATGAGTGTGTCAGTAATGATAATCAGTCAGTAACAACATGGAATAAACAACAAAGTGCTCCCTCTGTCTTATTCTGTGTCTGAAAGGCACCTGGGAGCCTTTGGTAAATTCACTGCCTTAGCTTCCACAGCTTTAACGTGGGGATAATGGTGTTTGCTATAGAAGACTGCAGAAACAGCAAGGGCTCATATGCCAAGGGAGCTAAGGATTTGCGTTTTCCCTGCCAGCACTGCCTAGTTTAGCATGAGCTGCGGAATTCATGATGGGAGAGTGAGTACATAACTGCATGGCTGTCTTCCTCTCTCTCCCTTCACCAGTGCCATCACAAGTAAAACCAGGCCTTGAAATGTATACGTTCTGTTTAGGTTGATTAAGTACACAAAAGTCTCAGGAGGATGCAGATCTCCAGATGTCAAAGTCCTTAATTCATTGGTACTTTCAAAGATTTTCTCAGTTATGCCAACTGTGCACAATGTCCAGCAGAAGCTGAGAAGCTCAGCCACTTCAGAGAGGTTGACAGCAATCTGCAGGTTTCCTGTTGCAACAACTAATCCTGCTGTCCCATTTCCAGAATGGGAGCTTGACCCATATGTTGTTGTGGCAGTGAGTCAGGAGTTATGATTCACAGTGAAACAAGCATGATTGCTAAGCTCACCCGTCCCTCCTATGACACACATAAACACACTCATTCTTTGTTTCTTCTTCATGCAGTAATTTGCAAAGTTTGTAAAAGTGACTATCAGCATGTGTGTCAGATTCAGGGAGGTTCCTTTTCTCTGTGACATCCTTAAACGCAGTCAGCACACCCATATGTTTTCACATTCAGCAAATAATAGCAAGGAGTGAAAGTGCTGCAGCAGTCCCAGAACTCTGGGCAGGATTTCTCTGGAGACCACACTGCAATGTAAATGATCCTGCTGTGGCTGGACACTCCTTTTCTAAAGAATTCAGCCTATTTTTATGAAGCAACTACATAATTATGTTTCTCTCCCCCTCTTCAACAGCAGCCAGAGCTGGGCACTCCCATCTGTTCATCCCGTCAGTGCCTGCTCAGTTTCCGTGAACAGTAAGGGGGATTCAAGACTATAAGCACATTAGCTCTGGGCAATTAAAATGCACTGCTTATAGTCAACGCAGTTTACAAAAGTGGATTACATGCAGCGTTTGGGGTTGTAACAGACAGGAGCCAAGCTATTTGGGGAAGAACAACAAGAAAAACAGTGTTTCAGCCACTCACGAAGCTGTGGTTGTATATGAGAGTGATATACCAGTATTTTTCAGAGAAAACCAGCATATATTTTGAAGATCACTAACTGAGTCTTGCATAATGATCACAAGTAGATTCCTGATTTCGTGCTAGAATACTTTGCTTGCTGAAGATAATATGAAAAACTTAGTTGCATGCTTTGAAGTGTTAGTTTGCTAGATAGGAGGTGTAACACTTAAGAGACACTACATCTTACTTCTCTCCTGGAAAATAGTTAGCCACCTCCTACTTACATTGAATTTTGTTCAGATAAATTGATTAATCACTTAATCCCAACTAATGCAAGCAGTAGTCTTAAAAATGACAGCTTATCTTTCTGTATCATGTCACGAACATTTAAACCAAGGACAACTTTTAAGACTGGATGACCTAAATATTCTTTTTTAAATGTCTCTAAAGCAACCATTGAAATATGTAAATAATAATGATACAGAAGTAGATTCCTGTTTAGGATTGTCAGAGTCTTTCCAAAACATTAATGACTTTTAAATAAGAAGAAAACAGCTTTGATATTTGAAGTGCATCTATCATGTACTGTACATCAACAATGAAAAGGGTGAGACAATGGTTTTCAAAGGGCTCAGTAAGAACAACAAAGTTTGGATGTTACAGTTTTCCCACAGTTGCACTTCATGTGCACTTCATGAACATTCTGAACAGTGGGTGCTGTGAATTGTTGTTTTCTTTCATAGAAAGTATACTGTATCCAGTGCAGCACAATATATAATATATTTACCACTGAGATCAGAAGATAGAAAAAAAAATCACAGAGTATTTGACAGACCACGTTGATAGGAAGTGTTTCATCTGGATCTTAATGAAATAAAAAGTAGTAATAGATTTCCAAAGCTTACTATTTCCATGGTGGTTCCTCAGTTTTTCCAAGGCCACATTAGAATTTGCTTTAGACTTCCTATGTTGGTGGGAGAGGTAAAGATGCTTTTTATGAATATAGTAAACTTGCTAAAGGAGACACAGTAGGCATGCATCTGTGTGCAGTACCTTTCTGCTTTAGAAAAATTTGTATTTCTGCCAATGAAAGCAAGTCAGGTTCCTTCACAGAAAGCAGCTGTTCTGAGAGAACTCTTCCCATTTTCAATAAGGGTATATTTTAAAATATCATTTCAAGGGAAGAAAATCAGGAATGGAGTGATGTTGCCTTTAATAAAGAACATACTCATTTCTCCTTCTCCAGTTGCTTTCAGTACTTATGGTTAATGGTAAGGTGGGGAGGGAAGGGATAACCCCTTTCCTGCTGTGCGACCATCTTATCCATAATCCCCTCTGAAGGGATAAGATACCTCATCTAGCCTTAGGTCACGTGTGCCTGCAGGATTAGCTGTTAGAACAGGACGAAATGGATTAAGTAACCACTGTCATCAGTATCTCACCCTTGCACAACACTGTGTGAAGCAATCCTGAGAAATCAGAGTATCTGGTGGGCAAAGGACGGAGACACAATATCAAGGCAGGGATTGCCAAGTAAGCCAAACAACAATCTGTATTCAAACTATAACAATTATTGGAAGAAACGCATGCAGAAATGTAAATTCAAATGGGGACAAATCAAGGCCTACTATGGCAACCAGTTTTATCATGTCAGAGCAAAGTCCCTCTGTCACCTACGAACAGGACAAGCATGTCATAATACTTGCCCAGAATGTTACTGCAGACTTCAGTCGTCACTTTGTGACCTAGGGCTTTTTCAGCCCACAGTGATGGTGTCTTCACATATAATAGCTGTATTTCTCTTAAATTATATCAGTATTTCTCTCATTATAGGATCATAGACTAGTTTGGGTGGAAGGAACCTTTACAGGTCATCTATTCCAACTCCCCTGCAATGAGCAGGGACATCTTCAACTAGATCAGGTTGCTCAGTGCCCCATCCATCCTGACCTTGAATGTTTCCAGGGATGCCGCATCTGCAACCTCTCTGGGCAACCCGGGCCAGTGTTTCACCACCCTCATTGTAAAAAATTTCTTCCTTAAATCTAGTTTAAATCTTCCCTCTTTTAGTTTAAAACCATTACCCCCTGTCCTGTTGCTACAGGCTCTACTGAAGAGTCTGTCCCCAGACTTCTTTTCATATAAGAGAATTTCTCATCCATGTATTTTGAACCCAAAATAACATATAGAGCCTCCTGCAGCAAAGACTTGCACAGGCTAACTACATATTCATCCTTATTTTTGTTTTATACTTTCCACCTGCTGCCTTCATTTGATTTCCCTTCTCAGATTAGGTGCGACTGTGAGCAACTATCTGTTTCCTTACTCTATGCCACACATAATTTTGTAGATCTCCATTGTATCCTCCATCAGTTTGTTTGTTTCAGCCAGAGGAATTGTGATCTATTTAATCATTCCTCATATGGAAATCATGACAATTTTAATTATCCTATTTTCACTTTGCTATACAGTTGCTTTCCTGCTGTATCCTTTTTCAGATGAGAAGACTAGAACCAGGCAAAGTACACAAAAAATGAGTGCCCCTAGGGCTGAGAATGGGGTGTTTTCTGTTTTATTCTGTGAGTGTTTTCTAATATTTTCTAGCAGTCTATTTGTTTTACTGGTCATCATTTAGCCCTAAGCTGATGTTTTCATGGACCTTTGTATTATAATTTTTTCCACTTCCTTCCTTTGGCTATTTATTCCTGTCCTTTTACTTCTACATTTTAACTGGTATTTATCTGTTTGAAATTCATTCATTCTGGAGTGGTAACAGCCAGGTCAGAGCTCTTCATTACAAATGTACTTTTAGGATAAAAAGAATCATGGAATGGAACGACAGAATTTCTTGCATTTTCATTTGTGCCCATTGCCACTTGTGCTGTCACTGGGCATGGCTGAGAAGAGTCTGGCTCCATCTTCTTTACTCACTCCCATCAGGTGTTGATACGCATTGGTAAGATCTACCCTGAGCTTTCTCTTCTCCAGGCTAAACGATCTCAGCTCTCTCAGTTTCTCTTCATGTGACAGTTTCTCCCAGGATGAATTACTTTTCACTTACATATGCTGAATTTTGTCTTGCCATTTTATCTCCCAGTGTCTCAGAAGTAGAAGATCCTTGCAGCTCTTCTTCAGTTCTCATCTTCATTCTCCTGAACAATTCTGCAGCAGCAAAATCAAACTCTGTCACCTTCTGTTATCCTTCTCATTCAGAAAGGTACGTGGTACATCACATGCCTCAGCACACGTCTTCCTTCTCAGATGCCACTTATGAATCCCCACCCCCTTTAACTCCCATCGTTTGCTTTTGATCTTTTAACCAGTTACTTGTCCATGTGAAGATCTTTTTCCATGGCACATTAGTTTCTTTATGATCTTTGATGAAGGCTTTTGTTGAACACCTATGGAATGCAAAGTAGAATGCATCAACTGGACACGGCATTGGCTTCTCAAAGAACTCTGATATGTTTGTGTGGAATTAATTAACTTTACAGAAGCCATTATCGTAGCATGAATGTGGCAAAGTGGAACGTGGCAGTAGAAATAAGACTCCAACTTTCTGAAGAATCATAGAAACAATGACGTTGGAAGGGACCTTTGGAGATCATCTAGTCTAACCCCTCTGGTCAAGCAGGGTCAGCTGGAACAGGTTGCCCATGACCATGTCCAGGAAGCTTTTGAATATCTCCAATGATGGAGACTCCACAACCTCTCTAGGCAATGTATTCCAGTGTTTGACCATCCTCACAGTAAAAAAAATGTTTCCCTGTGTTCAAATGGAATTTAGTGTGTTTTAGTTTTTGCCCATTGCCTCTTGTCCTGTCACTAGGCACCATGGAGAAGAGCCTGACTCCTTCTTCTCCACTCCTCATCCAATATTTATACGCATTGATAAGATCACCCTGAGCATTCTCTTCTGCAGGCTAAACACTCCCAGGTGTCCTAATCTCTCCTCATATGAAAGATGCTCCAGTCCCTTTCATCATGGCGCTTCAGTGAACTGGCTTAATTAAGTCAGTGTTCTGATGGACTGGACCCAACACTCCAGTGTGGCCTCTACCTGAGTAGAGGAGAAGGATCACCTCCCCCAACCTGCTGGCAGTGTTTTTCCTAATACAGACCACGAAGGTGTTGGCCTTCTTTGCCATGAGGGATGCCTTTTTAATTCTAAAATCTCCTGTATCTTGCTGTCTATCCATGTTGGCCTTTTGGATTTTTCAAAAGCTGCTACTGACAGGTGTTTTACAGTTACACGGAGCTTCAAGTATAATGTCTTTAAATAGTCTGCATTTTGCCTACACTCCACCCTTTAGTTTACCCTTTTGTCTTCTTTTAAGTGCTCTCCATCTTTTTATTTATTTTTTTTTAGGTAATGGATTTTCCTCCTTTTGTCATTTCTGCAAGGTTGTTGAATACAATTGTTACATAGGCTTTTTCATAGTTACTTTTTGAACCAGACTGTTCCAGTAATTCAGCACAATATCAAGAGTTTTTCTCCCTCTTGCGCTGAGCTACCCATTTAGTGGAGAAGTTATTTTTGAAATCCAAACCTTCATTCCTAGCACCATGTCTAGACATGATATTTTGTGTAACTTACCTTGGAAGTAATGAAAGTTTTCATTATTACTTGAGTTTCCCACCTTCTCAGCCTCTCTGAGAGACTCACCATGGCCGAGAGGCTCATCATGTCATTGTCCCTGTGGTTGCCTTGGTCAGGGAGTCCATTGCACACTCCCAACCCTACAGTGTTGTTGTTTGCGTGTTAAGTAATCAGTTTCCGATCAGGAAAAGCCTTAATACTAATAGTCATAGTAACCATGTGGCTCAAAGGTTGCCCCAACACACAAGCCAGCTGATAAGATAGGAACATGAAAATGTATGAGAGAAGCCATGTAGCCGTTCCTTTATGGCAGTGTGAATGTGGCAAAGGGAAGCAGTGGAAATGGGCATTGGTACAGGATGGGCCATCTCTCTCTGGCAATACCTCCAGCAGATGGAGTACCTTCAAAGTTTGGACATCACTGTGGATGCATGGGCATTAAAAAGAAATACAGTGCAAAGAATATGATGTCCTCCTCTCCTTCCAGAGCACAGCTTATTTCATCCACTGACACACTCGGCAAAGGACCCTTGTTTCTGTGTCCAACAGAGGACTTAGGCCAAGGTTATTGTAACTGTGCCATCTTTATTCAACTTTCTCTTAAGCACATTCCTCACTGGGTGGCCATGGCAGCATAATAACAAACATTGTGCATCATTAGATCTTCCCTTATAAAAACTGCAGCACATCATAGTTTTGGAAGGATTTGCATTAGTGTGGTTGAGTAACTCTTTTGCACTTTCATCATATTTTTCTTGCACTGAGAATATGCTATTATTATGAAACTTTCTATTGTGGCATGCTGATAATCTCTTGCAACTCCCTTTTTAAGAAGAGGTGTAGGTAGTCAGTATTTCTGGCTATCAAGTCTAGCCTAAAATATTATAAAGATTCTATAATATATTTGTATAATCCCTTTCTCCTGAGTGTTATCTGTAAACTTTGTAGGAGGCTCTTTAACAGCTACTTAACTTCAGTTTAACAACTGAAATCCAGCTCCTTGAGGTAGAAGCCAGAAACTGTGCAACACTTCAACCTTGAAGACCAATTTCAAAGAGAAAGCAAGGCAAAATACAGTCTCCATTTGAAACTGAAGCCAAAATGTAGATGGACACAGTCAAAATGTAATGATGCTAATAGTACCCTTCTACTGTTGCAAAAATTGCAATAGGAATCTACAGCTCATGTTCATAATCTTTTTCCTTACTTCTCATTTGATACAAAACAGTGCCAGTAAATGAGCAAGCCTCCTTAATACCAAGCTGAGGTACTGATTTCCTATTATTTCTATATTTCCACTGCACAAATGCCTGGAGACCTTCATTAGAACAGGGTCCAACTGTATTCATTTCTGCAAAATCACAGGGCTTCTGAAATTGTTGAAAGAGAAAACTAGCCCTGCTTATGCAGGCAAGAATTTTCCCTATAACATATTGAGTTTTTCTTGGTGGTATCTGTCTCCAAATAGTGATCAGACTTTATGTCCTGGATGGCAACATTAAGTACAATCTGCTGTCATCTCCTCATGACAACACGTAAGCCAAAACACTTGCAAACAAACCAAAATATTTTCTTCTGGATCAGGAGTTTGAATTAGATGACCGAATTTTCCTGGCATGAGAGGATTATTCCTTGTCTTTCACCTAATCCTCCTCTGTTATACAATATATACAGTTACACATAGTTTTTTGTTTCCCATGGGTTTGAAAAGATTACTTTTCCACTGGGTTTCCTGCATCACTGTAATACTTCCCCTTGATTCTCTGGTTTCGTCTGCTCAACTCTGTGTTTATAGTGCGTCCGGTAACCTGAAGGAAGTTACAGTTTTTAGATCTGTCGTTTAGTCTTTGGATATACTGCTGGAGTCCCCAAGGTCTTGTATTCAACCTGTAAGATCTTTTGTTCCATCATCCACCATCCATTGTGTCAAAGTAGTTTTTCCCACAAGCGTTTCAATTACGAATTGATATTTAGTATTTGCTAAGAACTTTAAAGCCTTTGGTTTCCATTTGTCACTTGAGCTTTCCACATCGGGTCCTAGAAGCACACTGAGCTTTGGAAACACTTTTGCAGATCTTCTCGTGTATATTTGATCCTTTGATCTTAGGTATCCTTTGCATTCACGGTTGTTTTAACAAGATAATATAGGTTTAAATCATCTCCGTTACCATATGAGCTGATGAGGCACAGTATGTTCACCCCTGTAAGTGGCAGGAGATTTTGAAGTCCTGCAATATGAGTCATTTCCTGTTTTCTGGGACCTTTTAATAATCTGTGCACCTTCCTCAAACAAAATATTTTTTCAAGGCGCATACCTATGTCTCTCTCTTGACTAATATTTGACAATGCATTAATACCTATTGCTATTGCATTTCAGCAAGTGTATTATTTGGCTTTTCCATGGGCAGTCAGGCGTTCTTGGCTTCTGTTGGGCTTTTAAATTTGTTTGGCTGTTATTTTTTGCCATAATTTCAGGTCCTTCGTGTTATTCCACTATTAATAGACAACACAGTGGTGCATTTTCATCTTTGTTACTGATTATAAAGAGTTACAATCACTTCACATTTTGGCGTTTTTTCAGCTCCTGTTAAGATCAGTGAAATTAATCTCTTCTTGACTGAAATGTCAGCACAGCAAAATTCATATAAAGTTTTTTACTTGCAGATCATTTCTGAGGTTTACAGTCTGTTTCAATACATTTACATGCAACTGTAGTTCCTGAAATTAGAGAAATTCTTCACATGGTATTAAGAAATTATTAGATTTTTTCCCTAGGGAAAAAACTGCTTGATGTTGTCTTCCAGGAACCTAGCAACTTTTTCTAGAACTATTTCATTGGGTGCTTTTCTTATTTTGAAGCTGTATATGTTGTATCTAAACGCACACACTGAGCACGAGAGGATGTAAACTGTGAGCAGTCCAGTACTAGACCTCTTGTTTTCATTCACTACCCACTTATACATGGTTTGGTCCTGCTCCTGGGGAATTACTAATAAATCTCAGAGTGATTTCTGTATAAGCAGAACTAAGTCATAATGGTTTCCTCTCATATATCATGTACCCTGTTTCCTTCACACTCTGCAGTGATTCCTTGCACGTAATTCCTGTTTTTTACAGTCTTCTGTTGGTTTTATCTCTTTTCTTCTTTTTTTTTTCCAATTTTGTCTCAACTGTGGTTTCTTGGTGTTTTAAGATTGTCAAAAAGCAGTTGCAAGCATAGATTTTCAGTTATTTTTTGTTCTTTTATTCTGATTCAGTGTGTTGTGTCAAATGGAGAATACACAATGGTATACACAGGGAAGTATTTTTACATAGTGTTTTGCTATTGAGGATGTGCTCATGGACTTGTATAGACAGAAATGGCCTGCAGTTTCTCTTTATTTTTAAAAGTAGTTGGAGACTAATTTATTAATGATAACCGACAGTCACCATCTCAAGCTATTTGAGATACTCCAGTATTTCCTTGTACTTCTCTAGGAAAGATGATGTAATTTATCAGAAAATGTCGGCTTCTTAGTACAAAGGAACATGAATGCAGGAGTGAATTAGAGTAGAGGTGTTCTCGGGGAAGTCTTAGCAGTGCTCACCTAGCTGGAGGGATCTTGGAAATGGTGAGAGCTGTGGCCTGAAGTCAGGATACAAGGGTGATAGTGGAGAAAAATTTGGAGAGGGGAGATAACACCGAGAAGGCTGGTCAGGAAACCAGAGGAGGCTTTTCAACCAAATAAAAGGGTCTGAACAGATCAGAAACTCTCCCTGCCTTGAAATCTAAGCAACAATCTAAGTTCTACCCAAATAAGCAAGCACAGGTTCTATAATAGTACGTTTTCTTAAATACATGTGCAAGTCAACAGCTCTTAAAATTGCTTAGAGCCTCTTATTATTTTACCCTTTCTGTTTAGAATAAATAATCCCTCCCTGAGCATGGCTACAGGATGTTTCATGAGATATGACTTCCCATACAAACAATAGCTGTACCACTCTGGTTGAGTACACACAGGGAAGGCCCTGTTACATAGCAGCATGATCACACCATGGGGATTTGGTGGCCAGGGTTCAATTTTGAGGCAGTTGGCTGGATGACCTATAAAAATGAGACATTATGTATTTATGTTATTATTAACCTCCTTTCTTCATCTGTAAATTTGGAACAAGAAAATAAGCTTCTTTACAGAGCATTTCTAGTGATGGAAAGCATCATGAAAGAGCTAGACGTTGCCATAAGAGCCACACTGTGAGGCAGAAACAGTGTGAAACTTTAGCTCTGTATGCTGGATTGTGTCTTACTACAAAAGCAAAGAAAGTTGATATTAGAAAACTTCCTTTTGACCTTTAGACTCCATGAGCTTTCTGCTCACAGGGCACATTGGCAGGTGGCTACTATCTGACATGTGAAAGCACTTCCCGTATTACACACAGAAGTAATACTCGCTACTTCTTCAGAGCTTCCTTTTATTCTAAAGTTGCATTGTCTGCTAAGATCATATTCTAGTCAAACTCAATCAGATCCCACCTCTTCCTCAATACAGGCTGACAGCATGGCCCTGCTGCATTGCCTGTGACATCTGAGCAACAGCAAAAGGAGATTGTACATCGTCTCTCTGCTTTGGGAGCAGACAGTGCAGGGGCATGCTCTGCCAGATGTTATTACTACTAGGGAGAACAGGGCAGCCCAGATCTGCCAGCCATTCCCTCACTAACTCCATGGAGTTGCAATAGATTAGCTCCACAAGCTAATGTAGCCCTGAGACTGTACTAGCAACATAGAAAACATTCATTTTTTCCCCACAGCTCCCATGGAAAGGCCCTTCCACCAGTATGAGTAATCAGCCTTAATGCAGGTTCCAGGATTTACCCTTTCAAGAAATAAGATTAGAGGAGTTTTTCTTCCTTGCATAAAAATGTGCTAAATTAAGATGTGTGGCTGTTAGTAAAAATATCCTATCAATTCAAGTAGTATAAACAAAATGAGCCTCATCCTGCTGTGTAATTCAGATATTCGTATGTATCACGAAAGGAGCTGGTAAGCTCTGCCTAGATGTTACAGGGAGCTGCAGGCTTTACAGGGTTATAGACTCTTAAGCAAAAACTAAAGCATGGTTTAATTATTAACTTATACAAGAGATTGAATAGGTCCCAGGGCAAAAGGTGAAATTATAACCATCTAGATTTTAGAAAGTATGTCATGTTATTAATGAAGGCCCTTGAAAATGAAGGCCTCCTTCCTAATTCATTATTCCTCAGCAGCACTTTTTCAGGAGAAAAACATACTTGCCAATATAACAAATGAGATACACTGTTCAAGTGCTACGACATGAAGAAAAGAGTTTGTGCAGCTCCTAAAATCTTGTTTTGACTAAAGCTAAGGGGGAGCTTTATTAGCTGCCCAATCAGTCTTAATATATCCTCCACAGCCCAGGGACTCAGGGAGCCCTCCACAGGCTGCAAGAGCCTCTCCGAGACCATACTGCTGCCAAAAGCAGGGACTTTATCTTTATTCCCACTCTCAGCTACATACTCCCACTGCCGCCTGATCATATGCAGTGGGAAAGCTCCAATTCCTGATTGAAAATAAACCTTGCAGAAAGAAGGTTTCTGGCAGATCAGCAGGTCGGTCTCACTCCCGCAAGGCTGCACTACATGGGCAGAGCTGGCGCAGGTGGAGCGGCAGGAGCACAAAACCAAAGAGGGTGAGGGGTGTCCCCCCCCTCAGTGTCAGCACAGCCTTAGGTCTGCTTGAGCCATTCCTGCAGTCCTCACTCGGTATGAATTTAGGCCACGGCAGGTTATGCAGGCAATGGGAAATTGGTAAGCGTTATCTCTATAGGAAAATACCTTTATTTCCACAGCAGTCTACTATTACATAGCTTGCATTTCTCCATCTTAATTATGTAAATGAAGCAGAAAAAAGGATTTTTTATCTCTACCAATATTCTTCCATTTTTAGTTTAGCTTTATTTATGGGAAAATTTGTGCAAATATTTATACAAGCAATTACTTACCACCAAGATCTATCCTGATTTGTAAATAGAATCTGTAAGTCAGAATCTCTGTCTTGTGACAGTGTGACATCTGCTTGGAGTACTGCTATTTTAGATTCTGCAGACAAGTGATAAAAACAACCTCTTTTAATGGGAGAGATTAATTCAGCCACACAAAGGTAATTTCAGCCTAGGAATTCCACCCACCAAAACTATGGAAACAGGATACAAAATTGCAAACATTACATCATCAAAATTATATCGCCTAATAATACCCTTGTGTACATGAAACAGGAACCAGCAGCTTTGGGCAGAGGATGACATCTTCTCTAGACATCACATACACTACCGGGCTCATTGTAGTGTCTTGGGAGTTCATAGCAAGCAGATCGTATATCCACATGTGATATAATCTTCCTTTGTTTCTAAATTACTTCAGGGGTGTATACAACTCCAAGATTGTTGTCTAGTTTAATTTTTCTTGAGTGGTGATGTGGAGACTGATACAATCCAAGTTTGTTTAAGGAAAGAAAGAAAAGTTTTTACAAAAATTGTTCAAAGACTGATAAAACCTGATGACTTGCTAAGAACACAGATACTTCTTACCACTGTGTACTAGATCGTTAACTATTGTTTTACTAATAGATGTCAGAAGAAGAACTTCACATTGACTATTTAAATATTTCATGTTTAGCAGGCATCCAGAAATCAGAAATTCTGAACTAATAAGCCTCCATAAAGGATTCCAGATTATTTTCTGCTACAGTAGAACTCAAAACGTATTTTAAGCATAGACTTTGCTTGAACTTTTTGAATTCTTGAGGGGTTAAATGAGGAATGAAGTAACAAGTAAAGTAAAAATTGTTATCTTCTGGTAGTGTGATGTTTTATTTAGTGTTCCTGCAGCTTTTGGACTTTGCACTTTCCTTCCAAAGCTCATTCAACATACGTATCGATCATGCCACACAATACATCTTTGATCAGCCTGGGTATATTATAATTGTGTGTGGCTGAATAATGCCAGAAAAGTATATTTACTGAGATGAGACACAAGTCTGTATATAAATTCTATAATAATTCTTCTAAGTAAGCAATCAAGGGCTGGATGAACCTCTTTCCATAGTTCCTCTAGTTTCGTTGTAGATTAAATCCAATAAAAAATATTTCAGTAAAAATATATGGGCTTTTCCTCCTAATTCTATAAAGTCTATGCTAGTTCCTTTTTTCAAAATATTATGACGTGGCTTTTTCTACCCTCTTTTAGAAGTCTGAGTGCCTACTCCTAGCTCAGTAAACCTTTCACTGCGTAAACAGTATCATCCTTACTTCTTTTTTTCTCTGCCCTTTACCTTTGCGCATCTGAAATCCGGCTGCCTGGCACATCACCTTCCATCACAGCAAGCGCTGTGTGTTGGTGAAGAAACCTGACCATGTACTGTGTGTGTATTCAGTGTTCAGTCTAGTGAAAAACAGAACATAATAGGTTCATAAATTGTTTCCTATGATCTAAACTGATCTGTCTCAAGTCTGCTCTTTGCGATTGTTTTATAATTGCTGTCTGGAAGCTTTTTTCCTGTTTGCTTCCTCCTCAGCCCCAGCACGAGCCCATGAGCCCCATCTCCTGACAAGTGTCCTCCCAGCAGAAAAACATTGAAGAGTCTTTCACCTTTTGCTCTCAACTTCATGCTGAGCACAGAAGGTTGGAGGAGGCTGCTGAGGGGAATAGGAGCCCTTTTTTCTCCTTGATTGTGTCCTGTCCCTGCAGTGCTCCCACTGGCTGGCATCCGGGAAAAATCAATGACTCTGCTGTGCATCATGACACACTGGTGCAAATAATGAGTTGCAGCTATGTGAGTCTAATCCTGTGTAATTTAGCCCATCTTTTGTCGCCTTTGTCTGCAAATCAAGCTAGACTCGCAGACTCTGCATGCTCATAGTGTAAGTATAGATAACCTCTGAACTGAGCTGCCAGGACCTGTGCCTGGTTTCACACAGTCAGAAGCCTGGAGTCATTTTACTGAAGCTAAAGAGTTACTAAACAGCAGCTAAAGAGGCTACTGGGGCAGCCACAGGGCCTGTCTGCTCATGTGTGGAGGGTACAGTTATCTGCACTGCACTGGGGCTTACCAGACAACCTGAATACCTGAGGCCAGATGGCTAATTGTCCCCTACTGTAATCTCAGCCTGTATTTCCATAGATCAACATTTTTCTTGATATTAAGCATTCAGCCCTATGGGCAAAAATTCCAAAAGTTCTTTATGCATGTGCTGGGCCCTCTGCCTTATGGAAATTCATGATGCATTATGAAATTACTAGCGGAAACCATCCAGAATCAACAGGAATGACAGGTGAAACTCATGATTTCCCTTGGTTTACTGCTCTCTTGTGATCTCTCCTTATTTTCATGATTAGCACTGTTATTGATCTCTTACTGGCTAGCATGGGGAAAACACTATTGGAGCTGGCAGTTTCTAGCGATATATTTGACAGTTTGCCAAAAGCTTTGCAATAGAGCAAACCTACCGGGTTTTGGGCTTCTAGTGTTTTTTTCAGTGGTACTAGACCATACCCTATCAATGGTGGTAACAGCAGGAAAACAGTAACAACAATACTAGGAAAGAGCACATTCACTAGACGCTAGCATGGGAATCATTTTTAGGTCACTTGCCTTTTCTGCAATCCTGCTTTTGAGGTCCTCAGCTGGTAGCAAAGGGCTCTGCTGCTGACCCGGGAGCAGCAGTGTTGGTGCCTGCAGCACTCCCTGCTGACAGCGAAGGCGTGGAGCTCAGCAGCAGTGGGTGCAGAGCTCACCTCTGCAGCACCCGCTGGGTGAGCCCACCTCACTGCTCGGATTAATCTGGTTACCAGCCGAAACTTTGCCAGGTTCTTCTTCTACAGTAGGGAGCTAACCAACTTCAGGTGTGTGCGCTTTCACCCCAGGTTTTCCTTCCTGCCATCCTTCTGGTAACTCAGAAAGTCGAATGCCAAGGCATAAACCCTTTTGTAGGATTGGAAGTTCGAAGGTCTGTTCCCAGAAGTCTCTGTTCTCCAAACTCCATAATCTGGGTGTTAAGGAGCTGCTCGACAGCACCTACACTGTGCAGGCTGTAAAGCAAGTGCCATAAATGCAGGAAGGTGCTGTCAGAGCATGTTTTCAGGCAAGGCTGTTTGCCTCCTCATGATTCCCAAGACTTAACTCAGAATCTCCAGTTTCTTTCCTACATTCACTTGGGCTACAGAGAAAATCTTTGCTGGGTCAGCTGCGACCAGGATGAGGTTTTTACACTCAGTTGCCTGTCCTTCTCTGTTGAGAAACAGGACACTAGTCCAGCTATTAAGCAAGCTGAAATTATGTCTCATTATCACAATCATCAGTATATTTTCAGTATAAAGTAATATTATTGAAGTTGTTGCACTGAATAGAAGAGGAATATGTGTGCTATTTTGTGTCATTCAGTGCAAACTGAGAGATGTGGCTGGATGATTGAGAACTTTTGCTTTCCTAGAGCAGTGATGTCTTAAACAGCTCCTTCCCCCCCAACCACTCCTGATCCACCTCCCCAGCTACATTTTGGTGGTAAGAATTTGTTATGTCTGACAGAAAGAAAGGAGGAGAGGTCTGTGGAAAAGAAAAGCCAGACAGTATTTTCACAGCACTGTTTTTAGAGTGATACCTCCCTTATACGCTTTCAACATTGAAAAGGCTATTTAGTGGCCCAAATCTGCCCAAAACAGCAACATCCAGCCAAAACCCAAAAAAAGTTTTAGCCATAAACACCAGTCATACATTATAATATTTACCACCATATATCATCGTCATACCTCTTAGGAGCTTATAAATAGAAAAGTCCAGGAGCATCATAGAAACCCTTTTACCACAGTAACAGGAAAATTGTTAATAGATGTGTGCTCCAGGAGGGGCCTACGGACCATCTGCTCCACTGTGTGACACAAGAACAGTACTTACCAGAGGAGGCTTCCCCAGCAGGGTCACCGGGTGAGGCGTTAGTGCTGATTTCTTTTCCTCTGCTGTAGACTTTGTATCAAAGATGTTATGGTATGGAATGAGGTCCTGCTGTTATCAGTCAGTCCAGTGCCCTTGATAGCTTTGATAGCTCGCTGATGTCATGTGGCATAAGGGTGACTCTGCGAATTGTCCACCCTGTTCCAATACAAACAGGTGGCTTCAAAGCAGCCAGAGGTCTGGTTTTGCCCTTCGCCTTCTCATATCATGAGACAGCCTTCATGAGTATTCTTCACGTGGCAGAGATTTGTGTATCAGGTGTGACATTCCTTAGCTTTTCCTTTCACGACTTCAGCGGTTCTTCACAAAGACATCCTGAATATCCACTTTTTTCCAGAAGGCACAATGTGCCGGGTCTCTGCATCGCTGTCGGTAGAGATAAGTGGCATGGCAGTCTTTAATAGTGTTTACTGAAAAGTTAGTGTGTGCTCTAATATGACCCTAAGAGTACGCTACTGCCAACAGACTGATCCAAACCGCGCACCAGCATTTAAGCAGGGAGCTGTCATCTGCTCAGCCTCACCTCAGTGCAGTGTTGGGCACAACGGGTGAACATATGGGGCAACCCTTGTGCAATACTGGCAGGGCCAAGCAGCAGCTGGAAAGGCATCTCCTGAGCCAGGAAAGCTGCCGTGGCCTTAATGTGCTTTGAAAGAGCAACATTAAACACCTACTGCCTTGCCAGCTAATGGCACCGTCACACTGCAGGGTCATTTCAACACAGCAAAACTAAGCTGAGTAAACCTTCTGCCACCCACATAGGAGAGCTGAGAAGGCTGGCTTTTGAGGTATGCCCTGTAGAAGTAGTAAAAAATGCATCTGTGGAAAGGTACGAGATTTACTGATGATCAACCTTTTGTGATGTAGTAACAATTTGCATGTGTTTTTATATTGTAGCAGACACTAGTCAAGCCCTAACTGACAATTTGTTGCAGACTTTGTAGTCAGCTTGTAGAAATAGGCAGCTCTGTAGCCTTGGTTTTCCTCAGGCAACATATGGAATTACAACAAAGAGAATGTTGCTGATAAAATCTAAGCCATGATCAACATTCAACATACTTATGTAAATGTTTGTAGATAGAAATATATTAATCTGCAGCAGTAAAACATTGCTTTGCAGTGCTTAATTATTTTTTTTAATAGGAATAAAAGCAGGATTGATACAAAGAGAAAATTTACACTCATTTCTTTGGAAATATCATGAAAGTTAAATATGGCTTTCCTGGGCTTTTTTTTTTATTTTTTTTTTTGAAAAAGAAAAAAGACTATGGCATTTTTATCCTTTAAGTAGATCTTGATATTGAACCACAGAAGATCAAGAGATCAAGTCCTTACTGCTTGGTGAATCAATTCTGTACAAACAGATTTTTTCTCCCATTGAATATAGTTAGTTTGCTTTTCATAGAAGCTACTTCTATTTCTCCTTGTGGGGTTTGTTTGGGGTTTTTTCAGTATTACAGCTCCCTTACAAACCAACTTTATTTGCCCAGTATCCCTGATATTCTGCTAGTTCTGCAGTTGGCCATAGTGTCTTTCAGGAATAGCAGGACACTGCACAACTCTATTTTGGATGCAATAGTATGCAGAAAAGGTCTAAACCCAATGAAACCACCTTTTTAAATTTTATTTTGTTGTCTGGCCATAGCTCCTATAGTTATCAAATTTTTGATCTTGCAAGAAACAGCTGGTGCAATAATCGTTAACTAAGTTAGAAGGGGAAAAGATGTGAAAATTGTCCTGAAATTGTACACAGTGTTATTTGTTGTTTTCCAAGTGTGAACCATATGTAAGATACAATAAATGTTCTTCCAGTCTCTGATGGAATCTGAATTTTGTCTGTAACAACTGAACAGACGTCTTTCCTGATATCTACAGAGGAGAATAACTCAATTTTCTGACATTGTAAGACAATATTCACAAGCCTGTGGGATAATAGAAGACATTAGTTTCAAGCAGGGCCTTTTAAATCCTAGAAATTCAGAGGCCCTTGAAGTAGAAAGATCTGGGCACCACAGCAGAATTCATCCTGTCAGTACAATTAATCCAGTGCCATAAAAGCTCCTTTTTCTTTCTACTGACTTTAAAGGACGACCAGCACAAATACAAGCATCTATGCCATAGATGTTAAATCAAATGCATCCCCACTGCGCTCACTGCTTGGCCAAACAGTGCCGAGCACAGCCGCAGGGTGCGAACTGCACCGAACCACCAACAGTGACAGCAATTCCCAACCTGAGGTCGCGACCCAAAGTGGGGCTGTGGCAGCCTTTGACTGGAGTCACAAGCCTGACAGAAATGCAGTTGTTCATGCTGATATTTTGTGATTCTGAACCTGACAGATGTGGAGCTGCAGGTGGAAAAGCTGAGTACTGTGGATCCAGCCCCAAAATAGTTGGTTACCCTGATCAAACACACTTGCTTCAATTAGAATAGAAATTCTGTGGCTATCTTAGGAAACGAAGGACCCACATTAGATTTCATTGTTGTCTGCTTTGTTCCTGAATCCTTCTGTGGTCATACATTAAATGTAAAGAAGAAAACAGTGGCAGCAATATGTTGAAGGGAGCTGCTGTATAAAAGGAAAATGTCTCCTCTCCAAAAATACTCACACAAAGAAAGGGGAGGGAGGCATTTGAAAGCACACAGGATACACTGTACATAGAATAATGGGACATAAATGGAAGAATGAAAAGCTAAAGCTATTAAATTATGTTTTGTCTGTCCTTGATGTTGAAAATTGTTAATATTCAGCAGAGTCCAGTCCGTATTTGTTTTGTTTTAATGTCTGGAATACTTTGCATTTCACCCTAATAATCCACTCTGTTCTAAATGTTTATACAGCATGATTTACTACAATATGGATGTGTAATTACAGCGATGATTAGACAAAACATCTTTGACAAGAAAGGAAAACAGTAGTTAATAATGTTTTCCATCTGTTTGGTAAAACCTCACTTAAAAAGAAAGAGCCCCTTAGCATATAGCTAGGTCCAAGGCAACACCTATGTGAGTACATGACAGCAGTATAAATGCCTAATGAATTCATTCTGATCATTGCTCACACATTTTTGAAAGCACTACCATCTGTTTTATAGATAAATATTACAGTAATTAATGTCAGCACATGTTTATATTATATCATTTCCAGAGTCTTATTTTAGAGTTAAGACCTTTTTCTTTTCAGGGAGAATAACGGCATATTTTAAGCTATTGGCAGGAAATGCAATGTTATTAGGATAAAATGAGCGAATTTCAGTAATGGCTCACTTCTTTATTGGAAAACTTTAGAGCATTTAATGCTTCTGTTCTTCATTAAAGGCCAAATACTGGGTCAGTGCCTACTCATGGAAAGCCCAAAAGAAACTTAAGCACTGCCGAATGAGGTAAAACTATAGCAGAAAATACCACAAAACCTCTGAGCTCCTGAAATTGGTATTTCAAGTCCCTGTGGCACCCTCCTGGTGACTGGGCATTGAGGGGTTTCTAATGCCTGGCACTGGGCACTCTGGCTCTGGATTAGCAAATGATCCAGCTTTAAATTAAATGCATGGGTTAGCTCTAGTAGAGTCACATCCCTCGAGGGCTCTAACATTTCTTGCTGTGTACGAGGCCCTGGCATTGTTGGCTTTGTCACTAACAATGCATTTGCCTCACGTGCATTGCAAGAAAGCAAAATATTTTCAAAAAAATTTTGCTGCTTCCCCATCCAAAATGCTAGGAAATGTGTCCACAACAGTGCAAGCCAAAAGAGTTAATCTGATTCTAATTTAAGACTTCTGCTTACATGATGTGCCAGTCACAGCCTTGGTGAAAAACCCACCGAAGTCAATTTAAAGACTTCTGTTGACTTCTTTGGGCTTCAAACGAGGATTTATCTCTGCTTGTGCTCCAAGAAAAATATGTTCCAGATGCACAAAAACGTGGATGACAGTCCTGAAACATAACTGTTTTCACTGTGTTCATCATATCAATAACTTTCTCTCCCTCACAGTGAAATTGAGACAGAGTTGAACTTTTCTTGTTCTATTGCCAATACTGCGTGCACCTGTGCAAGGACCTGCTATTTGAAAATCTTTGCCTAATGACTGACGTTGGTGAAATTTGTATCTGATACAGTTTCAGTTACATCTCTTGTTCCCTTTCTGGATTCCATGCTGCCGGTTCCACCTTTCACATGAGTATTGATATTTCACTTTAGCATGGCTTATTAGTATCTTACATTTATTTAATTTTATATTCTTTTTTTATTTTTTATTTTATTTTTTAGCAAGAGCTGCAGCAGATGCTGCAGTTGCTGAATCCAGTTGAGATTTAAGCATCTCTGGAGAGACTTAAATCTTCTAACACTACTCAGTACACTCTGAGCCGCCAATAGATTTTCCTGGATGTCTTCCACCATAGATTCCACTTAAGCAAGGTTCCTAAGTATGCATCTAAGTTTCCAACCAAGTAATTGCTGCTAAGATGTCTTGCAAAGAAAGCTACTCCATTCTTATTTCCATTCGAAATAAAGAAATAACTGGAAAGGGCAAAAGAGTTGGTGACTAAAAGGGGAATAAAAAATAAATAGCAGCCCTATCTACTCGTTTCCCCTGAATATCAGTTACCTGCTAGCTAAAACTTCACTAATTTCTGGGTGCTTGAAAGAGCTTTCTGTGGGATTATGTTCCCCTGGAGGACAGTGTTCATTTCATTAAGTTCATTAAGATATGGTTGAAATACACAGAACTCAGTGCACTCAATGGGAAAATACCCACAAGCATCCAATCTTGTTCTCATGAAAAATCCAAAAAGTTACCATAATTTAAAAAAAAAAAAAAAACAAACCAAACCAGAAAGCTGGCAGCACTCTGCCAAAGGCCACTGAACTAGCATGTTACTCTCAGCCCTCTCACATTCAGTAAGAGGAAAAAAACAGCTACCAGCTTCCTGTCCTATTCTGTCTCTTCATTTCCATGGTGATGGTGACTTTGGAAGAATAAACTCCAAAAGGACTGGAAAACCTGTCTAAGATTAGGAGGGGCTTGGTTGTAGAGGTACAAAGCAGAAACAAAAATTATTTTGAAGATCAATTAAGACAGCATGATGTGGTTGCCGGTGACACCGTGGGACTGGATTCTGTGACCTAGGAATCACCTTCTTTTATTAGTCCTATATTCCTGTGGAGAAAGACCAAACCACAAGCCTCACACTCATACCTAGAACTGACCTATTTTATCCTCTGAGGGAAGGGAAAATGTCAGCATTTCAGAAAATTCACTTGTATCACAGCTGTGAGTCTCCTGCAAAGATCTGCTCAAGGTTTAAAGTGCTGCCAGCCACGAGAGACATTCAGTTCTGGAGTCACAGAGCAAGCTTTAAAATACACATACATTCACATACCCCTTCTGGCCTTCTTCCTTTAGAGGATGTTGAAGGATGAAATATTAAATGTTATACAATAGCCCCGAGAGTTAAGGACTCCCACCCCAAAAGGGAGAGCGGTAGCTGCTTAACAATGAAGGATTTTGAAGACGAGCTTAGAGTCGGAAGTAGAGGAAGGTATCGTATACCACTGAAACAGCTGGGGGATGTGGGTAAGTGGAAAGCAATGACATTGATGGCTTTTTGCCACAGTATTGGTGTTGACACTACAAAAGTACTTTAAGCTCTGTGATGACCACAAGCAGCAAGGGTCTCAGTTTTATATCTTTTCTAAAATACGGTGAGTGCCTTCCTCAGAACAGGGCTTCTCAGGATAGACCTGGGATGCTCACTTGGTCTGCTCTGATGGTAGAGCTCAATCTATCAAATCACCCGTGCCATTTCCTAAGCTTGTTCTCTAGAGATTTTCCAGTCATGTAGTAACTCGGATTAATTCTGCCTATTGAAAGGGCTACTTAGAGACTGCATGTAAGGTTCCTTGGTTACAAAGGAAGTATATTCCCTTGCTGATATCAAACAATGTGCATACAAAATGTATTACAGTGATCAGCAAAAATTAATGGCCATCTTTTGCAAACAATGTGTGCAAATGGAACAACAGTTATAACCTTTGGCACTCCTATGTTGCACACATAAACAGGTTAGCTTTTCTGATTGTATGATTTTGAGCACCCCTAATACATGAAAAACAGAAGAGAAAAAGCAGACAAAACAGTGGATTTACTTAAATTGTACAGAATAAAGCGTTATTTCTATAAGTCTATACAAACATTTTAGTCAGGAAAGTAGAGTCTGGAGTAGAAAATCCAACATTACACTTAGAAATCCAGGAGAGCTAACAATTGTTTTACCTGCTCGCTTCTATTTCAACATTCAATTACTCTACCTCTCTAATAAAATAAAAAGAGCTGTGACTGGACTCCTAAGTCAAAACTCCCATTTAACAGAAAAGTCTTAACTATGAAAAACACCAAATTCAGCCCAAAGGAGTTGTCTTCTTGTTATTTCATTTCTCGAGTTAAAGAATTACAAAGAGAATGATCCAGCAATTTCAAGGCTAGCATTACCAGCTCATCCTCTATCACAGCTGCTGTTATTTTCTGAATAGGGTATGCCTGCGTGCTCTTTACTGGTGTATTTCTGTATAAATCTATCGATTTAGTTTAATAGCACACTGGAAAAATAAGTAGGACAGATGACGGTGGCTGAAGACTGCAAATCTAACACCATTGATAGAAAGGGTATTCACTTAGATATTTTACCTTTAAACCACTGCTGAACTCACTGGAATAGGGGGGTTTTGTGAACACAGCGGAAAGATACCAGCAAATTGATAAACACAGAAAATTAAAAGGACATATGCCATAAGCATGTGAGAGACTGTTAAAAGCAAGGCAGGCACGCAGAGCCAGAAGAGTGGGGTGGTTTGGAGCAGGGGAGCAGCTCACAGTCTTTAGGAAACTGAAGTCTGCTTGAGGTCAGGATGGCAGGTACACGCATATGTGATAAAAACCTCTGCTACTTAAAATCCTTCTATCTTAGGTGTTATTATGCTGCCATTGTTAATACGAAACAATGCTTCAATTAAAGAAAGCTACCTGCTCCCTCTGTTCCTCACAGTTCCTGCATGACTGAGCAGAAGAAAAGAGTTGAAACCAAAGGCACTGCACCCTAAGACAAGAGTGGGAGAAGTGCAGAAATCCCTCCCCGCTATACAGCAGAGTCCCCTCCCCAGTATACGGTCACCAGAGCCCAAGCTGCCTGATGGTTCACACTGTGTAGATGTTGTCAGTATGGTTTGGAGCAAACCAGGAGGTTCTCCAGGCAGGGAAAGGCAGGCACAGAGTAGGGACTGCTTCAACTTTAACCTGATAAAGTCTCTTGAACTCTGACATCTTAAACATACTTACTGAGGGATGGCTAAAGAGACCATGAAGACAATGGAGTTGCTTCTGATCTTACACATATTGCATTTATTCCTCACAAAATATGGTATGTGCCTGACTAAGTTCATGCTGTCCCTATCTCAGCTGTCACAGACCTATTATCTGTTGTAAAAGTAGGTAAACTCACTCAGTCTCATTGCTCTCAACTTCCCTGTTGCAAGAGGATACTCAGTCCTCAGCACACCTCAGTACGCTTGTAGCATTTTAACTGGACCAAATGGCATGTGCAACAGCTATCTCACAACCTACACATGTGGTTTTGTCAGCAGTTTGATCCAAAGGATAAGAAAGCCAAAAAAACAACAACAAAAAAAGGCTTCTTCAGAGCAGGCATGGAACAGGCATGTCCTAGAGACTGGAACAGCGTTCCTGGAGCCTCAGAAGGATGGATAGTAAATCATTTAAGCCATCAAGGGAAGCGCTGAGCCAACTAAATCAGTCTGGATAGTAATACTCATATTAGCAAGCAGCCAAGAAAACATAGAAGATTGTGATTAACCACTTGATGAGTAATTTTGCATCCTTCATTTTAAAAACAGACTTTTGAAATGGGGCTTTCCAAAACTTGTTTTTTCTGGTAAATTATTTTTAGACTGTACCCCCTAAATTTTCAACATTTTCAGGCTATTCCTTCTCCATCAGTGGAGATATCTCATCAGCAGAACACACATTCTCTTAATTATCAGTATTAGACTGTCCAAAAGATTTAGACTGCCAATATTAGCAGCTGATGTATTTTTTTCCTCTTATACATTTTCCACTGTTTTTCATAAGAGCAGGTTGTATTCTTCTACTCAGATCCTCTTCTTCTGCTGAGAGGGCGAGATTTAAGATTAAAAGGCTTAGTGTATTTTCATTTTCTGCAAATCACTTCTTTAAAAAGACTTGACTTTGACACATGACTTTAAACTGCATGGAGGCATTCAAGTAATTTGTAGGAATTATAATCAGAGATATACATGAACTTCAAGATGAAAACATGCATTATAAATGTGCAGTCTTGGTTCAATGGTGTTCTGAGCATCCAGAAATAGCAGAGAGCGCTTTGTACCCTGTGAGTTATGCAAACACCATGTACCTGCTCTGACCTCAGACAAAGCATACAATACCCTATTTAAAAAGTGACTAATATTATTTAAAATAAAAATACGGCTTTTGAACAGATTAAGAGTATTAATGCTATCATTTTTTAACTAACTGGTTGGGTTTTTTTTATTTTCCATTATTTTTACAGGCCTTCTGCCAATAAATCACTAGAAATAAAAGAGGCACACTAGAAACCATACTACTATGCATCTATTTCGTCACCGTGTAGCAAATAGGTATAATCCATCATCTCCAATACCCCTTTCAATAGTATCCGTCATATTTCAAATAATTTAATAGTCCGAGTGACAGTCTAATTCTTTCCTTTGATAGCCAAGATGTTTTCAAAAATAAGTTTTTTCCCCTAGTAGCGCTTTCTGGATTCTCTACTAGAATAGTCTTTAGATGCAAAATGCCTTCCTTTTTTTGGCCAACTTGAGGAATGTTGGAAAGATCTGGAAAAGACATTTTCATTTTTCAGGTCTCTCCCAAAAATCTTCACAATCTTCCTGTCATTTCTATTCCTTTTCCAATCCATCTGATACTGGATCCTCATCAAATGCCTGAAAATATTTAGGTTAAATGTTTTGTCAATGGCAATCTCAAGACAGTAGATTGTGGGCTGATTCTTCTCTTCCCTTCTGTCAGGATCCATTAATGGAAAAAGAGTATTTTTGCTAGCAATGGTCCATGTATGGCTTATTTGACAGAGCTGGGTGCCATCATCCTTAGTGGAAAGAGAATGGAATGATCTGAGCATATGACCGCATGTTTGAGTATTGCAAAGTCTTCCTGCTAGTTTGTAGAAGTAACACAAACCCCACTGCTTAGTAAGATGAAAAGAAACAGAGAGAAGCAAAATAATATAGTGACGGAGTATAATTTACTCACTTAACAACACGGTTTGTGTCACCACTTCAGCTCTCTCCTAGATTATGCCTGCAAATTGACCTACTTGAAGTCTTCTGAACAGGTCTATGCCAAGGAGAAAAACTGGCCCTGAATCTATTGGTTTAAACATCTTTTCATAGTGTAGTGTGGCTTAATCAAGTGTGTGTGTAATTGTGCTAACAGTACAATTGCTTTGAAATGTTATATGCAGATAACTTTCATGGTTCAACACTGAAACCCAGGGGACGTATAATGCTAAATACTTGTCATTCTCTAAAGGAAAAGATGACAAATTCAGGACAGTATGTGCTTCCCATCTGTGCCTTGGAGTAAAGTTGTTTTTCTGTATCAGTCATCAGCTTTCCTATGCCTGATAATCCAATACATTTTGCTGTTCTTCACTTAGGCATGGTGATGATTGCAGCAAGCAAGAATTCAGTAAGAAAGTGAGAGATTCGCCTTTGCTGCTGTGGCACTTTATGTAGCTCGCCTTTATCTTTGTAGTGCTGCTGCCTAACGGGGATTTCACGTGGCAGCTCTCACTAAATACCGTACTGGAAAAACCCCATGTATCTTATTTGTCAAGACCATTTCCTTTCTGCAGCAGTACAGCATTGGTGATCCAACTGCAGCAATCAATGTTGACACAGCAGCACAGTGTATTGTATTTATATAATATCTGTTAAGTCCAAGAATCCAGATGCTTCTCACAAAGAGGCACCAAAAGGAAAGCACTGGGAATTGGTTTTGAAGTTACATAAGTGGTCTGACAAAAACTTCACTGAATAAATAGCCCCTTTCAAGAAGGATGAGCTTGCCGTGCTTCTTGTATCAGAAAGCAAGGCATTCAAGAGGGCAAGAAGTTCAGCAGCACCAGAAAGAAACATTTGAAAAGAAAAACAGGAATGGAAAATACTGCAGGTTGCCATGTGGAATAGTATTACTATGAAGACTGTCACTTTTTCACCTCTCACTTGTAAGCTAGCAGCTTTAGATGTAATCTTAGATTTTCCATTTTGAATTCTGCACTTTCTGTAAAGAAGAAAAAAAAATACCCCTTCCCTCAAAATAAAACTTTATGCTATAGGAACTCAGGGTCCTCGTAATTCCTCCACAGCTATAATAGTCTTGCTAATATTTGTGTGCTATCATCCATTCATTCATGTCATCACTAACCAGGCTATTAACTATTAAATTACAGTATGCTTTAAAAAGTCACTATAAATATGTGTTTTACATTAACCAAACACTTTACACATTGCCTGAGCAAGAGCTGCACAACAGGATCTGCACAAGGTTTTATACCACCCTTGGCAAGTGCAAAATTGCTGACTTTCTAACCAATCACAGCAAGGAGTTCCCCAGAGTCCAGTCGTTTCCCAAAACCACCCTCAATATCGTAGGTGCCTGTGATACAGCCCTTGAAACGGCCGCTTCAGCTTTCAGCGCTGCAGGTCTCCCGAGAGGCAGCAAAATGCGTTCCCAACACCATGAGCACCGATGGTTTTCCTCAGCTTCGTCTGCATTCAGCATAGCGAACATCCTCCTCTCTGCTCTCACTGCCCCCACCCCACCCCCCCCGCCCCGCCCAAGCACCTCTTGGCGAGCGGTATTTTGGAGGAATTTGGAGGTGTAAATTCAGAGGAAGCAAATGAATGTCCCCCAGAGCCAGCCTGAGCCCCGCTCTGCCTCCCGGGGTCACTGCTGGGAACTTGGTGCCACCTCCTGTGCCTTTTTGATATTGCAGCTCTTCGGGCAGATGCAGGTCTGCTCCTGAGGGTCCTTGCTGGAAAGAAGGGCTGTGATTTCTCCTGGCAGTCAGGCATGGTTTCGGGTGATAGTTATTAGAAATAGCCTTCCATCTTTTGAATGAACAAATTTCACTGTTAAAGGACACTATATACAGGATAACACTGAACCACCCACAGACTTTTTAGAATAGATGAGCATTTAAAGACCTGATTTGAAACCTGGTTTCTCATTTATTGTCCCAGCATCACCAGCAACAATATTAAAAATTGTTATTGAAAATTTTCCTTCCTGACATTCATGTCTTTGTTTCAACTTTCGATCTTTCAATAATAACACTAGAAAATTATTATATTACAAAAATTGAAATTCTCAGATATTCTTTACAATTCAAGAAACTCAGGCCCTTAAGAAAAAAAAAAAAGAAAAAAACCAAAACCAAATGAAATGGCTTGATATTTTTGATAAAGCCATGAAAAATGGCTACCTGAATGTCAAAACTAATGGTAGTTATTACGTGTCATGTAGATATTGAGGCACATACTTGCAAGTTCAAAAATCAGTATCAGATTTGGAAAGTTCTACCTTAATGAGAACATATTTTAAGTGCTCTAAGGAAATACAAAGATTTAAAACATTATCCATCTCATGCTCTTTCCATGTCCTCCAACTGCCTTCCATTTTCAGAATTAAATATAAGCAAAATACATCTGTTTCTGAAATCTCCCATTAAGGACACGTTCCTGTTGCCACTCCTTCTTTTCCAGCACCAGAAAGAGAGACAACAGATCCCACTCCACCCTGTTCCACACCATTTCTACCACCTCCTCCCAAGTGATTCTGCTATTATCATTAATGGCCACTCAGAAAGCATGTGACGGCCTTGCAGAGTTGACCAGATGCTTAAAGGGAGGAAGAGAAAGCGGCCATGGGGAGAGAAGGTAACGGTGTGTAGGAAAAGCATCTATGAGGACTCTGGAAAGGGAATGATTCTCCTCCACAGCAAGAAGGTAAAGGGAAAGGAAGCATTTCCCTTTCCCAGCTCCTTTTTAGTATGCCTATTCCAGAATAAAATAATGCTCAAAAGGAACCCCAAGGCTGTGATATCTCCAGTGCTGTAGTCTTGCAACCATTTAGAAAAACATCTGCAGGGCAGCAGCTCCTGCAGGCAACCCAACTAACTATACTGTCAGTGGCACTTCTACTGGTTTTTCTCCATGAGCAGATGAAAATGGGGAGCAGAGATTCCTCCTGAAATCTCAACCCAGGAACTGAAGTGAAATATGGTTGGACAAATCATCTTGGTTTTACATACATTTCTTCTTTCTTCCCTCCCTCTCAGCTCTGCCTCCTGATTTTCGGGTCGAAGATGTGACAGTGGAGAGGTTTGAGGTGCCACTGTCACTGGTCTGTGCAAGTGTGAGGAAATGGCAACTTTAATGGGTGAATTCAGAAGGCAGGGTGTTGGAGATGTGTGAAGCAGAGGGAGGTTCCTATTTTCAGAATTTCAGACCTTTGGGTGACACTGAGAATTCCTTTTCAGCTCCCTGAAAATTGCAATATTGCAATGAAAAAGCACCTTAGGCCTTCCAACTTGTAAATTTGGTGACTAGTTTAATCCCAAGAGGTTGCTATGCAATTTATCTAACTGGAGGATGGTAGGGAATGGTGAGAAAGAAAAATCCTTTTGAGTTTGAGAGGAGGCACGAATCGTAAAGGAGTGCCAAGAAATTATAAGAGGAGCTGAGGAAGACTGGTTATGACAGAAAAAGGGCATGCACGTAACCTGAGAAGAAACAATCATCTAATGTTATCTTCCACGAAGACAGGTTTATAAATGAAAAGAAATACATGATTTTCAACTTTAAGTGTTGCCAAACAACAGACAACTAGTTTCTTCTATAAGAGGACTGGGATAACTTTTCCTCAAACAGCCATTGATAATTTCTTAATATTTACTCACTTTAAGATAGTCCATAATCACTATTTCACAGGATACTTTATATGTGAGTTTTGTTGCAGCTTCTGCACAGGCATTTAGAGGCCAAGACTGGCAAATTTTAATAATTAAAAAAATATATATAAAAAATAAATGTCACCAAGTAAGTGTTATGGACAGAGGGAGTAAATTTTTCTCATAGGGACTTGCAGAGGGTTTTAGTCTTGTTGCAGAAGCTGCTGGTTGTTTCTGCAGAGAGATGAAACATGGTTTTACAAATATACTTGTGGCAGCCCCAGACACAAGTGCTCCAGGAAAGAGCAGGATGTTCTAAAGAGATTTAAGGGTCTGGTGTCAGACTTAGGACTTCACAAATTGCCTCAGACACTGATAAAATCTGGAAACTTTTCTGAAAAGAAGGCTGAAAAAAGCAACTGACCCACAAAACAGAGCTTTTGCATGCGGCCCATTTCCACAGTGTTGATGGGCTACATCAATGTAGCCCTGTACCCTGCCAGTTCCCACACTGGACCCCCAGCAAGAGGACACTCCTCACCCAGGGGTTGCTCATCCGTACGCAGTGTGAATGTATGGCAGTGGAGAGCTCTAATTATAGGAAAGCTTTACCCCTCCAAGAAATGCATTCTTGCCATATACCCTTCCAACAAGCACTTAGGGCCATTGGATATGAGACTTTTGCCCTGTTCCCCAACCCCAAACAACACCCCTCCCAAGTTCTGGGAATCTTCCCTTCTTTCTGTTGCTTCTTTCCAACCATCCCCTCTGCCTCCTGTCTCCATGCAAACTGGCGTTGCTTCCCTGACCTTGGAATAACTTTGGACTTTTTTGAAGGAGAGTGGAAATGACAAAGACTTTGCTGTGTGGGTGTGAAGCCAGGGTAAGGAGCAGTGGACTTGCTGGATGAAGGGAAGGAGGTCGTTTGCAGAGCCAGCTGGGAGGAGCAGGGAAGCACCCACCGCAGGCAGCGCTGGCACCATTCAGCCTCCTATTCATTCCTCTTGGAACAGGGACATTTCTGTTTGGTTTTGAGAGGTTTTCGTTACTATAACTGCCAAGGTGACTTTAGCTTCAAGCAGGTCAGGTAGTTTGAGTTTAATTCAAAAACTCACAAACAGTAAAGAAGGGAGAATGATACAGGGAGATGAAGTGGGAATGGGTAGTTCTCTGCTTCCAGATCCTGGTGCTTTGCTAAATTATAGAACATATATAAGACAATATGTGTTCTTCTGTAAGTATTATAACTCTGCAGTTGAAGACATCAGCCAAAGAAACCTCCATATTAATCATGACAATAAATGACTTATATTTTCATGGGGGTTAAAGTGAAGGGTCACCTTTCCATTTTCCTATCTTCCCTGTACCTTCATTGTATATTACTGCTGATTACTCTTATCAGTACATAGACTTGAGAGTGATTCGCCCATCAGAGATGAATACTTAGCTTATTTGCTTGCTTCTTTTCCACCAGATGCCCTAATGAGCAGACATCTCAAAATGGCTTGCGTTTCTGTGTGCACTCACAATGGTAATTTATAAGGGCCAAATTTACAGGTACAAGTCACATATCTGTTCACATGGTGTTCCAGTAGCAAACCTGGGAATATCTGCCAGTGGAAATGCATACGTAGACATACGTGACAAGGATGATGATTTTTAAATTCTGACCTGAGGAAGCTGTCCCCTCAGCCTTCTCTTTCTTTCCTTTGGAGCCTAACAGAGAAAAACACCTCCTGCTAGTTTAGTAAATATTACTTGCAGCATTTCTCCAGGACTTTGGCTGTCTTTAGGGAGGCGTATGTATGGGACATTATGCTTTTTGACTAAGAGTTGGATTGTCTTTGTTTCTGTGTAGAAGAATGAGCAGTCAGCGGGATGAAATGACAGCTCTCTGTGTACAGAAGTGGCTAGCAGAGAAAGCACAATACCTTACTTGATGTGTCCTTATAGGCACTTTGTAAGCATCACCAATTTGACTTTTATAATTATTTTCTGACGAACTGTTATGGCAAGAAGCCAAGCATTGCCATGACCTCTGCTCAAGCTGTGAATTCTCCCTGACCTCAGGAAGCACTCCCGTGGATTTGGGCCAAGTTCTGTGATGGGATTTGTGCCTGAAGTTGAATAAGCCATTTTCTATTTTAATCATAGGCTGCGGCAAGCTGTTTATTGATTCTGTCGTCCAACCGTGCTGCTGCAGCTTAGGCCTTGAAGTGCTTTGTTGCGACTTTTGACAAGAAATATATTGCAAAATCCTCAGATGATCAGTTCACAGGAGCGTTTCCTCAGCACACACGCTGGAACTGAATTGACTACATCTGGTCTAATTCACGCTTCCAGCAATTCTGGTACAAAGCTACGTGAGGACAAAATTAAGAGGCTTGACTTAATTTAAGGAGATTTATTTTTTTAAGTAACTTTAATTAAGTCAAGATAGGAAATTCTTACTCTTAAGTGACTGTTCGCACATAAACTTACACTGAAGTATGTGCAGCTGTGAAGCAAAACAGTTTCAGTTGCTCTTAGAAAATAGCTCAAGACAGTGTCAGATGCCCAATTCTTGCATCTTTGCTAAAAAACCCCATGCATCTTGCTTTTCTAGTGGAGGAGCACTTTGCGGGGACTTCAGGCACCATGGCATGGCCTGGGAGGAGACATTTGAAGACAGTGGAGCTGAGTCCTTTCTCCAGCTGCTGGGAGCATGGAGATGTGCTGGTCTCAGCACCCCTCACCACCCAGCTGAACCTCTTCATGTTGGCCCTCGGGCTGCCACAGGCACGGGTTCTGTGGGGCCATCGACTCACGGTGCAGCAGCCACGGAGCCGGTCTGCCTTATCTCAGCCACTGCCTGGAGCTCCTGCAAGCTCCTACACCAAATCAGCCAGGATGCCTTTTGGAAACATTTCCTGAGATACTCTTCTGCCAGTCGTCTGGATTATCTGAGAAATATCTCCTTAGTTGGCAGGAAAGTGCATACATTTCGTCAGCTTAGTGCGATCAGAATCTGTCAGGGATATTTGCTCTGTAAATAAATGACTTAGGCAACAAGAATTAAGAGAGGGAAAGCCAGAAGTCGTTGTCCCAAAACATTTGCTCCTCTCACTGCAAATCTCACAGAGAATTAAGTGTGTCTGTGTGGCAGAGATGGATGTGTGTGTATTTCTAACATTACTCTTGCAGCTTGACTACCACCATGGATGTAAGGAAACTCAACATCAGTAAAAGAAGGATGAACTGAAAGTTTTGCATGGATGTCTCCTTGTCTCTCGCCCTTTGGCATGCAAAAGCACAGACAGGCACTGAGTGAGGCTGAGTGAGGCAAGGCATAAATGCTTTTGTCAATACAAATGCACATCTCTAAGTCAGTTCTGGCTTAGGGGCCCAAGTCACTTTGGCATGACTGAAAACATTACTCAAAGATTTACCACTGCGTTTGGAAAGCTGAGGGTTGTGAAGCTTTTCAGCACTATTGGCACAGTGCTTAATACAGCAGAGCCCTTAGCTGCGATGCGGTCCCTTAACAATATGGCAGGATTAGTACCGACAATAACAAGAAGCAGAAAGAATACACAGCCCAGAGGCTTATGTGCTGAAAATTTTAAGTAGCAAGTGGTTACAAGCGTTGCTTACAAAGTCATTGCAAAGCCTGGAGGATGAGACAAAATGGATGTTTCCTCTCTGTGCCTGACCTGCAAAGCAGCAACCTCCTGTAGGAGACAGCAGCATATTCTTTCCTTGTTTTAACTGATGTGGAAAGTCTTCCGATTTCTGTTTAAGTTGGCAGTGGTTTAGGTCCTTTCCTTTAAAGCAGAAGCATCAAAGAGACTTATTGTACATCTAAGGTCATGATACACTCCTCTCCCTATCTGAAACTAGGACTTCCATCTTCACCATACGCAATTTCCAGGTATTGCCATGCCCATCAGAAAGTAGGATATTTAGAATTTTTCCATGCGTATCTTCTGTTTTGCTTTTGTGAGCCAACTGCAGGGAACAGAACCAGCATTCTCTCTTTTTTCTCATGTAATGCCAAAGCGAGTGTTGTTGCTCTGCTTTTCAGAAAAAAAAAGAAATTCTAAAAATTTCACTTTGCTGTTGGGGAAAAGAAGACATGTCCTCTCCCACCTCATACTTTATTTTTTTTGTATCCACAGTACAGCGAAAAGAAGTTGATTTCTGTTGCTTTTGCTCATTGTGCAGTAAGTGTATTTGCTACTTCTTTGAAATGTCGGGATGAACATCTGGTTTTGGTGCTCACCACTCTGCCAAGTCGGGAAGCTTTGAATATTTTGCCAAACCATTTACCCAGCCCTGAATTTATAACTAATATCAGGAAAATCACTAGGGGAAAATGTAAGCAACTGCGGACTGTGTAACAGCCAAGGTCAATTCTTAAAGGATAATTTTTACTGTATTAATTTTATCAATGTGGTTCACAGACAGCTGCCTCTGGTTCACAGCAGTATATTCATATCAATGAGCTGCTTTAAAAATATGTAACCCAAATAGTTTCATGATGAATGTACATTAGTGAAATAATTTTGGGAAATAAAAATGGATTTTGGAACTGAGTCATCCGCAAGTGATAAATATGAAACAAAACAAGTTGCCTCAATGTTTTTAGGAACCAGATATAGAGTTTCAAAGCTTCAAAGCCTCAGAAGAGCCACACAAATAAAGAACAAAACTATTCCATGAAAACACAGAGAATGACAGCCAAGAGGGAAATATGAAGAAGCAGTGCAATTCATCGGGGAAAGCTTTCTTTACACTGAGTGTAATTAATGCTGAAGCAGGTTACTTAAGAGTGCCGTGAAGTTGCCATTGCTGGATTTTTTCAAGGATCATGCTAAACAAGCATCTGCCAAGAGCGGTTTCAGGAGAATACGTCCTGCTTTGGATTATCTCTTAGGGTTTTTTTCTTTGATTTTCTTCAATACGGTAAACAGAAGAGAAAATCCTGGAACAAATCTCTCCTACCTTCCCACACACTGTTCAGATCTAGCTGTGCTTTTATGTAGAGGTTTTATAGCTGCTTGTCCATTAACCCCTCTGTCAGCTGCCCATCTTGCATTTGCCTTCCCAGTTTTGACGTCTCTTGATTCCAGCCAGTGTTTCCAGTATTTACTTTTCATCTGGCTCCTCTCCTCACGACAGTTACCTCAAACTGATAATGTGCTGCCAAGGCCTCAGTGGCAAATAAACGTCGCACTGTGAATTAAAACCAGAAAATGAGCCTTTGGGGTGCCGGCGGTCAGGGGAGGAGGAAACCTGCGCGGCCCAGCGCGGCCTGAGGCCCGGCCCCGCCGGCACCGGCCCCGCCGGCACCGGCCCCGCCGGCACCGGCCCCGCCGGCACCGGCCCCGCCGGCACCGGCCCCGCCGGCACCGGCCCCGCCGGCACCGGCCCCGCCGGCACCGGCCCCGCCGGCACCGGCCCCGCCGGCACCGGCCCCGCGCGCTGCCCGCCAGCGCCCTCTGCTGCTCGCGCGGGCCACCCACGGGGCGGGCGGGCCGATCTGAGGGACGGGCCCAGGTCGGACCGAGATGGCGGTCGGGCCCCAGTCGGGTTCGGCAAAGAAGTCACGGGGAGGGGTCCCCGGGGAGGCGGTGTGGCTGAGATGCCCTCTCGGCGCGCCATTGCACTCACAGTGTGTCCCAACTGCAGCCAAAGCTCGGACCTTGCAGTCTGGCCTCACCCTGCCCTCACTGTGAGGAGGATTAAAATACTTTTATTTCATAGACCTGGGGGTGGTGGTCGACAGCCGGCTGAATACGAGCCAGCAGAGTGCCCCGGCAGCCAAGAAGGCCAACAGCATCCTGGCTTGTATCAGAAATAGTGTGGCCAGCAGCACTAGAGGAACGATCGTTCCCCTGTACTCATCCCTGATGAGGCGTAACCTCTAATACAGTGTTCAGTTTTGGGCCCCTCACTACAAGAAACAGAAAACACATCTGGGCAGCTGAATGCAGGAAATCAATTGTTCTCTCTGAACTCTCTCAAAGTCTGAACCCTCAGAGTCTTTACTCCTGGCCCCATGAGTGCCCCCAAGCCCACCCATTCCCTGACTCTCCTCAGCTGTTCCAATCTTCTCCATGAGCGCTGAGCAATGGGCTGCAGGAGGCCAAGACAAACTCCTCAGATAAAATGTATTTTAGTTATGCAGGTTCATTCTTAACTCAGTACTTAGTCACACACACGGGTCCGGCACTTGGGTCACAACAACCCCATGCAGCCCTACAGACTTGGGGCAGAGTGGCTGGAAAGCTTCCTGGAGGAAAAGGACCTGGGGATGCTGGTCAACAGCTGGCTGAATATAAGCCAGCATGTGCCCAGGTGGCCAAGATGACCGACAGCATCCTGGCTTGTATCAGAAATAGTGTGGCCAGCAGGACTAGGGAAGTGATTGTCCCCCTGTACACAGTACTGGTGAGGCCCCACCTCGAATACGCCGCATGGAGACTTTGAGAGAGCACGCCACTGCGGTGCTGCGTGGACCTCATGAGGTCAGTGGAAACAAGACACTGCATCCAGCCCTGGAGACAGGACAGGGTGGGCAGAGGGCTTCCTACAGTGGTCTGCCCTGCACAGCTGCGCAGCAGGGCTTTATCAGCCTCCGGGAAGTGCTCACGTGCAGGAGGCACAGTTCCTGAGAAACGGCTCTGGGAGTGGGAGCTCCCCAGTGAAAGGGAGGGGGAAGCTTGCTGCCTTTGGAGTAAAAGCAAAACCCACTTCTCGTCCTGCCCTTCCACAGAAATGCCTCAAATACAAACGAAGATACACTCTGTAATAAATAGAATCATGTTTGTTAATCAAATCAGGCTTTCTTAAAGGCTGGTGAAAACTTACACTGTTTCGACTCTTCACATACTTGAATCGCAGGCATCCAGCGTGTTATCTGGTGCACTTTGACACCACAAGGCCTAAATCACAGGCATCTGGTGTGTTTTAACACTTCAAAGGGAAGAGCTAATTTGTGAGATAAGCTGAAAAGAGTCTCCCCAAGGACACTGATAAAGATGAGGAGCCTTCAGCCTCACGACCATCAGGAGGCGGGACAAGACCGACCCCCTAGCAACACGTCGCTTAGACACGGAATATACCAGGATTGACACATATACGGGAACCAGAAGAGTATATAATCAACTACTTTCGGGGAGTGGGTGTGCGCCGTTGGCGGAGCAAAGACTCCCCGGCCGCCCAGCGCTGTTTTGCTTGTTGCCGCTTGCTTAATAAACTAATTTGATTAATTGGACTGGTTCCTGTCAATTATTGGGCCTCAATCTATAACACACTCCAACCTCACTGCACTGACTGGAAGAGAAGTGACGCTTCCAGTGCTTTTAGCTTTAATCCTGAGCACGGACCCCACCCCGTCCAGCAGAGCTGTGTCCCAGGAGTTTCACAGTGCTGACCCCAGCACACCAAGTTAACCCTTGGCCGAACCCAACTTCTTGGCAGCACTTGTTCATATTCTCGTGTCCATCAAGGCTACCTGCACTATTTTGTGAGCACTGCAAAGATTCCAGGGGGAAATAAAAGTTTCAGGAGACAGATGTAGGCGACTCTGCAATTACTGGAGTAGTCGCTGTTTTCAGGTTTCCACTCTGTTCCATAAAAGCAACCCTAACTGTTCAACAAATTTTATTTTAACGCTCGGATGTCCTGCACCGGTTCTTTCTCTTCACTTGACAAATGTAATAATGAAAATTAAGTTGAGCAAAAGCCAATTTTTTGTTTAGCTTTTGTATTTTTGCCACTGCAGCCTCTGCCTTTGAAGTCCAGAGCTAGTGATGGAAGAGCCTTTGGCAGTTCAAGAGTCCGTACTTCTCCGCAGCAGAAACATCCAGACAGGCCACGAGTTTTTTGTGATCAAACGCGTACTGTGGAACAGCCACTGGGACACTCATAAATGATTCAGGTAAAGAGCAAACGATGCAGAGATGGGCTCCCGTCAGGGTTACATCCCAAGTCAAACAGACTTGTGATATGCAGTGTTAGTGCACAAGGAGGAGTATCTCTGAGGACGCGTTCCTACAAACTCTCGGGTTTTCTCCTATTTGTGTGCTATTGCTTGTCCGAAAACAACAAAATCTCAAGCTTTTTGTGGATTGCTCTGTGACCTCTTCTGCAGAAGCAGCCACCCCAGGCAGTGTTGAATCCACTTCTGTTAGTTTAAATTATTTTTTTTCTTTTTTTTAAATTTTTTTTCCCCTGTGGTTTCTCGTGCTGGATTCCATCTGTGGAAGACACTTGGGCCATTTAAAAGAGAAAGACAGACGTTTCTTCTGGCGAGTGCTAAACCCAATTATTTCTGAAAAGCACTGGCAAACTTGGCATTGGTATGGGCAAGTAACTTGGCAAGTCCAGAGAGACCAATTGATTTCCTGCATTCAGCTGCCCAGATGTGTTTTCTGTTGTCAATTCAGGGTATTAATTTCAAGTGCAGAAAGGAGAAACAGTTCCAGTGGTCCTCTACGGGGAGGAGCAGCCTGTATTTGCTTAAGTCATTTGCGACCTTGTTTCTCCTAAACCCAGCTCAGCTCATCCCCATACTGTCCCAAATTCGCCAGCTGCTTCTCATTTACACAGAGATGCTGAAAATAGGAGGTTTCACTTCTTCGTAACTCTGCCACACAGATATTTAAGAAATGCTAATATTGAACATTGCACATCCTTAGAATAAAATATAATTAACCCCTGTTGATTTTTAGCCAAGTCAGTCTTCGGATAAGCACTCATGAAGACTGCTCAACTGATGAATGGTCAACTTCATAAATAGAGCAAAAGGAGTTTTCTTGTTTGAAACCGAGCAGGGTTTGCAACTGGAGCAGGGACCGTCTGTTCTGATTTACCACACTAGTATTTATTACATATCATCTATAAAATACAGCCATAATAGTAATTCAGAGAGGTTAATGAGAATTATCGAAGCTGTTCCTACCACGGTGACTTTAACTCTAGTGTTCCACATCTCTAGTGTTTCCATAGATTTTAATTACTTCTATGTGGCTGTGGGGATACGTGTCTCAAGTTGTAAAAAACCTCTGTTTCTCTCACCCTGAGACTATTGACTTTATGACCAAAAAAACCTTTGGTCTCTATGTTTGGTCCCCATGTCACAAATTCCAAATGTCTTGCAGCTATGTGTGTGAAAAATATGTGACTTCTGCAGTGTCATCTTCCCACCAGAGAGTGCCGCGGGAATTGTTGTATATTCATTTCTAGTCTAAACACCAGCTAAAGAGGAGCTTGCCACTATGTCAGAAATCCCCTTCTGAAAAACATAACCTTGTGTTTGAAGACCTGGGCTATTTCATTCACTATCCTGCTGAAAAAAAAAAGAAAGAAAAAAGAAAAAAAAAAAAGTACCTTGTTGCTAATCACAGGCCAGCTTTTTTAAACCTTAGGCACCTTCCGCAGGAGTTTTGACACACACCATAAATCTGTTGGCTTCAGCAGCCCTACTCAGTTTAATAAAAGGTTTCTATTTGCTGTAGTGCAGCTTCCAGCAGCAATCTGTAAACAGATATTTTCTCTAAATAACATTTAAGGCAACTCAAGTCCTTATTCACTGAAATAATTGGGAACAAGTGTTTTGGCAGAAAATATTTCGCATAGGTATGGTACATAGCATAATACATGTACACGTGTCGGTGTGCACACCAACACCCACCTTTACTCTTTAAAGAGCTGCTTCATTTTAAAGTAGGCTCAGAGTCCATCATCAGAGATAGTCCTATCTTGCAAACTTCTCTCTTCACAAACAGGTCTTGCTTAAAGCAACGCTGACACAGCAACTGTGACACTGCTTAGAGGGTGGCTTCTTGATTTGGAAAAAGGGTCGCAGCATCAACAAGTTAAATGTGCATTTGAGCTGTTGCCAAAGAAGCGTTCTGCGGAACTTGCTCTGGCCGCAAAGGGACTCCGCATTGTCCCCTTAGCCACGTCCAGCCACAGCAGCCACCACAGGAGGTGGAGGCACAAGTACCGTTGCCCTGTGCCCATCTGCCCTGGTAACAGAGGCTTTTATCAAATAACAGCTGAGGTGTAGAACTGTTAATCCAGAAATGACAGTAAAAAAAGACGAGGAAAGTTTCTAAAATACAAACTGTCCAGGCAATTACACAAGAGAGACGCTCCTGTCATCACCACTGCTGCCTATGGCACTTCCAGGATTTAAAGCCAAGGAGATTTACCAGACAAAGCATGGGTTAAATTCCTGGAAACAAAGGAACAACTCTCTACATGCTTACTGGGCACTGTTCCACAACTCGTGAAAGCCAATGTTATTTACTTCAGGGAGAAGAGGATTAGAGTCGGCATGCTAAAAATGTGTTTTAAAGTTTTAGATCGCGGTAACAGACTTACTCATCAAGAAGACCGCTCACGTTGTGCACATTTTTCCCTGTGTGCATAATATTTTGATATGAAATCTTTCCAATGGTATTTCCATCAAATTAATTTTGTCTGTTTCCAGAAATTATCAGTTCCACCACCTATTGGCTTCATTACATAAAAAGCAGAATAGCCAGCTATTTATTTTCTCCTCAGTTCAATACGGAAGTAAAAGTCCCATATGTCATTATGAAATATTGCATTCTTTGGAGTTCCTAATGATTTGGCAATAAATTTCACCGATGACAAGAAACTACGGTTCTGCACAAGCATCTCTTCTTCATATTCTGAGGATTGAAAAGAAATCCACGGTCTGGATGAAATCTTCCTTTACTGCTATATGAGAAATGTAAGGGTGTCTTTCTAAACCAGTACTTGGCTCAAGTGGTCTCATCAGTTGTCATCCGTGTCACGAGCATGGACAAGCTGCTCTTCTGCTGGGGGCTGACACATCTGGAGGTGACATGACTAACACCGTAACGAATTTTGTCTGACATTTTCCATACTCAGCCCCCTGTCCAGTTGCACAGACTTCTGCCAAATGCAGGCCAGACGGCTAAAGATTTTCCATCCATGCCTATGTAGGTTGAACTTCTGTGAATATTCAACAAAATCAGCCTAGCTGTCTCCAAGGGAGTACTATGTGAGCTAACTGCCCTGGATTCCTCCTGCTGCCAGTGGGGAAAACGGGTATTTTAGAGAGGGGAGTTATCAGTCCTGATTCAAATTTATTTCACCTTTTTTCTTGGATAGGATCTCTTGTTTCTTTTGGGGAAGGAAGGGCGGGGAGGCCGGGGGTGATTAACTTTGCACTGAGGAATTCACTCTCAAGTCCATCCTTGAAAATGATGCAAGAACATGTCAGCTTCTTTCTTCCAGAGTCACATGCTGTTGTGGGTGGTCAAGAGGGACTTAGGGGGCAAGAGGCTTCTGAATTGATCACTCTTTTTCATGCAGCTCTGTTTAATGTGGTGATGTCAAACGTTCCCCAAGATTTGAAGTAACAGAGATGATCAAATCCATCTGCCGATGGATTTCACAGAATCACAGCACGGACGAGGTTGGAAGGGACATCCAGAGGTCATCTGGACCAACTCCCTGCTCAAGCCAGAACCCCTAGAACCTGTTGCCCAGGACCATGTCCAAAAGGCTTTTGAATATACCCAAGGATGGAGACTTCACAACCTCCCTGGGCAACCTGTGGAAGTGCTTGGTCACCCTCACAATAAAAAAGTGTTCCTTGATGTTCAGAAGGAGCCTCCCATCTTTCAGGCTGTTCCCATTGCCTCTGCTCCTGTCGCTGGTCACCACTGAAAAGAGCCTGGCTCTGTCCTCTTTGCACCCTCCCTTTGGGTATTTCTATACATTAATAGGATCCCCTGTGAGCTTTCTCTTCTTCAGGCTGAACGGTCCCAGCTTCCTCAGCCTTTCCTCTTACGTGACGTGCTCCAGTTCCTTAATCATCCCAACTGCCTCAGATGTCTGAAGAGCTTTGCCGTAGCTCTCCAAAGATTCTGCAAAATGTATGTCTTGTTTTGTTATTAACGCCACCATTTCTTATAACCCTCTCTGCGGTCACAGGTGCAACACTAAGTAGCAGAGTCAGGTCTACATTCCACCAGCATCATAGGAACAGGCTGTCAAGTAAGATTCATCTTAATCTGCTGGCTACATCGATTAAAGATTTACATAGCTACGTTTAGGCTACAGCATTTTTATTTCACAGCAATAATCGATGTTTTGTGTGTTAACAAGTTATGACTGAGGGAAGCCATTAGCAGCAATATTGCCTCCATCAACCAAATACCTACTTCTCTGGGATGTTATCTGAAAAAGAAGACACAGGCTGGCTTCTTAATATCCTGAGCTTTGGCTGCCTGGCCTCAGGGCCGAGGTAGCTCCGCCGAGACCACGGGGAGAGACTCCCAAAGGCACTGCGGGGAGGCCATGGCCACAGCCTGCCCCGGTCATAGCGAAGTGCTTGGAAGCTGAGGCTCCATCACCTGGCCCCTGCCAGAGCTGTGGCCACCATTGTGTCCCGATCCTGCCGAAGCCAGGCTGTGTCCCCTGATCTGGGTGCAGAACACAACCGTGGGCCAACATGCATGTTATCCGGCATTACACGGTGCGGGAAAAACAAGAAACAGACATCAGTTTACTTGCAGGAAAATGAAGTTGTTAGTTCAACCTGCAAGCTCCTTTTTCACAACAGGGGGATGGTTTGATGAGTTGCCAGGGGCAGAGAGAAAACGTGCATCCATGAGCACGTTTTCCAAAGAAACATTAGGGATCTTTGCCGTTAAATCTCTATTTGTGTCGGTGCTGTTTAGAACATATCTGTCTAATTGCATTTATGGTTGTACTCAGAGAAGGGGAGACAGGCGTTCGAGCAGTTTGGCTAAATGCTGTATCACTTCAGGCCCTGACTGGAAAAATTAATAGTTTTCCAAGTGCTGTGGCAGAGTCATGATTATCTTATTACTGAATATGCATCCTGCTAATGGGATCCTTCCTGTGATAACAGGACTGCGAGTCTGGAGACCGAGAGCACAGAATCTTGAAAAATACACCCTGTGTATTTTCTCAGCTCTACCTATGTATAATCTCAGCTCTATCTGAGATTAATTGCAAAGTCCAAACAACGTTGTCACTAAAAGCCTTCTCTCAAACACAGATACAGATTTTTTTTCACAAGTCATTTATCTAATTACAATTCAGATTTTGAGCAGAACATCGTTTTTCAGGAGGAAACGACAGCAACAGCTTTCTTCAAACAATCACATTTGATAGCAGCTGATGAAGAAAAAAAACCCTTTTAAACTGAATCAGAGGCCTAAGCAAGAACTGCAAGGTCCTGTTTATGTGTTCGGATGGTTGGTAGCACAGAACAGCACTCAGGACTTTGTCGCTGCTCCTGCAGCGCTGCGAGTTGCTTCTGTGTTTTTGCAGTCCGTTCTGTTGCTTGTGGGGAACTTTTTCCTGCTCCTCCAGCTGGGTGCTGCTTTCAGGACATTAAACATATCTCTGAGCTAAAGTGTCATCTGTGTGGATTTCCCACAGGCTTTTTTTCTGGTCACATGTCCTACGTATTTGTCAGGCACAAATGAAAGAGCAGTCAGTGCTCTGCCATTGCTGCGCTACCCTGCGTTACAAACTGCTGCTCTCGGAATAGTCAGTTCTAATTGCCCTGGCTGCAGCTCCAACTGGCTTTGCCAGGGCATTTTTCAAGATGAGGTTTCTCACTATGCTTTTGGGGGCTGGGAGTGCTCTTGGTTTTATTCAGATATTCTGGCCCCTGGGACGTGTACGGCAGTTCCACAGAAGCAGTCAAAACCAAAGCACATAGGTTTGGTCAAAACCAAAGCACATAGGAGAGACAAGAGCCTTCAACAAGACCTCGGAATACAAGCGCCATCAGTAGATGATGAAAACCCATCTTTCAGAGAAGTGCGTGGCCAGGCAGTGCTAGCAGAACAGTGATTGCTTTGGCAAGAGAAAGCCGAAGAGCAGCACCGGCTGCAGCCAGCGAAGTTGGTGCTTCGGTCTCACAGAATCAGTTACCATAGGTAGTTACCAGAAGTTCCCTCCTCTCTCATCAGCTGTGTCTCTCCAAAGATCATCAGTCAGCTCCCTTGGTACAAGGAACGTCACCTCGGCAGAAGATCCAATTCTGATGCTGGCCGTGATGGGAGAACAGGTTGCTCTGTCAAATGGAAACTCACCACACTAATCCATACCGATGCCAGGCAATTAAGGAAGAGATACTGTAGCCCTTGTCTTCCATAAATCCGTATCTGCACGCCTGACTCAATGGGACCTGTCCTTATCAAGACTAAAATTCTTCTTTGGAAATTATATATGGGCCATGCTTGTAGTCAGGCCTGATTTGTTGGAAGCTGGAAAAATACTTGTTAAGACTTCATAGCAGAGCCCTAATCTGTGGAATCTGAGATTTCTCAGTGACGCTTGGCCCTGCAGTGCTAGCTTTAGCAGCTGCTGTATTATGAGATTGAAAGGTGTCTCATGATACAAATTCAGCAAAAGTATAAAAGCATATCTCATAGGTCTATCCATGTACAGAGACACAGCAAACATAGAAGTTTAAGCAGCGTGATACCACACAGAGGTGATAGATAATACGCCCAGTCATGGCAGGAGACGTGGTTTGTTGGTAGTCAATTCTCTCTCTCTTTTCCCTCTCTCTTCCCAAAGAGATTTTTTATAGTCTGAGGGTCTTGGAATGCACAACTGATTACAGGTTTGGAGGCTTCTTTTTTCACCAGATCACAGAACGGTGGAGGTTGGAAGGGGCCTCTGGGGGTCACAGGACCAACCTCCCTGCTCAAGCCAGAACACCTAGATCCCATTGCCTAGGACCGTGTCCAGATGCCTTTTGGGTATCTCCAAGCAGGGAGACTCCACCACCTCCCTGGGCAAGCTGTGCCGGTGCTCAGTCACACTCACAGTGAAAAAGTGTTTCCTGATGTTCGGAGGGAACCTCCTGTGTTTCAGGCTGTGCCCATTGCCTCTGGTCCTGTCGCTGGCCACCACTGAAAAAAGCCGGGCTCTGTCCTCTTTGCACCCTCCCTTCAGGTATTTCTGCACATTGATAAGATGCCCTGTGAGCCTTCTCTTCTCCAGGCTGAACACTCTCAGCTCTCTCAGCCTTTCCTCATAGGAGAGATGCTCCAGTCCCTTGACCATCTTCGTGGCCCTTTGTTGAACTCTCTCCACTATGTCCATGTCTCTCTTGTACTAAGGAGCCTAGAACTGGACACAACACTCCAGATGTGGCCTCACCAGTGCTGCATAACATTCAGGCAAAAAGTTTGCTGTTTTGCAGGTGGGATGCATTAATTATTCACACAAACATTATTTCAGGTGGTCAGGATGACACAGTGCAACGTTTGTGGTATTGCTGCCTCTGGCAAGGTGGGCATATGGTGCAGTGCAGAAACAGTCATCTGAGGCAATGGAAACTTCTGCTTCCTTCTGTCACAGCGTTACACCGGTATGGGCATTTATAGCTACTGCTGTTCGCTCTGGTTACTTCCCTGGTTCACACATCGGTCAGCACAATTCTTGTGACTAATGGCCATGTTTGAATTAACAGCAACTGGCCTTGGCATCACACTTTCCAAAGTGTGTCCCTCAAGCCATCAACCAACCAGAGAGCGATGTCCTGGAGTGTCTTCCACCCTCTGTATCATAGTTCCAAACGTGCCTTTAACCTACTGCTATGTGAAGCCGCTGCTTTGACCTTGCCACCAGTGCTGCAAGGTGCTTGTGCTTTTGCACAGGAAACAGCACAGACAACAAGCAAAATTAATGTGTTTGTTTCCCTGCTCTGTGAGTTCCCTGGCTATTGGTCAGGTTCTGCTGCACCAGAACCACTCTGGATTTAAAATCTTCCCTGTGCATCTCCTCATATGTGTACATGTATGTATACGTATACATATAGAGTTACTTACTCCTCACTACATTACCATGCTTCCCTCCAAGATGTTTGGGCAAGGTCACGGGGGATCTCTGCTCATACAGAACCAGAATGATTCAGGCTGTAAGGAACACGAATGAAGAAGTGGTTGGGAACAACCAGCATGGATTTTCCAAAGGCAGGTGGTGCCTGACCAGCCTGATTACCTTGAAAGAAAGAATGAAAAGACAGGCTCTGTGGATGAGGAGAGAGAATGTTATTCACCTTGATTCCATCAAGGTTTTCAGCACAGTCTCCTAATGCATCTCTGTAGCCAAATTGATGTGAGATAGTTTGAAAAAGAGGACTATAAGATGCGTGGGGTATTTACTGGCCTATCGGGCCCAAAAGGTGACGATATCAGCAGTGCAAAGTCCATCTGGCAGTGAGTTCCTAGCAGCATCCCGCAGGCTCTTTATTGGCAGCCTAGGCAACAGGACAGATTCTGCCCTCAGCAAATTCATGGAGGACGTGAAGCGAGGTGAGAGCATTTGGCACATTGAAGGGGAGGGCCGCTATTCGGAGGGACAAATAGCCTAACAGAATCTTCATTAATTTCAACCATGGGGAATGCAAGGCCTTGCACCTGGGGTGGATTAGCCCCCTGCACCAGTTCTGCACGTGCGACAGACTAAGCCCCACGATGTTACGAGCTGGGGAGCTCGTACATGTTGCAATGACTGGCTGGGGAGCAGCTTGGATGAAAAGGACCGGAGGGTCCTGATGGGCAGTGGACTAAGCACGAGTCGCACACTGGCAGCAATGAAGGCTAACAGCCGGCTGGGCTGTATCGACAGGAGCATAACTTGTAGGCCGACTGAAGTGATTCTTCACCTTTACTCATTATATCACAGTTGTGGTGTAAGGTACACCACCAGTTCACCACACTTTACTCATTACACCACATCTGGAACCCTGGTCCAGTTCTGGGCCCGCCAGTATAAGAAAGGTATAGATAAGCTTGAGTAAGTTCAACAGAAGGTTCAGCAGAAGGCCACCAAGATGCTTGGAGGCTAGAGCAGCAGAGCTATGAGGAGAGGCTGAGGGAACAGGATCCATTCCTGTTCAACCTGCTCTAGGTGAACCTGCTTTGGCAGGGGAGTTGGACTAGATGGTCTCAGAAGGTCCCTTCCCTCCCCTACGATTCTGTGTTTCTGTGTGAACTGGGCTTGTTCAGCCTGGGGAAGAAGTGGTTTCAGGGGGACCTCATAGTCCGTGGACACTCCATGCACTGGAGAATACTACCAGACCCGCAAGGGACATCTTGGGGTGAATGCTAATTAGGTATAAAAGGGAGAAACAACACAAGGACCCTATTCCCATATCACAAGCCTATAAGCAAAGTTTCCTTCAGTGTCCTTGGGGAAAAGTCTGTATTTCCTCACTGGCGTAAAATAAGGGCAGATGTCAGGGTAAGGAAAATTTAAACTTGGAGAGCAGATGAGGGACAAAAAATTAAAATAAGACAAAGATACTCTCCTGGTTTGAGGTCCTTGGAGAAAGAGGTGGGGGAGGCCATCTGTCATTCGTCTCAGTCGTCAGTCTGGCCCAAACCATGACAGATACACTTTAAGTTTTGTTTTTTAAACTTTTTTACTATTCTTGCTTATTAGAGCTTTCGTAAAAGATGGTTATTTAATAAAGAAAAACAGTTGCGTTACTGTATGCTTTTCAACTGGTAAATTTTTAATATTTTTGCAGACATAAGGAAAAAATTAATTTTTTGAGAAGAAACCTTTGAAATTCACAACATCTAGAAGACCTTCAAAATGACACACGTATTTATACACATCTGATAATATTCAAAAAAGGAATAATACAGTAAGAACATAATGATGACAAAAATGGTGATAAACCTGTGCTGCTTTACAGGTGCAGACATCATTTAGAAGTGCAAACACACCATTTTGATCAAGACTTTTAAACGGGCTAAAAAATGCAATGCGCATTGAATATGTAAATTTACCAAAGGAAATTGTATATGTATCAACCTACCTATTTCCAGTTTAAAAAAATTAAAAATGAAGGTAAAAGTATTGAAAGTAACAACTCAAACAATTGACTGAAATTAATACAGCTAGTGCAATGGCAGAAGAACCTGGTGTGAGTTTTTCTGGGTCGATGCAGAAGAGTACATTCAGCATCACCAGATCTTCTACCCTGTCTGCAACGACATATTCTGAGATACTCCAAAGGGCCCCTCCAGGTAGCTGCCAAGTTACACAGTTCCTGAATGAGAAGACTCCTATAGCCAGCTCCCATTTTCGGCACTGTCATCCGCAGCCTTTTTTTTCTCCGCTTTGCCAGTTGCGTTGCTTGTTTCTTCTAAAACTACTACTAAATTTGACAGAGTTGTGTGAGGATCGAGCAGTTTCAGAAGAGGTATGTCCACCTTTCTCTCTTGAAAGACACGGTTCTGAATTGTCATAGCTAACATAGAGTCCATGCCCAACGATGAAAGTGGTGTATTCATGGTCAGTTCATCTGGGTTCAACCTGGTGAGGTCACTCACCAGTAAGGTGATATAGTCTTCAGATTTGATCAAGGCAGTATCCTGGACTTGAGTTTCCTCAGGGGTTTCAAGCTGGTTCCTGAATTCTTCTGATATAAGTGACATTAAGCGACTTTTGAGTGAAAGAATGCGAGAAAAAACATGATGCGATAAAGCTTGAAAGTTTAACTTGACGACAGCTTGCTGCGGGTTATTCAGAAGTAAGCTCTTCCTGAGATACTCATGAATTTCATGCACTTGCAGAATGTCTATGCCCTTGGACTCCAGAATGTTCTGAATATGGGTTTGATTGAGCAGTATGCCAAGGTTCAAAGCACCCCAGTTAATGGATTGGCCTGAAAGCCCACAGTTCCTCCTGTAGAGGCAGAAGACATCCAAGAAAGAGTTTGCAGCCGCGTAGTTTGCCTGGGTGGAATTTCCCAGAAACGAAGTTACAGAGGAATAGCACACAAAGTAGTCAAGCTCCTGGCCTCTGGTAGCCCAATGAAGATTTAGGGTCCCTGCTACTTTTGGGCTCAGCACTTTCTGAAAGTCAGCCAAGGTCAGAGCTTCAACATGGCCATCATGTAAAACAACAGCACTTTGAAATACTCCTTTGATTGGACTCCTTGCAAAGATGTTTGCAATGGACTGGAAAGCTTTCTCAACATCACTGGTCGAAGTAACATCACACTGCACAAACACTACTTTGCTCCCTTTATACTGCTGCTGCAAAGCCTTCATCTCTTCTTGCTTCTCATTGCTTGGACTTTTCCTGGAGAGTATTGCAATACACCCTCCTCCATTCTCGGCTATGAATTTCACCGTTTCAAAGCCAAGTCCAGTGAGCCCTCCGACTACTACGTAAACAGCATTCTGCTTAAACAACTTCTTCTGGGATTCATACAACAGTATATCTGAAAGCATGGTGTTGTCCTTCTGCCTTCTCAGTACAGCAAGTGGGACAGGTTTGCAGGTAAAATAAGACGTCACAGAGTTTATCCTTTCCAAGTTCTCAGTCTGCTGAAAAACAGAACCTGATAGATGTCTAAAGCGTTTCATATCCATGGAATTGATCCACGCATGCACAGTCTTCTGCAATTCCTTTAGAGATGCTTTCTGGAAAATGCTGGCAAGTGTAAGGATATGGAAGCTGACATTTTCATGATCAATTCCGCTGTCATTCTGGACACAGTCAGACTGTCGATTGCCACACACTATCACCACATCTTTAAGAAAGCACATGTGGGACAGATCCTCCTGAGACAGTCTGTTTACTGGAGGAAGAACAACAAGGGCATTGCATAAGTTTACGTACTGAAACTTATCAGGAGTGGGCCTCGCAAGTACTGCTCTCCAACCCATCTCTTCTGCTGCCGCTGAAAGAACGTGGCACAAAACCGATGATGGCTCTGTAGAAATAATACCCAATGTTCTGCCTTTTTTCCCCTTGGGTAACCTCTGACTGAAGATTTCCCATGCAAGGATAAAGTATGACATACAGGGGACGTTCTGAAAGCATGGGAATTTCTTTACATTGAAACAAACTGTTCCTGGAATCCGAACTCTGGATGACGCAGCAGCTGGATAACATGAAACCACGTGATCTCCCACTTTAAGTTTCTTCACATCATTGCCTGTTGCTGTTACTGTGCCACTGAAATCAAGAGCCAGAAGTCTGTGTTTGCCTACTGCTTGTGAATTCCAATACAGTGTATTACCAAAGTTACGACTAGAAACACTAATGGGAAAATAATCTTCTGAGTGGAGACATATTTTATCCACTTGAATTTCAACGCTCTGTTTCTCAAGCTGCGGAGCGGTGCTGGGGGATAATTCAGCAGACAAGTCTTTTGCTGTGTACGGATCAGAAGTGTACAAAGTGAATGTTTCTGACTTCTGGAGAGATCTTACACGCTGGCCGTAATCTGCATCTACAAAAGGTGTGCGTCTGATTTCAGCCACAAAAGTTCTTCCCTGGCTGATGCGAACTTCTGGATAGTCCCTACTTTTGTATTTGACAAGAACATCTGCTAGCACTGAGATGTCCAGGGAACTGGAAGAGCTGAGGTCAATCATCTGAAACGTGATTTCTGGAACTTCAGTGACACAAGTTCTGGTCATGCCATGCAACGCAAACCCACAGTTAACATGGTCCACATCTCTCTCTGTTGTTCTGTAGGTGATAACTCTGACTGAACAGCGGGACATTTTCTCTCTTAATGCCACAATAACTTGGCGATAGGCTTCACAACATTTTGCCAACTGGTCTACTGCTTTGTTTGGGAAGTCTTCGTTTAACTTTTGAATTCCCCACAGGAAGAGAATGTCATCATAATACTCAACATCTGCTCTCATTTTATTCTGTGTATGGCCTTCCAAGAGGGCTTCCCAGTCTTCATACATAACATATCTTGAATCAGGATGCAAGTATTTTTTGAGCTGCTCAGCTATCCCAAATTTGTCAGCAAACACTAGGACCCTGGGCATAGCCCCCAGATATCCAATCGTCTGTGAAAGAGAGACTTCTTTCCACTTGTTTTCAAACATGAATTCATTGTCTCTGGAAGATGCTTGCTTCATGAAAGTGATGGCAACGCGCTTGAGTTCAGCCAAAACAGAGCCATGTTTGTCCATAAAGCACCCACAGACCTCTAGGCAGTTCCCAATGGATTTGCTTGTTCTCATATATATCATCATTTCTTCCTCCAGTGGTCGGAGCACCACCAGGCTGCCTATCCCTGAAGGAAAGCCTACTCTGGACTGGACCGTCCTTGAGGTCATGATAGCAGTCATCTGCAGAAAACAGTCGAGCAGCACTGGATGGATGCAGTAGTTGTGCATCTCTCTGACAGTCTCCTTGTTCACCTTTATGTTTGTTATACCTTCCTTTAGTTCCTGGCAATAATGCACGTCACTGAGCTGCCTGAACATGGAACCATACTGAAAGCCAATCTCAGACAGTGCTTCATAAACCTCCTCTCTGCTAACCACTGACCTGCATCTTTGATAGATGTCTTGGACGCGGATGGTGCTTTCTTCCACCACAGCTTCAGGCCCCTTTACAACATGGCCCGTAGCATAAACTGCGTTGGAGGAAGAGACTATCTCAAAGGCTGTCACTGCTTTTTGTGGACTCAGCTTGATATTCAAGACTTGCGAACTCTGTGTGAGAACACACGGCGCAGAAAAACTGATGCTCATCTGGCAAGTACTCAGAGGCACTCGAGGTCTTGAGCTGTTCATCACAGAGGCCAGACCAAGCTCCACATAAAAAGCACCAGGGACTAAAGCCACACCATTGTTCTTGTGCTCATATAAGTACGATGTCGTCTCCTGAGACAGCAGGCAGCCAAACTCCGTGTTGTCACTGTTTATGCCATAAATCAAAGGATGACTGGAGCTGACACTTCTTTGATTTGCTCGTTGATGGATATCCAGATAGGCCATGAGTTTTTTGCGATCAAATTGATACCGCGGAATGGCCACCGGAGCGCTTTGATACCCATTATAAAAGTGCTGCCAGTTGGGATTATATCCCAGTTCAAACAGATTTCCTACCAGGGTGAAGAGTGTCTGATACTCTGCATCAGTTTGCAAAGAAGAGAACACCTTTGTGCCCTTTCCTAGAGTTTCCTTTATGCTTCGCTGCAACGCTCGGTGAGGACTTATTTCCACAAACACCACGTTTTCCCTGTCTCTAGCTGCAGTTTTGATGGCTTGAGTGAAAGCAACAGGCTCACGAGTATGCCGGGCCCAGAATTTGCCCTGAGCAAAGTCATTTTCAGAAGCAGCCACCCCAGTCAGCGTTGAGATCACTTCAATTTCCCCCTTTTGTTTTTCTAAAGTTTTTATGTTCTCTTCCAACTCCCCAAGTATCATATCCATGCTGGGGCTGTGGTACGCAGCTGGGACATTTAAAACGTGAAGAAAGATGTTTCTCTGGCTGAAAGCTTGAGCTAGATCTCTCTGCACAGCATCCACAGAGTCTGAATGCCCAGACAAGGTGCAGGAAACTGGGCTGTTGAAAGCTGCAATGCACACCTTTCCTGAGTAGCCATGCAGACATTCAGCAATCTCTTGAACAGGGATGTTTCCAACCACCAACATTCTGCCACTGGCAGTCTTTGCCTGCAGCCGGCTCCGGTGATAAATCACTTTGACTGCATCTGCCAGGGAAAGGTACCCAGCAAAATGCGCAGCAGCAACTTCCCCTACCGAGTGGCCAACAGCAGTGACTGGTTTAATGCCCCAGTATTTCAGAAGGGAAGCTAAGGCAACCTGCAGGGTAAAAAGCAAGGGCTGGGAAAGCTCTGGATCCAACAAATCCTTTGCGCTATGGCCTCTTCCTGGCAGGAGGCTGATGGGAGCATGTTTCTGAAAAAGTGCTTCTATTTCCTCACACTTATCTCTGAACACTGTCTCTGAGCTCAGCAGTACCTCGCTGAACTCCTTCAGCGTTACGCCGTTGCCACAGAACACAAACACCAGCTGTGGTTCCACCTTTGACACGGCAAGTTCAGTGCTCGCTGCCGATGTAACCTCTTGCTGCAAGTGTTGGAGAGAATTTGTGACAAACGCTTTTCGGTACCTATAGTTGGCATGGCTTCTTCTGCAGGCAGACGTGTAGGCCAGGCCTGGGAGAGTTACAGAGTTTCTTGTGCTCAGCTGGTCAGCTGTATCGGCCATTGTCATCTGAAGGGACTTACCTGACGCTGCTGACAGCAGAACTAATTCAAGGGGCCTCTTAAAGGCAGGAAGAGGCTCTAGCTGCTTAATCTGCCTGACTACCACGTGAGCATTGGTTCCTCCAAATCCAAAGCAGTTGATGCCAGCTACTCTTCCATGCTCAGGGGATTCTTCCCAGGGCTCTACAGCTGTGGGAATTGCAAGGTTCAACTTCTCTGTATCGATGCTGCTCATCTCCTTTGAGTAATGCAAGGAGGGAACAATCTTTCCATGATGCATCATCAGAAGCACTTTGATTAACCCTGCTGCTCCAGCAGCTGATTCAGTGTGGCCAATATTTCCTTTCACGGAACCCATTTTCAGAATGGAAACTTGTGAAGACCTGTTTTTACAAATGACACTACCCAGGCTTTCAGCTTCAACAGGATCTCCAGCGGCAGTTCCTGTACCGTGTGCTTCAATGTACTGCACAACTGAGGGATCAACATGAGTTCCATAAATGCTGCGCAGTAACTTCTCTTGCTCTATTTGAGACGGTCTTGTGATTGGAGTCATGGACCTACCGTTCTGATTTACTGCACTGATGTTTATAACACCCCAGATTTTGCTGTAGTCTTCCTTTGCCTGTTTCATAAAAAGGTAAAATTATCTTTAATAATCCCATGCTTTCCCTGTATAGGACAAACCAAAACATAACAACAAAACAACGAACAGACAGAGTATAATACTGACTTTTAAATGTGTGATCCCTTCCCCACGGTAGGGGAAGTGTATAAATGCTTAATGCTCAGTAAGTGCTTCATTAATCCTAAACTTGAATTGGAAAATCTTTTCTGGAGTAATTATGAGAATTGGAGGTATGAAATTCAGGGAAGGAACCAGTCCTACTTTAGGCTGCTTCACAAGCAACCTTACCTTTTTCAGTGGTTTGAGGAAAACAACACCACAGCCTTCTCCCCTTCCATAGCCATCTGCCTTTTTGGAGAAGGGTTTGCTTATTCCCTCGGGAGAGATCATTTTTGCTTTACTGAGAGACACAAAGGTGCGGGGATCTATTATGCAGTTCACTCCACCACAGATTGCTGCCTCACAGTCTCCTGGAGTAAAATGGAAAGACGCTCATGTTGAGATGACCAAGATGATGCACAGAAACAGTAGCAAGTCTAATTTCATTGTCCAGCTTCTCTTCAGTCCCATTACCTGATTTAATTGCTTGCAAGGCGTAGTGTAGAGCAAAAAGAAAAGATGAACATGCAGTGTCAATCGTCAGTGATGGTCCAGTCAGATTAAAAGTGAATGAGACCCTGTTAGCAGCAATGCTCATTGCTGCTCCAGTACCATCATAATGATTTATTTCACTCGCTGCTCTGCTTGTTACAATTTCATAGTCTTGATTCATAAGACCTGCAAAAATATTAAATATGCGTCACGTTAAGCCAAGCAAACAAAAGGGATGTACAGCTTTAAACCTGACAGCATGTTTTGGGTTTCTGTTTTAATAGTAAACTACATGAAGTCAGTGCTCCTGTGGTGAAACTTTGTTTCAATGCAAGTCCAAGGCAAAACTCCCAGCAATTCCTCTGGACCCAACTTACACAAACGTATCTAACACTGGACATTTCTACCTGCACAGTAAATGACGGGCGTTTCCTGATTGCTTAACTCATTGTATGATGCAGCTAAGCTCTGTGTAGCCTCTTCAGACCCCTGTTTCTCAGTTTGAGAGTGGTTGGGTTTGTTTCACTATGAGAATAGATATTAAGAAGTTACAATGAGGATAGGTGGGATATAAATGTACAGGACATTAGCTTCAATTCTTCGCATGTTCCAAGTTAAAGGTCACAGCATAAGCTACCTCCAGTGCTTTTTATTTATCTTTGGATTGCTCACTGTGATACAGTAAGTAAGACAGAAATAGAAAAGAACAGGGCCTGTGAGAGGAGTTGTGTCTTCTTTCTGGGAGCATACGTGCTCGAAATAAAGTGGATCCCCAAGTCTACAGGCATGTGTGGAAAATGCAGAAAAGTCAGCGAGCAAGGAATAGTCACCTCTGTGAAAGAAGAGCGTGTCTCAGACTAAAAGATGATCTAAACAGTTTGCCCCTATAGTTTCATCAGCCTAACCATCCCTGAAAATTCCTCTTAAAAGGGACACAGGTTACATCAGCAAAAATGTGCTGTTATTCTAGCTCCTTGATAGAATGGAATGGAATGGAATGGAATGGAATGGAATGGAATAGAGCAGAGCAGAGCAGAGCAGAATAGTTCAGTTGGAAGGGGCCTACAGTGATTCTCTAGTCCACTGCATGACGAATTCAGGGCTCACCAAAAGTTAAAGCCTGTTATTAAGGGCATTTTCCAAATGCCTCTTACACACTGACAGGCTTGGGGCATCAACCACCCCTCAAGGGAGCCCCTTCCAGTGTTTGATCACTCTCTCTGTAAATAAATTCTTCCTAACGCCAAGTCTGAACCTCCTCTGGCGCAGCTTTGAACCATTCCCATACACCTTGTCACAGGATACCAGGGAGAAGAGCTCAGCACCTCCCTCTCCACCTCCCTTCCTCAGGAAGCCATAGAGAGCAGAGCTCGCCCCTCAGTCTCCTGTTCTCCAAACTGGACAGACCCAGAGTCCTTAGCTGCTCCTCATAGGACATGCCTTCCAGCCCTTTCACCAGCTTTGTTGCCCTCCTCTGGACATCTCCTTTTTAAATTGTGAGGCCCAAAACTGCACAGAATACTCAAGGTGAGGCTGCACCAATGCTAAATACAGCAGGAGAATCACCCCTTTGACCAGCTGGTTACACTCTATTTAATGCACCAGATCCCTTTCTGCAGGGCTGCTCTCCAGCCACTCCTCTCCCCGTTTAGACTTGTGTCCACTGTTACTTCATCCCGGATGCAGAATCCAGCATTTGTTCTTGTCAAATTTCATGCCACTGAGGACTGCACAATGCTCCAATCTATCTAGATCCCTCTCGGCCTCGTGTCCCTTGAGAGGGTCAACAGCACCTCCCAATTTAGTATCATCAGCAAACTTACTAATGGTGCATTCAACTCCTGCATCCAGGTCCTTGATAAAAATGTTCAACAGAACTGGCCCTAGAAATGCGCCCTGATGAACACTGCTGGTGACCGGTCACCAGCCAGATGTAGCCCCATTCTCTTCAACCCTTTGAGCCCTGCTGTTCAGCTAGTTCCTCACCCAGTGCAGCCTGGACCTGGTCGTCTCACAGTTGGACTTGTCCAGAAGGATGCTGTGAGGGGCAAGATCAAAAACCTTACTAAAATTCAGAAAAACTACATCCGCCGCCTTCTCTTCCCCCACTAGGTGGGTGGCCTGATTGTAGAAGGATATCAGATTAAACAGAACTTTCCGGTTGGGAACCCATGATGACTGTTCCTGATGATTGCATTGTCCTTTAAACGTCTTTCAACAGCACCCAGTATAATCTTCTCCATAACTCTTCCAGGTACTGAGGTAAGCAGTTGGACAAGTGCACCTTGGTAGCATACTAATAACTACGGGAGGATTTCTGCTGGTTTAAAAGGATATTAATCCCTACAACACCTTAACAAATGCTATACTGGGAAACGGTATAGTGGAAAAAAGTGTAGGTTTGTCTTGAGAGTATCGTTCCTGGGAAGGGTTGGGTAGCCACTTTAACTATTTCCTGATTTAGCTTCAGTGCCTGAAGACACTAAGAGGAGCACCTAAAGAGATACGTGAATTATATCATGAACTTCTAGAGTAGCCTGGTAATCCTTACCAAAAATAACCAGTAGCGTCACAGCACAGTAGCCTTAGACCTCCAGTGCTAGATGTGCATGTAAAGTTTATGAAGGAGTGCTCCAATTTTTGTGAGGTTCAAACATACTTTCTTCACCATGAAACATTCATCTTACCAATAAAAACACCTGTTTTGGTGCCACTGATAGCTTCTATGGGGACTCCTGCATCCTCCAGGGCTTTGTATGTGCATTCTATCAATAACTTCTGCTGCGGATCCATGCGTTCAGCTTCCATATTATTAATCCCAAACAGGTGGTTGTCAAACGAATTAAATCTAAAATACACAGACCAGAAAACGGTACAATACATATACAATACCAGAAGACTCAAAGTACACATTTTTTGCAATTTCATGAAAAGCAAAGCAGTAACTGCTGTTTAGGCCACGGTTCCCATTTATGAAATTCAGAAGAAAATGTTTATAGGCCAAGGATGTTTGATGTCCCACCACAAAATATGTGTTTTTATCAACGATTCTGCATTCCAGAGTTATGAGCCCCCCTCCTAGAAATTTTTATTCACTTGGTTATCCCACTAGTACCAACAGGACTCCTCGGATTATGAAAATTTGCAGAATGAGACTCCCTCTGCTGTAATGTGGTTTTAGCCAACAAGTTTTAAACACATATTGTCTTCTAAATTATTTAGGGCAATATAGACCAATGCTTTACAATTTAAAACCAATAAGTAGAGGATCAGCTCAAATGTTTCCAAGAGATACCCCAACTTCTCCAATAATAAATTCAAAATATTTTATGTGTGTATGTGTGTGCTTATCTTTAAAAAAAACCTTGAAAGTAGGCCCATGCTTACAAACAACCAATCCCAGGGTTAATCTTGTATCCCAAGATCAGATTTGTATTGGCCTTCTATCCTGTCTTGATTTCAGTGGAGAATTCAATATCTAACATGGGAGTAATCACTGAAGTAATTCTGGGTCCTACGATTCAAACCTTCTAAGCATTATTCTCCAGAGCCAGTAAGATTGCTTCTGCACATGTGAACTTCTCGTTTGAGTAAAGGTCTACAGCCTGAGGATTTAAGGTGAATGTGGATTTAAAATAAAAGACACTTATGCTGATCTTACTGTAATTTGCTATTCTTTGCGCTAGTCATAGCCCCTGTAGAGCTGTACCCATATCTCTGAGATAATTTGACATGAGACATGAGGACACAAGTGAAGGAATGCATACTGTAGTTTGCTCCTCCACACTTTCTCTTTACACTAGTATCTTTACCTGATACTTGTACACACATAATCCCTCAGTGTTATGGAGGAGTGACTCAGAATAAAGAAAAAGTTGGTTTTTTTCAGACGTGACAGTGTGAGCCCAGAGCAAAGCAAGATTATTATGACATTATGAATAATTCAGTTTTACAAGCAAGCATAAAACTCAAATTAAGCACAAGATCCCCTTCTTGACTATCTAGCAAAACCAGACTTCCTTACTTTGTCTCTGAATTGTCATGCCCGCATACTCTTGACACCTTCCTCCATAGTCCATAGTACTACAGACAGTATGAATTCTTTGGCAGGCTGGAGCCCACCTCAGATCCAGTATACACCCCCTCAGGCATAATGCATGTGTACGTCTGTATACCCAAAATGCAAATGCCCCCATCACATGGCAGGTGACATCTCAACATATGGTGGGTACATACATACACATTCAATGATGTAATCAAAGGTCATATGTGTTCCCAGCCAGGTACATATGTGCTTAACATGGCCTGCACCTTAATTTGCTCATCGGTGTCACACACCAGGAATCCCTGCAGTTTGACAACTGCATGTTCATCATGTGAGATAAAGAAAGCTGGTTCCCAGGTCCCATTTATAAGCTCTCCTTGTGCCTTGCACCCTCTGAAAGGCTGGACATGTTAATCTAAGTACAAAAAAAATCAGGGGCACTGCATAGTAGCAGACTCACTCATCGAGAAGAGCAGCTCGCGTTGTACATATTTTTCCTGGCTTGTTATCATCCGGATCGTACCAGTCTTTGACATTGAATCTCTCAGGGGGGATTTCTACTGTACAGTTTTTGCCTTCCTCCAGGACTTTCCAGAAATTGTCAACTCCATCACCTGTTGTACAGAAGGTTTTAAAGTAGATTAAATTAGGTGCTCCCCCTCCCCATGCAGACCCAGAAATGCACGCTCACTTGCAAGGAACTCCCGTGAATAAATCTAGGTTGCTCCAGTAGAATCACCAGAGAAAGAAACGATCATTCTTTGGTGAGAGGAAAATGGAAAGGCAAGACGGATCCCTTCACTGCTTGCCTAAAAGCAGAGGAACCGCACAAAATCCTTTACTTTCTGCTGTCCCCATTTCCCTACCATGTCACTGCATCTACTATATACGTGCAGCGTGTCCTTAATGACCACACAAGTACGATGAGGTCTTTCTGTATCTGTACAGCACCGCTCCTCAGGCAGCTCCATTGGCAGCAAGAGATCATCTCTGGACATTAGCTCTTTGAAGACAGACTGAGCCTACTAATACTGGGAAAATGCCAGAGGCATTATCCTTTGTTCCTAATGCTAGAAGGGCACCTAAATCAAACATAAAAGTACGTGTATATTCAACGCTGACAGCATCAAACACCTCGCTACTGGATTGTGAGGGACGCTGTCCTCACTGGTTTTGATCCAGAGCTTCAGCTCCAGGCACTGAGGGTAAGTCTGGGCCGCCTTCTTAGCCCTGAAACCAACGAACATGGCATCCACACAGTGGCCCACATTTCTCCTTCTCCCAGCTTTCACTTCACCCAAGATATGTACTGGCTGCACCCCCACTCACTCTGCAAACAGTCCCTTGCTAACCTGTGCCATGCCCCAGCACTGACCAGGAGAGCTCTAACCGACACAGGGCTGGGGACCCTGCTAGCAGACAGCAACAGTGACCACAGGAGAGCATTCCCACTCCCATGGTGAGTCCATCATCACAGACACAGCCTCAGACACCAGCCACACACGGGGTACTTCATCAGCTCCCATCACTCAACGGTTCTTTTGAGGCAAGGCCAGAAATGCAGTTCTGAGCACGCACAGTGCAGCATGAGACACATGTTCGCTTACTGCATGGCGAGGTAATTAAGCACAACATTTCTGAAGAGAGTCCCTTTACTGGCATGTCTGGACCAACGGCTGGCTTGCACCAAATTGCTATTTAATGCTCGGGCAAGAGACTGCTGCTGCGTATTTACTAGCACTTTACCAGATTCAGAACCATTCACGTTTGCCCACAGTTAGCTATGGGCCACATAGTTATCACTGTGCCACATGGATACATTAGGTATACACCTATTGAGTCTTGTACAAAATGAAGCCAGAAACTGAAACGTGGTGAGGGCAAGAAAGAAAACAGAAAAAGGGAGAGACTAGCGTGGTCACCTTTAGGGCTGAACACCTACTTGCAAGAACAGAACCGTATTCCACTGCCTGGATCATTTCTAGATTTTTAAAATCTGCATCTATCTAATGTAAAGAACATGGAGAGCTTGACAGCAGCAGCCAGAACCTAGAGATCTCTCACAGCGATCTGAACATCTCCACCCATCTAATTTCAGTCAACCATCTAAACTCAGAATATAAAGTCAGCTGTCACTGTCATAAGGCCCGATTGTCACTACGATTGTAAATATGAGACTACTGTAATACAGGCTGCTGTCTTTTACTATGGTAGGCAACACTAGTTCTTTACTGAAGCTTCCCATCTCGTACAAGAGGCAGTATTTAGGTTTGTATTTGTAAGAGGCAGAATTGGACTAGAGACAGAGCTGTATTTATCCAGCTCTGCTCTCTTCTGGCACCTTTCAAAGTGAACACTGTAATAAAGGAGGAAGCTTTCTTTTAGTAAGACCCAACCTATTTATACTACAGGCAGAGCTGGTGATATTGGCAGGCCCTCGATCTGTCCTGTCCCTGTGGATGCGCAGTCCTGCAACAACACACAGCCATCCAGCCAGCGCGCGTGCAGACAGCTCAAACCATCCCATGCCCACCCAGTTCATGGGTATGAGTTTCGCGTGCGCAGCTCAGTGCCCTGCCCGCAGGCAGCACTGCAGGTCTCTCTGTCGGCAGACAGATTTGAACCAATTAGTTTCCACCACAGCGTGACCTTTTAAAAAGACCCTACAAGTAGCAAAGCAATGAATTCTACAAAAGTGAGCGCGGAACATGTTGTTTTCCTCCATTTCAACATTAATAAATGACTGTGCTTTTCAATGTTCACTCGGCAGCCTGCTTTGCTTTTACCCAAAACTTACCTCCAGGAAAGTTGCATCCTATTCCCACAATAGCAATTTCATCCGCAGTCTCGATCTCCATCTCCTGGGCTGTACAATACAAGTATAAGTGTCAGCCAGCTCAAACAATTATGCACTTAGCATTAAATAAATGTTAGGTTAAAAGGTGAACTTCCCACAGGCACACATACTTGCTAAAAACTTGATTAATCTTGAATGATCTGCTTTTGGTTGTGATGAGAAATGACATTCTTCACAGGTGACCAGAGCTGCAGGGTATTTTTCTTCTCGTCTCTACTTTTAGAGGAAAACCTCTGATTATTCCCCAGGCTCCCTCATTCCCAGACACTGCCTTTTTTTTCTGTTAACCTCTGCTACTCCTGCCACCAGCTGATCTGCTCTCGAGCCTCTCCCTAGATCAGTGCTGCTTCGCTTCTCGCGTAGAGAAGTGAATTGTACATTGACCAAGGCACGCTTTCAGCCCTATCTTCTCTATCCATAAAGCAGATCTGCCAAACAGACTCTGCAAATTACCTCTTAAAATCAGACCGTGTAAACAGGTAACAGACAATCAAGTAGCTGAAGGAACAAAAGATGCGTCTTCCACACGCTGGAAAAGTGCCTGGAAAGCAAAACCTTATTCAGAGCTCTGCTTTGCTGGATCCCAAGGCTGCTTAGCTTTTCTCTAAATCAGCTCCATCTATAGTCACAGATTAACCCTCACAAACCATGCTCAAAGCCACCAAAAGCTGCAAGATCTCTGTCTTCCTGACAGTGCGCAGTCTCCAGGGAGCCCCACTACAGCCATACGAACAACTGGCCATTCACCTCATCTGCAGCTTCGCAGGGAAAGCTTTTTGTTGAAGCAACTCAAAATAAAACATGATGTTTTTCAACAAGTTAGATGTCAAAGAAAAAAAATTGTTTGAGATGAAATTAAATACCTCAGTATAAAATTTAAAGCTGGTTGGTTTTTTTCCTTAATTCTGGGAAGGGAACTTGTGAGATAAAAATCAGTTCAATTCAATTAATTAGAACTCACTAGAATGCCCACCTCGGAACCCTTCAGTCCTCTTGGACTTGCTTCAGCCCACAAAGAGGAGAAGATTCATGTTGAAAGGGATTTTGGGGGATTCTTGGCACTGGTGACAGATTCTCGCCTCAGTGATACCACAGTAGGTCCCAAAAAGCCCATCTCAGTTATTGACTCATGGCAGTTAAGCAGAGATGAGGCTGTTTTGCAGCCCCACACATCATTCATAGTTAGCATTTCTTGGAGGTTTGCTTTGAAACATGAAATTAAAAACAAGTGCTCAGAGTCACACTTTGAAAAATTTACTTCCTGGTTCCGGAGAAAGTTAACAGGCCATCTAGCAAAAATAAGGAGACCAGAATCTGGCTTTCTAGGAGTAAAGTCTATTTCACCAATAACACAAATTCTAAAATGCTATGAAAATAGTTTTCTTTTAGTTCTTTCAAAATTGTCTATGATTTCTATGTTTTCTTCTATTTCATATTTCATTGCTAACCTAATATTGCAAAGCCCAACATAGATACTCTTATCACAAAGGTACTTTAAAGCATTGTTAGCACTTAAATAGCATATAAGAGAAAAATAAGGCCCTTGCAATTATAACATAATATAAATCTTTGGCACCTATAGAGTTACCAGGTGAGCTATGTAACTCTTACCTTGTATCATCCCAGTAGGGTGTACTAATAGGCTGAGTCTTTGGAAGTCATTTATATAGGGTTCTGTGAGGTTTCTTATTCAAATACGCATGCTAGAATGTGGTGAAAATGCTAACGCCTTTCAAAGGGAAAAAAGGCAATGAGTCATGCGATTAGTCAGTGGCCCCGACTAAAGTTCAAAACTGCTTCCCTGAAGTAGTAAATTCTTGACGAAATCAGGTTTTACACCAGGCCAAGAGTAAAATCCCCGTCTTATCTAACTTCTTACAGTTAGCAAAACAATAAATTGGAGATATCATAGAATCATTTAGGTTGGAAAAGATTTTTAAGATCATCAAGTCCAACCGCAAACCCAGCAATGCCAAGCCCACCACTAAACTATGTCCCTCAGCACCACATCTACTCATCTTAAATATGTCCAGGAATGGCAACTCAACCACTTCCTTGGGCAGCCTGTCCCAGTGCTTGACAACCCTTTCAGTGAAGAAATTTTTCCTCATATGCAATCTAAACCTCCCCTGCCACAACTTGAGGCTGTTTCCTCTACTCATAGAAACATAGAATCATATTGCTTGTTACTTGGGAGAAGAGACCAACCCCACCTCGCTACACCCTCCTTTCAGGTAGTTGTAGAGAGCAATAAGGGCTGCCCTCAGCCTCCTTTTCTCCAGGCTAAACAACCCCAGTTCCCCCAGCTGCTCCTTATAAGACTTGTGCTCTAGACAATTCACCAGCTTTGTTGACCTTCTCTAGACACGCTCCAGCACCTCAATGTCTTTCTTGTAGTGAGGGGCCCAAAACTGGACACATTATTCGAGGTGCAGCCTCACCAGCACCGAGTGTGAGGGGACGATCACTTCCCTAGTCCTGCTGGCCACACTACTCCTGATACAAGCCAGGAGCTGTTGGTTTTCTTGGCCAGCTAGGCACACTGCTGGGTCATATTCAGCCAGCTGTTGACCAGTACCCTTAGATCCTTTTCTGCCAGGAAGCTTTCCAGACACTCTTCCCTGAGCCTGTAGGGCTGCATGGGGTTGCTGTGACCCAAGTGTAGGACCCAGCACTTGGCCTTGCTGAACCTCATACCATTGGCCTCTGCCCATTGATCCATCCTGTCCAGGTCCCTCTGTAGAGCCTTCCTACCCTCAAGCAGATCAACACTCCCACCAAACTTGGTGTTATCTGCAAACTGAGTGAGGGTACACTTGATCCCCTTGCCCAGATCACTGATAAAGATATTAAACAGAACCAGCTGCAATACTGAGCCCTGGAGAGCACCACTTGTGACCGGCCGCCAACTGGATTTAACTTCATTCACAGTGGAGTGCCATGGGATGGCATTCAAGATGATCTGCTCCATAACCTTCCCCAGCACTGAGATCAGACTGACAGGCCTGTAATTCCCCAGATCCTCCTTCCAGCCCTTCTTGCAGATGGGCATCACATTTACTAACCTCCAGTCAACTGGGACCTCCCCAGTTATCCAGGACTGATGATAAATGACAGAAAGTGGCTTGGTGAGCACTTCCATCGGCTTCCTCAGTACCCTTGGGTGGATCCCAAAGCCCCATAGACTTATCTGTGTCTAAGTGGTGTAGCAAGTTGCTGACCATTTCCCCTTGGATCATGGGGGCTTCATTCTGCTTGCTCACCATCACTGTCTTCCAGTTTAGGGGGCTGGGTACCCAGACAACAACCGGTCTTACTAGCAAAGGCTGAGGTAAAGGTGGCACTAAGTACATCACCCTTTTCCTCATCCCTTGTCACCATGTTTCCCCCCACATGCAATAAAGGATGGAGATTCTCCTTAGCACTCTCCTTAGTACTGCTTTTGTTGCTAATGTATTTATAAGACATTTTTATTATCTTTTACGGCAGTAGCTGTTTTCAGTTCTAGTTGGGCTTTGGCCCTTCTAATTTTCTCCCTGCATAACATCCTTGTAATCCTCCTGAGTTGCCTGTCTCTTCTTCCAAAACTCTCCTTTTTTTCCTGAGTTCCAGACAAAGCTCTCTGTTCAGCCAGGCCAGTCTTCTTCCACATCAGCTCATTTTTTGGCACATGGGGAAGGCCTGCTCCTGCACTTTTAAGATTTCCTTCTTGAAGAATGTCCAGCCTGGGCTGCCTCCCAACAGACTCTGTCAACCAGTCTCCTGAACAGGCCAAAGTCTGACCTCCGGAAGTCCAAGGTGGCAGATCTGTTGAACCCCCTTTTTACTACTCTGAGAATCAAAAACTCTGTCATTTTGTTGTCACTATGCCCAAGACAGCTTGCAGCTGTCACATCACCACCAGTCCTTCTCTGTTCACAAATAAGAGGTCCAGCAGGCTGCTTTCCCTTGTTAGCTTACTCACCAGCTGTATCAGGAAGTTATCTTCCATACACTCCAGGAACCTCCTAGACTGTTTCCTCTCTGTTGTGTTGTATTTCCAGCAGACACCTGGTAAATTGAAGTCCCCCATGAGAACAAGGGCTAGTGACTGTGAGAGTTCTCCCAGCTGCTTATAGAATATTTCATCTGCCTCTTCATCCTGGTTGGGTGGTCTATAACAGAATCCTACCATGATATCTGCCTTGTTGGCCTTCTCCCTGACTCTTACCCATAAACACTCAACCCTATCGTCACCATCATTAAGCTCTAGACAATCAAACCACTCCCTAACATATAGGGCTCCCCACCACCTCTCCTTCGTTGAACACCCCTTCTGAAGAGTTTATAGCCATCCTTTGCAGCACTCCAGTTGTGCAGGTCATCCCACTATATTTCCATGATGGCAACTATTTCATAGTTTTCCTGCTGCACAACAGTTCCATCTCCTCCTGTTTGTTACCCATGCTGTGTGCATTGGTGTAGAGGCACTTCAGTTAGGGGTATTGATCCCATCACCTTTTTGGGAGGAGAAGCCCTAATTCCTACGTGACCATTTTCATGTGCTTCTGTGGTTTTTAACACATCAATAACCCTTGTGTCTTTGCTGCCACAAGGATCTCCATCCCCTACCTCCCCCGAGACAGCAGACTGAAGGACCTTGCTAGCACACCGTCCCTCAAACATCTCCCACTGCGCCTAGCATTTAGCGCAGGTTGGATCCTGGTGATCCCCTTTTCCGTGCACGGGTGTTCTGAGGAAGGTACATCAGTTCTGAATATCTCTGTGGGAGACAGGCAACTAACTTGTTGAAATCAAAGTTTTTTAATGAATTTGAATCCTAACCAACAGCTTCTCTCATGTTCTGTTCTGTTTCCTTGAATGGATTTATATCGTGTGTCCTGGTTTGAGGTGAAACAGAACCAATTTTATGTTTTGTAATTTTACTTTTTAGCTGGGCCTCTTCTAACTGACTAAAGTCTGAAATTAACAGCATATTGTTCAGAAACTGTTCACTCTCAGAGTGATAAATCCTGATTATACCAAGGAATGGTATGCACAGACGCTCTTGCTTATACTTATTGCTATAACAACCAAGGTCAGCTAACTTCGTTATTTGCCCCATTGGAGGGTCAGAAGCGGAAATGCATAGAGGGGTCACACCTGCAGGGAGAAGCGGCCAGGACAGGTGACCCAAAACTGACCAACAGAGGTATTCCATCCCATCTGCACCATGCTCAGTATAAAAGCTAAGGGATCTTTCTTCAATGGCTGATGTCCGAGGAGGACCCTGTTTGTTCGTCTGCCTTTGATCCCGATCCAAGCATTCCTGACTCCAGATCCGGAATTCAGCTCCTGTGTGTCACTGACTCCAGTCTGGGACTTCCCCTGTGCCTGCTGGTGATGCAATCATCAACCTGGGAGATGGATATGGTTTTGTATATATTGTATACTTCTTAAAAATTTTATTTTACAATTATTTATTATTTCATTATTTATTAATATTTTCATTAGTTTAGTTATTTTTCTAAACTCATAAATCTCCTTATCTCTTCCTCTCCTCTCTTTGGAGAGGTGGGGGTGGGAGGGCCATCCATCTTTCTGATTGGCCAATCCAGCCAAAATCATGACATCGTGTTAGAGTAAAAGCTCTTCACATAAGAGGAATCCATCCTTAGAGAAAAGGAGTGATCTATTTGATGTCACGTAGACAATGGATGAATTCTAGTCAAAGACTTACCCAGCTGGAAAAGATCGCCACCCTTAACTGCAGATAACTCCAGAGAAAAATAGACCTGTGCCTGGGAATAAACTACAGTGATACACCCATCCCCTAGCCAGACATCAAGAAGACTTCTAGGATAACCCGGCAGTGGACGAGGTTGCAGATGATTCACTGACATTGCAGCAGACATGAAAAGATAGTGTCTGGCTAAATGCTTTCTCTGTAAAAAACAGCCGTAAAGGGTTACTGACTTTTTTAAGCTCAACAAGGCAGAAAATAAAAATTGACCACTTGTCATGGCTCTAGGAATTCATGTGTTCTCAGGGATTTGCTGAAGTTTCTTTCTGGTCCCTCAGGAGCTGGAGGCAAGGTCTGGTAATGATAAGGCGGTAGGAAATGGCCTGGTACTGGGTACCAATCAGGGTACCCAGTACATTTTTGAATTTGCATAGCTGACAAATACAAATTGAAAGCACCTCATGAGGACAGTGACAAAATGCAGATGTGATTTCATCATAGGCATGCATGGCACTGCCTGTGTCTTTGCCATGAAATGCCCAGGGACATTTCAATGGAATTAAATTACTGTTCGGAAATATTGCCACATAGGCAAATATTCACAATGCCACATTTGTGTTTCCCAATGCTAATGAAATTGTGACAAGCAAAGCAGATACATACTGGGCGTGCCAAGAAGACAGCTGAGAGGGATAGCTGGTGCTATGCCTGCTTCTTGATAAGATCTGTGGGGACTCAGAAATACAATCAATTCATTTCTAGTCTCAATGGCCTCATCTCGAGATGATGTCAGAATGTGCCTAACACAAGTACATCGTCCACTTCAGGCCCACATAAACCAGTCGAGAGCAGCTGTAAGAATTCAACTGACAAACAAGCAGGTCCCGTTCAGGTGACTAAGTTGCTTCCCTGTTGCACAGCACCCCTGGTCATCCCATTTCCCAGGAGGGCAGGAGACCCGAGTTCACCCCCACCCTCAAACTGAGGTGCCAGAACCTTCGCTCTTCCATAGTGGGGTCCACCAACCAGCTGGGGTGCTTGTACCCTGCAAGAAGCAAGGAGAAAGAAGGAGAATTCAGCCCAGATCTCCCTCAGCTACAGCCCAGGAAGGCTCGCGGATGCAGGCAAGGCTTTGGTCATGGCTCCAATGTCATGATGGCTCCAGGGCTGAACCAGCTCCTGGCTGAAGAGACAGCAGGGTAGGGAGAGCACATGCAGTTTCTAGCATGTGGGACTTTCTGCACAGTGCTTTGAAATGAAGGAACAACATATGCCTGGCTGGTGAGACTCAATTTCCCTCTACTTAGAACAGGATCCGTCTCCTGCCTGTCTTTTTTGCACACAAAATCTGTGAGAACAATTATTTATTTTGAAGGGCAGGCTGTCCTCAGTAATGCAGAGACAAGCATATTCTCGTCTGTCTCTGTATTTCTGTGTCTTCCAAACATTTACTGAGACTGTGATTAAAACAGTTTGTAGAATCACAGAATATCCTGGGTTTGAAAGGCCCTCTGGCACTCATCTCATCTGGGCCCCCCTCAGAGAAGGGCTGGTGTGGGTGTTAGGCCAGGCTGCTCAGGGCTTTGTCCCGCTCAGTTTGGACTGCCTCCAAGGATGGGGACTCCAGAGCCCCTGGGCAACCTTTTCCAGTGTTTGACTACCTTCGTTGTGATTTTTTCCGCCTCATAACTGGTAAGGTTTTGGTAGCGGGGCTGCAGGGCGGCCTCTGAGGAGAGGCCAGGGGCTGCCCTGAGCCAGTCACAGCCGGTTCCAGCCGGCTCCAACGGACCCAGCGCAGGGCAGGGCTGAGCCCATCCTCGGGGGAGTCTGTGGCCCCTCTGTGAAAATGTCCTAAAGTAAGGGTGGTAAACACTGAGCAAAAGGAGAAACAAGGCCAGAGCAGGAGAAGCAGGAAAAAAGGCCAGGCTGGAGCAGGAAGGAGGAAAGAGAAGACCACGGGCTGGGCAGGGGCTGGAGCCAAGGGGCTGCTTGGGCAGGAGCTGGGAGGTGCAGCCCCAAAGGGGCTGCTGCAGGTGAAGGAACCGCCATGCACGAGCTGGCCCCAGCCTCCTGCACCGCCCGCCGCCTCACCAACAGGGCTGAGCATGACGGTAGCGAGGGGACTCAAGAGCAAAAAGGACGGGGGAAAGGGGTGTCTGGAGGGAAGCAGGGGTGTTTTTCCTAAGGGCTGGTGGGTTGTTTTCAGTCTTCTTTGATCCCAGGATCACTAATTAATAGATTATCTGGCAAACAAATTACATTCATGGAAATTCCCTGAATAAGTAAACCGTTTTTGCCAATCTTACTGGAATGTCTCTCGATACAATTTGTGACTCTTGGTCCTTATCCTGTCCCAGGACAAGTATATTTGCACTTTCAAATTCTCAGAGCAGAGATGGCTTATCTCTGCCTTTCTTTGGAACTCCAGGACAGAAGGGCATTTCTGTATCCAGGCTGCCCATGGAAAGTGCTTTGACAATTGTGTGAGATGCAATGGACCCTAGAATAAAAAAAAAGGTGACATCGAGAAGTCTTTTATCCCATTTCTTCTACCATAATGCAGCATCAGGTATGCCTGTGCCATTTCTGAAGGAAATTTGACTAACCAGTTCTTTACAGTGCCCACCATAGTACCCAACAGATAACGACAGGGAAGTTGTCTCCTATCCTATCCTTTCCTATCCTGTCCTGTCCTTTCCTTTCCCTCCATCTGGTTGAGGCAGGAGTGCTCTGTGGGCTGCCTAACTACTGCCTCTCTTTGCTTGCATGCCTGGGTGGAACACCAGGACTTTGCTACCTGTGCTAGGCAGTGACAGTCTGTGGCCCTGAGGTTACATGACTGCAGATGACGCGGGAAATGCATTGCCTCAAATCCTGATATCCAAAGTGAGCAGTCTGATTGTCAAACTGTGGGCTGTCAGCTGGGAGACGTGTGCCCTCTGTGCCCTCACTAGCCAGTGTGCAAGGAAGAATCACATTTCAGGAAAATGCCCACAAAGGAATGATGTGGGGTGACCTGGGATGAGGACAGCCAGATGGGAGGTGAATTCCTGGTTTCCCCCAGGGCAGCTTATCAGTTTAGAATATATGATTCTAAAGAAAACCCAGAAGTTATTCTAACACCAGGACCCGGAACTAACAGATGTTTATTCATGTTGAAGGTCTGCTCTTCCTCACTTTAGGAGCTCACAGTGAGCGTGAAATTGCCATCTGCTGAGCGCTGACAGGATGAGTGGCTGCTGCTCCTCTGCTTGATGATGAGACTTGTATTTGCTGTGAATACAGTGACCTTAGGCATTATGTAGGAGGGGACAACATCAACACAAAGGCAGCCATTGTGCAAAAAGCTGTCGCTGCCTTACATGATGTCTCTGAGCTGTCAACATGTGTTAAGCATGTTCTGAGGCTCTTCAGGAATTTCTATGTTCATTTGAGTTTTCTTTTTTATTTTTAGGAAGAATTAAGTTGCCTAAGTATTTTAACTGGGTGGTATGCTCTTTCTATTGTACGTTATAGTGATGGACAGAATTTCAGCTTATCAGTATAGGATGCCAGAAAGGCAAGATGAGCTGCTATATTTTATACTTTATCTCTGGGAATATTTCTTTTCAATCTGACATAAAGAAAAATTCCTGTCTCCAGCATGATTTCAGAATCATGAGGTTTTCCATGAGGACTGCTCTAAATTATACTTTTAAACCCTATAGCGCTTTGAGTACAATGTAACATAAGGCTACTGAAGAACTTAATCGACTTTTGTATTTGCACTGCCTTATTATAGGTCCACAAAATTTCACTTTCCTTAATTCACATAAATGATTTCACAGCTTACTCCCGTGAGAACTGTAAAAAAATTGCCTCTTTAATCCATGTCTTATTAATAAGAAGTATGTTATCTTTGCAGGCTGCTTTTTTATTACATACATGTTTATAAGCTTCCTCATAAAATGGTCAGTCAGGTCTTGATGATCCTCAGGAACTGTAAGTGCATGTTATTTATGGGGAAAAACTGCAGAGTAAAACTGCGGTGTCTCTCTCTTACTCTTACTTTGATCAGCCAATGTCTGTTCGGGCTTTATTTGTATTTTTTTTAGTTTTTTGAAATGCTAACTTATTATTTTTAATATTTAGGTATCAGAGAATACTGATCTAAGCATGAACTAAACTTTGATTCAGGAGAGCTCAGATACACAACAAAGCTATCAAAGGGGCTTACTTGAGCATTTATTCTGTTATCCATGTAAGGGATGACCTTTCATAACTCTCCTCACCTCATTTACAGGAAGGTAATTTTATACATCCCTGAGATGGAAAGTTTCTGCCAACCACACAACCAATGTAATCATTGCCCTTCTGCACCAGTGTTTCTGTGCCAACAGGATATTAGTGAAGTTATCTCTTTCTCACGTCAATCCAGGCTCTCCTGGCATTTATCTTTATTTATTATGGGTGTGTGTATCAGAGTAATATCTTCTTCTGTTGCCGATGCATACATGGAAGTCTGCTTGTGTTTCTCTATCTGTGTCTACGCCTATGTATTTTTATCAACATGTGGTTTTAAATTATTTTGGGGAGCCATAATGTATGCAGAATGTCAGTACCCAGGTAACCTGCTTTATAGACAGTATATCATAAGCCTGTAGAGAATTTCAGCTTCTTGAAATCCTGTGACTGAGAGAGCACTGAGTTGAACCCCCATTTGAACTTATCCTCTGGAGCATTTATTTTCAAACTTAGGTTAAGGAAGATCCCTAGGCAGTATTGGATTTCAAACCCAAGGTCTTCCTGGATCTCTTGTGCCTACTGCTCCTTCTTCATCTCAATTAATATGCAGAAGTTTATTCTCTTGGAAATATTGTGATGCAGCTCTGTTTCCTGTCATGACTTCTCATAGTAACTGAGTGTTGGCTACAATGTGTAGGTGATGTGTTTGGCACAAGCACAGGATTTTCAGCTCAGCTCAGTACATCAGCAAATAGAATGACCACATCTAGTACAGGGCCACTTTACAAATCTCAGTGTTTGATCTTCAGTTTATCTTCCTTTTCAATGATATTTACTGCCTCACAGCTCCTAAACCCCTCCTGCTAATTAAGTAGCAACAGATACTTGTATGCGTCAAATCAAGGATTTCTGTCTCATGTTCTATATGTTTTCTTTTCTCTTTAAGAGAGGAAGTACATTTTCTAGGTATACTTCAGTATCAGCTTTGTTTTGTGTAGGTATGCTGTGGTACACTGAGAATGGACAGGTTTTGTACAGTTCCTTTTTGTAAAGTAACAGTTTCATGGGAGCGCTCGAAGTGTGAAACAGTTAATATTTTGACAGTAGATCAAGTTCCTGTTTTAAGGCAAAGTTCCTGTTCCACTCTTTACCTGACACAAAGTAAGAAAGAAAAGCTGAAGCTAAGCTAACATCAAGAAGCAGCCATAAATGTCCTGCCATAGAATCATAGAATGGTTTGGGATGGAAGAGACCTTAAAGATCTTCTTGTTCCAACCTCCCTGCCATGGACAGGGACACCTCCCACTAGACCAAGCTGCTCAAAGCCCCATCCAGCCTGGCCTTGAACACCTCCAGGGATGGGGCAGCCACAGCTTCTCTGGGCAACCGGTGCCAGTGTCTCACCACCCTCACAGTAAAGAATTTCTTCCTGATATCTAATCTAAATCTCCCCTCTTTCAGTTTAAAAGCATTACCCCTTGTCCCATTACTCCACTCCCTGATCAAGAGTCCCTCCCCATCTTTCCTGTAGGCCCCCTTTAGGCACTGGAAGGCCACTATAAGGTCTCCCTGGAGCCTTCTCTTCTCCAGACTGAACAACCCCAACTCTCTCAGCCTGTCTTCATAGGAGAAGTGCTCCAGCCCTCTGATAAATTTCATGGCCTTCCTCTGACCCGCTCCAACAGATCCATGTCCTTCCTGTGCTGAGGACTATCAGCTACTGTGGGAAGTCACATGGACAACTAAATAAAAGCTGATAAGGAGATTTGTACCCTGCCTGAAACATAAGTGACAGAGACAGCAAGGTGAGGAACTTCACCAAAGCCCCTCCAGTTTGAAACCTTAGCCCTTGCGCAGATTTTGAGTGAGAGATATAACCATGAGCAAAGAGTTTGTATGGGCCCTGTGTGAGCTCATCAGAGGTTTGACTGCCAGGGCCTCAGGCACTCAGCACAATGGCACAGCTGAGGGCAATCCCATTCCTTGGGGAGGAGGGGAAAGGGTCTCAGAGGGGTTGTGTGGAGGCTGTGGCCAGGACCCACCCCCAGCACGTGGAAACTGCCTGCATTTGACCATGGCTCCTTATCTAGGTCTAGACCCGGAAAACTTAACAGCCGACCCGTGTGCCAACAGGGTGTTAAGAGAAGCACGCTCCTTCTCATGATGTCAGTCCAGAGTCTCCTGACTTTTGTCTTTACTAATTGTTGCCGGCCTTATCTATCAGAGCCACGTACTATTTTAATGCAGATTCACACATAAATGCATGAATTCTGCTTGCTGGATCTATCTGTCTGTCTATGTTTTTGTCTACATGTGGATTTAAACTTTTGTGGGAAGCCAAAATGTTTGCAGAAATGTCAGAACTAGGGTAACCTGCTTTACATGCAATATACTAGAAACCTATAGAGAATTTCAGCTTCTTCAACTCCTGTCAGCTTGGCAGTGCATTCCCTAGAACGTTAACATGTCATACAGAGACTGCATGTCCTTGGGAAAAGACCTCATTGGTCCCTGAGTAGTGACAGACATGTTAGTTATTCTCATAAATGAACCAGAGTGCATCCTGATACCACCTTGGTCTTCCACGGGTACCTTCATCTTTATTCACCCTTCTCTTTTTCTTCACTGGTCACTGGAATATTGTTTAGGGAAATCACCCCTGTTCAGTTAGCAATCTTCTCAGATTACTAATTGTAAAAAACAAATGTAATCATGGCCTTCTTTCTTTCCCTTTCTTGGATAGGAATCATCCTCTAGCTGTAAGAGTCCTTTTCCTTCCTTTCCCAGGCCATTCCTCAAGTGCTCATTGCTCACACTTGCAGTGGGAGTGCAATGGCCACCTGCATTGGTCAAACAGCCAACACTCTACAACGGTCCACTGCCTTTGCTGACCAGACCTCCATAAACTGTAGAAGGCACGTAGACACTCATCTCCAGTGTCAGCAGATGCTTATACTATCACCATGTAGAGTGGGTGGGCAATTCTAGGTAAAGATTTATGTGTGCTACATTTAGTATTTAAGTCTGCAGCAGACTCTCCCCTCACGGTTCATGTGCCTATCTGCCATTTCCATAAAGTCTGTTTAGAAAAATAATTTCTTATAAAGGATGGTTCTGACGGTAAAGCAGAAGTTAGGCTGTCCAGATTCTTCTGGCTCATTTTAAGATCACAGGATTACAGAAACAAGTTTTTAGGAAGAGCCAAATTGCCACATCCAGAGAGTAGTGGTCAACGGTTCAATGTCCAGATGGAGATCAGTGACGAGTGCTGTCCATCAGGGTTCCATATTGGTACCAGGTACTGTTTAATATCTTCATCAATGACATAGACAGTGGGATCGAATGCACCCTCAGCAAATTTTCAGATGACACCAAGCTAAGTGGTGCAGTTGACTTGCCTGAGGGATGGGATGCTGTCCAGAGGGATCTGGACAAGCTCAAGAAGTTGGCCCATGTGAACCTCATGAAGTTCAACCAGGCCAAGTGCAGGGTCCTGCACCTGGGTCGGGGCACCCCGCAGTATCAATAAAGGCTGGGGTATGAAGGGATTGAGAGTAACCCTGTGGAGAAGGCCTTGGGGGTACTGGTGGATGAAAACCAACATGAGCCAGCAATGTGTGCTTGCAGCCCAGAAAGACAATTGTATCCTGGGCTGCATCAAAAGCAGCGTGGCCAGCAAATTGAGGGAGTTGGTTCTGCCCCTCTATTCAGCTGTGGTGAGACCCCACCTCGAGTACTGCCTCCAGCTCTGGAGACCTCAGCACGGAAAGACGTGGACCATTTGGAGTGGGTCCAGAGGAGGGCCACAAAAATGATCGGAGGGCTGAAGCACTTCTGCTGTGAGGATAGACTGAGAGAGTTGGGGCTGTTCAGCCTGGAGAATAGAAGGCTCCAGGGAGACCTTATTGTAGCCTTTCAGTATTTAAAGGGAGCTTATAAGAAAGATGGGGACAGGCTTTTTTGCAGGGCTTGTTGCAACAGGACAAGGGGTAATGGTTATATACTAAAAGAGGGAAGATTTAGACTGGAATAAAGAAATTTTTTATGATGAGGGTGGTGAAACACTGGAACAGATTACCCAGAGAGGTGGTAGAAGCCCCCTCCCTGGAAACATTCAAGGTCAGGTTGGATAGGGGTCTGAGCAACCTGATCAAGTTGGAGATGTCCCTGCTCATTGCAGGGGGGTTGGACTAGGTGACCTGTAAATGTTCCTTCCAACCCCACCCGTGCTATGATTCTATGATTCTATTTCTAATCCCTTTGAGGTCTCATGCATTATTGTGAATGGGGTGAGTTAAAAAAAAAATCAATAAACAAAAGACCAACAACCCATTCTTTACTGTGGAGGGCTGTATATTGATGTGGAACAGAACCTCAACAGGCAGGCAGACCAAAAGAGTGATTAGTTTCGGCACAGCAGTCCATTATTGGTCCTCTCCCAAAGTCTCCTTTCTCAGCTTTGTGACTGTCCACTCAGAGAGTTCTTGTCATGCAAGATATGCAAGATAACATAACCCTGGTGGGGAGTGCCCTGCTGAGGGATAAGCAAGGTAATTCACCTTTACGGGAAAGTGGGTCAAGAATACGTCATCTTCCTTATGTTTTCATTTGAAGCAACATCACGATACCTGTCTCTGAAGGGGATCTTCTCTGTGATTTTGAAGGTTGAAAGGGGTGGGTTTGATTCTCCGTGTTCTTTTGTTGGTGTTTCTTTAGTTCATTCAGGAAAATATGCAGGTGACAAAGATTACATTATGCTTTCTTCTAGGTTAATTTTCTATGACACGAGATGATAAGAAATGCCATTTCACTTTACACTTTGAACCTTTTCTATAGCTTTCAGAAGTAATCATAAATTGTTTGAACTTTGCTCAAATATCAGAATAATAAAGGAAAATAATAAGGTATCTTTTCAGGAAGCTCTTTTATTTTATGTGACTGGAATAAAGCCTGTAATTATGGTCTTGGGCAATTATATGTTTATGATATTTTTGAACTTTAAAACTAGCTATATCAATACTGAACATTATGAGTGCTTTGGAATTGTATGCCCCATACAATTTGTAAACTAAAGTATGGTATAACTTTATTTTAGCTTCAAAGAGAAACTTTTTTACATGGGACAGACCCAGGTCTTCAAGGCAGCATAAAGTGATTTCTTAGTGTTTTATGAATGCAGCAAAGAGAGTCCTTGTCTTCAGTCCAGCCTCTGTCTCATCCACAATCATACCTTGGCCCAGAAAAAGCCCCACACAGGTGAAAACTGCCGGTGAATTTTTGACACTTTGGGAAGCCATAGGCTCTTTTCTTTTATATGATATACTATGTAGAAAAACATTGGTATCAGCTGAGGTCTGAGCTCTAAGAGGATTCATTTTTACAAGCAATGCCGAAAGTCAAACTTGCAGAACTGCTGCATCTTTTGCCTGAGAGCCCTTGACCACCCACTTCAGGGTGACTGTTGAGCTACATGTACAAACAGGGAGGCACCTAGATCTTCCTCTTTACTATTTATCTCAAGGCTGGACACAGCCTTTGTCTTACTCATCTTTCTTCCGTCCAGAAGTCCTTATGCTCTGTGGCAGACCTCTATGCTCTGCTGGTGCATTGTATATGTATGTGGCCATGTCTTGGGTCTGGTTGGGGTGGAGTTAATTTTCTTCATGCAGACTATATGGTGCTCTGATTTAGATTTGTGACCAATGGGGGTTGGGTGTTGCCAAGCAGTGCTTGCACAGAATCAAGTCTTTCTGTTTCTCACTCTACCCAGTGGTCTGGGGGCAGGCAAGAGGCTGGGAGGTGACACAACTGGGACAGCTGACCTGAATTGACCAAACACATATTTCATACCACATTCAGCAATAAAAGTGGGGGAAGTTTCTCCAAAGTAGGCGTTGCTCAGGGACTGGCTGGGCATCAGTCAGCTCATGAGAGACAGTGAGTGATTGCCTTTGCATCACCTGTTTTTTCTTTCCTTTTCCCTCACTTATTAAACTGTCTTTAATTTGCTTTTTCCGATTGTCTCCCCCATCCCACTGGGTGGAGAGTGAGCAAGTGACTGGGTGGGGTCCTAACTGATGGCTGGGGTCAATGCACCATAGACTGTCACATTTACCCAGTTATAAAGAAAAATTACTGTCTAGCTTTGCTATGGCAGCAAGAATTGATCTCTGCAATTTCATATTATGAGGGGCAGAGCTGGGCCACTTCTGCTCTGCTGCCCATTCTGGAAATCTAGCACAGAGATTTTTCTTCATTGTGCTTCACTTCTGAAAAGTGTTCAGTTTCTTCTGTGAGGTAGAAAGACGTCTGTCATGTTGTCATAGCATGAGAAAGGAATTGGAAAGGTCAGCAGTTTGTTGCTCTCCACAGGGTAGGATGTACTGTGTCTACACCATTTCTGAAGAAATCAGAAGTTATTACTATTACTAGCCTTTTCTAAAAAACTTCAGCAAGGGAGATGGGCACTTCTATTTTGGGTTTTGTCCCAGGTGAACTGGGAATTTTTAGAGAAATTGCTCCCTAACTGTACCTCATCAGAATCCTCTATCCATTTGCATACAGTGTCTCAGTGATTGGGGCAGAAAAACATAATCATGCCTTGCACTTTGGGTGCAGCACAGCAGAATGGTTTTTACCCCTGCACAGCAGAAACTTCCAAATATTCCCAGCACTATCTGAATTCTGTTGGCAGACCTCTACTGACTCTACTGGGAGAAGGGAAGGGTAAACCAAAATCTTTGGGACCTACGTCATTTTGACCTTGCTTACTGAAGTGAACTGCGGATTTATAAGGAAGACTATAGCCAGAAAGAGGGATAAACTGTCATTTGGTGGGTATGTCCACTTTAAGACTTTGCTGGTGGACACTCACCTAGCTGATAGGTCTACAGTCTTCAGCAGTGAATCCAGGAGCTAAAGGTAGATGTTTATAGTCCCCCAGTGGGATGAGGAGACGAGAGCCTCAGAAGGCTGACCAACAATAAATGCAGAGATTAAGGCATGGGAAGAAGTTCTACCTACCAGTGCCCACAGCTCTTCTGGGTGTGAACAGGATGGCTACAAGGGATCTTTTGTGTTGAGGGTAGAGGCATCTTGTCAATTCACCTCCAGATTAGATGGCTGCTGGGTGAGCAAGTTTTTCTTATTTTTTAATCAAGTTGTATTTTAAGTGCCTAACATTCACTTAAATCCTGGTGCAGCTATTGAAATCTAGTATAGACACAACAGATCTATTGTAGATACCATTGTAGTTATACTTTGCAGGTCCTTTCCTGCAAAGCTGCTTTCCAGCTGGGCAGCCCCCAGCATACACTGGTGCATGGACTAGTATAGCTACAAACGATCTTATAGAACTTTCCAGCTGAGACTACTGGACTTGATCCCTTCAGAGGTTACTTATGGATATTTTGTTTGTTTTGCTTTTAAGAAGATAGCAGTTTTTAGAAAGGAAGCTCAATTTTGCTTTTAATGTCCTGGTGGACTCAGAAATATTTTGGGACTATTTATCTTTTGACAAGGCTTTTTATGCTTACATATTTAAATGCTCCTACTTAGTAAAAGAATGCAGCTGTGGAATCAAACATGAAACTAAGGTTTTAAGTTCATAGTTTGTGCTTAGTTTTCACAAATGGTGCCTCCAACAAATAGATGGGGCTTTAAACACTAGTTCAGATTTGTTGATATTAAGAACAAATCAAATCGAGTTGTTACTTTAAAGACAGTCTTTCAATAATTTTTTATGGCCTATTTCATGGCAAGGATATCTCCAATTTATGTGTAATTTGTCTAACAGAAACTAGCAGTCAATCACCAAGGGGAGCTTCTCCGGAGCTGGTGCCATCAATAGCACAGGGTGCACAGGGGGTTTTCCTGAGGCAAGGAAACACCAGGGCAGCAGAGAGACCTGCCAGGAGCCAGCAGCTCGCAGGAGATGCTGACGAGGCCTGAGCCTTGCCAGAGCAACCACGACCACCCCCACATCTATAAAAAGCAGCGCAAATGACCAGAGTGGGCAAACAGAGCGTGGTGCGTCAGCTGGGGCATTGCACGGCAGTTTGTGTGGCAGTTTGCATGGCAGTTTGCACAAGTAGGGCATAGTCACCCTACCAACTCAAGAGGTGAGTTCCATCAGTGGTTGTTACTCTCTCAGAAGGAGCTTCGTTATGGTATCCACCCAGAGGAAAGACATCCTCTGCACTCGTCAGAATGCATGTGGCAACCCAGACAGAGCTCCCATGGAAACATGCAGCCACCCAGATCTCAGGCTGCAGAGTGCCAGAGCCTTTCGCTGGTAATGGATGGCACTAGTGAGAACAGCTCTGTGAGGTGTGAGCAGGTGGACGATCTGCTCAGCCTGGTGGCAGAGCTATGAGAGGAAGTACAAAGGTTAAGGAGCATCAGGAAGTCTGAAAAAGACTGGTGGAACCATGCTCTGCCCTCCCTGAGACAGAAACAGGAACTGCTACCAGAAAAGAAACACGATCAAGGGGATCCTGTATCCTCCCCCCACCAGGCTGACGGCAGTAGCTTAAAGGAAAAGAGCAAATGGAGGCAAGTCCACACTCGGGCAGCAGGCGAACACCCTCCTTGCCCACCTCGCCTTCCCAGGCGCCTCTGTCCAACAGGGATCAGGCTCTAGGTGTGGAAGGCCAGTCAATAGATGATATCGATGATGGACTACCTACATCAGAGGTGTTGCCAAGGTCAGAAAGGCCTACTCCCTATATCAAGACCACCTCCACGAGGAAAAAAAGACCGATTATAGTTGTAGGTGACTCCCATCTGAGTAGAACAGAGGGTCCAATATGCTGGCCAGACCCTCCTCTTAGGGAAGCCTGCTGCCTCCCTGGGGCCCAAGTCAAGGAAAATTCCTAGGCTGGTAGGGCCCTCGGACTATTGCCCATCACTGTTCTTCCATGTGGGTGGTGATGAAGCCACAATGCATAATCCAAGGGTGATTAAAAGAGACTGCAGAGCCTTAGGATGGTTGGTAAGGGAATAAGGAGCACAGGTTATTTTTCTCCTCTCTCTGCCCAGTTGCGAGCAACCGCATTGGAAGAAACAGAGAGGTCCAGTCTACTAATACATGGCTCCGTGGCTGGTGTCACTGACGTGATTTTGGGTTTTTTGATAATGGGATGGCCTACACGGCACCAAGATTGCTAGCATCAGATGGGATTCACCTTTCTGAAAGGGGGAAGAGGGTCTTTGCTCACAAGCTAGCGGGACTCATTGACAGAGCTTTAAACCAGGCTTGAGGAGGCAAGGGGGCAATATCAGGCTTGCCCATGAAAAGCTGTGGGATGACATGCCACGGTTAAAGTGACAGGGTGGTAGTGAGAGCCGTCAGCCTGTTGCTCTGAGATGTGCTGCCTACACTGCAGCACACCTGAAGTCTTACAGAGATGAGCCAGGGGCTCCTGAGGTAATGGGAGCCAACAAAGAATCACCAGGGAAATACCTCAAAGGAATTAAGGGGTGTTCCTTGAAGAAGGTGACATGGCTGAAAGCCCAGCTGAAGTGCCTCTACACCAATGCATGCAGCATGGGGAACATACAGGAGGAGCTGGAAATCATCATGCAGCAGGAAAGCTATGAAATAGTTGCCATCATGGAAACATGGTGGGATGAATCCCGTGACTGTAGTGTGGTTATCGATGGCTACAAGCTGTTCAGAAAGATAGGCAAAGAAGGAGAGAGAAAAGAAGTGACACTTCTCCAAAAGTATCACATCTGAGCCTACTGTTCTCCTCAGCCAGAAGGCACTCAAATCACTGTCATTTACCAGTGTCAAGAATACCAGGCTGCAGGGTGTTTTTTGGACTTGGAAAGGTGCTTCCTATCACTGTTACTGCACAAAGCTCTGGGGTACCACACCACTGAGATTGCTGTGGCTTAGAATCATTGAATCATAGAATGTGTTGGGTTGGAAGGGACCTTTAAAGGTCATTTAGTCCAACCCCCCTGCAGTAAGCAGGGACATCTTTAACTAGATCAGGTTGCTCAGAGCCTCATCAAGCCTGGCCTTGAATGTCTCCAGGGATGGGGCCTCCACCACCTCTCTGGGCAACCTGTTCCAGTGCCTCACCATCCTCATTTAGTCATTGCCCACTGCAATCACTAAACCCTGTTTCAAAGTCTTCTATTTCTTCAGCTCTCACTCCCATGTTTTGTAAACCTGTTAACTGAGAGTGCAAATACAGCAAGATGTCCATCACCACTTTCTGTGTTTTGCTGCCAGGCAGAATAATAATCCTTAGTGTCAAAGTAATGACTGCAGCAGATTCGGGAAAAACAGGAAAGAAGTCTAGGCTGTCTAGTTGCTGGTACAAAAAGTGGGAGCTGCCTGCATGCTCCTGTTGCCATGGGCTGGATGAGGTTATCCTGTGGCCAAGGGATGGGTGCCACACAGCACAGCCCGAGGGCCACGCTGGGCATGCAGCACAGCACCGGCTCACTGCTATGTGATCTCTTAACTCCTCGATATGCAATGGTCTCCTGCTCAGCATCACTACAACTTATCCCTCACTTTTTAATTTTGCAGCCTCTTTCTTACAACGCAGAAGCTAGGTCTGGATTTAATACTGTAACATCAGTCTAATCTTTTCCATTATATACCATGGGAGTCCCTTCCCTAGGCCTGTTCTCTGTTCATATACCCAAGGATCACATTAATCCTGTTTACCACAGGGAGTTCAAGACATAAGATCCCAAATGCAAACTCCAAAATTACTTATAATCCCAGCTCTCCACTACGCGTGAGCTTTCATGAGACAACTGTGCACATCACAGTCTTGCTCCCAGATGTGCTCTTTCCTCCTGCCGTACCTCACCCTCCCCCTTGCACAGGCCTGACACTTGCCCGATCCCCCCCACTGAGTTCGGTCAGCTCATTAGACACACAGTCACTTTCTTTTTGCAGGATTACAGTGTGAAGCTAAACCAGGCGCCAGGCAAGTGCCTGAGCAAGAGGGAAGGGTGCAGTGAAGGCACCTGGCTGGCAAGACTCCACAGTGCCAGCAAGCAGCTTCAACAGCCATCAAACAACATGGCACCTACAGCAGCAGAGTCTGCCTCACCCTCTCCTCTGCAAAAGGACACTTTGTTTCACTTCACTGCAGATCATTCTGCAGATCGTGGCTTTTGGTGTAGCTTCAGAGACAGCCATGGCAGCTGCCTGGAGCAGGAACTGAGCTGCATAAGCAGGACGTGTGTGGACGGCGGAGAGAGGTTGGAAACACCATCACCACAGGCTGAGGGGGTATCTCCCCGCCCCGCCGCCGCTCCAGAAAAGCGGAGCAGGGCCATGCCGGGCCTGTAGCCTGCCCCGCGGGAGCCGGCCGGCACGGTGGCATTGGCAGGATGGGGCTTCGGTCAGCGCTGAGCTCGACGGGCGCTGTAATGGCCCCGAGGCCACGGCGGGACAGGGTCCCCTCAGGGCCAAAGCGGATAGGGGAGGCGAGGGGGCGGTGGGAGCCTCATGTCCCCGCCTGCCTGTCCCGGGGAGGCGGCGGAAGCCCCGCTGAGGGGGAGGGTGCGGCGGAGGGCGCGGCTACCTGCCCCGCCGGGAGGGCCCTGACCGCGCCGCGGAGGAACGCTCATTCCCTTCGCGGCTCCGTCGGGCAGAAGGCGTCTGTCATCAGGGGCGGCAAGTGGCCGTGCTGCCGGGTCCCGGCGTGAAGCGCGCCCGCGGCGGGGGAGTTGCCGTCGGCAGCCCCTGCCCCCGCCTCACCCATGGCGGGGCCGCGGAGCCCCGCGGAGGGCTGCTCCTGCCGCAACACCGACTGCCTGGAGCGGCCGCTGAGGAGGCTTTTCCAAGGGCTGGGGAGATGCGTGGCCGCCTGCCCCTGGCCCTTCGTGCTGGTGCCGCTGCTGCTGTCCGGCGGGCTGGGCGCCGGCTTCGTCTTCCTGCCGCAGCGGCAGGCGGACGACATCGAGGGGCAGTTCACGCCGACGTGGGGTCCCGCCAAGGCCGAGCGCGACTTCGTGCGGCGGTACTTCCCCACCAACGACTCGGAGCGCTTCTCCGCCCCGCGGCTGCCCACCGAGGGCACCTACGCCGCCTTCATCGCCGTGGCGGCGGGGGAGGGCTCCGTCCTGGACTCGGCGGCGCGGCGCGACCTGCACCAGCTGGACGAGGCGGTGCGCGGCTACCGTCACTACGAGCAGCTCTGCGCCCGCAGCGGCGACACCTGCGCCGACCCCTGCCCCGGGGCGCTGCTGCCGCTGCTGCTGGGCGATGCGGGGGCGGACGCCGCCCTGGGGAACCTCACCTTTCCCGTCAGCAACGGCAGCTTCCTGGGGGCCGCCCTGGGCGGCGTGCGGACGGGCGCCGGCGGGCGGGTGCTGTCGGCGCGGGCCCTGAAGCTGGTGTATTACCTGCAGGAGGACGGCCCCGCGGCGGCGGACAGCCGGCGGTGGCTGGAAGACTTCCTGCAGGAGGTGCCGTCGCACCTGGCGGCGTTAAAGAACATTCAGGTAACGCAGGGGTGGGTGCAGTCGTCTGGGGCCCGTGGGGACAGACCCGAAATGCCCTGGCTGCCCCATGGCCCGCAAGGAAAGGAGATGGTGGGGGGAAAGGCGGGGATGGCCTGCAGGTTGCGAGGACCACGGAAATGCGTTGGTGCGAACGTGTTGTTTAGCATTGCCTGTGCGTGTGTAGAAAAACCAAGAAAAAGAGTAGACGTGCTTCATCTTTTCGTTCCTTGTTCTTTTAACAACAGGTGACTTACTTTACCTCGCTGTCCAGACAACAGGAGTTTGAAGGAAATGCCAAGAGCGTGATCCCACTCTTCTCCATAACGTATTTCTTGACAGTAACCTTTTCAATCGTCTCCTGCCTAAGGTAAAATGTCTTCTACGCTGTGGATCAAAGAGAATTGACCTCCACTCTTCTTTACCTTGCCTAAATTGGCTTCTGCTCTTGTTGAGTCAAGTCATTCTTGAACCTGCAGACTCCATGTAATAATAGTCAAAATGTATTTCTTTGCTGTTTTGTTGCTACTTGTGCATATTTCCCGACTGCTTACATGGGGTTCATGGTAAGTACCAGATGAATACCTGAACAAGTGTTCAGTGCAGACACGCCCAGCTTGAATGTGAGTATCCATTCATCTGTTCTCTGAAGCCATCAGTCAGTCATTTCTGTAAGCCCCCCTCATCAGAATAATTTTTGTAGATGGTGGGTTTTGGACTATTTAAACAACTGAAACAACCCCCGACCCCTTGTCTTCTTAAGAGGTCTGAGGTGCTGTAGCTTTGCAACTGAAAAACACTGTGTCAAAGTAAACACTTTTAATTATTAAAGGGTTCTACTTTACCCTGTGTGCGGAGGGGGCCAGAAGCATAATGTAGCCAGCTTGGCAGCGGCAGAATTCTGTGCAAACACTCCGTTGAATAAATCTTACAAGCTCAACTTGGCATACCCAGTGGAGGCATTTCACCAAAAAGATGGATAAAAGTCAAACAGGAAAGTTGTCCTTTGCAGGGAGGGAAGCAACAAGCGGTGCTATTGCTAAGGTTATTCTACTGCTTTCTTGTTTCATTTGTAGCTTCTATCCACATCCTGCTCACAAGATACTAATTCTTTGTAAAGATCAGTTGAAAAAGGGAAGAAAGCAGGGGAGGAGGCGGAAGTATACCACGATAACATCCATTTGCAGCTTTTTTCTGCCACCTGCTCAGTTAAGATACAGATGAATGAGCACTAGCTTCATAGATTACTGCAAGTCTTGGTACCACTTAAGGCATTCTGATTGCTAGTAGAGTCTGAGCCTTATATGTTGTCCACAAAGAACTTTGCCTGCCCCTTCTTTGTGCTGGTGGAAGGGGAACCAGTGTACATTTGACAGCCGTATGGCAGTGTTTGTGTGCTGCGCTTGAGAAAGAAAGTTCTACTTGGAGGGTGAGCTTATTGATGTAGTGCTTGCATCAAGCATCATGCCCATTAAGCTATACAATTTCTGGCTATCAGCTGTCTCACGCCCAGTCATTTGTGAGTGCGGAGAGAGCATGGGTGGTTCCACCAACACATGCTTCTTGTCTTGGAAGCGAGAAACTCTCTTAAAGTTCAGTAATGGTCTAGAGCCTGGAAAAGATTACTGCTCAGACGAGGCAACTCTCTACCTCTTGGTGTAGTGCAAAGTCTCCTACTGGGAGCGTTTCATAGGGAAGCCTTGAGACAGCCCTCGGAGGTGTCTTGGCAAATGGCTGGTAGCCAATCTGTCTGCTGAGAGAGCTTCTCTACACAGCACTTACCGCCTGGGAGATGCTTCCATACTGCACTGATATGCTACAGGAAAAGGAAAGAGCTTCTAACAATTCATCATTTTTTGGATCACCCTAAATCTAGGCTGTCACTAGTAGAGCCTGCATATTTTGCCAGCTCTCTTGTTATTGATGCAAAGATCAGTACACATCTTTTCTCTTAGGTATGTAACTAGCCCGACTAATAATGTATTTAGCACAATCTATATAAATTAATCTTGTCAATGCTGATACCTGGGAGATCTCCTAGCAAATAGCAGCTTTCATCAAGAGTTCTCTTCACAGACAGGATACCATCGGTATCTATGCATAATATTCACTTGTCATGCCAAACACCTTGGGGAAATATTTGACATGTAACTAAGATATTCCTTAAAATATTTTCAGACTGAGCTGTGTAAGAAATAATGTCTGGCTTGCATGCTGTGGAGTGGTTTCTGCCGGTTTAGCTGTACTAAGCAGCTTTGGATTGATGCTCTTCTGTGGAGTGCCGTTTGTGGTCACTGTAGGAAATGCACCATTTCTTATTCTAGGTAAGTAGGAAAGCAAATCGGGATCAGATATGAAAACTAAAGGCACCTTGAAGCAACCTGATGGTGTTCCTCTTTTATGATATGAGCCATCTTTTATAATCATACACAGTTCCGTCCTGCACTGAGGGGAGGAGACACTTGGAGGTGCAGCCCCCTCTGAGTTCCTACAGGCAGGGGAGCCGCTCAGCTCAGTGTACCCACACTGGGACTGGAGCTGATCTCTGGCAGAATGGTAGCTTTTTCCCAAAAATGATGCCTACCCTAGTTCGACTTCTATGACATGAAAACTATAAATGAGAGGGTGGTACAGTTAACACCTCTGGCATTGTTCTAGTGTTCCTTGTAATTTAATCATGCTAATTAATTATTTATTGCTATAGTAATCATATCAGTGCTAATACTTGAGGTGAGCTCAACAGGGTTCTGTCACCACATTCCCCTGTATTATCCTCTGCTGTTTTTATGGGCATACTATAAGCATTTACATACGTCATTACCTGTGGGTAAGTTTGTCTACTCCAAAACAGTTTGTTGTTAGTACTGTTCTATGGGACTGCTGAATTTGTCAGCAATTTAAGCAGGTGCAGCGGTCTTCCCCAAACCAACCACCTCTTTTTGCAGTACAGTAACAGCTCCCTACTTCTCTGCTGTTAGTCAGCCTCAGCAGCAGCTCAACAGCAGCACCATGGAACATGTGTCCAGTGTGCAGCTCATGCTACACTAGCACTGACTTCATCCAGCACCTGTATTATGAGGTGAATATGGGAAGTAAGTTACCGTAAATTTTTGTATGCCAGTTTCAGAGTGTAGTCTTTGGTCAGATAAAACTGGGCCTGAATACAGCTTTAGCAGTGAGCAGGACTGTCTGTAATTTCAAATACAAAGTCCATCTTGTTTTGTTAAGATGTGAAATTTCCTCTGCAATATAATGACTAGGTACTAAAGTCTCGTTTATCTATACAACTGAAGTGATGCACCATTCATGCAACCAGCTTCCCCCGAAAATGCAAGGAAGTTAGTATTACGGCATCAAAGTTGCACAGGCTGTTTAACAGCCAGTGCTGGCCTTTCCAAATACCATTAGATAATGTTCCTGCAAATAAATTACTGCTTTTAAAATCGTTACCTGGTCTCCTATGTGGTAAGTTTGTGTGATGTTTTCTTGGTCTTGTTCTCATGCTGAGGAAAGTACACGGAACTCTCGGGTTGATAGAGGCTCTGCATCATACTAGATGTCTAATGCAAATGCTCCTCAGGGCACGCCTTGCTGCTTTGTTTCCTGCATAATTCAAATGCATTTTGTATTTGCGTTTGTTTGCTTATCAATTGCACAGGCTCTAAATTTCAGAAAGACCATTTTTGTGTACCTGGGGAAGGGCTTAAGCCAGTCTCTTCAGATCTTTATAAATAACATGCACACTTTTGTTGTCTTCCTTGCATTAAGAAAACAAATTATCAGAACATTAGATCAATTGCTTTGAAGCCTGCCTACTTTCTCTAAGCAGCCTGGCTCGCTGCCATCCCATAATACCTTTTGACTTGCTGCTTAATTCATCTTTGCATGTCTACTGGCAATTGCCTACTCAGGCAGCAGATAGTGATTTCACCTATTCTTTTATGCTTAGCTGTACCATCTATGCTTGCTCCTCTGTGCATGCGGTCTTGCTTCCCTTTTTTGTGTGATTAATTTTCAGGGAATAGAAGAGCCCTTGGTACAGTAACACAGGCAAAATACTGAAAGGTCTGTGATTAAAATCTCGAGAGTCAGCAGAGCTGAGGGAAGCACATTGGCTCTTCCTTTTCAGACTTCGGCTCACTTATTCTTGTGTCTTAGCAAAAACTCTAGCCCAGGACCCAGTCTTCCTGGCAGGGTTTCCCAAGGCTCCGGTGGGTAATATATGCAGGCACATCAGTATCAATGTGAAGATAAATGAGTAATAAATCATGAATAAATGCTCAAAGATAAACTAGAGAGAAGATCAGTGGAGAGCAAAGAGCATATAAAAGCAAACCACTGGAGAAGTGGGACTGCTGTTCTCCCATGTGATAGCAGCTGTTCTCCCTGTCTGCTGAAGGCGGAGCAAGAAATTACTGGTCTAATTTGCTGCAGTGATGAAGAAGAGATTCTAGAGATAATGGGGGTAAGGTGGTAAGGGCAGTTGAGCATCAGAGTAAGTGATGTATTTGAATGTGTGTAATCTACATCCCTGGGCACCTGGGCAGCAGATACAACACACTTGTCAGAAAGGGACTAGGTGTGCTCGGTCCTTCAGCAGAGGAGGGTGAGGGACCAACAACCCATCAGGTCACCAGGAGTTTCTGAAATGTAATAAATTCAGCTACACACAAAGGATCTGTTTTCCTGGATCTGTTTAACTTGCATCAGTACTAAAGCAATGTTAATTGCCTAACTTTCTTTTTCAAAATTTTATGCAGGCTTAAACGCGATTCATTTTGTGCTTTTGTTGGATGTTAGTGGAAGCTGCCATTTGCAATGCAGCGTTAACTTTTTCTCCTCCTGCAGGAGTTGGTGTTGATGACATGTTCATCATGATTGCTTCCTGGGAACAAAGTTCAAGAAAAAAAGAGAAATCCGATGTTAAGTCTCGGTTGGCCGAGACTTATGCAGAAGCAGCACTTTCTGTGACCATCACCACTCTCACGGATGTTTTGGCCTTCTTCATTGGCACCTGGACTGCTTTTCCATCCGTGAGATCTTTTTGCCTCTATACAGGCACTGCTTTTGTCTTCTGCTATATCTATACCCTGACCTTCTTTGGGGCAATTATTGTATTAAATCATAAAAGGGAGCAAGGAAACCGACACTGGCTAACTTGTATGCCTGTGGGAGTAGGTAAGGGTCAGGCTGAGAAGTCCTGCTTGTACAATGCTTGCTGCATCGGCAGCTGTTCTGGGGAATCATCTCAGACAGAAAGCGAACATCCAATGAGCATATTCTTTAAAAAGTATTATGGCCCTTTCTTCACAAATAAATGGGTCAAGGTACTTGTGGTGTTGCTGTACGGAGTATATTTGGGTGGCAGTATTTATGGATGCATTCAGATCAGGGAAGGCATCGATCTTCGAAATCTGGCCAGTGATGACTCTTATATTATTCCATACTATGATGATGAAGACAAATACTTCTCAGCGTATGGACCCAGGGTCATGGTTGTCATTACTGAAAGCGTAGATTACTGGAATGAGACTGTTCGTCTTGGCATTGAGAACTGCACAGAGAATTTAGAAGGCATTTCCTACATCGATAAGAACCTCTCAGAGTCATGGCTGACAGTATACACAGATCTTGCCAAAAGTGCTTTGATAAATATAAACAATAAGACTCTTTTCCTTAAGAATTTATCTATACTGTTCCAAGTTGTTCCCAGTTTTGAGTGGGACATTAACAAGACTCAAGATAGAATTGAAGCTTCACGTTTCTTCATCCAGACGGTGAATGTAACTTCAGCTGTCGATGAGAAGAATCTTCTCAATCAGTTAAGAGAGACGGCCAAGCAGTGCAGTATTCCATTGATGGTGTATCACCCAGCATTCATCTACTACGATCAGTACCTGGTAATAGTGCAGAACACCATTCAGAACGTTGCCGTTGCTGCTGGGGCAATGCTCGTTGTCTCCCTTTTGCTTATTCCCAGCCCTTTGTGTTGCTTGTGGGTGACTTTTGCTATAGCTTCTGTTATAGTTGGTGTTGCTGGTTTCATGACATTTTGGAACATCAATCTAGATTCCATATCCATGATCAACCTGGTCATCTGTATAGGGTTTTCAGTAGATTTTTCTGCTCATATTTCCTATGCCTTCGTTACGAGCGGAGAGTCATCGGCCAATGAAAGGGCAATCGAAGCTCTGTCCCTGCTAGGTTACCCGGTGTTACAAGGGGCAGTTTCTACTATACTAGGAGTAGCTGTCCTGGCTGCAGCAAAAACCTACATCTTCAGGACGTTTTTCAAGATCATGTTCCTTGTTATTTTGTTTGGGGCTCTTCACGGTCTTGTTTTTATTCCAGTGTTTTTAACCTTTTTTGGAAACCTTGGCAGATCACCCCACAATACCAAATCTAAAAAGCTAGAGCATAGGTTTAGAAATGATAAAGATTGTCCGTGACTAAGTTAAATGTAATATATTATATATTTATTATATGTAGATTAAAATGCAGTGACTTTAGGTAATATAAGAAATGAAGGAAACAAAGGACAGAAAATAAATACAACAGGAAAGGAAAGGCTTTTGAAAAGCCAGTCAAGAAAGATAACAGAAGAAATAAAAATGCCCAGAATGGATTTGCATTGCTCCTTTTTGTGTGTGCTTGACTAACACTTCCATTTTGTTAAACCTTTTTTCTTTTGTGACTTGTTTACTGAATGTATTAAAGTTATTATAAACACTGACCACTGCATCAGCTTAAAGAAATTGTGTGACCAGTTACTCAATATTGGCTGAACCTGGAATGCAGCAAAAGTATCGAAGAACGCTGGCAACTTTCTGTCCAAAAGCTGTTAACAACCAAATTACCATAAGAAAGGAAATTAAAGTCAAACCCCAAAACTTCTCAAAAGCTTTTGATTCTGAGCACACCCTCTCAAATTTGTGGGGGGAAAAAAGTGCCAGAGACCTAATGGAGTTTACCTGAATCTTTACTATGAATAGATGAATACTACTTTATGTTGCTCAGATACTACAGTGGTGAATGAAAATAAAACCTTTAGTGAGATGCTCTGAAGAGTAACAACTACAGTCATTATTAAGACATGTCATATATCCCTTTGTAAAAGCAAAATGAAATCAAGCATGAAGCTGTTTTTTGGAGGAGTACTTAATGTGCATAGAAACAAAAGTGCGCTTCAGCTGATGTGGCTTTCCATACCTACTTTTATCCCTAGGTCCTAGAGCAATAGGCTTGTTTTGCTTTGCGGAGATAAAAACAAAACAAACACCACCAATCGCACTACCACCCACCCCTCTACCTATGACAGCTTTAGACTTCTTTCTTACATGAAATTCTTGGCAAAAGGTATCCCAAACTTTCCTGCAAATTTCTATCTCCAAAGAATATTATGTTTCCTTCTTAATCTATTTTTTCTGTGGAACCTTTCTACCTGGAAAGATACTCAAATCAAATCTGGGTGTGTTGTTTCATCACGAATGTGGCCGAATATTCTACTGTGAAAGTAGCTCTGTAATAATGGGTAAATGTTTATAGAAAAAGTCTCTCTCAATGCTCCGAGTTGAAGAGCAAGTTTTGTTCATAGAAGGAGAAGCCGTTCTTGAAACGATAGTCAAAGACTGTGGATGTTGTCTACCTGGAGTTTAGTAACACCTTTGACACTGTTTCCCACAGCATTTTCCTGGAGAAACTGTCTGCTTATCACTTGGACAGATGTATTTTTTGCTGGGTAAAAAACTGGCTGGATGTCCAGGCCCAGAGTGATGGTGAATGGAGTTAAATCCAGTTGGCGGCCAGTCACAAGTGGTGTTCCCCAGGGCTCAGTATTGGGGATGGTTCTGTTTAATACCTTTATCAATGACCTGGACAAGGGGATCGAGTGCACCCTCAGTCAGTTTGCAGATGACACCATGTTGGGCAGGAATGTTGATCTTGAGGGTAGGAAGGTTCTACAGAGGGACCTGGACAAGCTGGATCGATGGGCTGAGCCCAATGGTATGAGGTCCCAACAAGGCCAAGTGCTGGGTCCTGCACTTGGGTCACAACAACCCCATGCAGCCCTACAGGCTTGGGACAGTGGCCAGAAAGCTGCCCGGAGGAAAAGGACCTGGGCGTGTTGGTCAACAGCTGGCTGAATATAAGCCAGCATGTGCCCAGGATGACCAATAGCATCCTGGTTTGTATCAGAAATAGTGTGGCCAGCAGGACTAGGGAAGTGATCGTCCCCCTGTACTCGGCACTGGTGAGGCCCCACCTGGAATACTGTGTCCAGTTTTGGGCCCCTCACTACAAGACAGACATTAAGGTCCTGGAGCGTGTCCAGAGAAGGGCAATGAAGCTGGTGAAGGGACTGGAGAAAAGTCTTACGAGGAGCCACTGAGGGAACTGGGGTTGTTTAGCCTGGAGAAAAAGGGGCTAAGGGGAGACTTTATGGCTCTCTACAACTACCTGAAAGGAGGGTGTAGCGAGGTGGGGTTGGTCCTTTCTCCCATGTAACAAGGAATAGGGCAAGAGGAAATGACCTCAAGTTGCGCCAGGGGAGGTTTAGGGTGGATATTAGGAAAAATTTCTTCACAGAAAAGGTTATCAAACATTGGCACAGGCTGCCCAGGGAAGTGGTGGAATCACCATCCCTGGAGGTATTTAAAAGATGGGTAGACGTGGTGCTGAGGGACATGGTTTAGTGGTGGTTTTGGCAATGTTAGGTTAATGGTTTGACTCATAAAGGTCCCTTCCAACCTCGATGATTCTATGATTAAATGTTTCAGCGTCCATATTTGTGCTTTTATTGTGGCAAATGATACAGCCATTTCTGCACTGACAAAGCTGCCAAAGGAGCAGGTAATGCACTCATATTGTCCAACACCAAAGGAAGGAATCTTCATAAATACTAGAGAGAACAAAGGGGAGTCATGGTCCTGGAAAAAGAATGGAAATCTGCTGAAAGCTGAGTGAGTGGCCTGCTTAGTGAGTACTCTTACCCCTCTGACCCTCTTCTCCGGCCATGTTTTAGAAGCAAAAATAGCTCTACTTGCTTCTAGGAAATGTTTCTGAACAGATGAAAACGACACACCGGAGTGGCTTGATTACTCTATTTTCACAGCCAGCTTAAGGGATCAAGCTCTAGAAAACTGTTGTGACATTTCAGCTGACTCAGGTCATGACACAGTAGTAGGCAGCCAGAAAAGGCAGACCACACCTTTCACTAGAAGTTTCCATTTTCTTTGTATTAAGCTTGATGGCAGAATTTTGGCATAAGTCAGCCTTGGTAATGCAGGAAATTCAGAATCATGCTCTAGTTTGAAGTTCTTATTTTATGTGCCACCATGCTTGTGATGGCTATTTGAAAAACAAACAATCCATCAAAGCACCTCACTCTGACCCATTTTCAGCAACATGAGGCTGTGTACTCAAAAGTCAGGTTATTCTCACCATCTGATGTTTTGGAAGCTGCCTTTGTGGCCTCCTGCCTCTGTCCAATGATTTTGCAAGGAGGAATTTCAGCTCCTAGGTGCACCTGAGAACACCAGAGGTCAAACCCAATGCCTAAATAGCCAAGTTTCTTTGAAACCCCACAGATACTGCAATGCACACAACCATCTAGGTGTAACTGTAAACTCTTCAATAACACCCCTGCTGGTAAATTGGCCAGAAAACGGAGATACCTTTTACACTTGATGGCTGATCTCTAACGGTCTTCTTTCATGACCCAATGATACACCACTCTTTTTTGAGACTGTGCTCACTTCTTTGCATACAGCAAGAAGCTTTTGAATGAGAAAGATAAGACCTCCCAAACCAGATCATCCAATAGAGATTTTAGTGACTTCAAAAGTGAAAAAGTTTTTTGCTTTTGTTTCTAAATGCAGATTCGCATGATTTAGCTGGGAAAGTTCCCATCCAAGTCCCGCTACTGAAGCAGTAATTGAAAAAAGCTCTTGAATTTCTAGGGAGAACATTCCCTAGAAATCTAATTAGAGAGAGTGCAATTTTGCCATCATTCTTAAATTTATTTACAAGTTTAAATGTTTTATACACTTCAATTTACATAGTAGGGAACTTGGTATTACATTTTATAACAATTTACAGTGAATAAAAAGAAAACCAATATGCATAATTAAAATTAACCTTTATTACTGCAAAACAGATGCCAAATATGCAGTATATTTCTGTTTCTGTTGGCATATTTCTAAAATACATGTACAACTGTAACTAGTCAGCCTAGACATTTGGTATACTGTTTTATAACATTTGGAAGGTCTCCCACACTGCACTGGGATGTCACTATAGTAAGCTGACAAAATAGGCAAATAGAAAGTTATCTTGGTTTCAAAAGAAAAAAAATGCACGTGCTTTTACTAAAAAAAACTAGGTAATAATCAAGCATTACACTCAGAAAATTCTAAAATACTATGTTACTTTCTAGTTTTAAGTGTAGCTACCACTTTCCATTCACATTTATTGGCACCAGCCCAACTATTTTAATGTCCAAGTATGGTAACCTTCAACATTAATATGCTAATAAAGGCCCTCTCTGCAACAGAAGTTTATAGTCCCAAGAGTCGACAATTAATTGTGCAGAAAGATTATGATCAAGATGTGTTATTCCTAAAAACCAGTTCCATGAGATCAGAATACTGGCATATAATTGCTAGCAATCACTTTCATTTGACTGGAAACTGCTTTTGTTTTCAAAAACTTATTATCTTAGAATTTCCAGAGGTTTCTTTAAGGGCTGAAAGAAAAGGTTTTATTTCCCTACTTCTACTGTAGAAAAGAACTGGGAATGTTATTTGAAACAACACACACTTCAAACATTTTCTGAACTACTCTTTAGTGAGCAATATTGCCCTCTTTGAAGAAATTATCTGTCGGATTATCAAACGCCCGTACATAGTATTAGTAGAAACTAGTTCTGTAGAATCTCCAGCAGTGTAAAAGCACTGTCAAAGCACTGTCATCCATCTACTGCAGTAATAAAAAAAAATAATCTAAATCTTGTCAGCAGCACATCAGAGGTCACAGGTATTTCTCTTATCCCTGCCACATTTCTGCCCAAAACGTGGTCCAAAGAGGCTTAGACGTGTTTAGCCTGTTGGTTTTGCATTAAAATTTCTCTCCCAGCCATACACGTGTGTATTTTAACCCCAAGAGCACTGAAAAAACAATCACTGATGTTTTTTTTCCTCTAACATGGAGCTCCCACAATTCCCTTTAATAGAGATGCACTGTATAGCCGCTTCATTCTTAGAGATGTTTTGTTACATTTCTAAGTAAGAAGTCTTCTTTAAAAGTGATCTCTAGCCTCAGAGTATGAGCGTGGGTTAGACTACGTACTACTATTTTACAAATCAATCTGTCACTATCCATAAAACATTCCACAGCTCGTGTTGTGGGGTATCACTTCAAACGCACATGCAGCAGGATGACCCAAGAAGCTATGCCAAAACACACCAGCATATCTGCATGTTTTTCTTTACAGCTTCAACACATTTGACTAAACCAAAATGCTGAATTCAACCCTGAGATTTATCCTTCTGAATAACTTCTTGTGGGAAGAGTACAGGGAGCAGAGGATGAGGAACTTGCTTTATTTTGTGTGTCTTACTCTGATTAGACACAACAAATAGATGAGTAACAGAAGCTCACAAGAGACAGAATAATATTAAAGTGTCACTAATGCCATACACACATCAGGAAGGGGAAAAGAAGGCTATGCTGCGTAAGACTACTGCATTGCTAGATGTACATTCTTCAAATTATCAGTTGCTGTATCCCAGAAGTTATCATCTTACTTCCAGTTTTTTTCCCTCTAGAACAATTTGGATTTCTTTGGCATCCAAAGTCTCGTATTTCAATAAAGCTTCTGCTAAATTCTTGTGTTCTTTTGCATGAGTCTTCAGGATGTTCTTTGCTCGTTCATACGAGTCCTAATATTAAAAAAGGTGGAAGGAGATTTTGAGACTTCAGAACAAAACAGCAAGATTCCACTTTAAAAATTGTTTCCAGGTAAATACAACATGAAACACATATTTAAAGTTGTGCCTTACATTTCATAGCTAGCACAGCTCTTGTCTCTCAAAGGTTTAAAGTCTAACTGACATAATTAATTAAAAAAAGCCACAACAAACAACCAAACTTTATACCACCTTTGCATTTTACAGAAGTAGGACTAAAAATAAAGTCCTTGAGACAAACCTCAGTAGTTTTTACATATGACTTGGAGAAGACTTAATGATTTGAAAAGTTGCCAATTAAATTAGTATTTGATTTTACATTATGAGCATTCAAGGAATGTTCCTCAAAGACTCATGTTTTTAAAAGCTTATCAAACTCTCGAAGTATTATGTACTTTTAGAAAGCTGAAAGCTACCCAAGTCCCAGCTGCTGCAAGCAGATGCACATTGCCAGCATTACCAGCTTCAACTTTAACTTCTAGTTCTACACAGATAGTTCTTACATGACCGAGTCAGTTTAAAACAGCTACAGCAAAAGTGTTAAATGGTTTAAATGTTATGATATAAATAATTCTCCTGCCTGTACCAAACAAATTCAGATTACCACAGCAGTGATCTAGAGTTCTGTGATTATCAAATGTTAGAAGTTTCCTTAAGCATCCGACACTGATCACTGTGAGGAAGAGGATACTGAAAAGGCAACTCTTTGATCTGATATGGCCATTCCTATGATTCTATACAAAAATATTTAGCTGCAAGTTATGAAATGTAAGAGTAACACAAAAAGATTCTCATTTGTTCTAAAAGAATTTACAGCCATACGTTTTTTTTCTTCTAATAATACGTTATTAATTGAATATATTTAAAAACCTAACACCAACAACTTGTTTCTCACTACTTGAGCATGACAATCACCAAAAAGTTTTGATATGCAGAGATTCAGAGTTACACCTGCATTAAAGGCTTGGGAATACTTCCATACACCTGTGCCTTTTCACCAGTATGCATCACCAAACTGAATAATCAAGTAAGCTGATGCTCAATTCATCTCAAAATAAATGCATCAGAGCGGAGGACGAGAGAGAATCTTACCCGTAGAAGTGTTCTTACTTCCTGTTCAATTGCAGACTGAGTTTCAGGGCTAACTTTCCCCGTATCAGTATAGGTCATAACACCCAGCTAAACAATAACAAAAAAATCTCGTATCTTCCACTTTTGCAGTAATACACATAAAACACAGTAACAGCTTTATCACCTATTGCTTCTACTTGCAAAAAAATAAAAACATTAATCAAATGCTTGCTGAAGTGCTTGTGACAGAAACAAGCAAAGCAGCCTATCCATCAACTACATAGTTACTGCAGACTTCAACAGGTCACAGTACAGATCCCAATTAAGCGTTTTCTTATTTAAAAAAACTCAAATCCCTAGACTACCAACACTTAATGGGTAATAAAGATGACTAAAGAAGTTTCTTTAGAAGCCTAGAAAACTCAGTGTTGTCACCCCCCCCAACCCCAAGATAATCCTCAATTGTAAAATGTTTGGTTTTATTATAAACATTTTCTGCAGACATTAGTAATTTTCAAGGTAATTTTGAGGTGAAGATCTTGCAAGTTAATTTTTAAACTGTCAAATATACAGGTTTTTAAGTTGAGTTCTCTGTAGCAGGGCCAGTCATAAGGCTTACTTTCTTTTTTGTCAGAACTACTTAGTCTCTGTGACCACTGGCAGACAAATAGGCAGTTAGTTACAGAACAGAATATTTCTTTGTGCCGTACAAATATTCAGGGCTGATGATACTACCTTCTCACTCATTCCAAATCTAGTCACCATCAGTTTTGCAATTTTAGTAGCGTTGTCAAAATCACTGGAAGCACCTAGATAGCAAACAGATTTAAATCAGTTATTGAAATCAAGGTAAACATGCCAGTCCACAAGCTCTGATCAAAAATTCTAACTACCAGTCAGCTGACCTGTTGTGATGTGATCACTTCCAAATATGAGCTCTTCCGCTACTCTTCCTCCCATACAGACATCCATCTGTGCAAGCAACTGGGATCTGGTTTCACTCCACCTGTCATTTTCTGGGAGTAAAGATACCTGTAAGATACAGAACCGTGGTCAGGTAACAACAAAGAGGAGAAATACTGAAATAATCTGAAAAATACCTTGTTTGTATCCAAAGCAGATATAAAGACTTTTATGCAACAATTTGAATGCTGTGGGCCTCCTAGTCTACACAATCATCAGGTTTGCTTGGAGGTGCTTAGTCTACCAGCTGAAATTGCCTCCTACAGGCCATGAGCACCATATAAAATTAAGCCACTTAAGCCAACACCAAAAGAAATAGAACAATCTATTCTATCAATTTCTCCTTATTCACTACACCTGTACTGGGCCCAAATCAACTTGCCTGGATTCAGGCCAGTTTTCTTTAACTGAACACATTAACTTGGATGAAGTTCAATAGAAACACAGACATAATAGAAATATTTTTCTGTTCAAAAGCTTGGCAGCTAAAGGCAGAAAAGAAAAAATTAGGGATATCTATGCTAGAAACATGGTAGATAACCACTTAGGTTTAGAAAGAGCCACACAGGACAAGGAACAACTTGATAAAGGATGCTTCTGTTAAAAGTACAGTTGAGCAATGTTTGTGCTTTCCAGTCCTTTAGACATTCTTCAAAGTTTCGCTATTGGGTGCTAGTTCAACTGCAGCAGAATCATACTTACTTTTCTTTTCCTTGTATATGTGAACTATTATACTAGCATATGCTGTTTTATTTCAAACTGAAGGAAGACAGCTTTCTATCACACAGAAAAGACAACCAGTGAGTTTTGCAAGAAATTGCTCATAACCAAGTACTTTAACATATTACAATATGCACTAACATAATTACAACAAATAGAATTGTTGGCAAATTCCTCAACAGCACTAAAGCAACATAAAATTCTAGAAATACTCACATGTCCAAGTGTTGTTCCTCGTGTCATGATTGTAGCCTTGTTGATGGGCATTGCATCCTTAGTATAATATGCGATGATAGCATGTCCAGATTCATGGTAAGCGGTGATGGTTTTGTTTTTCTCATCAATTTCTACACTTCTACGTTCAGGACCTTAAATGAGGGAACATTAAATAAACTTTGTACAGATGACTACCACAATCCACACGTTACATTTACTCACACAGAACACAAAGTAGCTGAGGAAATGCCATGTAAGCAAAATTAACTAACACTCATTAAGGGCAAAATGTTTACAAGTAGGATTTTAATGTCTACAGTGGACCTAAATATACTCCACTGACAAGTTGCTTTTAAAGGAAAAGATTCAAAATTCAGTCTGAGTATCTGAGAAAATTCCATTTCTTCTCTCAAGTATGAGCAGACCAGATTTTTAGCGTATATATCTCAGATGTTTAAGTTTTGTGTTATCATGTGACAAGTTAGTTTAACAGAAGTTACAGGTTTCTGGTCATTTATTCTCTCCTTTCCTTTAGGAATAAGTAGGGAAAAGGTAAGAAATCAAGCTTGTATCTTCCTCTAGGGTCAAAACCAACATGCAGCGTTTCTGATTAAAAAAAAAAAAGTATCAAGCCTTAAAGAATCTATCCCATTCTAAATTTTACGTACTACTCTCTGGTCTCAAAAGGTTCTAATTCAGAATAAACTAACAGAAGACTTATTTGTTTAAAAAAAAAACAAAAACAAAAACCAACAGCATAAAAATTTCTCTTTCTCTGTAGAAGTCTTAATCACGAAAAAATCAAGAAATCTTAATCAAGAAAACCCCTGTGTACTGTAACACATATGTATGTCTTTACTATAAATTCCTACCCATTAGAATTTTGTCCTTGGAGAACTCGAGCTCTTTCATGGTAACCATATCTTTTCCATCAACAGCTGCCTTTAAGGCAGCTTGATTTACAAGATTCTCAAGCTCTGCTCCAGAAAATCCTACTGTGCCTCGTGCAATTATTTCTGGATCAACAGCTGTGGGGAAAAACAAACAAACTTGTCATTAGGGTACATATTGCTCCTGAAAAAGCTTGTATCATGAATAAATACCACGAAATGATAAAATTATAAGCAAGAATCATGTTCCATTAAAAATAATGTGTTAAACAAAACATTTTCAACTTTAGAAGAAATAAAGCCTAATTATTAAGGCACTATGAACTGCTGGGAACTAGAAGGAAACGCTGCCCTCAGAAAACTTTTGTAACACTATATACTAGGCATTTTTTTGTGTTCTTTACTGAGACACATGGTAAAGCCACAATTGCTGATGGAATAAAGGACTATTACATGAGTGGGCTGATCCAGTATAAAAACTGTTACATAAAGAGATATTACAGTAAAATATTTACTTACATGGATCATACTTTATTTTATTAAGGTACCACTTCAGAATTTCTGTACGACCTCTTACATCAGGCTTCGGAACAGTAACTTGCATATCAAAGCGACCCGGACGTATTAAAGCACTAAGGGAAAAGACAATTTAATACATTGACTTAAAAATGCTGCGGTAAACTGTTTCTAACATATATAAGGAACAAAAATCCACCTGATATTTCTAGAGACACCTACATAGACTATGTCTGGTGTGCACATGCAAATGCATTTTTCTTATCCATTTGTAAAAAGACAGATGAAAGATGTTTATTACCAACCCATTTTGAAGGGGTTTTTTGCATTTGAAAATTTTGCATTGCAAACAAGGAATGCAACTAGTCAATTTAAGTAGAAAAACTTCCAGAAATTTTAGATGCTTAGAGGCATATTACTTATTTCTCCATATTTAACTCAACAACCTTTTAAATGCCAAAAACTGGTCAATAAACATCCTTTTTAAGAAGGAAAAACCCCAGCTATAACACTTAATACTTGAAGATTATCACAAGCAACTTTGTTGTTGTTGTGGGGGTTTTTTGTTTGTTTTTAATACATGTTCTGTAGAAGTGATCAATACATTATACTCACTTATCTAATGCTTCAGGGAAGTTTGTTGCACCAATAATAACAACACCTTCATTAGGTTTAAACCTGTATAGAAAAAAAGAAGGGTGAGAATGTTGGAGGGGGGGCATTTTTAGAGACAGAATTTACTTTTTTTTTTTGGTCAATAACTACTACTGCTTCTTATTTTGGATGAGCTCAACTGGGCAGTCAAAAACACACTGTCAAACCACAACATGTGATCCAAGAATGAACACAAACCCAGCAACTGGTTAAAAACATGCCCTGATCTCAGAGTTGAACTGCTACCTTTAGATATATAGCCAGCCTAAAAAAGAAGAAATTATTTAAAATAATTGCAGCTATTGTATTACTACAACTCAGAAGCTTCTATATTCTTTACAGTAAGGCCATTAATACTACTGTTGGCAGTACTAGAAAGTGGTCATAAGAGCATCTTAAATTTGTATCCTTAAAAGCATTAAAAAAAATATACAAAAAACAAAGCTGTCAAGGAAGAAAAATTCACCCAAATATTCAAAATACCAGTCAGTCAAGCACCTTCTATGCCCTCAGAATCCATATATTTACCCATCCATTTCAGCAAGAAGTTGATTAATGGTCTGTCTTGAATAGGGATGCATTGGAGATTCAATTCTCTTGCCACCAACAGAGTCCAACTCATCAATAAATATAACGCATGGTGCATTTGCTTTTGCTTCCCCTGACAGAAGAAGAATAGTAGAAGGACATTTCAACTACACAAAAGAACAAACAGTATATCATGTAATTTAGGATTCTGCCATTTCTATTACTCTTGGATTATAACGTGTCCTATTAGACATCACCAGAATGGTCTTGATGCTAGCCTAAGAAATGAAATATATTTTTGAAATTAAGCGATACAAAGAGAAGCAGGGTTCTTCATCTCCACATCAGTTTATTCTTATCATGCTACAAAAAAGAATTAGTAAAACAGATTAAGAAATTCATTGTATTTTGTATAAACTCCCTACAACACTTTGTTTCATAGGCTTGGATAGAGAACGTTAATCTATTAAATAAAAATAATACAAAATGTGATGGGTCTAATTGTGAACTTACTTTAATAGAACCTGCTTGTGATTTAACAGTGAAGACCTCACCCTCAAGTTTACAGGTATTAAAAAACACAGAATAAAAATGCAGTAATAAAATTTAAGACCACTGACTGGTACATGCATACCAGGATGCAACTCATCTCACCCAGCTAGGCATGTCTGTGACATTGGCAGTCATGTACAAGTCAGTCATCTAAACTTCTATAGTCAACAAAGAAATGCACAATGCACATTTTAAGGTACAACGCATGTTACATTTTGCATCCGTTCCATGTGAAGAAATCAGTTCTACAAATGCAAACTCTCATTCTTCCATTTAAGAGACAAGGTGGATTCCCCCCTTCCTGATAATATTTATTTGCATACCTAAAATAGAAAGCCTCTGCTGTGAAAGTTATTAATCTAAATATTAATTTCTAAAGTTTCATTATAATGCCCTTTATTCTGAGCCTGTTGATGGGCATAAGAAAGGAAGTCTCAGCCTGGTGAGATTTCATCTTTGGGATCGCTGTGATCCCATAAAGCTGTAATTCAGAGAAAGAAAAGAGACAATATAAAAGTATGAGGGAAGTAACTGAGAAGGCTAATACTATATTTTATCTTAAGTTTAGAATTTAACTCAAATTTACAGTAATTTACACATGACAGTAAGCAAATTACAACTTAAAATATTCTATTTAGTTTATAGAACGTTACATTTCTAATTAAATTACTTCTGTTCTCTCTGGGAGTTGTTGTAAGATCAGTTATAATTTCTGCTACAATTTCATCTGACAGCTAACAAGATTCTACCGTTAATGGATACTCCCAGGATTCTGAGATTTACCTACACAATTAAAGTTTTATTTATTAGCCTCATACACTACTACTTTCCAGTAACCAGAACTGTACCTAATCAAACCTTGTAAACAACACTGAATACTTAATCTCACATGTTAAAAGATTTCAAAACCACAAATATTTAACTTACTGAATAGGCTTCGGATGCGACTAGCTCCTACACCAACAAACATCTCATCAAACTCTGATCCAGATGCATAATAAAATGGAACATCAGCTTCACCAGCTACAGCCCGTGCGAGAAGAGTTTTACCAGTACCAGGTGGTCCAACCAACAGAATACCTAAAAAGATAAACAAAAAACCAAACACCACCACCACCAAACCCATTCAGTCTTATTATACAAGTACTGTTTCTTCTGTGCATTAGAAGAAACAATTTACACTTGGCTTCAAAAAGCCATTAACATTCCATTTCAGATACTGCTCATTACTTGCAGCCTGAGGAAACTTCCTGTAACAGATCGAGATAAACCCTGATCTGTATTGAAACGATGACAAAGATTCGTAGGACTATCAAATAAAAACAGAAGCCCGAAGTATTCTACAAAGTCACTTCTGAGTTTAGCATCTGAATCCCTAACAGTGTCTTCTTCAAACTGACATTTTCTTAGCCATTTCTGAAAGTAGAATTTTACTATTTTATTTTTTTTACTTAAATAAATTTTTTTTAATTTAAATAACGGACTTTAAACAGTGTAGAGCACTAGCAGGAACAGACTTATCAGGTTTACATATTTCAGATTCACTTAGCCTTCTACTATGATCAAACTTTATCATCCTTTTAAATAAAAACATCTGTTTCTGAAGTGTCTAAAGCAGTTAGCAAGCACTAAAGGTGCTGAAAGCTGTACAGAAGAAATAAAGGCCTTATAAGAGGTCAGTTACATAAAAACCCCCTGCCTTTCAAGATAAAGGACTAAGGCACAGTAAGTTTTGTCTAACCCCAACATATTAATTTGGGCAATACAGGTTCTTTTGGGGACATTTTTGCATTATCATAGAACCACACAATAGTTTGGGTTGGAAGGGACCTTCAAATGTTACCAAGTCCAACCTCCCTGCCACGAGCAGGGAGATCTTCAACTACATCAGGGTGCTCAGAGCCCCGTCCAACCTGACCTTGAATGTTTCCAGGAGTGGGGCATCTACCACCTCTCTGGGCGGCCTGGGACAGTGTTTCACCACCCTCAGCATAAAAAAATACTTCCTTATATCTAGTCCAAATCTTCCCACTTTTAGTTTAAAGCCATTACCCCTTGTCCTATCACTGCAGGCCCTACTAAAAAGTCTGTCCCCATCTTGCTTATAAGCGCCCTTTAAGTACAGAAAGGCTGCAATAAGGTCTAAACTTCTGTTATGGATCTTTCTCAGATGAAAAGAGGTATAACAGAATTAAAGATTTTTGTAACGGGAAGCTGTTAACTTTAAAAAAAAAAAGATATCCCTACAGAGACAGTTAAAGGAGGGGGGAAAAAAAATACAGACCTAAAAACCTCTGGGCTACATAAAGTTCTACTCAAAAAGGCATTAACACCAATTATACATAACTTTATCAGTAATTTTTTTTTTATACTATGTTACGTTCAGTGACAAAGTAAAAGAATTTTTGTAGTTCAGTACATCATCTCTAAAAGGTTCACTTGGGACTTCAAAAGAAATACCAATTCTTAACCCTGCAAAGAAGGCTGCTAACAACAATAAACACAGCTTTGGTTTTTGAAAGGCTTTTTGCCTGGAATGTACAGTCCACTGCTTTGCTCTGTCATAGCTTATTACCCCTAACGTTTCTATCGAACTTCTACCACATGTAAGATCTATCCAGGCATCTTTGCTTCTTCTGAGTATCCCAGATACCTCAGATTCTCTATGGGGACAGGCAGTAATGACTAATTTTTACATATGGAGGACCGAAGGTAAGACAGGAAGCATGCAACGTAACTACCTTCACCTCCACTCCCGCACCCCCAAGTACTTCATTTTTAAGAGTATCCTTTAATAAAGAAGCTTTCACAACTCTCTTTGAAGATTTGTTTGTGCCTAAAATATTTTAAGCAAACAGGGAAATCTACTACCTATGTATAACATTATTTCACGATTTTTCCCAGATACAAACTAAATACAACAGTAGTACGGAGGCCCATTTTGGTTATATACTTTTTTGATTCCTTAAGTTAAGGAAAAAACCATTCAGAAGCTAGGCTGTAAATTAGTCATTCAGCATAGAACAAAGCTACAAAGACAGCCATGGCTACATACGATTTTCACTTCTGCTGAGCAATGATTCTTACCTTTTGGAAGTTTGCCTCCTAGTACAGTAAATTTATGTGGATTTTTCAGGAATTCCACAACTTCTTGTAATTCCTGTTTAGCTTCTTCAACCTACATGTTAAAAACATGCCACAAAACACAACTAAGCATTTATAAAGTTTTGCATCTTTTTTCTAAGTGAGTTTTGTATTAGAGACTTAGACAAGTTTAAGTCTCCAATTGCATATTGATCAAAAATACACAACAGAAAGTGGAGAATTTGTGTGGATACCGCGTGTCCATGAGTTTAATTCAACCTATTTCCTAGAACTGTTCATAGGAATCAGTAAACACTAAAGTTAGTAATACTGAAGGAATAACCAAACAGGTCAAGACCAGATCTGACCAACAAGATAAATACAGAATCAAAAATCCTGCATCAAGATATTAGTCTAATTAGTTAAAAAGAGGTTAATCCTATCTGCCCAAGGGGAGGAGAAACTAACAGACAAAGAACAGCTGAATAGAAAAAATAAAGCTATCCCATCAGCAGTGACATGCCCACTTCTTTCTGGGAATCTCTGTATCTTCTGTCCTAGTATCAGCTGTCCGAAAGAGAATGTACTAAGAGAGAAACGATCAAATGGCATTACCATCTTCTTGTATTGGTCAGCTTCTGCGAAAAATAGATTCACATGGTACTTATGGCCTGCCTTTTGCTATTCTAGCCTTTAAAAATGTGATTCAACAAGTCGAGGGTGCACCTTTTATAAGGTATTAAATGCCACAAAGATATAAAATAGAACAAGAGTGGTTAAACCCTCCTTGATCTTGGACTGGTGAATACATATAAGACTTCAGTTCATACAAAGAAATTTCTTCAACAGAATAAGACATCCTTCAGGCTCACAATGATTAGTTAAGCAAGAACTCACACACACTTTACTTTTGAACTTACCCCTTTTACATGCTCAAAGGTGACATTTTTCAACTGGATTGGATCAACCGCTGCATCAAAGATACTCGATGTTCGAAAGCGTACTAATAGCAAACGGCAGATGATGAACAAGTTTACATATGAAGTCATTTCATTCCAAGACTGAACTTTGCATTGAATGCATACCATTAAGCCACTAACTTTACATACGCCCTTTTAAAAGGGGCATGTTTCCGACAAGTGTCTAGCAAGAGTAAGATTTATTAAAAAACCCAAATATTTACAATATTTGCAGTTAATTCAGTGATGCAAGTGCTTTTTAGCCATTTGTCGTACAGAAAGCCCTGCATCCAAAAGCAGATACACAAAACCAGCAGTTGTTCTTCAGAGTTTCTGCACATACCCTTTTTGAGACCCAGGCAACAACTTCGCATGAAACTGAAATTCTCCATTTACATTAGCTCAGCCTTTGATCATTCCGCTATTTCCAACAGATTTCTTAAGATGACAATTTGGCCATGCAAGTACCTAGTTGCTATAAACTACGCTGTGAATACGATAAAAAAAAAAAATCAAACCATTTTGCCTACTGCTGATCTAGAAAATGCATCACCTAAATTCAAAGACAAATACATAACTGGTGAACAGTCTGACTTCTCTGCTTGGTTCTATTTTTTCACCAGAAGGATTAAAATAATTATATTAACAGACAAATTTTTTGTCGCTATAATAATTTTGTCACACTATTGTCTGAAAAGCAATAAATAACTCTTCTCTTTCATTAGTACATTGAAATGTTATCCTAAAACAATCATAATGTCAAAACACATTTAATTTGTGCTAAACTTGCAGGAAGAAACAACACAAGTGAAGCAGAGGGGAAAAAAAAGTTAACTAACCAGCATCAGAAAAGGAGCCTTTCCCAGGTAAAAATGACGAATATATGGCAAGATAAAAACAAAGAACAAAGAGAAAGAAAGAAAGCAAACGTGATCTTCTTAAGGAATCTGTAAAAGAAAACAAAAAGAGTTTTAAAATGGGCTGAAAAAAATTACTTTCTGAATGCAAAGACAAGATACATGAACTAAAACAACTTACCAAGTGTTTTTTGCAGGAATACCTGTGCTTTCAAAAAGCCTTCTGCAAAACCAGTTTTAAAAGCATCCTGGTGTGCCTCTGGGATGTTTTTTGTTTTCATTAGCGTATCTAAGTTTTCAACATCAATTCTTCGCTTCCTCAGGATAAAGCCCTGAAATATTTGCCACAGCAGCATTAGTATACACTAAGTTTTAATACGCAGTTAGCTTACTACCTGGCTAGCATCGGTGAGGGGGAAAAAAAAAATAAATTAAAAAAAGCACGTAATTCAGACACTATGGAGTTAGTTAGACGACACAGGGCAGTAGCTTGAGTGTGGAATCACAATGGTTCGAAGCAGGGGCAACCTGATTTTTGCCAAACGGATCAGGTTCAGAGCCCTCCTGAACCCCAGTTCCAAACAGAAAATGCAGCCTAAGGCAGATTTGTACAGCTAGCTTTGTACACTGGATTCCGTGGGAGTTATTAGCTTAAGGTTTTTGCTTCATGTAATCAACTTAAATTATTTCCAAATGTGAAATATCTTCCTAAGTATAGTTTTGATAGAGCTTGAGCAAATGCATCTCATACACCCTACCAAATTCAAGAGCAGCACCGCATGGAGCTAGCTCTGGTTTATCTTCATCCATGGTACACTTAGTCCACAGATGAAATAAACCACATATGCCTAGAAGACGGGGAGAATTCAATGCTAATTTACACACACAATCAGATCAAATGCTTTATTAGCCTGACTTCTGTACAATCTATTAGAAGCAAAGAGTACCTAGGTTAATTTGGTTTTCTTAAGCGCTTGGCTACCCCAAGCCTGGACAATTATCTGCTCAATTAAAAGTATATGTGTGAGTTTGTAACCCATAGAAACACTGAGTTTAAAAGTTTTGTATCTTAAAAATATCCTAGCCACAAGTAAATTCATACTTAGAGCATCAATCACAGGCTGAACTGCTTAAAAAAAAAAAATACATTCTTGTATGTTAAACTAGCTGTATTTCTGTTTAAAACATATACTTCATTTGACTCCAAGCTTTTTTTAACCAAGACACAAAAACAGAATACAAAAAGAATTTTACTTCTAGAGTTTAAAACTCTGAAACTACTATCCTAAAAAATTCAAATAATCTTTATGATACATGAAGCAAATCTGTGTATTAATAAGAAAAACAGTATGTTGTCATTAGCTCAAGTTTTGAATTAAGAAGTTTTTTCACACACTAGTGAAACAAAACATCCTTGGTAAATTGTTAAGGTTTATTCAAGAGAACAAGATGGTCTGAATATGTCCAAAACAACTTCATAATGCTACTCACATTTACCTTCAAAAGTGAAGAAAGTGAATTTTTGGTTTCTGTTAATTGTTCAGATGTTGACTGCAGGCGTCTTGCTCTTGATCTCAAAGTCTTAAAGGACCGTGACTGTATGTAAACTTAAAACAATAATAATAAAAAAGTTAAAAACTATCCATTACTACCACTACAAAAAAAAAGCCTAAGCGATTTCAGAAACTGTTATATTAAAAAGACTATTGTGATTGAACGGAATGTAATTTCCAAAAATATCCACAGTAGAAAGTGAAGAGAACTGCAAACAGCAATCTGTTTAAGATGCCTGACCAAAAAAGTAAAAAAACAGAAACCTGTATGAAAGGTACTTCTGGATCTAACAGTAATAAACTGGATAAATAAAGATTTTAGTACTGTAAATGGATAGTTAGGTCATCTAACTTGTAATCTAAACTTGCAAGCACAATGCTTACTGTTTTGCAATATATTTTTCCCATAAAAATTTTGGTTAAAATAATCAGGACTTGATGTGAATTATAGATAAACCCCATCACCCTCTCAGGGAACAGAAAGATACGGCTGAATTAAATCCAGGCAGGCTAGCAAACATGAAACATTCAGAAGCTAATCCAGAAGGATGGGAATGAAGGTTCCTGCTCTAAGATAAGCTTTGTCTAAAAGCTCAGCTGATAAGGTGCCCTGAAGAGAACTGGAATGGCTTACGTGTGCTGTTAACTTAGAAACCAATAAAAGAAATGAGACCATTTATATACTTTTTATATATATATAAAAAATAATATATAATGATATATTATTATATATTCTTATAGCACTACATGTCATATTCTATCACACCAGAAACCTTGCAACAGAGATTTTATCACATAAATCACAGACGTCAATAATACGCATCTCCTTTCACTACTATGTTTTCAAATAATCACCAATATTAGCCAGTTACATAGTTTTAACTGAGCCTTCTGTTATCATAGAATAGCACCAGATAAAAGGAACTTCTGGAGGTTACCTAGTCAAACCCCTACTCAAAAAAGGTGTAACTTCAACATCACATCAGGTAGCTCTGGACCTCATCCAGCTCAGTTTTGAAAGTCTCCAAGTCTCAAACTGGAAGAGGGTAGATTTAGATTAGATACGAGGAAGAAATTTTTCACTATGAGGGTGGTGAGGCACTGGCACGGGTTGCCCAGGGTAGTTGTCAATGCTCCATCCCTGGAGGTGTTCAAGGCCAGGCTGGATGGGGCTTTGAGCAGCCTGGTCTAGGGGGAGGTGTCCCTGCCCATGGCAGGGGTTTGGAGCCGGATGATCTTTAAGGTCCCTTCCAACCTAAACCATCCTATAATACTATGATTAAGATAACACAACCTCTCCAGCCAATCTGTCTCAGAACTTAGCCATTCTCATTGTGAAAATTTTCCAACAGGAATTTCCTTTGCTTTTACTTGTTAATTGTTGCCTCTTCTTTAAGGTGTACAAGAGAAGGGTAACTAATATGACTCCAAGAGTAATTAGATCACTCCTTGCCTTCTCTTCTGCTATTTTTAAAACCTCAGATCCTCCAGTTTTCCCCATACATTAAATGCTTGAAAATCTGGACCCTGCCTTGTGGGTCCAGATAGCCCATCACTGGGCTATCTCTATTTTGTCAGCATCTGTCTCTCAACTATGGGACACAAAACCAGACACAGTACCCCAATGTAGCATTAGAAGAACTGAAGAGAGGACAATACCTGAACTCCCCGAGTTCCTGATTATGTTCTTGCTAATGCAGTCCTGTTGTTACCCATCATACATCCAGGAGTAGTTTAAACCAGTCACCAAACACCTTAGAAAGTTCATCTGGATGAATACCAGATTCAACGTATTTACTGATTCAAAAGCAGTCAGCTCATCTATCATCTTTTAAGAACACACTCCACAAATACTGACATCTTTGAACAAGATTCTATAGTTACACCATGTTTACTAACTTAATTCTGGAAACACACTACTCAAATGCAAAAATAACTTCATGATTTAAAGTGTTAGTATCAATGTAAAGTTCCTTCTGGAAGTTTACCAGCATTTCCTGAGTGACACCTCTATAACAAAAGTAAAAATACTCTCCCAGAATAAAAAGATACTATAGAGATTAAAAATAGCATAGTTTATTGTTTTATACCTGGCCAACACCGAACATCTGAACAGAAATTTTGGAGGGGATTAGGATGCTGTCTGTACAAACAAGATGAGCGTAAAACACTGAAGACATCCACAAAGCCTGTAAAAAGATACAGCAAAGTGTAAGTACACCCTACATTAAATGGCAACTAAATATTTGCTTCTTACATAGCTTGTTTTTTCTTTCTTAAATATTCATTCCATTTTACTACAGTCCTTCAGGCATCTGTAATTAAATTAACCATTACCAGTACATAGACAGTTAACTTACGTCAGGCACTTTGCATAACACCAGAATTTTTTCTAATTGGGATTTCCAAAAAATATTAGTATGCAGAATCTTGAATTTGAAGCTGTATCTGGGAGGGAAAACTCTGCGCATCTGTAGAGAGCTGAATAAATTTATCTAGACTGGACAGGAATCCAAAGACTTTCATAAAACTCAAGGACCAGCATTTAAGCAATCATTCAGTTTCAAAGGCTTTAAAGAAGAGATTGCTCACGGGCATTTTAAAACAGACTGTATAACATACGAAAACATTTTAAACTATACTAAGTCTACATAAATGTACAGTCCTTGAGCAATGCAGAAACAAGAATAAATAAATAAATGAGCATCACAGTGAAAAAATTATTAGCAGATTCTATTTCAAGCACACTAGAGACTGTAAGTAAAGTGGACTTTCATTTATCTGTTGTTTAGTTACTAACAGTTCAAAGAACTCATCCTCATTTAGCAGGTAAGAATTACTTAAGAAACATCAGAGACCTGCAGTGGGAGAGGGGAAAAAACTGAGGGCAAGCCTACGTATGCTCTCTTCCATAATAATTCAGAAGTTAATGTAATCACAAGAAGGGTGTGGTTTTTTGTTTATTTTATACATTCTGAGAAAGTTCCTACATCAGTTAGACACATCTAGGAAAGCAAAAAAGAACCCTGAATGTTCCTACTGCATTTTTTGAAGTTATACAATTGTAATAACAGCTGACAAGCTAACAACTGAAATACTGAGGCACTATGGGAAGGAGGAAAAAATAGATTAGCTACTAATTCTACAATGCTGTATATTCCACAATCCTGAATATTGGATAATCTAATACAACATAATTATGAACACATTAGTTTAAAAAAAATACAAACACTCTTCTCACATTACGCACAAACACGTATCAATAATAACAGTCATTGATAGCATGCAGTGTCACCTACACCAAAGGTACACGCTTGAAGATTTAGTACCGCCCTTGCCTGTGGCAGTTTTCCACCTATAACCTTGCCTTTTCAACTGTGAATGAAACAACCAGTCCGGTGAGCTTTTACCTTCATCTATGAAAGCTTTGAAGCATTTGCAACTTTTCTGTTCACATTTAGGAAACTGCCTCTGCGCTAATAAATAAACCACTCTCGGTTTATTTCAGCAATTAAATACTTTACATGGACTGTTAACAGTTAGCCACCCTGAATTCCTTTCTAATTCAGACAAGTTTAATAGCATACAACTTCAATTCCAAATTTGAAGAAACAATTCTAAAATCTGGGTTGAATTTTCTAACATTTTTAAGATTCAAAAGCACCACTCCAGAGGCAACTTGTATACAACAAAAAACACATTAATATTCTTTTTATTAAAGATTTTTTTAAACTATGAGTTATCTACAGCACAAAAGATTAAAGAATAACTGTGTTTACCGTTATAATCTAAGTCTTATCAATTCTCATAAGCACTTTACTCAAACATACCATGCTTATTTTCAAAGAAGGACTCAGCAGAGATGTACGATGTATGCCACTGTGAAGAGATCTTGTTTTCTGCACAGTAGCCAGGAAGCAACCTGTTCACCAGTTCTTTGAAGTGGTAAGCTTTCAAATCAGACAGTCCTAGATCTCTTAAATTAAGTACAGACTGCAAAATAGAAATAATTGTTCAAAATTTACTGAAGATTACGTTAAGGAAAAAAAAAAAGAATTTTGGCTTAATACAGCACCTATATTTCACAGTTCAGACTGAAATAAAAAATTTCTAAATGAAGATAAATGAATGAAAGGACATGATTAAAGAAAGAATATTTGCTACTGTCAATGCACAATAACTTTTCCATTTGCACGCATTGATATTTTCATTGTCACAGTACATTTATGACAAATATATTTTCTTCCCAACTCAGTCTTTTTAACACCTTCCTGCTCCCTGATAGAAGCAGACACAGAAGAAAATGCAATTTTCCAACACTTTCTACTCTTCATGATAGAGCAAATGGAGAGTGCAAGGGGGAACGGTGTACAGCAATATCCACCCACGATACTTCATCCAAGTGAGCAAACAGGAAAATCCCCCAATCTCTTTTTTTTGCCTTTTTGCAGCTAGCACAGATTTAGCAGCACAAAGACTGGATGTTTAAAAACTATACCCAGAGTTAGAATCGTAAAGAGCCACAAGCTGGGCAGACACACAATGAAAGGCAAAAGCTTCTATAGAGAAAAGGGTATTAAGATCTGGGATTTCCTACAAAGCAAAGAAACTATGAAAAAAACCAAAGAGATACGACACATACACTTGAGTTACTAAATAACTAACCTTGATCAAAGTAATTTTAGTCTTGTATTTTACAGATAGAAAACCATCTTTTTATGGGAGACTATGTTTTAAAAATACTGTTTGGTTTGGATCCTTTAAAATATCTATTAGCCTCTCAATATTGCTTCTGCAGTAACATTTTCTTAACTGAGAAGTAAATATTGTATTCTAAATGTATTTGCGCAGGTATTTAATTTTTGATAGTTAGAACATTATGAATTATATTTTTTTCTTAAATTGTTTTTATGCAAGCTTTATGTTTATCTACATTCAAGGTAAAATTAGATTTCCAATAAAACGACATACATGAAAAATACTCGAATAAAATGTCAAAAGAAGCACTTTTAGAACAGATTCCAAGATGCATCCAGAATACCACCATATTCAAAATGTATAATTTAAAATGGATTTCTTAAGTAAACAAAGTATTCTGTTCTAAAGGCTAGGGTAGATTGCTTCCTGTCCATTTATATTCAAAATAAGTACAAATACATTTTTAAATGTCATCTGACTTTTATACATAGTTTAAAGAGTAGATCAAGCCTTCCTACTTCAGCTTAGTAATTGCTTGGAAAGTTACTGAAGGAGGGAGGGGTTAAAAAAAGAATTTAAAAAGTAACATTTTCTGTGACCCTTCAGAAAACATTACTACTTCCAAATACAGTTTTAACTTCACAGCAGAGAGGCTTCACGTTCTCAAATAATGATTTTTGCCATTCTAATAGTTCAACTTTATTCAATATTAGAACTGCATGTAGTATGTCAGTATTTGCCGGTTTTCAATTTGAGCTTATTTAAGTTTATTTAGGTTTATTGTAGTCTAATCAACTTGCTTTAAGAACTGTCTTTAAAAATAGTTTAATTAAGAGAAACTTTTTTAATTATTATTTTTATACTTTTATCATGCTAGGAGGAAGCAAATAGGTGTATGATGAATTAGAAAGGAAGTATTAAATATGAAAAACTCTCCGTATTTAGAGGATTCTCATGCTGAGTAGAAAGACAAATACAGAACTGAATAAATAATCCATGTCTCTCGCTGAAATCGATTTTTACTATTAGAAGCAAACACAGAATCACCAAAAAAACCCCACCCAATAATGGAATCACAACACAGGGATGATTAGTACAATCCATGCTGATTTCCAAGAGTTCTGCAGTTAGTGAAAGACTCCATGTTTTTTGTCCCAAACATTTCCTCAGTCATAAAACTTGTTGTAAGAAATGAGTCGAAAGAGAAGTGGCAAGATCTGACACTGCTTTGCACTTTCTGTATCTTGATTTTCAATGTAAAGAACAAAAAATACCTAATGATAATGAAAGATACTTACACAGAAATATAAGAAAACATGCAAATATGCTATTTAATTTCTCAAAAAACCCCAATATATTTTAAGTTACAGTCTGTTTTCTCATAAGCTATAATGAAACAAACTTTGCTAGAACTCAGAGTGAAAAGGTAATTAGGGGTTTATTAACAGAAAAGTTATTGTTGCTTTGGAGCAAGAAACATTAAGTTGAAAGTGAAAACAAATCCCCTCCTCATTTGCAAACTGCTAATGAGACAAGTACTAGCATTTTTTCTTATTAACAAAATACTGTATTTTCATAGAATCCTTACTGCCAAAGCACCAATTGACTGAAGTTCTGTGAAAAAGCTACATTCTATGTGTCAACATTCTGTTTCATTTTGTCACATCCCATTATTTTATAAAACAAGTCAAATATTAAATTCACTTAAATTGACATTATTTGGGTTTATTTCAGTTAAAAGCAAACTACCACTTTTCCCAAAGGTTTTTAGTACCTCACTCTTCTGAGGATCATGCTCCGGGGAGGCGTCCCTCTGGACAGGCTGTACAGATGCTGTGCTGGCAGCAGTAGTGGAGCTTTTTGGTGAATGAAAGGCATTGATAAGGTGACTCAGAGGAACAGTAGCCTAGGAAAAAAAAAAAAACCTCAGGTAATGATTTAAGCTTGTTTAAGCTATTTAAACCTCCATTCCAAACCCTGACTTATAATTGCGTATCTTGCACACTGCCTTTTAACTGAAGACTTCATAATAAACCACATGAACTTAGCTGCAACACCACAGGTTAGCTGATATCTGTTTAAAGAAAAAAGAAAGTTTAAGTATGCATGACAGATTAGAAGCTCACAAAGCCTGGGCGGGGTGGGGGGGGGACGGGACACGACACACATCTACATTTCCTGCTTTTCAAACATAAGCATGGTTTAAAGAAAATAATCACCAGATTTGCAAATACCGAAGTAGGTACAAGTCACAGGAGATGCAAAGACTGCCCTCAATTTGCACTTAAGACAATGTTCAATTACAAAAAAAAAAAAATAACAGACAACTTTTAATGCATTGTTCTCAGCTGCAACAGCAGAGGAAAAAATTGCTACCACTTTCAACACTTCCTTCAGAATATTTTTTTTTTCCTTTTTTTTTTTTTTTAATGTATGACTTGTTTGCTGTGTTACATATGCGCTGTTGCAACCAGATGACAGAACAGTAAGGACTGTTGCTGTCTTCTGACAAATATTACAAACTTAACAATCACTTAATGCAAATAAAATACAAAACTGTGTGAAACTGAATGTTTTTCCTCTGTAGTCACAAGCCCCCCGTCACAATCAATCAATTTACATTCCAAATAGGTGTTTTTTTCCTCACATAGCAATAAAAGACAAAAAATGAAACACAAGTAACATGGGGAGAAAAAGAGGAAAAACAGTAATAGATGACTTCGACACTGAAAAGCATGCAAATTGACACCATCTGTTGAAATCTTTAAAACCTGTTTATAGTTACTCTCATTCAGGAACTTTCTCTTCTTTGGAAGAAGTGTTCACTTAAAATAATCCTGAGCCTGTCTTGGTGTTTGCCAAGGCAAAACTAAGATCACCAGTCTGATAAGACTTCACAACACAGCCACTGAAGAGAAGTAATGTTCTTTAAACAACATAAACAGAAAAAGAATGGTAGATGAGGTAGTCCATCTATTTAGCGGTAGGCCTGAATTTCAGACTTTAATATGAAATATTATAACATAGTAAATTCCAGCTTATCCCTGGACAGTTATCCAAGCAACAGATCTCATCAAGCCGGTTTCCCTGGAACCGACTTGAACAGAAAGCTCTGTAGCTGCTTTTGAACAGCGTTGAATCAACATTTTACTAATTCAGAGATCACCGTTCTTGAGTACTACTGACTCTTGTATTATTTTCCAAACAACACCTATTTTCATCTATAAAGTAACGTTTTTAGAACTTGAAATATCTGTATTTTTTCCTGCATTACACAAGTTATTCCAAAAAGCTTCCTTTATGTTTTCTTCCTTGGGATACCACTTTAGCAACCTACCTAAGTATCAAACTAACCTAAACAAAGCATGTACACATATCACAGCCCATTCCGCAGTTCAGCAGCGCTCAAGTCAGCTCAGTTATGCCACCTCATGAATCAGTATAGAAGCCTGGGCGCACCACATATCACGGCCCCTCCTCTATCATATAACTATATCTATTGTGAATATATGGTACAAATAATTCCAAAACTTCCAAAATGCCTCAGTCCCATTACACAACACTAGGGAAGAGAGCTGGGGTGCAACTCTTGCTGCTGGAACAATACCTGACTAAACCTCTGCCTATGAATGTCCTTCTGCAAGGCTTCCACCTCTGTGTTGACTAGACAGAGGATTAAGAGAGATAATGCTGTGAGACATGAAAACTGCCTCTGAATTAACTGCCCAAAGTTATAATTAAACTCTCGAAGTTTGTGGTAAAACCATAAAGCCTCCAGAGGTCAAAGCCAGCATTCTAACCACTAACCAAGCTCTCCTCCTTCATTTCCCACTATGAAAAGGTGGGATGACACGTTCCTAAAAATATCTTCACAAGTTCTGTCATTTCACTATACTAACAAAAACAATTAACACATTTTCCACATCTGGAAAGAACAATCAAATCCCACTGTGGGTTAAAACTATCACATACTAATCCCCCTAACACAAAACATAAAACCACTGGTTTGCATCAAAGCCCACAAAACCCACAAGTCCCATCCTACTCACCATCTCATAAAACATGCCTTTCTGACTGCCCCCAAACTGTTCTATATAACAGATAATTGAGGGACTTTCCCTCTACTAACTCTTAGAAATTATACGTAATTTCTTTTCAGTTTTCGCAACAACCTGTAACAATTAACAGCACACCTTAACTTTAGCTGTAATAACACACACACCCCTCCTTGCTTCTACTTTAGAAACAGATACTGAAGGCGCCACCTCGAGGTTAACTTTTTCATTTCGCATTTTACAAGCTTTTATTGTACCTTCCCCTCCGTTTACGCACTTTTTGCCCAGACAGGACCCCAGGCCGCTGCAGCGCCGCCCCGCCCCGCCCCTCTCCCCCGGGACCCCCGGTGCCGCCCCCGCCTTGTACCCCCCGTACCTCCATCGCTCACGCCCGCCTGACACTCGACAAGGCCCCAGAAACGTGGCAGCCGGGATCTCGGCTCCTCCCGCGGAGGCTCGCAACCCCGGGGACTCCCCGCTGCCTCCGCCCGGCACCGCTGCCTCCACCCGCACACGGAGCGGACCCCCGACCGCAGCCCAATGGAGAGGGGGTCCCGAGCACGGCCAACTGCCCACCGCGACGGGCCGGGGCCGCCGCCGGTGCGCCCCCCCCTCACCTGAGGCTGCACGGTGGAGAAGGAAAACATCCTCCCGGCGGGGACGGCGGCGGCGGCGACCACAGGCGCCTCTTCTGCTTGCCCGCCCAGACGCAGAAGCCGTGCCCGCCTGTCAGCCTGCGCCGCTGGGTCGCTGTGGCAGCTGCCGCCGCCGTCGCCAGCGGGAGCGCCCCACGGCTCCGCTCCTGGGGAAAATGGCCGCGCCCCACGACCGGCAGTGACCGGGCCGGAAGCTGTCCCGGAAGCGGCTGGAGATGGTAGAGCTTCCGGGTCGCCTCTCCCTTCTGGCTCCCCTCCCGCACACACCCCGCGCGCAGCCGCCGCCTGGCAACCAGGACTCTTGTTTTCCCACCGTCCCCGGCTACGCCACGCGCGGGATCAAACCATCGGTGACCGGGGGAGACTGGGGGGCGAGGGGCAAACCACCCCCCCGGGGCGGGGCGGGCAGGGAGGAGGGGCGCTTGGAGCCCGAGGGCTTCCTCAAAACCGGTACCCTGGTGGCGGGGGTCTCCGGGAAGGAATTCCCGGGGGGAAGAGGAATGTGGGAGTGGGAAACGGGGCGGCCGCACCATCCCCAGAGCAAGACGTGCCCGGCCACGCCCTGTGCAGTGCAGCTGCCCGCCGCGCCGGGGGGCCGTGGGCAGCGGGATCCCCATCAGCATAGCCACGGCACCTGGGACAAACTGCCGGAATAGCAACAGAAAAAAGGACGTGGACTTGCTGGAGCGGGGCCAGAGGAGGCCACGGAGATGGTCAGGGGGCTGGAGCACCTCTGCTGTGAGGACAGGCTGAGAGAGCTGGGGTTGTCCAGCCTGGAGAAGAGAAGGCTCCGGGGAGACCTTATAGCAGCCTTCCAGTACCTAAAGGGGGCCTGCAGGAAGGATGGGGAGGGACTCTTTATCTCTTTATCAGGGAGTGTAGTGATAGGACAAGGTGTAACAATTTTAAACTGAAAGAGGGTACATTTAGGCTAGATATTAGGAAGAAATTTTTCACTCTGAGGTTGCTGAGGCACTGGCACAGGTTTCCCAGGAAGCTGTGGATGCCCCATCCCTGGAGGTGTTCAAGGCCAGGCTGGATGGGGCTTTGAGCAGCCTGGTCTAGTGGGAGGTGTCCCTGCCCATGGCAGGGGTTTGGAACTGGATGATCTTTAAGGTCCCTTCCAATGCTAACCATTCTTGTGATTCTATGAATACATGTCATTTAGGTCACATCCCTTACAATGACTACTCAAGGTGCCTTCCTGAAGTACTGAAAATATTTTGCAGGGAGTTAGAGTATACCACATTTGGAAATAAACTTTTACAAATTAAAACATGCATCAGTAACCAGATATTATGGGCACATGCTTCTACGTATGGCAGAATTTCATCTTTGATAGTCATCCCTTTTCATTCATCCCTCGTGCTATTTTTCCATGTGGTCTCCAATTATTTGGGGGTTTTATTATAGTTTTCTTTCTTTTACCTGACCACTGTTCTTCCTTTCCTCGCTGAAGGTGCTTAGCGACACGGTTTAGTAATGGTTTTTGTCAATGTTGATAGTTGGACTTGATGATCTGAAAGGTCCCTTCCAACCTAGATAATGTTATGATTCTATGAAGTGCCACCCCACACCAACTTCCACAGATTTAGGTCAGTGCAGCCGCAGTGCTGCCTCCCCCTGCACTCTCATGATCAGAGTCATGTGGCTCAGATAGCTGATGTGGCAGAAACCTCACCCAACAACAACATAAAAACCCCAAACGCTAAAAGGTGATGAACGTTTACCTGGATCCACCCCATGAAGCAGTTTTCCATGCAGCCGCACCAGGGCTTTTGTTGCCTGGAGGGAAGGGAGGCAACACGGTAGGTCCTCTCTTGGCTGGGCTCAGGCTGCGGTGGAACACAGGCTGCCCCACGGTGGAGTTTCACAACTGGCATTACTTGATGTAATGATGATCCCATCAGAAGGAGCCATCCCTCCTGCTCTCAGCTGAAATTGCCGCTGCCGAGACACAACTAAATTAATGCTGCAGAGCTAAATCGCAAATACAGCCAGTGATAAATTGTATTTAATACCATTATAGAAAGCTAATTTAAAACACGTTTCCTACATTTGCTCATTAAAATGCATCTATTGCTGGGATCTGTGGGACAGCAGCACTCCTTCACAAGCACAAGCAAGGCCTCCCTGTGCAGTATCCAATGATAAGTGATGTATCTTAAAGCAAAACAAGGGCCTGATGAGACTAATCCACTGTGTTAATAGAGGCCCATAGTTCTACACTGACCTCTACAGAGCTAGCTCTTTGCCAATGTAGCAACTGCAACAGAACAATTAAAATTAGTGATAATGAATTATGAACGGCAATGTGTATGTGAAAGCAACATAAAAGCAGTAAGGCAAGGGTTAAAAGGACCAAAGAGCACAACTGGGAGTGGTAAAACTGGTAAACACAGAGGATGGTGCTGTGTAAACTGAGAGCAGAAGGCCTGCACTCTGATAAGGCTGTCACCGGTGATTTGTCAGAAGGTCTGCAATCTGGAAACAGGAGAATGGACACGAGGTCATAACAGGCTGTAAATGCCATCCCTCTCCCTGCTGTCACATGGAAATATACAAAATAAGGAATCAAAGAAATTGGGGAGCCACCCTGCGCAGGATTCATGGAGGCTGAAGTAATCAAGAGTTGGAGGGAAGCAAGAGATCACATTATTCTAACGCTTGATCATGAAATACCTGCCCACAAAGCAGTTTGTCATCACCAATCCCAAGGATGCCAAGACATAGTGAGGGTTCAGCAGCGACAGTAAGGACTGGAGAGGCAGCGTACTCCTGCACACAAGCCATCCTGACGTAGACGCACAACTCTCAGAACCTGAGAGTGTGCCAAGTGTGAGAAAATGTCAGTACACATGAAGCACATGAGAAAATGAGTACATGGAGCCAAAATCAGGTATTTCTTTCTAAATAAATATTACCTTCCAGTTCCTTAATTTCTCACACCAAGTTCTGTTGAATTCCTATGCTTTCTAGCATCCCACGGAAATGAGAGAACAGACTACCTGCTCATAGCAAGTAACAACGTACTGCCCACTTAGGGACCTAGATGACAACTTGAGTAGTTATTAGTCATATCAAAGCATTGAGTTTGTCATAATTAATGTTCTTAAAAAAAAAAACGCAAAACCAAAACCCACCATAGAATGAATGCTGTAGGATTCTTTTAATTGCTATATACAATAATGAGGACATTTTTAAGGAGTCTGGTGAAGCCAAGAAGGCTGCAATGAGGCAATGTGGTTTAGCCAGATAGCAACAAGAGCCTATCAGAAACATTGGCACCAGAGCAATGCTCACAAACATCGACAGTAACATCACCACCAACTTTATTCGGATTGTGTCAATAATATACATTTAACTCCTGCTGGCTGAGAGCAAAACTGCGCACACTGCTCACCACACACCACGGGGGTGAGACTCCAGGGCGGGCACCAGCACCTCAACACCCGCCATCACACAGAGGCCTGCGTAGCGATGGCGTCTCTAATGGCGACAGTCGTCCTGCAGAGCGGGCTCATGAAGCGCCACAGCGCTGCTCGGCAGCGGCAGGGAGGGAGGGAGGGAGGGAGCTGCCTGCAGCGGGGCCTGCCGCCCGGCAAGGCGGCGCTGCGAGAGGCCTCTCAGGGACCCTGCCGCCACGACTGGCACCTCCCCGCTGCCCCAACGGCCGCCGCGCGCGGGGTCTCGCGAGAGCCCCGCCCTCCTCCCCGCGCCCGCCCGTTGGCCGGTGACGCGGCGGGGCGGGGCGGGGCGCGCGCCGCTTTGAACCGAGCGCGGGGCGGTGGCGCTGGGCTGAGAGATGGGGACGGTAGAGCCTGTGGCTGAGGGGCAGCTGGAGGAAGGCGCCGGGGGCGCCGCTGCCGCGCCTGCTGGCTCTCGGCGCATCGAGGTTCCCCGGCCCCCCCTCCATCGAGGAGTTCACCATCGTGAAGCCCATCAGCCGAGGCGCCTTCGGGAAGGTGTACCTGGGCCGCAAGGCGGGCCGGCTCTACGCCGTAAAGGTGAGGGGCCGCGGCCCTCGGGGCCTCCTCCCTGCCGGGTGTTGCGGCGCTGCCGCCCTCCGCTTTGCCTTAACCCCGTGTGTGAAAGGGAGGCCCCCGCGGAGGGCGGGCTCGTGGGTTGCACTTGGTGCTTTGGGGGGTTGCCGCCTTCCCGTCAGGAGCCTGTTGTCCGTACGGATGTGTTTAGCTTCCTCCTCGCGTTCTTGTTCGCCTGGAGGCTTTGGTTAGGAGGCATCGAATAGCGGCAACTGCTTTTAGAAATGCCGTAAACGTTGAGGAAACGACACCAAAAGCCTTCCAAAGCGTCCGTGCGCAATTTGCTTCATGCCTGTAAATACTTGTTACAATGGAAGACCTTCAGCTGTCAAGCCACTGGGAGGGCGTTCCCGCGTTTGTGTGTGAATGAATAGTCTGCCTCTGAGATGTATAAAGACAGCAAACTATAAAAAGGATTTTTGCTGAGTAAACTTTTTTAAAAAAACCTGCACTTCCTATGTTGATACACAAAGACTAAAAACTAGGCTTGTCAGTAGTAACAACTTTACTGCTGGTTTGTGCAAGTTTGAGTTTGCAATTAAAAGGGTTATAATCAGCTGCATAGTACACAGAGAAAATGAAATGTAAAAACAGGCATGCAAAATAGACGTTGCTCTTCAGAGCTATATGCATCTATTTATGTGGGTTTATTATAAGCATTTTGAGGTGAAAGCTTTTGTGTAAATCCTTTATCACTATTGCAGTGAAGTTTATGGATTGTTTGCGGCTATAACATTTAAAATGTGCTAAATATTTGCGTAGTTAAGGTCAGCACTTTTAATAAGTGTTCTAAACATTCTGTGTATGTCTTGGAAATTTTTTTGTATCAACTTTGATTATAGTAATGGAGACTAATTTTCTACAGTTTAGGTGCTGCATATAAAGTGGTTTGATTGCATTACTTTAGTATATTACACAAGTTTATTGAAACTATTGTGACCTAAAAGGTTTTGTGTAAATCCTTTATCCCTATCGCAGTGTGACTTATGGGTTATTCAAGCAACTGAATTTAACATATGCTAAATATTTTTACAGTTAAGGTTGATACTTACATAAAAGGTATCAAATTATACTTCTTCTGTCTTGTTATTTTCATATGTTATCAAGTTCTGTTTTTGAATGGTGGTGGTAGCTGTAGACTCAACTTTTTACAGTTGTGTTCCATAAAGAATGGATAAATTAAACTTGCTTTAATATCACCGTACATACTGGACAAAAAGGTATTAAGGTGGGTAAACTTCCAATGTGTATGCAATGCTTATCTAAATACCTATCATCTGTGCTACTATGCATCTTCTGTTCAAGACTAATATTGAGTGGGCATCAACGTGTAGTAGAGTAATTCAATACAGGAACTGGAGCCTAATTCACAGTTAAGCTTGTTATTTCTTCCTTGTGAGTTGCATGCCTTTGAGGCTTCTTCCCTAGGAAACCAATATTTGTTGTGTGACTTGATTGTAAATCTTAAGTTTAGCAAAAATTCACTTGCTTTCTCTGCAAAGTTAAGAATTAGAGGCTGGAATAGTTGCAGTCTTCCACCTGAGGATACCAAGATGGGATGGCTTACTGCTGTACTCCGTTTTGAATCCTCAGACCATATATCTCAGCCTCTGAAGAGATGGAAAGACTTGTTCAGCAAGTGTCTATCTAAGCATTGAACACTCTTTCTTGGCTCTGAATTGTGTATGTGGATAAGAGGATTAACTCAGGGCAGCTTAATTTTGGATGCAGCCTAAACCCTCATTTTCCAGTGTGTGCAATTGCAGTGAATATTGCTAGTGTGATTTCCATTCAGGACTGAATTAGGAGGAGAGCAATGAAAAAGGTTCTCTAATAACCTGTGGTTTAAAATTCTATATGTATAGGAAGTTACAGCTCTGTTTTATATGTATATATGTATGCAAGTTTGAAGTATAGAGATTAATGAATTGACTGAAGAAATGTGGCTTGAGTCAAGAAAATAATGTTTATCTACTTGACTTTGTTTTGTTTTTTCAGGTGATGAAAAAAGCAGACATGATCAATAAAAACATGGTTCACCAGGTCCAGGCAGAGAGGGATGCATTGGCTCTCAGTAAAAGTCCTTTCATTGTGCATTTGTACTACTCACTTCAGTCGGCTAACAACATCTATTTAGTGAGTAAATAAATGTCTGTGGTGTTTTATGGTAGTGTTGAAAATGGAGTGCAGAACTATATTTGTGTCTGAAAACATATTTTTATGGCAGTGTGTTTCTTAGTCACTTTTACTTTCTTCTTCCTCAGAATGGTTGAACAAGCGAAATGGTTGAACTCTTCCCCTGGTACCTTTGAAGTCTTTTGTGTTCTCTTTTATTACAGGAGAATCTTTTTTAAGATCTAGTCTGTTTTAGGAATATTTAGAAATCTTGGGGAAAACAAAACAAGAAACCATTCTGTTCAAGTATAATCCAAGTGACTGAAAGATACCTTGTGGCTCACTTAAGAGGAAATCTATTTTACTTGTTACCTGTGCTCAAAATTCATTATGGTAGTTGGCCTAGATGACGAGCAAAACTAAGTGCTAGTCCATGTGGAGTACAGTAAGACTTGAATACGGTTTTATATACTGCCTTCACATAAAAGTAATATGGATTAAGACTGTCTACAAAGGGTCTAGTGTAATTTGTCTGGTTTGCTGTAAGCACACACAGTGAACAGCTTGATTAAATTCTGAGGTGAGGTTGCTATGCACTCCTACAACACATTTTGTGTGTACGTGAAGGCTGCTTTTCCTGGAATCTAACTGCTGTTTGAAGTAGAGGTGTTCAGGGTGAAGGATTTGTAAAGGAGATGCTAGTCATATATATGGATAGTATTGTATATTGGAATCTAAGTACTAGGGAGATTTCTTGACCAAAACCCCTTAAATTCATTCTTGTCACTGAAGAGTGAGTTTCTGAAACTCCACTGACTTTCCATTCTTTCTTGTATATGACGTGGACCATGATAATGTGTGGATTTGCATGATTTCTTTTTGGATGTGTGTGGGGTTTTTTTAAACACTCTTTTTCATGTCTTAAGTGCATAGTAACTCTCACTGCATACATTTCTGGAAATTTGCACTCATTTCACAAGGTTCAGGTGTGAATTTAATATTGTGTATAAACACTTGCAAAATAAAATAATTGAAATACCACTTCTATACTAATCAAAATATCAGTGGTCTTTGGTTTCAAGCCTTGAATGTCACAGAAATGCTTTGCAGTTTATTTTCTATAATATAGAAATCTTTCAGAAGTTAATTTAAAAAGCTGACTACAGTAGTTATTTGAGAGCTGACTATAGAAAGTAGGCTAGGCAAATAATATAAAATAGGTAAATGGTCTATTAAAATAAAATGTTTCATGTCCTCTGTCATATGAAGCTTTAATAATTTTATGCAAGTGAGAAGTATTGTGTGGGAAATGAAGTTCACACAAGGAAGCTTCTATCAGCTTCCACTCTTGGAAATGATATTTTCCTAGGGGTGAAAGCCATTTTATATTTCATTTGGAAATTTGAAATGTGTTTTAAAAGGTTAAATTTAAAACACTTGAATGGCAGGTGATGGAGTACCTTATTGGTGGAGACGTCAAATCTCTTCTTCATATTTATGGATATTTTGATGAAGAAATGGCTGTTAAGTACATTTCTGAAGCAGCATTGGCTCTTGACTACCTTCATAGGCATGGGATAATCCACAGGTAAAACTTACTCTTTTTTTTTTCTTACAAATAAGTACTTGGTAGTTTGGGTTTTTAATTTTTCATTCAAACACATAACTAGTCATTTCATAGTAACAGCTACCTCACTTGCTAGAGCTTCTGGACACTCTTTTTGCATGTGTATGCTGCAGCAATGTCATGAAACAACACCTAAAATAGAATCTGTCCATATATATTAAATGGACAAATAGACACTGCTTTCCTCTGCCTGCTCTCACCCAGTACGGTGGTGTATTAGCAGCTACGCTGCCTTCTAGGTCCCCTCTCCCTGTGGCTTTTAAATAATGACTGTTAGTTTGGGAACTCTCTGGATACTGCAAGCATGTAACTATAGGACAAAGGGACATTGACTACTCTAATGCTCCCCCTGTAGTGAAAGTTCTTTGCTGCGTTCAGTAGCGCTGTAGAGAACAAACAAGAGAACTTATACTAGAGGTTTGCTTGTCACATGTACTGTCATGAGCAAGAGCTACATATTATAAATGTGATGGTAGTGCTTATCAAGAGCACTTGTTAAACCTGCCAAAACGCAACACGTGCAACTCTTGTGACATGCATGGTGGTTTTACAAGGCCTGAGACGTTTTACAATATGAGATATGTTTGGTTTGGTGTATCCCTCCAATTGGAATCTTCTGCTGACTAAGAGGTGTAACTGAGAAACAGCTATAATCAATGTTTTGTATTGAATGTTTCTGGACAGGTAACTTTCTTAATATTGCTCAGTTGTCTTTTTGCTGACTTCAACTGTATTTATGTCTTCAGGGATCTGAAGCCTGACAACATGCTCATTTCTAATCAGGGCCATATAAAGTTGACAGACTTTGGGCTTTCCAGAGTTACTCTGAACAGAGGTAAGAGTTGTCTGTGTCTTTTTTGGTTGTATTAGAATATATTGTTGTGTCACCTTCCCATATTCTTGAGTGCTCTAAATCCCTGTAGAGGGTAGCTTTCAATCAAATAAGCCTAAATGCTGCACTAATACCTGATTTCTAATAGGTAAATACTGATAAGGTACATGCTGGTAAAGGGTCTGCTCTATGCATTGCATGTCAGAAGCTAAAATATTTATTCTTTGGGACTAGGGTGTATGAAATATGATCTACAGCCATTTCTCTTGAGGGGTATGAATTTCAAAGTTTTCTATGAAGTCCACTAAGAGAATTCAAAGGGTGAATGAATGATTCTGGCTTTTTTCTTGGTATACCTCTGGCTAATTCTGTCCTGCAGTTCAAGTTTCTCTGTCCTTACAGATATTAATTTCCAATCTGAATTGGGACTCTCCAGACATTAATATGAGGGATGGGGGAGGTGGCGAGTCCCTAACAGAAGATTATAAATCAGTGCTTTAGTGTATGAACATGCTGTTTTCAAGTAGCAGAAAATATAGCTCAATAGTCAAATGACTGTCTGGCACAGGCAATAGGCAGCAGGTCTTAAGGTGAATAGCCAGTTCCTGAACTAGTTTGCACCTCCAACCCCCTTAGTTGTATCAGCCAAACTAATGCTGTACAGCATCAGTTTAGCTTTTGTGACAGCTGCTAGTGGGTACTTTCTTTTTATGTAGTTAAAGGAACGTAGAAATTCAGAGCTGTCTATGGAGTTTGATTCATGGTTTTAAGAATATAGAGGAAAATCTTAAGTATGCTGTATTTTCTGTAATATACTGCTTTAATTGATAGGTTTTGGTGGGACAGATTATTGTGTCTAGTTGAACATGATATGTAAGCTACAAGCCTGCTTACCTGTAGTGAGCAAAAGATGGCATCTAAGGTTAAATTTTCAGCCATGAAAAATTTGTCTGTAGGTTTTTTTTTCAAGATGTCTTTGTGAGAGAAGACAGGCTTTGAATCAAACTTACCATAGGCTGGAATTCCTACCTAATAATCAAAGCTGATATCAAGTTAGGAAATGTAACGCTTCCAGCATAGTGTGTCAGAAAAGAAATAGGACTCTTACAGTTTCTGTATTCATAAACTGTAATTTTATGAAGGATGTACAGGAAGAAAGAGCTTGTGTTGAATAAGAATGTATAGGTATGTCTTCACTTGGGTTTGGTAGCTTCTTTTGTATCTTTGTTCAGTATGTGAGTAAATTTTTTTCCCCCCTTTATAAAACTTAAGTTCTATTTAACTTTAAGTTTACTTAAGTCTGTAATCTTGCTTATTCAGTAGCAAAAGGAAAACCTGATCCGCTTCATATTTTTGTCTGTTTATAGAGATAAATATGATAGATATCCTTACTACACCATCAATGGCAAAGCCAAAACAAGACTACTCACGTACTCCAGGACAATTGTTGTCCCTCATCAGTTCACTGGGTTTTGTAAGTAATTTTCACTATCTTTGAAGTATTTCATTCTTTTAACTTACTTACTATCTTAAATGTAATAGTAGGAGTTATAAGGCTATTATTGCACCTCTTCTGCCAGCTGGTAGAATGACTTATGGTGTTTCCAGTACCTTGAAGTTCTGAAGTGATTACCTTGGACTATATTTCAAATGGCTGACTATCAGTTGTGTTTCAAAAAACTTGGTAAATGGGCAGGGCTAAGCTCCAATGCAAACATAATATGTGAAGTCATGCTCTCTGTCCTGGATGTTTTGTTCAGGCTCTATTAACATTTAACTATGCTTCTTACTGCTTGATAGTATACTCCAGTTGGAATGAAGATGCCAGAGCGCAATTCAAGTCAATCATCTGACAGTCTGCATGGAGTGGCTTCTCCCTTACCTATGGTCCAAAAGGAAAATACCCCTCTTTCAAGTAAATTATTCAAAACATGTGAGTATATCAAGCCTTATACTGACTAATACTCTGGCTGTAAGGTTGTGGTCTTTTAATTTTATGTGAGTAGCTTGGACCCACTCAATAGAAGGTATGCTTCCATCAGTGTCTTGCTGTGTACTGTTCCTCCAGTACTTAAGGTCTGACACTTTTTCACCTACACTACTTATGTCATCTTTTAATTTTTTCTTCAAATGTGCAACCACTGAATTCAAGATGACCCTTTAAGATTTTACAGAAATGGTGTCAGTTCTTGGCACACTTTCACTGAAACTGATTTAATATAGCAACACATGCTTTCATTTAAATTGTCTTATCTTGTTGCTTTCTTATTTCTAATCTGGAATGAGAAAGAATGTTATTATGGTGCTAATGTTCATATTGCTTTTAAATTCTTGGCAAGTCCCTCCTTCAAAAAAAAGAGTGAATTGACTATACAGGAAAGATGACAAGAAAAATTATGATGTCATGTATAGCTTTCCATAACTTTCTTCAATGTGAAAGTTTGACATAGTGTGAAGCTGGTTAATATATATTGCCTATATGTATCAACATTTGATTACTTTATATTTTTTTTTTCACCTCAAGATCTTGATACTTCTCAACTAACTCCTGTGATGCCAGTGAGAAGTTTAACTCCTACTGTACTTCAGCCAAGAAAAAGGTTTGGTACCTCCAGTGCCGGTAGTCAGTCGCACACATACTTGTCCAGTATGGAATCAGAATGCTGCAGCAGCCCCAGGTGGGAGAAAGATGTAGAGGTCAGGACTGTTTCATTTTCCCACTGTAAATTAAAATTGGCTTGTATTTGTATATGCACTGTTCTAGATCCTCTACTTCCTTCCCCCAGTTATTTCACATGTAGAAAAGCCTTCCTACAGGAGAAGGAACAGGGGTTGTAATCCTTGCCAAATAGGAGTTTTGGATCAAACCAGTGTTATTTTTTTTTCTGCAAACAAATAGTAGTCCTCTGCAATATAGCAGGAAAAGCAAATGCCATGTAGCCTGCAGCAAAGGAGTGAAAGAGAAGGCCTATACTGAACAACACTGGTTTAGCCCTGTTTTTCACGAGGTGGGAATACTGGGAGCACTGGATCTTCAAAAGCTGACCTTGTCCCTATAGTTTTATTAGCTCAGCATGCAGGTAAAAGAATTTCTTTAAAAGGCAGAACTTGGGGAAAAATAATAAGCAATACACACTTCAAACTTCTACTAGCTATTAAAAACTGCAAATGTTTAAGGTTTATATTACTGAAGGGCTTTGTATCAATTAACTAACATTATAGCTGATACAAAAATACTTTCTCCTGTTTTAAACTGTCGATGAAATTCTGTACAAATACAAACCTAAAAGAAAATGCTGCTGTGCTATTTAGTCCCTTGCCATGATTCCTATTTAGATCTCACACAAAAACTTCTGTTTAAAACAATTTATAATTCTTTGTTTTATCTGTTCATTTCCCAAGGTCTTGGTTTTAGTATTGTGCTACCAAAATAGTAGTAATATCAGATTTTCCTTTTGGCATCTCTGAAGTATAATATGCCACAGGGTACTATGATGGGGTTCTTTGGTTTGGCATTTCTTGGAAACTGAGAACTTCTGTAGCTTAACTTCTTAACAAAATCATAAATACAACTTTAATTGCTATACTTCTTCATCCTTAAGCATTTAAAAATATTGTGTTATCTGTTGTATTCCAGCAAGCTTATTTTATGTTCTTAAACTCAAATCAAATTATCCCTAATTTAGTTTTGTCTAATGTGTTATGTCAGGTTTGTCACTACTGGTAGTTATAAAGATTAAGTAATGCTTGCCAATTTGCAGTTTTTTATGGAAGTGGAAACAAGGTAGTTCAAAGGACGTGTTTCTATAATGCTGTAATCCTATTTTTCTTGATAATTAAAACTTATTGTGCTCATTTGCAGCAAAGTGAAGGTGAACTATGTTCTACAATAGTCAAACCAAGTAACAGTGGGTCAGCTCTCCTTTCGAATGTAGAATTGCCGAATAGCAAAAGTATTGAAGCTTTAAAGAAAAAAGAACTGGAGTCTGCCATTTCTCCCATCAGCAGCAATGATTCTGGCAGTAGGCAGAAGTTGGGAAGTGAACATCCTGATGTAACAGATACTCCTGTGACCACGCTGGATGTGAAAGGCTTAGTCAGAAAATGTCTTTCGGGAAATAAGATTTGGGAAGAGAAACTCTTCATAAATAAAAGAGATATGATTAATGAAACAGCAGAGACTTCCAATCAGCAACAGTCACCTTCAAGGCAGAATGAGCCTGTCAAGCCTATCAAAGAAGAGGAAATTTTTGAAAAGCCAGGTGTAAAAAGAAGCTTTGAATTAGTTGATACCAGTCCTTGTCAGGAACTTAACTACGTTAAAAAAAGCAACGCTGAATATAAACGTGGCTGTCAGATCTCAGAATTTCCAGCAAACAAAAGGACAGGTTTGACAACAGAAATTGAATCCATAATGCTTTGTGATGATGGATGCCAACGTGACACCTGCAAAAGCAAGGAAGAAGTTGAGAGTGTTATTGGTAACCAGCAAACAGTAGAAAAATCACTTACTCCAACTGTAGCCAAAAATCTTATGTGTGATCTGGATGCAGACTATGAAAAGGGTGATAAAAAGGACTATATGAACTCAAGTTTTCTAGGCACTGATGATGAAAAACCTTTAGGAATCCTCAGTGCAGATTCTGATTTATCACTTCCTGAAGTGTCTGTTACAGAAAGCCATTTAGAAAAGCAGCTTTTAGATTTGGACAAAAGTGTTAGAGACCTCTCCTTTGAGGAGCCAAAAACAGAAAGCATACTAACAACATCACCAGAGTCCCGAGATGCCTCACAAAATGGAGGGGAAGCACATACTATCCAGGACTGCAAGCCATTACATCATGAAAAGGATAACGACCAAACGCACATGAAGGAAACTTATCTTGACACAGTTTCTTCTCCTTCAGAAAAGATGATGGAAGCGCTGAATCTCTTTAAAAAAAATGCTGTTGTTTTTCGAAGTTATAATAGTTCAATTAATATATCCAATGCATCTGAGCCATGTAGCATGGCTTCCTTAGATATAATGGATCTCTCACCTGCTTGTAGTGGGTCTTACCCAACAGCTATTACTCCATTACAGAAAGGAAGACCTTATAGAGTCTATCAGGTACGTAAGGACACACGTAGAAACTGTGCATGCATTAGACATTGGTGATCTGAAATGATTTCAGTTGTTAATTTAAGGAAAATTGAAGTGGTTTGAGTTAATCAGTCAAAATGACCTTTGCTGACAGGCTTTCACTTACTGCACTTGTGTGGCCAAAATTATAATTTCTGTAAGAGCTTAGCAATAACTGTATGTCCACTGGTTTGCCTCTGGCTCAACATGCATTGCTTGTCACCTCTCTGAAATTCTTAGCTCTTATAGTGAACTGGTAAAGAAAGTCTGTGGTATTTAATCTCATCCTACTTTTAGTGCAATGTGATACTTTCTGTGATTAATTATACATTTCCTGATGTAGTGGGAAGTCTTTGATTATTTTTTTACCTTTTTTCTTTTTATCCCACATTCCTCCCAAGACAGTCTGCAAATGCTGTTCAGCTGCTAGTAACTGCTATTATGCCTGCTATTTTCTTTTTTTTAATCCTGATAAAAGTGATGGTGTAATGTGTACTTTCAAGTGCCAATTACAAGCCTATTACAGAGACTGACGTAAATAGTAATAGCTGTTTGCAGGTTACGAAGTTTTTGTTTGACCTTTTTAGAATTCTGATAGTAAGTAAAAATCTTAGTGTCCTGAAGTAAATTGGAGCCCTGATGTGGGAAAAGTGAAAGTATACTTTCAATCAGTGTATCCTGTTTTGTTTTGGCGTAGCTTTATAAGACCTTCATCCAGCTACTTAAGTTGTAGTTGTAGGATTTAAAGCTTTCTGACAGAACTGGCAGTGTGTTGTTGAATGATTTGGTGTACCAAAAGGTGACATTTAAAAATGTAATTTTTTGGGAAACCCTTTCTTCTGATGTCTTTTGCTGAACTACTAGCTTCTGTTTCATCTGCATAAAATCTTAGTTGACTATGAAACATAGCTTGCAATCAGCTGAAATGGAGACAGAGTAGTATGCACTTCATCTCCTGAGAAATAAATTACTGATGGCATTATATGGTTTTGTAACTTAGATTTGAACAGGAGGATACCTTTTTCATATACTTTTGTGATTCTCTTTAAACTCACATGATTGCAACCTGATTACCTGTTCCCTATTTTAATAGTGTATTTTCTAGCCTTTATGGCGTAGTGATAACAAATTGATCTCTGCTGCACTGAAGATGAAGTTGGAAACAAAATTATACAAGTTATATGGGAATTAAGGGTATATTGAAAAATGAAGAGCAAGAGTCTCTGCAAGATAACATAGTAGTATCGCCAGGTCATAACAGAAATCTTTCATTGCAGTCAGCCTTTGCCTATGAGAATATATTGACCTCTTTGCAAGCCTGCATATTGTGTCTTCAAATAATGTCACAATTACTTTCAGAAGGTTTGTGTAACTGTAAACAGTCACTAAGTCTAACTTGAGCAGGACTTTATCTGCAAGCATTATGCAACCCATAGGATACAGGTTAAACAATGGGTTCATTTAATATATTTTTTTAGTACATCTGGTATGCAATATGTGAGAAAAATCAAGATTCTCCTTTTTATTTTACAGGTATTTGATATATAGGCTTGCTTTTTCATTGGCTAATATTAAGAACTAACTGCTAAAATGGAAGGCTATTTTGACACTATTTAGTAGGTTATCTTCACACTTGAATTTGAAAGAGGAGTTTAAGATTGGTTGGGTTGGTTCCTTTTTTGGAGATATTACTTGTGGATTTGACACTGGAGGAAGAACTTAGGGAAAAGTGTCTTAAAGAGTAGACCTAGATTACCGGTTGAGATAAAGAAATGAAAGCACATTTCACACATGCTTTTCCAGGAGTGTGCATTTTGTGGCATGACTTGAACTTAAATATCAACAGTTACACCCACTACTAAAACTGGATAGGGGAATTTCTCTGCTAGTTTTGTTTGACATCTGAAATCCTTGTTGCATCTTTTAAGACACCTCATCAGGGAGATGCTGGCACACCATATAGGACTCCAAAGAGCGTAAGAAGAGGAGCTGCCCCAGTAGAAGGTGAACGCATCCTAGGAACCCCAGACTACCTCGCACCTGAGCTGCTTTTGACAAAGCCTCATGGTAAGACAAACAAACCATGGAGGTTGTAAATACTTGAAAGGTGACATATTTACACTTCTAAAAGGTTCTAGAGCCTCTAGGCTAGAGGCTCTCTAGGTTCTAGAGTCTCTAGACCCTTTAAAGCAATACAATAGTGAATTCTTTAAAAATACCTAGTGCTTAGCTTTTGCCAATATGGGTGGCTGTGTTTGCTTCAGCTGCTCCTTCTTTTTTTTTCCCAATGGCCAGAGGTTTTGACTGTCTCGCATAGTCTTGCCTGCTGCTAATCTAATGCTTTGGAAGCTGTGCTTAGGCAGCCTGAGACTTGTGTGTGCCTTAGGAATCATAACTTGGTCATCCTGAGTGTCCTTAAAGATTCTTGGTTGGGGAGGGGGTAAGCAATGACACAGACACATAATTTAGTGAAGTTTAGTATGAAAGGATTAAGCCTTCAATTATTCTTAGAATGTATTCCATGTTTATTGATATTAAAGTGTTACGTGCATCCAGACAAGTTCATGAAGCTGCATTAAAATCAGTTATTAAGTTCACTGACTTTATGAACCACTCGAGATTTCTGGCATATAAGTGGGCAGTAGTACACATAAAATATTTTTTTTTTCTGCAAAATACTGTAAGAAAATAAAATAGCACAACTTTGAAGTGCATAAGTTTCTTTGGCTCAAATCCTGAGTGCTACTGAGATCAACAAAAAGTCTGAAATATTTTCCTGCTAACTTGCAAGAACCAATAACAAAAAATAAGTGCAATGTATCCCTGAACTCTTCTTTTGTAGAGCTAATAGTCTTAAGAAAATTATGAGATTTTCATTGAGAAATAGTGATTACTAATCTGTGGCACAGTAAAATTCTGCTGTGTGCAGCCAATATACATGAACAAGTTAACTGTGACAACTGAAATTACTGAACATACATAGCTGTTGTGCACTCCCCATTTGGGAATTATTTGGGAGGCGTTAAAACTGGATAATAGTTTGGAAATATAATCAATGCTACTTAGACAATGTGATAGTTGGTTGTGAGGTGACTTCATGCAATTATTGAGTGTCTTCAGGACTTCAGTGATAACTTGCAAAGAGTCTGGGTTCTATGTCAGGAAATGTCAAATATCTCATTACCTTCAATGAAGCCAGGGTTTTCTGGCTTTGGAACTCAAAACTTTCCCTCATGAAATAGTTCTGTTGTTGTTAACTTGCTTGTAAATGTTGTTGTAATCCTAAACTATAATTGTGTTACAAAACTATTTCTGTTTCTAACTTAGGTTTAACATTGCCATCTTTCTTTATTGTTGAGTTACTACCTTAAGAAAAAAAAAATCTGCATTCCTGTGCCTTCAGAGGAACATGCTTTAATATTTGATGTTTATATTTGTTAGGGGGTTTTGCAATAATCGTAATGTTCTTGCTTTGTTGTCTTTTCATATGCAGGGACTCTGATCTCTGGTGAGTTTGCTATATACTGTGCAGAAATGGAGTATTCAGCATAACTGTAAACAGTCAAAATATAACTAGATGACAATTTCAAAGAAAAGTGGTTTGGGTGAACAATGTTTCTATATGAAAGATATGTCCAATATGCACTCCGCAAAAGAATGTGTGATGCTTCCACAAAAGATTCAGGAAACATCAGTATCACTGTGACTAGGCTATCAGAAATCACACACATACGCCTATACTTCAGGAGAAAAGTCAGCATTCCTAAAGATATTGTATAACGGGAAATAAACCAGAGACAATTTTTAATTGCTTCCTTTCACTTTGTGGTCAGTCTGAACTACTTTGTGTATGGGTGAAGAAGGCTCAGATGCTCAAGACCTGGTATTTCAGATTCTTGCTTCAAACACTGATAGGCATGGTTTAGCAGGGATATGATAGGAGTTAATCTAATCTTTAGTTAAACTTTGGGTGTGAAAAATTGCTGCTGAAGCCTGGGTTACTGCATTCTTCAGAGCTGTTATCTTACTAGACCTTGACTGAAGCTGGTAATATTTTAGCTGAACATCCAAGTACCTCTAACAACAGTGGATATAATATCACAGCTATGGTACGCTTAGCTTGGTGGGGCGCACTTACTGCTGTTAAAAGTTGCTAAAAGTGCATTAGATTAATAGTTATACATTTCATTTTTCAGCATTTCTAAACTAAAGTCAATAGTCCTCTTGAAATGGCTCAAAACACTTGTTTTCTCAACTTGGAGGTGTTTTTATTTTTTTTATATGCCAACAAAGTCAAGCAAAACTACACTTATTCTCTTCGAAATTTATTTTTTTTTTCAGCAAGTGTGGCATCTATTATTTATATAGTGGAGTGGGCATGGCCTAAAGATGCAGAAAGCTTAGAATGTGTGCAGTGGTGTCTGGGATTGCTTTGCCTGCTTGTTTTTAAGTGAGTTAATAAGATGGGTTTGGCAAAGAAAAAAAAAAAATCACAAACAAAACCTGGAATGTGGAAAACCAAAATTATTTAATAACAAAGGAGAGATAGCTAGTAATTACACGTAATTACACGCTGCCCTAACCAACTTTAGTATAATGGAAAGTAATTCCAGCTTCTTGCATGTTGGCTCATCTCTGCAAGCTATCTTTCAATATTTTGACCTAAACTTAGGCAAGTGAAAACAAAGTTCGATAGTTTGAGTTCTTGGAATCTTCACAAAGAACCAAGAGAAGGATACGGGTTACAACATTGAGCATTCATCCAGGCTCTAGAGCAGTTGTTAAAGACAACTGTTTCTTATCACAAAAAAATCTTTTGGTGAATTTGGCTCCTGGATTCTCTGTGATGGGAGTTGATAATTAGATTGTTCTTAAGAGCCCCCTTGCTTTTATACCCTGGTATTATCTATAATGAATTAATGAGCAGACTGGCTTTAAAAAAGCCTTTTAATATGTTTTTAATCTTCTGCATGATTATTAAATACAACTTATTTTGTCTCTTCCTTCAACTCCATGAAAATTTTCAGGATTTAAACAATTTCTTCAATTTCTGCCATGGCTAATCTTCAAATCTTTGCAAATATCATTAAACCTTTGTTAGTGTAATGACTTGAATTTCTCTTACCAGGTTCTGCTGTAGACTGGTGGGCCCTTGGAGTTTGTCTGTATGAGTTTCTAACTGGAATTCCACCTTTTAATGATGAAACACCAGCACAAGTCTTTCAAAATATTTTGAAAAGAGGTAACCTGTTTCAGTAATCAGGGAAAGTATGTATTTCCAACATCTGTTTTATGGTTTGAGTTTCTGACTCATCTATATCTTTGTCTGTAGATATTCCCTGGCCTGAGGGTGAAGAAAAGCTGTCTGATAATGCCCAAAATGCAATAGATATTCTTCTGACAATTGACAGTACTAAGAGAGCTGGACTGAAGGGTTAGTATTAAAATTCTCTTTTGTTCTTTGCAACTAATTAAAAATTTCAATGTGGTGATGTTCTCCTCCTGAAACTTAGACTAATAAACTTTAATGTCTATTTAGGTTCCATGTATAGTGCCTGAACGCTTAAGTTGTGGTATTTTCTGTATTGTGGGATTTTGCCCTTTTGAATTAGGAAATTTTGGGAGGTGGGATGTTTTGGTTTTTTGAATTGAACTTTTGTTTTGCTTTAATGCAGTTTTGCTGTTGGTGTTTAGTGTTTGACATCTGATATACCAAAGTTCACTCATCTAACTGTTTGGGGTTTTTTGACCTAACTGATTTTATGAACCTTGATTAAAAGCCTATAGTTTGGGAGAGAAGCCTCCTACAAAAGTTATTTCAAAGGAGCTTTTTCTTAGGAATCAGCCTTTCTTTACTGAATGTACAGGGGAACACAGAGTTAGACAGTATATACTAGACAAAGTCTATATAAATTTTTTTCCCTTGTAGAAGGACTTAATGATTTGCTACTGTAACAATGACTATAATTTATATAAAAAACATAAAATTAATAAAGCAAAGGAAGCTTAGAGTGAGAAAACTGCCCAAGAAATCCATAGTTTTCTAGTGGAAGGGAAATTATTATGTAAATTCTTATTTGTAAAGAGAATAAAGGCTGGAAGCTGAAACCAGGCCAAATCAAGTTAGAGAGGGCACATGGTTGTAAATGAAGATCATGATGTCAATGGGGAATTCTGTGGCTCTAATGTCTCTCTAAAAGCATCTAATATCTTGATTTGAAGATGGTCTTCTTAAACACAAGTTATTGTCTTTATTCCTGAATATTAGGATGAAATCTAATTGTATGTCCTGTATAGGAATTTAAACTAGATGACATAAAGGCTTCTTCCAATCTGAAGCTCTTGGAAATTCATTCTTTGTCAGGACCTTTAACTATATCCAATCTCTATCCAATTTCTATGCCACTGAAGTGAAGTTGGATGAGTAGCTTTCAGGACAACCGTTAAGTTTCCCTCATTGTAATTGAGTTTTCATCATGGTCTGTTATATTCTCCCCCCTCCCCAACACATACGCTCTCCCTCTCTCTATTTGTCCAGTGTGAAGCCTGACTTAATGAGAAATCCCAGTTATGCCATGTCCTAGTGTTGTGCTTCTATGAGTTCAGTCTTCCCAGATAAGAGAAGCTTTAAAGCAGTGTTTAGCAGAGAACACGGGTATCCAAAGTTTTTGGGTTTGTTTTTCACTCCCCTCTTCAGAGAGGTGGGCAGAAGCTGACTGCCAGCTGTTGTACATATTAATATTTCTTTGGAAAAGACAATGAAGTCTGCTCACCCTTTCAGCTGAAAACAGCTTTCAGTATGTGAGAACTTTAAGAGCAGAACTACATACAGTTCTGAGATAGTGGATCTGTGCACTGTCCTGCTGTGTGTATGGTTGCTGAGGCTATTAGAAGACTGATTTATTGCCTTTTGTCTAAAATAAACTTTAATACTGTGTTATATTATTTGATCAGGATACGTAGAGATAATAAACAAATGTTAATGTCTTACTGTCTTATCAGCTAAAGAAAGCCTGTAGTATGTGCTTAGAATTTAAATTTGTAGTGAATGTTTGTTTTGGTTGAACTTCCACCTCCTTCTAAATGTGGATTTTTTTTTAACTTGTCCTATTATTTTTTGCTATTTGCTTTTGATTTTTTTCATGGTGCAAGTGATTAAAAACATGGGTTTGTATCCCACTCAGCTGAAAAGGTGCTTTCTTGGATTGAATCAAAGTGGCAAAGCCACTTTCATCAGGGGGTGGTATTTCCAGGTTACGCAAAAGACACATCAGATCCTGTGTGCCAGGAAGTCACCTTCTGGTCAGGATGAGGCGGGGGAGCTCTTGAGTCGGAAAGTCTTGCAGCTTTGTTAGTTATCCCACCTTCAGGCTGGGAAAGAGGAATCTGGTGGTCTGTGGTAACTTCACCATGATGGTGTTTAGACTTCTGTGTCTGGTGGTGGGGCCAGAGGGGACTGTAGAAAGCAGAGGAGGGTTCCTCTGTGAGCTGGCAAAAGGCAGGTGGCCTGGAATGGAGGAGGGTCAGAGTGACTCCCACATGTCTACTCAGCAGAGAACTTTGGCAAAATTAGAAACAGACTCTGAAGTGATGCTTAAAACGTCTGTGGTGCGCTGCTGAGAAATGCCCCTAGGGCATCTCTGATCCACTGTGTTACTATGTAGAATAGGTTCTCCAGCTGGGGGAAGACAGTTGGCATGACAAGAGTTTGATCCCACTGAGGTTGGGGGTAATCAAAACCCAATTGCAATTTGCAGTTTTGTGAATTTCCAAAACAGCAAAATAAGAGCAAATTACTGATCGCTGTGCATCAAGGGAACAAAGTAACTACATGGCATAGACAAAAAAAAGTTTATAACGCTTATATGAACTTCTGTTGCAGAACTGAAACATCACCCCCTCTTTCATGGTGTGGACTGGGATAATCTACAGAACCAAACCATGCCGTTTATACCTCAGCCGGATGATGAAACTGATACCTCTTACTTTGAAGCAAGGAATAATGCTCAGCACCTGACTGTGTCTGGATTTAGCTTATAGCATCAAGATAAGTGAACTTTTTCCATGTTTGTGCACACTTACAGGTTGCTCTGTAACACTAGCTTGGTCTTAACTAAGTTTCCTTGCCAAATTTAGAGTGTGTTTTAAGTTATCAGGCTGGTTTTATTATTGTATCCTTTATTCTAAAGTGAAACTACTGTACGAAACTTTGCTGGTGTCAAGTGCCTTCATGCTACTTCTTATCTCACTTACTGCACCTTACTAAGACGCCAGAGCATTGTATTTCTTGGAGCTAATAACACTTGGCAGTGATGGGGCTTTATTAATAGCAATGAATTACTCTAGTTAGGATGTGTGAAGTTATTTCCCAGTTAAACTTAATAGGGAAAGGACATAAATGCATGCTACTTGTATCTAATTATAACTTACCAGTTGGTGGTTCAGTGTAACGTCAGTCTTGTTTGGGAGTAGTCCTTTTTGACCAGTTTGAATATATATCCACAGTGCAAAGATGATGTTTTTACTCAAGGTGGAAAATTGCAATCTTAATGCAGCATTGAAACATCTGTCTTCTGTTTGTCTTATCCCAAGAAGGGTTGAAAGAGACAGTGTTGTTCAAAGCTGACTTGGCTGGCTGCAGCATGTGCAGTTTCACTTTAAACTGTTGCATTGTAACCACTTACACTGTAGGAAGATGGACTGTACAGTGTACATTTTAGTAATTTTTTTAAATAGAAAATGCTGAGTATCTGTGTTTGTGCTCACTCATGTCAGATGATAGAAAACAAACAAAAATCACCTGAGTATTATCTAACAAGTGAAGTATTATTCATACTGAAGCTGCTATATACTAAAGAATATAATGCATTGCAAATTAGCAGACTGTTGTTCTGTAAACTCAAAACCAGATCTTTGATTTTACTAGAACTTAAGTTACAAGTATTATAAATGCTAATTAGGGGGAAGTATATTTAAATCTATTTTCAAATGCAACACAAAACTTGCTTCTGCTCAGTTTTAGCGGTTTATTTGTTATTGTTTATTGTTTATTATTATCTTCAATATTTTTCTTGAATAGGTATCTTCCTCAGCTAGCTGACTGAAGATTTTTAGTTTTCAGGTTCATACTTGCTAGATAAAGATCACTTGTGCTAGATGTGGCCATGTGCTAGAAGCCAAGCGTTTTGCTAGTGATTTTTGCCAAGTGACTTTCAAGTCTCATGAACTGACCCTTCTTACAGGGGGACTGAGTTGTCCCTTCATTGCCCTGCTTCCTGGAAGACAAGATTTATTGATGGATTTCTGAGCAAATAGTGTCTGCTGGGCTTCCTGCTGTGTCCCCTCAGGTAGCTGGGAAAAGAATGGGAATGGTGGAGAAAAAGGAAGTTTTCCTAGAGGGACCAAGAGAGAGCTAATTCTCAACAGCTCAGAGTGATAAATCCTGACTCTAGGTTCGATAACTCAAATGTAGTGAAACAGAATCTTGGCAAGTTGCAAAACATAGTGATGCTCACTCACTCCCTTTGCTTAGGGACTTCAGTTTCAGAAAACTTCTAAATTGTTGAATCTGAATGAAATTAATGTTATATGAAAAAGGTGTAAGCAATCAAATGTAATACATTACTGAAACAGTATCTATAGATAACATTCTCTAAAAATGTTGAGAAGTTCTTTAGCATTTTTCCTGTCTATAGTTAGAATATATAAAATGGGGGAGAATACCTTAATTAAAGTAATCACTGATATTTTACATTATTTATTCTTCCATTTCTAGTAATCTGGCTTAAGAAAACTAGTTTTACAAGAATGAATCTCAGTTTCATGCCGAGGAAAATACTCTAAAAATATTAGGAAATATTGTAAATTGAACACCACAACAGCTCTTTGTCTTCAGTACTTTACAGATGGTTACAACCTGTGCCCACTTTGCAGTATTGTACATTCCCTTCCCTTCAAGGCAGAAAAAAATCAGTTACAGTGGCATGACAATGTAAAGAGAACTTCTGACCCCTTGAAATAATTCTTAATCAGCTGCAATGGTCAAGTAAGCTTTTATCTAAACTTTTTCTTGACCAATCACAATGAACTACAGAACTGCTTAAAAGTCTTTTAGGTTATCTAATGCTAGTGTATATAGAGCTAGAGATGATAGTACACCAAAATATTAGGCATAAAGAATCTTGTTAAGTTACTGTTTTGTTCTTATGAAAACCTCAAGCCTTCTTATAAAAACCTTACTCTAAAAGAAAATTATGGTTCTTCTACTATAGTTTTATAAAACAATACAAACCCATAAATTCTGTAGAACAATAAATGTTGTCAAATTGGAATGTTTAATCTAAACAGTTATCGCTACACTGTTGTCCAGATCTGTTAGATTCTGCACAGTTAACACTGAAGACTTGCAATATGCTGTTCTCCTCAGTATCTTGCTTTTATCCTGATCATAGCAAATGTGGAGTTGAATTTAACAAGGTGACTGTTGGGGGTTGTAGTTGGTTTTGTTTCTTGGGGTTTTTTTGTGCTTTTGTTTAAAAAGGTGAATCCTAGCTTTATTCTTCAACATGGAATTTCTTGTCCCATTAGTTTTGCCCCACTTATTGCTAGACTTGAAATGCTACAGGGAAACATACAAAAAGCTATAATGTAGTAGCTGAAGGAGATTTAAAGTTTCTTCTCATTAGTGATCAACTACAACTATTTGGCAAAAGTTTTTGGTCCTTAGAAGCTGTGGAATACCACTCGGGAAGTGCTCTAGCTGTTACGTGGTGTTTCTTGAAGGCCTAAACTTTCTTTATGTGCATAACCTACATAGAAACTCTGTAGCTCCCAGGTTATCTTGGGAGAGAGTTTATCTGCTATTACAGTTCTTAGCACGCTTCTGTCCAGATTTGCTTCTACAGAAAGAGCAGTCATGGACAGCTATTACTACCCCTAACTTGCTGTTAGGCTCACCTGTACACTGCCCAATGTTTGGAGCCAAGATACTGAAATGCTGCCAGCTGTTCTTGAGCTATTGGGTTCCAGTTCCAGCATGATCAGGTTTCACCTATGGTTACTCTGACAGTGAAATTTATTTTTTTCCTCTCTACTACATTCTCAAAAAACTTACTTTGCACACTTATGTAAATATACAAAATAAAATACTGCAGTCCTGCTGTTGCTTGCTTCTGCATTTTATTGTCTTTTAAACTGTCTTAACTTTTGATCCTGCTGGGGGAGTGGGAGGAGGACTTTTACACAAAGAAACACTGACTGTTGCCCCTGCCCCAGCAAAGACCGTGGTTGTAAGTAGGGAAACACCTAATACAGGCATTATGCCCTTCAGTTCATGACTTGCTAACACCTTCCTGCAGTCCTTATTGCAAGTTACGTTTGTGTATTTAGTGGCAGGAGAGCAAAGACTCTTAGGTGGAGTCTGCTCCTCTGTGGTAACTAGAGAGCCAAAGACAGCAGCTCTGTCTCCACCACCACCTGCTCTGCTGCCATGGGACCAGAGGAGGAGAGACAGAGGGCCCTGATGCCAGAACATCAGCACCCCCCCACTAATACCTGTCTCTGCTCTGGTTTCCCCAAGCTGAGCACCTACAAGTAGGCGGAATGTCTTCCATCTGCTATCAGCCAGAGCACACCTATGCTTTTTTGAAGGAAGTTTGATTCACTGCAGGAAACCAGCTGGACATTTGCTTCAGAAGTGGAATTTTGAGCTGGGTCAAGATGTTTCCAGTGCTATGCAGAACTGTTCTGACTGCCAGCCCTCCTGAGGAGAGCACCAGCTAGAACAGCAGGTCCTACTTCTGAGCACCAATGAATTGCTTATGTCACTTTCTCCAAGTTAAAGCTGTGTATCTTTGTATTTGGGCAAGCTATAAAAATTAATCATTTGTCCTTACCTTTAAGATGGAATACCAGCTAACTAGAAAACTGTCTGAACTACGGTGAGTTTGAGATACCCCTAGCAGCTGAGGCCCAGTTATGAATTGCAGATAAATGTTTATAAAAGTGATGATGTTCTATATTACAACTTTAAGATTGAGACCATGTCTTCAAAATGTAGCCAGCAGCCAAAGCATCCGACATACAGCATTTACTAAACATTAAGAAAGTTCAAGATAAAATACAAAATATTAAGGGATTGATTTATTGAAACATGAATAAATAACAAGGATGGCACTTGCCTACATTTATTTCAGTAGGAAGTTAAAAGTTAAGTACCTTTAAGAATGCCTGTACTGTCTCTAAAAGTGAGACACCTACATCTAACATGGTTATGAACTGGGGAGGAGGCACTCCAGTGTGCTTCATCCTGTCAGAAGACGTCCTGCTTCAGGAGGCTTTTGTTTTTAAAGTGACCCTCCAGCTAGAGTATCCTTCCTGTATAATCATTTCTATCCTTTTATGATAAGAAGTAAATCACTCTAGGAACTTCAAGCTACAGGTGCAATGGCTTCCGGTGACAGCAGAACTTCCCTTCCAGCATAAGCTTTGCTCAAACCTGAGTTTTCAGTACATCTCATGCCAAAACTCACCATCTGAGTGTTACAACAGTCTTCAAACAGGTTCTGAGTGTTTTTTTTAATTCAGCTTTACAATAAGAAAATCAGAAGAGGGGAAAAGTAACTTTAAAAAAAAACACACTTAACTAAATACAAGATTAAAATTGCTCTGGTAAAACAAACATTAAGTTCTGTGATTACATTTTTATACAGTATAACTTGTATGAAAAATGTTTTCCAAACTATAAAAGATTTTCAGGAAGGACAAAAAATAACTTTCCTCAAGAATTATTTGTAATATGTAGTCCAGGTAGAGAATGAAAGCACATCTATAATATTGTGAAATTTGTGAAGAGTCAGACCTTAACCATGGATTATGTTATGATGTAATTTGTTATAGGAAATGAAATTCTTAATTTCCTGTCAAATCTCATTTTAGTGCATTTCTACTTTCCAGAGATTTAGACAACTTATATATTAATTTATTTTAAAATTAAGTGTAAAGCGTGCTTTAATCAAGCAAACTTCACAAGGTTGTAACTCTGTCTGTATATTGGTTAATAAATAGTCCATGGCAAAAAAAATCAGCACCAAAATTAGCTGAAAAGTTTTGTTTTGAAAGGAAGTAGAAGGAAAAGAGAGAAAGAAATACTAGAACTGATATTTTTCCTAATGTGAGTTGGGCAAAGTCCACAATAGATTAGGGCTAGATTAAATCTTATTTTAATTTGACATAAACGGACAACAAAAAACTTGCAGTGCACCAAGCTTTTTAAAATCTTAGAGCTACACTTACAGCGCTAGCTTTCATCTCATTTTAAAGCACCTTGTGCCTAAACTATGTATTTCAGTTAAACAAGCTGTTGTCAACAAGAATACAATTATCCAAGTTAAAAATATAAGGTGCAGCCTCTTTAGATGGATCCCTTGTACCACACACTGTTTCCAAACTTATATTTGACAGCCCCTCTGTTATTAACGGCTCTAACTTGTTGAAGACATCTATCAATTCCCAAATCTCCTTTACAATCTTAAAGGATAAGTGAAGGATTCAACTTCATTTCTGACCAATTTACATGGAAATTTGCCCCACACCAGTTTAGCAGCAAAAAGAACCAGTTGAATTCCTCAGAGCTATATTGTATTTTCCCAACAGCTTACAATGTATTGAATTCATAATTTATTAGTGCTTTCATCTGATAATGTGTAACCCTGTGGAAAAACAGGCAGGGATGTTGTGACTGTAAAATTATTTCTCCGTTAAAGTGACAGTTTTACATATTTTCACTTACTCTTTTGCTAAGATGATATTCTCTTCATCATCTGGCATCAGCAAGACCAGTAATTACTGAAGGTCCATCCACTAGCACATTCCAAAATAATTAATGTTCATATGGGTTTGGGGATGGAATTGTTAAATTTATTTTATTTGTAACCTAGGAGCTGTGAATCATTCAAGTTTCAATAATGTTAGTCCTTAAATGTTGAGCTCAAAGGTAGTACAAAATATTACGATAACAGAAGGAACGTCATCCCAGATCCTGAGATTCTATGAGAATTCAGAATTCCTTCGCTTTCCAGGGCCATCTTCTAGCAGTCCTTAAGGAAAGTCATGAATTCTCAATTCAGTTTTCTAGAAGAGGAACCAAATAAATTAGTTTAATGTACCTTCACATATGAGACGATTTTTTATTTCTCTAAATAAACAAATCAATTCAGGTTACATGTGAATGATTTCCAATCCATTAAAATACAACACTGCTTCAAGATACCTGGAAATTTGCCCTCTTAACTTACAAAACAATCTGCAAGCTTACAGAACTGGCACAACTCGCACTGAGGAGTACAAAATATCACTAAGAATTCTGAACTGCAGATGAAATTCCTCAGAACAGTCCCTGACCACGTCAGCCAGTGGTTTGCGAGCTCACAGCAGAGCTATGCTTATGAACTGGTTTTTATCTATCTGTCATCTGCTTTTAGAACTCTCAGGATTCAGGTTTTCAAGCTTTTTTCAGTGAAGGCTCCAATACGAGCACCCAGATTTTCAGCATTAAGTTCCCTATAAAGGAATGAGGGAGGTTAAGAGGCTCAGAAGAAGACCTAAACCAGCTAGAACGCCGTACACCGAAGGGTGCTAAGAGTGAGCTGAGCTACCCCTTCCCAGGGACGTGAGCTAAACACATGGCTGTTGACTACAGAAGCCCTTCTCTCCACCAGTTCCATGGAATTTGCTCCATTGAGCAAACGCGCTCAGGAGTCATGGCTCCACAGCTTCACGATGAGAAAACTTCACACTCCTGGTTTCTGCTCCAGGACAGTTTATATATTTTAAAACCACAAGTGTATTGATATGGTCAATATATGTACCATGTACAGCTGCTGCCTAAAAGCTTACACACCTTAACAGGGCACAAACTGAAACTGGCAGTGGGACAACAGAGGACTCTTGTTTTGCAATTCCATTCTCTCTCTGAGTGTACTTCATCAAGTTCCTACTCATTGCTAAAGGAGATGGAACTCCAGATGGAATTGACCTGGTGATGGCAATGAAGTACCCATGGAAAACATATCACAGGTTCTTTGTCAAGTAGATAAAGACCTAGGAAAATCCAATGGATGAAAGGTGAAGACAGACCAATCCAAACTAAAAATAATGTACCATTTGTTTACTCATTTGAAGCTCTGAATCATTTGAACAATATATTAGAAAAATTGCTGGAAAGGATGCTTTTCTAAAAACTGATTTCTGACTGAACCTGTGAATCGATCAAGGGTGCTACAGACGTCACAGGTGATCAAAAAAGGTTTATAAGGACAGCATACTGTTCAGAGAGAGAGAGACCATGGACATTTGAGAGCTATTCGCTAAAGAATACTGAAGTTCATAGGAGCTTCACATAAGATACTAAAAAAATTGTATTGATTTTAAAAAACTTTGTCCTTGCTGATGAAATGAAAATCTCCATTTACTAGTGCAGAAAATGTGTGTAACTGCCTAAAAGCCTTAGTAGTGAAATCTCTGGTTTCATCAGAGTGTGCAAGTAACACCAGTGCTGCTAATGACAGCTCTAAGACGGGCAACTCCCCAGCAGGCCAGAAGCCTTTGTGGCCACCGCATTGTTTACAACGCCATGGGCTGGGCCCGGAGGGTGGTGATCAGTGACAGAAGTCTTAATTGGAGGCCGGTAGTTAGCGGTGTATGCCAGGGGTCAGTACTGGGTCCAGTCCTGCTTAACATCTTTATTCATCACCTAGATGATGGGGCAGAGCGCAGCCTCAGCAAGTTTGCAGATTACACAAATATACGCCAGAGGGTTGTGCTGCCATCCAGAGGGATCTCAACAGGATGGAAAAATGGGCTGACAGGAATCTCACACAACAAGGGGAAGTGCCAAGTCCAGCACCTGGGGAGGAACAATCCCAGACACCAGTACACACTGGGGCCTGCCCAGCTGCGAAGTAGAAAAGGACCTGGGGGTCCTGGTAGACACCAAGTTGAACATGAGCCAGCACCGCGGCCTTGCAGCAAAGAAGGCCAATGGTGTTGTGGGCTGCGTTATCCCTCCCAGCAGGTCAAGGGAGGTGATGCTTCACCTCTACTCCGCACTGGAGGGGCCACAGCTGGAGTGCTGTGTCCAGTTCTGGGTAAAAGAGAGTCATGGACATACTGGAGACAGTCCAACAAAGGGCCACAAAGATGGTTAAGGGACTGGATCATCTGTCCTATGAGGAGAGATGAACACTGGAACAGGTTGCCCAGAGAGGTTGTGGAGTCTCCCTCTTTGGCGATATTCAAAAGTCGTCTGGATACAGTCCTGGGCAACCAGCTCTAGGTATCCCTGCTTGAGCTGGCAGCTTGGACCACATGGCCTCCAGAGCTGCCTTCCAACCTCAGCCATTCTGTGTTTCTGTGCTTTACCGTATGAGAGAAAACTATACCATGAAAACTGTCCAACATTAAAAAGCTAGAGCAATTAAAGCTAATTCTAGTAAGATCTACACGCATGCAGACTCTCTGCAGACTGACAGAGAGGAAAAAGCTTAAAAGGTAAGCGCATACTAAGCTAACAAAGTCAGGTGTGAGGCTGAGTTAAGTAGGTATCAACTAGAGAACATTCACTTGATCTTCTGATGCTTAGAGAACTGAGAAAAGGTAAGATGAGAGTACAACTGTCCTTTAGCTGAAGGAAGTCAAAGTAGACGTTACAAAAATATCATAGAATCATTTAGGTTGAAAAAGACCCTTGGGATCATCGAGCCCAACCATCAACCCCACGCTACAAAGTTCTCCCCTACACCATGTCCCCTAACACCACATCTAAACGACTCTTAAACACATTCAGGGATGGTGACTCCACCACCTCCCTGGGCAGCCTATTCCAGTGTCTGACCACTCTTTCTGTGAAGAATTTTTTCCTAATGTCCAGCCTAAGCCTACCCTGTTGCAGCTTAAAGCCATTCCCTCTTGTTCTATCGCTAATTACCTGTGAGAAGAGACCAGAACCAACGTCTCTACAATGTCCTTTCAAGTAGTTGTAGAGAGTGATGAGGTCTCCCCTCAGCCTCCTCTTCCTCAAACTAAACAGTCGCAGCTCCTTCAGTCGCTCCTCATAAGATTTATTCTGCAGGCCCTTCACCAGCTTCGTTGCCCTCCTCTGTACTCGCTCCAGCACCTCAATATCTCTCTTGTATTGAGGTGCCCAGAACTGGACACAATACTCAAGGTGCGGCCTCACCAGTGTTGGGTACAAGAGGACAATCACCTCCCTGCTTCTGCTGTTCACACTATTTCTAATACAAGCCAGGATGCCATTGGCTTTCTTGGCCACCTGGGCACACTGCTCGCTCATATTCAGCCGCTTGTCAATTAGAACCCCCAGATCCTTTTCTGCCAGGCAGCTCTCCAGCCACACTTCCCCAAGCCTGTAGCGATGCATGGGGTTGCTGTGGCCCAAGTGCAGGACCCAGCATTTGGCCTTGTTGAAGCTCATTCCATTAGCGTTGGCCCATCAGTCCAATCTATCCAAGTCTCTCTGTAGAGCCTCCCTATCTTCATGCAGATCAACACTCCTGCTAAACTTCGTGGCATCTGCAAACTTACTGATGATACTCTCCATGTCCTTATCAAGATCATCAATAAAGATGTTAAACAGAAGTGGTCCCAACACTGAGCCCTGAGGAACACCACTTGTGACCGGCCGCCAGCTGGATTTAACTCCATTGACCACCACACTCTTCGGGACTGCCCATGCGGCCAGTGCTTGATCCAGCAGATCCAGCCATGAGCTGTCATTTTTTTCCATGAGAATTCTATGGGGAACAGTGTCAAATGCTTTTTGAAAGTCTAGGTATGCAATGCCACAGCCTTTCCCTTGCCCAATAATCGAGTCATCTTGTCATAGAAGGAGATCAGGTTCATCAGGCAGGACCTGCCTTTCATAAACCCCTGCTGACTGGGCCTGATCCCCTGGTTGTCCATTATATGGCTCGTAATGGCACTCAAGATGATCTGCTCCATGACCTTCCCTGGTACCGAGGTCAGACTGACAGGTCTATAGTTTCCCAGATCCTCCTTTCTGCCTTTCTTGTAGATGGGTGCTACTTTTGCTACCCTCCAGTCCATTGGGACCTCCCCAGTTAGCCATGACTTCAGGTAAATAATGGAAAGTGGCTTGGCGAGCACATCTGCCAACTCTTTCAGCACTCCTGAATGTAACCCATCTGGTCCCATAGACTTGTGCACATCCAAGCGGTGTAGCAGGTCACTGATCACTTCCTCTTTAATTGTGATGACCTCGTCCAGCTTCCCCTCCCTGTCTCCTAGCTCACGAGGCTGGGTGTCCAGGGAACAGCTAGTTCCACTGCTAAAGACCGAGGCAAAGTAGGCATTGAGCACCTCAGCCTTTTCCTCATCCTTTGTGACTATGTTTCCCTCTGCATCCAATAAGGGAGGGAGATTTTCCCTAATCCTCCTTTTGTTGTTAATGAATTTATAGAAACATTTTTTGTTATCCTTAACGGCTGTAGCTAGGTTGAGCTCTAGCTGTGCTTTGGCTCTCCTAATTTTCTCCCTGCATAGCTTCACTACATCTTTAGAGTCTTCATGAGAGACCTGCCCCCTCTTCCAAAGGTCATAGGCTCTCCTTTTGTTCTTGAGTTCCAACCAAAGGTCCCTATTTAGCCATGCCGGTCTCCTTCCCCGTCTCCTTGTTTTTCAGCACACGGGGACAGCCTGCTCCTGTGCCTTTAAGACTTCTCTCTTGAAGTATGTCCAGCCTTCCTGGGCTCCTATATGCTTCAGGGCAGCCTCCCAAGGCATTTTGTCCAGCAGTCTTCTGAACAGGTCAAAGTTTGCCCTCTGGAAGTCTAAGGTGGCAGTTTTACTAACCCCTCTCCTTGTTTCTCCAAGAATCAAAAACTCAATCATCTCACGATCACTGTGCCCTAGGCGGCCACCAACCTTTACTTCCCCCACAAGTTCTTCCCTGTTCACAAGAAGCAGGTCCAGGAGGGCACCTTCCCTCGTCTTCTCACTTATCAGCTGTGTGAGGAAGTTATCCTCCACACATTCCAGGAACGTCCTGGATTGTTCCCTCTCTGCTGTGTTGTATTCCCAGCAGATATCCAGGAGGTTAAAGTCCCCCACAAGAACAACGACAAGTGACTGCGAGATTTCCCCCAGCTGCTTATAGAAAGCTTCATCCACCTCACCGCTTTGGTTGGGAGGTCTATAGCAGACTCCCACAGCGATATCAGCTTTATTGGCCCTTAACCTAATCCAAACGCTCTCAACCCCATCATCACTATACTTGATTTCCGAGCTCTCATAGCATTCTCTAATACACAGGGCCACTCCACCACCTCTCCTTTCCTGTCTATCCCTCCTCAAGAGCTTGTAGCCATCGATTGTGGCACTCCGGTCGTGTGAGACATCCCACCACGTTTCTGTGATAGCCACTATGTCATTGTTTTCCTGGTGCATCATGGCTTCAAGCTCCCCCTGTTTGTTGCTCATACTGCATGCATTGGTATAGATGCACTTCAGATGAGCTAATAATTCCAACACCTTTTTGTGAGTATGGGCCCCATTTCCTACCAGACCCTTCTCAGGTGCTTCCATGATTTCTAAACGTCTATCCCTTCTCTCAAATGAAATGGCAGAGCGAGAGTCCTCACTAGTCCACCATCCTTCAAGCCCTGGCATACTTCCCTTGGGTTTACTCTTGACAGGCCCAGTTATCTCCCCTTCCCCCCTCATATCTAGTTTAGATATCATAGTAAGGTGCTAGTAAGTAATAATAAAAAATAAGTAAATAATAATAAAAAAATAAGAAATAGGTGACAGATGGGACTCTGCAAAGGATTTGATAGGAAAAAATCTTCTCAAGGCACGAGGGGACTAGGGAGTCTAGAAGCTCAAGAGGATATTGAGAGCAAGAGGGTCAAAGAATGCTGCGGAGACACTTCCAAGCTATCCAGCCTCACCCACGTGTGTACACTCACTGAAATGATTTATCCTGCATCACATTTCATGGATTTAACCTAAATTGCCACATATACAGCATACCGCATATAAAGTCAAATTAACCAATACTTTCTTACGCTGAGAAACTTTCAAGGCAAAGAAAACTATGCGTGTCTCTTCCTAGAATTCCCAGCTAAGGGAAGGGCAGCACTCCTACTAGCTTCCAGAATTTCTTGTTGCGCATTTGGCTTGAGTTCTTGGGACTAAAACACGCACCTTCCTGCCATAACCATACCAAGGACTCTATGTACAATCTGATTTAGCCCGGTATCTTCAGAGCTGTGAGTCACTGATACATGCAATGGAACATTAAGCAAGACATCTTGAAACAAAGACCTCAAGGAAACAGCATTTATCAAAGCAATTATTATGAAGTTCCCTGATACTGACCTGATGTTTCAGACACACTGTTAAAGCCTTATCAAGAGCGTACCCTTGCGTTCTTCTTATGCATGAAGGCAGTATTTTATATCCTAAGTAACACGATATACTACGTATTGGTTTAAACAGATGAAATGCAGTATATATGCCCTATTGAATGCACGTCTTTACCTTCGCTTTCTTTGAAGATACACATGTACCAACCACTGGGCAATAAATGGCCAAACAATAGCAAAAGCTAAAACACCAGGAGAAATTTCAAAGGGCCACCATGATGGTTTCTAAGGAAAACAGAAAAAACACATAGTCAGCAATCTGTGTGCACTTATTGAATACCACATGTATACTTCTCAAATCACTTCAAATGCCACAGTATCAAAATAGAATATACGAGTAAGACCAGAAAAAAAGATTAATCTATCAAATAACTTCTTCAGACAGAGATTTTTTTTATCTCCCAGTCAAGTGAGGGATGATACGAAAAGAACATACTAAGAGCTAGATATAAAATATTCATCTCATCTTTTTTCACCATTCACACTGCTTTTTACAAATAGAAAAGAAACATATTTTACCTTCTCAGAGGAGGCAGGTTGATAATTTGACTGTAGTGTTGCAGATTTTGCCTTTAAATACAAACAAAAGCTGGTGAGTATAAAAAAAGGAAACTGCAATTAAAATTTTTCCGCTTCACAAAATAAGAATATGAAGTTTCTCATCTTGTGAAGGCTTTGCAATCTGTATATATGAAATTTAAGGAACAGAATCACCCCCGTGCAACCCCCTTTCACCACTTAGTTTCCAATTTACCTCTCATGTTTCCATTGCTCTTCATAGCATTTTTATCACATCTCCGTGTATTAAAAAAATGAATCAGTGTCACTTACTGGACCTGTTTACAAGGCCCCCCCTGCCCAACTTGTCATCAGAACTTCCTCAACTCTGGTCAAGTCCTAGCAGTTGTAACCCAGAGTAGAAATCCCAGCAGATTAATTTGCATGATTACATGTTTTGACACTAGTCTATACAAAGGCAAAAAGCACTGTTTTAGTCTGCCCTGAGCCATAGCTACAGGCACGTCTAACAGCATAAAGGAAAGAGAATATTCTGTTCCAAATCTTCCAGGCTATCCAGAACATAAGTAGTACCAGAAACTTTTCAAGACTATTCCCATACACTGTTGTGGTGCTTCCACAAAAACAAAGCAGTCGGTTTTCTAGGTCTTTCTTAATTTATGTAAGTGTGAAACAGAAGCTTCTGTTTCTCTTCAGGTAAGGGTAGCAAGCACAGCATGAACTGCTGGGGAAGAATCTTTTACTATTTCTTCATCTATTGCTCAGGCAAAAAAAGAAAATCAATCTGTACCCACACATCAGATTTTTGAGCAGCTGTGACGGAGCGAAATCATAGTTTTAATAAATCCTTTTGCCTGTCTGCCTTAGATTTGGAGTACGTGCATCCCATAGGATACTACTTGTACAGTTCTCTCATTGTCAGGTAGACCAAAATACATAAGCAACTCAAACAAAACCAAACATTTTTAGCTTGCTGGTTCAACTATATTCACAGCATATTCTATTCTCCCGAATATACGATATTTCCATTGAAACAGAAGGAAAAAGAAGCACTACATCAATAAATATCTACACTTTCTTAAGACTTCTTTTGCCTATCTTGTATACATGATGTGAAAATCCAAGAAAGCTGGATTACTTTGTGGGGAAAGAATGCTATGAAGAATCAGTCTTCTGCTAACTGAAAAATGGAATCAGAAGTTCTGCCTGCAAACATTTACCGATCTGGAAGACTGAGATAATTCCTTACTTCCTTTGCAAATCCTTTGAGATCTACTGATGAAGAAATTATGTGTGATCGTGTATTACTAAAATTAACTATGGAATCTCCATATAGCAACTGTGTAATATGTATCAATAATGATGGCTAAGATCAGTCTGATCACAAATCAGTAAAATAACACATGGTTAATTTTTAGGTCAAAATGCACATTTTTCTCACATGTACAAGAGTCCTGAATTGTGTTTCTGAGAGTACGTACCAATAAGAAATTTTAAGTTGGAATAAACTACAGAATATAAATGAAATGCCTTTACAGTTTAAGAAAATATTGTCTGATTTTTTAATCTGAAAAAACATATAAATATCCAAGGAGATTTTAAAAAGGTAATCAGATAAGTTCAATGAATAATACCTGTGATGCTGTAACTGCCTCCAGCATATGCAACCTCTGAAGGACATTCTGCATGTCTTCTTGCAACCGCATCAGCACTACTGCAATCTGTTCGTTGAGGCTACCCCTGGGTCCTCTGTCTGATCCCCAGCGCTCTCCGTCCCCTCCACTACCCATCTGTCCGCCTTGGGAACCGTCTCCTAGAGGCTGAAGTCTATGCCCTATGTTGAGGGAGAAGAAATAGATACATAAAACACTGAATGGGCTACCAACTCTATTGAAAATGATTGATTTTAACTGTTCGATTCTCTCCCTCCCAAAGTGAGTGTAGTGCTCCAGACCATAGGCTATATTCAGACAGTTTGAAAGCACTGGGAGGTTGCCGCAACATCTGATCACATATAGATGCCATACAAAAAGGCACGCTATATATAAATACTTTCTGACTTTTTTTTTTTTTTAGTACAAGAAAAATAAGCTTTATCCTTGACTTTACAGACCATACCACTGGAATATAGTGCTGCTCCTAGGTGACAATATTAGAAGTATTATGGAATTAAAAAGAGCAGAGGTCCAACATAAATTGAACATCTGGACTAACGTGATTAAGAATCATTAAGTTTTAAGAATCATAATAGATAGCATCGGAATCACTCAAAGGTGTGGCTAACACTCCAATTATATAGAAAACAACACGTCACTGATACCTTTCCAAGATGTTCCATGGTTTCAAATAGGACACCACAGAGGTATAAATGCACATGCATTTAAAAATAAATATGTAACTTGTAAGGAAACTCTTCTCATGCATAGACAGGTTTTGAAGATTACATTTCTAAAAAGACAGGTGCCATAAACAGCAACTGAATTTTAAGGTAAGCCAAAACAGAAGAAGCCAATATGCTTATACAAGACCTCTGTAGCGTAAGAAAATAATTTTGTAATACTTACTACGAATGAAATAAATACTCTGAAGACAAAACTGATTGCTACCCACTGTAATTAGGATTTTGTTATTTATTTTTATTGTGAAGGACAGAAGCACTATAAGGCATGACTATCTTACTGAACAATATTGACAAGCGTACCAGTGACTTATGTCAGTCAGGAGAGTGGGGAAAACAAAAGCAGCATGCACAGTACCTCTCCCTCTTCTGACATTGTAGAAATCCGCCTTTTCTCCACCTTTCTTCTCTTTGTGAGGGCCCCCATTACTGGCCTTGCCATCCTCTCCTCCACACTTGACTTCGCCTTGTTCTAGAGCTGCTCCCTCTACAGTATTTCCAGGCTGGACATTCCTATAAGTCATGCAAGTGTTCCTTGGAAAATCCGTATTTTCTAACAGAAGACTGTGATCTACATCCAAGAAATGGGATGAATGCTTTAAAGATCCTTTAGCTGATGTGATGATCTCCAAGGGCTACAAATTAACATTAGCAAGTAATTAAATTCTGTAAAATGTGACAGTTAACTAATAAAAAGGAAGAAGCATCATCTCTACTTTCACTTTAAGAAAATGGTTCACCCAGAATTAAGACTTTTCTTTTAACAGGAGAAGCTGTTTTCCTGTAGGCTGTGCTTACTATTGTCTTAATGTCCTTTTCAGATTGAAAAGGCATTTGAGGCAAATATTCTCAAAACAGCTATACCACTTGGAATTACTTTAGACATTTCCAACATACAGTAATACTCAGAACATTAAGATCTGAAAACATTCAGTTTTCCCTTGTAAAATTGGCTTTGCTTCCTAGTGGTATCCTAACTGTGGTATCATCACAGTGAAGTGGTATCCTAACTTGGATTCGTGCGCCACACTGTCAAGTCACGTGCTGGTAGCAACCATGAGTAGGCAGTGTTTACACTCGTGGCAAAGAGGTCACGTTGTTTATTATCAACCTGTTCAAAACAGCTTGGCTGCACCCCGTACCTCTCATCAAATGAAAGAAGGGCACATTATTCTATCAACTTCTCACTCAAAATTGGTGGTACTGTAGCAAGATGTTAAAAATGGATGAAACACGTGTTGATCAGGTCACAATTACATGTTCTGCAAGAGGATTGTCTTAAGGTGGTTCAAGCAACCGTTTTTTCAGTGTAAGGACAAGCACTTGGACTAGTTTATGCTGAAGCAGACTGGGGACCTCACCTAGCTGAAAAATAACTCCATGAAAAAGCCAAAATAACCAAAAGAAGGGGCAAAGAAATGGAAACTGCTGCCAAATACTGTCAAATAGCAGTTCATAAACCTGTATCATCAGAACTGAAGACAGAGTGTTTGCTATATCTTTTCCAATAAAAAGCTGTATTTAATTCTGTAAATGAACCGCTTCCAGTTTGAACTGATCCATCCGTAGTTCTACTTGTGTATTCATTTACATATACCTGAACATTTGTTATTTTCTTAAAAACTAGAACTTTTCTCGTGCAGGTTGTGAAATTCTGACAAATTATCCACCCACTTCAATTAAAGAACCTCAAACAAGCTCGAACGATGCACAAGATGATTGGGAAACCACCTAGATAAAAGAGCTTCAGCGTGTCTACTAAATCACCTTTCTCAACATGCTTCATTACTGGGTAAAATTTTTATTTGCCAAAAGGAATTCTCTAGGTCCTCAAGAAACAGCTGTAAAAGAGAATGATGCAATATTAGAGTGCTTACTAATCTTTCTGATCCCATGCATCATTCATATATTCCTCCCCAGAACCAGGAAACCAGGTGTTTGAGTACAATCTACAAAGTCCACACCTAAATGGATCTCTGAAGGAGGTCCAAGCCAGTAAGTCAACTAAGATTACAGTTAATACAATGAGCAGGAACACAAATTCAGTCAAAACTAAGCCAGCACAGTTGGTGCCCACCTTTCATATGAAAGTCAGAGATGTACATTACGGCTGAAGAGGCTAAAAGAGAATCCAGAAATCATTGTTGTCTCACACTTCTTTAGACCTTAGGCCACTTTCAGGCACTGGCCTACAGGCCACCTGCTAAGGCTTACTCTTTATTTATTCTAAGAAACAAATGCAGGATTCATCACTCCAGAAAAAGATCACACAAAAACCTCCTTGTCACAATGACACCCTCTGCTTCTTAGAGATAGCTGGATTCTGGTCTCTACATATGTTATGAGATCCTAAATTCATTTGTGGACACAGCCCTTAGTTTCTTTGTACTGTTGTTTTCGACAGTTGTTTCTTTGTACTGTTGTTTTCAATACCTTCCCCTCACATAAATTCTCCAGGGGCTTTTGGATCAGTAGTAACCAAGTTGTAAAAGACTGACAACAAAAAGAACAAAAAACCGATAGTCCAAACAGGAGAAAGGTATGCATGAGTTACTTCATTCACCTCTGCATGTCCAGGTTCACCTGACAGATAGGAACTTATTTAAAAATAAGCATACCAGTTTCAAAATACACCTAGGAATACTAAGCCTCTACCTCTTCTAGTCCAAGTTGCTCCATAGAGTCACAATAAACTTCACTGTCTGAATCACTGGTTAAGTGCTGAGTTGCTGAGAACTCTTCAGTATTCTCTTCATTTACACCTGTATGGAAAGGAGATACACACACATGTTTTGTAAACATGAGCCAATCCTGGCAAAGAGTAAAGCAATGAGTTAAAATGTCTAGGTGAGCTTCAACTCATGGCCCTTTTATCTACAACTGTCATCTTAAACTTAGATTCTAAATAAAGAGGTTACATTAATATAGGAATTATATAAAACTTTTACCAAGGCACAACTATACATCATATTGGCATTTCTGCATTATAAGTTGATAATTTTAATTTTACCTGGTTCATTTCACTCTCCTATCTAAGCTCATTATAAAGCAGTCTTGCCTAAAGTTATGTTAGTTTTAAAATTATATATTTAGACATCAGTTTCAACAAACTGGCATTTATAGTATGTTCAGCCTTTGAGAATGACAAATAAAATATTAGTGATTTTCATTTCACTATGAATTAGCTTTCAAAGGCAAACAGTATTTGCATAGATAGTATAATGATTTTAAAATAAAACAATTATATTTCTGTGGTTTTGGGCCTCTCTGACTCTGAATTCATCTCTCTTTCTGGAGGAGATCCTAAAAGAAAGGCTTATTTTAAACTGGTATTAAATTTGATTTTTTTTTAGTATTCTTTCTTCAGGTTTCTATAACTGAAAGACACCATTGCTAGTCTCTGAATCCCAGGATTAAGCTTGCAAGAAAAGAAATATTTTCCATGAAAAACATGTGCAAATGAAAACATGGTCTTGCAAGGACAATACCTTGGTGAGCATCGTTATTAGCTATTTCTATGCTTGGCTCTGTTTTCTTTATTTCTTCCTCTGGGTTCAAGCCATTCAGGGCAGATTTGGTCTGGATGCCATTCTGCATATCTGGGATAAAGCTCTCCGTGTAACTGCCATTAGTAACAATACCTTCCAAATCCTTAGCAGCTGCTGATTCTGGTTTCACATTCTTATAGTCTGTAAAAGAACAAGAAAACTTTGCAAATAGAAAACTAAGCACCTAATAGCTCAAAACATATTTCTTCAAGTAGCTAACTTTCTAATAGACTATATGCATAATGTATCTGCAGAACAAAATATATAAATGCTCCTAGATTCACATTCGCAGGGATTGTTCTGTTCTTGTAAAAATTGTAAATATAAAATGTAATTTGCATAAAGAGCAGATGATATTTAAAACATAAGTAAGCAAATCCAATGTAGGTCTCTCTGATAAGTTAAATAATTATCCTAATGTCCTTAGAGGAAAAAACCTGTATAAAATTCTAAATACGTAATTTCATTTGGTTTTCACTTGATGCTGGTATTTCTCAAAACTCTTTATAGACCCCCTAAATGAATCTCACTGAAAGTTCTGTTTAATTTTCTCTGAAGAGAAAAAAGTAATTTTCAATTCTACTGTTACATGTAGCCATTCACAGCTTTTACAAACAGCACTGGCAACAAAAAAACCAAAACAATACAGGGTACAGAACTTTCTAGCTAAGTCAAAAATTATATGGCATAGCTCACAAATTTGTACTAGTTCTAAATCTTGTAAACCAGGTTGAGAAACTGCTGTTTTTAACACACGCATCCACATGTAGTTGCATCTAATTTTCCTGAAGAAGTACGGCATTCACGATCCTTTGGGATTTTCTGGCACTTAGGTGGTTAAGAATAACTTTGGAAGAGACAATTGTCCAAGCGCAGAAAACATACCCTTTCCATTTAGCTGCAGTTCTTTTTCCTCCTCTTCACGAAGCCCTTCTTCTTCCGATTCTGCTCCACTATCACTACTTTCAGCTTTTCCATTCACAGCCTTTATATTTGGAGTGGAATTCATGACATTACTAAGGTCTAAGAAAAAATCCAAAAAGGAAAAAAAGATGTATTTTAAAAGAAACAAACATACAACCCCCCCCCCCCCCAACTCTTAGGCATAGTTGTTCTAGGAAAGTATTTCCATATTAGATGTACCAAATAATGCCAGCTTTCTTTCTGTAAGCTCTTCCTTAATTGGTTTAATGTTTCTCTCTTGTGGCTCACCACAGAGTGCCTGGCTACTGGTGAAGAGATTCTCAATGATTCCGAGAAAGCCTACTGGAAAGCCACAGCAGGCCACTTTCACCACCGAGTGTCAGACCAAGGCTATTACCCATATTTATGTTATAGCTTCAGTAACTTTTTATCTTGGACTGATGTGGACATGTTCTTTTAAACCCAGAAGCCAGCATTTTTATAGACGTTCCGTTTTGGGCTGAAATGCTTCAAAACTGCTCTCCATTCAAAGTCAAATTTTGAAACATTCTATTCAATTATGTGAGGAACAGGATTCTGAAGAAGATAAATACAATATACCACGTATCTTCTGCTGCAGCAATTTAAGCAGATGCAAAATGTGGTAAGAAGACTCAAGTTTACATAGATCTTTATCTAGCAAAGGGAATACGGATATAAATTCTCTGATTTCAGTGAAAAGAATGATAAAATAAATACACCAAGCATTTCTTTGCATGTCTAATTATATAAATATTAAAAAAAAAAAATCTTGAAATAGTCAAAGTAACTGCTAAATCCTTGTTTTCCACATCTTTGATCACTCCAAGGATCACAAACAATTTACTCTGACTGTACAAAAAATTACAAGACAGAGATTCTTAAAAAAATATTGAGGATTTAAGGGACAATTCTACCACGTCCTGTAAAAAATATATGATTAAATACATCCTGATGATCATTTAAGCCTACTATGTTAGGACAGAGTGATTAAGGTACAAAGAGGGGACAGTTTCTGAGAGACACCAGCACAGTTTACATATTGACTCCAAGGCTGCATTCTGACTGTTTTAATTGTCACCACAGCATTCCATTTGCATAATTTCTACGTTCCCTTGTCAGAATCTTGAAAGATTAATTCTTACATTTAGGCTTAACATTAAACAGCAAAATAATATCCAATTATACTGCAGTTGACAAACCAGCTCCGCTACTTTCTTTCCTGCATGGTAATTTAGAGCTAAGGGCTTTCTGCTTTAATCTTGCAATGAAGAGCCTTCCCACATTCCTCTAGTTTCAAAGCTTATCCATAGTGCTTTTTTAGGAAAAAAAAAAGGCAAAATAACTTAACTTATCATATAGAAATATTGAATATGTTAAATATCCTGTTCACCTTAGTTTTACTGCAAGGTCACATTTCTGTGGGCACCCTGCATCACTGTTTTGGATTGATTTAATCCAAATTTCATCTGAGTATTTTAAAAAATGCTTCTTTATTGTAAAAGACAACTGGATAAGCTATTGTCTTTCTTGTAGACTACAAGAATATAAGCAATCACATGCTCATTTCCTCCTCACTGAATAACGCTCCTTATTTGCAAGGAAAATTGTTTCACAAAAGAAAAATCCCACCATATTCTTAGTTTATTTCTCATAAGCATGTTTCTTTTACTGTGAAACCCAATTCTTGAGGTGTTTTTCTGAGAAGCAGCAGTGTGAGGAGGACAAGGTAGCAGTTCAGTCCTCACAGCATGAGCATTAAGCACAGACACAGCTCCCTTGGCATGGTAAGGCACACATCACCCTTCCCTTTGGAACAAAAAGGGAGTGGGGGCACAATCATCCATGTGTCCTACCCAGTCGTGGGAGTAAACAGGAAAGACAAGACTAGGAGGAACACTTAGCTGTGAAGGAAGGCAAATTAAAACTGTAAACCTCCTCACCCTACCAAGGATATTGTAAAAAGCCCCAGCTATATCATAAGCTTTTTTCTTAAGATTTAATTTTTTTTCCTTTTGAAGGGAAGGTCTTTGAACATTCAAGCATGTTCTCTCTCTGCTTAATTTCAGTAAGGAGAGCATTAATTCTATATATTTAAACAAAGAGGTGGAACTGAGAGGAAGTATCAACAGTAACAGATTTATGGTATCATGCCATGGGACACCTGAAAAACTGAAATCCATCAGGATTGTATTTCTTCCACAAAGTCATTCTTAGGAACAGTGCTCCTAAAGACCATGAAGAAGTGTCGCTTTGATGCAGGCTCTGAAGAACAGAACACTGTACAGAGTTTTGGCCACTTGAAATACCACGTTTAATGGTGTACCTTTCCTCAGAACCCTTACACTGCTATCCTCCTCAGGCCCATCCCCAATTGCTTTTACTACATGGTAAAAACAGTTTGCTGCCATCCTCCTTGTTGCTCTGAGTATCTGCTAGAAACCAGCAATGACTAATACTGGGGGTGATAGGGTTAAAGAGCCAACTAGTAGTGACTTGTACGGTCCCTGTTGGTAGGTTAATGGCTGCTCCCTGGGAAATGTATCTTCTAATACGAATGAAACAAGCCAAGCAAGCTTTTAAAACCTTATTTGCTTTGTTTTAATCCCACCCAGCCACCCACCCCTTTATTCTTTCTGTTTACCCACTTCACCTGCAGGCAAAATGTTAGCAGCTTTTTCTGTTGCTCTGGTTTAGACGCTATAGAATCCCTCTTGGGTTATGATTTTCATCTCCCTGCCTACAATACCAAAGTGTGAGATTTGTGACAGAGTTTTCTAAATCAAAGCTGTACTGCTCCATAGCCATACAAGGAGTTATATTCTGTAAAAGCCTGGATTGTTTTTTTTTTTATTAATGCTATATAATAAGAGCTGTTTAGCAGTAACAACATGCAAACAGAGGGAAGAAGGATTAACAAGAGAAAACAGAAAGATGGAAAGGATGCGAAGAACAGACACGCAGCTCTCTACAAGCTTTCACTTGATGTTTGTTTTCTTGGGTCAGCTCTATTAAGAGATTTTCTAAGAGCAATTCTAAGTATATGTCTTTAAAGGCAGCACTAAAATTCTTCTCAATAACCTGTATAACGGGCCAAGTTTCTCAAAAAATATGTATTTGATTTCTAACTCCGCACATATTTCAAGGATTTTTGTTACTCAGGTGGGAGTTAGGAACTTAAATGCCTCTGTGAATCTGCCCCAACTCAAGAGTCATTTTACAAAGAAAACTTAGCCTAGCATGTTTTTCCCAAATACCTTGTATTTTTGGTTTTCTGAACAGGCACACAATTCTTACACAAAATTAACATGCACTGCTGGAGCTGTATGGATGGTTGGCTCAGAAAAACGCAGTATCCTCACACAAGTCCTACAGCCACTTTCACCCTTTGCAAATACCAGTGATCAGGAGACAGTCGACGACAGCAGGTAAAGCATCAAAAACCATTTAACTAGCTGTGTAGGCCCTCGTCATTTAATAAAAGTTATGTGCTTTTGTAAAATACCATAACTTTACTATCTGCTCCAGAGCAGCAAAATCTTAGCCACTAAAAGATTATTTCCATGACCTACACCTTATATAGGGATCTCTTTGAACTCCTACATTTAAGTAAGCTCAAACTTTGTCAAAATTTTTATGTTAAGTCTCAGAGACACCTATATGCTGTACAAAATTGTTTTGATAATTAGGTAACAGAATTCTTTTCTTGCCATCACAACCTGATGTTTCATTTTTGTTACGGATCCAAGCAGGCTCCCTGCTTCAATTCCAAGTTTATGCAACCACATTCTGCATATCCAATACACTCAGTTACACAAATCTCCACCTCCTTTTTGAAACTGATGTATCCAAATACTGCAAGGATTGATTGCAGCGAGAGGGAGGGGTACATGCAAGCATCTGGGACCAATAAGCTCTTCAGCTAGAAGAGCAAGATTTCTATAACCCTCATTTCCTTCCATTCTTTTTAATATAGCACACTACAAAGAAAATTTCCAGGGGCCCAGCCTGCTCTGTAACATCTGTTCTACAATACTCAAATGAGCTGCCATCACAAACAAAAAGAGATTTTAGAAGGGTCTGTCAAAAATAGAGACAAAATATAAAATTCCTTAGTTTAACTACCACTGTTTTATCACTTTTAATTTTAAGTGCATTAAGTGTAAGTTCTCTGAAAAATGCATTCCCTGAGCACACAGATCATGGCAGCCAGATCTTCCTCTATACAGTTTTCTTTTTTTGTTGTTTTGTCTTCCTAAACTTTACTATAACAGGAAAAGAAGCCTCCCCTCCTTTTTATTTTTCTTTTAATATACTCCAAAAGACTAAAGCCTTGTTTTGTCAGCATTCCTCCCTGTTTATGTGCTTTATGCTCTTTGTGTTACACTCAAAGGGATGCCACTGTATTTCATACAATTTAATCAACAATATTCATGTCTTTATTTACTATTTATAAACATCAAAACAATAGTTTATGGATAAGAACAAACACAAACAATAGCAACTTCTCAGATATTTATATTAACTTGCAAGTACGGTATTTAGGATTACTGACTAGTCATCCTGGACCTTCACACTTTTCTCTTTAATATCTATGGAGTTTCTCATCTCCATCCATATCATCAGCACCTGTTCCCTTGAATTTTCAGAATATTTTCCATATAAATAAAAGTTACCAAGTTTTTGGGTTGACTTAGATACATTTCCCTCTTCCCTGTCACGCCTGAGCCTTCTGCCAGTAGAGGCAACCTGCCTGGGATGTCCAGACAGAGGGCAGCTCAGGGAGAACAGCAGCTGCCTCATGGGCATCCTCAGCACTGGCAGGTAATTCCACGAAGGACACTGGACATCCAGAGTACAGGGCCACCAAGCACATGCTGCTCAGTTACATGGTGCATGTGCAGTGAGACCAATGAATCCAGGCTTTACCAACTTCCTGGCAACACCTTAGCCAACCATCACATGTGAGAATGAACACGAAGAATAACTGCTTCTTAGATATTTATAGTAACTTGCAAGAACAGTAAGATCATTCCAGGATCCAGGATGTCCCCATGTCTGGTACTACTTCCCTCTGGGAGAATGAGCAGGGCTTGCTAAGGTCTCTTCTGTGTGGAACAGATAGTCAACATTTAGAACTTTTACTTTGCATGGCAAGTAGAGAGGAGCATTAGAGTCTTGAGTTTTGTCCCAGAAAATGCAAAACATGAACTTAGTAAACCCAGAACCCCATGAAGAAAATTAATTATGCTTGAAAGCAACAGAAAACCATATTGCTGAGTCACCTATGGTCCAGAAACTCTGGTCTATAATATTGTAGCCTAAATCAAAAAATTGTTTTGCCCTCTACAAGAAAAAAACCCAACAAACAAACAAACAGGAAATAACATTAAGATTATATTCTCCTGCCACCTACTCCAAGCCTACCAGTTGAACAGCCTTTTACAATGCCCATATTAAACACAGCCTCACAGATAACACAGATGGCTTTTCCATACATCTTAGAGTCTATGACTAAAGTAATTATTTTTGCTACAACAAAGTTATGCATGAAACACCAGCCCATGCCTACTGATTTTCTGAGAGCAATCAAGATACAGCTACCTACATTTGTTCTTCCCCAGTCTCCCATATCACTGTCTACTACTACTTTGTAGAAGAGAGCTGTGAGAAATCTGGATTTCAGTTCTCTCATCACAAGATCTTAACTACAAGTGAGACCTCTAAAATGTAAGACACCAACATTTTATAGCAAGTGGGTACACCTGCTAGATTCTCAAAACATGAAGAGCTTTTGACAACTTATTTTCCCTTTTGCAGGGAACTGTTGACTGGCTGGAAGAAAAAAATCCAGGTGCAACGACCAATTATGCACAAACTCTCTTTCTGTTGACTCAATTCACCATGAAGCAGAATACAGACAGGCTTTTTTTTTTATGGAAGAAAGCTTCTCTTAGCTTCCTCCACTTTGAAAGATATAATTTTTATTTATTTTTTTTATTTTCACATTTGGATACTCTACTGCTTACCCAGTGGAGATATATTCTCTACTACTCTGTATGAGAGGAGCTGTTGATATCCTCAGGCTTGAGCTATCCTGATGCTCTGCCCTAATTTCCAACATTGCTAGACAGCACTGGCATAAAAACATCTGTTTGAAGTCAAATCACAAAGTAGGCTCAGATTTGAACTGGAAAGCCTGAAGCAGGTATGTATTGCAATAGAACAAACCACAGCTTGTTGAGACACTGATACACATCTCATTGAGACTCTCCACTGACTTTGGCACTTGCTGGCCCAGCCCTTAATCCCATAATAATCCCATCCTGCAGCAAATGCTGCAGAGAATGTTCTAGATGCTTCTGAAGGTAAACTATTAAACTACTGAGATATTAACAAAAATATTTGTACAGTAAGTTTCACACTAGCCTCCCTGAATATAATCTGTAACCTTGATTATGGCTGTTAGTTTATCATTGGAAACTAGAAGTGGAGAAAAAGTTTAAAGGACGGAATTTTAAACACATCTCTCACCTACCCACCAGCTCCTCTGCCCCCCGTGTGCTCTGCCTCAACGAACCTCCTAGCTGTGGTTCTGCCACCCATTTAACATATCCTACTAAAGCACAGCAATTTAAGAGTAATAGAGATTTTATCCCTTTTCCCTGTTCTTACAAAGCATCAAGAAAATGCACAGCCATTGAATTCCTTAAAAAAAAAAAATCATAGCGAGGAAGAGGAAGGAGAAGGAAGGAAAGCATTTTAGCAAGTATATTTGAAGTCAAACCAAAATAAAAAAGTGAGCTTATCAAGCAAACAGAGGGTATTTCACAAAAGAGCCCCACACACAAGCAGAAAGAGCGCGCCACCAAATGCTCCATTGCAAAGCAAAGATGTTGAAAATAACATCAGTTCTTTGAGAAAATAAAACTATTAGAAAAGAGAAACTAATAATATGCAATCTACAGAAGCACAGTTGGAAAATATACTGCATTTTAAGAGCAAGAATAAATGTTTCTACCTGGAAAGTAATAATTAAAAACAGACTCACTTTTTTTTTTTAAGTGCAATCCATTCCAAGTTTACCTATGTCCTGTACTAACTACTGCCTTTGAAATAGAAGTGTTTACACGTATTCACTTGTTCTAATAGCACATAGACCTCAGTGAATATTGTCTTTTAAGCCTAGCTCCCATATCTGATGCAGAAAGACACTGTTAAATAGCTGTATCTGCCTGTGAGCCAGGCCAACTTCTGCCATTCACACAAGTTGCTACTAAAGCAGTGCCCTGTGTGGGCTTCTAGAGCAGACACACTGCGCTGCAATCAGCGCTGCCCAAAGCCAGCATACACAGCAATATGAGTCACCTTGATTCGACAGGGCTTTATCTGGTGCAATTGCAATAGAGCTGGGAGCAAAGTTTTCAGGAGAGAAACACTCATTAGGATGACAAAGTTTAAGAGTATTACAAGGATGAAATTTTCCACAGCCTCTGCAATGCCTCGCTTGTCATTACTGGAGGCAACATTTAGCCTTCACAAAGGCTTTTAAAGAGTACTACCACTCAGCATAAAGGCAAAGGGTCATCTTTATTTAGTAGGATTTTAAAACATATTAAATGCCTTGTCACAAAGCAGAAAGAATACACAGGAAAATTCTACTGAAGAACTTGTGAACGATCTCCAGATACTTTGCTTAGTTGTTGAGATAACTTAGCGTGGGCCTGTCAGGTAAGGATTTCCTGCCACTCTTTGGATTTACTCACATTAAGAAAAAAGACAACATCCACAAACGTTCCCAAGGAACCATTCAGAAGGATGAGTTCACCCAGTATCAGATCAGTAGGGTGCCAATTCTAGCCCACCTTTGGCTTCTTCAGGTATAGCACAACAAGAAGTCTTGAATGCCCGTTCTGAAAATGTCAAATTCACTGAGCAATGATATTTTGAAGCTTCTTTGGTTTTTTTAGCGTTAACTTGGACATCAGATTTCTTGTACGTTTATCAGCAAGTGCAAAAAGTTAAAAGGTTGTTCTTGTAAAGCATCCCCCTACCTCTACCCAACAGTCCTCCCTCTACTCTTCCAGTAGATGCAAACAAAAGGGTCCTTCTGTAACACTGGAACAGTTATCTATTCTGTTCTGCAGTGCTATGACAGCTAAGAGCCCACTTTCTTCTTTGATGTCTAGTATTTTATGTACCTGAAAATAATTTGTCAATAATTTTCTCTATAAGGAAGTACTTCATACCTGTCAGAAAGAGACTACTGACTGAACTTTCCAGAGAATCAAAGCATCTCACACAGCTGCAGGATGAGCTTTCAAAACACTACCCAGGTTACACGCTTTTGAAATACGCCTCAGATTCGCTCAGACTGTTGGAGAGAATTTTCTGTTTCCCTTTCTTCACCACCACCATTTGTAACCCATGGATCCGGCAAGTTTGTCCTAGTTGTCTAGTAGATGTTACAAGTAATTTTAATGCTGGCTTCTCAGGCTTCAGTGTTCTTTATTAAGGAGAGACACAAACTCTATTGATTCAAGACGACAGTATTTTAGTTGTTTGTATTTAACGTTTTCAAGGAAACCACAAGGAGTAGAAATTCAATTTTAAAAGGCTACACTTTTCTGTTGAGGCCAATCTGCTAGAGACAATACATCAGCCATAGCTGATATACACTAATCTTCCAGACAATCTCTTCAACTAATTCAAAAATACTGCTGATTTCGGGGAACTGGCATGCAATTCTTACACAATTAGATAATTATCTTCATACAGATTAAAATCTGATGGAAGAATGGAAGGTGAATTCAAAACAGAATGGGCCAAAAGACATGGGGAGTACAGTAAGAGACTCAAGAGAAGGGTTCCAGTAACCAGAATGTACCAATTGCCTGCCCATGACCAAAAAAAAAAAATATTTTATAACAGAAGCTACAAAGAGTAGGGGCTTGGAGGCAGGGGAAGAAACAGGACTGGAGGAACTACCACAAAACATAAACACATGTAAATTTTTAACCACATTGTCACCAGTGTCTACAGTATCTCACAGACTTGGGCAGATTGGTTCTATTCTTTAGTGTGTATCTAGAAGATTGAAGGTACTCATGCTTCCATACTTCTATGAAATATTTTGAGACCTATACTATAAACAATAATAATTATTTCCAGCTTCACTTTTAATTGGAGAAGTGGTAAGAGCACTGAGGAAAGGGTTTCGAAGTCTTAAATGCAATGGTAAAATTATGACATACGACTTTGTGAAAATGCTGCCTTAATCCACTGTGGCATAATTAGATGTTGCAGCTTTAAGCCATATGAGTGATAACATGTCACCAGATTTATTGCAACACTGACAGAACAACATAAAGCTGAAATCTGTTTTATTCACATTACCTTATATTTAAGCTGCCTCTTTAAAAAACAAGTATGCTAAATTTGTTATTGAAACAGGTATAGTTTAACTTCCATGATTCTCCGTTTGCCTAGATAAGTAACTTTTTTTAAGAAGTGGCTTTTGGCACTATGCCATAGACACCAAGTCCAAGTAAATCCTTATTACATAGATCACTGACCTGAATCTACTGATACTCTTACAATCTTGCCCTTCAATCCAGCTGTCAGGCAAGCTCATTAAATGCGATACGAAGCATACACTGTTTTAGTTGAGAAAAAAGTCTTACAGCTTTCAAAATGGACATTTAAAAACTTCTACCATTATCTTTCCTCAAAAACAATGAAAAACTATTTCTGTTTCTCTGAGACTTGATACCAAAACTATGTTCCTTTAAGGTGGGGGGGAAAAAAGCCACACACAAAAGGCAACTTAACAAGCTGACTCCTACTTCTTGAACATATTAAACCAACTAATTTGTGCAATGGTTTGCTTTTTTTTAAAAGTTATTTCAAAATTTGAAGTGCAACAGGGCAAAACTTAACTGTAATTTTAAGCCAGATTTAAACAACTGTAAGCCTTATATTACAACCTTATGAACACATTACCTGTAAAATAACAACTGTTATTATCAAAACATTCTCACAATGGTATTGCTCAATAGAAATCACCACACTGATTTTTATGCAGCTATGACACCACTAGGTTTGCCACTTGCCAGAGGTTTAAAATGTTTAAATAGATATTCCCTTGATGAACTTGAACCTCAGAAAACTTAATTTGAAAGTTTCACTTTCAAATTTCACTTTCACTTCAAACCCATCTTAGCTTCTGTATGTATTAGAGAAATCACAATTTAGAAAAGCATGGATTTTGATTGTGGATTTTATTTTTAGATCAGGTGAGAGATGGATTACCAGCTCTGCATGCAGTTTGATAACCCACAGCTACACCAGGATGTAGAAGTACCCATTTCAAATAGTTGTTCCTTTTATTAATGGAAAGGCAGAAACTAGATTTGGTTGGGGGAGTTGTTTGTTTTAAATACTCTCCTTTTTTCAGGTAAAGGCTTCCTTAAGCAGCTCAAAAAGCCTGTAGACAAGACTAAACATGCAACTTCCCAGGTCTAACTTTGTTTTTTACCTCAAAAGAAAAAAGAAAACAAACCAAAATCCAGCCTAATGAGGTGGCAAGCCCAGAAGTGGAAGTTACTACAGCACCAAAACAATGGAAAAGATGGACTTACACATGATTTATTATTCCTACCTTCCAAATACTTAGAGACTTTCTCCACTCGAACTGCCATACGGTAAGGAGAATGAACAGAGAGATGCAATATTTAGCTTTAAAAAAATCATTTACAGAAGACAAGCCACCAAAAAAATCTAGAGTTGTGGTTATTAGTATTATAAAGGAAGTTATTTGTCCGAACCTGAGGTTAGGTCAGATCCTCTGTTCTTTTTATCTTCTACTATTTCATAGAACGGGCCTATAACTTGTAGTAATTCTTCAACTTTGTCCGTCATTGGCATACTCTCAAGAATCTGCACAAGTCCAAAATATGAAGCATCTTATGAAACAGCATTTCAATGATTCATTCATTTCAAATTATTTTAGAAATTGCTGGTCATTGTAAACTCAGTAACATTTCACTAAGTCACTTCTGATTTTTAAAGCTAATGCATTTACCATCAGCAAAGGACTGCCTCAGCACAGTATTAATAGAACTTGAAATCCATTATTTCAGCAATTTCAAACTAAACCAACTCAAAGTTCAACGGGCTGCTGTTATCTGATACAATTTATTTTATAGACAAGTCTGTCCACAGAGAAAGTGAAACCGAAAGACTTTTTTTCTTAGAGGATTCTGTGTATTTGTCAAACCCTGCCATCCTTAATGGAACGTAAGGGGCAGATCAGAAGTGCCCTGCTGTATCCATCTAAACCCAAACAACAAAATGGACAGAATACAGCAGAACTGGGACAGGGCAAGGACATACTTAGCAGAGCAAACTAGAACCATATTATGGTCCTGAAGTCATTTAAAGCTCTTCCATTTATGAAAATGTCTTAATTTTAAGTTACAAAAACAATACCTTTGATCATCTGATAGGAGTGCAAAAATCTTAAATTCAAAATAGATTGAACAGAAGAGATTCAATAATTGAATATTATTTTAAAAGCATAAGATATATTATTGTCCCATTCTAGTTTAAGTCCTTTCAACCAAGTTTTTTGCCAATAGCTTTGTTCTTCTTTCATCTTCTACTTATTTATTTTTTAAAGGAGGTAATAGCTATAGGAAAAGACTCAGGTAGAAGCAAACCATTAGCTACAGTACACCTCTGCCTCCAGAAGAGCACCAAGAAAGCAACAGATGGAGGTACAAGTTGCCACAGAACACGCTGCTCAAAAGCCCCAAGCACATCACTAAGTAGTAGAAGCAAAAGCTATAGCGTTACTTCACAAAGCAGGAGCTCCAGGCAGGCTAGCAGGTAACAAGTCAACACCTGCAAACCAATCAAGGATACCAAAAGACAACAATCCTATCAAACTGCAGTTTCATTGCCGCTTCTCTGATCTATTCAGTGGTTATAATTCATTTCATATTCGTTAGAGAGAAATACTCAGTGCTCAGATACAGAGCAGTAAATGAATCAGAGACAGGACGGTTGTGTCATTTTTTTTTTTCTTCCACTTTTGTTTAACTTCAATAGCATTGAGAGAAACAAGAAACCTATTCTAGAATAACACTTGTATTTGATATATATTTACTTCTATAGTCTGCACTGTAAACTGTTTCATACGTCCATTTGTATTATGTCTGCACATAACTGCTCTTCATCTGTTCTAAACAGACCTCAATATACTCTCTGCAACTTGAAGCAATTCTTAGAATCTTACCGCAGCTTCTGTCAGAGTTTTGTAACTGCTGGCTTTTAGTTGAGCAAGAAAAGAGCAAATACTTCCACAAACAAAATCAAATGCTTACTTATACAGCCACTAGACATAAATTGCAGCCTTAAAATTTGAAAGTGCAAAATATTATGTATCCTGAATTACTGTTTTCTCTGGATATCAGACAATTAATATATGAACACTCTTGTTTTAAATTAGAAACACCATGTAGTGTTAACACCTCTTTATGCTAAGGTATGACTCATTCCTAATGTATAACAAAACAATAAATCTGAAGTGCAAGTAAATTAGTCTATACAGTATTGCAACATAAAAATTCAGAAAGCCTACTTGGAAGTTAAATTAACCTTAAACAAAAGGCACCTGAGCTCAGATTCATCTTAGCTAAGACTAGAACAAATTTGGTCATCTCCCACCAGCACCTCAAAACCTTATCCAGACACATTCCTCAACAGCTGCGAGTTTCAAGGCTACCACACAAAGAGGAAAAAAAAAATACCAAATGAGTTTACAGTAAAAGTATCCTGTGACAGGGTCATTTGATGCATGTGTAGCCCAAACACTATATGCAAATGCTAGGGACACACCCTCGAGGCGGGGGGAGGATATGACAGTCTTATACACCCATAAACACAGTCCTGTGATATCAGTAATCAAGTGGGGTTTTTGCCCCCCTAGACATGGATACCCATGCAGCAACAGCGGAATGCCCACAGGAACACCACAAGGATTAGTGCAGTATGTGCTGATAGAACAACCCGGTGAATCCATTTGAAATGCACTTCCAATTGACATTTCAAGCAGAATCAATTGGGTTGGAAAAGCTGAAGCTAATATTTCAAATGTGAGAGCTGAAACAGCACCAAAGCAGGGTAAACAGATTCCCCAGTTTCAAAGCTGAGCAAGGAAAGAAGTCATTTGCTCTCCAATCCCTACATGTAATCTGTACAGAGGCAGAATATTTGTGCTTCATTAGGGTCAAGTAATTAGACTTCCTCACAGGAGACTTACTAGAATTTTTTTAGAACAAACATTGCAGTTTCACGTAGTTTTAGTATCCTAACCAATCCAATTACTGCACTGAAAAAAAATAAATAAGGTACTACTGAAATATTAACACATTTTGAACTCAAGATTTTAAATGAAGCACTAAATCTCAGGGTATGCATGGAAAAGGAATTTTAAAATTCAGTGTGATTTTTTTCCACCAAATGAATATTTGGCCTCCTGTGGCTTTTGGAGTTAGTTTTTTTTCATTTTAAAGCAGCTACAGTAATACCAACAGTAACTAAATTACCAAAATTGCAGATAGGAAAAAGAACAGTAGTCAGACTCCAGCTCCTTGCCTAGTAAGAGTTTTTGTTGTATCAATCATTAAACTTATTAAGAGTTCAATGTCAAGATAGTGGCCTAGGAAAAAAGCAAGTGTATTTGGAGTACAACTTATATTTTCTTTCCTTGATGCTAACCTCATAATAGTAATAGATTACAATTATACTTTTATCCAGATTGACAGTAAATAATCTTTTAACTGGAAAGACCACCTAGAAGAGCTTCAGTGAAAAGACCGCAGTGAAAAGGGTTAGTTAATAAGAGACTAGAAACTTCAATTATGAATGTTTACTTTAGTTAATGCTCCAATTCCTGCTCAATATAGTAACTATGACTGTTTCCAAGTTCCACATCTATTCCAAAAAAGACAGATCAAATGACTCAATTCTAACTGTTTGACTGCAACTATAATATACAGGGAATATTTTAATGACAAATACAGAAAATTCAGGTTGCTGAGTTCTTCTTGAAAAATCAAAGATGATTAAACTTACATATTTGATTATACTCATGTCTCCCATCATAAAAGTGAGACTCTTCCTCCTGAAGTCCTTCTGGAGGGTTATTTTCCCCTTTCCAAGATTAGGGTCACTTACCTCTCTGAACTCTGAGAACTGAGGCAGTTTGCAGTAAACCAGGTTTTCTTTGGTTGTACTTTAAATTCCAGTGTTTTCCCCATTGCCCCCTTTACATGATTTCAATACTTCACTCTCTTTAGCTCTGTCATTTAAACTTCATATCAACCAGAGCTCTCATGTTTCTCCGAAAACAACTCAAATTCTATAGCTTTGGAAGGAACTACAAAATTTTCTTCTCCCCACAGGCCAAATGGCATAGTACTGAAATCTAACAGTTCACATATGGAATAACTCCTTTGTAGCTTTAGCAGTAGTAGTCAGCAAGAACCTCCTCATGTTCCTTAATTTATTTCTGGAACATTTATTCTAGAAGATGCCCTCCTCTCATGAGTAAACTTACCTTTTTCATTTCTTCAACATAGGCTATCATGGCTTCTTCTTTGGACATGTCTCCCAAGGCACTCCAAGCATCCCTAGGAAAGTCACATATATTTTCAGTATCTTCAAGGCCTACTTGATTTTTTTCAGCCTGGCATTAAGTAGGTTAGTTATGTAATGCCCAACGTTTCTCTGATACAAATAAAGTGCAACAACAATTCACAACCTTTTTTTTTTTTTTTTTTTTGAAGTCCAAATATATAATTTGCTAGGATAATCACATAGTGGAACATCAACAAAGAAGCAACAAACTGAATAGCCCAGGGACTGAAGAGTTCCTCACTGACCAGCTATGATCTTGTACCTGGTAAGTTGTTAACAAGCCCGGATATGAGACACACACATTTCCCTTTTGATTAGACTGATTTTTTAATGACCCTCTGCTGCAGAAAAAGAGCAGGCACAGACACTTCAGACAGCACTTACAAACAGTTGTCAGCAAGTTAGAACAGGCTACAAGAAAAATCTGTCATTTTTGAGTTTAGCAACTGGGGAAAGACACATCAGTCTAGTAGGGAAATAGTTCTATCATCACCCCGTTACCACAGGAGCTACTTCTGACCTAAAAAAGTCTCCCCCCTACAACTCTGCAAGACAGAAAAGTCCAATCAAATTTATCAGCATTACACAAGGAATCTGTCAGAACACAGAGTGTAATAAAACATTTCCTTACACAGTCTTGCACTTGACTTGACACTGTCCCTTCCCCTTGCCAGCGTATTTGTCCCACTTACAGCAAAACCCCAAGGCTGGTGGCTCACATTTCAGCTACAACCAACCAGGAGGGTGGAAACTTACTGCCCTAGTCCTCTGCAAACATACCCCCCCTTCACCCTGACTTAGAGGGACGGGGCCGGGGGGATGGGGGGGGAAGGTCAAAGGAATAATTTCACAGATCATAAGAAGACCATGACCATAAAGACAGCAATAATACTTATTCTTCAGGACAAGTCATTATTGAAATCTAATAAGCAAAGCAATTTGTTAGATGTTAGCAACTTGGTGAATCAGAAATCTTCCCAGCACAAGGAAAATACAGACATTGGGAAGCCCCGCCACTAAGCAGACAAACCAGAAAAACACATAAACCAGACCTCTCCCCAAGAGCTTGAAGCTATATCAATGGCTGTCTGTGAGCACTTTTTTACTTCAGGCTCACATCATACATGAAAACTTGATACAGAAGAATCCCAGACACTCATCCACATCACTCATTCTGCAGAGCACCTACAATTTTGTTCTACAACATGGGATAAACACTACAGAGGTACCATGAAGGTGCTTGCCCAAGAAAAACCTGCCCACCTGCAAAACCCGAGGGAATGTTTTCACCTGCAACTCTGAGAAGTTACAGATTATCTGAGATAGAAAGTTGGAACATAAAACTGAAAACCAATTCAAGCATCAAACGTTGTGAATGTTCTTTTTTTTGGAAAGAGAAATAAACTCAATAAACTCTTTCTCCGAGCGCCACTCTTCTAAACATCTCCACTCCAAGCATAAAAAAAACCCAAAAACTACAACAACAACAACAAAAACCCCAAAGCCAATAGAACAACTCATTAAAAGTTACCATTTATATCTACCAATTGGATCCCAAAAGCCAGGTCGTGGAATGTTACAGGGTCCTTGGGTTGCTTGCTTATAAAAGCTATAGAACTTGAGCATCATTTCATTCGTTGGCTGGAATGAACCTAGTGAAAGCATTTTAAAATACAATTAAATTGTGACTGAGAATATTAACAAGTATTTTACAAGCTTAGTATTTCTGTGAGAAAATAGCCTGCAGTTTGTTACAGCCCGATTCACAGCAGTACAATTAAAGTCAATGGAGAATATCTTCACTTCATCTACCATGAACCAGCACCATTGACAATATTTACTTTACAAACAGCAAGTTTCAGATTGAGTTTAAGGGACTATAACCTTTACTACTAAGGTCAGACTCCACATTTTAAATAAAAAAAAAATAATGAGTAACAAAGCAAGCATCCTTTCACTCTAGTTTAAAGGAATGGTTTTAGCTCCTAGTAAACAAAGTATCTTGCAAGTCACTTTACTGTTACAAACAGTAACTTATTGACAGACTCCAGAATTAAACAAAGCTACCCACCCAAAAAAAGAACACAACGCCCCCCACATAAAACTAACACAACAAACCCAAAACACAGCTTTCTGCACCGTTTTTGTTTACTTTGGGTATTTGACAACACTTTCAATAACAGTTTCACTGTTTCTCCTGTTTTTCTTTTCTCTTCTTCCTTGTGGAACACACTTCCCTAGAGGTAGGAAATGTTTACAAAACCATAACAGCTGTCAGGGAAGATTCATAAGCAGTCCGATAAATCAAAAACTTTAAGGTTCGATTCTCGTCATTAGGAAAAGTTGACAGTATCTTAGCCCCTCAACAAACCCAGTTTTACTTACACCAGAATTTTACGTACACAGATTTAATGTAATAACCAACTTTTCTGGTTTTATTACTCTTATCAAAAAGACACGTTCTGATTTTTTTTGCTTTTCCATTAACTGTTTCAGCAGAGGGAACTCACGATGACAGCTCCGCAGCCGCCACACCGGCTCCGCGATTGCGGAGCGGCCGAGGCCCTTCCCCGCCGTTCTCCGCACGGCGCCGCCGGCCGGGAGGAGCCGACCGGCCCCCTCCTCCCAGCACCGGCCTGAGGAGTTCCGGAAGCCCCCGAAGCGGGGTGTCTTCGAGGAGAAGCGGACGGCAGCACCAAAACCGAGGTTTCCAAGCGGTTCTCCAGCCGCCGCCTGCTGACGGGCGGCCGGACCGGGGCGGCTGAGGGCGGGCGGCCCTACTGCCCCGGCCCGGGCCGCCCGGTGGGCCCCAGCTGCCGGCCAGGCCCCGCGCCGAGGCCGCCGGGCTTCCCCCGTCGCCCCCTCCCCAGACCGCACTCACCATTCTTGGGCAGGCTCTGGATCACCTTCACGGCCGCCTCGAACCTGGTGGCGTGCACGGAGCCGGTCTCCGCCATGTCCCCGTCCCGTCCCCTCACCGCCTCCTGCTCGGCCGCCGGGCCACGTCCGGCGGAGCGGGCTCGGCTCAGCCTTCCTCAGCGCCTACAGCCGACTGCGCGGGAGAGGGGCTGAGAGGCGCCGGGCCACAGGTAGCCACCCCCGGCGGCAGCGGGGCGGGGTGCCCAGCCCCGGCCGCGCTCGGCCGCCGCCCCAGTCCCCCGGCCCTCGCCCTCCGGCAGGGCCAGGCACAACCCGCCCAGCACCTCGCCCCACAGGCCAAACACCGCCCGCAACACCCCACCAACCCAGCCAACAGCCCACCCCTACCTTCACCCCGGCTTCAGACGCCCATGTTATGTCCCCCACCGCGGCGCCCTGCCCTTTCCTTCCCTTCCCCTGGCACCGCCCCGCGGCCGCCAGCGGCACGCCGGGAACTGTAGTCCGGGTTCCGCACGGCTGTCCCCGCCGCCCGACCCCCCTTAGCACCTTTCCTTCCTGCCGCCGCCGCGGGCCGCTGCCCCCCGCCAGCCCCTGGCAGCGAAGGGCGGAGGCGGCCGGGCTGAGGCCGAGGAGAAGACCCTGGGCTGGCCTGGCCTCAGGGGCCTCCCAGGGCGGCTCCGGGTGATGGCGGGTACAGTGCAGGGGCCCGCAGATCCCGGGGAGGTCTCGATGCAGACTGAGGGAACAGTGCTTGCCTTTATGTTTTTCATTCTTTTTTCCCCTTGTTTCTTTTTCTCTGCTTCCTTCCTCTTCCTACCCTTTCTCTTCCCTGCCTGCATAGCTACAATTACACGATAATGAACACTTCAAAACATGCCATATTCCACCTATTTTATGGGCCCGAGTTATCCCCAGGAGATCCCCCCTGCTTCGCTTCTTCCTCCCCTGCTCGCAGCCATCCTCCTACCCACACCTAAGCTCCACATCCTTCCCCTCAATTACCACTGTAGCCACATATTTTTGTAACAGCTTTAATGACTTCTATTTACATTAAAATTTTAGGCATGAGGTTTTAAAAACCTAGAACCCCGGGAGTAACTATTTCCATGGTATTTGGAGACAAGGATGAATACCAGTGCAGTACCACCAGCTAGCCCAGTAGCTGAATAAATGAATGGCCTTATTCAAAAGCGGCTGCGCGCCCAGCACTCTACGAAGTCAAACAAAAGTATGCTAAACCAACTGCTTTTGTAGCAAGTGGAATAATGTACCCAGTGAGCAACAGGGTTTGAATAGAACTGAGTACAAAATCTTGGCATTCGAGTCACTGCATTTATCTGGTACACAATATATATTTTAAATTCTTTTGGAGGCAGTTGTGTGCTCACAGTGTATGCCCTCTGGTGGGAAAGAAAAGCTCCGGAGAGAGGGAATTAGAGCAGATCAGCCCCTGTTCTGCTGAGCTCCCACATTCCACAAGGTCAGCAGCCAGCTGGCCAAGCCAGAGCTTTGCTGGAGAGAAGCTGACACTTCCAGAGGTGTTCAAACAGGATTCCTCACACTCAGCAAACGATGAACCGCTGTTATGAACACTCATGTGAATGTTAAAGATTAATTTCTCTGAATTTTTTGGTTTGCGTGCTAGATTTCTAAAGCTCTTGTGAGCTACGTACTAAGATCTATCATCTTTTTTATCCATGAAGGTAGGAATGACAGAAGCTCAGATCAAAGGTAAGTGTTTGTTTGAAGATAAGTGGGTCTCTGTAAAAATATGGATTCTTTCAGCATGCAAGGAGTTAATTGCAAAAAAGTAATAAAAAAAATAAGGGCCTCTTATGAGGCCAGCTGGTGTGTAAAATCTATTTACCTGAGAAAATCTATAATGACATTTGGTGTTTTAATTAAGAGAAATGCAGGCTGCATTTTTATAATGAATGTTCCCAGACTTTCACTGGAAGTAGGCTTTAAAAGAGATGCAAATGACAACCTATTTAATGGCTGTGCGCACAAACAGAAGCTGCCCTCTTTGCACTGAAGTGTGAGAGCGCGAGATCTGCAGATCCAGAATGAGGCACTTGAAGTAACCTAAAATAATCAGTACCGTCATGCCCTGAGACAAGGATGAAATAGTAAATGAGAGGCAAATTTTGAGCACTGTGAGAACATACCACAAAGGGCTAGTTAATTTAAATGCTCATATATAATACTAACTAGCAGTGCTATTAGCTGTCCCTATGTATACATTTTGCATTCTCATTGCAGTGACTTCCGTGTAGGATTAACAGTAATCAACTGTGGAGTACAGGTGATAAAGGAGACCGTCTCATCTGTTGCAGACATCCAGGAATGGACCTGTAGCTTTAGCTCAAGCTGAGGATCTAGACTCCATTCTTTAAGGAATAAAATTATATGATGTTTCTCTGTTGTCTGCTGAGACAGAGGTCTCAGCAGGTAACTGGTAATTGGGAATGATCACATGCTTGTAAAATCCAATTATAATCTATATGTTGAACTGGGTTGTCTTTCTATTGCTTCACAAGAGCAGTCGCCAAAGGAATCATAAGTATGACCAGCTCTTGTTCTTTTGTCGATCCAATGTATGAGAAGCTAAACTTCGGGAACTGTGATGGAAAGACTGACCAGTGATGCCCATCAGTTGAGGTGAAAGAGAGGAGAGGCCATGGTACTCTGCTACCGGTGTGATTTGGTGGTGAGCGCAATGTGTGACAACATGTTTGAGTGCTTTGCTGTCCTCACACTTCACTTCGTGTTTCACAAACTACTTATGGAGAGCCTGTAAGTTGCTAATATGAGGCAGTCCTGGCAATGGTGAGACACATAAAATAGGTATGGAAGCATGCTGTTGTAGTCCCTGAAGGAGCAGACTGAGGGGATGCCCAGGGAAAAGGGAGACAAGCGTGATCCTGAGTGTAACCTTGGACCTACGCTTCACAGGTGGACTAGTGCAGTGGTGTTATGGCACAGGACAGTCTATCAAAGTCTGATGTGTTGAGCTACCTTACAACCCTCACTTTGTGCTGTGCGTAAGCTGCCACTGTCCCTTCATGTTGTTCTCATCTGTAACCCAGGTCTGCCTTAGTTTTCTAGCAGTTGCATCCAGTGCCAAGCTACACCCCAGTCCAGCTGGAAAAGCACCTTCATTTGACTTGAGGGACAAAAGAGTCACTTAAAGCAGAAACTGGAACCAATTATGCCTATTGCTTCCTTAAGGGTCTGAATCATAGCAGTGTATTTTACAGAAATATTTTAAAATGTTTCCTAAGAAAGTAGACCATAGTCTCATATGCATTATGAGCAAGTTCTGTAAGCTACCAGATCCAAGAGCGTGTAATTTTAGCAAAGCTTACTTTTTGAAGTATATAATCCAGCGAGGAGGGAGAATGAATTATTTAAAACCTAATAGTCATAATTATGAAGAACTGAATTAGCATTACAATTTCTCAGTCAAATCTACATGCTGATGAAGAATGGAAAGATCTTGTCTAAGAAGGGCAGAGCATTTTGTAAGGAATAGTTTTCTACATTGTTTACAGCAGAAAGGCTAGTGTATCAAATGACATTTACTTAAAGGATTTTTTAATGAAATAATGAAGAATATTTGTGTCCAAATCGACAGCTCTGGAGAAAGAGAACTATTCCCCTATCATGAATATGGCAAAAACAGCAGCTGAAGTTTGTCCACCTATGTAGGCCAATCCCTGTTCTTCACAAAAAGCCCTTTGGGCAAAGGACTAGTTTGACACAAGAAAGAATGCTTTTGGGGATGGAGGTTTCCTTGTGAGGTTCAGATACACCCCTTAATGACTCGACTAGAAATACCAATTCATTTCACAGTCGGGGATTAAGTAATGGAATTATTTTTAACCATTATTAATGGCAGCCACTTTGCCTAAGGATTAGGCTTCATGTTGTCAAAGGCATTAAAGGTAATATATCCCATTTCAAGTGTCTTTGTGCTATTCATTTCAGGCATCTCAGGTCTTTCAGTAATCAATACATTTTGAGCTGCATTTTGGTTTCCCCCACCCTCCCCACTTCTCACATATCTCAAAAAAGAGGATGCAGTAACAAAAGTATAAGCTTAGATCCATTTCATAAAGTGCTCTTTGAAGAACAAAATGTGATCATACTTCCAAAGACATTTAGCAGCATTTCACTTTGCATTGAACTATACAGTACTTCTGAAGTCAAAACCTTTTACAGGTTTATATCTTTGCAGGTCTAAAGTATAACACAGTGCCATATTGTGTCTTAAGCCCCTCTTTTTTGTCCAAGCTTACTATTAATTTCTTTTATGGATTTTTTAATAAAGTTCAGTTTTCCTTATTGCCTCAAGGTATTATTCTTGTAGAGCCAGCAGATAGTTATAACAGAATTGCTCAGTTTTTGCATATTTTAGAAAGAACATTTGAAAAATCCTGTTCCGTTACACAGCCATGAACTGAGCTTTGAAAAGTATGTGGTTTCATCTTGCAGCAATGACAAACTGTGTCTCATTATAAACAACAGCAGCAGACAGCTCATAACAAATATGAGTTCTTTTCCCCTCAGTAAAAAATACAATGTCTGGAGGTCAAATTGTGCTGTCATTTACAGGGATATAAATTTGGAGTTACTTGGTTGATTTGGGGATATTTATGGTGCTACCCATTTTCATAATGCAAATGAGTAGAATTTGACTCTGAAAAATCAAACTATGTCTGGTATATTATTTCTGTTTTGACATTTTGCTTCTTATCATCACAACTACTGCTGCTAAAGTTTTAGAAGCCTATCCTTGTGTAATTTGCCTCTTGGGAATAGCAAACAAAATACTGTGACTGTATCATATTAATGTGATTATGCAATGGCATATTTATAGCCAGACATCTCTTGTGATTTTTTTTTTCCCCAATATCTGTAGGGGAAAAAAACAAACACCCATAGTTTAAGGGAAAAAAACAAACACCCATAGTTTATGCACGTTCTTTTAAAATTAGAGAAAAAGAAGGCTATTATTCTTTATAGTGAATCTGAAAAATGGCTTTGCGGAAATGTTTTCATGACACATGTTTAGCACGGTGCAAAACCTGGAATATAAATGAATTCAAGCATTTTCAGGCCCATGTCTATCATTTTGGATATTTATTCAGGCAGAAAATATACCACTGGGATTTTGGTCAATGAGTCTCAACAACCTAATCAAACAGATTAGGGGTGACTTACTAGAGCGAGTCCTCCAACAAACAAGTTCTCAGAAGGATTTAAGACTGAGTTTAATTGGGTGTCTCAGCATAGGACCACCACTTCATTGCAATCCCTGTAAGTACCCGGATCTGTGGCCGTATGGGTCCTAGCAAAAAAACAGACTTCCTTAGAAGTCAGTGCCAGCTAGACACTTTTTCCAGGTACAAACCATGGCTTCTTCATGCTCATATTCAGGTCAGGTCTGGTACTGGACATTATCCAAGGAAGTTTATCTGGGAAGCTTTATTGAGAAAGGAATTTGACATTCAGGAACTGCTTCAGTTTATACTGTTAGATCACTTCTGCTCAACTGAAATAAAGGAGTCATCTCTGCTTCAGAGTTCTGGGTTGATAAGGCCTGCCCGTTTCACTGAGGTGAGGGAGAGGAGTGAACTACAGCAACGTACAGCATCTCAAGATCAGAACCTCCTGGGTTTTGCCATTTAAAACACAGAATTAATTCTTAGGCTGAGAATTCTTAAGCAGAAGATTATTGGATGAAAAAATGGTATGGATGAAAACTTAGGAAATTAACTGTCTTAAGTGGTTTTTTACTTTCCTTTGCACTAAAATGTTCTGGTTACTATAACGTATGTTCAGCATGACAAGCTCAATATCAAAGCTTCTGTAAATGCCAGAAAGGTTAATGAGGAAAGACATTTGCCAGTTCTTGTTCCCCAAAAAGTGTAAAAATATATCAAAGAAACTGCTGAACAGTTTTCTGAGTAAATTACTGTTGGTTTCTAAGAAAAACCCAAGAAACAGAGACAACTGAGCTGTATGAAATAGAAATGATCACTGAATCCACAGAAGTCTTTGAACGTACCTAAAAAGAGGTGTTTAAAAGTCAAGTCACTCTGCTGCAGATAAAGATGGAAATGCAGCCCTAAACTAAGCGGGGAGCTGGGCAGTCATGTCACTGTGACAACAGTTACATTGGAGCCTGTTTGTCACACTGAGCAATCCAGCAGAGGGCAGAGGGCAGTTTCGGGAGGCATTGTAAGTCTTTAACCAAAGATGTAGCCATTAAAAAGCCCAAGTCTTCAGTGTCATAGAGATTGCTTTAAAATATCCTGAAAACAAAAGTTTGTGCTACAAATTTGCTGTGCAAAAGAAACAGAACAACAAAATATGGCCTATTTCTTCTATTTGTTTGCCTAGCTTTTATTATCAGTTTTTAATCTTTCTGTAGCTTTGTTTCCTGTATTAGAGCGCTCACTATTATCCTCCTGAAGGGTTCTCTAACTATCCTACGAATCCTTATAAATAGAAATCAAGCAACCCCCCGATTTCTTTTATTTAGAATTGAATTCAGTGATGCTTTCACTCCAGTGAATTCATTCTTTCATTCTTATGTCATTCCAATATTTTAACATCTTTCTTGAATCATGGATGCTACTGCTAGGTACAGTGCTACAGTAATACTTGTATAAACATCAGAGGCAACAGAGGGCTGAGGTATTGCCTTCTCCAAACTCAATATTCTCATTCCTATGTCCAGAATTCATTGAGCCTTTTGGACGTAGAGGTGGGTGAAGGCCTCAAAGCACAGGATCCTCATACCCTACTGGTAGCTGAGTACCCACGTTGTAAGTGCGTACTCTTAAAGCTTTTGTTCAGAGTGATGGAATGGTATTTGCTTGTATTCAGTTATGCTGGTTTTGCAAATAGTTTATGGGATTAATCTATCGCACCAGCCTGTTCTTTTAATTATTTGTCACTCTCCTAATCACTGTGCTCCCTGCAAATTTTATCAGCAGTGATTTTATTGTTTTCTTGTAGATTATTCAAAATAAGTTAAACAACAAGGAGTCAAGGTCAATACACCCTTTATGACCACATTTGAAGTCTGTCAGTCATTTTTTTAACTTGATATTCACCATGATGTTTTTCTATTACAATAATAATTTGTTTTTAAAAATTTTATTGTAGTTTCTCAATCAAAATTTTATGCAGTCAGATATTTTAGGGAAACATAAATACATTTCTACAACACAGTTATGTTTATCTATCAAATTTGTATTCTCACAGAAAAGGATATTGAGTTATCCTGAATAGATGTATACTTCTCTATACATTCCTATTGATTTGCATTAATTAAATTATCCTCCTTTAATTCTTTTGTAATGGAATCTCCTATCAGTCATTCTGTTGTATACCTGGGATCAATATTAAGTTGATAGGACTACAACACCTATATATCTTTTTTCAATATTGGCACAACCTTTGTTTTCTTTCAGTGCTCTGGAACTTCTCCAACATTTAGAAACTGACTGAGAATGAATATTAACAGTCCATAATGCTCTTTGTTGGGTCATTTAAAACTCTTGGATGTGACTAATCTGTACATGCTGATTTAAGAAGATCTAAATTTAGAACCTGCACATAACTAGATCTCCTTTGATTTTCCTTTTAATGTAAAAAGTGTTTTAAACACTGTGATTAAAGATCTCTTTTTCTTGCTCTGTTCACTCTCCTGATATTTTACAGTTTCACTCTCTGTTCAAAATCCTGCAGGTGGAAGGGGCTCTGAATTTCTAAAGATTTTTTTTTAAAAGGGAGCTACACATTTCTTTGCAGATTACCTTTGACTTGTATGAACCCTTGAGATAAATGTCTGTCAGCTACCTTAGCAAATCATGCATTATAAGCAGCTCAATCCTGTTTCTAACCTTTGCAGGAGGAGGTTGTTGTTCATTTTTCACTTAATAGCTTTTGGTGTGCTCTCTCATTCTTTTGCATGGTAGTTCTAAAAAAAAATAACCTTAAAACCTACAGTTTTTGATTAGTTGGGTTGTCTATCCCAAAGTCTATATTTCTATGTCATGATAACTGTACTGTGGATGCTATTTACTGACTTCCTTTTTCAAAAAAATTAAAAAAAATATTTAAATCTTTGGAGAAAGTGCATGAACATATTTCTGGTTTATAATAGAAGAAACAATGCAATAACCGACTATACACACACATATATTTGTACATACATAATGTATAAATCCCTGATGTTATATATAAAATCGATGAATACATTATGAGCTGTTGGTAAAAGCAACATATTATTTTTAAACAGATCAAAGGAAGGGACTGGAGAGCCCGTTCCTCCCTGGAGTAGGTGGGTTGTGCTGTGGCTCCCATGGCAGTGGGGTGCTCTTCTGGCTGCACCACTCCCACCATGGCTCCCCCTTTCTTCTGCATAAACAAATCCAAAATTGTTGGGGGGGAAGAGAAAGGAATCACAGACATTCACAATACAGAGACTAAACCACTGTAACCAGAGCCCAAATATGTGTCTTTTGAAGACAAAATAGCAGTTGCACTGATGAAGTCTGTGATTATGCACATGTTCAAGCTCAACATCCTGAGCATCCCACAGATTTTGCGATAGTGAAATGAAGTCCTGTGTACATTTACAAGGTGGAGCTCTTGGCTGTCGGGAATTCTGGCCTTGTGTTTTTCTTCTGCCACCTGCCATTACCCTTATTTCTTGACTCAGATTTGCATTCAAAGTAGGACTCACAGATGGATATTTTCTGAATCATTGTGAAGGAGTTTCATGTTTGCTAGATGCTGTCATCTGCATTACTAAAACATCATTTTGCTATATTTCATTAAAAAATCTCTGTGGCATAACTGGTATAGGGAGTTGATGATAACAGAACAAATACGCACAAAAATGATCAAACGATTACATTTTTGACCTCAGATATTGAAAATATGACGTTGTCTTACATGTCTTGAAATGGGAAATTTGAAGGTACACAGAAGTAGGACAAGTCCCCAAATCAATGGGTTTGGCTATTTTACATTATTGAAAAGAGGTATAGAAGACAGGTTGGGAATGACTTGAGAAAACACACTTAAAACAGTTGTATTAAAAGTGAATGAAGGCTCATGCCCACCCTAGAAAGCAGCTCTGTGGTGCCTGCTCAGTCATTCCAAATGGACCATCTTTACTTCCTCCAGTCTGCATCTCCTTCTCATGTGCCTCAAGTTACGTGCTTCCTGGTGGGGCCCACCATATTCAGAACAGTTTGCTAACACACTGAAGCTCTTTAAAATGCATACCATGTGTGCACAAAATGTCTTCATTTATCAGATTAGCTCACAGATCAGGCGCTATTCAAAAGAGTAGACTAGTGCTAGAACAAGGGTTTCAACTTACTCTTCAGTGAAACTGAATTCCCAGTTTAGTCAAAGGCTGGGAATTAAAAACAAAGTAGACAAAAATTACTAATTTTCAAGTTTTACCCTCTTTTAATTGACAGAGTTAAACTACATTTTAATAAAGTAAATACATTTTTAAACCTCTTTCCATGAACACAGGCTGCATTCAGGCATTCCCTGCCAGCTGCTTCTGAGATGGCTGAAGAGGTGACCATCTCCTGCACATCTACAGCTGCTGACTGCTGCCCTCTGGAACCGCTCTCGTAAATGCTCCTCTGCTCATTTCAGCCCGATTTAGTTAAACAGTTTAAAGGGGCTGACCAAGTCCTCACCACAGATTTGTCTTGGTGGGGCTGTGTGAGGATGGCCAAGCCTTGGCTACAAAACTGTGCCAGCACAAGCCTCTTGCATGGATGCAAACCTCCACGGTGATGGCACAGTTGGTATTGTCACCAGGGTTAGTTACTCCACCTTGTAGTGAAGAACCAGGCCCCCGCAGATGAACTGAAGCACTTCGGCAATGCAATAACAGGAATTTCTATCCTACTGAAGCACACTTTTTGTTTTATTTGTGCTTTTATATTTATGAGGTAGACATGCTAATTCATTCACACCCACACAGAAGTCAGGTGTGTCCTAAACATCTGGGTTAGGTAGGCAGATAGGATCAATTCTTTCATCCCGCTGTGACATAATTTCATTCATGTAATGTGGCCCTCCCTGAATAATAGACGTGGCAGTGTGTTTTATAGTAAACAGATTTCTGTCCTTTCCTTTCTACAGGTATGATATTGAGAAATGGCTAAGTAAAACAAATAACTTTAATTGGTAGGGGAAGATGTGCTAAATTATCCTGAATTAATTATTGAGTAATATAATCAAATATCAAAGGAGATTTCTAAATGTCAGTAATAGCGAGAAGGAAGAAATACCATTCATACCAACCCTCCAGCTAGAACCAGAGACTTACATATTGCCTTCGTGTCCTGAATTTAGCTTTCAGAATACTGATTTATACGAAAACAAACTCTCTTGTGACTAAATCTCTTCCTACAAACCAACAGAGAAGGTTAAGAAATGGGAGTTATATCAAATGCAGTTTTAGCCACTACTATGTAAAACAACTGGTGTATTGCTTTAATAAATAGATATATGCCAACTTAGGGCAAAACATGTTCTTTCAATATTTTTGAGTTTTTCTACACGAATTCAGATGCTAAATGATACAAGAGATCTGCTTTGTGAGGAGCAAACACACAAAACCAGCCTGCTATTGTGAGATTTCTGACATGAATTAGAAATTGGTATAATTGTTCGGTATTACCCTGCATAGGAAAACCCTTATTTCATGATGAATAACCTTTTTGCTTATTTTACCTTTTGTATCTTGTGAGCTACTTTGAGACAAAATACTTCTTTTTATTTGATTAAAAACTTTCACACAAAAATGGTTATGCATTGGACAGCATAATTTATACAATCTATTTTGTGAATAAGCCCTAGCAATGGATTAAACATGAATTGTTAGATTGTTGCTGTGACCCTTATTCCTGGGCACTTATAAATAAATATATTCCCCTGTGGCTTCACTAAACCTTTGAAAAGTACATTTGTATGCAAATCTGTGAAAAGTCGTATGGCAATGTCACCCTTAGCATTGTACAAGTTGTGCAGTACCATAGCGGGCCGTGGAACAGTCTGGCAGCTGATGTATTGGAAGCTCCAGGCCGTTTTCAGTGGGAACATTTAAAATTAGAGAGCATAAAAAGCTGGGCTGTGAAGTACAGAGGACAATTTTGCCATATTCAAGAGAAGGACCGGATGGCCTGCTAGGTCTTCCTATTAATATCTTCTACTGATACACGCAAAATTCTCATCGTCATTTCCTAACTCTTATTAATATTGCCTCAGGGGTAAAATAAGTGATACCCTGACTCAGAAAATGCAGGTGTCTGCCACGTGACAAGGGAACAGTTAGTAGCTACCAGCCAGTGCTGGTGTGTCATGGCTAGTGGTGACCACGCTGGAGGGTAGCTGGGTTGTGACTGGCTCACGTGCTACTTCAATCAACACCACCTGGCTTTCTGTTGAACTGCAGCAACAGAATAATGTAAGCTATAGGCTTGTCTTACAGGTTGATGTCGTTTATATCCACCACAGAACTGTAATGGAAAATCACTTTATCGCAATTTTATTGTTCTAATAGACTATCATAGCACGAGGCTTTTCTAAATAACACTAAGAGTTAACTGAAATGAGGCTTTTTCAGTTATGAAGACATAATGTCTTTGAATGAGGTACCATATATCAGATTTGGTGCTCTTTCCCTATCGCAGAACAAGAAAGCACTTGAATACTGAATTCTTTTATCTATCTGAAATGAGATAAGTAACCTTTCAGGCCACACAATAAAAATAATTAAAAATTATGTATATCAGCCTTTTGAACAAAGATATTCAGCCCAATTCTTTTTGACAAAACAGTTTTCTTCCACTGGAAACCAAAAGATTTTTCAAAAGAGAGTCCGTTTCCACAAAAATCTGGGATAAAAAAGGCCTGCCCCCTTTATCAGCCTGTATGGCAATACCTGGCCAAGTATCATGTTGTCTATGAGGCTCTAGGATGATGGCACTCACTAGATAATTAAATGGTCAATATATTACTTCAACCTGTTAAAGAGTTAAGTGTACAGTTAACATCAGCACCAACATCAGGATTTGGCTTTTCAGCCAAATACATAGCAGGAATAACTGGCAATGATCGTAGACTGTGGTCCACAGTTCTCTGTAAACTATTGTGAGAAAGAGAGAGAAAATAAGCTCCTGAGTCCAAGTCTTCATCTTGTGTGGGAAGTGTCTCTATTTTTTTAGTGCTCTCCTCAGCCCGCCTGTTCTCTGCCATCATCATCTCATCCTGTTACACCACATACCTAAACAATCTACATCACTGTTCCTCTGACCTATTCTTCTCCTCCCCCTCTTTCACACCTGTACTTGCCCTTTCTTTTTGGCTCCTGTAAATCTCTCCACTTTCTTGTCCCAGAATTCATCCTACTGTTATATTCCAGGTGCCAGGGAATACAATCCTTCTGTACCATCATCCATCACAATGATACCGTGTATTCGAATGAATAAATGCAGAAAAAATTTCTTAGCCCTTGCAATGCACAGTGAAACATCATCAGCACAGCCCAATTCCTCAGTGGATGTACCTTAACTCTTAAAAACTCTACTGAGAGTATGCAAATATATTGCTTTTAGAAACTTAGGAATTAACCAAATGTCAGGTTTTCTCAGGAAGAGCAGGAGGTATGTCCGTTAATATAGCCTTGTGCCAAATTTGAAAGTCCTCATTCAAAATATAGAGCTGCTGGGCTTTGATCTCTTGGCTGAAATATTCGTAATGGATTCAATAGAACACATTTCTTCTTGTTTCCTTCTCACAAGTTCCCTGTAGGGGAAAAAAAAGTCTGAAATAGAAATATGTGCTACTAGGGCTAAATTAAGACTGACAAAGGTATAAGCAACTGAAAGCAAAGCATTACAAAGGGAAACTTAACTAGAAATTTCACATACAGTACAGTGAGGTATCTATACTATATCTTCCATGTAAAACAGCATCTCGATCTCTTTTGCAGTCAGATAAATAAATAATAAATCTTTTTTTCCTTAATGTTTAAGCAAAGGTATCTAGTTATGAGATGTCTTGCAATTGATGTAAAAACCTAGATAGGCTCCACCTGATATACTGAAGAAATTTTGAGAAGTACAAACATGTCAGGTACAGAGTGAAGAGTCAGACATTTAAAGAGAAGTGCTGACAAGCATAATTAACCCGCTTCACACTCAGAATTATTTAAAGAATGACCGGACACTTTTAATAGAGTAAGTACATATTTATTACATGTCAGTGTTTAAAAATCCCAACCCTTTAGGAAACACATTGGCCAGAAAAAATACTGTGGGATTATTATAGTTATGACCAAATAAATTGAAATATCCACAGCTAATGTTGACATCAAATAGTTGAGCATAGCAGGAAGCTGCCATCGGTAATTTACATATTCACTTCTAATTGTGCCTGTGCATCATAAAGATAGTTCATATTTGCATTTGCTGCCCTCTGAACCAAGTCATTCTCCAGTGGCATATATTCGCTTTCACTGCAGGTAACTTTCATTAGTGGTAATTAAAGGACAATTTTTACTGCATTCTACCACAATAAGTGGTTGCTGAGATTGATTAATATCTAAACTAAGTTTGAGACATGTAATCAATCTCATAGGCACATGAGATTGTTCCTGTTATGCAATGAAAACTAACAGGAAAGAAAACCCCTATTTATTCTGAATAGCCATGCTTACCCTTTAAATTCATTTGGATTGCGCTAAATGGCCTGATTTATTTTTAAACATTCCCAACAGAGAATAGCCTTAGTCTATCTGTAATGACTTTTACCCTCATTATCTGCACAGTCTGTGTTTGGGCTCTGCCTGGGACAATACCAAGGAGGATGTCAATGTTATCTTAGTGTGGAAATAATTTTCTAGCAGACAACTGCACCTGGGGGTTGCCGTGCATCCAATCCCGTTCCTTTTTCCTTCAATACCTATTGAAGATATTCCTTTTCAAAACACTGCTGAACCCCACAGACTCCATATTGCTTCCAGTTGAAGCTTTACTCTTTCACTGGGAGCTGGAACAGACCCAATAACTGTGATGGTTTTTACTTGTTGAAAAAAAATACTATTATGCTTGCCTTATTTTGCCATCCAAATATTGTGCTGAGAAGTATTATCACTGCAGAATTGCTGTCAAATATTTATTTTTATTGGGAAAATAGCACTCTTTCTGTAGTAGCATGATGTTATCATTTAATTATTTTTTCTTTTCTGCTTTATGATGGAAAGCTGCAATTCAATGAAGTATATATTTAAATGCAAAAGAGGCATACCCATTAATCAGTACAGAATATGAATGCTTTTAATCTGCATCAAAAACACTGTGGGGCTTGGAAAAACACCAATCTTTTAAATAGGAAGTATATAAAAGTAATTCCTATCCATGCTCACACTTTCTCAAATACAATGAAAAACTGCAATTGTGCAATTAAATTATCTTCACAATAATATAATCTTTTAAGGCTTTGCATTATGCTAAGAACATTTTGATGAGTCTTTGATTTCTTTGTATTTAGCATAAAAGTGGACATACATAAATAATTTCAATTGATAAAAAAATTCAAAAATCCATAGAGATAGATCAAATGTTAGTTCTGAAACACTGAGAACTGAAACATAGATGTTCACTGCTTTCTGTTTTTTACCCATCCAATTTATGTACAGACACTTAGTACTGAAGATAGAAAATAAATTAGGCTAGAGATTGCAGTTAGGTATAGCCATGAGTGTGGACTAATCAATTTTGATGTGCAGGTAAACTAGATGATGGTACTATTACAGGCAACTCTCCATTATCTGGGATCACGGGAGACTAGGAACCATTTTGTTCTCACGGAGAACCGAAAAACCTCAATATTAGAGATGCTCCAAGGAACACCAGAGACACTTCAGTTCTCTATAGAGTAAATATCGTCCAGAAGAGCTTATTAACTCTGGATTCAGCACTAGCCAGTGGTCTCAAGACACCACTTGCAGTGTTACATGAATTTGCAAAGCCATTTTAGGCTCTATATCTCAAGGAAGCAGTTATACTCCTGATGACCCTGCAAATAATGTCTGAGCCAATAAGCCCCACTAAGCCTGGGGTGGCCCTACAAGTATATGCATTCACTCTGGATCATTTTTGTTCATAGCCTTTATCAAGCAGTGCAAAACAGGACAGAAATGGTGCTAATGGTATTTTCAAACTTTAAAACATTTCTCAAGAGCTTGAGCAGTGTTTTTTTCCTGCTAGAGATGCTCACTCCAAAAAGCTAAGTGAGTAGGACACTACTGACATGGGGCACCCACCTTTTCAGTGCCTGCTTTCAAGTCAGGGACGCAGGAGACTTGCCTTTGGATCTGCTACATTCCCTTTCACTGCTAATTATCCAAATATTGCTTTCTTCTGGGCAAGGTGTCTTTCTTTCTGCTTTTGACCAGAAGCTCTATGCGGGGTGAGAAACCTTTCCCAGGGAAAGTTTTATTTCATATATACATATCAAAGAAAGTCTTACATTTTAAAGGACTGGCATCCTCCAACAAACAGCTATTTAATCAGGAAATTCCAACCTGCCCTCTAATGAGTGGGCCAAGCCTGCACGGGTCTATTCAGAAAGCTGACTTTCACTCAGTACCTACCCTTTGCAACGGGATTGATTCTTTCCATATTTAAACTACCCCCCAAAGCCATTAAATAAAAGAAGGCCAAAAAACATTTGCTAATAAAAAGGATTACTGCTAGAAATTCACCTCCTCCTTTAAGTGGTTGCTTTAAAGCCAGCCCTTCCTCAAAATGTTTTTATAATAAAATAGTTTAGCCTCATTTGTTACTGGTGTAAGAAGAAAGCCATCTTGTCATTTGTCACACAATACCCATGTTACCTGGTTTAGATCTAGGAAGAAAGAAACGGGTTTTCTTGAGGTTCTGCGTATGTACAGCTGCATGACCAGGGTCTGGATGCTCCACTTTTCCCATGCTCTTAGGGCAGTGGATGCCTCCTCTGCCTTGCCAGTATTTTGAGGGATTAAGATATGCCTGCCTTGCGGTGGGCAGCTGGAAATGACAGCAGCAGAAAGGACCAAGATGGGGAGCTGGGAACAGAAGATATGGGAGGAATTCTTTGATGCAATGAAAAAGGAAAGGCAAAATCAGGAGGCAACCTGGTGGCTGGAGGCTGAGCTGAGAAAGATGAAAGAATGAACACCAAAAATGAAAGAGGCCAAAGGAACAGGGGATTCAGTGGAACATGGGAGGGGAACAAGTGAGATGCCAGACTGAGAAAAGGCTAGTGGGGGTGAGAGAAAAGGAAGGACTGTTGACATCACAGCACTGCTGAGGAGCGAAGATAAGCACAGAGGAAGGATGAAGAGGAGAGAGTTTTATGAAAAATGAGGTTGAGACAGAAGGCAAATCCTGCGAGTGAAAATACATTAGAGGAGAAAGGTCATGTCAAAATACAGTAAAACTATTTATTTTTGTGCCACTCTTGTGCATTCTTGAAGCCGCAATTTTGAATCTTATTATTTTTGTGCTCTCCGGCAGCTCAGGCTGCCTAGCAATGCCTGGCTGGCGTGTGCTGGCTGTGCCTCACAGAGCTCGCTGGCTGCCTAGCAACTGGCAGGGGGGTGCGATGGGGTCCCTGGACCAGGCTCAGGGATGCAGCCCTTCCCCAAACACCCCTGCTCCCGTGGCAAGGCAGGAGGGAGCATCTCCAGTTGCTACAGCTGTGATGAAAACCTTAATAACATTAATTGGAAAAAAGGGCACACAGACATGCCCATGAGAGCGCGGAGAGCCTGACAAATTGTCTCTGGGAAGTGGGAACAGCCCCATTCATCTCTGCAATACTCAGACACACCGTGATGAAAACTGAAATATCAATACGGGTAATTATTCCATTTCTTAAGTAAGGCTCTGTGGGCTAGATCTAAAGCACAGGAAGGCAAACCAACACAGCTATGTAGCTTCTTGATGGCTACTTCTAATTTGGTATAGGAAATACCAAAAAGGTGACTTTTGCTCCCAGAAAAAAAAAAAAAGAAGAAAAAAAAAAAGCAGCATTAAGTATTCATGCAAGATTGTCCCAGTACAGCCACACTTTTGTAAGTATATCACTGTAATCAGCAAAATTTTCTTACAAGAACATGGGACTTGGCATTTGGCAGTAGAGCTGATGTGACTGATCTGAACAGCCCTTCTGTGCTTCCTGCTGCCCCTTCAGATCCCTCACCTCCCTTTGCATTGCACTGTCCAAAGTGCTTGTGTGGCTAACCAACCAAATCAGGAATTGATCCAGCTGAGAAACAGTCCAACAAAAAATTGTTATTTTCCAATCAACACTACCGAAGCAAGTACTCTTCCCAAGGGAAAAACAAAGACACGTGTCAATCTGTGGCCTAGAAAAGGGAATAGACAGTTACAGAGCTACACAAATTACAGTGCAGAAGTCGCTTTGATGCTGCTACTTTGATGCTGTTCTGAACAGGTGCATTTAGAACATAGTCACATTTTTCTCTCCTGGTCAAAAATGGGCTATGTCCCAGAAGGACAGTATTGCCCCTGGAGATCAATCATGCCCCACTGAGGAGAAGTATGGACAGTTGAGATGCTGAGAGGTATATAAGCACATTTTACTCTGGATGGGAACTCATTCAGGTGATCGTTTGGGTGGAGCTTGAAAAGCAGCATTACATTTTTTCCTTTACCAGTCCAGCTGCCTCAGACAGGAAAGTTTTCATTCCCAGCTCTCTTGCGCACCTGAAGTATCTTAAGAAAGTTACTTTTCCTTCTAATCAGTGGTTTATTGTCTGGAGCAATGAGAAAGCGCGATAATTTAAAAAAAAAAAAAAACAACAAACCAAACCCAAAACAAAACAAACCAGAACATAATAGTTTCTGAAGAAAAACACAGTGAACACAGTTCAGATGCACACTAGTATCTTGAGCAAAGGTCAGCTGAAATCCAAGGTTTATTGGCTCTGGCTCAGAGATGGCTCTGCTAAATTTGGCTGGCATTTGCATAGCCACCTGAATGTTCACTGTGCTTTCAGGTACTCTGGAATCGCTTGGTGTACACACTGTGCACACTCATGGAGCCAGCTTGGGTCTACTGCATCTGAGTTAATGAACCCTCCAAGAACCTCAGATATGAGGAACACACTGTGAAGACACTCAAGTGACCCTGCAGAGAGTCATTTTGAAAGCAGGAGGGCTAGCACGAGGCAGGAGCTAATAAGGCCTGTTGATCTAATCAGTTGAGCACGTCCTCACCACAATTCCCAGTGCATCTTGTATTGTGTGGCCCTCGCAGCAGTACTGCTGTGGTTCTATGGGACTAAGTTTAAAAGTCCTGCTGGAGGTGACTTAGCTCAGCGTGGAGCCAGCTTGGGTGTTTCTGTGTCTACCACAGGTCCACGTACCAGGCATCAGGATAAGGCCCGGCAGTGCCAGGAAGGCTGAAGAAAAGTCACAACGCAGATGTCACAAGGTGGCGCTCTTTGACGCGGTCTTCCAAGGTCTTGCGTTGTGAGCCCATTTGGAGGTAGAATTGGTAGGGTTTTTGGTTTGTGCAAGGCCTTTTGGGTCGAGATCCGTTGGGGGGAAAGGGGCTGTAAGCCCTCCTGAAGCCTCTGCTCTATTGCTTGAGGCGGGTGCATTTACTGGGAGCCGGCACTGCCCCGCTCAACTGCTGTCCTGCCATCTGCTGTAGGACTTGGTTGCCTGCAAAGTGAAGCACGATACATTTAGCAACTCATTTTTCTCATGCTGAAAAAAGTTGATGTGCAAGGCTCCACACATCTGCCATCTCTTGGTATAGGGGCAGCAATAACATTTTAAGAAGAGCTGACAACAGTTGTGCTACATTTGAGGATGTTAACAGCTTCCACGAAGTCAATCCGTGATCTGTAGGCAATTACAGACTCATCCAAGCCAATGGGTGTTAAGCAATTTGGAGCCAGACTGACTAGAGAAATCAAATTTCTCTTTGTATTATGATAGCTGGAAACAAGAAGTGCTCAAGATGGTTTCTGATCACTCTTGCCCTGGGACCCATTAAAAGCTCGTCTATATCTCAATACTGTTGCAGATAAAATTTAATTATTTTACATTAAAAGGGTACTTAGAACCCAAAATAAAATGTTTTATTGGAAATCACATGCTGTCCTAAAGAGAGTTATTGAAGCCACTTTGGAAACAATTTTGCTAAGCTGCCAAATGAATTAACCATCAGAAGACAGCAATGTAGATGCATTTCTATCCCACAGCAAGTGCTGCGAATGTACCAGCTCCTTCCTCTGCTGTCCCAGACAGCACTCAAATACCTCTCCCAGCACTTGTCTAACTGTTCCTGGCCAGGGGGTGGTTTTTCCTAACTCCAGCTACAAAGACCTTCCCAGGCTCCGTACCATTCATCCTCACTTCCATGGTTCTAGACCGAGGTGCTGGATTTTGCTGACCTCAGAGGGGAAGGGAGAGCTATTTTTCCTCTCCACCTTGATTTAGAGACACCAGCAGGTATACCAAAGGATCCTGACTGGAACGGTTTCCAGTGCTGCAAACAGGAGTCCAGAGGACGTGCAAAATACCATACAATTATACAGAGATGAGGCAGTCTGCTCTTACTATAATTTGTTTGAGAATATTTTTTACCGAAACGTGCTAACTTTTCACCGCTGTGGGTTTCTCTGGGACAACTACTAAAATGCAAGTACTGTTACCGGTTGCGTTTGTAACTGCGAACACACAGCACACGCAGCCAAGGCGTGAATAACGGGCCTCGGAGACAGCTTCTTCTGGAGCTCTTACTCACTGCAAAGGCAGGCTTGGACACCCCAGCATAGAAGCCACCTGCTGTTATTGGCTTTTCTTCTGGTATGATCACAGAAACAGGATTCTGCTTAAAACAAAAACATGCGAGAAAGATTGTATTAAACAATCACCAGACCCTTATTTTCCACACCTTCGCAACAACCAGAGGAGGCCCTTAATGGTGATTCAACAACTGAGGTAAAAGAGTGGCGGGAATAATGTATCTATCTCAGCCATTTAAATTCTTCTTATGAAACTAAAATCAGAAAAATGCTAATTGTCAATTATTACTTCTACGCAAGACTTCACAAAGATCTACACAGCTTAGAATCAGTATTTCTCCCTCCACCTTGGGATAACCCTCTGGGAAGGGATTAATTACCCCTAACCGCGATGCTCTTATTGCTTTACCAGTTTTGTTGTCACCTTGCAAATCTCTAGCCTGACGGGAGGCCAGATAATCAGGGCAGCGCTTCCCTCCCAGACACTTTTGGCCTCTCCCGGGGAGACGGACGGCCTCAGGCCACCACTGGTGGGGCAGGGGCTTTTCGTGAGGGGGACGGGGGAAGGACACAAACCCAGAGGGACGGTCAACCAGCCCTGCTGCCGCCCTCCCGCCGCAGGGGCCCGCCATCTCCCCATAGCGGCCGTGGGCGGCGGCCATGAGTAGCGCCCGCTCCGCCTCCCCTCACTCCGCGCCTGCGCGCTGTGGGCGCGGCGCTGCCTACAGCTCCCGGCTTGCTTTGCAAAGCGGGGGTGGGGATTCTTTCTTTTTTTTTTTTTTTCTTCTTTTTTTTTTTTTTCCCCTCCCCTCGGAGGGGGAAGGATGGGTGGGGAAAGCGAGCGCTCACGAAAGCGAGGCGAGGAGGAATCCCACAATACCAGGCGGGTTGCGAGCCCGGCGCTGCCGCTGTCTCTTTAATGCAAGAGGAAGCGATGCGGAGGGGTGGAAAATGGCAGAGTTGCAGATGTTGCTAGAGGAGGAAATCCCTTCTGGCAAGCGGGCTCTGCTCGAGAGCTACCAGAACCTCACTCGAGTCGCCGACTACTGCGAAAACAACTACATCCAGGTGAGGGGTGGCGGGGCAGCGCACCGGGGCCGGCGGGGAGGCTCGGCTCTCCGGTGCGGGCGGTGGGGCCGGAGCCGCCTTGAGGGGCAGCGCGGCGCCCGGCTGCCCCCGCCGCGGCTCCCCGCCCTGCAGCCGCTCCCCCGGCTTTGCCTTTTCTTTCAACTTTTCCAGCCGAATGACCGGGCTTCCCTCCCCCCGGCTCCGAAGGGGAAGGGAGGGGGTTATTATGTCAGTCCGGCTCGGAGGGTGTGTCTTTTTTTTTTTCCTTTTTTTTTTTCTTCTTTTTTTTTTTTCTTCTTCTGTATTTATTTATTATGAGTCACATCCCGGAGACCTCCCTGGGCGGAGGGTGAGTGGGGTGTGAGGGCTGGTGAGCCGCTCCGTGTGGCCGCCTCAGACCCGGTACCTCAGGTTTCCCCCCACCCCCCACCCGCCCTCGCTTCCCGGCGGCGCGGCTCCCTCCCGGGGGGAAGCCGGCGGGCCCCGGGGCGGCGGTTGGTGGCGGTTGGTGACGGTTGCTGAGGCGGGCAGCGCCGCGCCTCACGTGGAGCGCGGGTACCGGGCGGCCCCTCCGCCGGAGCGGCGGGGCCGCCATCCTCGGGGGGCGGAAGGGGCCCCGCACGCCGCTGACATCACGAATTCGGTCATGGGCGGCAATCCGCGGTGCGGCGGGTCCTCCGCGGCGAGGCCCGAGGGGAGCCGCGTTGGTGGCGTGGGGTCCGCAGCGCCGCAGCGAAGGGTTTGCGGCGGCGGGGAGCTGCCCGCGTACCGGCGCGGATGGGGGAGCGGGAGGTGGCGTTTCAAAATGGCAATCTGTGCCGCCCGCAGGCTCTGTCGTGCAAACACCCGGCCACGGTAACAGCGGGCCGGGGCTCCGGTGCCGGAAGAGGCTCCGCTGGTTGTAGCGTGTCTCCACCAGTCGGTGTGGATTTTTTTTTACCCCCTTAGATGGCCAGCGATTTTTTGCCTTGCTTGAAGTCTGTCTTTCTGAAGCCACTTTAAGCACAATTTACTATTATTATTATTTTTTCAGGATTTGCAGCACATAACTCTCTAAGTCTGTATATTTAGTCATGCTGATCTGGATACAGAACCATCTAGAGATTCTCAAATTCAACTTTTTCCTTTTAGTCAAAAAATTGAAGAGGAAAAGCAAATAAGCTCCACTGTACTTACTAGACAGCTTGTAAAGTGAACTTGTTGAATCTAATACAAGGCTATCTGTCATGACTAGTTAATACAAGTTGTTAAATTATCTGTCCTCCTTCCTTGTTGGTAAGCTGTCCTACTGTTTTCAGTAATGGAGCAGCAAATTTGAGAACACAGCTTTAATAATATGAAGTTGTTTTAATCCAAGTAGTTCATTTAAAAAAAAAAAAAAACAACTGCTCTAACAAGCCATATTTTTTCAGATTTTTTTTTTTGTGGTATGTGAGGTAGTATGAGTTAATGTCTATTTACTCTTCCGAGTTGTTTGCTCCACCCAAAGAAAGCTGCTGATATAAATGCTTCTAAGAGGCGAGGTTCATTTGGTTTTACTCATGGGAAATATGACAAGTACATGAGCGTGGTAATTGCAGCACAAGTTTTGACCTGTCTCCTGCTCCTGACTTTTTCCCCTATGTCAGAAAGTTACAGAGAATCTTCACTTACATCATTTTCTTTGGAGTCCTAAAACTTGTCTTTTCTTCAAGCAAACAAATAAAAAAACACAACACTTGAGCTAGTTCTCATCCAGTCATTTGGGGTGGGTTTTCTTTTTCTTTTTTTTTTTAAATTGGTATCTCATTTTCACCTCAAGTATCAAGGGCAGCTGGATGTGGGATTGGTGCGGTCTGTTTTATCTGTGTACAGCTGTGTTTACCCCTTTTGAAAGGAAGCTGGAGTTCCAAAATTCCTAATGAGGACTGCTGCAGTAGCTTTGAAAAATGCATACCCTGCTTGTATTGTACCCTCATTATACGTTTACTCAATAAAAATGGCAAATATATTGATAAAATCACATATATCTTTTTTTTTAATGTGTGATGGAGGTGGGTTTTTTAATCAGCACTTTGTATAAAGCCATCTGCGCTCCAGTTGGACTACTGAACAGATTATACTTCCAGTGCCTGTGGTGGGGCCACTGCAGGATTAGGCAATGTGACACAGGGCACTGGGTTATGAGATCTGGGAGTGTGTGTGTATTGTGGGATGGGAAGGGAGGAAAGGAGAGGAAGAGGCTTAACCAACACATAATACGAAGCATTTGTATTTAATGTAATTAAGCATTTTATAAAAAAGGCAGGCCAGAACAGAGAACCTGGCCATGAAGTGAGTGTTAAAATAGTTCAGAAGTGGCTACACATCGTAATTTAACCCGTTGCACATAACTGACTCAATCTGGCCTCTTTGAGTTTGGATAGCTTTGAATTTGGAGAGCTTTCTCTCATTCTGTGGGAAAGGCTTATTTACTCTTAGTAGGAAAACTTGCTGTGCGCTGTCACCCCCTCTGCATTGTGGTATTGAGGTGGAACAAGTTTGTCTGACTATTCTGAGTGCTGATGCTAACAATTTATAGTAACTGTAATAGCACTCGGTTATTTATTCAGAAAGTCTTGATGTTCTTGGTCTTATGTTTTATATTCTTTGCTTATTTAAGCAGGAAAGTTGTTTCCTACCCCCAGTATTGCTATATTCAAACTAGCTGTATTTTTGGATCTGAAAACATATGAATCTATTTTGTCTCTTTCACTTAATCTGGGAAACTTTTGATAAAATTTCAGTCGTGCTGATTGTTTTGAAGAGAATATGGCTTCGATGTGTTTAGGGATTACTCAGGGAAAAAAAAGGGAGGGAGGGAAACTGCTGGGTGGAACTTGTCTCCCTACTGATGAAGGTACCTCTGTTGACAGTAAGCATCCTTTTACTGAAGCATTTAGGAAAGATAACAGCATTTGCAACACTCAAGTTGAAAATTGCCGTTCTTGGAAAAGTGGGAAGCAGTTTCTTGCTAAGGTAAATTGTGAATGAATTGGAATGCCAGGCAGTAGTTTGCCCTCCAGACCATCTGTATTCTGGTTATCTAGAAGGTTTATCTGATAGGAAAGGAAAAGAATTTGGGAGAAGCAGAGCAAATAAGTTTCTAAGGAAGATCTGCAGTGCTAAAAGGAAAGTACTGTGTGGGGGTAGTCTTGGGGGGGATGGGAGAGAGAGGGAGACAGAAAAAAGGGAAAGGAAACCAAATGTAGAAGTAGTAAGTGAAGGAAGTTGTGATGTTATTGGTGGGGGTTTTGGCTTTGACTAGAAGGAAAAAGGTAGCATAAGTACATTACTGTATTTAATTTGTGACAGGATTTAAAATCTGTTGTTTCTGGTTGGAAGCTTCAGTGACAAGCAGGTAAAAAATTAGATTCCTATTTCCTTTTAGATCAGAGACTTAAACTGAGCAGTTTTAAGAGCAGGTTTTCGACCTTGAATCTTTAAATGGAAGCATGTTTTTGTCTCCTGAAGTAAGTTTTTCTAAATATAGGGAAATCACATTTTTCCTGATATTTTCTAAACGTTTTTTCTGTCTGTGTTTAGAATACTGATATGACTCTGCTCTCTTATGGTGGAGATGTTAGCTTGTGAATTGTATACGTTTATAATAATGTACAGTGAGATTGAGTGAGAGGAGGAGTGATGAAACTGTCTTATAACGGAAATAAATGAAGCTGCTTCTTAGATGCCATATAAATGTAAGTTCCAGTACCTAATGCCTTCCCCAAATCCTTTTGCCTGCAAATAAAATCTGGGACTAACCCCTTTCAGTGTGCATGTAACCGTGAAAGGTTATCTGAAAATCAGTAGCATAAAGCTGAAGATACTAGTGAGGAATTTCATCAGTGTCCTAAACAGAATGAACTTTATCAGTGCTAATACAGAAATAACATAGGGAGTTAAAGCACTTACAGTTCTAATTAATGATTCTTCAGCTGAAAATATTAATGTCCACAGAGATTCTCCAGTCAATTTCCTGGCTGAATTGAATTTCTTTCAGGTTTTTAATAACTTATTTTACAATAACTAGCTTATGAAGCATTAGAATGATGCCAGGAAACCTTCCCTTCCTTTTGAACAACTTCAGGTGACTGGTGTAGCAGAGAGGCCTGTCTGTGCTATAAAACACTGCTTACAACTCTCCCCAACCGTCTAAATTGGATGTTTCTTATAGTCTTGTTTACGCATAGGCAGATATATAGTTTTCATCAGTCTTTTTGCTTCCTTACCGCTTGGAGGATTCATTTGTAATTTTTTGTTTTAAGCTCAAATATGATTTTAATATCACTGTGAAAACCTTTAAATTAAGAGCTTGGAATATGTACTACTTGTGTAAATTCTGATCTTCATGGTCTCTCGTGGGTAGATTTAGCAGCTTTAGAAAATAAATTGAGAGACCTTTTAAGGAAGTAAGTGCTGTGTTGCCTAAATGCGTGGGTTTTTTTGTTGTGATGTTATTTCCTTCTGTAGCTTCCAACTGGTATGTGGAAACTGAACGGTGAGTTAACAAGCTATTCTGGGTAAAAGAGACGAAAGCAGGGAGAGATTTCAGTTTGACTGCTATTAAAAAATTTAAAGTCTCTTTCCAGTTGGTAGAAAAATAAATGTTTGAGGTTGAGCAGAAGTGTTGCATACAAAAGTTTCACAAATCCTTTTGTTATCTTCCAGTATGCATATGGGAATCATTTCTGTTTGATAGGTTGAATGTTCTGTACTTCTTATACAGTAGATAGTACATATTGGAAAGGAAATAACTTTTTTGTGTTTTTTCTTTTTCCTTAAATGTTGTTATCAGATCTGACGCTTGGTTTTGTTGCCTGGTGTGCGGAAAGTGGCTTAGCTTAGTTCAGTACAAAGAAGTTCACTCAGAATGTCTAATTCAGGAAATGACCTGCTTTAAAAGGATAAACTTCTTAAATTGTCACTAATACAAATCTTTTACATGCTGTAAGAACTTGCATGTTTTATGTTCATAGGTTAATTAGTTTGTATCGAGAGTAAATACAGTGATTTTTTTTTTCCTGGTTTCATTGCTAAATTTGGAACACTACAAAAAAAAAAGCCAAACAAAAAACCCACACAAATCAAGCTAGTTCACTTTCTATAATGCCAAAATATAATTCAAAATTAGAGAGCTTGAGAGCAGTGAGAAATTATGGATATACCATCCATTACCCTAGGTAGGTTTAAATCATATTTAATAAAAGGTGTTAGCTTATACTTTTAAATACTGTTCTTTTTTAAGGTTGTTTAAGCATTTAAGTTTGCCATCATTGTAAAAGGCACTGGCTGTTCTGTGTGTGCGTTTTTGTGTGGGTTTTTTTTTAATAATAATAATTTGGGTACAGGCTTGTAGCTCTTCTGGGCATTGTATAGGTCTTCTGTGCCAGCGCGTTGTCTGTGTTTTGGAAAATACAGCTTTATATTTAGCTTGAAAGCAGCAGTAAGACAATAGTGCAGCTTCACTGAATCAGCAAGCAATTACCCTGTGTATACAGGAAACGGATCCTGGAGTGTTGTGTGTCTGTTTTTTGTCCAAAGGAGGTAGATGGTACGAGACCAGTTTTTCCAAATTTGAAATGTTTCGATTAATTTTGGTACATTTGGTTTAAGAAACCAGCAAAATGTCATCTGCTTTTTCTGATACGCTTTTTCATTAGTATTTCAGCAGGTGATTTGTGTCAGCATTGTGCTACCTTAATCAGGTGCAGTAAAGTGGATTGGGATAAGCTTTTACAGGTGTGTACCACTTCTTCCACAAAGGAAGCACTATCTGCTCCCTTCTGTTTGCACATATGTTAGAAGGAAGAAGCTTACAGGTTGTCTGTTGTCAGTGTATATTAAGTGTGATCCTTGCTCTCTGCTGCTATCGCTGTGCCCAGACCTGTGGAATCCTTGGAAGGAAGAAGGAAGATATGAGTAAGAGGGGCAACTGTCTAATGCTTACCTCCCTCCCTATCTCTGGGAGCTTGTTGTGCTAAGTAGCTCTTATGGTAAAGAGAAAATAGATGGGCCTTGAGGAGGGCTCATAGGGTGGATCACATTATAATAAAGGTAAGAGTACAGGAACAGGCTGTGTACAAGTAGGAAGCATTGTACCTCTGAGGGCAAAGTTCCTATTAGTATTTGTGCTACTGATCTAAGTTTAACAACTAAAAACCTCAAACTCTGAAACAAACAAAAAAAAAATGGATGCAACTTCCCAATATCTTTGTTTAGTATTTTGAACTGTCTTCATTTTACAGAAGCATAAATGGAGGCATGGAGTTTATAACTGACTTGTGGAAGGTCATATAGGGACATGCTGTCAGATTTGGGAACAGAACCTGATTGTTTGGACTTCCAGTGCTGGGCACAAGGGTTGTCCCCCCCTGCCCTGGCCTTTACGAATTGCCTCTGTTATACTACAACACAGCAAAAAGTGCCTATTTGCAGAAATGTGGAGACAGTGTCCATGGAGACAGTGCAATGAAACCCTTGGGAAAAGATGCACCTGAAACCGTCATTGAACTCATTAGCAGCAATTACTCTTTAAGAGTTTTGTATATGTCCTCTCATAAAAACCTTGAGATTCTAATTTTTGGCTTTGCAAACTTCTGGGGTTACGTAATGCTCACAGTACTGTCTGTCTGCATGGTGGTGGGTCTCTGGGTCCTGGCAGAGGCACTAGAAGATACCGCTCTCTTTCTCCTTAGTGAAAGCAATCTGTGTTTGATAGTTCTTGTGACTGGAATCTTACTTATCCACAGAACAACAGGGTGCCAGCTGTGTAGACGAAATGTCAGTTCTGGTGTAGCAAGACATCCTTGAGGGAAAAGAGGGTATCTTACTCTCTCTGTGCCTCTGTCCAGTCCTTAATTTGTAACTTGGAGTCAAAAAGAGCATGATGTAGTTTTTATTTGTTGTTACTTGGTAGAAAATGACTTTCAGGCCCTCAGTTACTCAGTGTCCAGGCTTGTTCATAATTACCTGAGTATTTTTGCTCTCTGTAATATTAATCTTACCCAGAGCAGCGTTCCTCTGATGCTATTGCTTCCGCCACCACCCCTCACACTTGGCCCCCCTTTCCAAATCTGAGCACTGGTGGCAGAGGCAGGTGGGCTTGGTCATAGGGATCCTCCCTTTCCTCCACCCCTAAGAAAAGGGAAGTAAGTGCTGAATTTGTAATAGATACGGTGCCCCAGTGTGGATCCTCCCTTTTCCTGATGTTGCTGGTGAGGCAGCTGCTGCGGACAGAGACTTGATGTCTCCCGTGGTCTGTAGAAATAACCCTTTGCAGCTCAAAACTTGCGCAGAGCCCTTGGGGGCCAAGACCAGGGTGCTGTGGATAATAGGTCACAATGTGCTCCTGAGCAGAGCTCTGTGACCAAGATGGTATCTGGAGGTACCTTTCCTCCTTTGTCTCCAGCCTGTCAGCATGCCCTTCTGGCTTCGCTGGAAGGGCTCAGTCAAGTGTTTTGTTGGCTTAGGACCAGGTAGTGAAACAAAATATACAGTGCTCCTAACAGGTGGGTTCTTTGAGGAAACCATTTATTGTACAGCAAATGAAAGCAGAACTCAAAACTCCTCCACTTGGTATAGGAGGGAATGCCTCTTTTTCCTTGGGTTAATTAGTAAGAGAGTAGATGCCACCTTTGCTTGAAACTAGGCAAATAGTGTTACTTGTTACTTATGCAAGCTCTTAGTGCTGGTAACAGGAGCCATGTATGCTTTGCAGAGTGTAGATTTGTTACCATGGTTCCAATATTTTAGGAAAAAAAGGGGTGGTGGTGGGGACACCCTGCAGGAGAATTTCAGCTTGGAGTAAAACATGAGTGCAGCACTTTCAGATACAACTTGTAAAATTCAACTATCTGTATTAATGTGAGATGAAATTGGTAGCCAACTTGCTGGCTAAGCTAACAAAGCAGATTAGTTTCAGTCTGAAAAAGACTGACTGCTTACAAGGTGAGTTTATTTTTAATAATATTCTTGTCTAAGATTCCAGATCAAATATGTTTGGCAAACTGAAAAAGGCTCTGAAATTCAAAACTTCTCTTGGTTTGGGCCTTTCCTATGATGAAGTCTCTTCATCACAGCTGCAGATGATGTATTCTGTACTGTATCTTCTGCCATGGTAGAATATTTTAAAAGAACGGTAAAATTTGTCTCTTCTGCAATGAGATACAGCTTTCTTATGTTAAGATAGATGTATTTGTGATAGTGTCTTCCCTTCCTCTTCCTTCCTCCCTCTCTCTCCAAAGAGCCCAAAATAATCAACTCTGTGTACTTTTTCTCCAGCAGAAGTTAAAGAGCAAGCACGCTGCTCTGTGTGCAACGAGGCTCTGATACTGTCCTGATGAGCAGTTAAAGAACTCATGGGAAAGAGACTCTGCATCGCTTTCCTTATTTTATTGTAACCTCAATGACAAATAGGAGTAAAACGTGGTACAGTTCCTACTTTTGTTAAGAAGGCAGGGAGGCTTTTCGGAACTCGGGCAGAGGAGGCTTACGAAAACAAATGCTGGTTTGACATCCTTAGAGTTGAACATAATGTTCTTACTGGGTGGTCTTAAGGTTATAAATAGTTCCAGGAAAAAAAATTGCTTGTTTACTACTTGAAGCATAACAATTCTTTGATATCCTTGGAAAAAAATTGAAGTGTAGACTCTACTGGCTACTTTCACACCAGTGTTTCACAAGATAATTTTTTTTTTGTAAGCTATACTTTATCAGGCAAGCGTGGGGGTTTTTGTTGGCTTTTTTTTTCCCAGCTAATCTTTCACCAGATGCGTATCTTCACTTTCATCCTCTGATCTCCTTGTACTTTGGGGTCAGCAAATCCGCCAACTAGTATTTGTACTGCAGCAATCATTGTCAGTTGAGCATCTTACTTGACTTTATTGTAGCAATTGTGCTGTTGAGCTGTGGTCCCTGTGCATAATTCTGTGTTTTCTGGAGCCTAAGATAAGAAAACATCTGCATAAACCAAATAGACAAACAAGAACAAGGTGTCCAGGCAGCTGTATCAGACTACTGTAGTAATATCTGAGCTGCAGAACGCCATGCCATGGCTTGTCTTTTCACATTCGTACACCTAATAATGTTAGTCACTATTATGTCACTAAATGTTACTAGTGACTACATTTCTCTCTTCCCAGGTGCTTCTCTTGGCTGTGATCTTAATATGAATTTGCTGATTTTTCTCTCACCGTTGAAGTCTTCTGTCTGCTTGCTGCAGGCCATTTCTTAGCCCTGTTGTCTCATTTGCTCTTCCCCTACTGAGAAATACTGTGGACTTTCTCTTTTGCTGCCATTGATGCAAGCGTGCTGTCATTGCAGCATCTGCCTCTGTAACGGACTCACATGCTTGTTCTCTACCTCATTGACTTTCAGTCTCATTTCAGATCTCATCTAAAAAACTCTTCTTCCTTGCCTGTTTCTTTTAATTAATCTCTTTCTAATATTTAACTGCATATCTTACTGCTTTGCAGCTTAAGTGATGCAGTTGTTTTTCATGATACCGTTCAGACAAACAGCTTCTGCTATCATGAGTTTGAATAATTTGAAACCTGCAGCTACTGAAGGCATTTATTCACGCTTCTTTTTTTTTTTTTTACATTATCTTTATTGGCACTGAGTTGAGGCTAAGGCCTTGGCTGTGAAATGGCCTGTAACCACATGGGGAAGCCGTGGTGAGCAGGATACAGAAGAAAAAAAGGCTGCTGGGGAGATGCGGTATGCAATTGGACTGACATGATTCTGTCTACTAGAGGCCTCTCAGATATATGTGGCCAGGCCTTTCCTTTATAAGAAATCTGTCTTGTTTAGGAAGCTGGTCCTTTTGTTACTCTGAGACCAAGGAGTGGAAAGGACTTAATAAAATATCTCTGCTTGGAGGTCTTTGGATCTCTTTAACAGTGAGGGAAAGGTGGACGGGTCAGGGGGGTTGGCACTCTGTTAATGTAAGTTAGTAGGTATGTATCCATGAAGCAGGGCTGGGCCTGATCATGAAGGGTTTTTATAAAATATGATTATAGCCTCCAGGGTTCCCACTGTGAGGCCTCGTGGCAGGTGGCTTGAACGATGCTTCAATCAAGGTTCAGAGAGTATCAAACTAACAAATAGAGATATGATGGATCGATGCACTTATGTTGGCAAGATCCTTGGAGGCCTGGCTGGGGGCTGTTAGGCTTTTGATTTGCTGGCTGACTTGCAGGATTTCTAAATCTGTGGGAGGAGCTATTGTTTCTGTGATGCAAACTCCAGGCTTTAGCTGTGTTAGGTAAAATGTGCATCTGGTTTGGAAGTGCGTGGCTCTACAAGGGTTCTCTTCAAATACCGTGGGTGTGTTTCCTGCTGCAGTATACCGTATGTTCTTGAGCATTGAAATGATCTGGTTGCCACAGTAGTCCTGAGAATTGTCTGGGAGCATTGCAAGTACATGTTGTCTTAAATGGCAACAGATTTTATGTCTAATTTCTAAGATCTCTTTAGCTTTGAATATTAGAGAAAATTGTTGTTGCCATAGATGTAATTGAAGCTTAGGCTCATACAATGCTGCTTACTTTGTAAGAAGTCTTTTATCACCTGAGTAGTGGCTGTGTCATTTCTGGATGTGTATTTCATTCCTCTTCAGCAGTCTGTCCTTTAAACCAACAGAGAAGGATAACAGTCAATGAAAAGCTTTCTAGCACATGTTCCCTCTCTGGAAACCTATCCATGAACAGGAACTGTAAAATTGGCTCCTGTCAGTACTCTGTAGTGAATATTGATCGTTCATGAGGGAGACTGAGGGAGGTATTTGTTGTAATTTTTTAGAGAGGCTCATTTACTGGGGATAGGAGTGAAGTATGCAGGGATATGGTACCTGTAGGCTCCTGCTCCGCTGCTGAGGAGGGGAAAGTTGCTGGTTTTGGTCCTGAATGTGGGACGTGTGGGGGATTTGAGTGTGTTCCTTGGGCATGGAAAGGGCTTAAGAATTGATAAAAAATAATTTGTTGAATAACTTTCTCCCTTGCTGATAGAAAATGGGAATGGTTTGAAGGATGATTGAAAAGCAAGTTGAGAATCTTGAACAACTCAGTTTCTGGTAGAATAAAAGCACAGGAGGAACGGGGGAGAGTGTGTAACCCTCCTTAACTGCGTACCTCTCTTCAGCCACTCTCTCTTGCAAACTCTGACATAGTAGAAGGACAACATGAAAAGCAAATACTGTTACGATTTGCTTCCTACATACAGCAGACAGCTAGAGAGGTAGCTTTACTTGTTTTTCCTCATATAGCTGTAAGGGGTTACTGCAGCAGCACTGGGTCTGTGGGGGAGTATGAACTGAAGCAGGTATTTACTGGCTGTATAACATCTCATGAGGCCTGGGGGAATGAATGTGGGGAATACTGTGAGTCATGCTTGTCAGTCTCATAAAGCAGGAGGCTTTTTAAAATTGGCCTTGGAGGGGAAGAGGTGTTTAATGGAGCAGTTGTGAAGGAGTTATGCAAATAGAGAACATAAATAATGAGCAAAACATACTAATTTAAGCTTCTTTTCTCAACGGAAAATAACTAAACACAAACTAACCACTGCAAAAGTTAAGAAAAATGCATCATCATTAAGTATAGATGGTGCAAAAATGTGGCCGTTCATGATCATAAGAAACTTCTCTTTGTGACTAGGAAAATGAATTTCTGTAGTTGTTGAAAAGTTCGTTTCCAATTTCCTTTAAAAAAAAATTTAAAAAAAAGACAAGTGGGAAGTTGAAAAGCAGTTATTTTAAGAACTGGTTAGAAGGGGAGATGGAAAAAAGACCAGTCTCCAGTTTTGCTTTGGACATATCTTCAGTATTTAGGCTGTTTTTGTATACAAAGTCTTTCTTTTTTCAATCCTCCTATTCATGCAGGGTTTTATTTACATGTTTTATTTACAATTATTTTATTCGTTTTTATTAATTTATTTATTTACAATTGTTTTATTTACATTATTTTGTTCATGCAGGGTTTTATTTACAAGTACTGCATATTCTTTGGTAAAACTGAGAGCATGTTTTTAGGGTATAACTTCTTTTTGCTACTGACACAGCCACTTCTTGCTGTTTTAAATTAAAGAGTTTGAAACGTAATTGTTCCAGTCCTGGGCTTGCTTGCCTCTGCTCGCATCACGGGTAGGAATCTTATCTCTGGTAGCTAAGTCTTGCCTGCAGACTTAATTGGCATATAATTTGCTTGGATTACTTCTCCTGCTTCTCTTTGCAGCATAGAGAAGCCATCCCAAGCTTTGAAGCAGTTGGATATGCCAGGTACACTGTCCCACATGCTGCTCCATGGTTGTGCGTGTCCTCCCTTGGCCTCCCCTGTGTTTTAACTAGATAGGGGCAGGTGCTCAGCTTCCTCTGGGGCACAGAGATGTGCAGATAGACAGCAGTGTGGGTATGGGTGGATACGCAACTGTGGCTGACGTGTTCCTGTTGTGAAAGGACTGTTTCTCTGAATGCAGCTCGTCTGTAGCTGTAATAAGGCCACTCATCTGTCAAGCTGATTACAGATGAGATAGTAGCAAGGTGTCCTGGTGGCCCTACTACAAGTGCTGAAATAGAATAGTTCAGGGATTGTGTTACTACCAAGGCAGGATCAGGGAGTGATGTGGATGTGACTATTCTCATGAGTCTGGTTGCATGGAAGTGCAAGCACTGCTGTCACCTGAATGACTTTCTGCACCTCCTGCATCTGCCTAAAGCTGCCCTCCTCTATATTGTACATGAAGGGAAAGCAGTCCTTAAAATCGTGTGAACAAACAGCATCAAAACACCAGTGGAACTTCAACATGAATTAGCAAACTTTGCTGTAATTGTGTGTGCCAGAGGCATTGCAGCTGTATTTCTAGGAAAAGTTACTCACTTAAACTACGGCTGTGCTAATGCCACAGCAACTGTCTCTCCAAGGATTTTTTTGTTTTTTTAAAAAAAACCAAAACAACAAAAAACCCAAAACAAACCAACAAAACAAAAAAACCACCACAAAACAACCCCCTCACTCCTGAATTTGACACTGTATTTTCTATTGAAGAACTTGCTTTCTGTGTTCTTTTGGTGTCTCTAAGTTAAATTTTATCTGTTGCTGGGTATGGAGATTACCATATTTTTTTACTTTTTGTTACTCACTGTCCTGTTCATGGGGTTTTTGGGGGGAAAGAAACAATGGTAAATTATTGACTCGCCATTCCTGTCTTGCTCTCCTTCTCTCCATTCTCCTGAGCCATCTGTTTTGTTCTGTTGTGTGTGTTTGGTTTTTTGAGGAGCTAAATTCCTCCTTGCTGCAACTGAAATAAGCCAGTATTCCAAAGAGTTATGTATATAAGGTTTTAGAATGCTGTTGCTAACCATAGGCTAAAATTTTAACATAATAAATAGTAATTATTAAAAAAGAAACTGGATATAGTGTGCTTACAACCACTATCAGATAGAAATTGTATAGTCGGGTCCAGGAGTAGGTAAAAGTCTAGGCAATATTAGCAGCTGTTTATGTGATCAGAGTTTCCCCACTTACGTGCAAGTTCTTGTAAAAACAATCAGTCCTTGTATTGCAGTCCATTACTTTACTACCATGAGATCACTGTTTAGCCTGTGTGCTGTGTGACAGTATGCCTTGTGCTGGGAAGCGAGCTACTACAAAACTGGGGATCTACTGGTTTCTGGTTTAAGCACCTTGCCACCAGTGTTGTGATATATGTGCAAGCCCTTGGATGGCTTCCTGCTGGAGTGAGTATATTGATCTTCAAGAAGCTAAATAGTCAGTAGTGTAGCGCTACGAAGTACAAAAAGAGAATTAGGCACTGTAATTGCCATTGTTTACTACTTTGTTTTAAAAATACCATGATGTTTGGGAACTGCTTGAGCTGTAAAATCTGGGCAGCGGCTGTGTCAAAAGTTACTTTCTTAAACATGAGAACTCTTCCTGAATTAGGAATGCTTGCAGTCCAGACATTTGCTGAATGTCAGAAGGCCTGTGTAACTCTTGGCTCTACATTTTAGTGCCTTGAGATTCTTCCTGGAGTTGGACAGGCCTGCTAATGACTTTCCATGCTCTCCTTCCCCACTTCCCTCCCTGCTCTGTTGTCCTGCGACATCTCTGACATCTGTGTGGAGAAACCTGTTGTGTTGCAGAGCGTAGCTTTAAGCGTAGTTGCATTTGGACCAACCCTTTTGCAGATGCTGACATTCAGTATTGAGCTGTCTTGCAAACAGCAGCTGAGGTTGCCCTGTTGCACGGGTTCAGAGTACTGTTGACATAATACAGTCTGTGATACCAGGACATGCTGAGGTGACACTGTAATTTGATCCTTTATGCTAAATCTTGTTGTCTTAACCTTGCTTGCTTAATGCTGTCTCATATTCCAGGCCTGTCTAGAGGGTAGGGAGGACTTAAAAAGCGAGGGTCTGGAAAGAAAGAGTCTTGGAAGCTCACCTATAAAAGGTCATCAAATTTTAGCATGTTGCTTTTCTTCACATACAGATTTATTGTAGTATTCTGTTCTTATTCCTTCAGTTTGATTTGTCAAAACTGAGATGATAAACTTTTGACTGTATGAGCACTTGCCAGTCCTTGAGAGTAAACTGCAAAGATAAATAAAATCCATAGAAGGCACTGCTTCTCACACAGTACAAGCTGAAGAGCTTTGCCCCAAAACAGGTACTCTGAGCTGTTTTGATTCAAAGGCCTGCATGGCATGAAAACCTACCCAGTTCTGATTTTTCACTCCAGTTAGGTTCTGTGTTGCTGCCACTATATTACAAAGAGGATGTTAAGGTAACTAATAAGTGCTGAAATGTCTCCTTCCTATTCCCACAAAAAAAAAAAGGGGAAAATAAGTCTCTGACTTATCAGACACTGACTATCACTGACCCTGGGACTGGTGCTGTTTAACATCTTTGTTGGTGATGTGGACAGTGGGATTGAGTGCACCCTCAGCACGTTTGCCAGTGACACCAAGCTGTGTGGTGTGGTCAGTGCACTGGAGGGAAGGGACGCCATCCAGAGGGACCTTGACAGGCTTGAGAGGTGAGCCTGTGCAAACCTCAGGAAGTTCAACAAGACCAAGTGCATGCTAGTGCATGTGGGTCAGGGCAGTCCCAAGCACAAATACAGGTTGGGTGGAGAATGGATTGAGAGCAGCCCTGGGGAGAAGGACTTGGGGGTGTTGGTGGATGAGAAGCTCAACATTATCTGACAATGTGTGCTTCCAGCACGGAAAGCCAACTGCATCCTGGGCTGCGTCAAAAGCAGCATGGCCGGCAGATCAAGGAGGTGATTCTACTCCTCTACTCCGCTCTGGTGAGTCCCCACCTGGAGTACTGCATGGAGCTCTGGAGCCATCAGCACAGGAAAGATGTGGAACTGTTGGAGCAGGTCTAGAAGAGGGCCACGAAGATGATCAGAGGACTGGAGCACCTCTGCTGTGAGGACAGGCTGAGAGAGTTGGGGTTGTTCAGCCTGGAGAAGAGAAGGCTCCAAGGAGACCTTGTAGTGGCCTTCCAGTACCTAAAGGGGGCCTGCAGGAAAGATGGGGAGGGATTCTATAAGGGAGTGGAGTGATAGGACGAGGGGCAATGGTTTTAAACTAAAAGAGGGTAGATTTAGATTGGATATTAGGAAGAAATTCTTTACTGTGGGGGTGGTGGGGCTGTGGAACAGGTTGCTCTGAGAAGTTGTGGATGCCCCTTCCCTGGGAGCGTTCAAGGCTAGGTTGGATGGGGCTTTGAGCAACCTTGTCTAGTGGGAGGTGTCCCTGCCCATGGCAGGTTTGGAACTAGATGATCTTAAAGGTCCCTTCCAACCCAAACCATTCTGTGATCAGTGAGTATGTTCTTGCTAGATGAGCTAAAATTTGTGGGTTGGTGCTGGCACTTAAAGTAAACAGAAAGCCATTTTAATTTCAAGCCCCATTACAAACGGAAAACAAAAGATCGATATTTGAGAGACAGTATATAATGAAACAAATGGAACATAAGTTCTCTAATTCGCTATTATCTGCTGTCTAGCGTGCTGAAATAATCATACGCTCTGAAGCCTTGAGTAGCTTTCTTAGTGTTGAAGAAGGAAGACTGCAATGGAAGTGCCAAGGGTTTCTTTCCCTGGCTGACAGTCTGAGGGTGGCATTAGTCTGTATTTGGAGCTCTGGCTGATGTCTCTTATGTCAGAGCCTGCTTTGTCTCAGCTCTGAAGAAATGTGTGTGTTTAATGTCCTAAGACAAATCATAGGCACTGCAAGGAAGTTAAAAGTGTGATTTTGAAGCAACTGTACATGCCTCTACTGTGCAGTGCTTTACAAGAATGGAAGATGTTGTTTCTGTCCTGGAGCTTGGGTTGTCTAAATCATGTTAAACATAGAAAATAAGACTCAGATAAAACTTCTTAAGCTTGCTGCATATGCAGTCTTGAAGTCTGACTGATTCAGTGTACAAGGGTTGTGTGAAAATGACACATGAGCATGTCTCCTTCTGTCACTTTAATTCAGTGTTGCGTGCTATTTTGGTTGTATACACAGACTGTAACAACTGACACTAACAATGTATTGTGCCAACATATATGCTTACTATGACATCTCCTCTATTGGATTTGGCAGAAGAATTGAAAATTGTGCTTTCAACAATATTTATGTATATGTATTTTGGTTTTTAATAAGGGGAGTGGTTTAGTCTGGAGCCAACATGAACACTGTTTTCTGCATTGGGCAGAAAATGCTGCTAACAGAGCAGCTGGCATATATCTTCCCAGGCTCCATCTGTCAGAGTCAGCATTGCTTTGTAAATCGCTCTCCTATTGGATAGATTAATTTCTTGCTATAATGGTTGCTGCCTGGATTAAAATGGAATTCCTAAGTTTAGGTTTTTTTCTTTTTAGTTATTTACTGTTTAGGGGAAAAAAGTGTTTTTGTAGGCTATTTCTGCTGTCCTTTACAGATCTATTTAAGCCTGCATCAGTGTTGTGAATGCTACCTCATGTGGACTTGTCTTAGCTTAAGTAAAAACCACATATGAGGGTAAGGTAGTTATTGGAAGCTTAATCTCAAAGACTTGTTTCTCTGCTGTCTACACACAGGTCAGAATGGGCTGGGATCTGATGATAACCTGTATCAGTGTATCTGATACAGTTAAACACTTTTTTTAATAAAAAAATCAATATACAAATTCATCTTGCATTTTTTGTTATTAAAACTCATACACTTTTGCCACTGTGGGTCGTGTGTGTGTGTGTATGTATAATATAAGTGTATGTCCCTTAAACTCTCCTTTGGAATGAACTTCTCCCCTTAATGAAGAAACTTTTCTCCCTCTACCTTCCCCAAAATAGATAATGATTAGAAAAATTGAGACTCTTCTTTTTACAGTTAATCAGCAGAATGAAAAGCAACTTGTAAGTAAAAGAAAATCTGCAAGGACACAGGCAGATTGGCTAAATTTGTCTCGGCCCATAGAAATGCTAATTTGCTATCAAGGCTATTCAGGACTGGTCAGGGGAATATTATTGATGGAAATGAAGGATTTGCTTCTGGCTGATTGTCTAGCATGTACAGGATTTGGGGGAAGGGTCTGTCTGAAGCAGGGCTTTTGAATTACAGGCAGGGCTTGTTACACTATCCTATGTGTTTGTTAAACTAAAATGATTTGGTATGTGTCTTGATCCTTGAGATGGAATAGCAGACTGGGCAATGATTTCTGTCTAGATAGTGTTTCTGAAAAGAAACAGACTGAAATCTTGCTTGTTGGGCTGTGGTGTGGTTGTTGCTGTGGTGGTGATCACCTTATCGTCTGGTGCCTTGAATGAATGCCAGTTTTATTGTGCAAGATCTTTACCTGGGGAGAAGAGATTTCAAGTTCTGCCAGTTCCTCTGTGCGTGGTATAGCTGAGTTGCTGCATCTTATCTTAGAGAAACTCAACAGACATGGTATTATTTCATACCAATGGGCTTTTTTGTTGTGGATGCTGGAAGGAAGTTCACTTGAGTTGAATTGTAGGTGCTAGCCTGGCTGTGTTTATTGAGGATTTCTGCCTCAGCAGATGGGAAGAATTACTGTTTACTGAATGGACTCGAAAGAATTTCATCATCCTGGTTTTAATTTGGGGGTTACTGTAGTGAGAGTGATCTTGGGTTTTAGAGCTGTTCTGAATGGTTAGGCATCCTTCTGTGCCTCCCCCTTCTCTAAATTCCTTTGTACTCCTGGAACAACCAGTTATTTAAGTGGTTGAGAGCTTTGCTGCTTCTATTTGACACCGCCTCTCACTGTGTAGGGAGAGGTGTGTTGGATAGTCTGTTCTATTTCTTGTTTTCACTGTTAGTGAAGGATTGACTGCCAGTCCCCTGGAGAGAAGGCCTTGGACAGGAGGTGGACATGTTCAGTGCCTGCAATATATTGCTATTAATAGCTTGCAAGCTATTGGGTAATTAAAATCTTGAGCTTTCAACCTCCCATACAAGTTCAGGAATAGTAGAAAAGTACAACAAAATGACAAGTTACGGCAAATCACTTCAGTAAAACACTTGTATATTTTTCTGCTACACGTATTGTAGTACTGATCTTTGTGATGCAGGGTTTTAGTTGAGATTTGCCTGTGCTCTGGAATGTGCTTTAGTTCCCCTTCCTATGGAGGCTGGGTTTGCCCTGTCGTTTTATCAGGCTGTGCTTGTACTAAGTCCCTTCCTGTTCCTCGTCCCCTTGTAAATGTTTTATTTTTGAATTTCCCACAGTTGTTTTTACTAATGATAGTAAGGATATGAATGGCAAAGCAGATGGTTCCAGTGACAAGAATAGTGGTGGTGGCTGATCCGGGACTGATTATGTTGAAGACAGACAGTAGTAGATGAGGCATATTGGTAACCCTCTGAAGTCTTACCTGTGGTGGTATGGGAGGATGTCTCTTGTGCTAGTATGTGGGCAAAGGTTGAGCTTAAACTTCTGGACTAACTCTCCTGATGGCTTACTTCACTTACCAGTGGAGAAATTGAGGTGCTGATCAGTAAGGAACTGTCTGTAACTTGTAGGCAGGTAAATACCAGGTGTAGTGTAGCTTTGTGGATTTGGGAAATAGTGCATCATCCCCTTGAAGTAAATGCTAGCCTAATGCATTGCAGAATTTCTTCAATGAGATTGCTGTACAGCATGAGCACAGTAAGCCTGTTCCAGGAGATGATGAATGTATCTGATTCATACTGTGTCCTTACCTGGATGGCATACATAGTGTAAGCAGCCCCTGTTTGTAAATTTTGAAACCTTTAGTTTCCCCTGCTACTCTAGAATGATACATGTCCCTTAAGGCTATATGTGTGATGAGAGAAACCCCGAATGCTCACTCCTGAGCACCAGCTAGTAATAACCACAGTCTGTTTAGATCTCCTTGGATGGCTTCCAGGTAGGTAGTTGGCTCCTGAAAGTTCTTCACAACATAGAAACTTGTGGCACTCGCTGCTGTGACTTGTCAGTTTGACTTTCTTCACTCATTTATAACTGAATATTCTGGTGTAGTAACTATCAGTAACAACCAAAAAGTCTACCATGGTGCAGCATGTTTACGAAGCAGTCTTAACAAGCTTCATGAACTGTCGATAAGGGGGATCTAGTATCCATAGGCTACTTATTTCAGTATGTAGCTCCTTAGTTATTTACAGTGATCTCTGGGTTGATAGTTCTTGGTATCCAATGTAAATTAGACATTTGGCTCAGTAGGTAAATGTTATCTAGCATGTATGGCATATTTAGACCTTTGAAACACATTACTGCAGCTTGGATGTGGAATACTTGGTCTAAGCTGAGCGTACATTGTGAATAGTTTAGAAATGCCCAAGTCTTTTGTCATTAGTAGTCAGAAGTAACAAATTAACTCAAAGCTGATCTTAAGGGTTTTTAAAAGTCTTATCAGATCAGTGAAGCAGCAACTCCAAACTCATAGATGCATCCGGAAGTTCTACATAATGTTACAGGTTCTTGCTTTAGGGAGGTCTGAGTGCACCTGTTTTCTGAGTGGGCAAGACACTTTTCAGAAATGCATTCCTTCCACCTTGGAGCGTCCCCAGCTATTTCTCAGGGAGGTTTAGCATTGATATCTAGAAGTCTCTAAGACACTGCCTGGATGTACATCTTCACCATTCTATAAAAGTACTTCCAATTGACTTGAAAAATGAGGTGCTGTAGACTGTAGCTAACTTAAGCTAAAAGTTTTGGCTGGGTGTGTTTTGTTTGGTTTTTGTTGGTGTTTGGATTTTGGTGGTTTTTTGGTTGGTTGTTTTATAGTAAAATTTAATTCCTGAGTTTGTTGGGACTAGATCTCTGACCTAAAATGGCAAGACTTTAGTGAAGGAAGTAGTACTTTGAAACCTCAACTGTAGTATCTGTTTTATCAGGAAGTGTGCATGCTGTAAATGTTAAAAATAGATAAATGACAACATGGAAAAAAGACAATACATATGGCCATATTGATGACTTTGGCATAGTTACATTCTGTGAATGCTGATACATGATAAAGATTGCTAAATCCATGTGGCAAATGATTGTAGTAATTCTAATTTTCTCTTTAATCAGTTAATTAAAAGTGGAAGTCTTTTTTTTTTTTAAAAAAAAGACAACCAAGATGTAAAGCTAAACAATTATCTTGTGTTTACTTGTGAAGCAAACACAAATGTCCTAAACTGTTGAATTCATTAAATGTGCATGAGCAGTAACAGCAAAGTCATATAAAACTGAGTGTAAAGCTGTTCCCAGAACTTGATTGCTGAGAGTGATCAAGCCCTAGAACAGAATGCCAAGCATCTGAACAGGTATTGGGCACTGAATAATTACGGCTCTGTTTAGCTTAGTGGTTATTGGGCTGCTTTAGGGCAGTGTTCTGTTAGTATATCCTGTGTGGGTTTTTCTGTGCTTGAGTTTGCACATGTTCCCACAGATGAAGATGAAAAATGTGGAGCAGCACATGCCACATACTGAAGTGGTGAATTAATTTGTTTCTACTATGGCAGCCAGTCTTGGTGTGAGCTGATGAGCTGCTTTCTGACCTCTGTTGAGTGGAGCCAGTTCTTCTGGTGGAGTGTTTGTCTTACAGGGAGTTTCAAGCACAGTGAATGGAACTGAAGTGGAAAGAGGGAAAACAGAGGTCAGAGAACAGGTAATGAGGGTATGGACCAGTGTGCTTGCAAAAGAAGGTTTGGCTTCTGAAGATGCTTTGCAGTGTGAGCTGATGTGATTTTTGGAGGGAGCTTGTACGCATAGCTGCATGCTGTATGAACTAGAAGATGATGGGAATGAGCTAATGAGAGAGAGAGCTCGGAGTGTGGGTGGTTTGAACACTGCACAGATACTGTTGTGGGGATGTGCCTATGTGGGTGGCAGTTTGGAGAGGGGGAAGGAAAAATCGACTGACTGTGCAACTTGTAAAGAGTGCCAAGCAATGGACAGGTTCCTTGTCACTTGACCATGATGTGTCACTGAACTGAAAAATCAGTAAATAAGCTCTTACTCTCTTCTTACTATGGCAATTGCTTGGGTGCAGAATCAGTTTTGTTTTGACTCTAGTCATTATGTAATTTTTTTAAGAAATCTTTATGATACAAGTTTGCATTTGACAAAAATACATGCAGTGTGGAATGGCATGCAAGTTTAATTGTCTCTTTATGTATCCACTTGGATTATAGGAGTGGTTTTCTTTTTTTAGTATTAAATTTACTTATGTGAAAGCAATGCCAAACTCCAATTTTGCCATAGTAATATGACTGTTTAGGGTGAGCTGGGGATACAGATGGGAGCTTACTTTAAGAGGGAAACTTCAAAACCTGTGGTGTTCTGGATTTAAAGAATACTCACTTTGCTCCTAAAGGACACTCAAACTTCCATTTATATCAAGGGCTCCTTGAGAAACAACTGCATTTTTGAAGCTTTTAATGCGAGGTCATAAAGTAATTCTGAATTATTAGGAAAACAAGTCACTTGACAGCCTTTGCATTGTCTTTGAATAGTTAACTGGTGCTCATGTATTATACTAAAGTATCTGAAGGCATGCATGTAAACATCTGCATTATCTTCTATACCACTTTGAGTTTTTGCTTAGAGGGAGTTGAAAGTAACAGTTGAAGAACACTGGAAATCCCTTCTCCCTCCTGTTGCTGCCACATAGCTCTTTTCTTTTCCCTCTCCCCCTTTCCCTTTTGCTGGCTGTGAAGCTCTTGGTTTATATCTTGTGGATGCCAGCAGTTCTAATTAAAAAATGCAAAGGACTATATGTCAAATTAGTTCTAATCTAAACTGTTAAACCGCAAACTGAAATTGCGTGAATTATCTGCAAAGCTTGAAAATGTTTCTAATTCTGTTAGGACGTGAAATATGTTCCATATCACAGCTATGTTCATCTAATCCTGCTACCAAACTAGTCATTTGAGCAAATAACTAAAACGTTAGGTGCTTAGGCAAATGAGGGCAAGGCATTTGATCAACAAATCATTAGAGAAGAAAAAAACTTTTTATACACTGAAGTTTTCTCATTTGACAACACCCAGTAATTGAGTGCTGTGGCTTTGTAACCTGTTGGTGTTCAGCCTGGAATTACTTAATTGAAACTTTGTAATAAGAAAAGTGTTTGAGTAAAGGCTACAGATATACACTTCAGCTTAGAATCATGATTCAGTTAGGGTCATGTTGACTAACACCTTATTGGCTGTGTCTAGTTCAGTAAATCTTTTATTTCAGATATCTCTGAAGCTGCTACCTGTATTTTCACCATTGTCCAGAGTAGTAGAAATTCAAGTATAAATCATCAGTTGTTTTCTTTAGGCTCCATCTCAGTAGGACAGTATTTTTTAAAGTCATTGCTACTGACGATTTGAAGTTTAAATCGCCTCTTTGGAAAGCCAGGGTGCTTTGGGAAGCTTGTTTTTTGAACCTTTTGTAGTTGTTTTACAGATCCTTCACCACCAAAGTTTGTTTTCTAAAGAAGCAAAATGATGCTTACTAATGTTTTCTGACAGCTAGAAATGTCAATATTCTTTTAGATGAAAAGTGGCTTTGTTTGGATTTGGAAATACTAAAAGTGGAGTTTTGCGTAGTGTGGCATTGGTATGTGCAGTAGCTGTTCTACCTTTTTGCAACAGATTTCATTAAACTGTTCTTGCTGCTTCACATTGTAGAAGGCATCTGTATGTGAATTCTTTTAGAAGGATGGTGCTAACCAAGTGTTCTAATACGTGTCAAAACAGTGCTAGGAATGTTAATCACAAATATGAACGAATTTTCTGGATTGGGGGGAATTCATCCTTGTTTTAAAAAAATCTTTAATTAAAAGGTAGCATAGCATAGCTTGTATTGCAGTATTTAGGTCATGATGCAACTTTATAATGTATGTGAACAGCTTGCCTTCTGTTTTTTTCCTTAAAGCAAGAGAGACAAGAAGGATTCCTTATTAGCTGTTGCATCTTTTTGTGCTTTAACTCGGGGTCAGATTTAACACTTGTGAATGTTAAACTAAAATACTGAGGTGAAGAAATAAGAAGCAGGATTTAAGAATGAATGAGTGCATGGAAACTGGAAAACATAGGCCTCAGCTGAATGCAAACGGAATTTCTTTGTTTCCTGACTTTGTTCTTAATATTGTAACTGTTGCACACAATGTGTGTGTTATTAAAAGAAATCAACAAAAAACCCACAAGTCTAGTTGGAAGGGACTATTAATGTAAACCTTTCCTTTTGGTTGCTGAGATCGACTGACTATTCTACAAATAAATAAAACATGGAAGAAACTGCTAGCAGTGAGTCATCATGTACTGCAAATCCTTCCTTATGCAGTGCACCTTTCCTACAAAGGGAAGAAAAGAGAATTCTGGATAGCTGCAATTTGCAAATTGGGTAACAGCTGAAGTACACGGTCTCCACTGCCAACTCCCAAGCTATGATACAGGGGTGTGTTTCACAGTGGGGTGTGTGTGTATTTTCTAGGTGAAGGTGCTGCCAGTGAGAAGGCACTTGGGCCGTGAGGTTCAAGTCATGTAAGCAGTTGCTGATCTCAAACAAGTAACCTGCCCTCTGAGTAGGGAGTGATGCCTCAGGACAGATTGAGCACTTTACCTTAGCAAGGTGTGATTTCAGTGGGAGAGTCACCCTTTCCTTATATTTTTTACCCTTTGGAGGGAAGCTGTGCTTCTTTCTGACACTTCAAAAATATGTGTGTCTTCTCAGTCAATGATGAACTTTCTCAGCTGTCAAGGAAAGTTTATTAAGCTTTTGTGTGAGGAGAGATAATTTCACAAATACTCCTGCATGCAGGAGCCCTGTGTGCATGCCATCCTTATGTTCTGCTCACCCTTCTCCTGGACTGTGGGAGTAGTAGCCAGCATAGCTGGAGGGTTGGCTTTGTAGGTGGCATGTGCATTAGGGGACACCAAACTGTGGGAAAATATTTTTGTCTTTAACTTGTCTGCGTGACCTCATAAGAGGTGGAAAAAGCTGCGTTTCAGTGTTCCTGGGGAATTGAAGGCTTTTCTGGAAATGAAGGATTGGGCAGGCTTGGGTTTTCTGCCGAATGAATTGTTTCTTGGCATGTAATGTTACTATGTTTTTTTCAAATTCTTTATCTGCTCCTTAGTATTCTGAATTTTTTAAATGTACATGTAGATTGAGTACTTAAACTGCACAGTCAGATCTCCTTGATTACAGATTCTTCTAAATGTGGGTTGTCTTTTTTGTTCCTGGCCTTAAGCAAACGTCTTGTTCTTTTGCTTTACAGGCTCCAGATAAAAGGAAAGCATTAGAAGAGACCAAAGCCTACACAACTCAATCTCTAGCCAGTGTTGCTTATCAGATCAATGCACTGGCCAACAATGTATTACAACTGCTGGACATCCAAGCATCCCAGCTACGGAGGATGGAGTCCTCCATCAACCATATCTCTCAGGTAATCTCTTTTTTTAAATAGAGGACTGACAACACTGGAGGAGGCATTATCTTGTCTCTTGTATTATTGAGCTGGATAGTTTATGTTGACATCTTTGAATTCTCTGAGCAACATGATAGAAAACGGTAAGATGTTTTTAATATTTATGAAAGCCACTTTGTGATGGAGGTCATGACTGAAACAAAACAGTTCCTTTATCAAGAAGCACTGAGATTATATTTGGTTTAAAGCAGGAGTTAATAATTAAGATTGCAAGATCTGAAGTTGCAGTTGAGGGAGGGGTAGAGAGAAGGATTCTGTTTCTGAAGGAAATTCAGATAGAAGTAGTGCATAAGTCGTGGTATTTTATTTAGTGTTGCAACATATGCAGTAATCTCACCTGTTTTCATGCCCTTGCAGGATGTAATTTCGTGAGCTGTGTGGCCAGGGAGAGAGGTTTGCATGCTGCCGCTACCTGCTTAAGCCAAACTCTGTCCAAGTCAAGGCAGTTGGATGAGTGAGCTGACCTGACTTGTACTGTGATTGCTGCATTGCTAGTGTTGGTGCAGGGAGGAGATGGAAATACATGACGGGAAAGAACAGGCCCATCCCTATCAGTGGCAGCCTTGTGTTCCCTTGGCTGAAGCTTCATCCTAGCTAACTGCTGCTGAGGGGGGAGAGTTACTGCTGCCTGCCTTGTACCTGATCTGGCACTGGTCTGATTGTATGGTAGCTTGGCCAAAAAATGTCTGCTGTGTGTAACCTGGAAGTGGCTTATTGCATAATCAGGTGGGTGCCATACTAGTGCCAAGGAAGGGAGGGACAGGATCCACTCAGTTATTTTGCCCGTACATTGCTGTTCTGAAGTGGGCTTGAGTGAGTTGTTGAGGGCCCAGCGTCTGCTGTCATATACCAGCTCCAGATGGTACTATAACTAAAGCCCTTCAAGGGCTCACCACTCTAGCTGATGAGTTAGCTGAGAACTCTGGAATAGACACCACACTGACAAGTTGGCTAGATTCCTAGTTGGGGAAATGGAAAGATATGGTGGTATCAATATTGATTTCTCTTATAATGGTAGCGGTAATGTTAGTGGCTGTAGGATGCTGTATCATTCCCTGTGTGCGAGGATTAGTTCAATGATTAATTGAAACTGCCCTAACAAAACGAATGGAAGTAGACCCTCCCCCATACCCTGGAAAAATGCTTCATCTAGAAGAAAATAAAAACTCTTGAGAAGAAGAAGAAGAATGTAACATCATGCTGTCGGCTCTAGAGGCCTCATATGGAACCATGCCCTAGAAATGCAAAAGACAATAAGATTATGAAAAAGGAAATGGGGAAATTGTAAGGAAGGCAGGTATTGCTTTTGCAGAGGAGAAAAGCCATTTCCATCAGAGGTGACATAAGGGAATGACAAAGAGGCTCCAGCAAAGACTTGTAGAACATCTCTTATCATGCGGACAAACTGATTCATACTGGATTAGTGTCTAGAAGGGTAGTCAAACATTTAACCAGGGCTAATGACATTGAGCATTTTTTTTTTTTTTACCAAAAAGGAAAGAAAGAAACTAGTCAGATAATCCCTTTAGGTGTAGCATAAAGAGAAGTAAACAGAGGCAAGACATCCGGGAAGAATTTTAGGCGCCTCGGACAGACTGTGAACCCTAGAGTACCTAACCAATGGGAAACAGGGGAGGGAAAAATTCATCCGGGATTAGGAAATAAAAAGGTGTGTTTCGAGAACTGAAAGTGTGCCTACTTGCTAGGTCACCCACTCTTGCAAGAACGTGAATAAAAATGTGCTCCACAGAGGATTCTGCCTGAGCCTATTTCATTTGAACCGGAATTTATTTCTCACATGCTCTTGCTGAAATTTAGTTGGATCTTTACTGGGCTTTATGTCCTGTGCCTATCTGAGACATTTCATAAACAAATCTCAGAGGATTCAACCTAAAATTTTCTTCAGTGCAGTTGGTGAATTTAAAACCTTTGTTGGTCAACTGATACCTTGTTAGTGGTGCACCTTAGACCAAATACTTGAAAGAAAATGCTTCCCATGGGCTCTGCTGTCTGTCTCCCTGTAGGCCTTGCTAACCTGTTTACTGTTCTTTTAGAGTAATTGTGGTTTCTAAAAATCTCTGTTAAATGGCAACACAGTAGTTTACTGAAAGCATGTCAGCAGGGAGAAGATTCCAGTGCATGTGGAAGGGCCCTCCTAGTAACAAACCTTTCGAAAAGGCTTGACAAGTTAGTATGTGCTAAGAACTACATAGTGTTAAAAGCTGTATCAAGTATTTAAAAAGTACCTGCCACTGAAACAGGAAAGTAGGAGGAAGTACAATTGCTGTAGATGAGCTTCTTGTTCTGTCAAGTAATCAGAGATTTCTTGATGCTAGGATTATGACTACCTTTGTAGAAATGACTAGGTAAGGGACAGAACCTACAGGCTTTCCCAAGCACTGGATGTCCTTTCATACTGAGCACATCTTTTCTTATGTGTTTTCAGAGCTGCAGTGTGTGTGAAGCTATTATTGTTAAATTCTCATTGGCCCACTGATATGACTAACCATGGAAAAAGCCAAAGTGTTTGATGCTAGCACAAAAGGTGTTAACCCGTCTGTACTGTTTTCTGCTTGAATTGAAGGCAGTATGCTGAAACCCATTGAGTCACCTGATACATGAACTGTTTGCTAAAGACTGTGAACAATTAGTGCTTTGTAGAGCTTTTGAGGAGTGTTTAGCAAGGTCACTTGCTTGTAGTTTCTGTCCTGGTTGGTCTTTCCTAAAACTAATCCTTGCTTATAAATGAACCTCTGCAGACTAATTTTGTAGAATTACACTGGATGCAGATAATGCGCACATACCAGCTCAGCTATTTGCTTTGAAATGTTTCTGCTCAAATGCTTCAACTGCATATCTTAAACCTGCTATGCAGTTGCTTTGATAGACTGTTTCTAAATTCTCTGAGGTCTCCAGATTGTCTTTCCCTGTGTTTGTATCAGTGGTGAATATTTTCATGCCACTAAAGCATGGAGATGAGCACTCTGAAAATGGAATTCTTCTCCATGAAAGAATTATTGCCTAGAAACACAGATCTAAGGCATTGCCAGTCAATTACTCAATTCTGGGTTTTGCAACACAGAGCAGATATCTGTGAGATAAGGTGCAATTTGATAGTTTTTCTGGTTAAAAAAAACCTTTCTTCTTTCTATGGAAGAAAATCCTGTGGCTGTTCTGACCTGCAGGCAGTTTCTGTTCCCCTACTGTGTTTCAGTTCTCTATGCGTGTTTTCCAGAATGACTGTAGACTGAATGGCTGGATAGCTAATCTTGATTAGTAGCTACTCAATATTTTTCCTAGCTGTGTACCTCCTTCACTGGAAAAAGCACTCATGAAAAGTTATGTGATGGAGTGGTGTGTTCAGTTCTTGTTACTGGAGCTTAATTTTACAGATGAAAAGTTTGCTTGCTTTTATAGCAAAAAAATTAATTCAGCTTTGGTATCTTGTCAAGAGCAAACAGAGAGGCTTCACATGAGTAATTACACTGTGGTGAGGGAGCACTGCTCTGAGCCCATGGAGGCAGGGAACAGCTCCAGGAATGGCTTTCACATAGCAGCCAGAGCAGAACCCTGCCCAGCTGCATCTATATTTTCTGCAGTTGTCTTTCAGCTGGACTGTGTGGGTCTGGAGTGACCTGCCACATGTTATTTACTGCACCCAATATACAGAGCTGTGCACATACAGCCCAGCTTTTTGGCTTAAACTCTTAATGCTGATTTGACCTTTCGAAGCTGCTCTGGTATGGCAGAGCAAAGACTTGATCACTGTTCTGAAAAAGTTCGCAAACCCTTCTAGTGTAAGAGATCCTGCTCATCCTGTTAGGCAAGACTTGGGAGGGGGAAAAACAGCAAGTCTATACTTCAGTCCAATGTGAGCATCAAGGCTTTGCGAAAGACATTAGGGCATATATACCTCTAGACTGCCTACTAGGAGCTTTCTGTTGCAGTCACAGTCACATTACATATTTCTGTCAGTTCCTAATTGGTGCTTTACTTTGTTTCTATTTGCCTTGAGAATGGCCATGCTTAGAAGAGAAATTTCAGTTACAAGTTGAGCTGGTTTTGATCTGAGATGTGACAGCAGAGCCAACCTGATTGCTGCACTGTTATAGTGCACCATCTTGACTTTCTCTATGGGGAGAAAACCACTGGCGTAAAAAGGCAATGGAGGGAGGACTTTAGCTCCATGTAGTTCCTAATAATCACTGCTGACTTGTCCATCCACAAATGCTGTAGTAGCAGAGCAGCAGTTCTGCTACGGTATAGATTGCCTTCAGTTGCAGCAGCCAAAAAGAAATTTTCCTTGAAGAAGGTCAAACAGCAATAACCAGGTGTTTTGCTTTCTTCATAGCATATGAAGTGTAAGGTGGCTAGAATAGGTAGTATTTTCTTTTGTAGCAATTTTAGGAAAGATGAGTGACTCCATGGACTGGACAGTGAAAGGGGAAAGGAGAAGCTGAGGGTTTGCCTCCAATTGGAGATACTGGGAAGGACCTTGGACATTGAGGTGGGAAAGGAATGAAGACCTTAACGTTCATCGTTTGATATTTCTTGAGGTGTGCTGCCACTAAAATAAACCCAGGATTTTTCTGTGCACCCTGATGATGAATTAAGCAAGACATTGTGTATTTGTGCTCTGAATGCAGTTTATGCTTCGTTATATTTATTTCCTATGTGTATTAAATGAAATTCTGCTTTGCTGTTTAAACTCACATTGTTCATTTATATCATTCTTGCATGGGTCCCTGAGCCAATGAGTTAATTCTTTAAAAAGTACAGCGAAAAAAATCCTCTTGTATCCCTCCATTCGTTCTGAAAATCAGTGTCTCTTAGTAGAGGAGTTAAAAATTCAGCTTGTCATAGCTTGAATATTTGACCAGGGAAAACTGCTCTAGAAATGTGGGCCTGTGTTCTCGTGATCTTTTGACTTGATGTTTCTTGGTTCTCCCCTCTCCTCCTCCTCCTCTTGGAAATAAGACCTGACTTAAACATGTACTTTAAGATATTTGCTGCTTCACTTGCACAAACTTTAAGAGAATGAAGATGGGACAGAGCCAGATTCATCAGAGGAGAGAGAGGTTGACAGTCACATCTTTGTTTACTGTGTCAAAACTGAAAAATGTAACTCATCAGCGCTCACATTTATGTCAGAGCAGCTGCAGTACTGGGTGTAGCAGCTATGCCTCTTTTTTTTTCCTGGACATAAAGAGTTTTTTAAATAGCTCAGAATTTAAAACCATGCCTCTTGAAGCATGAAGGAAGCAATCGACTCCGTTTAAAGAAATTATGATTTGCACCAGGAAACGCTGCACCCCTTAAACATTCAGTGTTAAGATTTTCTTCTGCACCTGAAACTTGTCTCTAATGTGAAATAGGGACTATTACAGAACAATATGTTATGAAAGCATAACTCTCAGCAAAAAAAAAAATGTATCCATTGTCACCATTAAAAGCTTGAAGCTTTTGAACTAAAAAAAATAAAGAAAACTAATAAAATCTCTGTCACCATCCATGTCTAATTCATTGCATGTGTAATTCAAATACTGCATGCAAGCAGAAAGCCAAATTCCTTCTGTTTCTGTATTATGGTTGTCTAGCTAAAGTCAGAGGCAATAATGAAATACACAGATGTTATCTTTTATTGTAGGACTTCTGAAACCTACAGCTGTAGCCTGTGTTGAATCGCACATACACACCACCCCCATCCCCAAATGCTAAGGCCTTTTCCATTGGGTGAGCAACCAGCCAGGACTGATGTAGATTAGGTTTCAGAGAAGCTCTGCTGAAGATGTCCTGGGGCTTGAAGGGGTGAGCTCCTAAGCAGTAGCAAGTTGCGAAGAGGATAACTGGTGTTCGATGCCAGGGAAGAAGAGCATGAGAGCTGTTAGGTGCTCAGCAGTAGGCCTCTGGTGTTTGAAGAGGCATAAGGCAGTGGACGTACAGTGGGGACTCCTTATGTTGGAGTTTGTGGGAAAGAGCTTTCTAGCGCTTTTTTTCAGAGTTTATGTGCCTGTCCTTTGGATTAATGTGATACTGCATTTGTGGATTGCGGTATATGATCACAACACAGTTCAAATTCATTTTTGAAAGCCAAGAAGCAGAAAGAGGGTAGAAAATGTGACAAATCATCTGCTGATGAGTGTGGGTAGTCATGCCTAGGAACAAGCAATTGTGTGAAGTACTCTAGCATGCTTTATGGATGGGAGCAAAAGACCTCTCCAGTTCCTCTTAGTGATGACTGTGCTTCCAAAGGACAGTTGTCCAGGTGCTTTTACCTTGAAGTTGCCCCTTTAAAAAGGAGAGGATGTGTAAGACTCAGGTCTTTTTCTCTGACATGAAGAACATATGGTCTGGATGAAAGCACTGTTAACTGGAAAGGAAATTAGCCAGAACTAGCAAATGGTTGATGGCTGCTAACAAGCAGGCTTGGTACTGGAGCCCACACTGTTCACAGTATTCTTTGGAGACCATTCAGGACGTAAAGCGTGTCCTCAGCAAATCTGGGGATAACTCTAAATTAGGAAAGGTGATTCATATGCTGAATGGCAGAGCTTCAGTGCAGAGGAACCTTGAGCCAGCAAAAACCTTGGGAGACTGGGCAAGGTGCAAGGACCTACACCTGAGGTGGAGTAACCCCATGCATTTGTATTTGCTGAGAGGTGACTGTGTGAGTAGCTGACTTGCTGAAAAGGAGCTGGTGTGCTGGTGGATGCTGTGGTAAGCATGAGACAACAGCACAAGACCATCTGAATCAGTTAAACAGCATGGCAGGACTGTGTCGGGAAGAGCGTGGCTGGCCAATGAAGGGCAGTGATTGTCATCTGCTCTGCAATGATGAGGCTTCACCTGGAGCGCTGTGTCCATTTTTTGTTACCCCTGCCTTGTTCAAGAGTGATTTAGGGAAACTGGAGATAGTCCAGCAGAGAGGGATGCTGAGGCAGTCAGGGCATGGAGCATGCAGCCTTCAAGGAGAGGTTGGAGAAGTTGTGCTTGTTTAGTCTGACAAAGAGGGGGCAAAGCAGTGATGTAATGGTACTTCAGTCTGGCTCTGACATCTTTGTGCAATTAGTCTTTCTTTTGGTAGTGACAGAGTAATGTTGAACAGTTAGTCACAAGTTGAAGCTCAGTAGGTTTGTACCTGGAGCTGGGAAAATCCTTTTTATTTTGTAGGGTGGCGTAGCACTGGAACAGGTTACCCCCTGCTGTGACTCTTCTCAGTGTTACACTGCAGTAGCTGGATATATTGTAAAAGCTGACTTTGCATCCTTGAAGGCATGTCATAAGTTATAGGAAGTAAATGGTGAGGGGGGAGACAATTGCAAAGTCAGGGTAGAAGCTGCCACTCCATGTCTACAGATCCTTGTTAGCTCCATTTCCATACAAACTTTCCTTGCCGCACACCTGAAAGTGTGTGAAGAGACCAAGTGTCTCTACGTTATCTAATGTTGTATATGTTAGAAAGATAACGTCTTCTCTCTGTTTCTCTTGGGTTGCCCTTGCTTGTCAGCAGATGCAAATATTCTAAATATGGCAAAGAAACTTGCACATTTTGTTTAGATTAACTTTGCCTTGGGTGACATTCTCCCAATAAAGTGCTGACAGTTATCTCGGTGGCCTTTGCTTCACATCCTGTTCTTCCTGTACTCTCTGAGATAGAGGCCAAGGCTCCAACAAGTTTTACTGTGCTTGCTCTGGTTATCTGTCTGCTTATGAAAATTGTTGTTAACTTTGTGCATATCAACTTCTACACGATATGCATAAATTGTTCAGAATGTACTATAATGTGTAAGGGTTGCCTCGTTAGCTCTTCTGTTGGGAAATTCCCTTCATGACCACAAATGAGTATACATAGGATCTGTCTGTAATTCCTGTACGGTTCAGCTGATGCAGTCAAAAAAACCTACCACGTTACTGACAAAAAATCCCCAAACAAACAAAAAAACCCCCCATGATACCTAGTTATGTACACCTCTGAGAGAACAACCACGGAATCACAGAATTTTTCAGAGTTGGAAAGGACCTCTAGAGATCATCTAGTCCAACTCCCCTGCCAAAGCAGGATTGCCTAGAGCACATTACTCAGGACTGCATCCAGGTGGGTCTTGAAAGTCTCCAGAGAAGGGGACTCCACAACCTCCCTGGGCAGCCTGCTCCAGTGCATGGTCACCCTCATCATAAAGCAGTTCTTTCTCATATTTGTTTGGAACTTGCTATGTTCCAGCTTGTGCCCGTTACCCCTCGTCCTGTTACTGGGAGCCACTGAAAAGTGTCTGGCTCCATCCTCCTTAAACCCACCCTTTAGACACTTGTAAACATTAATAAGGTCTCCCCTCAGCCTTCTCTTCTCCAGGCTAAAGAGTCCCAGCTCTCTCAGCCTTTCCTCATAAGGGAGATGCTCCAATCCCTCCATCATCTTTGTTGCCCTACGCTGGACTCTCTCCAGTAGTTCCCTGTCTCTCTTGAACGGGGGAGCCCAGAGCTGGACACAACCATCAGCCTTTGCGTGATGGGGAAGGGCAGTTGCTTTGGTGGAGAAGAATAAACTGAGCCAGAAACTTATGTTTCCTGTCATTCTTTATTCCCACTTTTTTTTTGGTGAATGCAGGGTTTCAACTTGTTTTTTGGGGAGTGAGGAAAGTTGCGAACTTTAATAGCCATTGACTGTAGTGAATTCCTTCATACGCAGATTCTCATTCTAGTAGAAGGGCAGTCTGAATGCATAGTTTTCAATGCGTTTTAGATCAGTAAAACCTCCTTTCTGCTGAATGGGTATTTGGCCGAAAGCTCTAGATACCTCACTAAATACTAAATTAAGAGGACATGATGCAGCTTCTTGTTTTCTGAATGCAAAGCCAAAAATCCCAGGACTGTGAACATTATTCTGAAAGGCTTTTTTGGTAATTTTGGGCAACAAAGGAATCAAGGGTGTGTTTGCAATCTTTCTCTTTTAATGAAAACCTCTCATATCTGGAAGATACACCACATAAATGAAATGCGTCACTAACCTGCTATAAAGTCACATATTGGACTTTTCAAGGAGTCTTTTTTTTTTCTTCAGATGCATCTGATTAGATTGTTGCCTGAAATTAATTTTCCTTCTATTTCAAGTCTCAGTCCTCGTATGTGAATAGCTCCTGTTTGACGTTGAATTAGTGTTTTCTTATCTCTGTCAATGTTTTAGTGGCATAAGGGCAAAGCAAAAAGGAAATGCAGTGTATGAGGTGATGGTTATAAGAACATTGTGTCATTAGACAGCAGGTAATGAGCTAACAGAGTATTAAGTTGGTCAGTGTATCTGCGCCATCCAGTGCAGCTACTTGGGACATTGGTTTTCATGGTAGCTGGGCAGTGTTATGCTTGAGTTGACTATATTTGGGGAAAAGGAGGGGAAAAGCAAGTACAAGAAGCTTATTGTGGAGCAGATGAGTCTCTGCGTCACTCTTCATAATCTGCCACTCAAGCACACGAACGTGTGCTGCTGGGTGCTTGTGCTTCTGAAGGGAATTGCTTAGTGCTTTCTGCTGACTGGTTTTATTGGGGGGCATGAAAGCGCTTAGTTAATGTTGATCTGCAGATGGAAAACTCATGTAATGATTTACATGAGTGTTTTATAAGCCAGGAGTAACGTTCTGCTACTCTTTATACTGCTGCTGGTTTGACTTTGTTCTCTTTACTAGCAGCCCTTTGGGACGTTATGCATGTCTTGTAAAAGTCCCCTTACAGGTTATATTTATTCAGTGAACAAACTCTTTTATTAGTTTATGGGAGGTATATGAATGACTTACTAGCTGCTCTTCTAAAGCTGTGACAACTTCTGTTGTTTTATTGTAATTTTGAAAAAGCGTGTGTGAAGTGTGGAAGTCTGTCCAACTGTGTTAATCTTATCAAACACTTGTCCTGTGGCTGCTGTGCCCCATTATGTATCCCTTCTCCAACAACATCTGCATCACTGGGGCAGTTGCAGAACACAAAGTGAAAAGTTACCCTTTACCGTAATGGAAAAAAGTGTGTGTGAAATTGTATTAATTGATAAAACTTATGACTAATCACCTAAATAGAAATAGGCTACCATAAATATTTTTTCAGAACTACTTATTCTGATGGAGAATATTGTTGATTCTTAATTGACCCTGCTGCTAGTGCCATCACAGAAAGGGCATCATGGTGGCAGTGGAAATAAAATTGTGGATTTGTTTGGTTAAAAGTTTTATCATATATAGGATTTTTCTTTTTAAAGAAAAATCAGAATATGTTTTGGACTAGCACAGTTTGAGTGACAATTAGTGGAGGCAGCGTTTCGCTTTTATCAGTCATTCCCATTTGGAATGCTGTCATGCATGTAGAAGTAACCACCATAAAAGTATGTCTGCCTCTCCCTCCATTTCAAAAAATAGATTAGTAAAGCTGTTGTTTTCCTTTCTAATGTTCATTCCTGGTTCCAGTGAATAGTTACATTGTTTAATAATTTTGCCTGATATTGTGCCTAAGTATATCTTATGGGCATGAGAATGTAAGTAGTACATGACCGTAGGATCACAGATCTTATATTTTGTTTGCTTCCTGTTTGAGAATCTGCTAAATAAGTATGACTTTTTCCTCAGTGTACCCTTGTAGGAGTGCTAATGTGCAGTGGTTTTGTAGCTTCATCTGTTCGTGCTTAAGAGCACTTGATTATTTTTTTTCCCCCTCATATGTTGTCCTGGGATGGCTATTGACAATGGATCCATCAGTACAATTCAGTGTGGTGTCACACAGGGATTGAAGTATAGCTTGCTATTTCTCTAACTAGCTCCTCTGTTCTTTGCTTGCAAGAGAAAAATAATGTCTTGTCAACCTGATCTTGTCATGCTATCTCAAATTCCTTTATGTGGTGAAACCAGGAGCAACAAGGGTGTGATGAAAAGCTATCAGGCTTCTATACAAAGTGAGAACAAGTAGGATGGGGACCTTAGAGTTAAGAGGGATCATGATGGAAATAATAAAACACATAATTGCTTCAGGAAAGGTCAGTTGGGCCATCTTTTGAAAATATAAGAACAAGGAAATACTGAATAATGACTGAAGAGCTTGATTCTGCTTTCTTGTTGAACTCAGTGTCTTATGGGGTTGTTTTTTCTTCTTAAGTTATGTGAACTGTGTTCAAAACTAGGCTGTATAAGGTTGCAGGATAAGCCTTCAAACCACAAATCAACCTTTATCTGACTGGAAAGGGGATAAATGTCATCTTTGGGAAGCTGATCCTTTTTTGTGCATTTATAGGATTTTCTTATGTGTATGGTTAAGTCAAGTATTAGGCGAGATGCAGCAATGGCCAGTTGTAGTACAGGACTAAAAGAGATGAGTTGTACTGTGGGTAAGGCTTGACTTCGACGCTAGGCTGGAAAGGTGTTACTGAAGTTTTTGAGCAGTGTACGTATTTTTGATCTCTACTAGCTGATAGGTAGTATATGGTAAACTAATAACATGCCAGCTCATGTGGACTAGCAAATTGTTTATTCCTCTTAATTAGAGAAGCAATTCAAATACTGTTTAAACCTGAATGTTTTTTAAAAAATAAACTTAGCTTGAAATTATGCTGTTGATCTGCATATGTATTGTGGCAGATGAAACATGGTGTTCAAGAGTGGATATGATGTTATTTCAGTGCTGCAACTCAGGGTGTCTTTTGCCTGCTCTGGTGATGAGTGAGACATTGAAGTAACTGAGGACATTTCAGAGGTGCAACCTCTAAGTCATACCATAAATGTGCTATCTTCATGTAATTATGGGTCATTAAGGTAAAATGAGAGGTCCAGTCAAACAGCCTGAAACAAATCAGACTTTCTCAACTATCTAATCTCTTACCTATGCCACTGTGTTTGGATTTAATTTCCCCATACACCCTAAATCTCATGTTAAGAGACAGTGCTGACAGGAGCTAAACCATCCTTTATTTCATTTGTTCCTCTCTGCACACTGAAGATGGTCTGTTCACTGCTTATGTATCGTTTTAGCCTCCTCCTAAGTCCATGTATAATGAAGTATATCTTTCTGTGGTATATGAATGGTGTTCATCCATGTGACCTGTAGATGTGTCTGTCAGTGCCCTGTTTTGACAGTAACACGACAGCTGACCACAGAAGTGCTTATCCATGATATACAGTTTTAAAGCATCCCTGATGCAGTGGTAGTGTTTGGTGCTACTCTGGAATCTGGAGGTGTCTGAAACTAGAGGAGAGGACTTCTTGGGGTGTTCATGGTATTTTGGTTAAAATACTGTGGTTATCCCTTTTCCTAGTGCAGGTGGTGGCACGTTAACAAATAATTAAACTTGAGGAAGTGGGGGATGGTTTTCGTAAGCTGTCACTGAGAGAAATTCAAGTTAAATCACTTGGGATTTTGCTGCTTTAAGCATTCATCCCGCAGTGCAGCGTGCCTCTTGGCTGGCAAACATTATCAAGCGTCAGTCCCATTTAACTTGCTTCTTACTTTTAGACCTCCATACCTGTGAGCAAAAGGATCTTGATGGGACCACAACTCCAAGTGACTTGCATCTTATTTTCAACACAACATCTCTACAAAACTGTATTTCCCTGGTCTGCGTTAAATACGTAGTCCTTCAGTCCATGCAGAAACTCTTCAGAGATGTTCCCTACTAGGGCTGTCTGAATTACCTGGAATAAGTGTATCTAAAGTATTTATTCTTTTGGAAATTATTTGAAAAACCTTTAAAAGACTGTTTTCCATGTGAAACGTTTGCCTGAAATAAGACAGAATGCTTCTGACTGGTTGTTATTGGATAACGGTCACCTAGTTTGATAGTGTTTAAAAGCATCATCTAATCAGTAAAAACAGAATAAAGAAAATATGGTGTGAATGTTTCCAAATGCATTTTTAGAAAGCAGAGGTTCTGCAAACAATTATGTGACTTAAGCAAACATCCTGGAAAAACAGACTGTGAGCAGTCTGCAGATCTTATTTGAATAAATATACTTTTCCTCTGTAGTCTCCCCCTCTGGCCCATTTGCCTAGATTTCTTCATCGTGGTAGTTCTTAAAACAAATGCATAGTTGTTGTTTACATTAGCGATATACTTCTGGGAGTAAAAAATGACTGTATCGATGGATGGATATACGCAATTCAAATCCAAAAAGTATATTGACCTCACTTAGGAAAACCAGGCTTTACCAAAGCAGTGGGGAGGAGGCAGGCCACAGAAGTTTTTGCACAGCTGTCTTTTTTGTAGTCCATTAAATTGTGTCCTGATGTACCCCTTTATCTTTCAGGGAAATATTTTACTCCTTAGCAATGCCTCCCTCCCTGATTAAGGTTAACTGTAGCAGTACGTTAATTCCAGCCACTTTCGCAGGCAGTTAGGTTTCTTGCAGAAGTTCAGTAACTCTTCTGCATGTGTGTAGCTGTCCAGTATTGCACAGGTCAGTGGCCACTCATGCATGAGTCCATCCATGGCTGTAAGGCGACCTCTTGAAATGCTGTGGTATAGTTCAGACACTTGTAACCCACCACAGTGTTTTGAGCACCTTGACCCAGGGCACCAATGTACCGTCCTCAGTTAGCTTTAAACACTTCGCTGGTCAGTATTTGTGTAGCGTATGTCTGACTTTTGCCTAAAGTGACATTGAGAGGTGGCCAGTCTTTTTTTTTCCTGCCATTCTCTGGTGACAGACAGTGTTTCGTTCTCTGCCTCTCCGTCCCACCCTACCTCTGAATTGTGGCCTCAATTATTCTGGAGACAAGATCTTGAAAACTACCTACTTCTGGCAGCTTCTTTCTGTGTCATCCCCAATGGCTGACACTCCTCTTCTCCCCAAGCATTTGCAATCAAGTATAATCATTATGCTAATAACTGCACAGTGGAAATGTCTAATTTCTGAACACGTGATCAGTCTGACTAATGAATTTACTGTAACGGTAGTGGGATAATGCATTCATCAGGGGGTACATAGCGATGTCGTCCTGTCTGTGCCGACGCACAAGACTTCTTATCAGGCTGCAGTGTTTGTGTTCAGGTGCACTTGCACAGGTCAAAGCCAAGAACTCGCTGCTGGGTGTGTGCATGTACAAGTTTGAGATGTGGTCCTGGAGGAGGGGTAGACTGGTGGAATGGTTTCTTTTTGGGCCAGGGTCCTCTGCCAGAGTGCTCAGCTTTAGTCTGGAAAAGTTTTGTCTGGGGAAGATTGTGACTCAGGATGGAGTAAGTGTTGCTAGGACTTTTGAAGCCATGTGAATGTTCCTAGCAGATATAATTGCAGTATTTCGTATTGGTTGTGGCCAAGAGTAGGAGGTTAAGGGAAATCCATTTACAGAAACAATGTGCAACTTCCTGGTTTAGTTGTGTGTGGAAATTAAAATGGCAATGGAGAAGTAGAGCAGCCTTAGCAATTCCATCTCTGTTCTGTCCCTTCCTCCCCACCCTATTAAGCTGGTAAATTTATCATACGTGCTTGTGATTTGTTTGTTTGTCTTTTGCTTTTACTTAATATATCCCAAATTACAAGAAGTCTGTATGACTCAGTCCAAAATAGTAATGCAGTCTTAGGAAACATGTGAGGGAATTGTTGTTAACTCTCCTTTTTTTGCTAGGGTATCTTAAGAGGCTTCCATGCACAATGCTGTGGACACTGGGATTTCAGAAGAAGTTTGAGCTGAGTGAAGTTCGTGATGCTTCTAAGCTTTTCCACTGTTGATGTACCTTCAGAAGGGATAGCTGGTTACTGAAGAGGGGGTTGAGAAAGGGGAGACTGGGTCTGAGAGTTGAACTGTCTTGTTCTATATTTGTCTTCGAAAACAAAACTGAGGAGCTTGTCAGATCCTAATTGTTTTGATATTAAAGTGACATGGAAGAGCTCTTTGTTGCAATAATATGCTGAAGGTGGTAGTATGGGTAGTAAGTTAACTTCAGAGTAGAATAAGTACAGTGAAAACTTTTCAGTGGGATCTGTAGTGGCTAAGGGTTGTTCCTGCCCTCTTATTTTACTGGTAAGACTCATTGGCAATGGGGACAAGAGGAAAAAACTGGCCATTGCTGGTTATTCACCCGTTGCAGTAGCACCTCATAGTGTTGCAACAAAGTTGTTTGCTGTAGAGCCTTGCTTGCTTTGTACAAAATCTTGAAAAAATCCAGAATTGTAGTAGTTCTTTTCTGGAGAAATGTGATTTTCAACCTTTGTATGTTTAGGAAACAAAGGAAGAGAAAAAGAAATTTAATGTGTGGTAAGTGTTGTTTGTGGCACTAAGCCAAGAGGATTTGTGATGTAGATAATATGGCCTTTAGCCATCTGATGGCTGTTTAATTAATACTTGTGGGTACTCTTGGTGCAGTGCTGACCCAACTGAAAAACAGGAGATTTCCCACTAGCTTATATCAGTGCCATCAAATGAGATATGAACAAAGAGGCATAGAAATAACATTGTGCCTTGGATGATTTGTAGTTGATTATGTTGGCAGGTGGCTAAAGGATACTCAGCGTCATTTCCACATATATTGTCCCTGTTTTATGTCTTAGGGAAACAATCTGCCCCAGGACTGTCAATCACACCTCATAGGCCCTGGATTCACAGGGAGAAGGGAGCTGCTTGGGAGAGGAATCTTTGTGTGTATGTGTGGATTTTGCTTGGGGTTTTTTTGCTGGTTTTGAGTTGGTTGTTATTGTTTTTGGGTTTTTTTAAGAAAAATATGTGCCTGAAAATAAATTCAGAAAACATTCAAGTAAGTTCATATGACAAATCAGACTAGGTTTTATGTGGTAGTTTTTTTATTCTTTAGCATAATGATTATTTTGAGATATGCAATAAATCCACTATCCCAACCATGTAACATAACCTTTATTGTAGGAAAATATTTTATTTTTGCTATTAGAGGCACTAAAGAGGTGATAAATTAAAGCTAAGGCTATGTTATCTTGCTGCTTTTGGTGGGTTGTTGTCATCCCCATCCCCCTGCCCAGCCCTCCCTCCCAATTTAAAATGCCAAATTACAACTAAATGTGAGGGGTTTGGCTTTTTTGGGGGGGTTGTTCAGGCCTCACCATTCTGACTTGTCATTATTCCAGCTTTCTTGGGTCCTTACCTCAGTCAAACTTTCAGAAAGTTCAAACTTGTTCTGTTGAGTTTATTTTTTTTATAGGCTTTTTTTAGATTATTTCCTTTTCAGCCACCTGCAGTGCTCTCTGCAATTGCACATGTTCATCTCCTATGAAGTTGCTTTTTTTGGCACACATAATGCTTTTCGTTAGACATACAATTTTGTTCTACTTACTCCCATGGTGGTTCTTTAGTGAGTCCAAACTACTGAAGAAGCCTTTTAATTTTTCCTTTCTGTCCTTGTGCTTTCCTTCAGTCAAGAATATGTTTAGCTTTGTATGTTTTGTTTAATTCTAGACAAGTGCATTGCTTCTAGTAAGGAAAAGAGGGACTCATTCAGCCACTTTAAAATGCTGAAACTCTCATGTGGGAGTTTGCATAAGCATATTTTGTTTCTTCTATTTTATTTTTTTTAATGAGCCTACTCATGCATGCGTATCTTGAGGAATACCCAGCAAAAAAGAAATCTGAAATGACTAAAATCTAATTTCAGGTACTGAAATACACTCACAGATACGGTTGGGATTTTGACTTTGCATAATCAAAAGCATTTATCTGCCTTTTGTGCTTTTTAAGACTGAATACAAATGTAACATGTTATGACTGCACATCCCAACTGTCGTTCTGTCGAAATCAATCATTAGGATTGTACACTTGAAATACTTCTCTTTTGAAGTGTCTTCTATTTTAAGGACTGTTTCTAATCAGCAGATTTTTGCATTTCTGGCTTGTGTTCAAATATAATTATTAAGTCTTTGGTTCCATTTAGATAGTTTTTCCTCTGGAAACTTGTATTATCAATGCAACTGGTGTTAGTAAATCGTTGAGATGTCTATTCAGTTCACTGTGTAGAACATCTACAGCTCACTAGAGGAGAGGGGATGTGCCTTGGTAGTTCCCTCATCAGAATCCTGTCTTGGTGAAGGGAAGACGATGGGGGCAGAGGGAGGGTGGAGTAAGAGAACTGTACTTGAAAAAGGTATTTGTCGTACAGCATGAAAACTCAAGTGTGTGGTTAGCAATTGTTAATTTGCCACACGGTGTGGTTTTGATGTGATGCAGAGCATCTGTATGTCTGGGTCTGTACTTCCTGGTGCACAATAGCAGTGGAGTGTGTTGTTCAGCCACAGCTGAATCACCAGCAAATACTAGAAAATGTAGTCTAGAGTGATCCAGGATTTTGTGTTAGAACAGGGAATAACACCATGGAAGCTACTTCTCGATCTCCACTGCTCCCAGATTTTGATGCTGAACAGCCATAGACTTTAGGAGGCATGTAGGAGATAATTGCAAATAATCTCCCCTTCTCTGTGTCCTCCCACAGAGATCTACATTAGTGATGCATTTTTTTGCTACTTGTTTATTATACTCAGCCTCTTGAAGAGGTTGAATTTGAAAGACAGGAAAAAAAGTTAGCTAGAATGCAAAAATTCATGTTGTGTTCCCCATAAACATGTATCAGAGGTCATTGGAGGGCTTGGTTTTTTTTTTTTTTAATGAGTAATGTTCAAAACACACTTCTTATTGAAGTGTATGTACGTTTAGTTTGCTCAAACAGTTAAAACTGGCAGTAGGGTTTGCCAAAGCACATGATCCATAACTCACTTCTGCATTTTCAGTAGCAATTAAAAACATCGGTGGAAGCTGTTTTACAGACAAATCCTGGATGTCTCTGTTGCTGTGTTTCACTGTGCTCAGAGCAGACAGTGATAGCAGCGTTGCCTATACCTATGCCCACCTACACCCTGTCTGTCTCTGTTCTCAAAGCTGCTGCAGGTGGGCAGCTCCAAGAAGCTGGCCTGAGCAGCGAAGCAACTTGTTTGGTGTAGCACAGGAAGTCTGCCGGAGCCAGGAACAGAGCTTCAATCTGCCGTTTTCCGGGCTCTTGCCCCTAGCCACAGACCCATCCCACCTCTTCCCTTCACTTGACAGACATCCCCACAGACAGCTGTCTCCTGCGTGCAGGGCCAGCTGCTTCTGCAGCGCTGTCTGACCTCCATACTCCAGATGTTTGAAGTTCCATTTCTCCCATATTTATGTGAACTTTAACAAAGTGCTTGTGGTATTTCACCAATGCAACTGGGAGGAGGGAGGACTGTTGTCTTAACTGTTTTCTTTCCATAACGAGGGCCTCCATAGAGCTGCTAAAAATCTCTTCCTCTGTAGAACTTAAGCTCTGTTTGCTTCAGTTGCCATCTGCCGGTCTTCCTTCCCACATCCCTCTCCCTGTTCCCAAAGATGCTCCTGCAGACCTCCCCTCCGTATGCTCCGTGTTAACATCATCTTCCTTTTGGCTGGGGATGGTGGGGGCCAGAGGGTGAGGGTGTGATTAGATGCCCCTGTATCTCGCCATAGATGATACTCATTTGTAGAGCCTAATTCTGTGAGGTGGTGTTTCGCAGGCGCGACTTACTGATTTCCTTCAGCTGCCCCATTTTATGTTCTCAGCATCTTGCATGAACAAGCTCTGAAGTAGCCATTAGAGAATAATGTGAGAAGCTTCTGTCCTGTCTGAAGGATGAATTCGTGACCTCCATAGCAGTCCTCCCATTTCCAGTTGGCAGCAGGAAAGAAAAATCAGACATGAACTCAAGTCTGGCTCTTGGACGAGTGGACTGGTTTCTTTGCTCTGATTCTTGTCCTAGAATGTCATGCACCCGCTCCCAGCTCCTCTGGTCTGTCCTTGTCCCTTTGTGAGTGTCCCCTTTCTGCTCAGTTTCTCCAGCAGAATATGTGACTAGACTTGCTAATAGGGTACTCTGAAAATCATCTATATAAATAATCCTTTAGCTGAACAGACCTCTCTTCCCCCTCCTTTTCAATGCTGTTGTATAGGTGTATGTGCCACTTCACAGATTGTGTCTTGGAAATTGGGATTGTTGAGTCCAATTCTCAGTGAATCATAGTTTTCCTTTTGGAAGAAAGGCTTCCAGTTTCATAAGAGCAAGAGGGGTAAAGGTGAGGCTATTTGTCTATGGCCAGTAAGCTTTAAGCATGTTTCTCTAGCTCTTGTTTTCAGTTTCTTGATTCTAATGAAGATTATCGACGCCCCCACTTTTTTTTTTTAATTATTTTTTTAAGACATATGCATATTTTCACACTTGCTAGCACATGTTCTGTTAGTCAGGAATCAATTTTCTTTCAAGTATGCCTTGCATGGAAATTGCTACCTCTTAAGAAACATAATTCTGGAGCAGGACATGCTATGGACTATGTGCATTGTTGTTTTGCAGTCTGTGCTTCTGAGTTCTAAAACCATACAGCAAGCAAACTGTTCTGAGTGGATGGGATGCCTATGGTATACATCCCTCCCTGACACCCTCTTCCAACTGTCCTGATCTACTTATGTAAAGGTAGAAAATATCTTCAAACCTTTGCTGAAATCTGGTCTGCTTTATGCCGATGGTGGTTGCTGGGAGAATCAGAAAGTCTGCTAGTGTATATAAAGAAAGATTTAAATTCTTAAGTCAAGGGCTAGCTCCATAGAACTAAACTGGCATATAATTTGCGTTCAGACATAATTGAAGAAATCCAGTGATAAACTGTCAAAATAAACACAACCATTACTTTTCAACCCCCCACGACATTGAATGATATTAGTAAAATGCATTGTTAGCATTGTGTTTTTATATATATATATAAATATATATTGTTTATGTATATAAAGATATAAAAATGTGTGCACTTACATATGTGTTACCACTGAAAATAGGATTTAGTATTTCTTTCATTATTTTTCCTTTGTTCTGTCTGGTGCCTTCCCCTTCTAACAATGGTGAACATTTTATAGACTGTGCAAGTTGGTGTATATGTGTTGATGGCCTTAGTTCATTGTGTTAATCTGTAAAAGCTCTTGATTTTGAATCCTCTCTGCAGGAAAAGGAAGGTGATATATCAGATTACATGAGACATGGCTTATCTGGCTCCTCTAGCCTTTTACCTTAGGAGACCTGGATTTACCAGGACTTCAGGAGATGAAGCTTTCTGGAGAGCCTGTCCTACTATTGTAACTCATCTGTATGCTGAAGGGAATGTGTGATAAACTTCTGTCTATAAACCTACAAGAAAACATTGCTGGATATGCAGCTCTGGAAGTACAACTCTTAAATCTATTTCAGTTGCCTCCTACATTGCCAGCACCACATACAAAGCAAACACACAAGGTGAAACTTAAATGTCTAAATGCTTCAGAGGTGACAGGAGACCTGTCTTTTATGGCGCAGCTTCAGAAGGCATGGCAGGACATTCTTAGAGTTCTCAGATGACATTAGACGCTGGTGTTCAGGCAACTGACTTCTAGCCTTAGTGAAAATTGGATTGAAGGATTGTGTATGTGAAATAATAAAGCCTTGAAATCCTTATATTCTTAAAAGAATTTGGGGAACTGAAAAAAAGCACCTCTGGTTTGTTTTATTTTTCTTCTCCTCCAGTTACTCTTGCTTGTTGCTAGCACTGGCTTTTTTCTGTGGATTGACTGATAAGTTGACAGTACTTTTTAGCAGACTTGGTTCTGGTGACTGTAGAAAGGGGAGTTAAAGGTGTCTTGAATTCATCTCTTGAGGGAGGGATGGTAAGGAGGACCTTTCCCCTTTTTACTGTGAAAGATAACCAGTATAAAGTTTCAGATGAAGATTTTTTCAAAGTTAATTAGGGACTCGAATTTCACACAACATAAACAAGTAAGCTTGGAATCCAGACAATTGTCCTAGAGCTCGAGGAAGGAAACTAAACTCCTTTCTCTGCACTACTTACTGTCCCATGTATTACATAATTTTATTGACTAGGTTCAATCTGAAACCGGTGTCTTTGCCCAGTATTTTGTGTAACATAGGCACGGTTTCTGCTGAAAGGAAATAACTATATTTGACGAATTGCTAACCTGACTTGATACCTCAGATCTGGTGTTCCAATTGGCTTGTCTTTGTCTAGAAATCTTACTCTTTTTTTCTTTTTTTTCTTGTGCCATTCTTTTCTCTTATACTGCCAGCAATGCCCTTTGCTTAAGGGAATTTCACTGCTCTCAGATTAGAATGAATGAAATATTGTTCTTTCCATTAACTTGCCTTTTGGTAACGATGACTTTAGTATAGAATCATCTCAAGTTGGAAGGAACCCATACAGATCATTGAGTCCAACTCCCTGCTCCTCACGGACTACCTAAAACTAAACCATATGACTAAGAGCATCATACCTGAACTCTTGACAGGCTTGGGGCCCTGACCACTACCCTGGGGAGTCTGTTCTAGTGGCTAGCCACCCTCCCAATGAAGAACCTTTTCCTAATGTCCAATGTGAACTTCCCCTGACGCAGCTTCATTCTATTTCCTTGTGTCCTGTTGCTGGTCACCAGAGAGAGGAGATCAGCACCTCCCGCTCCAACTGCCCCCCTCGAGGAAGGTGTAGGCTGCCATGAGGTCACCTCTCAGCCTTCTCTTCTCCCAGCTGAACAAACCAGGTGACCTCAACTGCTCCTCGAAAGTCCTGCCCTTGAGACTTTTCACCATCTTCGTTGCCTTCCTCTAGACACACTCTAATAGTTCGATGTCCTTCTTGCACTGAGGCACCCAAAACTGCACGCAGCACTTGAGGTGTGGAACGGATTACATTGGGCAAGTACAGCACCAACTGTGCACAACAGGTTACCGAGACTCAGTCAGTGTGATTACACCAAGTATGCTAGGAAAACGGGGGTGGGAAGTGGTAACAGGTCATGCTGTGTGCATGGCTGATATGTCTGTGGTTTTGCTTGCGTAAAGTAATTCTGATCTATTCTGCTAACATTTAGAGATATGTATAACACTGATTACCCTGTAACCAGGGCTTTATTTATTTGAAATAATGTGTTAGTAACAGACCCAACCCTATATTCAACCACAAACTGAGAAAGTGAAAAAGTGAAACGAAGTCAAAATTACAGAAGACTGTTGCTAATAACAAGCTGTTTGGCCTTCCTTTTCTCCTTGTTTTCTCTAAAGTAGCAGCTTGAAGAAGGCTGTGGAGTTTGAGCCTACGTTCCTTCTTGTCTGAGTGAGCCTAGGGACAAATTGAAAAGTTACTGACTTACAGCTCTGTGCAGCACAGGACGTTGGTTTGAAGGATGTTCATTATGTGAAAATAAAAGTTCTTAAAACCATTGCATGAAACGGCCTGATAAACTGGCAGTAAAACTGGTGGTGTAATTTTAGGGTATTTTTTTTTGTCTCATGTGTTTTGTATGTTAGATTTTTAAATGAAGGAAATGCCCTTGAAGTGACTTTTCACTCATTTTCAAATTCATGGGTGAAAGTGTGTGGTGGTTTGATTATTTTTTTTTGTTTTGGTGGGGTTTTTTTGTATTTTTTTTTTAACTGGTAGCTTCCTACACCGTACATTAGACTCTCTTTTGGGGGGTTTTGTTTGTCTACTGTTTTTACCTGATAGCCACGATTTTCACTGTTAAGGACTAGGCAGCTGTTCTTCTCTCTGCTGTCACTCTGCTCTTCCCAAGAGCCTGGCAGCTTTTTCCAGCTTGCTGGTAAGGTAGCTGTGCAGCACCACACAATGCTTCTCCTGTCCCCTCTGCCAGGTGAGTGTGTGTGCTGTTACAGCTTAATTCTTCAGGAACTGGAGAGGAGCAGAGTAGGAAACCTGAAGTGGAGACTTCCTGCCCAGTACTTCTCTAGTATCAGTTAATTTAATGCAAATCTAAATTATATTTGCTTGGTATAAATCTGTGGTATTAATGTAGTGAGTTGTCCTTCAGGATAGCCTGAAGCTGGCAGTGCCTGGTTACTAAATTGATTTGATAGAGATATTTTTTTTCCCCCCTGCTCTTTACCATCTGTGTGTCCATTTAGTGAGAGAAACAGCGACTGCGTGAGTATCTGGCTCATAAATATGAATTGCAGTGGTTCAGGATTAAAAAGGTAGTCAAAGCTTGAAGCTGTTTTTCTTTTTCCTTTTTTAAAAATATCCCCATATATGTGGGCTTTATTGAAATATTTAGATATATCCTCAAATTAGCTTGGCCAAATGTACCACAGTCTCTGTTTCTTGTAAGGTGTTTGTCCTGGGATTGCATCCTGTAGCACATGTGTAGAACGTTATCTGCAGCACAGGAAAAAAAGAGAGAAACAAACAACTATTCGCCCTATCATTGCTGGGCTGCACTTGGCCTTGAGGCTACTTGTAAGGAAACAGTTAAATTTTAACTCCACATCCTGTTGATCAACTCTTTTTTTTTCATATGGTTTGAAGCAGACAGATAGTGGAGGCAGCTAATCATTAACAGTTCCTTCAACCTACAAGCTTAACTTTGCTTCTAGGATTAGCTGGCATGGTCCCTAGCACCCAGTTATAATGGCAAAGGGTTTGTTTGGTTTAGTTTAAATTTGCTTTGCAAAGAAAACATGTTGTGTGTTTGGAAGGGCTGTCTTCTCCTTCTTCGCCAAATCAGTACAATGCTGGACTTTTTCTTGCTGGATTACGTTGTCTAGGAGTGAGAATTTCACCCCTGTTCCCCAGATTTTAAATTGTGCTGTGTATTTATGTTTCAGCATAGGCCAAGCATACTTGAAGCCGATCTCATTGTTTGCTATTGCTTTTTAACCTGTGTTAACCCAAGCCAGTTTGCAATACTTTACTCCTCTCCATCTTTGATGTTTAAAAGTAGGTTTTATGCATGAAATCACAAACTAACTACTGTTTAGCTGTCTTATTACCATATCACAGTGGACATTTACTCATAGCTACAGGTGCCAAGTGTTGCCAGAGCTTTGAGAACGGTCTGGTTTGGTCTGGTTTGGCTGTTACGTGGTACCTGGCTTGTCTCTCTTGGGAATTAACTGTTGACTAGCTGAGTAGCTATGCTATTCTGCTAAAAATTGCGTGTGTTTTGGGTTTTTCCTCTTTTGGAAGTGAAAGACATTGCCTATGACTATACAATACATTTCCACATCAACATCAAGCAAATAGGTATAAATAAAAGTACAAAAATGAACAACTGTTATATACTTTGTTTTGCATAATGATCAGATAACAATTAATAATATGCAGTCTTTATAGATCTAGAAAAAGTCATTTCTTCTTGACGAAGCAAGATGCTGTCTAGTAGCTGATGGACAGCATATTGCTGTGGGCAAAGCATATGCTGGGAGCCTTTGCTTTGCACAGAGGCAAAATACCGCCTTGCTTTTCCGGTGTACCAGATGTGGTAAGAGTTGCAGTCTCTTTTGCTTTGAACAGTGAATTAGTCTCTTGCACAGGCACGCCGGCATGCTGTTCAAGACTTAAATATGTGCACTAAGTTTCTGGCCCTGCTCTGTGCTAGAGATAGTTTTCTCTTTGCTTGGTTTACATTACTGAAATCTGTGGAAAGACTTTACAAATTGCTGCTCTATATTTAATTTTGGATAAGCTGTCTGATATAACTAATATATGCTCTTTTCCTGTTCTAAGTTTGTTTGTTTGTTTTTTTTTTTTTTTTTGGTTAGCAAGAATTAGTTGCAAAATTACTTAGATAATTTTCCAAAGCATGTATGGTACAGCATCTGTTCCTGGAATTGCTTATCCTCTGCACTAGTAATTTATAGAATTTTCATTGTGCGTTGCAGGGAGGAAAAGTCAGTTTTCATGGACTACCTTCTGGGAGAAGATACATCTTTTTGTAGCGTGAAGGGCTTTGTTTTTGTTTTCTTTTTTTTTTTTCTATTAATGTTAAGAGAACTCCTAGTATAAAGATGCATTTTTGTCCATGCCCTGAACAAAAAAAGAATTTATTAGTAATAACAGATTCTGTTCATGAGCATAAAGTAGAAGAATGGATTTATTTCAAGGGGCATAGTAGTATTTTAGAGTACCCTCTTTTAAAACATTGTAGTATGTGCCTTAAATGGATGTTCTCCTCAGCTTCCTATATTGTTATGTCGCTTAGGTGACCCTGAATAAAAGGTTTTTTTCACCTATGCAGCACTCAGGTTGTACAAAATATTAAGAGTTGCGTATTATTAAAGAATTTTGTAAGATGCTTTGAGACCTGGTATTATCATTGAAAAAAAGGGTTTGGGTTTTACAGAGGAGTTGGAAGAGAGATGATCTAAGAACATGTAGGACAGCACTCAGATAATGTTTCTTGGTCTTGCTGAAAGCAAACTAAAAGGCAGAACTGACATGCATATTTTAGTCTCTAAAAGGAAAAGAATAAATAATAACTGGAGTTGAAGAAATACGGGTAGTCTTGTTCTTAAGTCTTCGCTCTGTTGTTTGTGAAATTGGCTGCCAGAGAAAAAAATGTGGGTGCAGTGGCTGATAACTGATACTGATGTAGTAGTAAATGCTTGATGTATAGGATTGTCTCATTTGGAAAGGTGCCTTTTATTTCTGACTTCAGGATTTTTCAGGGCATGAGCATTTAGAACAATAACGCTTGCTCCAAAGCTTTATTGAGAGATTTAATTAACTTATTCCAAATAAACTAGTGCAGACATACACATTTAATGTCTTGCATTGCTCTGGAAAATCACAGCTCTTATTTTTGTTAAGATTCCGTGCACTTCCAAAGTAAAAGAACCTTTTTGCGATGTTACAAGTTGTCTGTTACTTAGCTTTAAGCTGTGAAAACAAGCTTGCTCAATACCACTGCTTTTAGGTACTTCACTTGTGTTCACACTTGTAATCAGCAATACCAAGTATCAAATCTGTTGAGGAGGATTTTATTTCTTTCTGTACTTACTCAGGAGAATTTAAGATTATTTGAGCGTGTGCACCAGTTAATGGAAAAAAACAGTTCAATTGAAGGCATTTCATAGTGAATTCTGAACACTGAATGCCGACTTTCCCAGAAACGGTTGTTTCCTGGATGCTTACCTTGCATCATCTTGCAATATAAATATAAAATATGAAATATAAACTAATTTTGTGCTTCATCTTTGCCTCTGCTTCACTAAACAAAACCTTGGACATCACGATATCCATTTTAGATGAGGGGGTACTTCTAGAGATGTCCCCAAACGAGTACTGATGGACAAGGATTTTTCTTTCTTTCTGAACTTTGACTCTCTGTTTCTATGACAGTCTCTCCAGGGGGAATTGTTGCTTACAGACTGAGAATTATTTTCCTTAGTGAAAAAAGTGGTGGTTTGATAGGTTTTGTTCAAAGTCACTTAGAGTGGTGTTTTTTGTCAGATACCATCTCCTGCAATGAGATCCTGAGGTTCTAGTAGGTACTTGAACCAGTAAATTCAATCCCTGAATCTTGAAATAGGCTTCCTAGAGGTGGGACTTGCTATGGTATCCGATGCTTGATTTGTACTTGTTGTCCTTCAGCTAGGGTTTAAGTGGTGGTTATATTGCATGTAGAAGCATGTGTCTGTTATGTGAAGCTTAGTTTGATCCTTCACAGACTACTGGACAGGTCTTTCTTTGTCTCTTTAGGTATTTCCTAATAAAATGATGGTGCTTAGCATATTTTATGTTCCTTTACTTGCATCTTTAAGGCTCTGTTTTATTCTTTTAGTAAAGCTGCTGAATGACTGAAACTAGCCTCAGTGCTGAAATTAGTCCTTCTCTATGCAGACTCTGATATGCACTGATGGCTTTGCTGAAAGAAATTACCGCACAGACTTCCCAAGCTTAGTCCCCCTCTGGGGCTGCGGGCAAATTTCTTAGCTTGTCTGTCCTGGTTTCCCAGCTGTGGAGTTGGAGTAATTTATTACTAGTGTCAGTCATACGAACATTGAGGGTTAATCTGCAAGGACTGTATCTGCACAGTGTCTTTTAGAGTGTCAAAGCGGTAATGTACAATTGTAATTTTATTATTAATATTGGTTATTTCATTAAAGTGTAATTTTCAAACAATGTTCATGTAGATTAAACTCATTTCGTCAATAAACTGGCATACTTCCAGCAACATTAACTCGGTTCAGACTCTTCGTTTAATAGTGAAGCCTAAATGTGTAGATAGCTCTGTAAAGAAAACAGCAAATGCCTAAAGAAACCCGTACTTTCTTGTTTTTAATCTAGACTGTGGACATCCATAAAGAAAAGGTCGCTCGCAGAGAGATAGGCATTTTGACGACCAATAAGAACACATCGAGAACTCACAAAATTATAGCGCCAGCGAACATGGAACGTCCTGTAAGGTATATTCGAAAACCTATAGACTACACGGTGCTGGATGATGTTGGCCATGGCGTAAAGGTAAGAATACCCGGACACTTGAGGACTCCAAGTAACACAGATCAGGAGATAGGGTTGGGGCAGAATGTTACTGACATTAAAATGTTTAGTTCATTTATGGTAGGAAGGATTATGGGTTTGATATGCTCCCATGTACAAACATTTTAATAACAAAATGGATAGTTTTATGGTGAGGGTTTTTTGAGCAATGTTTGCCATAACCTTGTGACTGTCAGTGGTAGTCACAGTGTCTGGAAATAATGGCTCATGATCTTAGGCTAATGACTTCTCAAAAAAGCCATGAATGACTTTTAACATTATCACTCCTTCCTCTGATTAAATTGTCTCTGCTACTCCTTTTGGTTTTTTGTTATTGAGAAAAATTGTCATCTGTTATGGGGAAACTGGCTGGTGGGGTTTTTTGTTGGGGCTTTTTGGAGGGCGGTCAGGAGAAAGGAGGTCAGCTAGTTGGCATTTAAATCTGTGGCATTTGGTGTCTCACATTTGTGCTTTCAGACAGCCTCATTTTCCTTCTCTTAGAAAAAAAAAAAAAAGCCTTTGTAAATTAAAGTCTATCTCACTTGAAATGGTCATAGTTGAAGTGAATTAATGTAACACCCTTTGCTCCCTGGACAACTTTTTATGAAAAATAGCTTTGTATCCCCCTAGAGCAGGCCTTCCAGGTATATTCAGTTCAAAACAATTGTCCCTTGAATGGCATTAAAAAGCTTTTATTCAACACCCGTGTATCCTCTAAAGCTTGATGTGCTCTGGTCAGTCAGTTGTGCAGATAGATCAGCCCATCATGTACCCTTTGAATTTCTGAGCTCTTGAGGAACAGATCTTTTAGAATTACTCAACAAAGAGAGTGCCGGGTACCTCTTCCTTCACAGTAACACTCCGAACGCCCAGAGGAGCATTTCCAATGCAAGTTAGAAAGCATCTCTATACAATGACAGCTCTAGGCTATGAATTAACATAGTGACTTTGGACTACCTGGTTTGTTTGTTTGTTGCTAAACCTATAACTCTTAGGGTAGTTTTACACTAATAATTTAAGCCCAACTGGATGAAGCACGATTCTATGTAGAAGCCTGAACAACATGCCCTGAATTACTCTAAAATAGAAACACTGGGGTCAGAGGAATTGATAATTTTTCAGTACAGTCTCTGCATTTGAGGAGGGAGCTCTATGAACAGAGAATACAGGAATCCACAAATTCATTGTCAGGATATTGGTTTCTGCATTTAAGTGCTCCAGGGATCAAGTGCTGTAGAGACGTTTTAAAAGTAGAATAATTACTGTTAGTCTTTGAAGTTGATGCTTTGCTGAACTACTTGTATTGTGCAGGCTCAAAACAGGTTGCTTGATCCATAAATGCTAAAGTTGTTAAGGTGCAGAAGTTGCATTTTCCTATATGACTCTTTGCTTTTATGAGTACTGGTGTCTTTGTTTTTATTAACATGACCCTATTTGTTTAGGGGTGGAAATTTTTTAGAAGATGCTGTTTACCTATTTCTAGGCAGCTATGGAATGTTTTTAGTATTTTTTTTCTACTCTTAGTGGTTTAATTCTACATTAAAAACTTGGTCTGTTTTGAGCTAAAATAGCTTCCAGTAATAACCAAATTATCAACTCATTACAAGTCAGCTACAAATTACACCTTGCTATTGTTTCTTTGAGTGATTTGCCTAAGTGTTTTATGACTGTGGAAGGCATGAAGCACTTAGTAGAAAAATGCTATTGGTATTTTCTATGTAGACTTGTTACACAAATGGAATAAGCTGCCAGCCAGGCCTCAGGTGTATAGTTCAAGATGGCTGTCATGCATTTGACACCTTCACCAGTGTTGACATTCACTGGACACAGTGTTGAGAAGAGTGGGCTGACATAGTGAATGACATAATTAAATGTTTTAGCCATTGTATTACTCGGTTTCCGAGAGTGTGACACAGATCATAGCTCTGAAGGAAGTAACTTGCTTTGTCTGCAAACAGCTAGTGCTGGTATAAGAAAATCAAACCAAAACAACTTAAGAAACTGGATCAGGCCCTGGTGGAAGTCCGTACAAATAACGGATGATGCCGAGAATATTGAGTTGCCTCTTGGACATACAAATTAGGGGGGAACATACAATAAATTGAATTACAAACTTTGTCTTGTCCAGAATGGTCTTAGAAAATGCTTCAGACTCTGTTAAGTCTTATTTTCTTGACCAAAGATTTCACCCCGAGTTGGACAGCAACTTGTTTGATAAGGCTTTAGAACCCATGTTTTTTAGAGGAAAAGAAGTCTGAGTTCTGCCTAGAGCAATTGTTAATTTGACTAATTTGCAAGTCCTTTAATGTCTTCTGCTGTGGCAACTGTCAATAAAATACAGTACAACACATACATTGACATTTAAGTATTAAATAAAAATAATGCAACACTTTGAAATCTGCAGATAACAATTTATTGGTGTTAATGGGACTCTGTTGTGTTCTAGTGCGGGATTTGATAATAGAAAGGAAAAATGCAAGGAAGAGAAATCAAAAATACTGCTTCTGCTTTTATTTCATGAAATACTGATTCCGGAAAAAATGTCATTAAAATATACAGTATATTTTAAGGGGTGATCCTAAATAGTTTTATATAAAAAGTATAAATAAAAATACTGTTTCACAGAATTAAAAAAAAATAAAAGTAGAAAGGTAGGTAGTCCTCAGAGTAAATGCTGTCTTCCCCTGTACATCTTCCATCTGAGTACATGCAGAAACACCTCCTGTACATACTCACAGCTCATTTTCTTTGTGTGTGTGTCTGATGCTTCTCATGGCTGTGTAGAGGGGACACAAAAGCAGATGCCTACGCTTGGGGCATGGAGAAGGGCTCTGCATGCCCCACTCTGTCTCACATGCAGCAGTTTTTGTGGGGGTGGCAGTGATGGTAAGCAGCTGTTCTCTATAGCAGGTTTCCTCCCTGATGGGAGACACCTCCTTGGAAGGCAGTGCTGTTTTCTCCTCTAGCAGCTTCCTGTTAGAAAAGCTTTTTTTTGTAGAGCATCCTAGAATTGCAGAAGTGCTTTCTCCTTCGGCCTGAATGCTCCATGACAGCCCCAAGCTGCTCCATGACCTGCCCCTTCCCTTTGCAGGGGCAGATACCAACGAAGTCTCCAAAAGGAGTAAAGTTGCTTTTTTTTTTTTTTTTTTTTTTTTCCATGTACGTGCCTATGAACCAAGGCTAGCATCAGTCAAAATCAGGAAGGCTTTTAAAGTTGGTTTGCTAGTGAGAAGGCTTTCCCTTGCAACACAAATATTATGTGTAGATGGCTCCAAGAAACGCACAGGCAAGCATTTTTGCAGGTCTGTTAAGTAGTTGCTCAGCTGTCACCCTCTGGGGATAGGGGAATGTAGCTGAAGTCATTCTTGGTAAATAAGAGTAGCTGTCGTGATGTGAGAGCCTGCCTTCCTGTGTAGAGCTTGGGTTAAAATTATTAGGCAGAGGATACTTTAACATTTCCTTCCTTCTCTTTCCCCTTCTTTTGTGCAAGGAAAAAAAAAAGGTAGTGTGCCAGCAAATAAATAGGTCAAATACAATTACTCATACAGAAAATCCTCAGTTTAAGAGGGGGGAGAAGGAGGAGGAAGCTTGGAAGCTGCCTTAAGAGCACTAAAGTTGGCCTTTGAATTTTTTATTTTTTATTTTTTTTTCAAATAGGAGGCAGGTGGAATTGCAGTAATTTGTAAAATGGCAGCTAAGTAGGAAGTTAAAATGATGCCTTATGGTAAAGGCAGATAAAATGCTGAATATGTGCTAAATTGAAATGCCTAATAGCTGTAATTGGATCAAGTTTGTTTTATGGAACTAATAGTTCTTCAAAAGCAAACTTGAATTGTATATAAAGATTGGTCACTTTTCAGCTCTGTTTTAAGAAACAATTTGGAATTTTGTCACTGTAAACCACTTGCATTTCACTGCATTAAATCTGTAAGAAGCTTTCTAGCCCAGGAAGTCAAACAGGAGTTAAGCGTTCAGAAGTCTTTCTCAAGCAAATGGAAGTTGGAAGGCCTCCCTTAAAGTAGGGATTGGGCCAAAACTTAACAAATACTAAGATTGTGCTGACCCTTGTTATGCTTCTCAGCCTGCCCTACTCACCTGCATTCCTCATGCTTACATCTGTGTTGGTGCAAAACAAAAATGCAGATGAGGTGCTGATGTGAGGGGTAGAAGGCTACCTAATTGTGCCTGCTTCCCGTTTAGGGTAAGACCTTTTATGTGTTAGCCACTTGAGTATTAACTTTTAAATAATTCACTGTAATAAAAACAAAGTGAGACAGGGATCCTGAACCTGAGCCTCTGATGCCTTTGTCCCTGTATTAGCCTCTGTCAGACACTCACGCTTCAAAGGATGTCATGTGGCCAATTTCATTAAAGTCACATCATCCCTCTGGGGTCATGGCCAAACAGTAAATATTGCTGTAGGGTAAAGAACGCTTCTCTGGGGGGGAAAAGTAACTCTTCCTGTTGCCAGCTCTAATGACTCTGTTTTGAGTGTTGACACTGTGTGCTTTTCATAGGGTACTCACTACTGGAAATTCAGAAGTGCGTGTAGCGTCATCTGATACAATGTAGGTTTCAAGCCTTTCTGCTTGCAAAGAAAAAACTATGAGATCTCTTTATTTTCTGACTTTGAAAAGAATATATTTTTTTTACATTAACCTTATTCTGTTGTAGCTAGAAACAAAGTTACCAACTCAAAGAATTCAAAAAGCTTGAAGTATTTAAAGGCAGGAATCTAGGTATCTTTCTCCGAACAAGACTACTGAGGGACCAATATTAAGTTTGTCTGTCATCCACAACCAGTTTTTTGTACGTTAAGAGCAGTTTAATATGTAAAACCATTTTAAAGCCAAATGTGACTCCAAAATTTTTGCCTGCTCAGTTTGACAACTCAAAAAAAAAAAACAAACCCACACCAAAACAAACAACCCCAAAAAACACCCAAAAAACCAATATAAAGAAGAAGCAATACCGACAAGCTACATCTGGTTACTGTTAACAGAAGACTATGTAATCAGCAGATTGCAAATAATGCTGGGAGAGGTTATAGTTAAAAGATGAAGGTAAAATTTCACTGAAGAGAAACTTACCTACTCATGTTCAGTTTTGAAAGAAGTATTGATTTGGAACCTAGATTTTCTCAAAATAATCTGCCTTACAATAGGTTATAAGGAAATAAAGAACAAAGAAAGGCTTCTCACCCATTCTGATAAGGAAATCGAGACAGGAATGATTTCTTTAAAACTGCACAGAACTAGTGTCAGAAGTGTGTTAACCTGAGTGTCTGACACCCACGTACAGTCTGCCTTCTGAAAAAATCTTTGATTACATATTCTCCCTAAGTCCATATCTTGATTTCTTGTAAGGAAGCCATATTCTAGACTTGGTGCTTTATTGTGTCCTTTCCTCAGGCATCCCAGACCTTCATGTAGAAGTACCCTTCCAGCTGCTTTTCTTGCTCCGACCGTGTCATCTTGTAATACTCCAAAACTGCTCCACTGATGAGACAGGAGGCAATCTTGTGCAAAAATCTATGAGGATGCCTATGGGGCAATTGAATTGCCTAGCTGCAGATATGTAACAGCACTTCAAACGGTCTTATGGCCAGCTGCCTTTCAGTAGGGATGTCTCAGATAATTCTCCCTTGATTAATAAAGGAAATACCTTTTTAAGTAAAAGATGAGGTTGGCTAAAGAGTCATCAAGAGCAATCATGGGGCTTTTTTCTGTTGTGGTTCATGGCTGTGATTACTTATCAAAGGTGATGGATCTAAGGCTGGTTATTGCTTTTGCACAGCATATATATAAAAAGTTCTGAGTTTGTCAGACACTTACTGTTAGACTGGCACACTTTTAAAATCTTTGTTTCCAATGATCAGCATTTATATTGGATGGTATTTAGTGATGGCTTTCAGGGATCCTACCTATGGCAGGATATAGAGTGAAATTGGCTCTTCAAATTCAAGAGTTGGAGAAATAGTGATATACAGTAGGGGAAGTGCAAGCAACCTGCATAGAGATTTGAAGTTTCTGCAATCTGAAATCGGAGAGTTCATAGCTGAAATGTGCAGGAGAAAAATTGATAGATGTGACTGTGATAAGGATTTTTGCTCCAGTGTGCAGGTGGCCTTTTGTATTTCTGTGCCTATAGATACATTTGCTCACATAAATGACTTGTGTGGAATGTCCCTAGCCCTAGTTTTCCAAACGCAGTTTATAACTCAAATAATAGCTTTCTGGTTCCCTGAATCATGACTAATGTTCCCCCATGACTTGTTACTTGGCATGGAAACTATTAAAAACAGTTAGTTAGATGGCTGCCTCCTGAGCCAGCCAGCAATGTTCCTCAAATATCTGGACATCCTTTGGCTACCAGTAGATACTTCTGATTGCCTCACACCCTACCCCTTCATGCCGTTCTTGGTCTCGTCCCTTTGGCATCAGTTAGAGAAACCTGCATACTACCCCTGTACTGTTTAGACTACCAGAACTGAGCTTGCTGGAATTGCTGAAATAGTTGCCTTTAAGCAAGTAAACCTCTTACTTGGTACTTACAGTCAATGCTCAACTGTCCCAAAACATTGCTTGTCCTGTCCAAATCCACAGCTAAAATTCTCAGTCCAGGTACTCTGAATTCCTGGCATGAGTTACAGAAGCAGCCTCACTTTTGGCTTTGATAAATGCCTTGCATGGCTGTTGCAAACACCTGTTTTGCCCATTACCTTAATTGCATTACTCCTTTCCAGCCCACTGCTGACTGTCAGTCCTTGGCCAACCTCCTGTCCCACACTGTTAAAACCCTGCGTATGTGCACTAGCGGATGTCTTTTGGAAATGCAGCGAGGCTGACTCCTATTTCTTGAACCTGAGACTGTGGTTTCTTTCTCTTAATTTTGTGACAAACTTTAAAACTTCATCCAGGACTGCCACATGCTTGGCGGGTTTTCATTGGAAAGGCAAAATTGTTCTGCTTGCTTCTTTGAAACATCTCTCTGCTATGATGCTTGCGAGAAACCCCAAACGATACTGCTGCTTACCATGCTGTGTTGTTTCTGGGAACATCCTGATCTGTCTAGTTCTCTGCCTCGGCACTGCAAGCATCCCCAGCAAGCCTACACACTGTGTTTTTGTTCTGGTGTGTATGTCATCCAGGATGCTGGTATATGTCTGAAAACTCTCTCCTGTGTGCACAGTAATACAACGAGCGGGAGGAGAAGGGAGTTGTGCTCCATACAGCTTCTGCGGGAGTTCTCAGTGCTGCTCTTCTTCTTTGATTAAGTTCTTTTCCTTTTGTACCTCCTGTCTCTTATTTTATAGATCCTTCTCAGAACAGTCTCTTCCCTCTTCAAGCTGTGCACCTTATGCACACTGCTGCTTCTTTTCCTCATGCCTTGCATTTCCTTCCTTCCTGACTCTGACCTTCTGGGTACTGATCAGGCAGTTGATGATGGTCATGGTCTGCCAACTGGCTGGCTGGCCTAGAGGCATTTGTAGAGATGCATGAACCTACATTAAACATGCACCTGCTATTCCTTTTGGTTTTCTGATGTCTTTTTTCATATTTTTCTCAAAATCATAATGAGTCTAGACCTTGCTGCCTAAACTGTTCCCAGTTACACACAATTTTTTTAATTGCTTAGAGAGCACTACATTTGGTTTTCAGACCAAGAAATACAGCAAGCTTGACCTCATAAGCTCAGGCAATAAATAGGAGAAAATGTCTCCTCCTAATTAATTAGCTTATTAACCATGATTAAATAGCCATATGGTTCATCTTGCTTTGATTCATTTGCTTTCCTCCCTTACTTCTGTCTTTGGAACAGGAGTTCCTTTCCCATAAGAATGCCTGGTCCTTTTGTGTTCCTTCCTTCTGCGTTTTCCTGGCTGTATGACTCTTGCTTATATTGACAGCAACAGAGAGGACGTGTACAGAGTTTTTTACTTATAGAAGGCAGTATGACAACAGTTACTAATTCTTCTGCACGATAAAAAAGTGTGTGTATTTGTCTGTATATAGTTTAACTAGTAGCAAAAGAGATGAAGCTCACCTGATGTAGTGGTAGAGATAGGAGTAAAGATCAAGAGCTGTTTGGCTTCAGATATTTGTTTAGTATGTTAAACAGCCATAGAAAGGTTTGAAATAAGATAAAGATTCCTGAATCATGCGCTAGATCTTGGTATTCATATTGTTGCTGCAGTGGAGGCAGAATGTAACAGTGATTAGGGAGGAGGTGGAAAGACTCACCATAAGTGCCGAGTGACACTGCTTAAGGGCAGGAAAGAGAGGAAGCTTCTTGGTTTTGTATTTTTGAGGCAGGCAAATTTAGTAGTGGAGGCTGGGTAAGAAACGGTGCCACCCTTCCTTTTAAGCCTTTAAAAGGTTTCTATCTGTGGCTGCTAGGGAGGGATGGGACCACGAGTTTTACTTTTTGGTCTCTTTTAACAAATTCCTTGTATTATGCTATTGCCTTTGGCAACTGGGGAAGTAAGGGGAAGGGTCACATATTCCTGTGAGAGGGGAAAGCAAATTTAATTGCTAAAAGCCTGTTTTAAAAATATAATGTTTGGGAGACTACCCTGGCATCCTGGAAACTGAGGCTTTGCCATGAAATAAGTATGTGGGGACAGAATTGGTTTAAATGCCTTAATTCTGCCGCTCTGCTGATGAACCTCTGCCCAGACTGGAAGTGAATGGGATGACCTTCAAATTTACTTACCACAGCTAAACTTCTTCATTTGAATTTTGGAGCAGGTTTTGTGTTTCTGTGCTTGTAATATAAATAAGGGCAGTGGCTTTCAACCTCTTTTGGTTTGTAAACCCCATCTGTCTTTCAGTGGTTTTGCAGACTTTGTCAGAAATCTCACATATGCATCTTGCTGTGTAGCATTTTTTTAATTGCTCTATAGCATGTTGTTTAATTGATGGTTGAACTAGATGATCTGAAAGGTCCTTTCCAACCTAGGTAATTCTATGATTCTATGAATTATTTTTTTCTCAATTTATGGATGCCTTTAAACTGGTCTGTGTTTCTTGGAAGAGGAGGAGAAATTGCAAGCCGCACTTTGAAATGCTATGCGTTAGGAAGCTGCTTCTGGAAGTGACAGTTTATTTCCAAACAACCTCAAAAAAAAGCATTGGGATTATTTTATGTTTTGGGGGTTTGTATTTATTTGGGTTTTTTAAATCAGTGAAACTAATTATTTTCTCCATTCAAAAACACAAGTCTTCCCCTCCCTGAATAACATTAGAGAACTCAACTTTAATTTGTTTAAAATTTTACATTTGTTTTCCTTATGAAGCCAAGTTTTCATATTTTTTTTTCCCTCTGCAATCATGAAGACTGTAAAAACGATATAGTGGAGTCATATAGTGACTTGATTCTAAGAGCTAAAATTTCAGAATAACAGTCATTAAAGCACTGCCAACACAGTTTTGGGCAGCCAGCACTGTGCTGGCTTGAATCAGATTTCAATCAATAAACCAGAGGTGAAAGGCGATGCGGCTCATCCTGTTTGCGATCTCCCTTTTCTTTATTTACCATTCAATGCAGCAGCTAGGATTTCTTCAAAACACGTGAAGGTTAAGTGTCAAAACAACAGGCAAGTCTATTCTGCACTGTATAGCTGAAACTGTGGGTTTGTGAACGAGTTCTTAAATTCACGTTGCCATTGAAATAGCATTGATTTGGGTTTGGACTGCAATGGTCAGCAGAGGGCTTTTTAAGCCTTTACCGCCCATGAGGAGCCTGGCAAACAAATCTGGCAAAGCTTGGCTAAACTTAATTTTGACACGTACTTTTCCTGTGATCACGTAGTCAGACATAGAACTTTTGATGACTGAGCGAGCCAGTAAAAATCTCTGTTAGCGTACTGGGACGTAGCTAATTACCAGTAGACACAAATGATTTTTTTAATGTAATTATCTGTAGTTTAACCTGTCCTATCAGTTGTGATGGATCTGCCATTAATTTCTACCTTTTTCCCCCCTTTTTTTGCCAACGTTAAGTGGCTAAAAGCCAAGGTAAGAAGTGTTATTTCTCCTTTGACCCACAGTGCCTCATGTGACTGATAGTAGAGGCTGCAGAGCCATTAAAACTGAAAACTAGCGCTCTCTTATGCTCTTCTCTGCTTTCCATAGGATATTTAGATTAAACATGCTATACTTGATTTTTTTTTATTTACAGCGTTTAGCGTGTGTCAATATATCTGCGATACATTGACATCTGCATTTATACATAGATACATTAATTTCTCTAACACATGTAGTGCTTTGCTCTGAATTCAGTAGATGCCTTGATTCCCTTCACTTACATTTTTTGCAGGAGACTTCCCAGACAACCTGAATGACTCTGCTAGTCAAATAGCAGGGGCAAATTGAGAAATTCTGGGCCTGTGCTGACTGTATTGTACTGTCAGTGTTAAAGTTTGATTTAAATTATTAACACCTGAACGGAGATGAACACAAATGTGGCTTCCCTTTAAAGAAAAGAGGATATAAGAGATTTGTGCATGGACCTGTCAATTGCCTACCTTTCTGATGTCTGTTGTAAATTAATAGCAAAAATAACATCGAGCTTGTATTTAGACTCTTTATATTTACTGGTGTCTGTCTTGTGTGTTGCTGAAAACTTGCTGTTTGACAGCTGTCTGGGAATTCTCACTTCATATTCTTACACTTAAAAAAAAAAAAAAGCTGTCAATAATAGAGCTGCTCTGTTATAAAAATAAAATCATGTTTTCCCTTATTTCAGCATGGAAATAACCAGCCTGCAAGAACTGGCACCTTGTCAAGAACAAATCCGCCTACACAAAAACCACCAAGTCCTCCTATGTCAGGCCGGGGAACTCTGGGGTAAGAATGAAGACTGTTTGGTCCTGACTGTGTAATAGCAAGTTTTAATTGTGTCAGTGTTGGTGTTTCTTTAAATATGTGGATAAATGGCAATTCTGATTGCTTTTAGCAAAAAATGCAATTACCTTTCCTGTGTAAACCCTTTCAGCTGCATTGACTCTTATTTTCGTGATGACCTTTTGAAAGAATGTTTTTTCATGGGGGAAGGATTTATTATAGATATGGGTAAATGAGGAGGCTATTGTTATTCCTGATTTTTGGGGGAGAAATCCTTAGTGACACAAAAGAATATCAACCAGGTTTTAACTTCAGTTGGGGAAAGACTTCATTGTTAAAGTTTTTGTCTACTCATTTCTCAATATTGTAAGAGGTATGAAATGGCTGTTAGTGCCATATTTGTTGCATTATCTAAAGAAAATTTGTGGCATTGTAAGCATATTGGCAGCGTTGATTCTCGCAGGCTTGTGCATTTTTATTTTTATGCTTAGATGAGGAAGGGTTTTGCTATTCCCAAGTCCCACTGTGACCAGAGTTCCCTGCCCTAGCATCTATTTTGCTGCTGTGGTCCTGTGGGGAGTGAAATCTGCTTATCTTGGTGTGCCAGCAAGTAGTCGTTACTAGAGAGCAGAACATTAATACTTGAGAAGCTCAGAGCATGTGCCATATGGTTTTGTCTGTCCAACATCTTCCAAAAGGCGTCCTAAACAAGACCTTCTACCTATTTGTCACTCTCAGTCTTTCCTTTATGCTGTGGGTAGGACTGAGGCACTGTAAAGCTGCCTGGCATGGTGTTTTGGCTTCAGGTACGTTGTCTGGGAGAGGTGGGGAGCTGGAAAAATGGGGAATAATGAGACGGACAGGATGGGGATCATCAAGGAAAATTAGAAGCAGCAACTCCTTTTGTGACTTAGTGATTTTAGTGAATCCTGATTTGATGCTTTGCTGCTTCATGATGGCAGTGTTTGTTGTGTATTCTGCAGAGAAATTACCCTAGAGGTTTCCTCAGCATGTTTGGTGAAAATTCCCATTGCTCAAGGGCATGCAATCAGTATTGCAATTGTCTCTCTTATCCCAGCTGGGAAAGAGTTGTTTATCAGCCTTGGGAAGCTGGGTAGTGCTTTCATGTCCTCTTGGACGTTTTCTAGTGAAACAGCAGCCTTGATGTACTGGTGAGCTGCCTCTCTCTAATGCTCCCCCCCTGAACAAGCCAGAACTGTTGGGTTGCCTTAGCTGATGCCTGATAAGGATTAATCAGCTGAATGTCGTTTCCAGATGAGCTTGACAAGAGGCAGCAGTTGGCTGAGGGGGAGGAATAATGTGGGTTCGTAACAGAGATTTCTATCTGCCCTTCTTATTCAGGAAGTACAGCTCTTGTCTTGAGCAGCCGTGTTCTGCCAAAGCGTGAAATATCATAGGCATGACTGTTTCCCTAATATATGCAGAAAAAATTGCTAGAAACCACAAGGATAGTATTTTTCTCCTTTCTATCTAGAAAACAGAGATAAGCGTGTAAAATCAGAACGAGCTTGGTGTGTAACAGAGGCCTTTAAATACGTGCTGCTTATTGTGCAGCTTGTTCCTCCAAGGCAGGACTATCTAAAGGAATATGGTGGGGAGGGAGTCGTCCTGCACAGAAATGGGATGGGTGAAAAGCAGGGGGTCTCTTCACCAGACCAGGGAGAGACTGAGGAAAACCTTGGATGCTCAGGCTGGAAGTACCACAGGAGGAGGGAATTGCTGGAGCTGGATGGAGGGAGAAGTTGCAGTCGTGCCTTGAGGGTCCTGGGGCAGAGCAAGGCCTTGGGCTCCCTGTAGCTCTCCCTGGTGGCAATGGGCATCAGCTCTGCACTGGGCAGTGTCAGGAAAGAGCGTTTTCCTCCTCTGCGTGAGGCTGGCAGAAAAGCAAAGGGAAGAATTGGACTTGAGTGATGGAAAGAGATCAGTTTTGACTTCTCTGGTGCTTGGCAGTTTGAATTCTTCAATGAAGCTGAGAAGAAGAAAGGAGAAACTGAGGCACGGTGGAACCTGAGGATGTAGTGGGGGTTTGCTTTTGACAATATTTTAAAATTGTAGAGGCAAAATAAATAGTACTACAGAGCTGAGTAGCAGTTCATACTGCCAGTGCATTCCAAGGTAGAATATTTTAAAACATTAGTTTTCAAGGTTATATCTGTTGGAAGCACATTTAAAATCTTCCCTGCTTATCATTTCATTTGGTGGTATTTAGACCCCTATCTCTCACAACTGGAATACAAAGTTTCTTTATTTTTCCCACGACTGATCTCTTTTGGCAGATCTATAGGTGATGGCAGGCTCCATAATAAATCATCTGGAGTTCTTTATATAGACAAACTAATTTACAAACACCACAGTGCATGCAAACAATTATGGTATTTCCACTTTTCTTTTTGCGAGGTTTTAATAATAAAATGTTATAGTTAAAATTTAGTACTGTTGCATTCCATATTGTAAAATACCAGGAAGCCGTATAACTTATCAACTCAGTTATGACCAGTAATTGAACAAATGATTAAATACCAGTAGTTTAGTATTTTTGTTTTTGCTTAGCTGGTGCATTGCCAGATTCCACATCTTGCAAGGGATCTCTTAGTTACTGGTAAGAACTGGAGAGCTCTGCAATTCAGTACAATAAATGCACTGTTCTTAAGGCAGTAATGGGTCTGGTAAATAGATCTCAGAAGATCTGCGTTATATTTCTGACTTGATGCAGTCTGTGAGGTGACCTTGGAAGTCTCAGGGCTTTACCACTTTGGTCTGCAAATTGGAGATGATGAAGTTGATCTATGAGACGCTTTAAGATCTGCTTAAGTGATACGAGATTGCTTGATTACTCTGTGAAACAATGCTACTAGGAAGAGCACTGGTGATTGCAAATGTAACTTGTTCTGTGAATTTTTCAGCCTTGCTCCTGTCTTAATGAGTTGAATACCTTTAGCCAAGAATACTTTTGGAAAGCATTTGGAGGGGAGGGGAAGGGGGGAAAGAGGAAAGTGTTACAGTGGAAGAGTTTGTCACGTGCAGTGTACTGAAAGGTAACCCCAGAATATTATGCGGATGTAACTATTGTATGTTATGTAGTTCAAAGAAAATGCTTTGGGAAGTAAATTTAGTTTAGGCTTTTTTAACCGGTTTACGTGCTGTAGGCAAACTTGTATGGATCTACCTACATGAGAGCACTTTAGAGAGTTTATTGTGACCTGTCTACCCCGCCTGGTGGAATCTGTTTAATATACTGTAATGTGGGTCACTGTGCAGTGATCTCTCTTGAAAACCTTAAGAAAACAAATGGCTTCACTGCTTCATTCATTTATCCTTTTGATCTTCTGATCCTTTATCTTTCTGTCTTCAATTTTTTTTTATTTTTTTTTTCCCCTTGACCAGACGAAATACTCCTTACAAAACGCTGGAGCCAGTCAAACCGCCAACAGTCCCCAATGATTACATGACCAGTCCTGCCAGACTGGGCAGTCAGCACAGTCCGGGAAGGACAGCTTCCTTGAACCAGAGACCAAGAACACACAGGTAGAGCATTTTCTCACTGTAACTCTTTCCTGCCTGGCATGATGATGCTTACTAAAGTCACTTTGAAGCTTTGTGCCTGTATTCTACCACTCTGCATTAATGGAATTTCACTGTATTTTTGACTTCTGTAACACATAGAAGTGTTGTCATACTCTATAGAAGCCTTATTGTATCTAGCAACTTACTTTCATAACCACAGGCCTTATTTTATATAACCAATGTATATTGTTCTATGGTATTTGTTTCCCAAGAATAAGCAGAACTTCGAAATTTATGCACTTGAAAGGTAGGGCGGTGATGGGTCCTAATGGGTTTAAAGCTGCATTGTTAACCTTAGCCTAAAACATACTCAGGGTTTTTTTTTGTAGTTTTCGAGATCACTAATTGCAAAGGGAAATTTCTGCTGATTAGAGACACTGTGATGAGGTTGTCTGAAAGAGCTGATTGCTTTCTTTTGGCTAAAACTTAATGCTCAATCAGTGCTAGCATGATAAAAGCAGAAAATAAAGCCTATTCACAGATGCAGGTATTGGCATCAGCTAGTTGTTTCCACATGCTTAAGGGCTTTGATGAGAGTAGTGTGTGTTTTGGGTGAGAAGGGTGTTCCAAGTGTACCTTTTTTAATGTTTGGGTTTTTTTCATGAATTGCAAAGCTAGATCTTTCTCTGAGCCTCTTAAGTGAGCAGTTTTTTCAACTTGATTTTTCTCATAGGCTTCAAACTCCAGGGAAAAAACAGATGAAAGAATTCAATGTAGTTAGAAGTAATAGGTTAGCTTATTTTTCAGAGAGCTTTTCTTAATTTTTTTTTATAACTCCCAGTAGGCAGTTAAACACGGTAGGTCACTAACAGGGGTTGAGAGAGTATTTTGGACGCAGTTGATAATGAAATATTGCCAGAATGAAATAACTTCTAAATCTGTCTGCAATGAAGATCCTGTTAATCTGTTTAGCTGGCTACTGTGAATGCTCCCTACTCTTGTCTCACAAGATCTTCTTTTATGTAGACTGCAGTTAAAAATTCATCTGCAACCATGGTGACAAGATCAAGGTCTTCAGCAGACAGAACACTAATTTTGAAGGAATTATCTTGGCTTCCATTTCAGATAGTTGATTTTCTTTTTTGTAACAGTGTTGTTTTCTTAAGATACATTTGAATGATTTGCTCTTGACTCTTGACAGCACCAATTTGTACCTACCCAGGAATGGTGAATAAACTATAACATCACTGAGTACTCTTTAATTAACATGGATGGGCTAAAGTGGTGTTTTGGCTTCAGAACATCTTGACTACTTAGTTGCCTTTGTATTACCCATTTAATCCATGTAAATTCAAGCCTTGGCCTGAGGAGTACACTCGGATAAGAATAAGGACAGATTCTACCTGAATCTTGATTCTTTTTCAGCTTCCTCACTGAAAAGGGGTGTTGTGTCCTCCAAAGGCACGTAGAAATGTTATCCACTAGTTCACTAGAAGTATGTTCTGTAAAAAAAAAAATCTGTATTACTGGCTTCTAATTTGTATGTCATATAATGGTACTTAAACAAATTGCGACCTGGCTGTACTGTTACCTTTCAGACTATCGTAGAAACTGTCCTGGTTTCAGTGGGGATAGAAACAAACTTCTCGTACGCAAAAAGTGAGTGCACGGGTGGGAGAGAGTGTTAGTTATACAGAAAATTATCCACACCATACATCACCCCAACTGCTGTTCTCAGTTAAAAAGTTCTCAATCTAAACTTCTGTTCCAAGTAGCGGAAATGCTCCTTCATCTGACAGCATAAATAATCTTAAAAAAACAGTTACAGTTTAGGCATGAACTCTTCCAGCCCTGGCTTATTACTTTCACTTATTATGAGGCCCCTGAACTATTCCTGCAGTTGTTACTCCATTGCCTAGAATTGGTTATGGTTGCTTACCTTTTTATTTTTTAAAGCATTTAATTAGACATTTTATCCATAGTGATGTTTATCAGCTTAGCTAATTCCATTTGTTAGGAATGTAATGCAGCCAGACTTGATTAGCTGTATGCAACTGTAGGTAGAGACAGAGGCATTTTATAGGGGATTTTTCAGCACTCTATAATTGAGTTAGGCCAGCAGAGCTCACACAGTAAGTGTGGCTGTTGATAGGCCATTGTAGGAAGTGCTGTGCTAATACTTGTGTTTTTCTTTTATAGCGGTAGTAGTGGAGGAAGTGGCAGTCGAGAGAACAGTGGAAGCAGCAGTATTGGCATTCCCATTGCCGTGCCTACACCTTCACCGCCAACCATTGGACCAGGTATGCGGGACTCTTCCCATGTTAACTTAAGGCTGTAATGTCAGTCGCTTGTGTTTGTAGAGGGATTTTGACTGAATATGATGGGGTAGAAACCATCCTGAAACACAGTCCTAGTCAGGAAATAGCTTATGAGTGATGAGGGACATCTAAAGGTTTTAATTCTTTACCAAAAGTACTTGCAGAACAATCACTTATGGAATAGCACGTGGTTAAAATACCTTTGTTGGTCCATGTTTTTACAAGATAATTAAGGCGGGGGGATAGGAGGAGAGAAGTGATCCTTTTAAAGCTTAAGTATATTATTAAATGCCTATCTACAATTTGGCATTTCTGAATGCCCTGAGAAGCAGCAGCAACTATGTACACGTTTGATGGGAAATGTTCTCTTCTGAAGTAGCCTTCTAAATTTACCCTGTGCTAATGATGGTGTATATATATATATATGGGGTTTTTTTAATTAAAGTCTTTACTTCAAATAAAATGCAGAAGATGACCTAAGAAAGCATTGTTAGTAGTAGAATGCAGGCTTATCCACCAGTGTTGTTTGTGCTATGATTACAGTCAGAAGTTGCTAGACTGTGGTGGAGATCATTGAGAGAGTCAGGGAGAACTAGTGCATATAAGATAGCACAGCAATAAGAGAGAACCATGCAGGATCTCTTGACAGCAAAAGCATACTGCCTTGTCTTTAAGAACAATGAATGGTAAGAATGTGTAAGATCCTTCTTTATTATAAGCCAGCAGGTTTATTATCTCGGTAATAAACCAACTCAGTCGCTTGTTTACTGTCTGTGTATTTTGTAAGCACATAAAGCTAATTTGCACAAAAAAATAGCGGAGTTTTGGTGTAATGTAATTTTACTATTGCATCTCTTAAATTTCTGTTCCTTGGATGACAAGTCTTCACTTTCTTATGCACATGTAGGCTTTCCTTTCCCAGGTGTTTCTGATCCTGCAGAGGTACAAATAGACACGAAATCTTACTATTGTCTGGCATCCCATAAAAATCAATGGGAATAAAGATCTGCAGGTACAGAACCCTGTGTAGGATCAGGGCCTCAGTTTGTATCCGTTGACCACAGTTGAATTTCCGTATTTATTTGGAAAGCCTATCAAATGCCCGTGCTTTTTTCTTTTTTAAATAAATGGCCTAATTGGGAATATAAACTATTTTATTAGCACACATTTCTGTTCCTCCTCCTCCTGGAGCCCCGCCAGCACCACCACTGCCACCACCTCTCCCGATGGGCAGTCTGATAGGTGAGACTTGTGTCAATGCTGAAGTGATTGCAGTCATGCTGCATAATCAATAATCATCTCTTCCTAATGGACTTAGCGAGGGTGTTTTTTTCTTCTATAATGGGGTCTACATGATTTTTAATATAAAAATCAGTTCTGTGATTTTTTTGTTTGATTGTTTTTAAACAAATCTAATCTCCACTAATTTCCCGTGGTTAAAGCCTCCGAAGGTAAACGGACAAGGTATGGGGAAAAGGCTGCCAGTTGCTTGAAATCTCTGTTCCCAATAAAGCTAAGATCCAATTAGTCTTATCTATAAGAACTCAAAATCAGCTTGAATATAGGTATTGTGCTGTATTGCTCCTGCAGCTGAAACTAAGCCACAACAGTTAACACTCTGGCTTAAAAATGGTAGCTGATGTGTAGGGTGATGTGTGTATTCTATCCTGTGGGCATAAGGTGACTGAAAAGCAGAAGTGTCTGTCACAGTGGCTTGTGTTTGATTCTGTAATGCTGCAGGCGGGTGGCAAACACCACCCTTTCCTGTCACAGGCTGATGACAAAATTCATTGATTGTGTTACGAAACTAGCTTTGGAGGCTTTGACCCGCATAACCCTTTGCACTTTCCCTTACTGAAGTGTTAAGCGAAAGTGACTTTGGATAGCGTTACAGGACTGCAAAGTTCTGATCGCACACCATTTGTGTATATGTATGTGTGTGTGCATTTTCGTATATATTTATATATATTTATATAAGATATATACATATGTATATAAAAGCACAAAACATTTTATTGCAAAACAATATTTGCATTTAAAAATTGCATTGATCCATGTGACCTCAACATGTGAGTTTCATTAGTTTGCAAGGTGTGATTCTTTTCTCGTCTGTCAGAGGTTAATCCAACAGGGAACTTAAATTGTTTTATTAACCTTGAAATTCGTGCAGCAAGCATGTGGAAGGTAAAAATGGGTGTTCATCCTGAAGAATGAGTGACATGTCTTTCTGTCAGCTGGCATTGGTGATTCCGATTTGTTGGTGCAAATTCCATCAATATAAAAGCACAACTAGCAAATATAGTTGATAAATGTGTCTGAAGCTCGTAACATTTGTTTTACTGTTTTGTTAGAGTGTCTTTTTATATTAGATTGGAGACAAGTTCTGGTTCACAATGGAAAACATTTGCTTTGAGCAGAATGTGGATTTTTTTTCTGTGTGCTTTTTAATAAAGGGTACTGCATGTAGAGTAATTGAGATATGCTTAGGAGTTGGAAGCTGATTCAATTTTCCAATCCACTCTATCAAAGTAGTTCTCAGCATTTCTCAAATGCCCTTTATATGAGTGTTGGTTTATGTCCTGTGTGGTTTTTCTCATTATTGATTATAACAGGGATGTTTGTTTTCTGTAAATCTCCTGTTACTGGCCTTAAATTATCGGAGACCTGTAATCAAGTATTTCCCATGTTCTGGGCTTTTTTCTATTTTCTGCATTCTATCCCAAGTAATGCTCTGCTTAAGTCTTTTCCTTGGTTCCTTTGGCTAATGCTTTTCAGCTGCTCCGGGTTCAGCTCCTGGTTCCCAGTATGGCACAATGACCAGGCAAATCTCGCGACACAACTCTACCACTTCTTCAGCATCTTCTGGTGGATACAGACGGAATCCTTCTGTGACTGCCCCATTTTCTGCTCAACCTCATGTTAATGGCGGGCCTCTTTATTCTCAAAATTCAAGTAAGCTGCTGAGCTCTGAAATCACAAACTGTTTTGAGCAAAATGATTGTAAAAGCATGCATGGCATTTTAATTCATTAGAGCATCAATCGGATTACCGCTTTCTTTCCTAAAATAGAAGGAAAAACAAACAAGAAAAGCCATATTGAAGTTGTACAGTGATTGCACTATATGCAATTATACTGTTTTCCCCTCTGACTTGTTTGCTGTTACTCATGACAAGAAATTATTATGATTGCCTATCTAATTATAGGCACATTATACTTAGCATTTCAGGTATGCTTGGAGAGCATAAACTAAAACCAGATTTTTTTTGCAGGAGACCTAATATGGTTGTAGTACAGTCCCTCCACTACTGGGGTAGTGGCAAGAGAGTACTGTCAGAGCACAGTGCTCATGTAACAAACTTTTCCCATTACCCAGTTCCTCCCTGTCTCTGTCTCTCTCCTAAATCCTTTCCTGATTCCAAGTTTCTCCTTTGTTCTTAGTTCTAAGCTTGACTGTTAAAGAAGAGGTCAGTCTCTTTTTAGCAGATAACTCCTCTGTGCTTTCACATAGTAGTAATACAGATGGAGATGAATGAGGGGAAGGACAGATGCCATGGGCAGATGAGCAGGTTTTAGTCAGTGGCATCCTGCCTACCTACTCAATAGGGCAAACGAGGTTCACTGCAGAAGGATCTGCAAAATAAGGATCTACTTGAGCGTTGGCAGAAAGCTGTTTCTATCAGGAAACTTCTTCCTTGCCATTTCCATAAATTTTGGCCGGATAGGCTTAGAGGAGTGATAGTCCTCTAATGGTTTCTGGTGGTGTTCTTCAGTGTGCTGACTCTCTAAACTTCAGAGTGATATTTCTTTTGAAAAGAAAAGTTGAAGTTTGGGCTGAAGATCACTTTGGACCAGTGTTTGCTACTGTGTACTTACTCTTAAGGAAAGAATGCATGTAAAATGTTTGAAACACTGAGGTGTGAACATTTTTCTCAGTGGTTTAGAAGTATTACATTTATCAGAAAGCATTTTTATATGCAGACACAGTAACTATCTTCTTTTTTTTTCCTAATCCTGATTGTCTTCCCACTCTCTCTCTCCCATACTGGCCCTTCATTTTCCTCCACACTCTTGTTCCCCCAAATTAATTCACCATAACAACAGAAACTCCTTCCTGTTTGAACAGTTGTGTTCTGATGAATAAATAGGGCTCTACTTCTGGAAATAATTCAGTTGTCGTAAATGCTGTGCACACCACTGTTTCTGAACATTCACATTTGTCCAAAGCAATTTTTTGCTCAAATGCAGGTGCTATTCCTTAATCTAGCCTCTCTGGTGTTTTCAAAATACTGATTGTCAACATTTTTAGACAGTATTTTGATGGGTGTGTTTTACTACTTTAAACTGTTTTCCTCTGTTTCTGTAATGGGTGATTTTTTTTAATTTTTTTTTTTTTATTTTTAATGCTACTGTCCTGACATTAAATCCAGGTCCCATGTTTCCCTAAGGTTTTACTTTTCATGCTAACAAATACTCTGTTTTTTCTGAGATGTTTACTTCAATTTTGTGAGAAACCCGTTTGTTCTCCCTCTTTTATTGATCATTTCTCCCATACAGTTTATTTGATTGTTGGTTTTGTAATGAACTAAATGCTCCACTTTTATTCATCAAACATTAATCTTAGTTATGGCTTTATTTAAAACTGTTGCTTACTTGGAAGTACAGAACCTCTTTCAAATTTGGTTCCAACTGGATTACCCTGCTGAATTCCCACCTTCACAGGGATTTCTCTGCTTTGGTGCAAGAGAAATTCCACTGAGAAGGGGCACTGTGTAAACAAATGAGTTGATGTTTTGTGGGTTTTTCTGTTTTTGTTTTCTCCCTGCCACCTCCCTTCATGGGGAGCCGTCCTGCCAGAGCTGAAATGGCATACCCTACTGCTGCCAGGCCCCTTTCCTACCTGTGGAGAGAAGAGTTGAACATCGCTGTCAGCCCAGCGTCTCTGAGCACTGATGCCATGTGTCTCATAGCTTGTTACTCACCAAGTAGGTACACGCTTCACAGAAGAGCTTGCAAGTGCTTCCTGAGGAGCCCTGTGCACCGATGTAGCTAGTTGTAGCTGTTGAAGCCTTTGCCAGACTCTTGGATTCTGAGTGCCACAGAACTTAATAATAAGAGCCACAGAAGACTTAATAATTTTAAATAAAGCTCTATTCTGCTTTAAACCTACCAGCAAGCAACAAGGTCCCTTTTTCTATGTAAAGCAAAACCAAAGTAAGCCAACCCACTGTCCTCCACCTCTGCAGAACAAAACTACGAGAGGTGCTCTATGTATGAATATTAAGTATTGATTTGCAGCCTTGTTTCCCTTGTAAAGTAGTTGTCAGTGCTTTTAGCTCTCTGTCAGTGCTGCTTTGCTGCACTAGATGTAGCACTCTACATTTATTTTAGGGGATGAGTCTAGAATCCTGCGAAACATCACTTGTACTAGTGTACTTTTAAAAGATAACCACTAAATTCAAGTAATCCTTATTTGTCAACAAGACAAAAAGCTCAGTTTTGTGTGCTCCCCATGTGAAGCAGAGCAAGTCCCTTCACATGTGCACCCAGTGAGCTTCCAGATGCACAGCCTGTGCTCAGCTTTTGATTCAGCTGAACACCGGGGCACGCCTGGCTTTTCAGTCCTCAATTGGCTAACAGTGAATTCAGCCTGGTTGGAAACACAAGCTTGAAGAAGGTTCTTCCGTGTGTGTGTTCTTGTTGTTCTTTACATACTTTGTTTTGTGGTCCTCGTTACTGACGGCTGCTTTTGTTTGTTTCCTTTTTTTTTTTTCCTTTGTCTGTTTGACTTTCCCTGATATGGTGTGTATGTTGCTACCAGTTTCTATTGCTCCACCCCCTCCCCCTATGCCTCAGTTGACTCCACAGATACCTCTCACAGGCTTCGTGGCCAGGGTGCAGGAAAACAGTAAGTTTGGACAAGCTGAGCTGTTAAAGGGTAGAGCCTACTTTCTTCTAGCATGCATGGCTGGCAAGTCAGACTCTTATTTTGTTTCCTTTTCCAGAAGCTAATACCATCTTGCATTCTAGTGTCAATATGCTATTGGAGCTGAAGGGCACACTCTTCAATATTTTATAACACGTGCATGATTATTACTGACCCATTTAAGTTCTGAACTGCAAATTTATTATAGAAATACAGTGTGAAATATGTGGCATATGCTTGGTGTGAAATAGAAATGTATCTTAATTAAAAATATTAATTTCATGTTGAATCATCCTGCCTGAGGCTTTTTCACTAGGGATAATTGATTGTTTTTTATTAGAAAGGCCTATGTAGACTGTCAAAATACGAACTGTGTAACCATTTATTCTACTACCGTAGTAGTTCTCAGGAAGCTGTAGAGTCAATTGAAAACGTGCAGTCTTATGATCTAATGCCATTACAAAGGAGCTTGTAAGGTATTTCTGCTCTCGGCAGCCTTTCATTCTCCATTTCTTTGTGTTCTCTCGCCAAACTTCCCTACTGAGTTTCTTGCAGCACAGCTCTGCTTGTTAGGTTTGTGAGAGAGATGCTCCCTGGCTATGGTCTGTGCTGCAAGGTGGTTTATACTGGTAACTCTGCTTTTACCATTACTGCTTGATTCGTTTCAGGTGAGTGTTACTGTCCCAAATTCTAGTGCAGGTGTAAAGTCACATTCCTGATCTGGGGACATCTTTGCTGTAGGAGTATGTTGCAGTTCTGTAAACAATAAAAAGAATGCAATGTAGATAGGGCATGAAGTAAGCATAAAATGTTTTTAAAGTGTTTGGGAGCCATAGCAAAGTTTGCTGGGATCTCAGGGGCTACTACTACAAAGCAGCTATATAGCTCCAGCATACATTTAGGGGCCCCCAGGTCCGATGAGTGCTGCTGTTCAGCTTCCCATTAGAGCTTTTCAGTGGTCATGTTCTGAGCATTCCCCTAAAGAAAGGAGGCATCTCTCTGGTTCTCATTTGAAAAGAAGGTATTTTGGTGTTGTGCTAGTAAACGTTAAGAATCGTGTTGATGTAGAGTAGTATGCCACAAAATTGTGTTGATGAATCTTTCCAAAATTCAAAGCGTAGAGGTGAACCTACTGAAGATGAAGGTTACTGAATGTCTTCACTTGCAGATAAACTTGAGAAAATTGACACCTGCTTCTGAATTGTTCCAAGTATTGTCCTCCTGGAGATAACACAGCGCTTGGGAGAGCGGAGGTGAAAGGGGCAGACTTATCCTTGTGTGCAACCACAAAATGCAAGCTGACTTGCGAATGAGATTGCAGCAAAAATAGCTGAAGCTTGAAATATCTGGTCTTAGGAATTGTTTGTTTTATTTTCTTTCTTTTAACAGTCCCTTGGGTTTGAAAGTTCTGTAACGAGTATGGCTTTGAGCTGCTGCCGCCTCATTTCGGAGGCAGGGGTGCGTGTGGCAGTCTGCGCATACGCTCAGCAAAACTGGCTGTCAAGGCTGTTGTTGAGTTTTGGCATTGTGTGCTAGACTTTCATCTGCCTCATCTTCTGCAAGAAGCCTACGGGGGAGTGGAGTTAGGGAGACATGCAGGGAGATATGTCTTTTCCTTTTCATAAAGATCTGTGGGTTTGGAAAGCAACATCTTCTGCTCCGTGGACTTCTTTCAGAGGACAAGGACAGAGGGCTTAGAAATTATGCAATGCCTATTCTTTTTTCCTGCGCCCTGTGCCCAAACTGTGGGTATCTCCTTCAGAGAGGTTTTCCAGTGTGTCCGGTGCCCAGGGACAACTGATTGGGTATAGATTGCTGTATTGTCACACCAAGTCCTTTCAAAAGGAGTCTGCTGGTCCCTGTTTAAAGAACAGGGATGTGAACACATGCAAGAGAAGATGTCTCAATTTGGAGCTGTGTAAATACTAGTCCTTTTACGCTTTCTCATTTACTGTGGTTTTCTGTATGCCTTTTTTTTTTCCTCCCCTAGGAAAAGTAATGCTGTTCTAGGGTCTGCCTGTTTTAAGTTCAGAACCAGGAAAAGTCTAGGTTAAAAGCCAAGAGGCAGGGGATACTTCCATGGGGTAGCACTTGTCTAATTTTCTGTTCCATTCTCTTCCCTTGTTTAAATGTGAAGTTGAATTGTTTTAAATGTTTCCCATAAAGCATGCAGTTTCTGCACTGCATCTCAGGGTATGTGTTGGTGCTTTCACACTTGCATTTCCTGCCCTCTTTTCTTCTTTTGAAATAAGCAACCTCATTGTTGAATAAATACAACTTTTTGCATTTCTTAAGGTAAGGATTTCTCAAGATCTCAAAGGATTGTTGTTTCAATGCTGCTTTTTTTCCTGACTCCAGATGGAAATTAAGGGGGGAAATACATTTTGTGAAAGATGTGCTGAAACTACTGCACAAAACCAATCCATTCATAAACAGTGTTGTCATGTGTCTGTGGTGGATTAATGAAGCCTGCCTGTGAGTGCTATTCAGTAACACGGGCAAGACATAGCTTTCACTCGGCCAAAGACTTTGTTAGTCTGTCTCCAAGTGACATAAATGGGCTTCTGTATGGGAGAGGAATCACTAATACAGTGGCAGCCAGTCTTACTGGTGGAGAGAGCTGTGGGGCGTACAGCTCAGCTGGTCAAGCTGAAGAGGAGCTGGGTTTTCAGGTGAAGAATAGGATTAGTTCTTCAAGGGGTAGAGTGGGCTGGATGCCAGGGCTGAGGCAGCCTCTGTCCCAGCAGCTCCCGATGGCTTCTGCCTCCTTGCAGGGGGAGATGTGGCTTCCCCTGTACCAGCCCAGCCGGTCTGACCCAGCAGGACATGGGAGCTATGCTCAAGACCCTTGTCAGGGGCATGTGGCTGAAGAGCAAAGGTTAGTCGCTGATGGAGTAGTGGCCAGGTGGAAGAAAAGAGCATTTAAACAAACAGAAACCCTCTTCTAATCTTCAGGGCCATTGTAACTAGCAGTAGCTTAAGCTTCACTCAGTGGTGTTCTTTCCTTGCCCTGCAGTTGGGTTTCTTCTCAAAATTAGTGTAGTGGGCTGGAGCTACACGTTCTGGAGCACATGCCCAGCCTGATGGCTCCCTACAGTCAAACCCTTTCTAGAGCAGTGGTTTTCAGCCTGTTTCAATGTGCAGACTCCCAAATCTCTTGTAACTAAATCTGTATTGCTATATAACAAAGTTGAGTTTAGTGACAGTAGCTTCCTTTCAGTAACTTCTGGCTTCATAGTGCTTACATCTAGGTACGTGCATAGTGGACCACAGTTCCCAAAGAATAGGATAAGTGACTTGATGTATTGCATCTAAGTGTGCTCTCTCTCTCCTTTGTTGTCAGCTGCTGTAAACGTTACTGTAAAGTAATTTGATGAACTGATTTTCAGAGTGATTTGTAGCATAATGCTTTTCTCTTTTTCCCTTTCCCGAAGCAACTTGCAGTTGTGCAGATTGGAGAATCTCAGGGCAGGGATTTGACATTTTGGATTATACACTTAATTCCTTGAGCACTTTTCCCCCAAAGCAGCAGCTGCCTGTTGTAGTTTTCCATTTATTAATTGAATCCTGGATGTGTGCACACACACAAGCTAGTCTGCAAGATAAGGATCTGTACAAAGCTTTTCTTCTGCAGAACGATTGCTTGACTTTCTCTTACCTGGTTAAGTCTTAAACATTAGTCTCTTCCCTTTTTGATGAACCACACCAGATTTTTTTTGCCCCCCTAACGCTAGCTCTGAGAGAGAAGGAATCCAAGGAAGCAGTGTCCAGAAAGAAATTAAAGTTATATAGACAGAGGTTTTGTTTGAAAAAAATAAATAAATCGAGCTGCTGGTCCATACCAGAGGCCTGTTGCTGCCTGGCTCAGAGGGTGCCACTCGGAGTCCTCCCATAGCTGATGCTGCAGCTAGCCCCGCAGCGCATGGACAGCGGGGCAGGAAGCTTTCCTCTCTGCTGGTGTTCAGCTTATGCCCTGCAGCATGTGCTTTGACTCTAGTAGCATTTATACATAGATTTGACCACTAATAACAAATGTAGTTGTATGTTGTAGCTGTTAATACAAAGCCTCTGTTTCTAATCAGTGCATGGTATTATAGTGCATGCTACGTGTGTTGTTCCCCCCCACCCTTTTTACTTACAGTGTTACAGCCTCAGGTTTGTTTGCATCTCCACACTGTTTTGATTTAAGAAAAAAAAATAATCTCCCAACGTTTCTAGTTGCTGATAGCCCAACTCCGCCACCACCACCACCTCCTGACGAGATGCCGATGTTTGATGACTCTCCTCCTCCTCCACCCCCACCCCCCGTGGATTATGAGGATGAGGAGGCGGCTGTTGTGCAGTACAGCGATCCCTATGCAGATGGAGATCCTGCTTGGGCACCTAAAAACTATATAGAGAAAGGTAAGAGAAACGTTGCAACTCTGTGTTACTGCAGTATCAGGGGATTAGCGGTATCTGAAGGGAATGAAGGACTTAGCTTGGGTCTGATGAAAACAGTCATTGTCCCTGCTAAGTCAGAACTCAAACCATTGTTTCCTTAGTTTGTCTGTGGCTACACCTAATATGATAAAATATAATCCTTCTTTGGAAGGATTATAAAATACCTTCAAGCATTCTAGAATGGATAAAAAAAATCCTTAGTTGTGAGAAGCAGGTGTAAATCAGATGGCTTTTGTCTTTACTGAGCTGTTGGACTGTCTGTAGCTACCTCAGGATTGCTGGGCAATCATCTGGAAATAGTGTTGCAGAAAGGCCAGAAAGCCTGAACTCTATTTATCCCATCAAACTAGATAACTAGAGTGGATCGTTTGACTTTCAACTATAAAATGTAGCGAGGCTTCCTTGTAGACTTATCAGTGACTCTGGATCAGCAGGCTATAAATTCTGCTTAGGTATGAACTCATATAGTAAAAGTCTGCTCCCGTGAAGAGTTGAGATGCTGATTTCCCGCCTGTGGAGTTGTCTGTATTCTCTCAATGACCATTTTGTCAACAGCAACGTTGCAAGTTTTCTCATGATGTGGCTGGTGCTGTAGTGCGTATGCAATGGGGTAGGGCACCTGTGGTACCCGTGATGGCAGAACTGCTGTGTCCCATCCTCACTCCGAGCTGGACCGTGTGCAGGACGTACTCAGGGGATGAAGATAACTGATATGCAGAATTGTTGTTTGCTAGGCATTCAGACAACAGATTTCTGAGAATATATATATGTAAAATATTAGGTTCTTGAAAATTGATCATAAAACTGATCAGTTGCATAAAATCCATGTTAACTGTTTTGAAGGGTATGGCTCTGATGTCCGAAGTTTGTGTATTAATAGCGTCAGTTTTTAATTCTAGTATTATTGGTGGTGACACTTTCCTTAGGGAGATCTCTGCTTTAACTGCACACAGTGAGTTGGAGGTTGGTAAGAGTAAGGTATTCTCTAAGCAGGTACTGAAAAATAGCCAATGTTGCTGTAAATTCACTTCTGCTTTTTCCTGCAGTAATGTCTATACTTGCACTCATTCCAGCTCCTTGAAAAGTGATGCCAAAGCTTATCACATAGAAGTGCTGTAGTAAACCCCATCCATTTCTATACACTGGCTGTAAGCGGCTGTGTTACAAGCTCATACACTGAAGTACATGCTATAGAGCTGCAGGAGCCATAGTGTAGGATTTTTTTTTCTGTTGGTCCATTTCCACAGAATTTATTTTTATTTTTTTTTAGGCTTTCTCTAATCAAGAGATCTCTCTACAGGGATCTATATGCTTTTGAAATAATCTGACCAGAAAGGACTGCCACACTCATGGAGCCACTTATTTCATAGTTCAGCTTTTAAGTGTCCATATGCTCTGCTTGACTGTGTCACAGTCAACTCTACCTCCCTCTCAATAGTTCAGTGTTTAGTGTAGTCACCACCCACTTCTTACTGGTAGCTAATGTTGTGAAAAAAATGAAATTTCATTTTCCGGACTTAATGTTCAACAGGGAAAGCACGCGACTTCATTACAGAAAATCCCAGGAGAGCAAACTAGTCTTTTAAAAAATAATTGTACTTCAATTGTGCTTAATACTGGTGCTATTAATAAATGTTAAATGTGTTCCTCTTCAATCCACAGTTGTTGCTATATATGACTATACAAAGGACAAAGACGATGAGCTGTCGTTCATGGAGGGTGCAATCATTTATGTGATAAAGAAGAATGATGACGGCTGGTATGAAGGAGTTTGCAATCGAGTAACTGGCTTGTTTCCTGGGAATTATGTTGAATCAATCATGCACTATGCCGATTAAAATCCTTTGCTTTTCAAAGTTGGGTCTTGTATTCAGTCATACCATGATTATTTACAAGGGGTAACTAAAAGCTAACAGAATTGTCTTAATATACTTTAAAAAAAAATGTGCCCGTTTCTTCAGGCCATACTGTTTAATGGTATGATTGAATGTCCATCTCTCTCTAAGTCTCTGGAGACAGTATGTCTTACCTGATGGCAATTTGTAAAACAAGCGACTGTCTATAACTGGTTATACTTATTTACTTATGCATTGTTAATTTTATGACCAGCCTAAATATTCTGGGGAAGTAGGGTATAATATTTAATGAACCATGATCAGATTGTGCCATTACATTTTTCAGTACAGCATGGTAACTAACACTACGTTAGACTAACGTATTAAAGTCTGGATGAGAAGTTTAATGTTAGTGCTGGTCATATTACTTTTTGTTTAGACTCTTTGCTCATTCTTGAACTATATTTGTTTAAAGCATGCATACAAACTTATGTATTGAAATATACTTTTTTAAAAATCCAAGATGCTTCCAACTGTTGTAATCTTTACCTGGAGTATTCTCACTAAAGTCTATTACAATGAGTTGTTTGGGTCTAAGGTGTCCATGTGAATCAAAAAATGGGTGGTCTTATGTATGTGTAATTTGTACCCAAGTTTTTTTAATGAGTAAATTTACATTATGACTTTTTCCATTCATAAATATATAAGTGAACCAAAGGTCTTGTCCATTACTTTGTTGGTTGGCTTGGCAAAGAAGTTTGGAATGCTAACGTAGCAAAATCATGGCTGTTGTTATCCCAGGCAATGTACTAAAAAGCAAATGTTTGTAATGTGACTTTATCACTGACACAGGGCAAATAAATTAGATATGAAACCTGAATTACACATTTATACATACTCTTAGAAGTTCTTTTCTTCCAAAATTAATTTTAGCAAGGATTTCCGGTTGAATCTAGTTATCTGTAAGTGGAAACTGTCTCTGAGTTGATGTGCCCAGCTGAGCGAAGCCAGGGCTGCTCTCAAGATATGACAAAGGGGGAACAAGCACCACAGGAACTGAGCCACTGTGTTAAGGGATCACAGGCAGAGATAGTTAGAGATGATGTACTTCCCTGTTCCACACACTCTGTGGGTTAAATAACCTGAGAAGGAATGTGGTAGTACTGGATAATTACTGTAAGAGGAATGTGTCTGGGACTTCAAAGCAGCCTTCTAGGAGGGTATTGAATATACTCTATAAATGAGTGACAGAAGGTGAGGGAGTTGAAGCTTTGACTGGCTGTTGAATCAAGTCATTTGTAGCGTGAGCTAGAAATACTGAGCCTCTCACTTTTTTTTAACTGTAGCAGTCTCAGATTCTGCATCTTCTTAACTGCTAGCAAGTAGCAGGCAACAGCATAGCTGTATTTCATTGTGAATTGGAAAATTTCTCATTGATGTATATAACTAATTAAAGCATGCATATAGTCTTTTATAATAAACCAATTTCCATATATATATATATATCTATATAAAATTTCAGGTACCTCAGTAGTTTTCACAGCCAGGAAAGCATTCAAACCATCTCCCTTCACAGGAGTTTACCAGACAGTAACATGCATGCTCTGTTTATTGCTGTGAACAATTGACATTCGGAACAACTTCACTTCTCATACACTGATTTATATTTATTCTCATTGTGGCCTTTGTGCATCAACATGTAAACATCTTCCCCACCCCACCCCGGTTAGTAGCCCCCACTAAAACAATTGTACAGCACAGTTTGATTTGTTCTGAATTGTATGGCTTCCCACAATAAAACACTTTAAACTTTTGTATTTTAAAAAAAAAGTAGAACTTCAAAAAAAAAAGTTTTTTTAAAAAAATAATTTTTGGTAGCCTGTGTTGGAAGCAGATAACTTTTGAAGTAAATTTAGGCACAGTCTGGTAAGTAGCTGCCAGAACGAGTGGAAGGAGTTCTCTCACTTGTCTCGCATGAGTACCATTTCCGTCAGCTGAATGAGGGCGTCTCTTTCAGGGGATGGCCGTAGTTTACTGATCTCTCGTGTGGCTTCATGGCAGTAGCGCTGGGCGAGGTAGGTTGTTTGCTGCACACCATCACTCTTGGGTAAGGAGACAGTTAAAGGCAATGGATAACTGGTCAGCCTCCCTCCTACCTTTTGCCTCTTCCAGTTACAGGGGCAAGTTTTAAGGTCAGTAAGTACCCTGAACACTAGGAAGAGGATGCATTTTATATTCATTGAATCCTACATCTCTTCCCCAAAGTGTCAAAATACTTAAACTCATCCATACTTACAAAACAACACTGCTATTAATAACATACTATTCAATAGGATTAGAAACTAAGTGTTTAACCCCTCCACTCCATAAAGATGTACAAAAAAAAAGCTATCCTGAAAAAGCAAGTATTAATTTTGCACAATTACTCGGTCTTTTCAGACCAGAGTCCATTAAAATTGATAGGGAGTGTGCACTGCAGTTGCAAGACTACTAATCACATGCTGCTTACACCAGTTGTTGGATACAGCTACTCTTCAGCTGAAGGAACTGAGTTTGTGCATGAGCTTTTTACTTTTTTTTTTTGCTTTTATCCCTCCAATAGCGTAAAAACCACATAATAAAAGAGGCTCTTCAGTACCTAGCATTTCTGCTAAAACACTGGGCCAGCAGGACAGCTGAAGAGTACTAACTTGATATTGTACATAGCATGCCACTTAACGTGTATTGGAAAACGCAGCCCTGCTATTTTACTTCAGAGGCAGTGAATTTCCAACTGACTCTTCAGCAGGCCCAGCACTTCAGGAATGAAATATTTGGTATCAGTCCTACCTGCAACACGTATTTCCGAGCACGTTCAACGTCTCCTGGCTTACTGAATCGTCTCATGATCATAGCATTCATTTCTGGAAACTAAGCGCAAAAGGAGAAGGTTTTGTACTGCTTATGGGTTGTTTTCTGTGCAGCTGCCTGCTGTGCTAGGGACAAAAAGAAACCAAAGTACAGACCTCTTCCCCTGCCACTGTTGTCATTACAGGTACAGCTATAGGTTAATACCTGCATAAGACTGTAGTTTAGCAAAGCCCAAGCATTTAAAATTTAAACTGGCTGGCTCTATTGGCTGTTGGTAGCAAAAGTTAGCACCTGCCATTTCATTGTGTTGAGCAGATGCTCCAGTGGGATAATTTCTGATGTGGCTACTTCCCGGTGTATAATCTGGTTCAAGTGTACTTACATCACAAATGATGGTTGGTGTTGGCACACCTAAAAGCAGCATCTCTTCCCCCACATGTACAACAGAGAACCCAGGAGGTTTGTTATATCTATATTGAACAGTTCAACCTGTAGAACCCTTCAGGATACTTTGGACTGTTATATCCACTTCTGCTTTCCATTGTTCTGGTAGTTTATATAGACAAGCTCTGCCTGTGGAAAGCTCAGGACAGATATTTTTTTTAGATGAGAAAAATGACAACTGGAGCATATTTTGCTTTCAATCACATAGAATTTTTAGTTAGTACACTCAAGTCCCTACAACTCCAGGTAGATAACTAAAGTCAGTTGTCTGAGAAAGTCACTACGTCACTTATCTAAACTTGCAGGCACTTTCTTCAGAAAGTCCAGAAATAGAAAAAAAGGGTCCTTAACAAGCAAACAAAGGCCACAACTCAAGGCCGCTACGCTGCAGAAGAATTATTTGTAAAGGAAAGAGTTGTTTGTTCATCTTGCCTGAAAGGGTTCTAGTCAAACAAAGATTATTTTATTGCTGTACACTTGAAAACAATGATCTTGCTTTCCTTGCACACTTTTGGTCCTGAAACTGGATCTACAAACTTGTTAGGGAACGAACATGTAGCATCCTTCATTGTTGTGACATTTCCCTCTTACTCATAGGTAGTCTTCTTGGAAGATACGTTTAGAAGTTTATTGGTGACTCATACTTGGCTTTCTCTAGATCCTAGCTTTCTTCCCATGTAATGACAATATAATTGCAATGTTCATGTAATACTTTTTCATATTATTCATATTTACAATGATATAGGATGCATATGCTTTCACTTTTTTAAGCACTAAAGGATATAAAAATCCCTAACCCTGTAATGCAAAGCTGTTATTAGCAGTTCTGCACATTTAACGGGCCATACATAAGCATTTGATGGGAATGCTTATAATAAAAATAAACCCTTATTCTTCAGCGGTACTAGTTTAAGAATGGCTTTAGCCTTAGCGTATACTAGTGTATTTCCTTAAAAAATAAATGTTGGGGTTTTTTTTCTTTTTTTCTTTTTCTTTTTTTTTTTCTTTTTACTGAGTGAACTAACTTCAAATGCTGAATAAATAGGTCTCACTTCAAGCCAAACATTTCTTGTATAAAGGCCTCTCCTTAATATTCTAATGCACAAAGATGCATTTCCGAGAGAGGGGAGAGGACAAGAAAAGGCGGCTGTCACTGCAGCTCCGGAGCATGTTAAGAACTAAAGTATGTTTGTCAAGAAGACAACGTCAGGATTACCAGATATACTAAAGGGTAGGCACGAGAGCAGTAATACTAATTTCAAGAGAAAAGACAGTCTATAACTAACAGTTACATTTTGGACTATCTTCAAGTCCTGGCTCAGGAGTTTTTATTCTCAGATACAAATAAATGAAACATCTTTTAGTAGCAGCACAGATAAGTGTCTGTTGAAGCTCCAAATTTTTTTAGCACTTATAGTTTGTTTATATATCACTTAAATCTGTAGTGCTGTTCTTCCAGTTTCTTGAAAACAGCAGGCAATTTTCAGCAAAGAAGCCTTCCGGTTAATGCGGAAAACTTTGCAAGATGAGCAAGTTATCTTTCAATGCAAAAACCTACGCTTCCCATCTATCAAAGATATAAATGAGGAAAAGCGTTTAAAAGTGACCTATGAAGAACAAGTAAGATAAATATTAAAATAGATCTGACAGATTTTCTTGTATTTCCATATTATGAACTCATTTGTCTTATAAAGCTAATTAAGTGATAGATGAAGTTGAAAGTCAGAGACAGCCAACCCAAACAAATGAATAAAAGAATAGTTTTAATTAAAAACATTGGAATATTCAACACCTACAAGATAACCAGTGTCGCTCATTCTCTGCCAAAATCAAGAGTATTTGCAGCGTGTCCTTGTTTTTCTCTACAAGTGGCTTTAACACAGGAACAAACCAACCATTTCGTAATTGCATCCTCTTTCTGTACCTGAGTCTCTCACTGTTCTTTAGACAACTCCAGTTGCTGATGCCTAACAAGATCCTGCTGCTAATCAACAAATTCTGAAATAATGACTCAAGAACAAGTTTGTGCATCTCCCAGATGAGTCTGTGGGGAGGAACGGAGACCATGGTGGAGGTTGTTCTCGGCATGCATTTCTCTGCATTCTGAAGCGGCTGATACTCTTTGCTTTCCTGTCTTTTCCGAGACACATGTCCTTGTGAATGCCCAAAGGATGAGGAAACAAACGTATGCATATGGTTCCACCTCCCTCCACCCCAGGCTCGTTAAGAAAGGGGAAAGTAAATGCCATAAAGTTTTATTTTTCTAAATTATTTAAAACTTTTTCCATGTCAAGCTCTGAGCAATTCCAAAGAGAGATCACAGACTAGGGCTCCACTGGAATCAGTTGTGCCAGTTTTTGTATCGTGCTGTGAAGTTTGGTAGGAAGGACTGCTTTCTAAGTCCCAAATCTTCTTTCCTTAGGTGAACCAGAAGCACTTGAGCAAGGCGCATTAAACCAGTTTCTTCCCGTTTTATGGGTTAGCACCAATTTTAATGTTTCTTTTGGTGCTGCTGGTACTTCTGTTAGCCTCGTACTCCTCCAAATAATTTTTAAGCCACTAAAAATCTTGACAAAATGTTAAGCTTATTTTATTTATGATACTCCTTTTTCCTTATCTAAATTACTATTACATTTACCTTCAGAAGGAAAAGCTTCCCACATTTGTAACTGCATAAGACTTAAGGACAAAGAGAGGAAGCGATCACATCCAGTAAACAGAGGTGACCACCTAAAAGCTAGGCAGAGATGTAAGGTCTTGGCCCCAGGATGGATACAAAGCCCAGAACTTGGCAAGAAGCCTACATATGTGGTCAAGCCTGGGGAGAACAAGATGTCTCAGGAAAGAACATAAGCAAGAAGCTAATTAGGAATAACCTGCAGAAAACATGCAAAACTCTCTCTGAACACCTGCCCCTTTGCGAAGGTTAAGCACGTGAACTGGGGCAGCAAAAGACGTGCTGTTTCTGATAGAAAGGCCTAACAGTAAGAGGACTTGTGCAGGATGGTGTTTCTCAGTCTGAAAGAACGCACCTGTGCACACTAAATCCAGCTGATCTCGAATGCACTACCCAGGCCACGCTCATCACTTACGGTGCAGACTTAATGTGTTCGAGCTGGACCTCTGTGTGTGCTATGAAGAGCGGTGTACACTCTCTGTTTTGGGGAAACAGAATTCTGTTGACTTACCTGTCGGCAAGCAAATAAGACAGGGCCTGTGGCTAATCCAAGCTTGAGATCTGCTGCTGTTGGTTTCCCCAGACGGTCGGCACACGATGTAAAATCCAACACATCATCTATTAGCTGGAAGGAGATAAACATGCAGATTATTTTAAAACTTTATTTTTTTAAAGAACAAAAACTAAATACAGAATAATCCTTGTTAAGAGAAGATTTACAGAAAGGATTATGACATCCCACTTTGATTTCCAAGGCAGTTTGGAAAAGTTTAGATTTTAGATTCCCTTTATTTAGTTCAACAAAAGCATTACCTGAAAAGCTATGCCAACATTTTTTCCATACTGGTATGCAATCTCATGAACTTTGGGATCAGGGCAGCCTAGAATTGAAACCTGAAAAGGAAAAAAACCACCCAAGTAAATAGAAAGCTTTAGTTAGCATCTGCTTTTAGTCTCTGATGATAGGTATGACATAGCAAGCACAGACAATAGGGATCTGGGAAAAAAGCTGACTCAGAGATCCATTCGTGCTTATCTCTGTTCACGGATACACACAACTAGCCAAGCTTGTTAGAAAACAAGGCTGAACAGCAGTGCAGTATTAAAAATCTATTCAAGTCTGGAAAGAGATTAGCTTTATTAAATATTTATCAGACTTCGAAATTATAATGCAAGGATGAAGAGAGAAGAAATGTGGACGCGCTGCACATGCAGGCTAGTAGTCACATACAGTCCAGTGACAGGGGAATTAAATTTATTACATATATAAATCAGCCAGGGGATAATTGGAGGTCAGACAACAGATAAATGGACATCACATGCCTCATAAAAGATCCCCAAAACTGGATGTGTTGCACCCGGTGTAGGAGGGACAGTTGAGATAAGGAAGACTATTTTTAAAGGTGATGTTAACTATAACTGAATTGCTCAGGAAGATGAGCTAATTAGCTTGCAGACAAAGGTATCAAGGGATAATTATTAGCAAAGAAAAGGCAGTGAATGAAGAAAGTACACCAGGCTAGACAAAAGTATCACTGAAGTGAGATTATCAAATAAAACCTTTTAATTGAGTACAGATAAAGGAATTGACTACTTGAGAGAGAAGTTTTGCTGAATAAACTCCACAAAGCTAAAATACAGGACATGTACTAAGATTTGAGAATTAATATCTTGCCTCAAAGTAAGGGCACTTATGCTTTTGCATTTATGTATTGATTATACACTTTGCAAAATGAGGTCGGTTACTCAAATTTATTTCAGCCTTCAATAAAGCAATTAGGAAGAGGGGGCAAAAATCCATCCTGGTTTACTGTAGACATTCCAAATCTGCTGTGACTAATGGAAGGAGCGAAGATACATTCTACTTAATGTAAGACTAAAAATACGCGCTAGGAAAACCACATGACATAAAAATATGTGTATATATATATAAAAATTACTCTTTAAGACTATGTAAGGTAGGGTCATTTAAAAAACCCAACCAAAACCAACCCCAAACTAAACCTGAATCCAGTAGTAACTTTGAAGGTGAACATGAAGATGGAAATAAGACAGAACATTATATCCTAATAAATGCAATGCAACTTGCACAAGATCAGACACTATTTCATGCATCGATGCATTTCTCAACTGAGCATCAGAACACTTCCCAGTCATAGCCTGTGGATAATAGTTAAAACCCAGAGGAATCTGGATGCCTGAGGCATTAACAGCGTCTCCCATTTCCCAATTTTATTTAAAAGAGAAGGAAGGATAGCGTAGCAGGAAAATAATGCTACTTACATCTAATCATACAAAATCCTGAAGGCTATTAAAACTAGGAACTATCAAACTAGAACATTTTGCCCTTTTATCCTCCTTTAGATGTCTGTTTCTTAAAATGGCAGTATTTGCCCCAAAGAGCTAACATCATCTACTGTTCTGCCATGCCTAGCAAACTTTTGGTTGCTTTGGTAGTACAAATCAAACAATATCAACAAGGCAGAGGAACTGCATCTACCTTGTTTCAATGAAATTTTTACCTACCACCACGTTTCATGTAGAGAAATAAAATATAGAATTCAGTAGAACAGTGACAAAATTCTGGTTAATGGCAAAGGGTCAGAGTGGGCACAGGTTGGTAGATGGGGAGAGGAAGTGCGACGTAAAGAGAAGGGCTTTCCCATTTAATCTGAGAGGTCAGAGCAGAGCTATTCCTGTAGGTGGACAGTTTTCTGGGGACAGAGACATCACCTATTTGAAGAATTACAGCAGTATATGTACATTTAAAAAACAAAAGCGTGAGTTACAGAATGTAACACAAGCAAAATTCATCAATGCAAAATTAACCCTTGCATCTTTGCAAGAGAAGACCTACCTAGCTCTTATTCAGGTTATGAACACTTCTGAAGACAAAAAAAAAGTTAAAAAATCCAGGAGATTGATATGCCTATCACACCTCACGTGAGCAACTCTCTGACCACGACTACATCATAAACATGACTGGGCCTTGGCTACCAGGGAGTTCCTTCAGGAGCCAATTTCTCAAATGGCTCTTGTGGATTATTGCCCCCATCTGGACACTCACTGGGATGCAGGCAGGCAGCCTTGTCCCACTCGGAGTGATGAAGTTTAACTAAAGCCATACTGGGATAACAGCACACATTTACAAATACAACTCAAGATAACAATGTCAATATAACGGTGTAAGTTTAAATGACAAAGCTCACCCTTTGAAAACATCCTATCCCCTGATATGACTGGTTGATTTAATCATGCAAGAATTCAGACATGTCCTCCACTAAATCCTGATGAAAAATCCTTCCTAATACCAAGTGGAACAAATTCTTTAGAAAGGTTCTTCGAATTCAGCAACGCAAGTCAATCTGCTTGGCATTATTTCAAACACGCTTAAAATAAACGATTGTTTCTATTGTTTGATGTTACATGAAAGACTATAAACAAATCTTGCCTCTTTACTGAATTTCACATCCATAAAATATTCTATCATCAGCTCCGTGTAGATACATCCTGCTCTGTTATTTATCATGTGAGAATACAGCAGCTCAAGTTGAAAGCGCTGGCACATTTATACCAGTGCCCTGTAGCTCAGCGAGGAAAACCTGCTCTCGGGCAGGGATAAGCTTGAATAGACAGTACAAGAGATGTTTACTCTCACACTCTCCTTTTCCAGCCTTTTCTCCTCCATGCCCATCTCCTGAAGCAGTCAGGATCCTGTCTTCTCATTCGTGTCTCATCCAGCACTCTTTTTCCAGGCAGGAGCACTGTTCCTCTTTCCACTGGAACCACAGAATAATTTAGGCTGGAAGGGAACTCTGGAAGTTATTTGGTCCAGTCATCTGCTCAAAGCAGAGCTTACTTCACAGTTAGATCAAGTTGCTCAGGGCCGTGTCCAGTTGCATTCCGAGCATCTCCAAGGATGAAGATACCACACCCTGTCTGGGCAACCTGATCCAATGTCTGACCAACCTCATGGAGAAATTTTTTTATAATGGCTAATTGAGTTTTTCCACGGTACAACTTGTCCTTTCACTGTGCATCTCCATCCTCTCTACGCCCTCCCATTGCATAGCTGGAGACAGCAAGAGGATTCCCCCTAAGCCTTCTCTACTCCAGACTCAAATCAGCTCCAGCCCCCAGCCATCATGGTGGCCCTTCACTGAACTCACTCCACAACGTGAAAGTCTGACTTGTATGAGGGACCCCAGCCTTGAGGTCTCACATGTGCTAAATAGAGGAAAACAGTTGCTTCCCTTGATGGGCTGGGTACGCTGGTAGCGATGCAGCCCAGTATGTTCTTCTCCTTCGCTGCTGCAGGGCACACCACTGACTTTTCCTCCAGGCTCTTCAAATCTTTTTTGGTAACTGCTCTTGGGAAGGGGGTTATGAAGGCCTACCTGGAAGAGGAAGGTGTCTACCCAGCCAAAGCTGCCACGCACAGCAGACAACTATCTTGTCCTGAATCTGCATTTTCATGCATTTGACCTTTTCTCAAGTAATTAATATTTTAACATGTTAACCAACTACTTGTTTATGAAGAATTGTACTTTTACAGAAGTGAGGATTATCTGCCCAAATATCTGTGATATGGTTACACTAATCTTTTTCATAGCAAACATTATGAAGAAGAAAACACTGATCTTTTTCATAGCAAACATTATGAAGAAGAAACGTCCCCAAAGGAGTTACTGTATTTAAAATAATAAATAAGGAAGTTTACTGGCTGACCATAATATCTGATGATACTGATGCTATTACCTGACATCTGTCATTGGACTTTACTGTATTCCGCAAGCCTAGTTGGGCTGGGGGGACCAGTTCTGCTGCGGAGCATCAGAGGTCTTATTTTTCTAGACACCAGTTCCACACCCTGGTAGGTTTTTCTGGTGGAGCCCTGGGCACACACCAAACTATGAACTAGTTAAAGCAGGAGCTCAGAGGTAGACCCGGAGTTGCAGACTATTCCCTTCCTTCAGTCCCAAGGCAGACCTTCCATACCCAGCCTTGCCTTACACAAGGAGGCTGCATGCTTTCTCCTAATAGAGAAATCAAGAATCTCTAGTGCAACTTCACACTTATCTCAAAACAAGCAAAAATATGCTGTGCAAAATACAAACAGCTTTATGAAGGTTAGGAATTCACATTACAGCAGGATAAAAAAAGACAGGAAAAGAACCTGCTCAGCTTATTTTGCCATCTCCAGCTTCCCTGATGACTAATAGGAATTCCACTTCAGCTTTACTGTTTCTGAATTCTTGAACCAAAGTCACCTCTCATGTTTCTCTGAAAAATGCCTTTCAGTAATTAAGGCTCCAGTGACCCTCTGGGCCATCTGCCACCATTTCCTTTTGCGATGTATTACTTTGACTACAACTTGGGTAACATTCCCCCATGCAGAACTATTGTAGAAATAAACTGGAGACTGGGATGCCTCTGACATCTTGAACAGACTGTTCTGTCCATAACAAAATTGTTTTGCTAACTTAAAGGACTTTTGATTTAAATGCAGTACTGCTTTGGTGATGCAGAAGGCATCTAACACAGTGATTAGGCCAGTGTTGACAGACTTATTTTCTTGTTTAATCATTTTTCCAGGAATACTCTACTCTTCCACCTCTATGGCATGACACTGTAGAATTCTAAGATGCCGCCTGAACTTGACATCATCTTTCCAGTTAATACTTTTATCTTATTCATGCACAGAAACAAATCACTGTTTTCTTCAATCATTAAGAAGAACTGAACTGCTTCTAATGACACAGTAGCCTGTCTCCAATAGTCAATAGTCTCTCAGTAGCCAATAGTCTCTCTCCTTAGCTTTGTTCCTATAAACAAGCTGTGAATACTCTTGATTCCCCAACTGAATTTCCTGTCAAGGTAGAACTGATGATCCTTTTCATTTTTGCTAAAGAAAACAGAACTTCCTCTGATCCCATGCTTTTCCTTAGAAGCCAAAACCACCTGTACAAAAAAGCCACAACACTCACACCCCCCAGCAAAAACCCCAAATGCTAAACCAAAAAAATCCCCCTTATGCTGCTATCAATAGAGTTCTCTTAATCCATGCAGAGAGAAACTGAGGGGGACATATATATATACAAGTCATTGCTACTGTATGCAGTAAGTATGGTTTTGCCATAAAGACAGACCTCTCTCTCTCATTTTTCCTTTATAATACAAATTTCACTGCATATAAAATTCCAGCAACTCAGCAATGGAACAACTCAGAACAACCACTAGAAGAAAAGCAGACAAACACCCCCCTCCATCAGCATCACAGCCACAATCTGGAGGGAAGTGCTTAAATCCTTAACTCTCGCGAGTTATAAAAAGGAAAAAAACTCAAAATAGCACATTTGTAAGGAGATTCTACCCACTGGGAAGGTGATTTCTTCTTCTATCTCTGAAGGTTCTTTTAGGGAGACTGTCAAAGTAAATATACAAACTTGTAAGTTTTTCTTGGGGTAGCACAATACTGTGATGCTCCTTACTAGTCCAATTGCCCACTAATATAAATTAAGACTTGCAAAGGGAAATTCTTGACAGGGTCATATTGCCATTAATACGAGCGATCCAGAAGACTTAATTTCTTTCCTCCAACTAGAATAAAAGATATTTCCCCTCCTCACAAAATCTGTGTCTCTTGTTCTACATAATCCTTTTGATTTAAGCAATTTTCAACTGCTGTCTATTGCACAAATGTACCAGTTTTCTGAGAACAAAGGAGGATGACTAACACTAGCACAGATTTTTAGTCTAATTCTCTTAGAACCCCCTCTTGCTATAGCATGTACCAGCTATACTTTTGGGGTGAGATTATTGCCACCTTCTCCATTTTCTGCACTAAAACTAAACATGTTTTTTTGAATAAGAACATCAGCTTGAATCAGATCTTTTTGTAATGAAGTAATAGAACTGAGTGACAGATAGGGTTGGATATAGCAGTTGATAATTAAAAAACCCCAGATAAATCAAGAAGTACATGCTTCTGATCTTTTACAATGTAATATAAAGTACACACAATTAGTTTTTTCCTCCCACTGTTATCACCTAAGGTCCCACTCCGCACCAATGAATGGGACCAGATGTCAAAGACGACTTAAAATCAAATTACAGGCTCAAGAATTACCAACTGAAATTAAAACCACTGTCTCAAAGTTGCAGAATTTCAAAAATTATAAGCTGCCGCTGTGAACCTTATTTTGATTCAAATGAGGGTAACAATAAATCTGTGTATGAATATAAAACAGAAAAGAAAAAGTGAAAAACAATACTGGAGGCCACACAGCTGAACTGTGATAAAATGCACAATCTCAAACCCATTCACATTCTGGCAGAATACCATTTAAAGGGTTTGCTTTGGAGGGTCTCCAGAGAAAACAGCAATAACTAGTTTAGCTGTGAAGCTTACAGTGTGGTATGTTAATTTTAGAAGAGACAGACGTACATACTGCTTTACAACTGTTTGCTATGAGACTTGCAGTCTTCTTAAAAGTCTTCTCGAGGTAGTGAGCAAATCTCTCATTTTCATTTTCCTTGGAACCCAACTGGAGGAATTCACCTAAAAAGTTGCACAGATGGGAATTTTTATTTGTGGGTTTACTGCTTAGGCAAGCAAATCTGAAGATAAAAATAGAAAAAGACCTTACCACGCACCAGATCTTCAATCACCTGAGTTAGAACAGAGATGATAGTTGTGTTTCCAATTCGCGCTAAAGCTACGGAAGCAGCTGAGAGGATGAAGTCACCAGCTAAAACAGCCTAAGAATAAAAAAAAATTGATCTTTTAAGTCTTTTCCTGTAAGTGTTGGTACAGACAATAATACAGTTTCCTTTATTTGGCAGGCCTACTCACATCACATCATTTTCCTACATAAAGCACACATCTCTCTCATTGTAACAGAGAGAAAACAGAGGATAACCAAATATTAAAACCTGAACCATTTTTGAATCCCTGTCTTACAGTGCTGTTTCTGTTGTGCTATAAAAGCACTGTCCTCCCTGTATGCAATATCTGAATAAGTGTTTGCCTGTGAAGTTTTTTTGAACGTTACCTCTCTATTTGGCCATTCTGTTGTGACTGTTATGCCATGTTATCTCTGAATTGCCGTAAGTTCTGATGCGTCAGCAGTGTACTTCTTTCCTTGCATTTACTAAGACCTTCCTTTTAGCGTTTTATAAAGAAACACATCTCCCAAAAAATCAAAAAATTTTTCATGCTGACTGAAAGCCTCTTTACGTTTACTACTGAATCAGAGTAACATATAGGGTTCTGGATGAGGTCCAAGTTCAAAGTATTCCAACAGCACTGCAGAGAATGGCATAGGGAATGTAAAATCAGCAAGGATCACACTACAATCATACATTATCCAATGCTTCCAACAGTTCAGAAAAGGAACACACATTTTTCTTACCCACAATCTGTGCACTCCTCTTCATACTTTTTCTGGCATATCCCAACACTGTGCCTAGGGATAGTAATGTGACAAAACCCCTGCTGAAACTCAAAGGCAAGTCTTGCACGTAATAGCAAACTCACCTTCCTCTCTCCCCAGATTTGATTGACTGTCATTTTTCCTCTGCGAGAATTTGCATCATCAATAACATCATCATGAACTAGGCTAGCTGTGTGGATCATCTCAGCAATTATGGCCACAGAGCGCTGGCTTGCTTGCACCTCCCTAAAATAAAAAACAAGAACTGTCAAATAATTTAATCAATTATACGTGCTGCAATAAACTAGAAGAAATATCCATTAAAAGCAAACAAAACATGTTTCTCTGAAAACAGCTGTTGCAGCTTTTCCATGGTCTGAACCCCATCTTTCAAACCTGGAATTAGGAAGACAAAACAAAGTTAAGATCACGTTAGTACTAGTACAGTAAGTGCAATGGGATGTTTCCATCCTTATTAGGCCTGTTTCTGCCTTGCTGCATTAACAGTACTGCAAAACTCCTGAGTTATTGACTGTAATCCCTCTAAATCCAGGCTGCAATAAATAGCACAGCATCAAGGGTGCTTGGTTCCAAGGAGATGGAAATCTGGAAAATGGCACAGAAAAGAATGCCAGGTAGCTTTGTACATGAGTTTTAAGTTTTCCTTATCTCTGTGCTGCTCTACCTATAAGACGCGGCATCACAAACTCTCCAAAGCTGGCTAACTCTGCAAGCTGGAGAGATCAGCAGGCACAGAAACCTGTACTCTACATTTGAAAGACAATAACTCGTGGATCTTATCCATTATGTTATCTGATTACCTTAAGACCTCAGAGGTTCTTCAAAAGCCTGAGGAATTAACTGGAATTACAGTGCAATCACTTTAGGACTGTAAACACTAACTACCTAATGCTTACTGAAATTCAGGCTCTGGGAAGATATAACACTGATGATTCAACTCTCAGTAGCTCACACCTACTTTATTTGTTAAACTAGGTGAAAAGAAGGTAATGGAAGAACATAGAAGCAATTATCTAGGGAAGAAAGTTGGCAAAATCAACATAAAAGAGCCAACCTAGCTCACACAAAGAACCATCTACCCTTGTATCCAACTGCCACTGCCTTGTTCTAGTATCTATCTTTTTCTACCTGTTTTCACCATGGGTTGCACGCAGGATCCCAGAAATGGCGATCCCAGTCAGCCTTGCATTATAGCTGTAAGAGGCCCACATGGATGTTAAAAAAAAAAAAAAAAAATCATACCAACCCAAGAAAAGAAAAAATCCTAAACCAGTAACCAAAAAAACCCAACAAAAGAAAAAGTATTTCTGATATATAGATACCTTATTTCTGATATACAGATAATAGTGCAAATCACACTATTTTTCATCAGAACAGAAAAAGAACTGATAGAAGCAAAAGATAATAATTTCAGCTCAGCTGAAGGGAATTTAAAATCTTCTTACATTGCCTATGTCTATTAAAATCTAGTGATTAATCACAAAATGAAAAAACATCTTGCAGTCTGCTGACATAACATTGCGTTCTGACACCTACCTTTGTGCAGAACCCTGCAATGCTGTCAGTGGGAGTTCTACATCCTGAACAATAGCAGGATGTGTGGCTCATAGGCTGTGAAAACGTGGCTTTTATACAACAGAAAAAAAGAGCTGGAAACCTTCACCGTTGTTTGAAGGTAAGTTCTACTGTGGACTAGTAATTTAGTCAAATGCTAGTTCAGTGTAAGTAGTTTTCCAAAATAAACTATTGTTACTAAGTAGAAGAACTTACCTTCAAAAAACTTTAAAGGTCTCCAGCCTCTTTCATGCACTGGTCTCCTTTTGGGGACTCCCTTTTTCATTAATTATGTCAGCAGACTGGACTTCCTGCTGGGAAGTAGCAGTAAATGGCAACACTCACCGACACACCAAAATCTTTCAGTAGTATGAAGACAGCACAAAGTCAGACATTTCAAAAGCATGTTTTGAAAAGTTCTGCGTTATAGTGCATTTCATCTCTGACAATGACTAAAAAATGGCATAGGAATGCTCATGGTTCATGTGTCTGGTTCCCAAAACGTTATATCAAACGTGATAATTTAACCCAAAAGAGTTTTTTTAAACTACTATTTCTGCAAGGTCTCAAGCAAGGTTCTTATCGCTGGCAAAAAAATTTTGCTATAGTTTTCTGCAAACATCTTGTGAGAGTAGCTCTGAATCAGAGCATGCCTATTTTAGGGAAAACACACAAGAAACAGGATCCTTCTCATTCCCTGCAATTTTTCATTCTGCTTCGCCTGCAAAACAAAAGCAAAAAGTAGCAGTAACTCAAGTCAGTAGGTAACTGGGTCCTCACAAGTCCAGTAAGTGGAAAAATGCCATTTTTAGGTCATTCTCAAAGTAAAGGTGCCCCAAGATGATATATATATTTACACAAAATTTTTATACAACTGTAAGTTTATCTTTTTGCATATGCATTATGGTAATTTTTCAGTCCTTGATCATATTCTATTTTTCAGTAGGATCCCCTGCTTGATTCTGCCATAAGCTTTTATAGACCTACAGTACCCTGAGGTCTTTTCCATTACAGAACTTGTTTCATGTATGCTGAACAAGACCCAAGCTGATCTTACAGGTTAAAAAAAACCACAAAACAAACACACCTCTCCCTCCAAATATCCCTCTTCAAAAAAAAAGAAAAAAAAAAAAGAGGGGAAAACTCAAAACAACACAAAACAGTATTTACACACTGCAACAAAGGGCTTTGCAATGTGTTTGCCAGTAAGTAAATATTGACAGTTTAAAGACAGGAAACCTGCAAAAGAACTTGCAAAATTTCTGTGTTATGACCACACTCCTCCAAGTACCTTTTTGCTGTTAAGTCCCCATGGCTGAAAGAAAGGAACATTTCAGAGAAACAGTCTGTGACACAGAAGGGCACTACAAACTAGGCAAAGCATAGAGAATGGATGTGTTAACATGGAAACAAACCACAGAACAGCTGAAAACCAGCATGCAGTACAGACATCTGACAACCGTGGTTTGGAGGAATGAAAGAAAGAGGACTAAGGTTGCTGGCAGGTCCTCATGTCTTTAGGAAATATTATTCTATTGAGTTTAGCCAGGTCATTATATTGCGCTTACACTATTCTCATGGATTTATTTCCCTTTTTCCCCCTAAATCTTTTGTGCTCGCTATTTTCTCTATTGAGATATCTCTGTACTTCTTTATCCTTCCCTACTTTGTTCGTCTCTCTCATTTTGGTTGCTGAAGTAGAAATAAAAACTCCTATTTGCAAACATCTCTGGAGAGTACACCCTAAACAGAAACATTAGGTCCAGTCAGGCTAAGCGATAATTCTGTGAAATTCTGCACACAGGTATGTGAAGAAACGCCAGAGGATGTGTGAAACTGAGGGTTTGCATGACCTCAGCTTAAACTTTCACAACAATTCTCACTCTCGCACAAAGCTAAGCTGCTATCATTAAGCAAAAAGCCATTGCTCAAGGGAACTAAGGACTCAGAGTTGGACTTCTGACACTTCAAAGGAAAAAACCCAACATATCAGCACAAAACAATTTGAATGCTTCAGACACTTATCTTCTTGGTAATAGTTCAGATTCTTTATACAACTGTCATTCTCCTTATTATGACTACAATAAAGTGACCTCACTCTAGAGAGACAGTTAACATGTCAAGGGCAGTCCAAATACCTATCCTTCCTCAAATTTAAACATAAATGATCATGTCACCTAACCTGTAAGCAGAGCTACCTGGGTGTTCCCCTCCATGCACTTGAGAAGACTCAGCTACCCCACTGGGGCTCTGTGAAGACAAAGAGGTCTTTGCGGACTGCCTCTTAAGACCCACAACCTTACAAACTTTTGTCCCGTTATTTTAACAGCCAAACAAGGAAGAGTATTACCTTTTTACTAATACTGCACAAAAGAAAAAATGAACAAACAAACAAACAAACAACAAATGAAAGAACAGGCAAAAGCATGCCAGGTCCAGCAAATTATATGACAGTTGACAACGGCAGCAAGACGAAGCAGAAACTCAACACCAGTAACACAAACGCCAGAGGCAGAATGAACAAAATGCTAGGGATGAAGAACACAGGATATTGTCTCACCCCACAAGCCTACAGATGTTGGGGCCAGTATCTTTGATTACATGTGTGGGAACCAAAGCTTCAACAAAGAAAAACAAGTTTGGGAGAAGAATCAATATTAACTGAGGAAAAGAATGATAAAATGCTTTAAGGGAAATGACAAGTTGAAAGAGGAAAAACATCGGAAAAAAAATATGTCAGGAGAAGCAGAATGGAAAGCAAGTATTTTTTTCCCCTTCAGGTCTATAGCAGAGTAGCAGAGTTACAAAAGTGCAGTGTTTCCTTCTCTATACAAGGAAAGAGGAGAAAAATTGTGAGGGAAACAAACAGTAAAAAGCTGGAAGAACAATTTGTCACCTGGAAGCAATGCTGCTTTAACAAGTAACAGTATCAGTGTGAACTGGAAGTATATGTATACACAATGCAGGTGTAACACAGCCTACTTCAACAAGCTTAAAAGCAAAAAGAGAAGAAAATGCCCATAAAACTTCATCAACTCACAGCAAGCGGGTATCCACAATATGAAAAGATATTCTTTTGGCATGGCCTACCCAGCCCTCAAAAGACATTGGTCATCACGCATGAACCAAAAAGCAGTACACTGAAGACTTGTATATACATACATGAATTTTAATTACAAATATAGACTTAGAGAAAAGTGGTATGAGGCAAAGAAGAGGAAGATAAATATCCTGGGATTTCATTCTCTTCCTTTGCTGAAACATTTCTGTTCTCCCTACTCAGAATTTCATTCTAAAAACAACATGACAGAGATAGTGACTCAGTCTGTCCTTATACAAGGAACAGTCAGATTAATGAGGAGGCTTTTAAACATTAAACATAGTTTGGAGGTGCTGACAAAAGCTGCAACAGACGTACAAAAGCTGCCAAACGACATGGGCATCTACAAATTAGAGCGCTTATGCTGAGGGTCAGCTACTGCAGAGCGAACACTTGCCTCAGGCATATGTGGCACTTGAACTCTGAGATCACGCTTTCCTCACTGGCATAGGGCAGGTCTCAGAACTGGTCCTGATGGTTTTAGGACAGCATAACGCATGGACAAGAATATGTCCATGAGCATATACATATGTCAAAAGACAGCAAATATGCTTTTACCATATAAAGGCAAATCCAGTTCTTACTACAGCTACTTCTTGTCTTTGATTCATTGCTCATCTCCTACACTATATGACATCAATTCCAGCCTTCTCAGTATTGCACGTACACTACATAATTTCATTCATAAACTTCTCATGCTACACACTAGAATGAGATAAAACTATTTTTCATGTTATTCTGGCTAGAAGCATGCTCCAAAAAACTCACTGCCCCAGTTCTTAAGTCTCCTAAGTTTCCACCCTCTTAGCAAATTCGTCCTATGTCTTAAATAGCTCTTTCACCCTGTTCTGGATAAATTTGTAGACCACAAGTCCTTCATTTGCCCTGATTATCCTTGCACTCCCTCCCTGAAACGAGCTGGACTTATCTTTTTTTTGAACATGAGGATCAGACATGTTGATGATTTCACAAAGTGTGATATACATACCCTTGTATATGCACTCCTGAAGGTGAACTGGATATACTGTGGTTGATGCGTGCTAGGATTTTGTTAAGGTTTTTCATAGAGAAGGTGGCTGCAAATGACATTAGGGTTATTCCCTAACAGGACACCCACGAGCATCCTAGCTCAAGCAGAATATTTTGTTTTATTATGCTTCCTTACATTCCACCATGGATGACCAGTCATCAAGAATGATTTTGTCATTGAAAAGCGCCATCATCACACTCATCACTTTTCATGTCAAAATCACTCCTGAAAATATTAAGCCAATCAGTGCTGTGACAAAGGAGTTTCACAACCAGTTGTTCCTTTTGCTACATCTAAGACAATGACAAGAAGCAGTACTTAATGGAGAACAGAATCAAGCTGGAGTGAAGTTCATTAATTCTGGACAACATTTCCCTAAAACAAGAGGAATTGGCACACACAGGACAGGACACTGCCAATTAGGTTTTGCTTTCTCCTTCAAAATTATAGTCACATTGCGGGGGGTATACCGGGAGAGGTGCCATATCAAGCAGCAAAATATATGCCATGTTCTGAGGTAGAAATCAAGTCCAACAAGACATTAACCTACTGCTAAGGAAAAAACAATGCGAGGGCTGAGAGAAATCCCTTAAGACTGATAAATTAGTCTAGAAACACTTCTGGCAAGGGATCAAAGATTTCATATTTAAAATTCTATGCAAGGGAAGACTGGAAGCGTAGCTGGAAGGCAGAGAACACTCCAGCCAACATCCTTCCTCAAAAGGCTAACATAACAATTGATAGGAACATGTGGAGAGAAGCGTTTGCAATCATCCAGAGCAAGGAGTGACGGAGAGTATAGGGCAAGCATGATGTTCTGCTCAGTCAAAACTACTTTCAAAAGACAACTAACTTGAAGAACATGGGGATTACACCAGCTCTAAGCTTTGAATTTTACATTAAAGTGTAGAAACTTGCTCCTGGAGGGGCTAAAAAAAAGAATCTCTGACTGTTTTGAATGTCTTACAGCTTTGAATATAATCATACCACCTGCTTAATGGCTCTTCTGCATATTTATAAAAAAAGCTATGAAAGTCTCTTCTTGCAGCAAACTTCTTACCTGTGACAAGAGTTTAATAGCTACAGGAGTAGTTACAAATGAAAAATATTTTTAATTAACTTCATATAGTTTCAAGGATCATTAAAGATTCTAATAAAGCATTTATGTAAGAAGCTAAAATTGACTAAAAGCCTTACAAATATCATAATTTGGTAACATTATTTATCCATCATCAGTTACAACTGCAGTATAGTCCACAAGTTTACACATGGAAGCATGTAATAAACCCAGTAGTTCCTTTTGCACTGCGAACTACAAAAATATAGCTTCACAATGGAACTTAAATTCAGGTTTTACTGAGGAGCTTTTTATTTTCATAAAATTACCAGACATATTTTTCAGGAACACAAAAATGATAAATTAGACATATGGACATACATCATATTTGAAAAAGTGACCAACTCACCTGGAATTATTATGGTGAACGTTGCAAGCCCTTGCCATTAGCACCACAATCATTGGTCGAAAGGCCTTTCCTTTACCATCAAAGTAATAATCACACATTTCCTTAAGTTCTGCTGTAGATACAAGTAATTCCTATAAAAAGGAAAATAACATATCTGCATAAAAATCACAAAGCCAATCTCTTTAGTGTAAGCAAAACTGTATGCATGTATAAGGTTATTGCCTGTATTCATGCTACCCAATGTAAGATGAAGTTGTTTTTAAAATTGCTATGAGTAATCTGAAACATAAATGATGTATTCCAGCACTGTGAATCAGGAGGAAAAAACCCTGCATTCTGGTTCTATAAGATATGTAGAAATGCTCTTTGCCTTCAATTTCGGACCGCTGTTCATAAAGAATATTCTTACAATAACTATCCTCCCAAGCGAGGGTTGCTATTAAAATCAGAATCATCACAACATCCCAGAATAGTCACCAAAATCCTTTACCTTTTTAATATCTTCATAGAGATTCTTCAAGTCTTTTCTACCAAGTTGAAAAGGGTCTTGGTATTTTTCATCACTAGCTGTCTTACTGCAGCTGCACAAGTGAGATATACTTGTGTGATGATACCTAGTGACAGTGTTTTTCAAGAGAGTAACATTGTTAAAAGCAAACTTTCCCCCATTCCCCAAACAGAAACATTTCAAAGCATTTCCTCCTCCTCTTCTCCCCTTACACAAAATTTACCAAATGGCTAAAACATAAGCAGAAGCCATCAAAACACTCTTTTCAGCCAGCTAGTAAGATGTAAGGACAGCACAGCTACGTATTGATGATCATAGATTTTAGGAGCTAGCAAAGAGCAGCATTTAGCAAATAATAACCCCCCCAGCCCCTAACAGATTATGGAAGTCTTCTGAGACACATAAAACTACATTGCTCTCAACATATTCCTTTTGAATACACTATTGATGGTATAGTGTAAATTTGGAGATGTAGCCTTCATCTTCCAGTAACACAATTATTCTGTTACTTTCTTCCCTCTCCTGTATACTCCTGGAAAAATATTCCTGACTTGGATTTGAAAATTCTCCTTTGCACACCCAGCTATGTTATAAATTATAAATCAAATCAATACTTCCAGGTAGCATGATAATGCTATGAAAGTTCAGCAGTAAAGGGTGAAAGCTCCACCTGGATGCATTAAGACTTTGGCACTCTATGCGCTAGACTTAGGCCTGATTTTTGTGCTCCCTAGAGTTGAAGTTTATGCCTCTTATGTTTCCTTTTTCAAAGTGAACCACATGGGTTTTCTTGAGGCATTCTTGTTTTGCCCATTGCTCTCCAGAATGGAGCACTCAGCACCATAGCAGCAGTCTACACAGAATTATCCAGCTATATACTAGAGCAAATAACCTTATTTTCACAGTTTACAGCTCACAGGTGTAACTACCCAGTTCACCCAATAACTATGTCTTTGCCCATTAAGCAACAATATGAATCTCCAACTTACCGACAAAATATATTACATAGTTTTGGAAATGACAAAGTTGAACTTCTTTGGGTAAAGTGACATATCTGCACAAAGAAAATTCTGGGTTAATTTAATAGAATAAACTGACTGAAAACATTTGATTACAAAAGACAACTGTCTGTTCATCAGCACTGCTCTATTTTTCCATTTTAACAATGCAGCAGCAAAGGGAGTCTCACAATCTCCTTCCATATCACGAGACATAACTGCCAACATGTACATTAGCTTCTGACTTAAACTGACTCTTCCGCTCCGGAGTGTTGGACTTTCTCCCCTCGCAGGACCAGCCCAGAAGGCGTAATAGTTAACTTCCCAGAACTGCTCTGATGAAATCTTGCTTTTGCACTCGTGCAAGGTGCAATTTTCAAACGTTCCCCGTCTTGCAGATAAATCTGGACTGCATCAGTCAAGGCATTGAGGAAAGGACAAGAGCTGTTTCCGTACACTACCACGCTACCTACCTTGTTTTCCCCAAAGCAATTTTAATTCAGCTTGCTTCTTATGATAATTTACACCTGCACATCTTCCCTGATGAATGTCAAGAACCTAACCTGCAAACCTAGAAATCTCTCCAATGATCTCTTCCTGCAGATGGAGCCCAGGAGCCTGGGGGAAGGCTCAGTCCCAGGTACACCATTCCAGCAGAGATAGGCTGAGAAAAGAAACGCACCTTTTGCTCCACTCCTGTTGTTGCTGCGAAGAACTACCCAGCCCTGCCCTGGAGTGCACGCTGACTAAAGGGCTCAGATGGGCTGACCCAGCCCGAAATCATCGCAATCCACATGTTCACCAAACTGCCTCTCCAAAAGCCCACATAGAAATGCTCTAGGAGAATGGAGAAGAGTTCCCCCAACTTGCTCCTCATGCCTCAGTGTCTCCTTGTACGCAGCTTGAAGTCTCTCTCTCCTTAGACACAGGGAGAGAAACAAGAGCACTGCACGGGCTCCAGGGCACCCTTCCATCCTTCTTGTGTGCAATATGAAAAAAGGCCAGGCAAGGAGACAAGGGAAGAAGAAGAACCCTAACTTATCATAGATTTGCAGCTCACCACTGTCTGACTTCAGTGACCAGCCCTATGTCCAAGACCTTCATAAGTTCACTCTCTCATACCTCTCACACTTTTCTGTTGTTAAAAAATAGCTGATCTCTTCCTATTCTTCCTTCGGTGAGGGCACAGACAGACTCTCTCCTTTACACTGCAGCTTAGCACTGTAAGACTGGGTCATGCGTGATGCCGGACACATCACAGCCACAACACTTTACTGCAGGTCAGAACAGTAGCTTGGCCTTGTGAGGAAGGTGTAAACGAATGTGGTGAGAGAACTGTGTCCCCGTTAAAACTCACAATGCTAACTTACGCGCAAACACGTCAAAAATCTCACACTAAGGAGAATCACTTTCCTTGCTCCCATCTAGAGAAGGCTCCAAGAGGTTCTTCCCCACAACAGTAACCAACCCTACCCTGAAAACCCTTAAGCCACTACTTAACCTTGCAACGAGACCGCCCCTGCCCCCTGCAAGCCCCCCCCGGGCAGGGAGCGGCCCCCCCGCCCGCCGCCGGCCCTCACCACCGCGACCGCCTTCGGGCCTCCACGCTTCCCGCGGCCTGAGGAAGGCGGACGAAGGGGCGGCCGGGACGGGGGGCAGCTGTGACCGCCCGCCTCGCTCGGTGTCCCCCGTACCCTCCCCACCACCCCATTCATTCCCGGTGACCTCTAGGCGCCCGCCGCCGCGCCGCACTCACCGCCGCGCTGGGGGCCGGCGGCGGCGGGGTGCGGGAGCCGGGCCCCGGCGGGCGGAGGGGCGGCAGGCAGCCGAGCGGCGGCGCCCGGCGGGAGGAGGCGCCGCACCGCCACCACCAGCGCAAGGCCATGGTGTCCCCCAGCCCCGCCGCGCCGGCACCGCCTTCCGGCACCACCGCGACCCGGACGCGGAAACCCAGCGCCGCCACCACCCTCTGGCAGGGGTGCCGGGAGGACATCCGGGCGGGCGGGGAGCCCCCCTGCGCCTCGTCGTTCCCCACCTCGCCTCTCACCGCTCTCTCGGCGCGCCGAGCGCGGCTGAGGGCCTGCAGGGGGAGCGGTGCCGCCTGGCAGGGCCCGGCCCAGCCTCCGCGCCCGGCTGCGGGACAGGGCGTGGGCCGCCGCCCCTCAGCGGGGACCCGGCTGTGCGGGGCGGCCCCGGTCAGCGCAGGGAGAGAGGCTTCAGCCACAGCCGCTCCGTCCCTCCCGCTCGGAGCAGGCACCGGCTCTCCCCTGAAAGCCCTTTGAAGAGTTAAGGTTTTTTCTGAGGGGACGGAGACCTCGCGCCGGTCTCTTGGGTGACTCGGCGAAGGCGAGGTTGGGGGGACATGTGGTGGCCCCCTTGGCTGGCCGCCTGGCTGGCCTGGGCTGCCGGCGCCGGGCGGCCGCCCCCACTGTGCGCCACCGGCGGGCTCTGCCCGGCTCCGCTCGGCCCCAACGCCTCCCGGCCGGAGCCCGGCTGCTGCCGGCCGCAGCGGGGGGCGGCCGACCTGTGCTCATGGCCCCTCTCCTCCGACAGCCTCCGAGGTACAGCCCGCCCTGCCCGGCCGCTTCGGCTTGGCCGGTGGTAGCAGCCGCTAGAGCAATAAGCCAAGATCTTACATATACAGGCGAATAATTGCTACTTTTAAAATTAAAACTGGATTGGCCATAAGAAGCTTTCTCTCCTCTCCTCTTCTCTTTTTTCTATTTTTTCCTTTTTCCTCCCTCCCTTCTTTCCTTTTTTCCTACCTTCCCCCCCTTTCCCCCTTTTTTCCTTTCTTTCTTTTTTTTTTTCCTCTTTTTTTCCCCCCTTTTTTTCCTTTCTTTCCTTTTTCCTTTCTTTTCAATTCATCATAATGGAGAGACATGGAGTCCCAATTACGTGTTAATCCAAAATTGATAACCTGACACCGTATTCAAAGCGATATAGCTCTCGGGCATACAGAATTGCCTGTAATAATAAAGATAATTTATATGGTGACATTACAGAAATAATTTCTTCAGGTGATACAATTACTTGGGAGCATTAAGAAACCATAATCAGTGATAAATCTTGTGGCAGCTGGCTATAACAGGATTTGTCGTGAGAGGTATTGAGAAACACGGCTAACAGCAAGTCTCCAGAGTTGCTAGCTAACTTAAAATTTTTACAGTGACTCTGAGGTACTGGGACTTTATAATTAACATGGAATCGTAAGATTGTTGCAAGCAAAAATCCATAAAGATGTTAAAAGACACAGTATTAATGCAGTGTTTTAAAACAATATTTGTTCTGTGTTACCATGGATCAGGGTGCAGAGTAGCTCTGAAGGAAGAATGAAGCACATCTTTTGAGTACATATGTTATGCTACAGCAAGGAATGCATCTTCTGACCCTTTAATTCGCTGTTTACATTACTCACAGAAGATTTCAAGCTGGTTTCTTAGTGCTCATGGCTGCATGTGGACTGTATAGCACAGTTACTGGTGCACAGTGACTTCATCTGTTGCACGACATCGTTCAGCTGTGAGGGCAGCTGAACTTTGCTGTCTCATGCAAATATCTTTTAGGGTTGCATATAATTGAGCGCAGTATAAAACTGCCCTGAGACTGTTCTAATGACAGTTAATTGAAGCTATGCTTAAATGTTTCACATCTTAAAAACAGTATGCCCTACCAGTTTCTTTAACTGCAGAATTCAATCCTTCTTTTCAAAAATCCCAAACAGAATAAAGTCCTGAATTTATTTGGGCTTGCTTTTTATGCAGGCTTAATATACATTGTGGTAGAGAGTGAGGTTTTGGTTGTTTCTGAAGTATTTGGATTGGGTTTGAGAGGAAAGGTATTAAGAACAATATGATTAATTTTTAAAAAAAACCATTTATTGTCTGTTTTATGTTTACAGATCCTTTTCCAATTGATGTGATCCAGGAAAATTATGTCCGTAATGTGAAAAACTGTATTTTTTCAATTGTGTATCCTACACCTTTTGAATCTAGAGTTCGTCTTGTAGCTGTTTCAAAGGTTGGCTATTATTTTTTTTGTCCCTCTCTAATTGGTAGAAATTGTTCATACATGTACTAAAATATATTTTAATATTCATATGCTGTTTATTGTGAAAGCATCTTATCGAGATATACTTTAAACAAATAGAACATTTAAAACGTATTGTGAGGTGGCTTTTAATAATGAAATCTGTAGAAAAAACACATTCATTACCACTGAAAATTTGATTGTATACAAGTACCATCTGTATTATTTTTTTCTACAGGTAGTTCTTGAAAATATTTTGGATCTTGATATATCTGTCACAGGAACACCTGATTTTCTTCAGTTTGTCAGCGGTGGGAAAGTGATACTTGGGTCTATTCCGTTGGCCCATAGATACGGGGGTCATCAGGTAACTATAACGCTTGTTCTTCCAGGTGAAATTGTGTAGGTCTTTACATGTAAAAAGGCATTATCACCTTGATAATACCTGTAAGTGTATGACTGTATGCCTGTAAGTATACGAACACTGTGATTGCAGATTTGTTCTTCGAAAGGGGTTGCAGATGGAAGGGAACTACAATATTCTTTCACGGTACCATGTCTACTTTCTCTGCTGCTGTTCATGCCAGAAGCAAATTATCTTTTTAACTCCTGTTAGCTGCGGAGCCTGCTTAGCACCCCTGCAGCCTGACAAGCTCTGATTCATGACAGGTATTATCAGTTCAGAGGAGTGGAAAAGGACAGCGCCTCACTGCAATACCATGATTACTAAGAGTTAAGTTTCACTGAAATGGGCAGGATTATTCATGGAAAAGAATGGTAGAATTTGATTTGTAATTTCCAATTAAAAAAACCAAAATTACAAGCTGTGTCAGTTTAAAGGCTCATGATACGAAAGAGTCAGGGCTGTAGCTGTACACAATAGCTGGAAGGTAGAGAAAAAAAATGGGGATTACTGTCATTATTCTTTTTCTGTGGTTTTCTGATTCATTATTGGTGCGAGTGTGGAAATGCAGCTTTAGGGATCAATATCTCAATGACTACCTGAGCAAATGTGTCATTACATTGTGTAGATCACAGAGAACCTACATGTAATTTGCACTGTTTCAAGTATAACTGCTATAAATTATAGAAGAAAGTAACTTGATTTTTATTTTTGTCAGTTTGGTAGCTGGGCAGGTCAGCTGGGCGATGGAAGAGCCCACTTGATCGGAGTATATACAAACAGGTGTGACATTTTTTTAAGTGTCCCATTCCACTCTGTATTCTGTTTAGCTGATTCATGCCTAGCCCGAGGTGTACCGTTAGAAATGCTGATGGTATTTTTGCAGGCATGGTGAGAGGTGGGAACTACAGTTAAAAGGGTCAGGAAAGACCCCATACTCCAGGTGAGTTGCAGTTAATCTAGGTACACCAAAACTGGATGTTTTCTTTTTGAAATTTGCATTTATTTTATGACCTATTCCTTATTTTTCTGTCCTCTGTAGAAATGGCGATGGAAGAGCTGTGCTTCGCTCTTCTGTGCGAGAGTTTTTGTGTAGTGAGGCCATGCACTATCTTGGAATTCCTACAAGCAGAGCTGCTAGGTATTTTTCTTTTCTTTTTCACAGCATCCTGATTTACAGATAATTTTGTGACTGACTTACACTGAGCATCAATAAAGCAGGACAGTTAGTTTCCAAGAGGATAGATCTTTCTTTTCATATCTATGCAATCAGGATAAAATATATCCCTCCAGTTTCATAGATTTTTGGATAAAACTTTCCAGTAATAATGAGCTCCAGCAATTAATCCATTGGCTTTTGTCTTTGGTATGCTCTAAAGTAGTACTTTATTTAAATACGATATTGTGTACTGTCTCTGTCTTGCGGTGAACAGCTGTCTTTCACTTGCAAGACTCTCTTAACTGAATTATCTTAATTTGAAATCTGGTTCATTTTGTAAAGAGAGTGAAAAATAGAAGTTAGACTGAGTGATTATACCTGACACTAACTGCCCTCTCCAGCTTTTATGAAACTGCAATCAAGAATTTCTTCTCTTAAAAAAAAATAAAATTGCTCTGTCCCTTGTTGCTCACCAAAAGACTTGCAAAAACAGCAGGGCTAGATTCCTGCCCTGTAAATAATACCTTTAGTGTATGTAGATAATCAATGAGTCTATTAATACATTTTATATGGTTAATAAATGAGTCTTTTATTACACTAAAGTTAAGCATTTGGACGAATTTTTCTAGAATCAGGCCAAGTGGGAAAATGTTGAGAGTGGCTATTTTTATATTGTCAGTCACCTAGTCACAATTTTTAAGATTGGTAAGAAAAATTGTCGGTCAGATGAGTAGACTGGAGATAGCACTGTATGTAGGTAATTGCTCTTAATTCCTTATTTGTGCAAACACTTCCTGAGCAGAGAGGAAGATTTCGTAAAAAAATAATGTAAAATTAATTTTGTTTGAGACAAAGAAGACTAATACGTTCACTCATTTGCATGATTTTTCTCAGAATTAAGTAAACTGAATTCTTCAGATGATCGTGTTTAAAATGTCAAGTTCATTTTGTGTTCCAAGTGGTCTCGTGTCTGTACTCGGCGTTTCAGGCTTCAAAGAAAGTAAATGTTCTGCAGAAAAGGCCTGTACTTAGCTGCCACATGGCTACGTGTCTGTATTTGCAAAGTGTCTGCAAATCTCTCTAGCATTAATTCTAACACATTTGCTCTGTCGAAGTGCAGTGTTTGTGAATGACAGTTTTGATGGTTTATTCACTGACTTCACCTTGAGACCCTTTGCTGTTGGCTGTTAACGCAGAAGTTTAAATCTGTCTGAATATCAGCAGGAAAGCATCTGGCAAGGTTATAGCCTTTCTTTGCTGTCGTCTCAACAAATCGTTCAGTGCAAAAACAATGTGAAATTACTCCTTAACTGTGCACATATTCTTTTGAGTACACAGTGTGCTTTAGTTCTCTGCTGGCAAATCGGTTAAATGCCTGGCTCTCTTAACTGCTGTACAAGCTCTCCAGACTGTTTGCAAGACTTCATTTGGAAAATCCCCAGCTGATATCCATATTCTTCCCAATGGGGAGCTGTTGCACTGAGGCTGGTGGGATGCTCTTACCGAGGTCATGTCAAGTCTTGGCAGAAGTGTGGGGAAAGGCCTTACAGCTTATCCCAGAACACCCAGCAGGCTGGTTTGCTCTATTAATTTTAAGTACTGTTTTCCCAATGGGGTGCTATGGTTTATGACTGTACTGCCAGATAAAGGACAGTTCTTCATATGGTACCATTTTAGTCGCATTCTGGGGCTACCAGTGAGCAGTTTTATGCATTAGGTCAAAAAAGTGAGCCAATATGCATAGTTTTCAGAGTTGGCCCTTACTTGCGTAGGGCTTGATGTTCATGCAAAAGAGCAAGCGGAGCACTTAGGAGTGTGAAGTCCAGCCCTTAAGCTAGAGCCAGAGGTAGGGAGGGAAATAATCCATCCGTCCTGTGTGTGCTGTTCCAGCTTCTCTGGTGTAGAAGCAATTTCAGTGCTCCATTTCCTGTGGTTGAGCGTATGTCAGGTCTCCTGCTGCCTTCTCTCAAGTAACGGTACTTACCAACTACAGGGACCATTTGGAAACTATTTTTATAGTGGTAATGTAGTTATCTTTATGTGTCTGCTTCACTGTCTGGCCAGCTCTGAAGTGTTGCTCGTCCATTAACTCGTATTAGTAACTAACCAAATGTTGATGCCCCCCATGGATTTTTTTGTCAGTAATAAGAGGAGTGCTGGTGTTCTGCAGGAATTTTGCAGGGAGCCTGTGAAGTATTACATACTCAAAAAGAAACAAGCCTTCTGGCAGAGGTCTGTTCAAACCAGTAAAATTTAATAGCATTACTATTCTGACTCCTCTCCCCTAGTGCTCTGATGCACACGCTATTTTGTTAGTGTCGGGTTCATTCCCTGGTTTTGAATATTGTTGTTTTTCTTGGAGGATTAAGTTTTTCTTCTTCCATCTCATTTGTGTCAGCACTTTTTCTACTTACACCTACAGACATACCAATCATATATGATTGTTTCCAAAAGAGTCTTTTTTGGAAAAAATTTCCTGATGTTGCTTGTATCAGTACAGCTCCAGTAATGGGAGCAGTTTGATTTCTAGATGCTTTTTCCCTCCTTCTGGAACAATTCACTGCCTGTTCTTTGCAGTTAACAGGGAGCATTCAGTTTGGATAGCTACTAGATACTTTGCAAAGTATGGAATATATTAATAATAAAGTTTTGAAGCCATGGTTACTGTTACAAGCAACTGTACTGTGTAAGAACTCAGACAAATCATTCCTTTTCATGATTATTTTTTTGTACATATTTATGTTTATATGCATACCCCACATTTTTGGTCCAATTAAATTATTTCTAAAATTTTGATGCTAAATTATGTAAAACCAGAATCTAGTGTACTCTCAAAATTTGACACATGGGAGTTGTTTTAATTCTGTGACCGTCTTCAGTCATATTTATGAATGGAATATTAGATTTGCCTCTTGTCCTTTTCTGTGTGTCTCTAAGGAAAGTTTGGTTCTGTCTTCTGTGCAGTCTTCAACTACCTAATAGTTATCAGCAAGCAAAGGTAAAGAATTATACAAAATGAGCTAATTTTTCCTGCTGCTAGACTCTTGAATAAGAAGTCTTCTGTACCTATTGAGGGGACAACACCTCTTTCAGAAGACAGCACCAAGCATTACTTCTGCTGGATTGTCAGTGTAATCCCGGTTGCTTTGGCGAGAAAACTTCCTACACGTTAACCTTAGGGGAATATGATGCCCTTGCATAGTTATGAGGATTGATTCCATTCTATTTTTCCTGATATAACAGAAATTACATTGAAATCAGTTATTTTGTAAAATGAACATAAGTTGTGAAATATTTTAGAGCAAGCAAAGTTGTTCCAAGCACTCACAAATCTCAATAGTTGGATAAAAATGAAAATTTGTAGGATGTGCTGAATTTAAGGCAAATGAAAGGAAGAGATTGTTTTTAAAAATCCAAGTACAAATAGCAGTGAAGAAGAAAGGGCTAATTACAATGTATCATCAAAATTATGCCTGTTATGTGTTGATGCTGTTACAAGAGTTCTGATTGCTGAGGGTCCCAGATCTGTCCTTGAAGTTCCCGTGACAACAGTTTTGACTCACATAAAGGGGAACCTCCATCTGATACAACAATTTGGTTTCTAATTTCTCTGTCCTCCTAATTTCGCTGTTGTCCTCAGGGAAATTGTGACTTATTTAATGTTATCACCACACTAATCAGTCACTGAGGTTCCAAATGAATGCAGTACATTTTTTGAATGCAGCCCCCTCCCCAAGAACAGTGTAAATAATGGAAATTGGACAACATTGTATAAATAAAAAATAAATGCACCTTGCTGATGAAGCTTGGTAAGCCTCAGCTTACTGTTTGCTGGTGTCATTTGTAAATCCAAAGCTATGCCAGCAAAAAGATCTTCCTTTTTATGAAAGAAATAAAGTTATATAAAATATGACTTGATCTTCATTATAAGTTATTTTTCCTGAGATGACTTTTTAATGTTCGGTTTTTGTTTGTTACAGCTTAGTTGTAAGTGATGATGATGTATGGAGAGACCAGTTTTATGACGGAAATATTAATAAAGAAAGAGGTAATGAACACATTTAAAACAATATGTTGCAACACTGTAACTTAATTCTCCATTGCAAAAATGAATTTTAATATGTCATATATGTGTAATAAAAAGTACTAAACAGGCTTCATTTCATTTATTAAGAAATAAAACTTTTCCTGAGGAAATCACTTTGAGACATATCTTAGTGAAAGAAATGAAGCCCTGTATGATTGTGGCGTATGTGTTGTAGGGCAATAATTTTTACTTTCACTTGCCATTACAAAAATGATATTGAAAACTAGGGAAATTTTCCATTGTTCCAATAGCAATGCTGGAAGGGTGGGAATGCTACTGTGGCTGGGCCATTGATACATCATCTACACCTGCTCTGAAAAAGAGTGGGATAGCACAGCATGGGTAAAAATCTATTTATGTTGTTTCTTTCTTTGTTGCTAGCATTTCTGGAGTAATTCTAGTATTAATGCAGTACTGGAATTTTGCCTGTGTTTGCTGTGTTTGCCAATTAAGCTTTATGATTAAAAGGTATGTGTAGTAAAGTAATATTATACATATTAATCTGTTACGTGTTGAGCATACTTACAAAAATACCAGTTTAACTATGCATATATACATTCTGCATCTATAGAAACAATACATGATGGCCTTATTATGGAACTATTTTATTTTGTTGTTATACTCTGTTTACATTTAAACCCATGTGTCTGTATTTAAGGTGCAATAGTGCTACGTCTTGCCAAATCATGGTTTCGTATAGGATCGTTGGAAATCTTAGCTCATTCTGGAGAACTGGACTTACAAAGGTTTGAATTTAATCTTCATAATAACTATATTAGTTTTCTTAACAAACAAATATATATTAGAATGCATATATACAGTTGGAACTTAGACATAAATTATTTAGAAAGGAATATTGCATAACTTAGATAACCTCCTATTTTTATACAAGCATACAAAAGATCTTACCTCATAAGGGTAAAACGTCCTAGATGTTTTTGAAGGGCTGGATCTTACAAAATGAGAAAGGTTTTATAGCTGAAATAGTTCTGGTAACTAAGCACTAGGGAGGAATTGTTTGTTTTGGACAGATTTGTAAATTTAGAGTATATGTTCCTACGTTTCCCATAGCTGTCTGTGAAGCTAATTTAACAGAAATATGAAATAACTCACTAGCATAAGTATGTTGTATAAGGTATGCTCTCCAGAAACATTTAGAACCAGAGAAGTATAGTAGATAAGAAATTACTGCAGTTTTAAGCCTCTTAGCAATATTAATTTGTGTGTGGAGCATGACAAATTTTTAGGTCTACTGTAAATATTTAAAAGTTGGTCATTTGTCCTCAGGAGCAATGTAGTGGGTGATAATCACTTGCAATAGAAATTGTTTTGGGGTGCTTAAAAATGGGCAAGAGCTCATAGCAGCAGTTGTATGTTGTAGTAACTGGCAATGCAATTTAACTTCCTGCATGACTCTGCACTGTCTCTCTTTCCTTTTTTTTTGAAATCTCATAGCAGATTTTTATCATAAAACTGAAAGACCAAATTAAGGAACTGATTTTAAGTTTTGTTTTGGGTTTTTTTTGGGTTAAAGTATTTGTGACCCATGGGATTTAAGGATGCACATAAAGATCACCTGTACTCATGCAGAATAGACAACTCCTTCCTCCCTGTTTTGGAGGGGCCCTCGGAGTGAGTGGCCAAGAGCAGGCCAAGGCTAGTGTGACTCTGTGCTTCCTCCTCAGAGAAGGTCTTCCTGAAAGAGGATGTCTTGGAGCAACCAGCTAAAATTCAGAGGCAATAGTTTAGACACCCTTCTAAAGGTCAGGTTGCTATGTACTCTGATAAAATTGTCACTGTTTGAGGGGAGTTCAGTGATTTGCTCCAACAACCTGATAAGAAGGTAAAATCTAGATATTTGTGTTCACAGGAGGCACAACCCTTGGCCAGGTGTCCAACCCTTGGCCAGGTCCGACCCTTGCTCAGGCTGCCTGCCGCACATGTAGGTGGTGCTCACAGCCCCCTGTGCCAGTGGCCCTGGGTGGCTCTGACCACAAGAGGTTCCTACAGGGAGCTCCTAAATGTACTAAATGCCAGCCGCTCTACTTTAAAGCTTTAGATCTGCAAAGATATGCATCTGACAGACATTGCAATTTTTAATGCATGTATCCTAATTTCCTGAGCCTGTCTTGAAGGACTATGCAGCACTCTTTTGGGAATGGCCTGTTACTATGGCAAGTAACCCTACTTCATAAGAATTCAGCCATAAAATTTTCTTTGTGAGAATTCTGATGTAGAATTATTCTTTATAATTGTATACTTTTTTTGGGGGTATGCAAACTTCCCCCCTCCCCCCCCAAAAAAATTTTTGATATTACTGCGTGCAAAACCACATCCTGGAGTGCTCTGGAAGTTTAACACACAGGAATAATTTTAACTTTACATGGCAGTCTCCAGTAATACTTAGGTTTTATCTCTAAGCATTTGGAGGGGCTTAATCCAAGACTCATTGGAATAAGTAGACTGAGTTTTCTAAGAACTGTTTGCAGCAAGCCATAGATCAGCATTTAACTGTTTGAAAACAAGAATTTTGAATGATCAGTTCTAAAAGTGCCAGTTTTGTTTAAAAAACTCTGCCTCTTCTATTGCAGAAGATTGCTAGACTTTATCATTCAGGAACATTTTCCATCAATAGCCATGAATGATTCGAACAGATATCTGGTAAGTCTCTTTTAAAAGTTATTTTTATTTTCCACAGGCATGTGAACAAAAATTATACAAAACTTTTCAAAATTTCAAATTTTGAAGAGGTTTAAAATTTGAAGTACGCTTCCAGGTTTTATTAGTGAAAGTTTATTAGTTCTCTTCCATAAAAACGTGTTTCTTGAAGTTTTTTTTCTCAAAGTCAGATATGAACATCCTTCACTACTTTTCAATATTGAAATGTTTATTGGGAAGCTTCCATTTTCTGTTAGTTTTTGTTCTCTTACTGCTCGGATTTTAAGTGAGCAGCGGTCATGAAGTGATGAATTATGCTTTTTCTAGTATAAATGTAGTACATATAGTAAATACTAGTACATACACTAATATATATATTTTGTCCTTGTTTCTTTTTTGAGTTTTTAATTTCTTTTAGGGCATCTACTTATTTAACTATTGTCTTTGCTGGATAAGGTTATTGTGCAGCCACATCATTTAGAATGTGAATGAAAAGTTCTGACAGAGATAAACACTTAAAAATAGAATGCCTGACATCTTTCTAAAGTGAATAAAATGTTTGTGTTATTGTATTCCATATTTTTGATTCAGAAGACTTGAAGTAAAAGATGTATTTGATTTTAGGAATTTTTCTCTACAGTCGTATCAGAGACTGCAAACCTGATTGCATTGTGGATGTCTGTGGGGTTTGCACATGGTAAGCTGCAGTAGGTGGCATCGGGTTTACAGGAGTGACTCTTTATAGTTATATACGTAAAGATGGCTTTTATTTGTCAATTTATTCGTCAGTTCTTCTGATATCTTTGCCTACAGCAGTATCTGTTATGCATTAATATACAAGTTTTTTTGTAACAGAGTTAGGAGCACTTTCTGATCTTTCAAAGCATGACTGTATCTGTCAGAAGCAAGAATTCCCAGAATTGTTGTAACAGTCTGATGTACGAAGACCATGTATTGATGTCATACATAAGTTTAATTGCCCTGAATTTGATGCATCTACATAAAAACCTGGCTTTTTATAGTGTATAAGATACAGTGCTGTCCACCTGTGTTTTAGGTGTATATTATGAAAAACAAAATAGCATTGTCTTGCTAATAGAGCACCCAGTCAACTTGCAAGGGAGCAGCTAGTGACCAATTTGCATGACATCGCACTGAAAGGAAAAGGAAACACCGCCACCTAGGTATAGAAACCAGATACAAGATTACAAGATAACATAGCGAACAGTTTCTCATTTTCATACTTAAAATGTATGGCAGGTCAACAGTAAGAGAGACAAGTTTCTTTTCCAGAGTCTGATTTCTGAAAGGTAACAGCTCCAAAGTTTTCTAGATTCAGTGGATCTTTTTCACAGCAAATTTTCTAAAGACTGTAGTGTGGAATTTTAACTTTTGTTTCTCCTTGTTGTTTAATTGTAGGTGTGTGCAATACAGATAACTTCAGTTTATTATCCATAACAATAGATTACGGTCCATTTGGATTTATGGACTCGTATGACCCAAGTGAGTGTAGCACATGTTTTTAAAAGACAATTTTTTGCTTAAAATAAAATCTTTGTATTAATTTATGTAGTTTCTCTGTGCATGAAAACTCCTAACGTTATTAGCAGAAAAATCCCAAGCATGTGTATTGTTTGAAGAGTTTTAAGGAAAAAAGTTATATCAGAGGCCAGTTGTATGATACACTATACAGGTTGCATTCTCAAGTGCTAGAAGTCTTGTTAATGAAATATTACTATTAAACCCATTTTCATGAGAATGTTTACAGTTAAACTTCATTGGTTGAATTGATGCTACAACAGAAACCTAGAAAACTAAAAATTGCATATTGCTGTGAGCAGCCAAAAGCAAAAGTAGTATACAGTAATTTTGAATGCATTATGCTCTAGCTTTGTAGTCACAGCAGCTAATTATATGTTGGAAGAAAATAAATCAAACCTACCCAGTCATGGCAACCTTTCTATGAAAGCATGAACTTAGTCTGGTATTGATAGATATAAGTACAGTATTTACATAAATGCATATTATTAGATTATTGTTTAGAGGTTGCTTCTGAGTAAGCTTCAGAACCAGCAGTGGTTATCTCACTATCTGTTTTCATGCAGCCTCAAATTAAGGAAATCTCATGAGAATAAATGTCATAGTGTTTCTATTGCATTGAAAAAACAGGGCTTTTCTGGTTTTAGATCTTTCTCTATATGGTGAGTTAAATTTCAGATTTGAACCAATCACCAGATCTGATAGATGTGTCACAGTTCTTCTCCTTCATGCTCCATTTGCTATTAATGTCCTCTGAGGACTCGGGCAATGCAGTGTGCATTGATCAGCTTATCCGCATTTCATCTGAGCAAGGGGTTCACGCTGCATCCATTCAGAGACTGGTGCTGGAGATCTGCATACATTTTACTGCTGGATACCTGTAACTTGCATAGCAGATATTTATTATCTCCCAAATAATGCATTTGCGTACTGGAACATGCTAGCCCTAATTTTTATGTGAATACGTAAAGCTTGCTTGTACAACGGAAACAAATCTCACTTAGGTAACCTGCTTATTTAAATACGTGTTTATAGATGTTATTTTTCAAAAAATACTTATAAATCCTGAATCTGGTTGCACAGTTATTTTCTTACTCTGTGTGCTAAATAGTAGCACTATATATAGTAAAAACATTGAATAAGACATTGTTTTTAGTGTAAAAACAGCCTTTTTCTGTTTAAACATCTTGATTTATTTTATATCTTCAAGTAGGAAAATGTCACTTGTGACATGTGGGAACTTGTCTGTGAAGGATGTATTCCTTAGATTTGCAAATAACAGATCTTGAGTTAATTCACTATAAATAGGTATCCTTGTGATCTGATTTTAAATATTTAGTAACTTTAGGACTTTTATTAGTTTGCCGTGTAAGTATAAAAATGAATGCATTTCAGTATTTTAACATTGATTGTTTATTGTAATTACTCTGTTGTGGAAAAGTAACGTTTTGTTTAAAACAGATTTTGTTCCAAACACATCTGATGATGAAAGGAGGTATAAAATAGGAAACCAGGCAAATGTTGGGCTGTTTAATCTGAGCAAGCTGTTACAAGCTCTAAAACCTTTATTGGATCCCAGGCAAAAGCAGCTGTAAGTAATCCTTAAAATATCTTAATGCTTAAAAGAACTAGCGAGATGGGAGACCCTCAAATCACCATATGTGTAGGAAAGCAAGGGGTTAACTTTTAAAATCTTTTTTTCAAAGTGGAAATTGATTCTGAATTAATTGTTGGCCAGAATAAGGTGGAGGGATGGGAGAAAGGTTTTCATTGGTCATAAATAATAGCAAAATACAACTGGAAGGTGGTCTTAGATGTTTTGTTGTCCGTTCTCCTTTCCCTAAGGTAGGACCTTTGCCTGTAGTTTTTAAGTCTGTCTAGCTTATTCTTTAAGATGCTTACTTATGAAGACTATACATCCTCCTGAAGTAATGAGGTAGTATTTTAATATCCTACTGTAAAGATTCCTAATATGAGTCTTCTTTTCTATGGCTTAAAGTCATGACTTCTTACTCAGTATGAAAAGGAAGAACATTGTATTTTTCTTCTTTGCAGCAGCTATTTATGTATTTGAAGCCTGTTAAAATGTTTCCCCTCAGTCTTTTTGCCCTACAGATCCCAGTTGATTCAGTATAACAATGTGTGTGAGATATCAGACAGAAGAATTTTTCATTGACTAGTGTACAGTAGGATTGTACTCACAGTAGGATTGTAGTTTCATAGAATTTGACATTTCCTTTTTTTTTTGGCAGAGCTTCCCAGATTTTGGAGGGATATGGTGAGCACTATCACATCCGGTATGGACTTCCAGAACTCAAATGTGCAGTCGCAATACTATAAATTATGTTATCTGACAATTTCCTTACTTTGTTATTACTTTCAGTTTCACAGAACTATTCAAAACAAAACTGGGTCTTCTTGGGGAGAATGAGGATGATAACTATTTGATTGCTTTCCTCCTAAAAGTAAGTTTGCTTTGCTAATTTTCTTGGCAAACATCTGGATGCCATACTTTTAAAAACTCTGATAGAAGTATCTTTTTGCACTAGCTTATGGAAGATACAAAGGCTGACTTTACAATGACATTTCGACAGCTCAGTGAAATTACTGAAGACCAGTTAAAGGAACTCCATATTCCTGAGGTATTGATGAATACAAGCACCCAATTTTAGGAACACTTATTATAAAATGAGTAAATCAGGTTGCACATAACTCTGGTGTAATAGAGAATGTCTCAAACTATGATTTGCCTGGGAAATACATCATTGTAGCATTATTAAGGGACAGGGAGGCTAATATATCTGTGTCATGCTACCACCCCATGTTAAGCCTGTGTCTAGTAAGGAAGGATACATTAACGAAGAGTGCTAATGAAAGCTACGTTAATGAAGAGTGCTGAAGTAAAACATTCAGCCTCCGGTACAGATCCAATATGAATAGTCATAAATTATACACAGGTGGGAATGTAATTTTCTTCACATTTAAGATGGGTCTGCTGGAAAGAACTTTCCTTCCTTCACCCCCCCCCTTTTTTTTTTTGCTTAAGAACACCTTCTCATAGTATTTTGTAAGACACAAATGAAGTTGGACTGGGCTCATGAGGAAAATTTCGACCTCGGGTTGATCAGTATATTCCTAACATGGGGTTACCAGGTGACCTAAACACCAGCTCTCAGGCCCATCAGCTTGTCTCGGTATCTAATGCCAAGTGAGATCCCATCTCATCATAAACGCTTGCTAGAATCTCAGCCCATAGTGGTCTCTGCCCTTCCTGGGGGACAAGATCAGTTCTAAATGTAGCTTAAAGCATAGGAACACGTTTTATCGCTGTGTCCTGCTCAGCCTGCTATCCCATCCTCTGTTGCTGCTAACTCAGCCTAAACTTATTCTTCAGGACCAAGTATAATCATAAAAGAGATGAGAGCCTTAAAATAAAAGAGATCAACTTCTTATCTCAAAATTGTGCAATCTTTAGAAGTGGAAATATGGCTGAAATGTTTGAACTGAAGCAAGATGAAGCAAGTAAATAATAATTGGAAAAAAATGTAGAGGGGAAATTCTGAAAAGAAAGTTTGTGAGTACCTGATCTGGAAAGGAAAAAAGGAAGCCTTTTTGCAAGAGACAAAAGGATTTTATTTTTATTTTTTTTTAGTACAGTGCCTTTTCCATGTGAGGAATATTCTTCACTTTGCCTGGGAATCCATTGCCTTTCTGTAACTTCTGACTTATTTCTATTTGTCTTTGAATCTAATGTAAAATGAGAGTAGGTGGGCTTACGAGGTTATTTTAGGGAGCAGAATGACTGTGTGTAAAGTACAGAATGAAAATGAGGAGTTACAGTTTCTTTTCTGGTCGTGTCCTAGATAATTAAGTGATTTTGACCAAATTCTCTGTTTTTCCTTGTTTTTTTCTGTTAAGTAAGAGGTCTAACCTGACCTTTTCTATGAGCTTGAAACCATTAATAGTTGAGATTTTATAGTGGTAAGCAACAAAAATACAGAGAGCTGTAGCTGTGGGATTAATCATTTGTACAGAGCAGGTGATAAGAGGATGGGTGTGTTTGTAAGAGAAGGTATTTTTGTCATAGAATACAAGGGATTTTTCCATTCCTTAGTGGCCTGCATGCGATAGGAAGAACGGAAGCCCCCCTCATGCAGTATGGAGCCATTCCCAGACCGCTGCAGTAGTGGCGTTTGTGACAACTCCATCTCCCCTTCTCTGAAGGTGCAGGCTGAGGATCTGACAATCGTGGTGTAGTTGTGGCCCTGCAACTACACCGAGGGTCATTTGCAGCCCTCACTTGATAGCAGCTGACCTTTTTTTTTTTTCACACAATGAAATTATTTAGCCTGCAAGTTCTGAGTCCCAAAACTGATACGCTAAAGCAGGTACAATTTTATGCTGGTAAAAAGTTTTAATTTTTTAAAGAATTTTAAAGAATATTAAAGAATATTAAAGTAATTTCGCCTGCTGTTTATTCACACACTAATACTTTGTCAGTAGCGAAGTAAGTTCTTATATTGGTTTGTAGATCACTTACGTTTTTTTCAGCTGCACACCAAAACTGACCTAAAAAATGCCAGAAGCCTTTGGGAACACTGCAGAAGTGCTCTCATTTACTATTAACTGGAAGCATTCTGAAATTCCTCCTAAAGCAGCCTAACCCTGCACATCTTTGAACAAATGCTTGACTCCTGCACTCCCCTGTTACCACCTGCCTGCCCCACAGCTCTTAGCCACTTCTGTAATTTTAACTCATTTTTATCCTCAAATGTGTTTTTCATTGTGTTTTTCATTATGTTTTTGACTCCCATTCCTTTAAAAAAACACAGATGTGACCAAAACTTTGTTTTGTTCTTGCTTTTAATTTCCCTTCCTTAACTTCTGCCCATTTTTTCTTGGGTATCTGCTGTTCACCCCCTTTTATCTATGTCCATTTCTTTCTGCAGTAGTGGCAGAAAGAAATGTTTTATCTATGTCCATTTCTTTCTAATCTGTTCTTTCTCTGAAGTTCATTTTTTGTCTGTGAGCTTTGGCTACTTTCTCTTGACCGAGCGATACGAAGCAGCTGTTGGCTCGGTGTACTCAGCCCGGGAAGCCGTGTTTGTGGTGGTCGTCCAACACTGGAGGCAGTAACCCCAAGCTCTGGTTTCTCTCTGTTTGCCTTTTCCAAGTTCTGTCTCCTCTCCCTTCTTCCTCTCCTGCTGTCTCTGTTCTTCTCCTCAGTCTTCTCCCATCCCTGTAGCCTTAAGTTTCTCTTTTTCTCCGCACCTTACCTTTCTTTATCAATATATTTTCCTTATTTTGGAAAAAAACCCTGCTTCTCTACAAATAGATCTGGTCCACCTACAAAACTCAGAAGACAGTGAAATCTATAGTTATGTAGCCTAAAAAAATAAAATAGGCCAAACAATAAGCCATGGAAAAACAGGGGTGAAATGCTAGAGGTGTTTAGATAGAATGTGCCATAACAGAGATGGATTAATATGGATATATCACTCTAGCAAAAATAAATAATTTAAATACAGAGGAAAAGATATTAGTAGAATTTTTGGGGAGAAAATTCCTTGAAGGGTCATCATAAGTTTCCCTCTTATATCCTTTTAATATTCATTTGCTTACTTTGGTTTTGCTTAACAGGAACAAAATTCTGATTACCTGCCATTAACTGTTTCTTTCTCTTTAGGAGTTCTGGGCTCTCCAGGATCTGGGTAAACACAAGTTATTTTCAGACTGGGTTACTATGTACCTCTTGAGATTAAATCGGTAAGTCTGATGCAGTTTCAAGTGTAAAAATAACACCAAGTGTGTATTTGCCAGAAGCAGGCAACTTTAATCTGCAATGATTTTCAACAGTCGTCAGTAGGTCTGGTAAACTGGACCAAACATGGTTTCATATGCCTTTTTTTCTTTATGGTTCTAGATTGTGCTAGATTCCACAATAATGACTAGTGTAGTTCTGTTTTGATACAAAGGTACATAAAACCGACATTGGAGGAGTGGTCTGTATTTGTTTTCTTTCATTGACCAACTGATCAGATTTCTTCGGTTAATAACTTTTGTTCAAATACCAGTCCTACGGATTCAGTCCAAGAATCTGAAAGTTAGGCTTTGCAAATACATAAGAATGAATAGTGTTTCATTACTGGTAATACATATATTTTTTACTGTGTAATAATATGGCTTTAGGGTGACAGAAGGTGGAAGCTGAACAGTTGTGAATACACAGACTGTGTTTGGAAACCGCTGGTGTTGCATAGACAGCGACATGCATGTCAGAACATCCTGCCAATTCTTTTATCTTAAATCAATAAAGAATGTAATGTGTTTTTCATAGTCACAGATGGTATGCATGGCTGATAGTAGTCAAAAGAAGTATATATCAGGTACTTGGAAATTTTAGTCAGTAAAAATATTTTTTAGGGAAAAAAATCAATACTAGATACAACACCTACAAGAAAGTGTGCAGTTTTTTCCAAGCCTAATCATTCTTAGAGATTCACACCATTTTGCACTGAACACAAAGGCAGAACACTTAATGATTCTAATGAAAGTCAAATAAAGTATTTCTAAAAATAAATAAGTATAACCCTCATTAGCTAAAGCACTTTATTTTTTCTTCTTTTGGTTTGTTTTTCATGTATAGTAACAAGGGTGATTCAGACACCAAGAGAAGAACTCGAATGACAAGTGAGTAAAATGATCCAAAGGAATTCATAGGCTTGGAGGTGGCAGCTATCTATTTACATAGGTTTTTTCAGTGTTAGTTATTTTTCCTTTTGAGGACAACTAAAATGTACTGTTTTTCTGAAGAGGAGAAACTCTCGTTACACTGCTGCAAGTCTTGTAATACTATACATTCACTGTGGCTAGCTCTGGTTTCACCCAATCGTGTGATTAGAATCCAGCGATGTGTATATGGCTAGACTTGTGAATATACATGTACTTTTTATATAAGCTAAATGATCATGATGTTCCTTGGCTGCAGTGAGGCCCTCTTCCTCCTCTGGCATCCTCCCTTTTCCCTCCTTAAAAAAAAAAAAAAAAATCCTTAATTTAAGTCTGCATTTATGAAGAAATTGGTCTGGCCCAAACACCTTCTTATTGTGAATAGTTGTAATCATATCGGTTGACTGAAGGTGCGTGTGAGATCATGGAAATGCACCACAACTACTAGTCCAAATTGCTCTTCTCTAGATTCTGCTGTTTTTGAGGACAGAGCACATGTCAGTTCATATTTCAGGTGACTGAAATCACAAATTATGAAGATGTCATGAAGAAGGCTTTTCCACCAGTATTCACAAAGGCTGCTCTGTCCTGTGTCACACCATACGTGAACAACAGACACTGAAGCAATCCAGCTCAGCTGTCCAGCTATAGTCTATTCCATGTCCATCTTCATTTACCTACTTATTTCTCTTTCCCTTATTTGTTGTTTACCTTTTTGTATTTCTTTTTTCTCTTACTTTTTTTAATCCCCTTTTTTATGATTTCCATTTGGGTGATCAGGAGATACCAGACCCTCCAGCTTGTTCTATGCTTTGGTGCTTGTAGACTTGATTAATTTTTTTTTTCCCTTTTGATTTCCTTTAAGAAGTTAAGAATTGCTGGCCCATGGGAATATGATTATCTGTATGTTGTCATGTCTCGAGTGGGGCTTCACCTTAGCATCTTTAAATGGTGGACATGCTCTGGCTGCTCCCCAAGTTGTAACTCTTCATTGCAAAGTAGGGTGCTCCCAGGAAGGGTCCCCTAGGATTTGAGTTTCTTGTGAGAGACGCCCTTCCTCTTCTGCTATGTCTGCTTTTCCTGAGTGCAAGCAACACGTTTTCCTTGATCTGTACTTCCTTCCTTTAGCAGTCTGTGAATGTGTTGGTTTGCACTGCTCAGAACATTGTTCTTCCCTGGTGATGAACCCTCGATAACATCAGGAAAGATTCTGGTAGGCATCCTGTACTGGCTCAATGGACTAAGATTTGTCTAAGTGTTCAAATATTTCCAAATCCTTTCTACATGTTATAAAAGGTTATTAAGGTTTTTGAAAGGCACACACTTTTTTTTTTTCTGCACCTGGAGAAAAAAATTCTTACTTGTGAAAGAACTTTCTAGTCATGAACAGAAGGTACTTTAATTCTCCAAGTTATTCTAAATACAAAATGGAAGAGTTACTGCATTTAGCTGTCTATCACAGCAGAAATAGCAGATATGAAATTATAATAATTTTTCTGGGAGAGATTTTTTTTGGATCTGCAGTGAGCTGTGGTAAATTGGTGAAATTTGCCTGTAAAAGACAATGAGCAACTGAAAATCTCTGGACAAAAGGGAGTAAAGAAAATGGAAGAGCTGATCAAATTCTGCACGAGGTATTGTACACTTCAGTGTTACTCTGCTTTTCAGGGTGTTTTATTCTCATTTTTAACAGAAATGGCTGTACTCTTGTTACGTATTGATTGGCCACTTTCTTCAAAAGTTCTAATTGATTTAGTAGGAAAATGGCAGCAGATAGCGCCAACTTTCAGTAATAAGATAGTAAAAACTACATAGGGCACAAATTATCATCACATGGACCTTCACGTTTGCATCCACATTTTCTGGCCAAGGCTCCATCCATTTTTAAGAATGCTTCTTACAATTTTACATGCATTTTTAGAAAGTTAATATGAAAACAGTTACCAAGAAAAAAAGATCTCAGTTTGGGGATGATCTTCTGCCAAACAGCATTGTGGTTTTCTACACGTATCTCAGAGGATCATACAGTACAGGAGACAGAACAAACAGGGAAAAGGTTTTGCCTCCAGGACTAGGCTTGTGCTAGTGGTCTCAGCTTTGGCAGCAGTCCAAAACTTGATGTGTGAAGATTCCTAGTTAAGTTGGTTTTCTTCCATATAACCGGTCATCACAATATATTCATACAGCAGAGCTAGCAGATATTCCTAACAGGCTACTAACGTTAATTTGTTATTGTTTTATTTAAAACCTTATTTTCCTCTTAAAACAAAAAAACTTTGTTACATTTTTGCTAGCTTCTCCATATTACAGTGTGACTGAGGTTTCTTATAGAGTTTTGTTGCTGTTGTTGTTCTCTTTTACATTTAAATAGATCTCTTAGATACACCCCCTGTGATCTCTTAATATTTGCTTGTAACAGCTGTCCCTCGCCAGTACAACTTGCAGCACAAATCTGGCTCAACTCAGCCAACTGCACATTTTTACCCAGCGTTTCACATTAAAGGCAAAACTGTCAGGGCTCTCACAGATTTTTATATGGGTTGGTAAGTCCCACTAAATTTCTTGTTGCTGTCTTTAGAACTGACTGACCTTGACTATATTGCCATTATCACCTCGTTATTCATCACCTTTCCCTCATCATTAGTAAGTCTAGTAAAATATCTCATGTCCCAAAGTACATTACGTTGAAGCATTTCGAGTTGATCACTTATTCGTTATCTATCTTCATTCTTTCTCTCTTCATTTAGTTTTTAGTCCTTAGTAGCACTTTATCTTGTACTGCCTAAACATAGTTCCTTAGGAGTCGATCAAAAAGTTTTGACAATCCAAATCCCCATACAAGTCTATCATTCTGTTTCTTTATAAAAGAAACATGTAAAAAAAACTGTAAGCCAGATCATAAAATGCTTATAAGGGCACAAAATTTCTTCTGCTTTGTCCCTTTCTTATCTGGCTTGTCTTATTCTCTCATAATTATCTTGTCACTTGTGTTAATTACAGATATTTTTAACGCCACTGTGAAACTTGTCAATTTGCAATTGTTAAGAATATATTTCTGAGACAAATATTCTCCTGCTACTATGAGTCATGGTTTTAATGTGAATTATCATTTTTTGTATGAGTCATATGTTAACTTCTCCACCTTTTAAATATTCTTTTTATATTGTTTTCACACTTTACTATTGATGACCCATTTACTGGACTAAATCAAGTACTCGGACAGAGCAAATTACTTTGCCAAGTGGGAAGACACTGTTTTTTTAGCAGTTAGGGCAGAGTGTTGTTATGACTATATAAAGGTTATCAGGGTTCCAAATAGCCAGTCTTTGGCTATTGGCTTTTGTTTAATATATAAAAAAGCCATTGGCTTTTCTTTAATTACATGCAAGTACATACAGAACAGCGGTAATGTGAAAAACATGAACGTCTGTATCTGGATGGATCGCATCTCAGGCTTCATTCTCATGTGTTCACGTTGTGCCGGAATGATGTTGTGTTACCTGGGTAGTTGTCATAAAGGAGGGACTGGTGGTGCCACCTGAGATGCTTCTGATTTCAGCCCATATTCTGATTTTGTAAAAGAGCTTCACCTTCTCCCTTCTGGCAGGAGCAGGAGTGGTCAGAGTTAGAGCACTTAGAGCGTAGAGTGATTTTTTTTTTTTTTTTTTTGTCCTTTACTTTTCTAAATAACATTAAGACCCTTTGTGTAATACTGTTGTATGGCAAATCTTGTGGCTTAAAATGGCTATCATTCAGTTGTAAAGATAAATAATTTAATTGTATGTGATACATAAAATAATCATGCAAGTGTTGTTCCACTGATTACACAGCTTCAGTAAATTCTAGTTTGTCAGCTGGTTAAATGGTGCTTTTTAGAAGGAGTGAATATTACAGAGAAGTCTGTTCAGTGCGCTAGGCACTAATTCTGTATGGGGAGCTATTAAATACAAATAAAGTCCTGTGACTGTCCAACCACAGAACCTTAGAAGGAGCCAGTCATAGCTTTTCTCGAAGATCTCAATTGTCTTGGTAGTCAGCTAGGATAAACAAGTTGTGTTTGCAAGCTGAAGCAGCAGTACAAGATGTGAGTGAATTGGGAAATGGAAATAGATTAAGCTTAGTCCTTTCATCCAAAATATTGTTTCTGATCATCCCCCTCCTAATATAATGTATTATTTGTCAATAAAATAACATCATAACTAATTGATTAGAGGAACTGAGTAGAGGGAAATTTGGGCTGGTGATTTTGATGAATACTCTGCTTTCTCTAATACCTTCTTTCAAATAGGCTGTAAGGGTATTTATAAGAATATTCAGTAAAGCTACCTGGATTTTTTGAAAGATATATAAAACTAATGTTTATTCATATAAAACCTACTGGGACGTCAATGGAAAGGGAAGGAACAGATGAAGTTTGTGTATGTCCATAAATCACAGGCTTTTGGTTTCAAGTCCATGGGTGAAATGCCTCTGGTATCACTAATTAATCTCTTCATGTAATCACCTACTGAATTTGGGAAAATATGGAAACGAAGGTCAAATTAAGATTTACGATGCAAGCTTGAAATGTTTGTTACAATTAATCTGTAACATTCTTTTGATCATCAGTTAAAGGGAAAACTTTCTGAAGTAGAATCTTAGGCTTTAATTGCAGAGCAAAAATAAGAGTTGTGTTGACATTATCTGCTAAAAAATGGGTAATAAAAGCCATGTGTGCTTAAGAGAATTGTCCTTGGCATACAGTTTGACAGAACTCTGTGAGTTTTCAGTTGCTGTCCTGTAAGATATAACCTGGTTCACTCATTCAGCAGTTTAATTTTCAACGTCCCTACAATCTCTTGATCACTAATTAGACAAAATCAGCCTGGAACGTGCCAGAGAAGCAGTGCAGCTGTCATGGGTGTTTCCAAAAAGATAGAGCAGACAGTTCAGGAAAAAACTGGGGAAGCTCCCCCTGACCGCACCAGGAAATTAAAAGGAAAGTTGAAAAAGTAGTTTCTAAAAAAATAGAGCTGAAATGCAACATCAAAGGCTTTTATGGCTAAACTTTTGATGTATGATATAGAACAAGGAATATCTAAGTACATATACTTTAATGAATAAATAATTCCTTTTTAAATTAAGTAATATAATATCCATTTTTATGATCTCCGGGAAAGTACTGACAACATTGAAATATGCTTTCCAACAATGTAGCAGGAACCTAAGCCGGGGTAAACTCATCACATTAGAAAAGTCTGCTGGTGTTGGTAACAGGAGATCCTTTGTGCATCGATGTGATGTTTTGTACTACTCTAGTTTTTGTTTGGCACTTTGGCATTGATGATTGTGCAAGTTTAAAAAATCCTTTTTAGCAGCTCATAAAAATAAATAGATTTTTTCATTCCTTTTCCTTTTTATGCATTTTTTTCTTCATCTGCAAATTAAACCTTCTTGAAGGTTTCAATGACACGTTTCAATGACTGTGTTTTCTTTTTGTTGAATATGTCTAACTAAATTTAGCATGATTTACTTTTGATTTCAGCTGTTAACCCTAGATACATTCTGAGGAATTGGATGGCAGAATCAGCAGTGCAAAAAGCTAATTTGAATGATTTCTCAGAGGTAAAATTCTTTCTTTCTTCTTGACATATTTATTAATAATTGGCATAATTGTTAATGAAAAAGTTGCATTCACACTTTGAATCTATACTACACTTTGACCAATATTGTACTATCTAATACCAATTACTATTAAAAATATTGACAAAATTATTAACGGTATTAATTATAACATAAATAGTAGTGACTATATTAATAGTAGTACTAAGAATAGTAAGCAACTCAGCTAGTAGTTTCTGGAGACAGAAGGGTGCATAATATGGAGTGTAAGAAACTTTTCTTGTTTGCAGGAAAACATTTTGTATAAAAACTTACCCATTTTAATTGCTTCCAGGTTCATCTTCTACAGCAGATTTTACAGCATCCCTTCCAGAGACAGCAGGCTGCAGAGAAAGCAGGCTACTCCCTGCGCCCCCCAGCTTGGGCCAAGGACCTTAAAGTCAGCTGTTCATCCTGAGAGGAATTCGAACAAGCCAGTAAAATCATCAAGGTCAACGCTCACACCTTCAAACTGGATTAATGGATCAAACCACAGGAACTTTTCTCCCTTGTACTTTGTGGACTGGAATCTGCTACTCTGCGAGGCCAGACAGCTTGACCAACTTTATAAAAGTCTGAAGATTAAAGAAATGGACCACTATGTATGGTTGCATCGGCAAATTATATTGGTGTTTATAATTCTGCCCTTCGTATTCATCTGTGCATTAATTTGAGTCCCAATGTTTAAGTTCTGCCAAACTGTCACACTTAACCTCTCAGAATTCATGGCCGATCAGGTGGGTCTCAATAAGTTTTAGTGGCTGGTCAATTTAAAAATCCATCTAAGCTAATTCTAATCATGCAGTATTTTGATGAATGTTCTTGCTGTTACACACTGTTGAAATATAATTGTATTCTGAAGACATAAATGTTCTTAAGTCTTTTGCAGAGTTGGAACAGAGGATCATCTTACATTTAGACCTTTTCTCTTTTTGACCTTGTTTTCTCCCATTAAACTGCCAATAAAGGTTTAAAGGAAATTCAATTAAATAGTGAGCAAAGATGTCTGTCTTGGGAGTGACTTGTCCAAAAATAGATGTTGATGTCTCCGCCAGTGTCAGGTGCCTATCAAACCTGGTCCACTGCTCTTGGAAAGTCTGTCTTTTGATAGTAGTAGAAAGATTGTTGGTGCATGGATATAAAGCCTCAGGAAATTTTCACTGGTTGGACATGAAAATAGGACTTTCTTGGAAGTATCTCACTACCTGTTAGTCAGGTCAATGCACCTTTTGTATCCGGCCACCTGATGCTGTAAGGGACTAACAAAAATCTTGCAGGGAAAGTATTTAAAATTCAACTGAAGCTGTTACAGAGAGTAACAGAAAGAGACTAGTCTTTGAGTACTGGGTCTTGTTATTTATCCTTCTTTGATACTCCAATTACACATCAGAAAACTTACTGTGTAATTAAGCCAAAATTAATACATAAGCCATCAGGTCCAATGTTACGCTAGAAAATTTACAGCAAAAATAACTTATCTGGGGGCTTTATAACTTCTTGATGCTACCTTGTCTCTTCCCAAATCCAAAACGGATTGTTTTAGAATCTCCAAGTCTCTTGAGTGCCACTTGATTCTGAAATAGATGCTATGAAGTGGTATAATTAGCATTTCACAGATCTATTTCTAGAAATATAATTAGTGTGGAAAAAAAATTATATTATTAGAAATTTTTCAGTGACTAAAAAAAAAATTTGAATGCCTTTACTTCTTAGCTATAATCAACACAATTATTCAGGATGGTTTCCTCTCAGATATGCATCTGTTCAAATATAAACACAGTTGTTCAAATGTCAATAGTAGTATCATAATGTGAGGCACGATATAGATATTTACATACAGTTTCCTGAAAGTCCGGTCTGAAGTTTAAGCAGCCTGCCCAAGTTCAGCCTGGGTTAACATTCCTTCTGCGGGTCGTAAGTGCAACCATTGGGATTAGCGTTGGAGCTGGCAACGCCTCCAGAGAAAAGGAGTGGGCTGCTGGGGGGTCTGCAGAAGCCCCTCAGCCGAGGGCTGCGTTCCCAACCTATCGAAACATTGGCGTTGATGTCTGTTCTTGGCTAATTACAAGCAAAACAGCATGTGGTGATGAAATGTAGGAACGCCAGCATTACCACCTGCCGCGGAGTGAGTTACACAGCAAGTAAGCGATGATCTGAAAGGAACGTATTTGTGCTGCAGGGTAATACAGCAGCAGCGCAACTTGGGGCCTGGTTTCCACGTAGGTGAAAGGAAAGAACTCTAACTTACACTGAACCAAGCATCCGGGAAGTATCTTTTGTGTGTGGGCCAAACGACTTGACCTTACGGAACAATCGCATAAATACAAAACATTTTTATACTGCTTTTTTCTTCAAAGGGTTTTATAAATGTTAAATCCTATTAGTAGCAAGCGGACCTCTGCATGACCCATAGTTACAGGTAAAGAAAGCCTCGCATCAGGATATAAAGCCAGAACATCCCAAATGAGAGCTGTTTTACAAGCAGCGACACGTACTGCCCGCTGTGCTCATCGTGAGGCTTCTCTCAGGTTCTTGAAAAACAGCTGAAAGAATGAAGCAAGTTCTGAAAATTGGTTTGACGTATTCCTCTGGCTGCAGAGAGTAGGTCAGCTCCTTCTCCAGCAGTTCATTCATGGACTCAGTCATGTCCTCCTTCCATGGAGGATGTGAAAGCAAATCTCCATTATTTTCCCCCCAGTTTTACCATGCAGTTTACATTGCCTGTTTTTAGTAATTATTCTGATTTCATAGTAGTATGGACTGCTAATGGCGATCAAACTGCCTTAGAATATTCTGCAAGACCATGAGAATTCGTATGTCTTAATGATACTGAATCTCTTCTGTTCTGCGTTTCTCCCCGTACCAGAATATGCACAGGTCTCGGTTACGCCGAGAGTGTCAATGATACCCCACGAACAATAGTTCTGTCCCGTAGTTTTGCCACATCATCCATTTAAGTTTCTACTTTTCTGCTCTCAAAAGAGAGAGAGTGTGTGAAAACCACATGAAGCATACAGTTATCATCTCAACGCTATCTTTTAACTATGTTTTGTAAAAGTAGAGAAATGAGCCCACACCGTGCTCACCATTTTGTACCACCTCCCTTTCCACTTCTAGGTTTTAATCACTACGGTTTATTATGACAATGTAAGCGTTAATACTGTGTTTCATGATATATTCTCCAAAATCCTTGGCTTCCACCTGCGGTGCCAGAGCTGCCTCTTCCTTCACGTTACATAAACACAGCAGTGATGCAAGAGCAGATGGAGAATAAAAATACTGGGGCTGGTAATCCAAACAGGTGCTTGTTTTACTCCCATCCTCTCCCTGTAGCAGAGGACAGTTATGGGGGGCAGCAGCGTTGATCCCCCACACGTGGACTTCTCCACATGACTCTAACCTTTCTAATCCTAAGGACTGATGGAAAAGTGGTCGCTTGAAGTAGGTCCTTCTTCCCTGTAAGAGCCCAAAGATGACAGCTGCCGAGACTGCTTCCATTTGAGCTACGGAGAAAGGTTAGAAAAAACAGGCTGCAATTTCAGATCTTTTCAGACTAAAATACTGTAATCTCTTGTAATGTACCGCAATCTACAGGAATAAGACAATTTCATATGGCAATAGGTTAGATAGAGGTGGAAGGATTAATTGCTATGTTTTACAAATGCTTTGATTTACAGTCTTGGAAAGGAAGATCTTTTTGTATTTTGCTGCATCTTTTTTGTACCAAATAAAGGCAGATAATTGTGTATCATTAAGATGGTAGCTCTGTTTTTTGAATGGAGAGTTTGAATGCTTACATTTCAGAAATTCAATGCAACCATGTACATACACAAAATAGTTGATAGAAGTCTAATCATCACAGCATTTTAATTGATTTCTGGAGTTTTCTGTAGGCTTTGATTCTTTCTGTTTCGAAGAAAGCTCCACTTTGTCTTTTGTGTAAGATTAAGTGCATGAGTTAATATTGACTGCAGATGTAAAATGTATAAAGTTGAGTTTATTGTGCTGTAACAAAAGAGAAGGGAGGAAATAGGGCCGGAGGCTGAGCATTCTGGTGGGAAGAGTGAATGCTAGGAAAGCCGTGCAGAAGTCTTAGTGATTTTGTGAATTCAGAGAAACTAGCTTATTGTGCAGCATTTTTGTAAGGACATGTTCTGCTTTATTTTGATGCTGGGTATAGATTTCATAAAAGAAAATTCATTTGTTTTAAAAATAGTCGGATAGCAGGAAGCTGTCGCCACTGAAGTGTATCAAAGATGTGCACTCCTAAAACCTTGTCAGAAAAATGACACCCAGCTTTTTAGCATTCAGTGATTCTGCATGATGCTTACTTCAGTTACGTATGGAAAGCAATTGGGAAACATTAATCCTATTTTTAACCCCTAATTTTAACCCTCCTACTTTTAGCTAGTTAGTATTTTTTCTCCTGCACTTGGAACTAAAACTTGTACTAAGCTTGTGAGCTTTGCACTGGTCTTGAGAGCATTTCTCATTTTGGCTGTTTGGAGATGACGAGATGCCTTTTGGATGTACTAGCTTGTCAATTCAAAACTTCTAGGTAACATTTGTGTTCATGGGGGACTTGGTGAGAACTTTTTGCTCAGTTCACTGAAAGCAAGGGAGCTACAAGACCATCAAGAGTTGCACAGGCTCTGTCTAGACTGGTATGTAAGATGGCCAGGAACTAGCCCCTTGGCCCATGAACTGATACCTTAACTGGCCATAGCCGCACTATGGGGGCTCTCTGTACTGGGAGTGACCCCTGCTTTGGACTTGTCCATGTTGTCTTCTGGTGCCTGGCCTGGGCAGTTCCTTAAATTGCACCTGGGGCTGTGCTTAGGCCCACTTTGGCAGTACGGGTGAGCACTAAGCTCAAGCTTGCATCCTCATCCTCTTTTATTTAGCCGTAGAGACACAGGCGTACAAGCTGTGACATCTTGCTAGCAACGCTCAGTCCTCAACCACAGGCTGCAGACCAAACAAATGGTTAACAGCAGCTGTAAGACACTCCCCCATCCCCGAGCTTCGCTTACTCTTCCCATGCTTATGCTGCTGACACACCAAAGGAAGGAAGGAGGACACGCGGAGTGGCTGTCCCATGGCTGTTCCTGAGTAGCTGTGGGGATGGGCATGATTACTGCAGCGAGAACATCCCTTAGTGTCACCTTGTCTCAACCAAAAACAAATTAAGTTGTGGGATGTCACATAAACTTTTTTTAGTCACTCATCTGGCACTTCCCTGGCTGAAGCATCCCTGTTCTAGAGCACCCTCTGAGCATCCCCATGTTCCTCTTGTGTCCATCACCACTGGCTCCTTCCAAGAGCCTGTCCTTTTCACTCCCACTGCATTCATTCCTGCTCTTCCTAGTGCTGACGTGGGTGTTTTGCCTTGCATTGCTCCAACTCATCAGGGGTCTGGCTCCCTGATACGCAGTGCTCCTGGTTTGTGCTTTATCAGAGCAAAGTCCTGGTCTTTGCCGTCTTGTGGAGGACTATGCCCCTGCAGCCATCGAAACGTGAAAACATAGTAGGCACCATCTGAACAAAAGTGAGACGGGCCAGCCAGCGCTGCCCTCTGTACTCGGGTAAAAGGGTGGCTCTTGGTGCTGTGAACTTGTGGAAAACGTGGAAGATAAGGGTCTACAACTCTTAGATGAAGTGGGGCTGTAATGGCCAGCGATCACCTCGGTTAATGTTGCACTTCTGGACTCCACCAAGGATGTTTTCATTGATGTCGGTCAGTGCAGGGCCTGCAAGGTGTTGGGGGGTGAAGGCCAGGCCTTGGTAGCCTGATATACCTGCATGACCTTGGAAAGCCTAAAAGGTCCCCCACCACTTCCAGATTGGTCAAATAATTTGCCTAAATCAAAGACCCCACCAGGGAGTGGGGTCAACGCAGGAACATGTGGCATGACATACTGGTGTGGGGGTGGGAAGGAGGTGGGCCTCACCTACATTATAGCATCAACAGACTCAAAATGCTCCTTGTCTACGCTCAAACAGTGGCCCCTGCAGGCAACGCCCTCCCTGCCACCTCTGTAGATACGTACCTCGCTCTTAGCATCTCTCACACACACACGGTCTTGTAAAACCTCGTATTTAAAATGCTTTTACATTTTTTTCAAGTTCAAAACCAGGGAGGAATATTAACCACAACCTCCCTTTCCCACATACAGATGCCTTCATTGGCCTGCCTCCAGCAGCCACTTCTTCCACCAGAGATGGCACGGCTGTGGGCTTTACCATGGTGTTTAAAGCAAAATCATTGCAGTGACAGGAAGAAATGCATGTGGTTCATCACATCATTAGTGTTTTCAGCTTTAAAAAAAGAAAAAAGAGAAGGTTCTCATTTCAAAAGGAAAGGCACTTTATAAAGCTCTGGTTATAGCCTTCACGTTTCTGCTAGGGTGCTAGGCAGGTACGTGGGTATTAACAAACCAACCTTAAACCAAAAATAAGACAAGAGATGACCCAAAGCTCTTCCAGGCTGTGGCAGTGCCTCTAGCTTGCCATGCCCTCTTCTCCCACCACCCCTTCTGGACCCAGGACTACATTTTGACAAACAGCAGCGCTCTCGCCCCCTGCTCTGTCGGCTGCTTTTATGTATTTATTTATTTATTTAGATGTCACACTTTGCTTTTGATGCTTTTTGTATTGCAAATTACAGAAATATTTATGATGTCTTAGAGATTGTATGCATGAGAAGAGGCAAAGACTGGAAGAAATAAAAAGAAAGACTAGAAGGTATAGGCAAAAACTCTTTAAAATATTTGAAGTCGTACAAATTGCCAGTAAAATGCCTGTTCATTAACTATGACACTTTGCACAGATATAAAATAGAAGCTGCTTTTATTTGAGAATTAATAATGAACGCTGCCTAAATGAACAATGGAGATTAAAATGGGAGAATAAATGAAAAAAAAAGACGTAGGAGGAGGTATGAGGTACAAAGACTTTCAGAAGACAGACCATTTCTAGGTAGTTTGAAGAAAAACATTAACCAACAGGAAAAAAATCCCTGCTTACCAAGGGAAGCATACATGTTTTCGAAATAAAATTTTTCTTTGTCTAAGACTAACCAAATGAGATTAAGTGACATTTAAAGGCAGCAACTGTGAGTGCTGACAGGTATGACTGGAGTTGCATACAGAAGCAGGAGTGTGTAACATTTGTGGTGACACTGACTGGAAATGGCCCTGGTCCTGCCTTATATCTCAGAACAATCTAGCCGAGGTTTTACTTTTTAAGAAAGACAATTTTTTTTAAAAAGGTGGTCATTTTATTGAAAAAAACCCGCACAATTGGGGGTTTCCTGATAAAGAACCTTTAAGGGGAACTCTGTGAAAAGGGATCTTCCAACTTCTCAAAATTCACATGAGAACATTGTTGTATTTTTTTCCTTCAGCTCCCATTCTACTAAGAGGCAGCCACAGAAGATGCATTTCAGTCACTGGCCAGCTCTGCAAGTGCTGCTCCACCATCCCTTGCTGTCCTGACGGACTCTACAGCCAAATCTTACCTTAGTCTGATGCTGGAATTGTAGTTAAGGGCCGGGGGGGGAAGGAGAGGGGAGCAAAGGGGGAAGAAGCAGGTCATAGGGACAAAGTAGGGGACAGAGGGCACCCCACCTTACTTCTTGAGACCCCCAGGAGGAACTCTGAAGGAGAATTCCTCCTGGAGGAGCCTGATCCAGCACAACCTGCTATGATGCCTCACAAAAACAGCTGTAGCTTGAAGTCCACCTGTTCCTAGAGTTCAGGAGGTGGTGCCCCTTTTCTTCTCGAGAGCTTTCATTAGGTCAGACATGAAATCTGCTTGCCTGCCTCCAGCCCCAGTTAGAGGTGGCCCAGCTGACCGTGGTTCTCCATCTTGTCCTGTGTTTTCTAGCCTTTTTGAAGGAAGTGGCACAGGTTTCTTTGTCGGAGGTGGTGGCTTACTGGAGACAGGTGGAGGTGGAGGTGGAGGGGGTAGTGGCAGGTCCCCATTACCACTGCTGGAGGCTGGTGGTGGTGGAGGCACAAAATCAGGAGGAGGTTCACAGAAATCAGATGGTGGTGGAAAATCAATCTTCAATGTAGGTGGAGGTGCTGGAAAGCTGTCTGGATCTGTTAGGAAAACGCCGCTGTCTCGTTTGACTTTGGAGGGTAGAATTGGTGAAACAGAAATAGCAGACGACCGCCTTTCAGGTGGAGGAGGAGGCTGCAGTGAGTTCCTCCTACTCTGGGATTTCTGTGGCCTCATCATTGACTGTGCCAGGGCAGGCGCAGTGACGTTATTTGACTTGGCCTTTAATAAGCAGAAGAAATAAAAGGACAAGACACAGTCAGTGCATGTGTAAACTAATGCCACTGCTGAAGAGCAGCAAAAAGGTGTGAAAATATATGAGAAGAGTGCGGCAGACAGACAGCGAAATGAAGCAGAGTACATTTTGCCTGAAGAGTGCAAAGAGTATTTTGTTTTCTTTCTGGAGCTGCCCACAGAGCTTTGACAGTGGAAACCCCTATGTTGAGAGTATTCATAGCACTTCGTCAAGTGCTGTCCTCAGAAAATGAGTGCTTTTAAATTTCAAAGAACTGCAGTTAGTAAGACATACAAAGATACTTTCTTGATGTTCCACCCTGCTGTTCATTCCCTGAGAACATGAAGACTTAAAAAAAAATAAAAATACGTGCTGTGTTTTTACATCCAAAAATAATGAGCAAGATTTGAGAACATAAAAAGCAGATGTAGTTTTGGCTCTTGTCCCCATCTCCCATTCTAGCTGGAGATCCAGAGTTGGATCTCTCGATAAAGCTAAAGTCACCTATCTCTGCCAAACTCATGAGACACAACAAGCAGTGAACCAGGAAGAAAGTGGAGAGATTTGGGAATTTAAAGTTTCCATGTCTGGATTCACTGCCCCCCGCACTCTGCAGCATGGGGTGACATGCATTCACCCGCAGGGTGGTACAGAGGGCTCCCTGTGAAGCGTGGCACTTGGGAAAGCCGCCTGTCACCATTCTGTGCGGTGCACAGCAGGGGAAAGATGCTCCCTGGGTGACCTGGCAAGGGCCACTAATAAGCCTGGGGAAGGGTGTCTTCCTGCTGGGCGAGGCACATGCGCACGTGTCCTCCACTTCCAAATCAATAGTGCGACAAACAGGACCTTGAAGCCACTAAGTTCTAGCCATGTTTGCAAGGTCACAAGATGTTCAAACCCTCTGACAACTTTTTTGAAGGAAAAATGAATCAAAGCACCCATCATACAAGTTAAGAAAAAGAAAATGTAGGATAGCAGTTCATTACGGAGATGTTTAGGTGGCTTTTCTTTTCAATTGCATTTGCTGGTCGACACTCTGAAGATAAATAAAGCCCATTATTGATACCTGAATATAATTTGCTCTTCTTTTATTTTCAGGTAGCAACTGATAGCTGATGACAGTTACTACACAAACATGCTATCTATTCTCATAAACCTGTGGAGAAGTCTGCTGTCCTGAAAAGAAAGCTTTGTGACACATTCATTTCTAGTTGTGCTAATTTATCAGTTTAGATCCAGCTAGCTTAGTGCTCAAACTGTAGCACTGTGCACCCTGAAAGACTTCAGCTTGATCCTTTGGTCCCAGGCTTGTAAGCAGCTGTGAGATGAGGGAGGCAACATGTTTGCTTCCGCCAGAGAAAACTGCTCTGTCTGCAACCCTGCAGTCAGCAGTACTAATTCTGGCATTAGCTAAATTTAAGACGCATGCCTTCTCTTCCTCGCTCTCCTTGCCTACAAAGATGGAAGTAAACGAAACACAGGAGGAGGGAACCAGTGGCTGAGTTCTGAGAGCGTGATCTACTCCAGAGGAAGTGAGGTTCAGAACAGAGAAACAGACCTTTTTAAAGGAGGAACTCAAAGACAGAAACAAGAAGCGTAGGATGCGTAATGCAAGGTGACTGCAAAATCCTAGGAATTTAATTTCATTTGTCCTGTGCACTTTATGCATGATGGAAGGACTCTGAATAATGAACTGCAAACAAATGAAGGGTTTTTTTTCTGTAGTGTGTTTTCGAAGTCCTCATACTGTACTCTACTGATATTTTTACAACTAGAGATGGTGCAAGTAGACGATATTTGGAGCTTAACCAAGGAATGCATTTAAAGCCTAAGGAAAACATGTGATGTTTTCCCTTACTTCTTCACTTTCTCCTTTCTTACACACTCATCTTCATCTGTGCACAGTGTTCCCTGCTGAAAACACTACTGTATCCTTTGTGTTATTAAGGCAAGGCCCATTTTCTGGCAGAGACAGAAAACAGCACCGAGGTTCTGACAGCACAGACTCTTTGAGACTGTCCCAGTAGGCACATTCCTATTCCTGCTACATGAACTCACAGCTACTTGTTCTGAAGAATGAAAGTGGCGGATGCCTGTGCCTTCACCTGCCGGCAGTGGCTCCTTGCTTCTGTGCAATGGACAGGCTGTTTGCAGCGTGTGAAGTGTGAGGAGGGGCAGCAAACCAGCCACTTTACCCAGGAGCCAAATCCTTGTCACAACGGTACACTGGCACTTTGAGGGGGGAAGACAGAGGGTGAAGAAAAACAAACTTGAAGAAGTGGTTCACAGGTGACATTTAACTAGTGCACTGGAAGTAACTGCTGACCTGTACCTCTGATGTATCCACTGTCTTCTGAGTCTCAGGAAATTCTGCACTGGAACGACGAACAATTTGGGGAATCCGTCCATTTGACTGAACAGCACCTGTGACGAGGAGACAGAGGGAAGAGAGCGTTACATTTATGTGATATTAACCAGATAAGGTTAATCTTTGCCAGTTTCTTAGCAAACTAAGAAAAAGGCTATAAAAACATCTTTACAACTTCCACCAAGAAACCACTTGTCACACATTTTTTTTATACAAAATTTGGTAAAATCCATGAGAATGTCTGTTTTCTGCTTCAGGATTGTTTTGTGACTTTTCATATTCAGTTCATTACCAAAGGAAAATAAACAAGTTCCCATACATTAAAACTAATATCTGTCCACATGCCTCCATGGTTGTAGCTGACAATCCTACAGGAAGTGGAAGTGGCAGAATTATGAAGACATATGACAGAAATTATGAGAGTGTGTAAAGGTGTCGACAAATGAAGAGCTTTTTCTTCTCACTATTATAAATGGTGATTACAAAAGGGGACCATTAAGGCTGACAGAGGAAGAGAGAAGGGGAACTGGCTTTGGAACGAAAGCTAAACAGAAACCAAACTGGCACACTTAAGCCCACCCTCTGGCCTTCCACTGTTTAAATACTTGTCTTTCATAACAGCATTTTGAAATAGCGTGCTATAGTATTACTACATTCCCAGTTTTTATTGCATGGGTTTTTTTCCTTTACTTTGGGCTAAAGATTAAAAGTGCCATAGTTTCATATCAATATGGGTCATGAGAGCTGAGGGTTTGAAGTCCTACAGAGAGGCTGATTCATTTTCTTTAGTAGGTGAGCTAACGGCTCTCAAACTTCTCCCCCATCTGGAATCATGGAAGATTTGTGAACCTCACTGTATTCTCGGATTAGTGAAGATCTGCTAGCTGGCTAAGTTAAAACTCTGCAAAACGTCTGCTGACCATTACTGTGTTTGTAAGGGATATGCATAAATAACCCAGTACTGTCAAATGGAGTAAGTGAATGTGAGACCAAAGGACAAATTTGTGTGTTTAATTATGAAAAAATACCGAGCCCCTGTATAGCCTGATGAGGATTAAATAAACTCTCCGGTTTAGTCTAGGATTTTTGGAAGCTGTACATATCAAAGTAGTAGACAGTGTTTGGTGCCTAGATACATACATTTGTAAAGCTTAATGACTGCCTTAGCTCTATTATAATTTACAGTTCTGAGATCCAGTAAAGTTCCACTCACGTACTTCTTGGATGCTAGCGAACCCTTAGCTGTCTACACTAGAAGTCTAAGCACAAGGATGGTTTTAATCTTAACATGTATTTTTCTGATTAGCAAAGAGGTTCCACGAATATGATAAGAAACAGAATAAATTCTTTTTATTGCCATGCCTGCAAATCACACGACTGACAGAGAAGTAAGACAAACTCTGCAGTGTATTGCGTTTACTAGGGCTATTTAGGCTTCAAGGGATGACAGAAGGTGGTCTGAAGTCCTTGTGTTTTATATTTGTGCCTGCATGTTTTTCAGCATATTTAATCCAAAGCACTATTTTGATCATTCAAATTACAGACTGTGTTTGTTGAAGGATTAACATGGAAGTCAATAAAGAGATAAAACCAATCTTGTGGCTGTAAGTGCTCAGTGGAGAGTAAATCCCTGGGTTCTGTGTCCATGCCCTCAAGTGGAGCAGGTTACTGTCTCTCCCCACTTCGCCTGCTGTCCATAGCAGAGCAGGAGTTTGGGCTTCACACTGATGCAACAAGAACGCAGCCCTCAGTCATGCTGAGATTTAACTAACATTTAAATGAAAGGGCAGAGAGAGATCCACTCTATATAGTGCAAGGTGTAGTGTCCTGCTTGACAAATACCATATACCAGAAACTTGGGATCTGGATAAATGGTAATCTGTTTCTTCTGTTAATGGATTTCATAAACTATACAAGACTTGAAAGCAACATTTGCTATATCAACTCCTGCCACATACCTGCACATATGCTATACACAAAGTCTGACAGCTAAAGGACCCCCAGTCAATCCAATATGTGAGTTCATGCATTCCACTATCAAGATTTATTTTTAAATGTTATAGTATTCTTTGCAAGTCAGTTTCTCAAAAATTTTATGTTGAATTAATATTTTTTAAGCAAAAAAAAAAGAGAAGTGGTGCAAACATAATGCAAAATATAGATACCCAAAACATAGAATGCAAAATATTGAGCCCTGTAGTGATATGAACATCTGAATAAAGCAACATCCTTCATCTTTCAAACATAATGATATTGTGCTGGCACACAGCATACACTGTTTTTTAGTGTCCAAAGAAACCCATAGTGAGGCAGAGAGGCAAACAACATATTTTGCCTCAGATGCACCTGGCACTTGGGACACTTCAGAACCACAGACCAGTTTGGGGTATACGCGAACACACAAATGCTGGCTACAGCAGTGCGACCAGGGAGCACAGGCTACATGAGATGAGAGAACGAAGTCACACTTGCCTTCCTAAGCATTGCTTTTGGCTGCCACTGAAGTCAACAGAGTACAGCCCCCTGCTAAGCTCACAGAGGACTGTGGTTTTCTATAGCAGATTTTAGCCTATACTGAAATCAGACCATATAAATGGCTATACGGCCATTTGAAAACAGAAGAAAACATGCTTTGTTCCATTTCCAAAACATGAGCCTACAACTACTCACAGTCAGGCAGTTCAGGTTATAGTATTACAGTCAGGCTCCAGGTTTTATACAGGGCATTAATGATAACTGTATGACAGGAACAATCACAGTGACTTGCCCCAATTAGAACGCTAATGATCCTTCAGAGATATTTCCATAGAGATAACATACATGACTAAAATCTTTCCAGGCTATTTAACCATTTAATGGGATCCATTAGTTAACAGTGTATTTGATAATCACATGCAGTATTCCTGGATTCTAGTCAGGAGCTGAAGTTATACAGATGTATATATACGCTTTATAAGGCCTCAATCCTGCCCACATCCAGTACAGACTGCAGCACCAGCATGGAGCCCCACTGGTCAGCCACCTCTCTACTGCCATCAACACCAGAACATAAAATGCTCCACAACTGTCCCATCCACCCTCACTAACATATCCCTGTGTACAACCGTCAAAAATCTCCCGATCTCAAAACAGTCTGTTACTGGGTCTCCCTACCCCAAATGTGCATTTATTACCATGATTTGACTCCAACGAATAGTAGAAAGACCACCTTCTTCTCACATGTACTAAAAGGCAAACTAGAGCCTTGGAAAGGTGTTTGGAGGATTTTGATTTGTCTACATGAGAAGTCAGAAGATTAACTGTCAACACGGATTTTGACTTTGCGTGTCTTATGATAGTAAGTACTTGGCCAGCATGTCCTTCCTAATAAATAAAGCATACCTTAAGCATGTAAACTAAAAACATTCATGCAAGTTACAGATAGTATCATGCACTGCTGTATCTGTACAATGATAAAATAGGTAACAGCAATATGATGAAGCTCCTGGAAAAGTAAAGCTAGGGAATAACCCAATCCTTTCTTCCTCTATGTCCTTCTCCTAACACCGACACCGTTATCATGCAAATGAGTGAAAGGCTAGGAAAGAGAGTGGCTCACTCTATAATAATCTCTTTCTGAAATGATCATTCTCAGAATATCCCACTCATGGGAAGAAAAGCTCTGATACAGGCAGTGTAGATATGGGCAAACAGAAAACTTCAAGACATGAACCATCAGTCTGTAAAATGTAGAGGGAGCATAAAGGATTTGTATTCTGATGCCAACAGAAAAATACCTTATTAAATTATGCAGATTTAAACGAACCTTTGGTGGGTTGTCTTTGTATTCTTCAAGCTCTAACTTTAAAGCGAAAGCTCTGCGGCTAGCTTAGTTATAGATTAGAGCTATGCTGGGCTGTCTAGAACAAGATATTATCTTGCTGAATCAATGAGATGGATAGTTTTCTGAGCAAAGGCTATTGCAACACTGATGATGACAGAAGAGGGCAATAAATGTGATTTCAACTGCTGTGACAGCATTGGTACCTGCTGATAAGGATCCTGCAGGAGCAGCTGGTTCCACGGTCCCTTGATTTGTCCACCGAGAGGACAAGCCAGCTTTCTTCACTGCACACTTGTAATTATCAAATAGCGTCTTGCCATACTGCAAAACAATCAAAATGATACAATAAGCATGGTATTAAGCCTGAAATAGGCCAAGCATTAATTTTGCTCCCAGACAGCTTTTCTGACCCCATTCCTTCCTACCCAGTTTTGTTAAAAAGCAGTTTTCTACAAGTGCCGTGCCTATTTCTGTATAGGGCCAGGTGGAAAGCATCTCTGTAACAGCACAATAAAACAGGAATCCCTGTGACCAAACACAGTCCTACTGATATCATTCACACATTTAATGTTCAGTTTAGTATCTGCAAACATCTTGAAACTTGGCTTTAAAACCAACTGTTCTCAATAAATATCTTTTTCCAGTGCTTTCCAAGTATTACATTTTCAGACTGGAGACTTGGGACACTGAATCCTGGGCCTCTAGAGCAAACAGCTCTGTCAGTGTAATACACAAAATAATCCAATGTTCACCCCACACCTTTGTTGGATGTCACCCTGCAGCAGAACTGGCAGAAAAGAACATATACCTAACAGAAGTGGGTCTGTATAGCCAGGTACAGCCAGTATACTGGGCTGTGTATAAATCCATCTCCCGTAATATTTTGCGCAAAGCAAAATGGTCTGTGAATGTGGATCTTTTTGAAGAGGGTGAGGCAGACAATTTGGGCAGAACTGTCTGAAAAATGTCACAGCTGGACTGACCAGAGTTTGCACATCTTAGCCACAGCTTACTATTGTGCCAGATAACTGTGCAGTGAGTTTTACGAGTACATGAGTTTTATAGCCACAGAATTCACCCTCATGTTAATGAGAAAAACACATTGATAACTAGAGTATAAGAACATTCAGCAAATCCATCCTGGTCATGCCCTTCTTCTCTTTCTATGATAAAATCAGCACGAATGTCCATTCTTGTCACAATATTTCTAGTTGAGGTGATGACAGTCAGTAACCTAAGGAAGACAGGGTTTTACGGAAAACGTATTTAACAAAATTTACTTTTAATCTCACCTTGGCAATTCTTATTCCTGTTACCCATTGATGTAGGGTTGCTTGATCATCGCAGCATAAGTACTTGATATACTGTGACTCCTTTTGGATCTGGGGGTGCTGAAAGATATTGATTCATAAAGTAAGACAAACACCGAAATCAAGTCACTATACAAAAGTGTGAAGGCGCTGCACAGTGACCTCAGTGAGAACACTGCCTATAGGCATCATGTTAACTTGAAGATGATTTGGGAAAAAATAAGAAGCAGCAAAAACAGAGTATAAGAAAATATAAAAAAGATGGTGACTATGAACTATACCTGAGCTGCCACTGGCAGCATTTGCTTGAAATAATTTTAATGCATTGTAATATGAATTCGAGGGCTACAGAAATCTAATAGTGATCTGGATTTCAATGAAGTCTACAAATGCCATGGTTCAAGGTCTAACATTCAATGTATAAACACTGGAAGGAAGTCTGTTTCTCATTGTGGTTTGTCATCTGTAAGGCATTCAGACCGAACACTGAACATGATTAGTTTTCAAAGAGTATGTTAAATTTGTTTAAGCATAAACTCTCAGCTGAAACAGATTTTTCCTTCTAACTGACTGCCTTTCTTTGGGCCTAGTTCTAGCTTTCTTCCTACACATTTTTATTCTGTTTTGCTGTTGTTTGCCAACAGTTTTGTAGTACTGCCGTATGTTCTAGATAGAGGATCATTCAAAATGTGCAACGCCATCAGAAGTAATCTTTTTTGTTTGTTTGTACCAGAAACATTTACAATTTTTAAACCTTTTTTGTTCTTTTGGACACAATTTAGGATCTCTTCCCCTTAGTGATCAATATAGTAGTGGTATGTGGTGATGTACCATTGCAACTCAAAGAGCACCAAAATCCCTGGCTGCCTGCTTGCCTGAGATTGAACATCCTCTCTAAGACTCTGCAGGAATTTTGTTCCCCTGCTACAGCAGAGAAGGTTGTAAGTCTTTAGTAGCTTAGATGGAATAATATACTGCCATCTCTTGATATGCAAGGGAAAGAATGAAATTAAAGGAAAAGGCTTCGTTATCCCTCATTTACGTGTTCATGTCTATTTATATTCTTACAAATTATAGGTGCACAGATAGTGAATATGTTCCAAGGATTCACTATTGTCAATTGACTCTATGTGGCCTGGGCAGTTGAAAATTCACAGAATGGTAGGGATCGTAAGGGACCTTCTGAGATCGTCTAGTCCAACTCCCCTGCCAAAGCAGGTTGGACAGGATCACATCCAGGTGGGTTTTGAATATCTCCAGAGAAGGAGACTCCACAACCTCTCTGGGCAACCTGTTCCAGTGCTCTGTCACCCCCAAAGTAAAGAAGTTTTTCCTTATGTTCAGATGGAGTTTCCTGTGCTCCACTTTGCGCCCATTGCCTCTTGTCCTGCCGCTGGGCACCACCGAAAAGAGTTTGGCCCCATCCTCTTGACACCTGCCCTTTAGGTATTTATAAGCACTGATGAGATCCCCTCTCAGTCTTCTCTTCTCCAGGCTAAGCAGACCCAGGTCTCTCAGACTTCCCTCATGAGAGATGCTCCAGTCCCTTGATCACCTTCGTAAGCGTACCTCCACCTAGCAGCAAGGACCCTGGTTTTATACATATCATTAAGCCCCCAAAACAGAGCAGTGCTGGATGGGGAGCTCGGCAGGATCCCTCGCAGTGCAGAGCCAGCCCAGAGCTGATGTAGGTGCCAGATATCTCTTCACCGATGCCTGCTGGTGCCTGGGCATCCCTGGTGTGGAGGCCAAACCCTGGCCACAGCTGAGTGACCCATGGATTCAAAAGCAAAGCTGAACACAGAGGTCTTGCTCCCCAGCCACGTGTCCCTGCTCCCCCCTCAGCACTGCAGACACCAGGCTTCCCTTGCTTGTGCTGTCCCAACTGTTTAGGAGGCCACATTGTGATTTGAAAAAAAAAAAAAAGGAACTAGTCTGGGTTAAATTTAACCCATTTCATCCTGCTGTGGTTTTTTTTGTTTTGTTTTGTTTTGTTTTAAACCCAGCAGTACACAGCATGGCCTCATATACAGCATGGGGATAAGGGGCACTGTGGCTTGGGGAGAGAAGTAGCAGCAAGGGATGGATGAGAGGATGGGACCACACAAGCCAGTATTGCTGCCAAAGCCCTGTATCATCAAATTACAGAGCAAGAGTGAACACATCAGGGAGATAACTGTGAGGAACAAAAAACCAAAGGGATATTACTCTTGAAGGGTCTCACAGAGACAGATGTGTCCCAAGGCAGTGCTGTGGGTAACTGCATTACAGCTCCCTGCTGTTTGAACTCAGCTGCTCACACAGGTCATACTGCTTGCCATTTTTCTGCAAATACATAGCTGGCCATCTCCCCCGGATGATGGATATGCAAAGTCTGCTGCAGCCCTCTGGAGGGTCCGTGGCTGACTTATGCTATTAACTTGCTCTTGGGGACTCTCAAGGTGAGAGCTAGGGATATCTCACATTGCAAGCCCAGAGATGACAACTCACTCTCACCAGGTGCCTTAACCACGCCTGTTCCACAGATCTGTGCCTCACCGACCCGGTACGCTCACACACCACCCCTTCACACAGTTCAACGTACAGGGCTGAATCTTGCTGCTATGCCACGTATCACACAGAGGCAGTAACCAGGGCCCCTGGACAAACAGCCTTCTCCAGCTTCCCGGCATCTGCCTGTCCCCATCCCCAGCAGCCTCAGACACCCTGAACGCTGTTCAGAACAAGCTCTGCTACTGCAATCCATGGCGAGCACACAATGCCTGACAATCCTTATTTCCTTCTGCCATTCTCCATTTTGTGACTTAACACAGTGAAAATCATTAGAGAATTCAGTCTGAATACTTCTTTAAAAGGGAACTGTAAGCAGGCACTTCTCTGTGTGGCAGAGTACATCCCATAGACCTGGTTACATTATCACCAACAGACCCAAATGAACCAGGAGGTGCAAACAAAGGCACTGCAACCCTGGGTAAATTCAATTCTTCAAGCACTTTTCAAACAGCAATTAGCAATTTTGCTCCAGTGTGTAAGGTCCTACTGAACCCAGCAGATGGCACCCAAAGCTTTCAAAAATGAAAAAAGTAAGGTTTTTTTTCCCCCCTCCTTTTTCATGACAACAAAATCCAATGGGTGTACATATCTCCCCTCATTTTCAAACACTACACCTACTAACAGTTTTTTTTTAGAAGAAAAACCACAAACTTCTATAATTTAACAGATAATTCATGCAAACACCTGGAAGAAAGTGCACACTGCATAAACAAGGCAGAGGAGGCCATGGCATAGAGCAAGCTAGGTAATGGTGCTGCACATAGACACAGCCCTGCCACGGGGACCTGCTGCTGGGGAGCTCAGAGGGGCTGCTGGAGACCTCTCCTCTGGGCACCCTACAGAAATATCAGTTTCACAAGAACATCTGTACTGTGTCAGATTAAAGGTCTCCGGATCCAGCTTCTGGACTTTGACAGTGGCCACAAATGGATACTGAGGGCAGAGAAAGAACAAGACAAGCATATATGATACTTCCTTCTCTGTAGTCTCTCTGTCTGCAACTATTTTCAGGTCAGGGGATTTTCTGAGCTGGATGGGATTTCTCCTCCAGGTACTTCTTCAGCTTTTTATTGAGTCCAGAGAGAGTTGTGGCATCCACAACACCCAGCCTACAGGCTTCTAGTCTTTGCAGTCATTCTTCAAGTTATTCCTTACTTTTGCTTATCCTTGTTGCTCCTCCTTGATCCTTTTTCCAAGTTTATTATATCTTCTTTGAGATGAGAAGACCAGAACTGCAAAGGTGAGAAGCAACCATGGACTTGTGCCATGGTATGGCAACATTCATTGATTTATCATATATGCCTTTCCTAATCATTCCTAATGCTTGATGTACATAGCTAACCACCACTGAGCAGTGAAACAAAGCTTTCATCAAGGTATATACTGTATCAGCATCTTGCTTCTGAATGGTACAGGTCAGCTCAAAGTTAGTAATTTCACAGCTGCAGTTCTGATCACTTTTGTCCCTATGCACATTATTGTGTGTATACCTAGACCATATGTTATTTATGGTTTTATTGTACAGAACCTCAGCCTCACAATGGCCTTCCAGGATTCTTGTCTGCCCTTTCCTCAACTATCTAAATAATGTAGCATCATCAGCAAGCTTCCTCACCTCACTGCTTACTCTGTCTATGAATACTTTGAGACTGGGGGGTTCTCACCATCCTGAGAAGCTGAGAGGGAACTGTCAGTGAACAAGGCTAGAGTCTCCCGTGACGGACAACATCATGGGAGTTATTTACTGCCTACTCTCTACCCTGTATTTTACTAGCTATTGTCTCTACTGGGCAATCTATCTTAACTAGTGACATTCACCAGTGGGGCCTATTCCAAATTACCCCAATCAGTTCCTTGATTAAATTATTCCAATCAGCAACCATGATTAAATGCAAAGTCACAAGTATATTCTGTCAATTAGGGTTGAGACTAGCAAGCTGCTGAGCACCCAGCTCTCATAAGGACCTCAATGCCATGCAGGCAGTCTGTATCTTCACTTCGTAACAGCTAAGAACTGTATTTTCTCTCACTTTCCAAGAAGCAGCAGCACTGTCTCTCTTTTTATGTGTAACCTTACCGATGACACATAAAACATAACTTTGTACTGGACCCATAGCCCACTGAAGTCGACTGCAAATATCCCCACTACCTTTCCTGGGCTTTGGGTCAGGTCTAAGGAGGACTGTTCCACGCTAGCAGTGCAGAGGCTGCCTACTGCAGCTGTGTGCAAGGCCAGACCCCAAGACCGAACACCAGCAGGACCAAGCTTAATACTGAAGGTTTATACTTGTAAAACATTATTAGAAAGCGGCTCAGATTTGGTTTCCTGTGGTTTCTAGATGCATGAAGCATGCTGCTTTGGATAGGATGGTATAATTTTTCAGCCAAGAAACGTCACATCCCACCCCAGCAGCTTGCTCACTTGGGAAGAACGGTACCATAGTAAAATTACTTTGGCAGCAGAAATAGCAGGTCTCTGCTGTCGCTGGTGACCTTTACAAGCTTTACTCTGCCCTAAAAACTTCAGGCTATATGCTAAATCTATTACACAGTACATAAAAATGCTGACTCAGTATAATCAATTCAGAGAAGTATCTGGACAGCTGAAAGTCCAAGGAAATGATGACTTGCTGCGAAGATCCATGTGAACCAATTTCCTCCTTTCACAGCTCCTCCCTCTCAGGGTAGTTGTGCAGTGCAGCACACAGATGTAAGGAGCTATAGTCACTACTCAAGTCTGGTTTTGCTAAAATACATTTGTAGTCTCTCTAGTAACACCTCTGTGAGACTAACAGAGGTCATAACAATATCAATCACGACAGTCATGTGAGAAATACTGTATTTTTAGGCAAAGTAACACTAAGCTCAGTATGCCACAGTTTAGACATCTCACATAGAGAGAGATATAAATTATTTTGTTACATGGTGCATACTGTGTCCTGAAAAGGTCATTAAAATCATCTGACAGCAAACTGAAAACATCTCCTCTGGAATGGTTTATCACCTTTGCCTCTGAAACACGCAGCACCAAAACGAATTATGAACGACAACTGTTTAAAAAGCAACCACCCCAGAAGTCATTGTTTGAATGAAAAGTGGTTATGCAAATAGAAGGGGACTCCAGAATTTTTCTCACAGAAAAAAATTGAATAGTGCTTCGAAATAAGACGGTGTATTAAAATGCAACATAATTTGATTACAGTGAACTTTTTTCTCTGTCAATGTCAAAACTCTTAATAATGATGAATTAGTCACATCATTGGGCCTGATTTTTGGAAGTGCTGGACACCTGCCTGAGCACCTCAAATGTCAGGCTGCAAAAGGATGTGGTGTGTTCCACCCGGAAAAGCACTGAAAAGGTTTGGAACAGAATCTAGTGTTCTCCTCTGACCCACTGTCTCCTCTACAAGTATCAACTGTCTAGAGATAAAGAAAGCAGAAGCACTTGAATATAAAGAGCTTATTTTCTGGAGAGGTTTAAAAAAAAATATTTGTGCACAGATTACATTTTCAGATACAAAGTAAACTCTTTGCCTAAGGAAAAAAAAAGATAGAACACATTGAAAACCTGAAGAAATGGGAACTGAACTATGTGGTTTCTATGGTTTGTGCCAAAACAAATGACTGAAGGCCATGTGTGCATGAAATTAGAGATTATCCCAATAAAATCTTTTGCTTTGCCTTCTTCCAACACTGAAGATGAAAAGTAAACTCAAGTTATTCAGGCATCTCATTGGATTCCTTGCCCCAAAATACATGGATCATTGCTCAGTTTCTGAGGCAGAAACAATAGCCAGAAGCATAAAGACTGACTAACTTTGGATCAAAAGCTTTGGCTTTAGGCCAAATTTTCACAAAACAGTCAATGTTTTTGGATACCTTATCTTCTTCTGATGACCTTGTGCTATGTTGAGATAGCGTCTCAGAAAAGCTGACTCTTCTGGCTCCTATGACTGCAAATAGAATCAACACTTGGCACCTCCCAAAAATCACACTGAAGTGGTTCAAATTGGCTGTCTACTATTAAACATAGTCAAATTCTGATACTATGCACTCCCTGCATTAAGATGACCAAGCTTAACTGATCTTTTGAAGAAGACATATGTGAACTGTACAGATAAAACAGTAACTGTCCTCCGATAAGGAAATTATTCTTTTGACCTACGTTTCTCTAACCACTGAGGCAAAATTTTTAGGTCTTTAGAAATGTATGTAATAGCCATTGTAACCAGAGGACTGCTTTATACAGCAAATAACATTTTCCAAAGCTATTATATTCCATTTCTCACCATATTCTCCCCATTGTTTATGCGCTAATCTTGCAATACTACAGGCATGTACTATGACTGTAAACCCACATGTCTGAAAGTGTTCTGTAATAAAGAACATTTCTGCTTTTTCTTTTCCAGTTTATCTAGCAATGAATTTTACTCTGAAATATTTATCTGAAGCATTCATGCTAACACAACAATTCTCAAATCTTTCACATAAAGAAATAGAAAATCTCCTGTTTTCTCTCCTCGTTGCCTGCACTAGCAATTTGCTCTACATCTTCTTCCTACCATTTTCTATCTCAAACACTGCTAATTCTCACCTTCTACCTTCTTAACTGTCATTTTGCTGAATGTATTATGTACACGACTCAGTCTGCAACAGAGCACACTGGGTGTGAGGGAGGAAGGAATCAGGTGCAGAGCAACTAAATACCAAATTACCTGCTAGAATGACACCACTGTTGCAAACAGAAGCTATTCTTCTTGAAAATTTACTTCCAGAATTCTTTGGATCATTAGAAATTTTTTTTTAAAAAATCATAGTTTCCAAATGACACGAGGAAAACTTAGCTGTTTCGACTGCACAGAAAAATGTACCCAGCTGTGGAAATAGAGGATGATTTGCCTTTGTCTCAGTTTATCCCCAGGAAACCAATTTTTTTCATCCTAGATTAATTCAGCATTATGCACCATTACCTCCAGATTACTCAAGCACAACCAGCACCAATAAACTATAATTAAATCCACTCTTTGTCACAGGCACATCAGACTGACTAAACCAGCAAATTTGCATATAGATTACCCAGCTATTTGTCTGCTTTGAAAGATTTTTCAACATGGTGTGACAAAACCAGCTCCTGGGCTAGTGTGTGCACGCGTGCACACACACAGACACTCTTAATGCACAAAATAAACATTACGTTCACAATTTCTGCTCAGTGCAATGGATGCTGTCACTAGCACGATGAACAGATCCCTTCCTTCATGGAGAAATCTCTTGGTTTTGAGAGCTTTCAGCTTCAGAATATGAAATAAATCATACAAAAGGTCTCATCCGTTTCCACAGCATTTCCCATGTAACGTAGTAGATGGTGAAAAAGAAGCTCTACAGGGAATCTATGCATAAAAATTTGCATTTTTAAATGCAAAAGTGACTGTGAAGAACCAAAGCACTCCAACTTGCGCACTTGCTGTGTGCAGTGTGTGAATTTATTTTTTCTGTGAAGGAGAGAGATTTTTGCCCCATCGACGTTCCTCTCCCAGGAGTGGCCAGCACTCTCCACACGGTGGCGAGGAGAGCCACGCTGCTACCCTCTCCTGCCTCCTCTGCCTGGAACAGAGCGACAGATCTGACCTTGACAGACGGAGGTTTGAGTGAGGGTCTTCTCTCACTCTTGGCTGCCCTTTCCCTTCCTCTTTTCTGCATACGGAGGTGTCTATTAAGAAAAGACTCACTTTATCTGATGTCAAAGTGAAGGGTGGGATCTTTAAATTTTTGTAAGCTTTACATTTAGGCTGAGTAGAAAATAGGAAGAATCTGCGTGTTTATAGGAGCAGATGCTGCAAAAGTATTTATTTTATTCAGAGGCTGTTGGTTTTTTGGCTTTTTTTTTTTAAGTGCGGGACTTCCTTTGAGGGAGTAAAGCTTGTTTAACAGTGATACAGAACAATTCAATTTAAGAAGGTTATAGCTCAGCACAGAACAAGTAGCTACTGTGAAATAAAACAGTTCTTCAAGCTTTATAGTTGCCCCAAAGCCCAAGGATCCCTGAAAGCCAACTCCACTGGAGCCTCTGTGCCAGGCTGCACTCTCGTCCTCAGGACTCAGCCACATTGGTTCTGGTTTGCTGCACAGGGACAGCGAAAGGTGACTCTGCTCTCTGACACCAACCGGCCAGCTGTGCTCTTTTCGGTTTGTCCCAGCTGGGCTTTCTGCTGCCTGAGAGGAGCTGATATGAGGAAGCAATCGCTTTGTTCAGTTACTGCAATTGTCTCCGAATCATCCTGAAAGAAACTCCTGAATAAGCTCAGCAAAGTGCACTTTCTTTTGCTGGTAGACACTGTGATGTGCTTTTGAATTATTTCTGGCACACCATCCTTTTCCCCATTAGCTCCTCAGTGTCTCAATGGTTAACAAATAAGCAAAAACCACACCATTTTTGTTCTGAGCCACAGTATATACAATGGGGTGCTGATATAATGGGAAGAAATGATAGGCAAGGATCACTCACAACACATCACACTTCTCTAGCTGTAAGAGGAACAAGCACATTTATATTTGAGCTAGTTTAAAATAGCTAGTCTAGGTGCAGCTCCAACATCACAGGCTGCAAAACCTACCCCAGCTTCTGGCTAAGTACCAAAGCAACCTGCCCATGATGCGCATGATCTTCTTGATCTTCTACACTAACATCAGTACCCAAGCCAGCATCAGAGAAGTAACCCAGGTATGACCGCTCAAGTTGAAATTAAATGGCTAGATTAAAAAAGAAACAGGACAGAGGGAGCTGCCGGCTCCTGGTGACTGGATGCATGTTAGCCAGGACAGGCACTAAGATCAAAGGCTCACTGTCTCTGCGAGCCCCTCACTTGACTGTAGTCTAAGAGAAGAAATTTGAAAAAAAGACTGCATCCAGGTCCTGGATCCACCTGGACCGAGATCCAGGCGAAGCAACATTCAAAGAAACGTCATGGAGACTTAGGGGCAAAAGCCCATATAGTTCAGGGCAGTGTCAGACAACCTGAGAAACCTCATTATTCTAGCTAAAACCAAGTCACCAAGGTTGTGATTAACATTAAGTTATAGGGTTCCTCTTTCCCATAAGTTCTTGGTGATGCCTGGTACACAGACACAGAAATGGCAGGAATGTTCTGCTCATTTTTATATCTCTCGAGGGCTCTTCCCTCCATAAAGACACACCATAAAGATGACTGGGGTTTGGGGGAGGCAAAAAGAAACGTTCTATCTTTTCTCCCTGCTAATATGAGACAGGACCTTTGAAGGCAGGTACAAATGTTACTGGTTTTAGTCTAGTTATTTCTTTAGAAGGCTCGTCATTCAAATGGAGAAAAGAAGGGATGCTTTCTTCAAGCACGAAGCCATATTCAACTCCAAATCAGCCCACCTCACTGGCCATTTGCTGACATTTGAACGAGCAAAGGGCATTTCCCCTGTTCTTGAAGTAAGGATACCAATTAGCTTAACCACTCAGAAATAAATATGGTATTTTTTCAACTCAATGCTCAAAGCTGTGAAATTATGTCTGGTTCTTAATTCAGCAGGATTTTCCACCTAGCACAGAAGCAAGATACTGCTGAAGCTGCCACGTCCTTGCATTTCTCCTGCACTATGAAGTACAAACTGGTCTCTTGCCTCTGAGCTGGGCAGTTTCTTTTGTTAAGTTTGAAAGACAGCAGAGCAAGTAACTTAGCTGACGACTGCTCACTGTTTTGACACAGCCAGCAGCTCCTAAGGGGGTCCTCAGAAGACAAAAATTATTTTAAAAAAATGTAGTGGTATGCTACTATTCAAAAACTTTCCAAGTGACGTTAGAGCTTGCTGGAGCCAATAAGGGCTGCAGACTAACCTATTTTCTAAAATGCAAAAATCTCCTTTGATTCACAGCCATCCCCAGTGAACAGCTAAGATGGGCTATGCCTGCTACTCTTCCAATTACTTTCCCCCATTTGCTTTAAAGACAGATAATCTTCTGCAGCCAACACAAACAAGTAACTGGAAGAGAACCTCTGCAGCGCTCACTGTCCCGAGGCACACACAGGGGAATGGAAGAGCCAAGACACAGCAATGCAGCCTTGGCTGTGCAGAAATTTCCATCTGGCTTGGACTAAGCTGGGCATCCAAATTGCTTAATAAACATAAATGTTTACCTGTTAAATCTCACTGCACCTATCTGTAAAAGTACTGTCATTTTATCTTAAGGACTTTATTCTCAAACTATGGCAGGATGAGAAATACCTCAAGGATGACAGTTTGTTTTCCTTTGACATCTCAGGACAAGCGTTTCCCAGCAAGAGAGATATTTTCCTTCTGGGAGACTTCCATATGAAAACATATGGAACAAAATGTGACTAAGTGTAATAAATGGCTCTGTGTTCCTGTCCACACACTTTCGTGTCACCAAGCATCCAATCAGAGACCAACGTTTAACTTTGTTCTTTCCCTCAGCCCACAGATCTCAAGATGTATTACATCCTCCGACCTCCAAAGGTAAAAGAAGCATACAGCAGAACTCATTTCAGCTGCATGCCTTCAAAAAGATGTGTGTGTATATATATATAGAGAGCAAATTCAAATTAATGTACAGAAATTGTAATACATATGAAACTCTCCATTGCATCAGCCTCAGAAAGCCACCCTAAGTGGGAGGCTTCCACTTTTGAAACAACAGAAGATTTGAACATATCAATACTTGCCCATACTTCCCGCCCAACTCATGCCACGGCAGGAGACAGCTATTAAAAGAAGCCAAGTCTGAAACTGAGCTGGTCAGGAATCTACAAAATGCTGATTTGTGGGAATTAAAATGAAGAACTACCATTGTAACATAATCTATTCATCATTAAGTAGCATTGCTCAGATATAATGATTTTATCAATATGATGTTTACTCTAGTATACTGCAAACACATTTTAGGAGCATCAGAGCAAAGTAGGTTTCATACATTTATAAACCTACTACCCTAGTGAGCTTTTGATCTTCACATTTCACGTTGTTTAGTGCTATATATATAGACAGAGTACATATATGTCATCACACATCCAATATCCAATAAAGCAAGTATTTCAGTCGAGTTGTGACTTTTTTTTGGTGTAAGTTCTTATTTACAGTATACCTCTTTTCACAAAAGATGGCAATAAATCCAGAGTTTTCCTAATGATTGTGAACAGTTAAACACAGTGCTACACACACTTCAAAAATCATGCTTTTATTTTCATCTGAACAGAATGTGAATAACTGTAATTAAATTAGTCAGATAATCCTTTGACCAGTCATCTGCTTAGAAAATCAATTTCCCCTTATTTTTCAAATCAGCTCCCCTTTTCCTTTTTTTTTTTATCAGAAGTTGTATTTTTCAGAAATAATGCTTACCTGCTAACTTCAGAAGGCTCACCCCTGTTTTACAAAATGGATAAAGTGATTTTTGCAGAGCATTTTGTGGAGAACTATAGTATTAAAACTGCTCATCTGTGTTAATTAGATACATCTGCTTCAGAAAATAAGTCTGGGTCTATAAACCACTTCTGCTTGCCCATGTGTAAATTAGGCTAGCAGACATTTGAAACTGAATAAAAAAAGTGCTGGTAAGTGTGCAGCTACAGACAGAAATGTGGTATTATAAGTGACCTCTGATGTGAATGTTTCCCGTACTTTTTTCTGAGATGGCAAGATACTGTGTTTTCTAATATCTTGTTTGCGCTCCAGGCCTTAAATAGAGAAGCAGCAACAAGAGTATCTTCTGTATTTTACACTCTAATCCCACTGTATTCTAAAATCTGTATTAATGACAGATAACAAGCAAGACCTAATTACTGCAACCTCAAAGCTTCATTTCTGTTATCTGAACTATGTGAAAGGCTTGGGCTTCTTTTCCTTTCCTGAGAGGAATGCAGAATTCCCAGCCTATTTGCAGTGCTACTACCTGGAGAGGCAGCAATGAGCTACTTACTTCAACAGCAAGCACCGACTTTCCTGAGTGGGTGAACAGTATCTTTTGCACTCCTGCCACAAATAGTTGTGCAATAAAATGTGCCGTCTGAGATGTCTATTCCTGCAAGATTTAGCATTTCAGTTCAACAAACCACTCAACAGGTATGACTATACTGCAAATATAAAGTAGACATACTTTTTAGTACATAGTCCATAGGGCTCATAACATCAACATTAGGGACTGTCATCTTCTCGTCACGTATCTACCTCATGTGCCATTTGTCCAGATGTGTCCACTCACCTGAACAGTCAGTGACTAGAAGCATATTCAGTCGTGTTTTGAAGACAACTTTATAGATGCAGTGTAGACATATATCATAGGACTACCAGTCCTTAAAATTAAGGTCCTAAAGGTATGTTGCTGATCAACAATGAAGCAAAGAAGAAAACAGACATGATTTTGCAGGTGGTATTCTATCTCATCAGGGTCCCTGGAGCTTCAAACTTAACAAACATAATATACATTTTACATAATTAAAGAAACTGTGTATGATATTTGCAGAACTTATTTTTCCCATACAGTACCTTTAAGACAAAGCAGTGATCTGTAGGTGCCTTATATTTCACTTTGTGTTGAGAACCGTAATAAACGTTCATATTCTCAAACTGAAGGAAGCATGCCAGATCCCGTGATGTCTACAAACGAAAACCAAGCATATCATTGTTAGAACACACTGAATTTTGATGTGAAACTCATTAATAGGACTTCTTTCAAGTGCATGAATGCCTGTGTTTTTTCTTTTTTTTTTTTTTAACTGTCATGGAGTTGACTGAAGAAAGATGAATTTTAAGTGCTTGCATTCTTAAACTAACAATTGGAAGAGCGTCAGTACATATTAGGAATAATATATATCACAGTGCAATATTTTGCCATTCTGGTTTTGCTGTGCTTTATTGCTTTGTGTGGAGATTTTGGCTTATGGCTAATAAGATCACAAAGAACACCACAGTAAGAAATAACTTCAGTAAAATAGATATAGGCCTTGCAAACACACCCTTACAATTCTGAGTGGAGAAAGAAGGTTAGGGGTTCTAAATTGCTTTGCGAGCTTGTTTTTCTTTGGCATATATAACAAATAAACTCTCATCAGGAAATAAGCACACATTTCATCTGTTTTGCTTTGAATTTTCTCACATTTTCTGGCATCATTCCTTTTTTGTTTATCATATTATTTGCTTGTTCACAATATGTTGCTAAAGTAACAAGGTTTCTGTTGCTGGCACACTCCTCAGTGCAGAATTCTGCAAAGCATAACTTTTGCAATCCTTTGAGTGGAAACGCAAAAACGGCCATGTCACATGGTCACTGTTGGCTAAACTGAGAAATGAGGAAATTGTGAAAAGAAGAAAAAAGAAAATAAAAACCCACAAACCCTCTCTACCCCTAGGAATGGGGTTATATTTCTGCATATGATGGTTGTTCTATGTTGTTCTCATTCTTACTCGTATTTTCATTACAATACGCCCTTGAATTGGGTTATTTACAAATTGAGTTTGCAAGTAAGATTTGTGGGGAGAAGAAACACTCTATACTGTGTGCAGACAGGGCTTCTCTCTCTCCCTTGTCTCCCCTGAAGCCTATGTCAAGGATTTTGCCATTGACTGTGTGGACTCAGGATTTTCCCACATGGTAAGTTCCTAAATGTGCTCAAATCCACGCAGTATAATGAGTTGTTCCTTTCCTTTACAAACAAGGTAATGGCAATTAAGACCAATATGAATGCAGTTGTTATTGTCTTCTAAGTAAGGAACATTTATTTTTTTTTTTACGTTAACATGACAAAGCAATGCAATCAACAAACAAATTTTAAAATTGTATCTGCAATTATGATTCTGTTCTTTTGTGACCCAGCATGTTTTTAAATGGGATATAAGTAGAGTAATACTGAAGAAAGAAATTAAGACAGCAGCGCTGACTGTTTTTTTAACAAAAAAACCCCAAACAACAAAAAACACCTTTGGTGTTGGCATGTGTGGTTGGTGGGCATGTGTGCAAAACTACCTGAACATGTCCCTGTATTTTCACATGTTTGCAATGTATTTTACAGCTAACATGAAGCCCCAAAGGTATGCCAGACTTCTTTGCTTTTTTTGTAACAAGTGAAAACATGATGAATTTCAAAACAGCTGCAGCAGCTGAAGATACTATTGTCCGCCAACTGTTTGTTTCTGTACCTCAATGAAAGATCACTCTACCCACAACTGAATGACTGCAGCAAGATGCACGTGCACTCTTCGTACCACCCTGACATGGGATGAGTTCTCATAATTTAAGGGCTTTGACTAAAGAGCTCTACTGAATTCTGCCACAGTGCTTTAAGATGTTTGGCACCCTCACTGCACCCTGCTCATTTACCAGAGATTACTGTCTCCACAAAAGATGTGTACCTGAGCTTCAGCTGTTCCAATACAGAGTCCAGTAACTAACTTAAATCACCATTAAAAGAGTTTTGAGCTAGGAGACTTGACTTTCTCTGGAATGGCGGAGGCATGCACATACGCATCCTTTTGTGAAGGCTGTTACGGAGCAAACAGTTTGACTGTGGTACCATTTTAAAGAGCTGTGACTACCTCCTAAATAACTAAATTCAAGGCCCTCATTCCCCTGTGAGTGGCTGAGCTGGTAACATAGTGAGTTTGAAGCACTCACACAGTTCCTTAAAATGGCTCAGTTATAGGCAGGGTGGTACACGGGCTGTAACAACTAACAGGCAAGAAAGTGTTAAACTAAACCAGCTGTTACAAGGTGACTGCAGGGTTCTATCCTGAGCCTATGTTTGCAGTCTATCACCTGAAAAAAAGAAAGCACTCCCCTTGTTTGCACTAAGTCACTGAAACAGGTATCACTGGGTGATGAAAAAAAGGCTGGGTAACTATGAGTATATGCTTGCCCTGCTTTGGCACTGTGCTACTGGCCATCATTGGAGGCAGGCTACAAGCAAATGCCCAAGATGGGCTTTTCATTTGACTATTTTTATACTCTCCACCTTAAGTGCCTTCCAAATAGCATTCTAGTTCCTAATTGATAGGATGTTGTGTGTGTGCAACATGATTTGAGGACTGAAAGCCATTATATCAGGGTCAGGTAAAATCAAAATAAATTGCTGCAAAAGCAGCAAGGTAATCTAGGTCTCTGTTTCACTGAAATTTGTTTATAAACACAGGTCACTGGAGCAGCAGCACAGCACTGCTTCACAAGCTATCAATTATTGTTTTCCTTTCTAATTTATTCAGGGAATAGCAGAACAGTTAAGTTTCACAGCACTAACTATAACAGTAAAATTTCCACCAGCAGCACCAGAATTTTCAAATATGAAGCATTAGCAGAGCTGTAAGTGATAACAGAATTGGTTTTCAGAATACAAAAAAAAAATAAAATAAAAATACCACCAGTCCCAGGAGCCACCATTCTACCTCATCACTGTGGAAATGAGAAGCCAGCCACCCTTAAGTGCAACATGTCCAGGACCCCTTTGCTTCTCCAGTGCTGGCAATTCAGACTCTTTAAAAATTTTGCAACGCTAAATGTCAGTGCATTTTATTTGGTCAGGTGGATGCTCGTATCTTACTTCTTTCTACACAAAGGGCAGTCTTTAAAAGCCTTAAAAGAAACAATGCATTCTCTAGGTAAAGATCACTGTAGGAAAAAATATATAACATTTCTGCATGCTGGTTACTGTTGCAGAAAGTCAATATCAAACAAAGTAAAGTTCCACCTTTTTTGTGATAAGAAATTAGTTTACTTGAGAACTTTTAAAATATTCTTCCACAGGGAACCCATATAACAGTGAAGCATTTTGGCAGCGTAACACCAGCTGAAGGGCGCTGTGCTGTTTTTCTTTCCCCTACCGACTTCCAGAGGAGTGCCATTTCATTAAGGCATTTATCTATCCATAGAAATCAAAAGGAGAGAAACGTGACAGGATTCAGTGACTACATTCCAATATTTGCACAAGTGGTGTAGTCAAAGTTAAACCAAAAAAACCCCAACCCTCTCAGATGCACCAACCAGACAGTGCTCTGAAAATGTCACCTTGGGAGTTCTTCACTTCCACCTCCATGAATTGTTTTACTGCTAAAAGGATTATTTGGCTTCCTGACCTTGGTTTTTCCTTTGGGTACATAATAAATTCCAGAAGCTCGTAGAAGAAAATAACGCCTCTTCCAGGACTTTTTTCCATCTTCTTTTAAATAAAGGGCCCCTTCAAGCTCTGGCACAATGACAGACGTCCCACAGAAGCTTTCCTGTGCAACAAGAATAATAATACAGAAAATAAATTGATTTAAGCACAACCCTATTAATAAATAGCAGAAAAATGCTCCCTTGAAAAATAAAGACATTTCCTGTCACAGTGAACATATGAACATGGGGAATGCAGTTACCAGGGAGAAGAACACCTTAGACAGGCAAAGGAAATTTTTCCAAGCTTATGTGCTAAATCAGCTGTGCAAATTGGGTGCTCACACTGGAAACGAAGGCTCGCAAAACCTCCATTCTCTAAAGGGTCAAGCAAAAACCTAGAAAATGTTTTAACTAGACAGAGACGTGCTCAATGAAGGCAATAAAATAGAGTAGTTGATACTGCTGCTGTTGGTTTTTCTCTATTGCTGTATCTATACGTTCTGTAGAGAGAATCTTTACGGACTGCTTAGAGATCTGAAAACAGCTAAAGAAAAATTCCCCCTCAATCTCTGCTTTCACTTTGAAATACAGGCTAGCATTTAAAACAAATATACTTCATTGTTTGCTTGAAGGACCCACTGTTGGGTAATTTTTAGCGCAAACTCACTTATCACTTAATGTTTTCGTTCAGAATTTACCAGGACTTCTGCTGTTTGACATCTGGTGCCTTCATGAGATGCACTAATTTTGAAATGGGAATGCTCAGTCACCTGAGAACAACGTTTCCTTTGTGAACTTTTACTAAGGTCAAAATGCGTGCCAGGAGAACTGTGATAATCTTCATATAGCTCTGGATTTTTCTCTCTCAAACATACAGCTGAAGTAAAACCTCATCAGAAAAGGCAGGAGGCTAAACAGACTTTCTAGAAAAGTGCAAAGGTACTTTTTCTGTTGTAGTACAGCTAATAATTTGAGGTAGTGAGAAGTATATCTGCTTCTAACCCAGAAGATAATTGTTTGCTACTGATCAACCTTACTAACAATATAAAGTCACAAGGGCTGGCCTAAGGATGTGGCACAGATGTTTCTTTTATTCATATTTGTATAACACTGTTTTTTATTGTTATCATGGCATTACTTTTCATAGAAACACTAAGTAAAAACATTCCATGGCATTGGGGTCTATAACAACAAAATAATTCTCCATCGTTTAATTTCTCTGATAGGGCATACGATGCTTTTTAAATGGTGAGCAGCAGATGCAGAAGAAAATCCACATATTAAATGTTAGACACGAAGAGACCAACCATCACAGAATTTCCTGTTACACATTTGCCCACAAAGACCTAAATGCTGTCATTGCAGAGCAGATGCAGATGGTGGCAGAGTTTTGGTGACATTTGCATCACCAACCTAGAAAGCTGGCTTACCTCCAGTAAAGCCTCTTTGTTTTTATCATTCATTTCTTTGCTTTCATTCTTCCCTTTGTTTACCAGGTAGAAATTCTGATTAAGACACAAAAGAAATTGATGTTCATTATAAAGACAGCAATACAAGTAACTAGATCACTACAAACCCATTCAACAGTTACTCAGTCTTTCAATACTGAGAACCCAAGCCAGCAGATGCAAGAAGCAGATGCTTATGGACTCTTCTTACAGAAAACTTCAATCACAGCTGCCTGATCACGAGTCTTAACTCTTTATTTTGAATATAATTCAAAAGTAATACAAAATTACTTTTGCCTATGTATATACAGCCTCCAAAAATTTTAAAAACACTGGCTTATGTTTTTGCCTGTTCTTCTGGATCAGCGGGTTTGATTTTATCATTCCAATTTTCACCGCTTCCTGCATTATTACAGGCAGTAAAGACCATAAGATTTTATTGCATGCAGATATATGATGAACACAATGTAGTATCAAAAGACTAGGAAGCATTTTTCCTAACAACTCAATTTGTTAATTTGCATGCTTCATATCTGGCACTCTGGATTTAACTCGGCTCTTAATTTTTAATAAAAGTGCCTATATGCCAAAGCTTTTATCCAAAGTTACCACTTTCAAGCCCCCGTTCATGCTCTGCAAAATATTTTTATGCAATGAAGAAGGTATTCAAAAATCTAGAAGAAACTGGAAGAAATAATCACCATGATATCTTGGCACATATGCTCCAGCCTAATGAAATAAAAACCTACACTTTGAAATGACCCCGTTTCTGTTACAGAGGGCTGTGAAGCTGCAGCTGCCCCCAGAGGACCCAGTGCCTGTCTGCCCCTGCAAACAAGGAAGCACTGCGCCTCATGCACGCAGTTACCAGTAAAAATAAATTCACCCACTGTTAAACAGCAAAACAGATTTTGCATCCATCTGCATTGTACAGGTGGACAAAAGGACAGCACTTGAACATTTGTGCAAATTCAGGCAGTGGGAAGGTAGGTCTGGAGCATGCTAGGACTTGTGTGTGGAGCATGTGCAGTGGCATTGCTCAACAGCAAGCATGGCCAGGCAGCAGAGCCTGGCTGCCTGCAGACAGTAAGGCAGCTGGATGTGAAGGAAGCAGGTAGATGAAGGAGCTATGCCATGCATCAAGTGGTGTTTGGATCCACGGGCTTGAGGCCAGAATGATAATACTCAAAGTTCTCATGTTTTCTCATTTTCTAAACAAAAGTACATGTAGAAGAGGAGCTCGGGTTTGGAAAATACCTGATGCATAGGACAGTCTTACCGATTTCCCTGGAATTAGTCAAAAAGCTAAGTTTGCAAACAAAGGGCATAAACCAAACACCATTGTCTAGGAAACAGAGAAGAAGAAAACTAGTTTATCTGACTTTTCATCTCTCTCCATTTTCTCATGTCTCAAGACTATGAGAATGTGGCAACATACTTACATGCCCAGAACTCCACAACAACTAAACTGCCACACAAATGCAAACGTTACCAAAAGACAAATGAGAACCGTGTAAATGAAGGAACATGCTGTTGCTACAGTATAAGAAAGAAACAAACAATAAATCTGCCCTACCAGCGTACCATGTTTACAGCAAGGAGGTTTATCTGAAGTGAAACCCTGGTCTTCACACAACCACATCGTCTTTTTCAAGCAGTGCTGTGAACAGCTGTTTGCCAGAACACAAGCCTCATAGCAGACGGTTTTTGGAGGGGCACCAGGAGAGGAAGGGGAAGGGGCGTGGATGATCTCAAAAACAGTTCTTTAAAAACCGTTTTCTTAAAAGATCACATTAAATCAGACAGGGGACATCAAAAACACAGCCACCTGCAATCTGGGCTATGCTGATGCCACATCTGTGGTATGAACATAACAGAAGAAACTTGAACATTCAATACAATAGACAGTTATGCTAGGAAACACAGCAACGTTCTCTGGAATACGCAGCAGTACATAGCTGGCCCCAGACTGCCTGGGCACATTTTTAGTCCACCGACGAAGGTAAGCAAACACTAAGGACCACAGCTTCATGACTACATCTGAAGACACCATTCACAGTGGAAAAAACCCAAACCAGCTCAAAACAAAACCCGCTTAGAAGTGTGTTCTCAGTACAACCCATACAGAGACGCCTGCCTATGCAGTCCAAAACCACAGGTCTGACTGAGTGACAACGCTGCACTCATCCCACTGGAAAAAAAAAAGATACTGTTGTGAGCAGCTGCAGCCAAGTCCTCTGCACATGACCAACAGCTCTTCTTGTCAGGGAGCACTAACACAGCACTGCTGGCTTAATGTTGGCACACCCCCTTTTGCATTGATGGAGGTATGAAGAGAAACCTCAGAGGCCACTGTTAGGCTCAGCTGAGCCGCCAGGCTTTGGGATGGATTTGGAAAGTAGAGGGACATGCAAGCTGTAAGCCGCCTTCTTCTAAAGATCATTATAAAGACATACTACAACGCCTAAAATACAGAATGAAAATTTATCAAGGTAAGTACACCATACCACTGTCTCAACAAGGCTTGGCTCATCAGCTTTACTAACAGTGTGGAGAGCATTCATCTGGCTCAGTCAGCCTTCAGCGCACTGATAAGAAAACAAAGCTCCTCTGATTACAACTGATTCACATTCAGGCATCTGGCATTTATTTAGCACAAACACAGACCACCCTGTGCTGACATAATCAATGGGAGGGAGAGAAAGTTTATAATGATATCCATGCTGGATCTCTAACAATGCAGCTTTTTCATTAGGGAAACAGGGCTCTGTCACCTAAACCAACGTTATGCAGATGTACACTGTCGTCTTTCACCTGTCAATGCACATTTCATTTATTACTGATTACCTCCTTTATGTCTCTGCCCTGAAATCTGGAAGTACATGGTACTCGTTATTTGTCAGTGGCTAAAAACCTGGGGAGCAGACTGTACACTGTACTTGTTTTATCACTGTGTGGTCTCCTATTTTTGATCAGAAGCATTCATAATAGGAGGCAAACCACATGCATCCACAAGAGGTCATTCCAAGTCCAGTAGTCAAAGGTCATGATAAAAAGCAAGCTCTCGCCTGTCTGAGGACACCACTGGGAAATGCATGTTTGGTTTGGGATGTCAGGTCATTAATGGGACAAGATGGAACTACAGGGCAGCTCTCTGCATATGTCTACAGATTTGAGAATTAACTATTTTTTATGTCCAAAAGACAATGTCTTTCTCTTGAGAGAGAGCTGAGCTTACTTAACGGGATGGATTCCTCCTCTTGGGCTGATAACATAAGAAAGCAAACATAAAGGGTATTTTAACAAACAAAAAGTATGCTGACACACTTTGTCGCTGGGTTTGCTTTCTTTGCACTGTTTGAGTTATGCGCTGCAGAGATGAGCAGTCGAGCGTTTTTGCTGAATTATTCCCTGTGCCTACACACCCCAGACCAGCTGAAACTGACATAAACCCAGTTGCTCCCCAGTGCTATTCTACCTGACTCAGGTAAATGCAGAGCTACAGTGGCAGTTTTGACATGTACTGCTAGCCAGGTATGCCATCCTTAAGAGACATTATGCCAGCATTTCTCCCTGTGCTTATGCAGGACAGCGACAAAACTAGCTGATGACCCATCTATGGCTTTACATTAGCAGGAAATTCCATATGCACAAAAGAAAATCCTGTCAAGATTTCATGGCCAGCTTAAGATAACTTTGTGCTTTGTACTGTAAAGTACCATTAATCTATGCATACAAACTTTCCACTTGGGAATACAGTCATCTCCTTTTGTGTGGAAAGGCAGGTAAAAAAATTCAGGCTGTCTCTCTCCACTCTATAACCCTCAAACAGCGTAAGACAGAAAGTGTTTTCAAGAGTTTCAAAGAACATCTCCAGTGGCATGTAAGCAAACCAAACCTGGATCATGGTAGAAAGAGCAGCCTTAACTACTGCGCTGACAAACTCTCTGATTGGTGTTCTATGTCTCTATATTCGTGAAAAAGAATTTTCTAAACGAAACAGCACCTCTTTCATACCTTTCATGTTTTTCATATGTACAGCCCCATCCAAGCTGGAAAGCAGCAACTACTTGTCAGTACACAGCAAAAAATAGGTGTTCAAGGCAGCATCCTCCCTCTGCTTCCCCTTCGCTTAGGTTGTATTTTTGCTTTCAAGCTACCGAAACTGTTATTCCAGAAGATCTGCGAGGTCCGCAACAGCACAGATCAGACAGTGTGCAGCAAACAAGACAGCTGCTCCAGACTATCTTCCTTGTGCAACGAGCTGCCTGTTTACGCTCATCCAAACTGCCCCCAGAACGAGTGCAGTTCTGGCCAGCTCACAGCCCATTTCAGTGCATTGCAACTGCGTACTGAATGCAGCATGGTTTGTGCAGAAAAAATGAAACAGAACACAGTCACACCTGCAACCCGTATCATGATGTATCCCACATTAAAAATATCAGAAGACACCTATAATTGCTCTGAAGATCACAAATGTAAATAAATGAAGCTAAAGGCAAAGCTCATCTGAAGCCCAAAAACCTGATTTTCAACTTTCTTTACTTGATTTTATAATGTTTGAAGAAATCACTACAGCTGACTTTTCATGTCTTGCGGATGATGGTGTTCGACATCAAAGATGGGGGAACATGAAACAAATGAAAGATGTACCTAAGCTAGTATGCAGCTAACAGCAAAGCACTCAATAGGCTGATTAAAAGTCATCTGAAAAATGGTTCAAATGTGTAAAGACTCTTTCTGTGTTACAGTCCCAAGTCAGAAAAAGAAATACATTTATTAAAGTAGCATCTTCAACTTGAAACTATACCATGGTCTGAAATACACTAATAGAGAAATTAAAATTACTAAACAGTGGGAGTATGGTGAAAAACACTTCCCTTTTCTCACTTCTATTTCTTTGTGCGTTTGCCAGCACACTCAATAATCAGGCTCCCTACCAGCCTTCTTTGTTTCCTTCACTGGGTAACAGTGGAGACAAAAGAAAAACCTTGATTCATAAAGGTGGCCAAAGCGGTGAAAAACAAAAGTATCTCCTGGTGGATACTAGCCCAATGTCACTGACTTCAAAATAAATATTCAACTGTGAAACTCACTATAGCTGTCCTATTATGAAAGGCATTACAAATTCCTACTCCACCTCCTTCTCATACTGTTTAGTACTCTTGCTTTTCAGAAGAAATAAAATGTCAATTCAGTGTATGTGTTCTCCATTGGAGAGTACAGCTCTTGCTTTTGTCTTACTTATGAGGGAGAAGAAGCATAAAGTATTCACTGTACAGATTTTCATTAATTTCATAAATACTGTCCAAAAATAATATTAAACAAAACCAAAAAACCCAAATGCATGTGGCATCACCTGCACTGTTTGAATTTATCCTGTCTGCTTGTACTAACAAAAGAAAAACAGAGGAAATCAAAATCCATGTCAGCAAAAAATCAAATACAGTGTTCTATGAGTGTGACCAGCATTTACAGTCAGCACTTTAGATTCAGCTGCCCCTTAAAATAACACTGTTTAAATGAAGCAAAGCATTTCCTACATTTTTCTTTCACCTCTTAGCTGAGAATTATTCTTCAAGCTTTTTGGAAAGAGGTGTTGAGACCTGACAACCTTTCCTTTCAAGAGTCAAGCACAGCATCACTCAACCACATGACAAAGCATCACCTTACCTATGTTATAAAGGTTTTCTTTATTTGCACACGTACCAATACGTATTTTTGTTTCATTCTTTAGTCATAGACTTGTGATGCTCCACCTCTGTAGATGAGTCACTGATGCCATTCATGGAAAGGTCTTTTACTGTGAGTTCCCTGCAGGGTAAATTATATCACAGAAAGGGCAAATGTGTGCCTGTCTTCATGAAGAGGGGGACACCTGAGGATTCTGCAGATGTTTTTTCTAAAATGTATTAAAAACACTTTCAAAAATTCTTTTCAGAAAAAAGCTGCATAAAAATATCAGAGTACTGCATGACAAGAGAATGACAGTCTTCAAAAAAAGCCACTGGCATTAGCTGAGCAGCATGTTGCTAGCACAGACATAGAGGATAAATCCTGCATTTCAAAACCTCAGTTCCTCCTTAGAAAATTAAACATGTTTAATTAATTGTTGTTTAATCCATACCAGGTATATAGCTAGTTCACAGAAAGAAACAATGAATATTGGCACAGGTCATAGACCTTATCCAGAGGTCTGCTTGTTTTAGCAATGCATCTGGACATCTCTATAAGATTTTTTTAAAGCATTTAATTGCATCAAACCTCTGTAATGAAAAATTTGCACCACTAATTTGTCTAAGAATAAATTGTAGGCATCCAGCTACCTTTGGAATTTGCCTTTTTTTTTTTTTTTTTTTACAGAAAAATCTGCAAGTTACAAAACTGTGGAATCTCCACAGAACCTCTGACAGAATAAGCACTAAATAAGACCCAACAAAGAATCCAACTGCTGCATTACCACCACTGGCTGTGTCAAAAAGAGCATTTTGCAATTTCTGTACTCACAAAATGAGTTTACGAGGCAACCTTGACTAAGCTAGGAGGCAGCGCCTGAATATACTGAGAATACAGTATCAGAGCATTGGATTTCAGTTTCTCATTGGTTACACCATAACTTCCGTAAGTAGTTAGTTAGGAAATCACACACCCTGCCTTCCACCAACTCAGCATTTCCACTTGGTTTACCTTTTCAGGGTCTCACTCCAGATAATGTATTTTACCATGTTTCATTCTTTAATGTAAGCTCTGTCTATACAATGCTGATTATTTTCTGCCAAAAAGGCAAACAGCCGATACGACTGTAGTATTCCGTCTGTCTCACAATGTTTGAATTTACTAAGCCTGACAGATGGTTAATTACTGGCAAAATATTTCAATAGTGTGATAACCACAACTGATCCAGTTTCCTTAGGCTGTTCATTTTAGAGCTTATCACAGAGGGGCTGAAGGACTGCAGACATGTCCAGATCAAGCTCAGCATGTCCTGAGATGGGAGGACAGAGCTACACCCTTATTCTGGTTTTGTTTTAGGTCATGTTTATTTCTAAAGTTCATTGCAATCAAAATGCCCAGAATCTTCATTAAACATTTACATCCTGCAGGAGGTTCTCAGACTTGCCCTAAGCCACTTGCCCAAGTAACACTAGTAGTGTAGGAATCAAATGTACAATCGAACCTCTGCTGCTAGGTATGTTTATGTGTATTAAAGTATGACATCTTGAGCCGTCATGTATGTTTTACTTCCAAACTTGCCTTTGCTGTTTCATATTAAAAATCAACATCAATCCATGTACACTGCAGGGTAAGTTTTCTTTCCCTGGCTGTGGATACTTGTTATGTCAATGAAGGAAACTTCCTCTCTGCAGGTTTTATTTCAAACACTGGCTCATCCTAAAAAAAACAACTTCCTAACGAGCAGCTTGGTGAGACTGGCTGCCAAATTATATATTTGACTCCTTTGTTCAGCAATGCTGAATTGCTCATTTTTCTCTTGCTGCCCTCAGGAACAAACCAGATGCTCAGTGAGCTAACAGACCACTGAGAAGGGGAAAAGATGCAGTGCCCCAGAATCCATCAACTGTGTGTGCTAGGGTGTAAATATGGGTTTGACCACATATCACAGGAAATAAATCAATTGTGCATACACCTATCCTGAATAATTTCACACAATTCAGTACGCAGACCCTCTTTTTACAAAGTCAGTGTGCAGAAGCTACTGTTCACCCAATCCTTCTCCCCAGTCTAAATGAAATCCAGATAAACTCTCTGTAGTACTCAACATATTCTTAAAGAAGTTTCACGTGCAACTGTCAAAAACTGGATCTTCAAGGAAATATTGATTTTCATCAGTAAAAATTGTGGAGAAACTGTAGTAATGACAAAGGCCAGGTTTTCACAGGTGTGCCTTCTCACCCCAGTTCTCAGAGCTGTGCCTAAGCAACAGCTTGCACCAGTGGAGAATTACATGCTTCATTTTTTACCACTGCAGACGGGACTTTAAAATAGTATCAGAGAAAAACAGAAAGCACTAATTTTCAAATCCTTGCATTCAATATTCTGGGTTTTTTTGTTGAAAGTACAAGTCTTGCTTTCTCTGATTCCAAACTGACAGAGCCGAGAGCAAATTACTAATGCAATAGACAGCATACAGACTAAATGACATAATTTTAGACTCTTATCCAAATACCATATTAGCTTACCTGCGGATTTTTAAATAAAGCGTATTTTTCACTTTTTTCCAAAAACAGAATCTTATTCTCAGTGTCTCGAGTCCAGTCTGACAACACTTCAACAACGTTTTCATGGTCTTCAAAAAACCTTTCTGGAGAGACAGAAAAGGTAATGTAAGACATTCAAACTCTCTCCCCCCTCCTGAGGCTGCAGAAATTCCTGTGTAAGAATGTAATTATTATCTTATGTTCACTCAGAGCTGGACAGCCCAGCACTCTTTTCCACTGCACATAAGGGAGCAAAACCACATGCAGACAGTGTCACGTGGAAAGGCAAATCAGCTACAGAAGATACCTTATGTAGCTCTCGCATGCTCCTGGATTCCTCCTGCACCTCTGTGCTGCTGACCAAAGACTGCAAAGGATGGAAACAGTGACCCACTAGGAGCAGACAGTTACACCCATGTCTCTCAATGGCTTTCTGCTTTTGTTTGCTTTTGTTTTTTTTAAGGTTTGCAGTATGACTGAGGGGGTTATATATTTGCTTTGGCTACTGAATTGAAAAAAAAAAAAAAAGAGTAAAAACTTATTTCCTTGTCTTTTTACTTATTGGAACAAATGCAAAATTGCTTTTTGTCAGCAGGAAGAATTCTATACACTGAAAATAAAACGTTTTGTTTCAAGCAACTGTATTTAAAAACAGAAATAGCAAAAGAAAGGAAATAAGAAGACAGAGACTGATGTGAAGATGTACTGTTTCGCCCAGCACCTCTGTAGTTAAATACTTCACCAGAGATGTGGGAGATGTAGTGTCAGTTCTCCCCCTTCCTGAGCTGATCTGAACCCAGACCCTCCACCCAGGAAAGCCACAGGGTATGCTGAGGTTAGGTAACTCCGATCTCTTCTTCTGCGGTTTCACTTGTGTAAAGTAGCTGAACAGTCACATAAACCCCCTTTGGAAGGAAAAGGAATTGAGCTTAATTTAACAGGTAATTTTGGAAGGGCCCAAACTGCATTTTTCTACAAATTCAGTATTGGGGCAGGGAATTCACCCAGCTCCAATTTCCTGTATGATTTTGGCAATGCCCTGGGAACATTTGTACTCCCATTTCAGTGGTCTGTGGTGATGACATCTTTCAAGGACCTAGATTGGCCTAGTATAAGAGGAGATAACAGAGCACGCATGTTGTAGTCTTTCTTTAACACTTCTTGTTCCTTTTGACAAGGGTTCACTTGTGAATTAATTAAATTCACAAAATTAATTAATGTGAATTAACTAAATTTACAAAGTGAGATTAGCTTCAAGGCCAGTTCACATGTACACAATAACTTTTAACAACACAAGAAATATAACACTTTTCATTTAGCAACTGATAGTTCTGCAATGCACTGGCAATATAAAGCACTATATAAACCCCAAGTAACTATTTGAAGGGTAAACAGTATCTTATAGTCCAGGATAGCCGTAAAATAATTCTCAGGTCATAACATTAGTTATTTAACAATAATTTTTGCCACATATACTTTTGTTTGTTGATTTCCAGTACCAGGCTTTTCTTGTATAAAAGGTATGATCTTACCATCCTCAGGAGGGTCTTTTTTATAATTATTGTTACAAAAAAAATTCAAAACTGGATGCCTATTATAAAGGAAACACTCTTCATTGCAAAACACATGCTGGTATGTACAGCCCAGTGTTATATCACCATCTCACTACTGAGATTTGTGATATTTAACATGCAATTAATCTAAAACTGTAGTTTTTATTTGCAATGATCATCTTTCAAAATAACACTATATATAAGATAGTCTGTCAAGGAATTTCTGATATAAAACTAGCTTGGACTTTCAGTTCAGCCTGAAGTATTTGCTGCTCAGATTTTCTTCTTCAAGTAAAAGTAATTTTATTCTCTTGAATACTAACATGGAAAGCAGGCAGAAAGGGCAAGTACAGGAAAGCCTCTTCTAAGCATGTAGATAGTAATAGAGCTATCTAGAACTGCCAAGAACAAAGAATAGTTCACATAATTTTGTTCAAAATCAAAACAAACTGCATGTTGCTGTGCACTGGAAGCAGAAGAAAGAATATGTACCATTCCATCCATATCAAAATTCCCTTTTGCAAACAAAAATGCTCCATTCCCAGCTAATTTGGACCTGGTGATAGACCTCTGCATCAGGAGATCATAGACTTTTCCTTTTCTCTTGAACCAAATACTGATTTATTTCCTTTCCTACTCTTCTTCTGTCCTGGCTTTTAAAATAGGTTTTATTCATTATGAGAGTAATTCCTTACTATACCCTAACCCAAAGCATCTAGCATTAGCTGGGACTAAGGTAAGACAAGTAATTTTTACTTACCAAAAAAAAAAAAAAAAAAGTCTAACCATTAACCCCAATGTTTGTAGCATATGATCTCCCTGATGCTTTCAGTTTTAATTGTGTGATAGGGAATTCAAAATGTCTATCCAATTATGAAGAAACACAGGTACATTCTTTTCAATGATTATGGAGATTCGGAAAACAATCTGTTTATATGCTGTCATCCTAACACTCAGAAATGTTTGTCCAAGTGACAGACGCTAGACCAGAAGGAGCAACTTTCCAAGACAAGAAAAGAGTCTAACATTATTCAAAGTGATATTTGTGACATTTCTAGGGTTTAATGATATTTCCAATAAGCAGGTACAAAAGAATGCAGCAACATTGCTTCATGTATCATCTTAATGGAGTAGAAAGAACAGATTGGCAGTTAATGTCTCTGCCATTCTTACAATCAGATGAGTATCTCCTTGCTCATGAGCAGTCAGGCTTTTTCCAGCTTTTTTTTTCCAGTACGTAACAGCCTGCTGACAGCACTTCAGCACTGCATCCTCTCTTCAAAGAGTAGAGTGGAGTACTGGTGTGTTTGTGTCTGTCACTGCCTTGACAAACACAGTGAAATTCACATGGCCCCTTCATTTTGTGTAAAATAAAATAATGGAAATGGTGGTGGGCAAGGAGCCTTCTGCAGCTCACAGCACAAATAGAAGACTCGCTTCTACAGCAAGAACGGCCCAAGTACCTTCCTGCAGCATCCCTCACCTTAGAGACTGCAATGTTCCAACACCATGGGCAGGAGAAATGTTATTAATTATCTTTTCAAGATTATCAATAGCATACGATGCACTATATTTGCTATATGCTCTGTCACTTCATCACTTACCAATTTGCAGCTCTGGGTACATTTCATACAGACACCAATCGACGTTGCAGTCGCAATGGGTTTTCTCAAAGAGATTGTCTAAAACATCGCGTGTCACCTGACGCTCATCCACCATGAGTGACTTTGTGCTGTTATCGTACATGTGCACCTTGACAACAAGCTGAGTACAGAGTCACAGAAGAGTCAGTTAATTTCAGAAGCAAGTAAAAGGCTAGTCTGAATCTGCTAACACAGATAAGAAAGATTAAGGCTGAAGGTTATTACTGATTCAAAGGCACCCTGTCCCACAGTGAGCTGAGGGAATAAAACAGCTTGGAAGCTTTCACATTATATTACCACCAAAATAAAGACCTTTTCTCAAAAAAGGAAATTGAACCTTGTCCTGTGCATGACTTCAGGAAAGGTGAAATTGCTACGGAGAAAATGCAGAAGTTAATCTCTTCTCTAAATCTACTAGATGTGCAATTAAGGAAAATGCTTGATAAGGAAACCACGTACAATAGGACAGCGTGTCCCTTAATGCAAGCTAGATATGCAGAAAGTTTAGTTTTAAATGAGAAAAAGAATGGAAGAATCTTGCCATGTCAGCAAGACTAACCTGAAATCAGATTGTACTAAGATGGGCAGTAGTCCAACACCCATCAATAAGCAAACAGATGAGTTACTTATGTTGACCAAATTAACCTGAGACACTTACTATTTCTTCCTTCTATGAAGCATTTGTTAAAAGAGAAACAGTGTGCACTTTTCTTCAGAGAGGAACAAAGCAAGAAAATGCTGAAGTACATAAAATGTGATAAAGAACTGCAAATACATTATAAGAAAGTACTTAAAATGGTCCATTAGTATTGAAAACAGAATAAAAATTGTCTACAGGATCTGTAGATGGAAATTGGAACTAAACTGGTGAGTTGGGAGGATCTCTCCATATAGTCTTGTTTAAACAGCTCCTTATTTTAAAATGTGTGCATAAGAAGCTTTGGTACTATAGAGACAATCTCCGTTAAAGATAGACGCAGAGAGTGATGATCCCCAAGAGAAAATCTACACTACCTCTGAAAAGTAAAAGAAAATGTAACAAAAAATGTAAACTTGGTTTGATTCCAACCCTTGTAAGTATCTTCCTCTTTAAAATAATCAACTAGCCATAGTGCAGTTTATAGAGAAAAAGAAATATTGGACGTGCATAATTTAAAATGTGTCTGGGGAAATAAGGGTATTTTTGTGTGGTTATAGTTGACTGCTCAAAAACATGCATGCATCTTCCATCTTCACAGAATCACAGAATGGTTGAGACTGGAACACACCTCTAGAGGTCATCTGGTCCAATCCCCTGCTCAAGCAGGGTCACCCAGAGCCCATTTTCCAGGACCCTGTCCACATGGCTTTTGGGTACCCTCCAAGGAGGGAGACTCCACAACCTCCTTGGGCAACCTGTGCCAGTGCTCAGCCACCCTCACAGTAAAAAAGTGTTTCCTGATGTTCAGATAGAATCTCCTGTGTTTCGGTTTGTGCCCATTGCCTCTGGTCTTGTCACTGGTCACCACTGAAAAGAGCCTGGCTCTGTCCTCTTTACACCCTCCCCTCAGGTATTTCTATAGATTGACAAGATACCCCCGGAACCTTCTCTTCTCTAGGCTACGCAGTCTCAGCCTTTTCTCATAGGAGAGATGCTGCAGTTCCTTAATCACCTTTGTGGCCCTTCATTCATTGGGATGGAACTCTTGATCTTGGACGAGGTGATCCTTGAATACTAACCAGCTTTCTGGGGCCCCTCTTTTCTCCAGGGCCTTATCCCATGGGACTCTTCAAAGCAGGCCTTTGAAGAAACCAAAGTCTGCTCTCCTGAAATCCAGGGCTGTGAGCTCGCTTTTCACTACCCTCCCTTCCTTCTGCCTTCCGCTTTCAGTAAAAGAGAGAAGACCAGTTTTCTTGACAATTATTCAGTCAATTTAGAATTCATGAATGACACAGTAATTTCATTACAGAGACACAAGAAGATTAAGCCTTACTTCTACACTATGGTTCCAAATATTCAGGGTGGAAAAAAGGAAGTGGGAAAAAAAAAAGTCTTAAAAATAAATGTTTCCTCCAAAAGGATCAATGAGCAGTCATAACTTTAGTTACAGAGCTTTACAAAGACAACACTGGAGAAATCCTCTCAACACATTCTCTCAGAAGTAGAATTTGTACATGAACGTAAAGTGTTCTGTGGGAACCATCTCGAGTCTGGACACCCCTGAATTTATTGGAAGCTTCAATTCTTCTGGGAAGCTCTGTGGGCTCTGATCTACAGCACTTCCCATCTCCTATTTGAGCAAGACTGAAAAGTCATGACTGTTTTTTCTTCACATGCATTTTTCAGAGTTACTGAACATTTGCAGCTTCCGTTGAGTTCAGCTGGAACACTAGATTAGGATGAGTGGGCATAATTACATGACACACTACAGCACTGTGCAGACACGACCTGGAAACTTCCTAATTTGTTCACCGAAAATAATTTCTGTTATCCTTGTACATTACTGCACTGCTGTGAAAAGATTTAGCAAGAAGACCCTCATTAATTTAATTGGGATTAGCTAAATCCACATCCACTGTAGAAGAACAGTTTAATACTTCTGGAATTAGCACAGCATAAGTAAGCAACATTTTTATGTACATTCCACTTTCTCTAAAGCAACATATCAGAACAGCAGGCTTTGCCCCAACATTGGAAAAAAAAGAGGCAGAGCATTACAAGTCCTCTTTAAAAAATAAGTCTCTCAGAGGTAGCATTTGCCCAGAGACTTATATTCGGGCAGATGACAAGACAGCTTCACAGAATATTTTTGGTGTCTCAAGTTACAGACAAAATATGAAAAACCCCAGCGATTTTAGTAAGAACTTTATTATTAGGAAGAATGATAATAGATACTTATCTGGTAGCTCTTATGGTAGCATTTCACTATTTTAAGGCTCACCTTTTTAACTTTGGCTTCCTTCAGTTTCTCCAGCGCAAGTTTAATCTTGTCAGCTTTAGCCTGTGCCTCTCGTTCTTCCTGAAAAGACACAAGATATTTGGTATGCTTCTTGATAAGTAAGGCCAGCAATTTATGTTTACTTGAAAAGAGTTGTTTCTTGTTATTTATATCCAGAACATAAGGCTTGTTATGGGAAACTTCATAATTACAGGGAATCCCCAGCTTTCCTTGAGCTATCATCCTTGAGCCAAAGCTTTGATTTACAGGTCCAGCGCTTCCTTTTTTCCTTTTGTTGCCCAGTCATACAGCTCTTACTGGATGTGCTCCTCAAATGCTACAGGAGTGCCTGAAAACTGGACTATTCTATGTTTCCATATGGGTTACAGTTGATACAAAAGAGAAGATGAAAGAAGATCTAGCCTGAATGAAACAGCACTGTGGATGCAGCCACTTGGAAGAAAACTCGCCACTCAACAGGGTTAAGAGAACTAGAGTTTTTAGGATCTTACTGAAAACTTGGCTTGCAATTATATCACTTATAATTTTATACTTACTGTTAAGTACATTCATTTACTTGAATTCTTTCCCTTGCCACATATGAGCTTTTACTGCACGCTTACTTACTGGGAGGAACACCTCCTTAAACTGGAGGATATCATGGCTTTTTATTCTAGTAATGGACATACTCATATTAACACAGACACAGTTAGACAGAGCACTCAAGTTAATTCCAGCTTTTGCTGAATGACACAGTAAGATTCCTAAAAATCTTGGTATCACCTGGCTCTTGTTTTACAAAGCAGCTCTATCAATATCATGCTCCTCTCTTAGTATCAGTGAGGTTTGTGATCCAAGACGACTCTGGATGCCCAGCGGCTGAGAGTTTTAGGTACATGTACCAGATGCTAATGCCTACTGTTGCCTCTGTGACTGGTGTATAGATTGTGACGATTTCTTTTTGCCATCTGTCTTCCAGTAGTCTCTCCCAGTCACATACAAAATTGGAAAACTACATTTTGGACAGCAAGTAACTGTAGCTCCTGTGGCTGCCTTGGACTGTTAGTACTACTGGAGGGTTCGGTTTCTTTCCAACTTTAAATCCCTGCTTCCTCTATTGAAAACTGTCTTTCCTTTCTTACCTCTTCGCTGATTTTTGCTGTCCCTGTTGCGCTCTCTCACTTTCGCAGTTTCCTGGGCGTAGGATTTTGTGCTACCGTACTCACAGGCAAATCCAACTTCCAGTCAATGATTGTGGGAGAAAGTTCCTGCCCTGCTTCCACACAAGATTTTTCTCTGTGTTACCTTCAGCCTCCATTTCTACCCTAAAGTTGTAGTTTTAGTGGGTTTTGGACTAAGAGAAACCAAGGATGGCTGTAACTCATAGGAGATGCACTTGCAAGAAACTAGACTTAACTGAGCATTGCCACCACTACCTTCTTACAGAGATATCATAGAACCAAAGCAAAAAAAGAGCTAAGAAGGTTATCTTATTCATCCCAAGCTTTGAGGCAGGTTCAACCATAACTAAAGTACTCCTGACTGACATCCCTCTTGCTGAACTAAACATCTTTTGTTTTATCACTGCTTCTCCTGGATACTGGCATCCTTTATGATGTTAAAAATACCAAGGTGAGGTGTGCAACTTGAAAGAGATGGCTTCAAGCATGTTTGTTGATGTCAAATTCTCCACTATAAATGCCAGGCAACCAGTTAAAAAAGTCTTGTGTTTTTTTTTTTTCTCCACAGGTATGGAAATTTGCATTGCTACAGCTCAGAGATGCTGAACTTTGAGAATTCAAAAATAGCTTCTATAGTTGAAGAGAAGCTGTTGGACAAAAGTGGCTTTCACAGTGAGGCTGACCGTTCTACAGAGGGAAGAGCACACAGCCTCTCACACTATGGCCCTCCCCTTACCATCTCAAAATACCTTTCCGCAGGAAGCCGGAAAAGCCTCCTAACCAAAGTGGTTGAGTGTGGTGCATCTGGGTTTTCTGCTGAAAATTTTAGGCAGGTATAACTCAGGCTTCACATGCATGCGCCCTGTGTTGAACAGAGTTCACACATTGTACAAATCTGTGTAACAGCTCTCGCCTGAAAGCCTTCATGTTTTCATAACCTTTGTCTTAATGTAGAAAAAGGAAATGATGCAAAGTAAATAAGCTATCAGATGCAAAATTTTAGCATCTTTAAAGAAATGCTTTGACAGCCTAACAGATTTGTTTTCCCACTACAGTATCATCACCACATTTTCTGGATCTTCAAACAGAAGCACATAAAAGTAATCCAAATAATATCATAGAAAATGTAGAAGCCTTATTTAGCTTATGGACAGGTTTAAAAAGAAACATCAGAGTTGATGGAACCTCATGAGACAGCCCTAGGCTTCCCCGAAAGAAAGGCTGTACTTCTTAATTTTGGCACACTTAAAGGTTAGAGAATAGAGTCTTAGTATCACAGGTGCACTGGGAATAATTAACACTACTCTTATTTGACTACAGACAACCAGAAGCGTTAAACAAAACATCAGCCTTGACTGGCTCAAGAATCACTTATCAACAATCCTGGCTAACAGGAACATGGATTTTGATGAAACAAAATACATTCCATTGACAGCTGCATTTATTCTACTGAGCAGAAATGTCATGTCAAAGTAAATACTAACCAAGCCAATAAATATTAATTAGAAATCAGTTCTTTCGATATTAATTTTAAATGGTTATTATCTCCATCATTCACACTGCAACTTGTGTAATAACCCCATAGGCAATTTTGCGGAGAGTAAGCCACGCAATGGGTATGCCATCAGCACTTGAATACAACCTGTATCAGAAAATGAGGCAAGGGTTGTGGGAGAAAGCAGAACCAGTGCCTTAATGAGGAAATCAGCTACTGCAGACAGTTTCCTTAGAAATGTCTCTACCTCCTGTTTCCATCCCTCTCTGGCCTCCCCCTGCATCTGGAAAAATACCAGAAAACACTGCTAGACATTCAACTCAGCATACAGTCTCAGAGAAACACTTTAATTGAGGGAGACAGAAGTGACTTCCAGCTATGTTTTTGCATATAGAATTCCAGCTGTGTTTAGCAAGTGTATCCTCTTTTCACTCTGAAATCTTGTTTGACCCTCAGGTAATGCAGGATGCCAGCTAAAAGAGAATTAGCTCAGTACAAGACTCAAGAGAAAGAACCGTGTCGCATTGTTGATTTCAGTGAGCTTTAGATCACAGCATCATAAAAGCGCTGTTTGGAAGAGAGGTCTGGAGATCTGTAGTCTGGCTCCCTGCCCAAAGGACTGTCACCAACACTAGATCAGGTCAGCCATGATTTTGCCCGGCAAATTTTGGAAAATCTCCAAAGAAAGAGAAACTGTGATCTCTCTGGGTCGCCTGTTCCAATGCTAAACCACTGCCTGAAAAGGTTTTCCCAATGTCCTGTCCAAAACTACCATCCTGCAATATGTAGCTGTTGCCCCTTATTATATGACCTAACACTACCATGGAAGAATTTGTGTCCACCAGCTTTGTAGCTTCCCTTCAGGTATTTTTAGGCTGTCATTAGATCACTCCTCTGTCAGACTAAACAAGCCTAGCTCCCTCAGCCTGTCCTTGCTGGCCCCTGATCACTCCATGCCCCTGGCCATCCCAGTAGCTGTCTGCCGGACACTCTCCAGTATCTCCACATCCAGAATGGGGTGCAATATTCCAGGTGTGGCCTCACCAGAAAGGAATAATGGTTCCCTCCGTCTGCTGGCCATGCTCCTCCCAACACAGGCCAGTTTCCCATACTGAGATGACCTTGCGCTCGCGGGTCTTGTTCAATGTGGCATCCACCAGGATGCCATCTCCTTTTCAGCAGAGCTGCTGCTCAGCCTGTGGCCTCCTAAACTGTACAAATGCATGGAGTTATTTCACCCCAAATGTAGAACCTTGTACCTTGCTGGGTTTCTGAGGGTTTTGCTGGTCCAGTCCTCACATTTCTCAAGGTCACCCTGCACTGAAATTCTACCATTCATCTTGTCAGTCAGTGACTTTAAAAGCATCTTCAGCATATCTGCAGATGATTTTTTATGTCATCACTCACGTCACAGATGAAAATGTTAAAGAATACAAGCGCCAGTGTTGATGCCACTTCTTACCAGCCAGCAAACCATTGATTACTACCCATTGAGTCTGGTAGTTTGGCCAATTTCAGCCCAGCTAACCAGCTACCCTTCCAGAGCATACTTCCTCAGATTCCAAACTAGACTATTTAGAAGCTTGGTACTTCCTTAAAGGTCATGAGTCTAAATCAAGATCAGGGCGTGTTTGTAGGACAATGGGTAGAACTTATCTTGATAGTATCTCTTCTATATCAATTATACTAGTTAAATAAAAGACTTCAGCTTCTGAAGCTGTCCAGCTGCTGTTTTTGCAAATGTTGGTATTCCTTTAAGATCGGAAGTTAACTATTATCTTTGAGATACAGAAAAATGGTGGAGTTCCTCCCACGCTTACAACTTTCACTCTTCAAACAGCACTGAAAGGACCTACGCACCAAATGAAGCTTTATTCAGTGAAACACTTTTTGTGTAATCAGAAAAGTCCTCTTCCTACAAAATTTTCTGTTCCTTTAGCTAAATATGTCTGCTGTATCATGCTAAACACAGGGGCAGCAGTGATGTTGAGGTGATTCATATTCAGTTTCTGTGGACTTTTAAACTGCAATGAATTGCCCATGGTTTTAAACAAAACTGACCAGTACAGGGTCAGCATGGGCTGACAGAGCACTTTTCACATTCCCTAAAATCCTTCCATTCCCTAAATGTAAACACCTTCTCTCCATCATAGTTACTATGCATATGAATACTGAAAGAGATACTTTTAGATCTTTCGTGATTTCAGATTCATGGGTTTTGGGCTGCATCACTCTTCTAATGCACGTATGCTCCCCACAGGGCTGTGACAGGGCAGAATTCTTACATCATCTCCCTCTCCGCAACCTCATGTCAAAGAAACAAACTTCTAACGCTTCTACTAGAAATACCAGCTTTGATTTTAGTTGTTAAAACAGCTCTGCAAGAAACACAGATGTGGAGGAGGTTGTGATAAGTATGAAATTTTAGTGTACAGGTAAGCCAATTGTTTATAAATAGTACCTACTGATAACTTTGGCACCTCCTAAGTAAAGTGCATGTGTCCCATACTGCAGATGGTCTTCATTACTTCCCTTCAAAGACAAGACCAAGAAGAGCAGAGCAATTCTGTGTTGGGATTAGGAGAGGTACTTCTTGTGCTCAGCCTTGCACCCAGTCTCCTAGCAAATGTTGAGTTTTACGCAACTGAACAGCTTTTCCTATTGCAAGAAATAAGTTAGGCCAGGAATGGATCTGGAAAACATCCACAGAACTGTCTCATCAGCATCAATAGTGCAGACTGCAATTAACAAACACAGTGATAGCTTCACAAACTGGTGGGATCTTTGGCCATGCTTTGCACTGACGCCAAAGCCAAGTTCTCTATGAGAAGGCATTAACTGATCAGCATTATTAAAAAAATTCAGTGACAAGTTTTCAGTTACAGTAAACCATTTGCAATGATTCATGCCTGTCTTGAGCCATCAGAATGATGATTAGAAAAGCGAAGGAATAGGCAATAGGTCAAGGAAAAGGCAGGAATTGCTGAGCCTACAATAACAGAAAACTTTCACTCCACAGTTCATGCCTGTTTCATCATTGCAGAACCCTCCCAAGATGTTTCTACCAGGGATATCCACTGTTGTTCCAATGCCAAATACCCCTTGCAAAATTGCAAGAACTAGCGAATGCTTAGAACAGGTTCCACCCAGGCTTACCTGGGTGAGTGGCTCAGGAGGAGGTGGTGGTGGTGGTGGTGGAAGCTCTAAATCAGGGTCTGGAGGTGGAGGAGGCAAGTCATCCCCAAACCGTCCAGTAATGGTAACATAAGGACTTGATTTAGAATAAATGTCACTATCCAAGCCTCTTGAAGGCTGAGGGACCATACTTTGCTGGTTGCCAGAAGAATTTTTCTGGGCTTGTAAAGTTCTCTGTTCAACATCATTTATGTCTGCTACAAGATCAGCCATTAAAGCATCCAGGTCTTTGTCCTCTAGGGCACTTAGGGATTCTGTAAAGAAAACCACAAAATGTGTCAGAGTGAATGCAATGCAAAACATTATGTTTCCATTTTAGTGGAGATTAAATTGCAGAAGGCATGGTTACTCTAAGTTATAAGGGTCATGGGAAAGGAAACCACATTTTAAGTGGGTTCAAGAAACAAATGTGTTTTAGGAATAGCCATTAACCTGGTCATACTGAAGTTCAGAGTACAAGGAACTCTATAAATACAAATTAAACAGGACAGGAAGCTTCACTTTCAGTGATACAGTCTCAGGCCCTTATGACGTTACGAAACCTGGCCCTGATCCAGCAAGGTTTCTGGACACATGCTTAATGATATGGATGCAAGAACTTCCATTAGCTCCCATTAGGCTATTTACTTATCTTAAGTACATACACAAAATCTTAGCGAGTTTTGGTATAACACACAACGAACTGTGTAACTGAGGGCTACATCAACAATATCTTCATATATTACTACTATTCTACAACTCCAAAATGAACATGAAGCAGAATCAGAGAGTTCTAAGGCACAAGAAATTGTATGGTATCATTTGTAGCACATCAGTGTGATCAACATCTGTGACACACCCCATGTAATATGCAGGGTTTTGAGTAGTCTTTAAGCAAAGAACAAACAAGACAGTATCTTTTCAAAAGCATCTTATCAACCAGATAGAAATATTGTAACTTTTGCTTTCTGTCTTCTACTCTGTTAAAAGTGTAAGATAAATTCCTATACTGGAACTTCATACGCAATTTCTTCTTTGGTTCTGTCCACTAGCCACGGTATAAGAGATCCTGTGGAATAACATCCTGTAGGAACAATTTAGCTTTCTAGAAAAGAAGGGTTCTTTAAGTACCAACAGATTCAGTGGTTTAAATCTCTTTGAAGAGTCTAGTTAAAATAAAATAAATCACAAATTGGTAAAGCTTTAAGTGGGATATTGCAAAGGGATGGAGAGCACTGAACTAGATACTCAAAAATGCTAATATAGTTTAACAAAGAATAGGTCATTCATCAGGCTAAGTGCGAACATGTCACTAGACCATCTCAGTTTACTCTGCTTTGCCTGTTATGCTAATAGAGTATTTTCATAAGCTTTTCTTTTCAGTGGGAAAGTTGGCTTACGGTCCTCTTTGTTTACATACCTCTACCCACTTTGCTGGTAAAGGCATTAGGTAGATTAATACTGAAATGATTCTGGGACAAAAACACAGGTTAAAACCAACTCAGGCAAATGCATACAACCAGCCCCCAGTAAAAAGAAAAAAAACCCACAAACAAAACCAAAGGATAAACTCCCTTGTTTGGTTCGTCACAACAGCCTCAACAAGCAGCTGTACATGCAAAAGTGACAGTGCAAACCAGAACGAGAATAAGCAATGTAAAGTGCAAGCAGCTGAAGCCAACACTTCCACCAGACAAAAATGCTTATGCAGCTCTGACCTCACATTGAGGAACTTTGTCTTCTATTAAGCTAAATCTTTACATAAAAAAGGTTGCATTTTAGAAAGTTTTTTTGGGGACTTCTCATTTTTGTTTTTCTCAGACATTTTAAAAAGTCTGACTCCTATATAAGACTGAGCAATGTCACTTCAAAAATAAATTGGGCCCTTTGAAGTTTCCTAAATCGAGACACACAAATATACCTCTCCTCCAGCAAAACTGTTTTTGTTTTGGGTTGGTTTGTTTTCTGATCAAGGGTGTTTGAAGTTTTTCTTATCATTTGTTGCTGTGAGGTATTTTTAATAAGCATAAAAAGCATGAAGGCATCCATTCAGATACTTACCGTTTAAATCTTTAAAACCAACTGTAAAACTAAATTCATTGTTGGAGACCTTGGGGGATGGCGGTGGTAGAGTCTCCACTCCTAAACTCTGTTAAGGTAGAAGGAAAAAAAAAGGTATCTGATGACATAATTACTATTACAGATATTAACATCTGTAAATCAGTTACCTGAATTTGTCAAACGACAAGCAGTCTTTTGTTAATTTTCAAGGCATAATAATGAAATTAAATTACTCTAAATGCCTCCCTCTTTATATAGATATATATATAAAATAAAAATGCATGGTTACAAAAAGCCTTTAAAAAGCAGAAAGGCTACCAAGGGGCAAAGTATTGTGATTTGACAGCTAAGAAAGTCATATGAAATCACACAGTTTAAGCACAACTCCTATTCTGTGTCGCAGAATTATTGGTATTTAATTTGACAAGCACTGGGATTCCCGAAGAGGAAAGACCGCTCAAAGCAGAGGCTGTAAGCAATCAAACTCACACGGTATCCAAGATGACAGCTTAAATATTTTCAAGCATGCGTTTATTAAAATACAACAAATTTATCATCCTTGTGAGGTTTTTTTAGAAATAAAAATTCTCCTTTCATCAAGTTTTGCAGGAAGTATTCCATGACTATAGGTTTAGAAATAGGTTCATGCTGTTTTATAGTTTCCTCTCAAGGGTGTATTCTGCACTTGGCAATAACGTCTCTATAAATTCCTGAATGCCACCCTAGCTGTAACTTAGTATTTTGCCATAGCTAAAGATTACTCTTATGCATATATTCAAAATGTTGGTTTCATTTACAAAGTTTAGATTTGACACTCAGGCTACATCCCATTAACCCATGTAAGCAAAGCATTCATACCTGAAAATTCTGACTCAGACTCTTCCTGTTTTGACAGAATCTTTCAATTTCTTGGAACTGAGTCCAGAGGAATTTAAATCGCTTATTTGCTTTTTTTGGAAAAAACGTCTTTCATAAGCAGTTAGCTGTCTAACAATCTAGCCTGCACTGATATTACCTTATTCGTCAGGCCACTTGTTTTAAATGTCAAGCACAGAAATTTAGTTGAAGGTTTTTCAAAATAATTTATCTGTATTTATTCAGAGTAGAGGTACATGAAAAATGTAGAAAAGTTGCCTCTTTTGTCTAACATATAATAGCTATTTTTCTAATCTTAATATTATATACCTGGGTCAGCATGTCCATCTCCCCAAGTAAATTGCTGAACATTTCATCTATATCATCACATGTTTGCTCCATCTGAAAGAAAAAAATCCACCGACAAGCAATCACCAGAAGTTCATTTCAAAGCCAGCAATGGTCAAAAACAGAGGATATGTAACATTCATTTATATTGTGTTCCCAATTAACTTTAAAACAACTGTTCACGACTTGGAAAAACCTCCATCCATAGTTTAGAGATAACTACTAACAGATCAGAATCTCAATCCCATATATGCTTAAACACACCCTTAAGCTCTACACTCATTAGGAGTTCCAACAACCTCCTGGTGTTATTTACATATCATAGGAAGTCATTAGCTAATAAACCACGGTTGTATTTTAAACATCAAAGAAATGTAGCTAGTGAGAGATGGTGAGGGAAACAAAGTTTGAGGTTGAGAAATTCCTGAATGCTTCATCTTGAAAGCTTGCTTTCTTTCGCTTAGATGACTAATATAACAAGAGTTTACTACTCATTACCTAGTGCAGGACCTGGTTATGGTTAAGTACATGACCAACGGTTTGTCTCAATACTTCTCCCTGTTTTCTTTCAAATACTAGAGCACTGAGAGAACTCCAGTCTTACCTAACCTCAAGACATCTGAGGGAGAGCACTGAGACAAGGAAAATGGGTACATGCTGCATGACAGTAAAATGGTGGCTCTTGTTGTAAGAGGGGGGCTTGCGAGGACAGCACCATACGCTGGTGGTGCTGAGATACTAGGAAGACACAGCTTCCGTAATAATTCTCTTCCTCTTGCTCTAAATTTGTTCCTTTGAAGGGAGAGAAGTAGCGTAAAAGGGTGTCTGACACAGAACACCGGCAGAGACAAGAACTATAAACGTCATTTTCTTAAGAGGCTCAAAAAAATTCCCCGCAAGAGATTGAGAACTCTGGTACTGATCACATAAAACTGGGGGTCAAACTAGGATCAAACTTTAAACATATAAGTAGTCCTATTGGTTCACTGGGTTTGTGTACAGCTGTATTAGGTTTATGTCACAAGGTTTTGGTAGTGGGGGGGCTGCAGGGGTGGCTTCTGTGAGAAAACACCAGGAACTGCCCTCTTGTCAGAGAGAGACAGTAGTTCCAGCTGCCTCCAAGTTGGACTTGGTGCTGGACAAAGCTGAGTCCATTAGCAATGCTGGTGGCACCTCTGCAACAACATATTTAAGAAAGGCTAAAAAAGGCTGCGTGGCAGCTGTAAGAGAAGAGAGAGAAAATGTGAGAGAAATAGCCCTGCAGACACCAAGGTCAGTGAGGAAGGAGGGGGAGGAGGTGCTCCGGGTGCTGGAGCAGAGATTCCCTTGCAGTCCATGGGGAAGCCCATGGTAAAGCAGGTTGTTTCCCTGCAGCCCATGGAGGACCATGCCGGAGCAGATACCTACAGTGCAGTCTGTGGAGGACCTCATGCTGGAGCAGGTGGACATGGCTCTGAACGAAGGTGCAGGCCATGGTGTGCCCACCCTGGAGCAGGCTCCTGGCAGGAACTGCAGCCTGTGGAGAGGAGCCCACATAGAGCAGGTTTTCTGGCAGGACCTGTGACCCAGTGGGGAACCCACACTGGTGCAGTCTGTTTCTGAAGGACTGTACCTTGTGAAAGGACCCATGCTGGTGTAGTTCTTGAAGAACTTCAGCCTATGGGAAGGTCCCATGCTGGGGAAGTTCATGAAGGACTGTCTCCCATGGGAGGGCCCCTACACTGGAGCAGGGAATTCACGTGTGGAGGAAGGAGCGGCAGAGACAAAGTGTTACGAACTGACTGCAATCCCCATTCCCCATCCCCCTGTGCTGCTTGAGGGGGAAGAAGTAGAAGAGTTGGGAATGAAGCTGAGCCTGGGAAGAAGGGAGGGGTGGGGGGAAGGTGTTTTTAGTTTTGTTCTTTTTTCTCATTATCCTATTTTCTTATTAATTGGCAATAAATTAATTTCCCTATGTTGAGTCTGTTTTGCTGAAAGATAATTGATAAGTGATCCTCCCCCTGTTCTGCTGAGGAGTGTGAGTGATAGATTGGACTGGTGTGCACCTGATGGCCAGCCAAGGTCAACCCACCACAGCACCTTACAGGATGAGGACCAACCTGATGCAGGAAAGCAATCAACTGAGGACAGGAACAACTCTAATGGCTACAAAAACTGGCAAGAAAGGAAGACCAGCAAGTATGACATTCTTCAATCTTAATGCTTTTCCTTTAACAGAGCACCCTGAGACACGTAACTATTCCATAGTTAAATGACAAAGGCCACTAAAGTCAGTATCTGTTGTTTGAGAATTATTCAGTAGCATGTCTTTAATACGATAGTTAATACTGGAGCAATCTGAGCTGCTCTGCCTCCTTTGGACGTGGTATTTCTGGCATCTACATAAGCAAGATCAGCCTAATTTCCACTTGTCCTCTTACCACCTGTGTTATCCCCGACACCAGGGATCATCATTAGGACATCATTAGGAGTAGGCATGTACATCTTTCATCAGCCAGGTTCAGGGCATATTCTACCTGATTTAGACTTATTTTTTTTGTAGCTGGTATAACTAAACAAGGCACAGGCAACCAGGAACTGTACTTTGAACTTTCATGTTTCTCTCAGATCCCAGAAATCAACGACTTCAAGATTTGGGAATTGGATACTATTAAAGATATTGTGATAGGATGTGGTTGGCAGGATTAAGGGTCACCCTAGCCCAATGGTGGAGATGGCACAGCTATGCCCATGTAACAGGGAACACAGACCACACAGGACTGAGCGAATGGGCAGCTAAATTCACCTTATCTGCTTCATTTCCACCTGACAAACCCGCAGTGGATGGCTCACTCTCTCTGTATGTATCATAGTTATCATCCAGAGCTTTCCATAAAAAAATTCCATTTCTGTAGATTCAGCAGTATACTGGTTGGGTAAATGATTAGTGAAACTTAATTCATTTATTTGAATCAACAGCTGTGTAGCTTCCTACACACCTGGCATTTGGAGAATCAAATTTCATAAAAAAGATAGATAAAATGGCACTTATTTGATCAGGTAGAGTGAAGTCTGATTTGCTACGCAACAAAAATATGGAGCTGCAGTTCATATTGACAAGCACCTCATCAGCGCTTAAATAATACTGAATAATTTAATGTTTTCCTGTTTTCTGATTTAGGAGAACAAAATATCTGCTGAGGGAATCTTATCAGCTCTAGCCATTTGTATGTTTTTGTGGTTTTTTTAAAGTACTGGCTAGATCTACTTTCAGGAAAAAGTCTTCATACTGGTTCCTTTGACAAACTGAAATCCTGCTTTGTATATTTTTCCAGAATAGAAATATAAAAATGGCAAAAAAATTATTCTTGGGTTACAACCAGGACACCTTAACAAGAGGAGGAGTAAGAACTGTCTAAAAAAGGAAAAAAACCCAACAACTAAGAACCCTCTTCAGTATTTAGCAAAACAGAAAGGCAAGATAACGGAATACTGGATTATACAACACTTCCACTAAATTATGGGATTTCTACAGGTTGTAGTAAATTGAGAGCTTTTTTCCTTGCAATTATTTCCTTGCATCATCACCAGACTGATAAAGCCATGTTGTCACCATTGCCCCTACTGGTATATTTTTTTTTTCTCTTTAATTTTTATTGTTTGTATTTAGGAAGACAAAATTATCATAATCACCAAATACCCTGAAAATATTTTTATATTAAAACACACTGAAAGGTCTCTTAAATTAATATGAAAACTCTCCAATTTCATCAGGGATTTTGTCAAGAACTAGAAAAGCAAAAGATAGTAAAATGAGTCTTTTACAGTTCATGTACTGTAAAAGAGTGTCCATCCACTCTCCTCCTTTGACTCCTCCTCACAATCATTTTCATTTATTTTATTTGATTGCCACAGTAGGAACAAATAGACAAAACAATATGCAGATTATTGGAATTATCCCATTCAAGAAAGATGTTGCTACATTTAGGACCAGCAAATTCTTTTGACTTTTATAAATAGCCTTGAACTTATTCAAAACAGAAACTCAAAGTGAAACCTGCAGCTGTAGGACCTATTATTAACAAAAAAGGGGAAAAGATTTACCGAAGTCCCCAAAAGAATATTGAGTTTCATACTCAGTCCTGCTCTATATCCACTAAACAGTAACTTTTCTGTCAGGTTTTTCTGTATATGTTACTAATACTAGTAACTCTTATAATCACTATTAACTACAATATACTGAAGACATAATAAATGCAATAGTTTTGTGATGTTTCACACGTTATGCATAAGATTTTAAGCAGAGAAAAAGTCAGAATTAAAATAAAAAGAGGAAACTGCGGTTATTAAGAATAAACATGTTAAGCAGGGAGCTGTGGGAAGGCATTTATGTGAAACCTAAGCTATTTTTAATGTGATTGATTTTCAGATTGATGTCTTCTAGAGGACTTTTTGAAGAAACACCAAGCATAGAGGCAAAGGTATTCCTTGTCTTCTATTTCCCCAAAATTTCAAATTCTCAAATCTTCATTGAGCTCTCATGAAAACCTCTCTTTTTTCTTTGAATACTCCCACATTTCTCATACTGTCTGTCTAAAGGGTTGAGGCATTTTCTCTTCAGCTTGCTATTCTAACCATCAAATCTCACTATTTAGTTTATGCATATTAAACTCTCACAGGTTTATATAATAAATATTGACTCATTGTATTCTGACTCATTGATACATTTATTCGTCCCACCATTTACCAGAAGTCCCCCAGACTTCCTAGACCTATTACTCTTTCACCTTCCCAATTTCAGATTTAGCAGCCTTTTTGCTGATAAAAATAATTTAAATAAAAATTAAGAGACGTGAATAACAAAACTCTTGTACTTTATTGTACATCTTTGTATTTCAGCTCACACAGGGCAAAATTATGGTTTCTGTGTATTGGTTCCTACTTCTGCTTACCTGTTAGCATCTGTCTTTTCTCCATCACACACTTTGTTGCCGTTTCCAAAGACCTACTTGCATCCATTCGAGTGCCCCTGTGAAGGGGCCTGCAGCCATTTCCTCTTTACAAGAACCAGCCCTGCTGCCCTGGATGACAATACAAAACTCCTGTGCTCTAAACTTGGCAACAGACCCACACAAAACTTCTTCCCCCTCCTAAATATCTACTGCATATATACCTTTACTTTGAAATTGAGATGGAAATTTCTACATTTTTTGAGCTATGGGCTAGGGAGTTGGAATTAAGTTATCTGACTTCCAACACCAGAGAAGTTTGGCAGATGCACATAAAGAAAGCTAGCCCACAGAGATGGACAGGAAACAGTCCCTGGTCCAACTTGTCGCGCTTGCATGAGCAACGTACTTTGCTGACAGTGAACACTGTTTTCCCATGGGGATGGTCCAGTATTCAAGGGCATCAAAGATAAACACTGACTGAGAAATTTCTTGCTCAGATGCAAGAATGGAGAAGCAGTCTTCGCACTCATTCTCAAGGTGCACAATCTTACCTGGGTTAAGTAGAACCTCACCTATGTTATTTAGTGCCATGCAGTGACAGGTGGAGCATGAATGGCCTTTCATGGTCTATAATATGAAGTCTGTAATCAGGATACAATTTCTGCATGGTTGCGTACATTTTGATTTGTTAAAATACTAGAGAGAATAATAAAACAACTTTATTTTTTTAAGAATGAATAAAGTTTTGTGATTTGCACACTTATAAGACAACAGCACTATGTCTATGAACAATACATAGGAAATGCAATTGTCTGATAGAATCATTATCACTTGGCAGGAAGCTAACAGAATGAGTGGTGAAACAATGGCACAAAATTCACCCTGCTTAAAAAATAAACTATTAAAAAATATCATGAAAGCTGACAGGGTAATCATACGGTGTAGCTCAAAAAAACCCAGGCATGGTACTATACTAAGCAGGGTTTGAACTGTTAGTACCTGATCTATACTAAGCAGGGTTTGAACTGTTAGTACCTGATGATACCTCTGAGAGTTACTGAAAGCCAGTCCCTCTCAACAGGAAGAGTGGTCTAAGTCACATGGTAACGAGGCTTCTGCACTTGCAATCTGAAAACAAGCTCAAAGCCCTTGTGCAATACTGAACAGGAAACACCAACAGTGTCGCACAGGAGATTACCATCTCTGCAACTCGGTCTCAGTTGAGGGCTACAAACAGAAAAGGACTGAGGAACAGCATGCTATCAGTAGAACAAAAACAGAGAGCAGATTCATGCTACAAGCAGTATTAGGGGAACCAGTCCACTTAGTGATCTGATGTACGGTTATGGACACATTCATTAAATTCAAAGCACTGTTGTTAAACTGTTACATATGCAAATAGCAAGGACAAAAATACGTGAAGTATATTTTTACAAGTCACACAAAAAGACCAAAAGCACACCTCCACCTCCTAGTCCCTGCACTACAGTGTGTAAATGTCAGAGTATCGAGTCCACCAAAATGAACGCAAGCTGTTTGACTATCCAGATGGCCACTACCGGCACTGCAACCTCCTGCTAAGATCTAACCAGTTTTCTTACAATGATTTTTACAGTTAGCTGTCAAAAAAAATCCTGACTACTCAAGTGTCTCTTATCCACTTAAGTGAGGGAGGATGGAAGTTCCGTAACCAGCTATTGCATCATGGGTAGTAAAAAGTCCCTGACAGACATTTAGGTCAATTTTTATGAAGTAGAATACAAGAATATCTATCTCTGCATAATTCAGCCTAGAAGAATAATCCAATTATTTACTAATTCTAGTAGGTTCTAAGAAAGGAAAATGAAGTTTTGGACTAATAAAGGAGAAATGGCAGGTGCTCCCAAGCTTTCAAAATCACAATCAGATCTGGCAATTAGTACGTTCCAAAGACTTCTCTCTTTCTTACCTACATAAGATGACCTTGCATCACATAACTCTCTTCTGTTTTAATACTAAGTCATATTTTGAAAAGGATGGGTCAAAAGCTATTAGACTGCTTCCAGCACTGCACTTTCCCAACATTCATAAGCGTGGCATTTTCCAAGAAAAAGCTTGCACACATAGATAACTCTGAAAGCAGTTTCTTACTCACATCACCTATTCTTCTGGGAAATCTGGTCTGCCAATGACTGTAGGCTTATCTGCAGCTGAAATTACATTGCATATTTATCTCAGGGATGGGTGTGACATGTCATAACTCCACTCGTGATGGAATGACAGCGACTCACTAAAACACTAGGGGCTGCAGAAAGGCTGATACAATTGCAGAGTATCCTTCCTAGTTTAAAAGTAAGTTGCATTTGACTTTGGATTAAAACAAAACCGGCAGATAAGTACAATAATGTGAGAGAATCCTTTTCTAATGTTAACGTCGGGCACTAGAGCATCTTCAGGTGACTATGCCACAAAAAACACTTCACAGCATTTTACGTTGATTGCTCCAGACACATTTTTACATATGCTGTGGAACCGATTTTGACTCCAGTTGCCTTGTTCTCTTGTATCACATTGCTCATAATCTGTCTAGCAAGACTAAAGGCACACTTGATAGTTAAGCTTATTACTAATTCCAGAATCATCCATCCAGATATACACACAAACATCTTTAGATAAGAGCACCCCAAACTCACAGATCCTACTTCCATTTCACAGAAATTGTACATTTATACAATTAAATCTCTTGAAAGCTTGAACCCTTTTTTGCTGTTTTGGAAATTCACAGTTGTGGAAATTTACACTCACTTGTATTACAGGAACAAGTCTGCAGCTAGGACTCAATTTGGAAGAAGTCTTTATTAGTCCAAAAGACACAAATTTCATAGACCTGAAAGCTACGCTGCAGCACTTTGATGACGACAACAGTTGTATTTTACCCTCGTTTTGCTAAGATGGTAATGATAATTTAAACACCGCAGGAACTCCTATGCACGAGTACAGCAACTGAGCACAAGTACACCACCATCTTTTTCAGTGATATATATTTGAGTACTTCCTTCTCCACTGGCAAGAGAGAGACAGAGTTTTAGTATGTTTGTAAAGCACCACGGGACACTGAGTCTGAGGCCATCCTTCAGATGACGCTGCCTCAGCACCCATCGCCTCTGTGCTCCCCAGCCTCCCCCCCTCCCCCATGTACTGCCCCAAACACGTACTGTCGTCTTTATCCCACTGGCTGAGAGCGGTGTTTGGGAGAAGCAGCTGTGGGTCCCGTTCTTAGGGTGAGGCAGGATGGCAAGATTATCTAATGGTCCTGGAGGCTCAGTTAAGAGAGAGACTGAGTGCAACGATGGACTACCTAAAAGCTTATGCGCAGTGTGTCGGGAGGAAGTTACTCAAGGCCAGAGGAGGAATTAGCAAAGAGCTCTCGTGCTAAGATGAGGGAGAACAGGAAGAATATTTAACTAGCCAGTGACAGGCAGCCTATGCTATTGCTATGGAAAAGGGGTGTAAAGGGATACGGCATGCGGGCTGCGTGCAAGGCAGCTCATTCACCAAGCTCCTCTCCAGAATCACTGTCAGGCACAGACACAGAGCCTGGATCCCGGGTTCCAGAAAACGTATCCCAAATGTAATCGAGCAGCTGGGGACTGTGAATTAAAAGGACCTTATGGAAGGGGAAAAAGAAACCTCAGTGTGAAGCACAAACTCAGGAAGGAGAAAGCTGGGGAGCTATTTCTGTGTACCAGAACTTCACTTTGTAATCTTCTGTCAGCTCCCAAAGGGGACTGCTTTTATGGAGCTCGAAAGCAGTGCCATTTCTGTTCATTTTTATATAGTAACCTCCCAACAGACAATGTGCTTCAGCCTGGCCTGGGGGCCTAAGAACATTATAGAAATACTGTACGGCTACAGACTCAATCATCATCTTTTTCCTTTGCCACAGAATTATTTACTGCAGAATGGTCCAGTTTGGGGGACTTTCTCCCCATGAGCCATACAGGCAGCACAAACTCTGTGTAGAATGAAATGGTAGAAGGAACATATTTCTAGTCCTACATCTTCACACAGATTGGCAGAAGAAACAATTCCCTATTCTGTGCCAGATTACTGGCACACAGGAACAAGATCTCCATTCCCCCAACTTATCTTCTCCCGGGAAAGGCAGAAATCCAGATGGAAGTGTGTCCCCTGAGCTGGATTCAGCTCAAGAATGAACAGCTGATCTAGGCTAATTCATCTTGGGTTGATAATACGTCTACTTCAGCTCTACTCAGGTATAAACAACTGCAGACATACATGCTACCAGAAAATACAAACCTCAGTTCTACATTCCTCCCAGTCCCTACCTTGAAGGGAGAGCAAAATAGTGGGAGAGTCACGTTAAGTTTGAGCAGCACAAATTTGTTCTATTTCCACATTCCTTCCCATAATCTATAGTTTGCTGATGTTGGTGTAACATTTTCCTTCCCGTTTTTTCCAGTTACCCAACATTGCTATGCGGAACTTACATGACAACAAAAGACTTGTACTTAAAATTGTCAGCAAATGAGAACAGTATGATTATTAATAATTTTTGGATCCAGCAGAATTCTCAGCCTAACTCTACCCTGAAATGGAGCAGATGGGCTATAAGCATTTCATTCTCATTTGCTACTTTTGAACTATTCGTAGAATTCCCTATCCTCAGGTCACTGAGCTATGGGAAGTGTGTCTTGTGTCTCTCTACTAAATGAAGATTTTGGTATTTAGCTTCACAAAATCCATAAGGTAGGCTGATCCCCCATGAATAAACTGTCTAACAAGCAGAACATGGTAGACAAGGAAGCCCACAGGTGAGAGAGGAAGGCATACAGGGATTCACAATGGGGGAAAATCCTTCCCCTCCCAAATTCCCTACAGAATCAAAAGATGTTCAGGGTGGAATAATGAAAATAATAGCACAAACTTAGGAAGAGGAAAAAAGGAATGAAAAATTACAGTAGAAAATTTAAGTGCAGGTGCTGCTACATTGAATAATCAATGGTTCACCTTTTCCAACACTCACTCCCTCCCACAAGGGGCCATTAGAGGTAAGTGCAAGATGTGCTCTAAGGGTCCATGACAGAACTGTCTACCCATACAAATAACTTATTCCAAGGCCCTAGTCATTGGCAAAAGCTCTAAGTCACCATTTTATCTCTTATAATCACAAGCTTTTATTACTGACAGCAATGCAAAAATTTTATTGAACCCTTTTGTTTGTCTTACATAGTTTGTGTATTAAAATCACATGAAATAAGTAATGCTTTAGTATGAATTTATAGGTATCCCAATGAAGTACAGTGCTCAGTACCACAGAGTGTGGTAGAAAATTTAAATGAAGATTTTTTTCTAAACCTTTTTCTCAGCTTTTCTACTGACTGAAGAGTCAGGTACAATTTCAAGGGCCATTATTAACTTTCCACATACAAAAGCTATTTATTTCAGTCTATATAACACACAGTGATCACAAACATGTCATAATGAGTATGTTGCAAATGAAGATCTGCAAGGAAAGTGGAAGCCTGGAGTCACCACAGATGAAGTGTTATATGGTATGGCTGTGGCTGCTTTAGCCACAGCACAGCAAGCCCTGAACCACACAAAGGAAAGAGTTATGGGAAGAAAACACAGCAAGAGGAGAACAACCTCGTGACATTTCCAGTGTAAATCTTCCATTTCTGTAAGGTTTTCCATGAGAAGGAAATACCACTGCCTCCCTCTCTTTTTTCCTTAACACGTTGAGGGGGGGTGGAACAACTGATCTGGTCAGAGATAGCAACTCCATCATGACACAGGGGAGACAAAGGACGTCAATCTAGTGACAGATATGAAAGGCTTTGCTGAATTTCATGGAAGAACACGGCCCCCATGGGACAAAACTGCAGTTAAATTTATGCTGAATCCCTTCCTAGGACTGGCACCCAAATCCACTGGATCATTTGTATTTGCTCTCTCAAACATTAGGTCTGCCAGCTTCCCCTCAGGCATGAGGATGTGGTCACCAAAGTACAAAACTAAGCTGTAACCACAACAAGTATTTGGGAATGTTATCTGTGTTCATGTTTTTAGCATGTATTCTCACTTGCTCAGGGTTATCTCAGCAACTTAGGCCCTCCAAGTCACATGTACAGCAGATCTTCCAAATATAAAATTTCATCAAAAAGCACAGAGAACAGCAATATAGACTTGACCGTTATTTAAATAATTATTTTTTTTTAAATTTGCAATCAGAGGCAAAAAATCACATCAACTTGCAAAACTGCTTTTTTGACTGACACATCCGTCTTATTTCTGTGCTTCAATGAAATTCCCATAGCAAGTGAGAGAATGGGGGCCTCTGGTACTGTTAGAAAGTACTATAAAAACTTCATAATAATATAAAAATATTATTCTGAAGCAGAAGAAAAGTAATCACGTGTCTGCAGTTTGTGCTACCTGAAGATACTGTGAGAGTACCAAAACGGCTCAACTAAGGCCACCAAGGAGCAAGTTTTTGCTTGCTGCGCATGTGGACTTGATGCCAGCAGGTAAGTGACAATTCTGTAGAGCTTGCCCGCCCTCTTGGTGAGCTGCCTTGTAGGCAAGCACATTATTTTGCCTGAAACTGGGAACTCAGAAGGTCATTTGCAATTCTTATCAGCAAAAGCATCAGGTGAGCGCCTCTCTGATTTTGGCTTCTCGATGTTCTGTCTATGCTTGACGGACTAGCAATGATACTAGAAGCAGATTTGCTCCCCATACTCTCTCCCTCATAGGTATGGGTACAATGACAAAATTTTAACCCAGACTTTTATTATATCAGTTGGATTGTCTGAGGACAACTGAGAACTTTCTGCTGTTAGTGATATCAGCTATGTAGGGTATGCCCATCACTGACAGCAGATACGCGGGGAGTTTCATCCTCTAGTATTAGTGTTACATGTCACACTTTTACATCTGCTGCTTTAGATTACAAACAAATACAGAATGAAAGTAAAAATGGAAATGGACTGAGGAGATGCATCCACTGCAAAACTTCTATCAGAAATGTTACAGAAATGTTTCTGTATGCATTTTTAAACAGAGTGTCGTAGAAAAATTTGGTTCATATATACTGGACATTCTTTTTCTTCTAGGATTCATAATGCACGGCTCCCCAAAATACTCCTAATAACTGCAACCCTAATTTATTTGAGCCTAAACTCATGGCATGTTGGATCAACGCTCAACAAGAAGAAACAGTGCTGTGTGCAGGCTGATGTAGCTTCTTGTAGCAAAAATTCTGATAGCAAATAGCTAGCCACAGATCTAAAAGGTCACTTTACTGGAAGAAGGGCCTTGAAACTAATGAGAGGCTTAAACTTTTTAAACGGTCATTATCAAGCTAGTTTGTGAATTCCCACATTACAGTTGTAAGTCAAATCAAAGTAATTTGCGCTTCCTTTTCATTCACAGTCCAGGAACAATACTATAAATTAATATTGAGGGATGGTGAGGAATACATGTTCATGTATGCTCATCTGGATGCTCAAAAATCTCCTACAGAAACTTAAGAAGAAAACGGCACCCTAGCTTCTTTCTTTCACAATGCAACATTATTGTCTTCTAGACTGGCAGCTATACTATTAATATCTAGGGTAGCCATGAATCAACAGGCTGGATGATAAGGAAAGCTGCCTAAAATGCCTTGTCCAAGAGCAATTTTCCTATAACATGGATGACTCGTAATCATGAAAAGACATATGGTCAAGTTTCTATGACATCTGCATCTGATCTTGTCATAGCCAGGCTCCTTTTAGCCAATTAAGCAAAAGAAAGGCACTTTTCTAGAGCATGATTCATGGTAGCTGTCTAAAACTGGGCAGATGAACCAAGTTTTAGCAGTATCTACCTCTCTTCATTGACTGTAAAGGTGACTCAGAACATCAGGTGACTAACTAAAACGCTAATGTCTAAAGGTGGGTGAGGAGGATCCTGCCTATAAAGTCTAAGAAGTGCTTTAGAAGGTCTGCATGAATGCAAGTCACCATTGTCACTAGAGAACTTCCAAAAGAAAGAAGCTAAAGCTTCTATTTTGCTGAAGGCAAATAAAAGAGCTTATTTTCACTTTCACCCCAAATGAGCACCTGACCATGTGAAGTCATCAACACAGCAGGTGAGATGGGCCTACAACAAAACAAGTCAAGACGTACCGAAATGAAAGGTGAAAAAAAGGTCTGTGGGAAAGAGAAGCACACAGAGTTTGCAGAGAGGGCAGAAAAGGACAGGGGCCTTGCAATATGAATGATACGCAGGAAAACCAAATTCAGACACGTTCCTGTAAAGCCACCTCGGAAACATAAACACTCTTTCAAGAAAATCCACATTCCCAATCTTCTTCTAAAAGGACAGATGTTCATGAATCTGCAAACAAGACAGGTCCTCTCTTGAACAAGGCCACCCCTCCTCTCAGCTCCAGCAGTACTCCAGACTGGTAGTTTTCTCAGACATTTTGTAGGGCCAAAGATGGAATAGCTGATCCCTCCATCCACAGGTTGCCCAAGTCCTACCCTCTGCCTTCACCACATACTGCAGACAAAGAGAAGGAAAGCTTTCTGCCTCTTGTTCCGCTCACTGCTGTTAAGACATTTCTTCTAATAGGAAAGGTGGCAACACAGCAAAAGCAAAATCTTAGTGGGTTGGGTAAATTCTTTACTCCCTAAGAAATCTCGGGCTGCAGCACTGAGTTAAGCTATTACAACATCCAGCAGGCCCCTCTGTTTATACTGTTACCTCCTTTGTGCAAATTGTTACCCTCCCAAATGTGTTAAGTCTCTAAAGCTTTACAAATTAGAAGATCAAGTTTTACAGCCTGATTCATAGGTGCATGAGTTATAGTGTGTGATCTAGTAGGCACTGCTCAAGTATAGTGAGAATCAAAACTTTGATCTGTAAAAATCAAACTTAGCTGGAATAAATACATTTGATAACAAAATAAACCAGCACTTCAAAGCCATTATACCCTGCATTATACCCATCATCACACCCTATGTGAAGATACTGCACATCAAATAATCAAAGATTCCAGCATGAACAATTAAAACACAATTTACTCAGTAACTACTTTGAGCCTTCAGTCATATTTGCGTCCAAACACCAGAAGAGTCTGTAGTACACACAGGAGGTATTTAAAGAAGAAAGACAAGACACAGGGAAAGATTAAAAATACCCTTTCAGAGACAGTCTATTTTTCCAGTTATGTGTGTTCCCAGATAGATCAGAATTCTCCGAGAATACAAAACAAGGATCACTCAGCTATCTGTAATGCTACATTGATTAAACCTCTCAAAGACATTTGTAATCCATATTTCAAACCAAATTACCTCCATTTTTAAGCAATTCTTGCACAAAGCATGAAGTACAATTAAATGTAATAGTCTCCTTAGAAAGCCCACAGGGGAAAACAACTGAACAGGTTCAGCAAAAAGTTAAACATTCTGGTTTAAATATAAAGTTTTAACCTAAATGCACATTCTTTACAAAGTTTCTAGAAAAAAACTCTGTAAAGTTAGTGAAAATGAATGAGCAGGAGCCTACATAGGTGGAGCCGGTCATCTAGTATAGCCCTCTGAAGCACTGGGCCTTACCTATTTGTCTCTAATGAAACAGGTGTACTAAATCAAGCCCTGGAAACACTACATTTACACCACTGTTGTGCAGCAGCAGGGCAATTAATTAACAGTGACATCAATACAGTCATATGTGAAATGGGTTATTTTTCAGAAGGGAGTCAGGAAAAAATGACAAAACATGCATGTCATATAATTCACAAAGGGAACTAGAATCAAAGAGGAAAATGACTGCCAAAATTCTGCAAACGGAAGTTTTGAGGGGGAGAGTCAAGCTGGAGCCACACTAATAACAGAATCAGAGTAATCTGGGGCAGGAAGGGACCTCAAAAAGTCAAGCTGTCCATCCCAGTTTGGTGGCACCCTGCATATTTTGTTTGTAGGCCGTATTCCTGCATCCAAATTTTTAATGACAGTTAAGACAGGCTGGATGAAACCTTGCCTAAAGACCCCACCAGATACATCTTCCCAGTGCGACAATGAATAGATTTAATAACTTCTCTTTTGGCGCACAAGGGATTGAAAAACCACTCCAAGCTTGCAGAGACTGTATTTATGTTACTTCTTCATGGTATTCAGATGGGGGTATCATGAAGGATGGGTCTTCTCAAAGACTCACCTATTTCTTCCCTAAACCACGTGGCCAAATATACCACTAGCAGTGGTGTAAACTGTGCTCCTTGGCAGCTAGTACTGGCTGTTTTGCCACAACCACACCACTTTCTCACATGCTTAGTTTAAGATTGATAATTACCACACGCACGTGGTGTATTTTTTGGCCGCTTGCGCCAGGCAACTTGGTGGACTGCAGTTCCTCCCGCCCGCCTTCACCTCCCCAACACAGCCGCCCAAAGCCGGGTGTCACCCAGGATCCCACCTGCCTCACCAGGCTGCGGGGAAGCTTTTGCAATCCCGCCTTGAAAACGGATCAATCTCCTACTCGCCCCCTCAGGGCGCGGGCACAGTGAAGGTCTGACTCGGGTTAATCTGGCCAAAAGGATCGGCCAACACCGGGACCCAGTGCTAAATCCCGTTATCCCGTTTCAGCCCACCGAGGCCGCCTTTGCCGTCGAAAGGCTCCCTGCCCCGAGGGGGGAGGCCCGTGTGTGCGAGGCGACCCCCGCCACAGGCCTCCCGGGCGGCGAGGCGGCACGGCGGGGGCTGGCGCGCTCCCCTCTGCGGGCACCCGCGCTGCCGCCCCGGGCCGCCATCCTCCAGGGCGGTGCAGGGCAGCTCTCCCCACCCCGAGCACCGCCATTTGCCGGCATCCTTCCTCCCCACCGCGAGTGGGACACCCCCCGCCCCGCCACAGACGGGCGCCTCGCCCTTCCCGCGGCGGCCCCGTCGGTGTCCCCTGGGGTGGCGCGGGGAGCCCTTCGGCGGGCCGGCGCCTCCATCCCTCTGTGCCCGGCTTACCTTGGCGGGCGGGCGGCGGGGGCCGCCGGCTCCCGGAGGCGCTGCGAACAGGGCGGTTCTGCGGCGCCCTTGCACGGCGGGAGCTCGCCCGCCCTCTGCCTGTGGGGAAGTGGGGCCGCCCCGCGGGCTGCCGGGCGCCCCACAGCGGGAGCCGCCCCGGTGCGGGCAGCACCGCCCTCCGCCTTCGGCCCTGAGGGCAGCCCGCTCTCCGCGGCGTGACACCCCCTTTGTGGGTGCAGGGGGAGCCGGACTCGCGCCCTGCGACGGCTTCGACTCGCCGCTCGACGCCCACCCGAGGGCTGTGGAGAGCCGCGGCGGCCGCCTCCCCGCAGCCTTAGGGGCAGGTGGGGTGTCCACAAAATGGAGCCTGCGGCTCGCCCTGCAAGGCCGGCATAGCTGGAGGCCCAGGCGAGAGGCTGTGGCCAGTGCGGAGGCAGCAGCCCTGCGGGGCAGCCCAGCCCTGCCTCCACTGCTGGGCAGCAACATCAGGTGCTCCCTGATTTTGAGACAGAAATATATTTCTTCCCCTACTCTGTTTGGTGACTCTACGTCTTATTTAAATAATGCTGCGGCAGGGCAGCAAATGGCTTTCATGGCATTTTTATGTCATTTTGTAGCATTGCAAAGTGCCACTTTGAGGTGTACTTACTGAGTAGAAATAATCTTATAACACTTAAAAAAATTCCATAAAAAGATGGGGAGAAAAAAAATAATCAGGGGTTTCCATATGAAGTTCAAAAGGCAAATGTCAGTTAGAAAATTCAGTGCGGCCCTGGCAGCGTTAATGTCCTCAAGTTAAAAAGATGAGATTCTAAGTGCTGCAGGCGGCATGCAAATAGACCCCTCTCTTCATCTAAAATCCTATTTTTATTGTCCATAACTTTGCCAAACCAATGCGTTTAGCTAACTTTTTCTTAGATATCTAAGGCACTGACAGACAGTGAAGTGTAGTGAATGAAGGTGAAGTTGTCACCATCTCCTACTTCTGTTACTTTAGTTTAGAAAGATCATCAGGTAGTTTAGCTTAATCTTGTGTTTACAGGCTATTTATATTAAAACACCACATTTTGCTCCAAAGCAGCCAAGAAATCTCATGTTCTGTTCTACCAACGCTGCTGGAGATAAAATAATTATAGCAGAAGGATGGTAGAATTTTAAATTACCATCACGTTTTGCACAGCAAATATGTTTCAATGCTTTAAGGGGTAATTGCTTTGAAAAATTCCAGCTGAGACAGCTCAGCCATATTTAAGAATGCATTTAGGGAATAGTACATTGTTCTGCTCATGTTATTTAAAAAAGCCCAAGTTATTTCAATGAGAAGCTGGCTAAAATTTACCAGAGACTTTGTTGAGGTCATAGCTGCGTCTTTGGCCAGGCACATGAAAATACATCTAAATTTGGCAAACTTCTTAGCATTTGAAAAATCATGCACATAGCTAATAAACAGTCATTAGTTCAGCAGCTTGGGAATCTGACATTCCATGGATACTGCATATTCTCTTTGCCGACACCTTTCTGTTGTTCCTTTTGGGATCATTATGGTGCCAAGGAAAGAGGTGATTTCAAAAGATCGATTGGCAATTAATTTTTTTTGTAATTATCCCAAAGTCAATTTTCAAATCAACACTTTGCAGTAAACACTTTGTGTGTATTAATGCAGTAAACACTTTGTGTGTATTAAAAGAATAGTATTTGATGGTGCATTTTGTTGTCAAAAAGTGTTATTTCACTTCTATATGTGACCTACCAGTAACAAGGTCACACCCTGGTTTCACACTTATTTTGCTGTTGTTGAAATACATGACCAAGATACTCATTATGATAATGTGGAAAAGATCTGTTCTGCTTGTACAAATGAGCCTTTCTTTTCTCTCTATCTAGATTTGTTCCTGTCCTCTCCGAGTATCCTGAAATAAGGCTGAGAAAGTTGAATGGCAGTATTTTCCAGCTCTCTGTGTACCTGTCTGTAACGGATAGTCATCATTCTCCCTAAGAGGAGTAGTGGAGTTGAGAATGGCACATCTCTAGAAAGCAAGGAGAAAATAATAGAAATCCCAGAAAAATTTTAATGCTATCTGAGAAGGTTTTGGTCTGCATTCAGGAGCACGAGCATTGTGCTCCAGTGGGATGGGTGGAGGCCATCATGTATTCATAAGGAAGAAATGTGGTGAGTGAAACATTGCAGCAGATATGGACTTGATTAACAGCATGTGTCCTGCTGTTAGAGAGAGAAAGTTTGGGGCAAGAGCAGGTGGAAATATGTAATGCTTCCTAATTTGTTTTCTCCTCTCTCAGCTAAAATGAATGTGCAGCAGAATCATTCCCCTGAATTCCAGCCCTCCATTCTGCGCTTCTCCAAAAACTTTTCTTTTTCTGATCAAAAGAAGAGACACGCGCCCCACCCACGTTACAATCGTGTGTTTCACAGCAGTTGCATGACTCAAGATCTAACCCATGCGATTACAAATCGTTCTTTTCCTTTTCTTAGCATGGGAGAGTAGATCACTGGGTAGATATGCTGTCATTATACACCCTCAGCTGCGGGGAGGGGGGGAGTTTTATTAACCTCCACAGCCCTTGCTGATTGCATTTCATTGAAATGTAAGTTTCTGTAAAGCAGCAGACAATTTAGAGTTAAAGCAGGACATCTAGTTTTGAAAGGGAACAAATAGATAGGTTTCTGGTGTCAAGAAACCAGCGTTTCATTGGCAAAAAAAGGTAGTGTTTTGCCATATATGCATTCCCTTAAGTTTCATTGACATCACTGATAACGGCGTGACTTTAGAGAGTGACCTTTATTTCCTCTACAGGGTAAACGTGACACCACACTGACTAGAATCTTACCTGCCCTGAGTAATGCAGGATCAGCCCATAGCCCTCAGCGTTATGAATGGAAAGGGTGCAGATGTGTAAAATACTGCCAAGCCATTGTGCCACTGGCCAACAGTAAAAAAAAAAAAAGAAAATAAATATTAATCAATGTATTAATTAGATCTTTTGTTATAGCAAAACTCATAAAATACAATTAAAAGGTTTGTTTGGGTTTTTTGTTATTTAAACAAAGCAACTTTGGGAATGATGGAAGAATGACAGTTTTGATCATAGAGGGCAAAGGCATAGATACAAGCTACAAAACAGGATAAAAAAGTATCAGTTTAAGGCAAGTGATATCTAAAGGATGGAGTATCCTCTTTTCAAGTAGTTAGTACCCTGCAGACACTGTGAAAATCTTTGGTACAGTGACTGGATGATCCTCTGGGGTACACTGGATAATTTCTTTCACCAACACACTGTTTTTTCCAGAAACCTTAAAGAGGTTGCAATTAGTGTGAAGTGAATTACAGCACCACATCAGACTGCAATGTCAGGGCGTTCTGGAAAAATTTGTATCTCTGTTTGGCATCTTCCTAGATTATAAGGCCAAAAGGAGAAAGTATAGGGATAAGCACGTAGCAACTATAGGTCTTTCTTATGCTCTTCCAATAAGAATTAATTCTATTTAAGGTTGGGGTGGGTTTTTTTTTTCATATTCCTTTGTGATTGCGCAATACTGTGGAAGACCTGTAAACTATAAAACTTTCTATAAGAAAGCCAGAAGGCTCTCATTTGAGATTTTATATGTAAGAAATTACCAAAAATAGCTTTTGACAAATCACAGAAAACTGAATTTGAGTACAACTGCATTGAATACAGAAGTTAGTGAACAAGCACAGCACATACAATTCTTTAAAATTAGAACAAATGAAAAAACAAAATCTCAATGTGCTGAAGAGCAGGTATGTGGCCAGATGAATTTCTTTCTGCCCATCTGTCCTTCCGTCTTTTTGATGGCATCTTTCAGCGACTCAGAACTGAGAATACAATTTTTTCTCCGTAACTATTCATGGGAAAGCTTATTTACATTGGTTCTTGCAGTGGAAAACCAAAGGCAAAACGAAACCCCAACCTGGAGGAAAAGCTGAAGAAGAGGTTCAAAGTCTATCTGAAAGTGTCAGCAGTGAACCTAGCAAATTCACACTTTTAACTGCAGGAAATTATGACAGAAGTACTTCTGAAAAGTTTATGATCAAAGCTTAGTTATTAAAGTTCTGTCCACTGTGATGATTTCAAGATGGATTTCCACTTTTTTTTTTTCTTTGTGTATGGTAAGGCTTCAGGTTAGTCAGTGGCTTCCATTTCTACATGTAGAATATGTTCAGGCAACAATTTACGTGTCCAAGCTTTACACTGTTAAAATTTCAAAGGCCTTGATTCAAAAGCCGGAGATGCCTGAGGGAGCCTTTTTCCCTGGGTTCAATGAGTTTTAGATCAGAGCCTAAGTTTTCCAGCTCTCACATATACCACTCTGTGTACATCCATGTTTCTTGTGACTGTTTATACATAGCGGATATATATCCCTTTCTGGTCTTCGAAAACATCTGTTCAAGTCAGACCACTTCACGGTGACAGCTGAGCATCTAACACAAATTGCAGCTGAGGTAGGAAAAGCCTGACTACCATATCTTGTTTATTAGCTTTATTAATCTTATAATAAAATGAAATTGTCTGCACCCCTAAAAGGAAATGTGAATATTGTGAAATGGAATATTGAAATCTCATCTAACTTATTCAGAATGCTGCTTGTTATTAACTAGAAAATTGTAACCAGAGGGTCTTCATTTGAAAATGTCAGCATTTATTATTAACAGTATTTCTTTAGCTTTATAAGATAGGCTTTTAGCCATTGCTCAGAGCAATGTGTACAAAAATTAGCCTAATGAGAAGCATCATTTAAAAGTGGACATTTGATTTTATTAATGCTGTGTGTTAGATCTCACCTGTGTGACAAACTAAGCATGATATGAGCAAGGTTTTCAAGCTTCTTACTGAAGCAAATATAAAAGGCATTTGAAGACAAAAGAAGATGGAATTACCTGGCTCCATTAATAGAAATAAATTAATGATGTATTTTACTTGGTTGAAGCTGTTCAACCCTTTCCTTAATCATTTCTTTCCTCTGTGATTTATTTCCCTGTGCACTTTTTTCCTGATTGTTAAAATTTTGTAAGCGTGATTTACACAGGTAGAATGTTCATTTACAGTTTCTTCCAAAGGTCAGCCTGTGTTAACTCATGCGAGAGCCAGCTCTGAAGTTGATCCCCTGATCACACCAGTGTTAAACTTTCCCCTTTGCTTGCTCCCTGTTGACTGTTTGGTTACATTCACATGAATATTAAAATTTACCCCATTGCCTGGAGGCCCACAACTATGTAATAGTAGTTGAAAAAAACTTCATAATTTTATTTTGAGATTTTTTTCCTGTTATTCAGGGTTCAAAATAAACCTGTATCACGCCCCCACAGACACACTCCCCTTCCCCTGTAATTTTCACAGTGTTTTACAGAAAGCTTTATGGAAATAACTGTCAGTATTTTTGGCTTGTTGGAAAGTACCCCCAAAATCTGAGTATGTATTTACTCATCTTTCCATCCCAGTGTGTAGTTTTCAAGTCCAAATGCTATGTTACATCTTTTTGCACATGCATTTGATTTTCTGTAGCTGCGTGTTAATATCAGGCTGCAAAGTTCTCTGCTGTTTATAGTAAATATATCTGTCCCTTGGAGCATATGTATAGTGGATAGCATTTGGCCGGTTATAATGTGCAAATTACACACTGGTGAGGGTGAGGGATAGTACAAGGAAAGTAGTCCTATAAAGTAGCTGTATTTTCTTTTCTAATGTGAAGAAGTGAGAAGTGGAGGTTTTTCACAATCACTTGTTTCCCATTAGCATAAGCACTGTCTGCAAGGAACTGATAGAAACCTTCAGAAATAGTCATCAGACCTATTTTTTTCTACAACAAAAGATCCTGATAGTTCCTGCAGGATAGGTTTTAGCTGTGGGGCCCTTACTGCTCATAAGGGGCCAAAGAAGGAAGCAGAACTTGCTTGAAGTCCTTGAACTAAATATGGAATCAGATGGGGAAAACTGATAGAGTTTCATCTTCTTGCCCCACCACAAAGGGAGGTGCATATGAAATTAACTCATGCATATGAAATCATCAGATGGAATTTGGGTACACAGACAGTCCTTTCTGGTAGGTCCCAATGAGCCAGACCAATTGATGTCATAGCAGTGCAAGTCTACAGAAAAGGTATATTTGAGGCTAAGAGCTTTGTCACACCATGACAGCTTTGTCCTGTCTTGACCACCTCAAAACATTATGTTAGATTTCTGTAAGATACAGGACAACTGTTAAGCAAGTAAAAATTCATCAATTTCCACCCTACCACAATCTTGTGTGGTGCATGCTAAAAGAAAAGCTACCTGCCAGAGCTGATGACACTGCAGTGGTGATCTCAGCTCATGCTTGATGGTTTACACTGCTGCTGATAAATAAGTGTAAGATTTCCAGGGAACTTTTTAATTTCACTTGAGTCCATAAATATTTGCCTCCATAAAATTATAGATTACCTGAAGGGTAGTACGTACCCTGCTCGGGTAATGTACAGCTGAGCTCTGAATATTACTATTAAGAATTTGGAGACATTGACCTTTCTATCCTTTCCTCTTCTACAGCTCTCCATGGCCTATAATTGGTGCTGTGAGCCAAGCAAGAGTCAACGTGAGACTCTCCTTCCACTGTGCAAAGAAATGACATCACCCCACCTGTGGCCAGTTGCATCACTTTTGCTCAAGACTAGCATCTCACATGATTCACAAGAGCATAAGACAATGAATGATTTACTGAGATAGATGTTGTAACCTAACAGTATTTTCCAGATGATGTTGACAATATAGTTTTCCATAAAATGCAAGTCAAAGATGAGCTGTATTTGAATTCAAAAAAACAAATAATATATAAAAGAGGAACTTGACAATAGCATTGTGCTTCCTTTTGTAGGGTTGGTTTTTTTCGAATTTTAGTAGGAGGAAGTGAATTGTCACTTCCTCTTCCATTTAATAACTTAAGTTTCTACACTGCACAGTTGCAATGTACGGTTTGTATTACTTTTAGAATATGGTTATAAAAATACTTCAAATACTGTCATATTTTCCTCATATGATGGTTTGAGTGCCCAGTTGTCAGACATTTCTATTCTTGGCTAGTGACACAACCATCTGCTGACCACAAAGGAGCTTTCTATGAGAATAAGGTAAAGCGAGCTTTGTCTCAGCAGCAGTAGTTGAAATCATTATACAGCTTGAGTATTCCAGCCCAGACTCATATGCTTTACCAGTCTTTCATGTTCCTGGGGATGAGGGTTTCTACGTACCAGCTATGTCAGTGGCAATTATAAGAGTTTCTTGCAGGACACATTAAGGCAGGATGTGGCTTTCGTTTGGGGGTAAAATTTTCACCAAAAGTATTTCAAACAATGAAACTTGCCTTTGAGAAAACTGTTCCTTCTGCTCTAAAAATATGATAACCATGAAAGATCTTTTGGCTGATAATGTTTTTCTGAAAGTAAGCAGATTATTTTTTCAAATAGACTTAACAAATAACTTCAAGCTCTTACCAATTTTGTCCAGGATTTTCTGGAAAAGGGGTGTGTTCTAGTTTATGGCTGTATTTAAGCAAAGCAATTAAGGAAGTGCTTGTCCCATACCTGTGTTCAGTCTACTGTGTTTGGTGTTTATACTCTGTGCTTTCTTATTCATGTTGAGGTTTCTGTTTCTGCTCCCTTTTTGACACAGTAACATTATTCTTATCTTTTGGATTATCTCTGAACGTAGTTCAAATTGTTGGTATACTCTTCACATTTCACTCTTCTGTATTATTTTTGCTCATTTTCAAATGAAAATCCTTTGCAGCAGCATTTAGATTATCCCCAGCTGACAGAGACCTTCCTAAATACTGGTAGCAGTAGGAGAGTAGCAAGTGTGTGTACTACATTGTCCCTGGATTTCAAAAAACCTTTTGAAGAGGCTTTTTAGAAGTTTCATATGCGAAGAATAAAACATGATGGCTCTTGTAAATTTTAATAAATGGGCAATGGAGAGATAAGAGCTGGTAAGTCTATAGTGAAAGAGAAGTGATGTGGAATGTGGAGGGTCCATAGAGGGATTTGAAAGTGAATATCAGCAGCTTGTGTTTGATGTAACTGGGAAGCCAATGCCAGCAGAGGAATGCAGAGACTAAGTGATACAATAGAAGCATTGGGCCTAGAAAGTAATCTTCAGAGCAAGAAAGAATAAATGAGAAGGGAAAGACCACATCTGGAGACCAAGGATAAGGATATGAAATGAGAGCCTTGCTTCAAGCTTTGATGTATGGAAAGAGGGCACCTGTTTTAGTGCTGCAAAGAAATAATCAGCAATCTCTAGACACAGCTGATCTGGGATGATCTGGATATATTCCGAGTCAAAGATGATGCCCAGTTTACAGCATGGAAGGAAAGCATGTGGAAGCGAATATTTTCTTAAATCTCTTCATTGGCTCAACTTGAGCTTGAGTTGACAGCTGGATGAAGAGAAAAGTTGAAAAGCATACATTGCAAGTGAACCTGGATCATATAAATGTGCATTCCAAGTAAATTCAGCAACTGGCATGCACTGATATTTGAAGCAGTCGGTATTGTCACGTACATGGTATGCACTTGATTTGTTACTTGTAAAGGCTGTGAAAAATAAACTCTACCTTTTGCTTTGGTGGTAGTGTTGTAATGGTAATAGGACTTTCAGAGACCAGCACAGCATCTCTAATCATTTTTTTAATTCAGTTTTCTCTTCCCTTCCTATGCAGACAGAATTCCTTGCCTTTTGATATAGACATACAAAAGGAATGTCTCATTTATGTGAACATACTCCAGAAAAAAAGTCTTAAACATTTACAACTTTGTGAATATATTATTGTCTCATAAAGTGAAGATAGTCTTGCTTCACAACACTATACATGACTTTTCCTCTGTAAGGGTCGTATGAAATGAAAACCATAATCCTCTTCAACTAAAAATGAAAATTTCCGCAGGTTTAGTCTCTCTTCTGGGCTTCTTTTCCTCTAGTAACATTGAGCCTCACATTCTCCAATGTACCTGTCTCAAACATTTCTAGAGGGGAAGGAAGCCTGCTCATTCCCTTAAAGCACAGAAGACTGTCAATAAGCAATGGAGAGTGAGGTGAAGAAGCTAAACGAGGGTTTGGAAGACCTGAGTTGGCTTTCCAAGTCTGCCACTGGACATTTGTAACCAGGTTGCTAAAGGCATTTAAAGCCACCTAAAAATGTCAAAAGAGGTAAATGTCACCTTGAATTGTAAAAAATATTTGCGTCGCATTAGCTATGTTTATTGCCTAGACACCTTGAAATCTGCACCTTAACTGTCTATGAATCAAATCCTTATAGGTGAAGAATGGGGAAGGAACACTTCTTTAGGTCTCAGATGTGTTCTGAACATACCTGTGACCTTCTCAGAAACTCTGGCCACAGATGTACCTCAGAGAGCTAGATAGGTGATTTAACCAGAGCACAGAAATTCTAACACAGCTCCTGAAAATACTGAGCAAACACAGGACGTAAGTTAAACTAGTGTAGTACATGAGAAGAAAGACACAGATATTTAGCCTGCTCAACGGCCTTTTTCTTTATAGAAACAACATTTTTGCCAGGTTAATATTATTTCTAGAAACGGAGGCCAAAACAAACACTCTTCTTGGACTATCTGAGGAAAATCTATCTTGAGTAGAATAAACTCAGCTGGGTCTTGATCAATCAGCGTTTGAAACATTTCCAGTTTGACTGTTAATGTGTTTTTTTGCCAAAATCTTAGGCTTTAGATTTATTTTAGAACTACATTGTTGAGGAAAAGTCTTTGTAATTGATCCTAGCCTATTTTTAGGATTACCAAAATAAGGTCTTGGGTCTTGATGGTGGGCAAATAGCCATACTGAAAAAAGATCTATAAACATCTCACAGCTTGCAGCAAAGATCAATGTAAACTGTTTACAAAGGGTATTTGAGAGACCACCAGACACTGGAGTATTATTGCAAAGAACCTTGTGAGTTACCGTGCAGAATTCTGCACCAGGAACCAAGGGAACTAATTTGCTTTTCTCTTATACAGCGAGAGTGTAGTTCCTCTCTTAAGGAGAAAACTGAGTTCTTCTTATTGATAGAATGGCACTAAGATAAGCTAATATGGGATGTTTGTTGCAAGAGGTTTTATAAGAGGTTGGAAAACACACAGAGCACCTGATTTACATCTGTAGTAAAGCTCCTTCACATGGGGTAAATGAGGATCAAGTCTACTGTATTTAGTAGCTTAAACAGCCTAAATTTAGCTGTCTTTCTGAGAATAACCCCCCCTTTTTTTAAAATTCTAAGCTTGCATACGGAAATGCTAAATTGTCAGCTGCTACAATGCTGCGTGTCTTTGCAGAAGCCATTTGTGGTGATGCCCTTTCCTTGTGTATGACAGAAAAACTTTTTACTGTATATGGGAAGCCTCAGTTTTTCTTGAATGAATGAAGATAAAGAACTGGAAACCTATATAATGCTCCGTGATATCATTCCTGGGCTGTTTCTCCTGTTAGTCTGGAAAACTAGAAGTTCTCATGAATTAGAAGAAAAGAAAAAAGTAGCTATAGAAATTATTACAACTGAGTTTTCTTCCCATTTTCACCCTAAAAGCAAAAGGCACCAAGATACATTCCCATCTTCCTTGTAACTCTGCAGCCTGGCTTTTTTGAAAATATACTGATGTAAGTAGTGTGCAGAAAAATTATCTGGCATTTATCTGTCTTCTTTTTTGTTCTTTATGGCAGCCTCAAGACTGAATGGTGCTTTTTCGTCATTAGTAAAATATAGACAACACTCAAGATTTTGTCATTTTGAATTCCAGGTTCAAGCCCCCATTTTTAACAGTGATTGTACACTTGTCTAAAACAAAGTAGAAACATTATCAGACTCATACTTGATGTGTCTCTAATCTAGAGTGCTCACTGGAAGATTTCAGAGGTAACACTTTCCTTGGTTAGATTTCATTTCTTCATTGTTGGCCATTGCTTGACATAGTCATTGTTTCTGACTGTTAGACATAAATTGATAAGAGGTGATGTTGCCAAAAGCTTTTCAAAACTTTAAGTATATAATTTCAAACACAGTTGCTTTTTTTAAAAAAAATTTCAAGAAGACTAATCTTAACAGAATCCAGCAACTAAAGTAAAATATAAACAGGACCATCTTGTCCTACTTCCATATTGACAAGTCCTGGTCCAGAAGTTTTGAAAGTGAATGTTGGATCTCTTAGTCTGCTCATTTTTTATAACGCAAGTCAAAAGCCTCTACTCATACACGCTGTACTAAGCCAAATACTTTTTGTTTTGGAAAAACATTGTTTTGTGATGTGAAGATAAAGGATCCAGTCTTTCACCCAGCTAGCTCCAGATTTTCTAGGGCTTTGGGGTTTTTTTCTGCTTTGGTTTTCTGCATGAAATCCTGACACCATTTATACCTCTGGGTGCTTTACCATTGACTTTAGTGGGTCCAGGACCTTTTCCTCATTTTTCACTCCTATTAGCTTTTAAAAATATTTTCTTTAACCACCATCTCTTTTCCCTCAGGGCTCTTTGATGTTCCAAGAGTAGCTGGTACATTTTAATCCAACCTATACCATACTTACGTATGTTTACTTTTGCAGGGGCCATGGAGTTTTGATAGGTGGTAACCTGCCAGTGATTTATTTATACCAAATATTTAACACATGAGCATATACAAAACCAGAGCATATACAGAACCAAAGCTTTTATTAAGGCTGCAAAATAAAATTTTCATGACTTAGGAAATGCCAAAATTAAGACTGCTGATGTAAATTAATTTCTGTCACATTCTTTGCATACAGTATATAGCTTTTTATATGGCTTCTATGCTTTTTTCCATAGACCACTGCCAGGGGCAAACACCTACCAGAGTATGTGTTGGTCCAATCAACTGACAACTGGCAAAAGCGTAAAAAACTCAAAGCATATCTTATAAGGGGAAAATCTGAGATAATTTTACTAGTAAGGGATATTTTAAAGATATAAAAACCTTATAAAAAACCTTTAAATGTCATCTAGTTCAACCTCCCGTGCAATGAGCAGGGACATCTTCAACTAGATCAGGTTGCTCAAAGCCCTGTCCAACTTGACCTTGAATGTTTCCAGGGATGGGGCATCTACCACCTCTCTGGGCAATCTGTTCCAGTGCCTCACCACCCTCACAGTAAAGCAATTCTTCCTTATATCTAGTCTAAGTCTTCCCTCTTTTAATTTAAAACCATTACCCCTTGTCCTATCGCAACAGGCCCTGCTAAAAAGTTTGTCCCCATCTTTCCTGCAGGCCCCCTTTAGGTACTGGAAGGCCACTATAAAGTCTCCCTGGAGTCTCCTCCAGGCTGAACAACCCCATCTCTCTCAGACTGTCCTCATAGGAGAGGTGCTCCAGCCCTCTGATCATCTTCATGGTCCTCTTCTGGACCTGCTCCCACAGGTCCACGTCTTTCCTGTGGTGAGGACTCCAGAGCTGGACGCAGTACTCCAGGTGGAGTCTCACCAGAGCAGAGGGGCAGAATCACCTCCCTCAACCTGCTGGCCATGCTTCTTTTGATGCAGCCCAGGATACAGTTGGCTTTCTGGGCTGTGAGTGCAGATTGTTGGCTCATGTACCAGTACCCCCAAAGTAGGTCTTCTGCCTCTTAGTAGAAGAGCTTTTTTATGAAGGTTTGTGAAAACAATAGGGTCTTCCAAAACTTAGCTCTAGAGTTGCTTGGGAGAAATCTTTCCTCATCACTTGTGTGCTGTTCCCACTACCATGATACAGGGACCCTGTGGAACAAGGCAGACCCTTTGTTAAGGTGGTTTGATAAGCTCAGGAGAATTTCTGATCAGCCTGGTAATCTGTATTTAACTACAAGCCTTCAAAGTAGAAAGCAAAAACCTCTGTCCATGCGATTCTCTCTATCCAAGCATGAATACATTAACAAGGATTCTGTGCTGCACTACTAGTGCTCACATGTGGCCCTACTGAAGAAGTGCAATCAGCAATTAGGAGAAGAGACAGCGACCCAAAGATATGTTACTTCAGGAGGCTGAGACTTTTAGTACCAAACTAATGCTGATCAGCTAGTGTAGCCAAGACTGAGATGTTTTTATCATTGTGTCATCCAGCTATGAATGCATCTCTTTGGAAACACCATTCTGCTGGAATGTTTTCTGTCAAAAGTTGCTGGTTCATTGAGAGTGAAACATTTCATGAAAGCTTATCTCAGCGAGCCTTATAATGGAATACAGATAACTTTCGACAGTTGTCTGCCAGGCATGTCAGCTGCCAGTTTTCCATTCAGTCAGATCTACTCCTGTGTGGTGGTCCTCTTCCTTGTCTCAGGGATCCAGGAGACACAAGGACCTCCTGGGATTCAGTGATCCACTGCTCCAGAAGAAATCGTTGCTTTTTGGAAATGCTGTGGATCTTTGTTTCCCAAATGAAGTTGTTACCGGAATGTCTACTTCCTAGGGAATGTTTTAACCGTTCTCATTCTAAATTGGGACAAATTAAGATTTCAAAGTGGTGAGATTTCTCAGAAAATGTAAATCCTGAGCTGTGACCAACTCTAACCATGAACAGCTTGTAAGTATTCGTAGTATGCTCCAACTGTAAAGTTCTAGAAAAGGCAGAGTCTGGGAGCTTATCCACAGGGCAGATACAGCTCATTTGGAGGAAACAGTTGCAAGACAGAGGATGTCTGCAGAGCTGTGTGCAGCCTTGTGAGCCAGCGCGCAGCAAATTTGTGCTCCAAGATGAGGCAGCACACTGTTGTGCTGCAAAAGGACACTGGGTTGCGGAAAGAGTGAAATGGTATCAAAACCCTTTCAAGCTGTGGTGTGTGCATTCTCCTGCTCAGCTATAGTACAATTAAGAACTACATTGTGAAAAGGGTCTAGAGAAAAACATTTGTGTTTCCTGTCTTTGTACTATTTTAACGACAGAAGTGTAACTTACAAAGACTGAACTTGTACTGACAGCCTAATTTGATGTGTTTTTCTGTCAACTTATACAAAAATTATTTTAGGTGATTCCTTAAAATTGTTTGGATAATCAGGTTATTCTCAAAGTTGCTTAGAAAAGGGGATTCCTCTTTTGTTTGTAGCTACACTGCAGAATTGTTGCTATTGCTTCTGTGCAGGTGGGGGTTGGCAGTATGGGTCATCTATGGCATCAATCTTCTCGCACAGAATAACTCTTCTTTTTTTCCAACTCTCAGTACCCATATGACAAGGTAATGATTTCTTCCTGTGTGCAACTTAGCAACAGTGAAGTATACCCTCTGAACCACGTTATTTCCCTTTTTTTATTGTTTGCATGAAAACCTAGCATCTCTGTGGGGCTATTGCTTTAGTACTGTCATTATTCAGTGGGGTTTCTGTATCTTCTCCGTTTGCACAGTTGTGAGTTTACATTTCTTTCCCCATACCAGCTAGATGGTAAACTGTTACCTATAAAAGGATGACAGTCTAGACATCTAAGGGAGGTTGGCTTTCTTATAAGATTTGATGTCAGTTCTTTATGGAGGACATAGCAGAGAGAAGTACTACGTCAGTGACATGGCTCTCTCCTCTTTATCTAGTTGTTCAGTCCTCTAAGGTATAGTTACTGTCAAGTTAGTCATCACGGATATCATTGCACTCCATTTTGCATGACATAACATCATTAAGGAAAGAAGGAATAAAAGTTTGAGGTCTATCCACTCTGTATCGGCAACTGTAGGTGATGGCTCTTTTAGGAGAAACTTGTCAATCCCTAAGCATGTACCATTAATCAGCTCATCTATACTTTGATTAGGAATCCTTTTACAGGATTTTATTTACAGAATAAATTGCTTGAAAGCCAGTCAAGTAATAAAGACTGGAGGTTAGTAGACATTAAAAAGAATTTCTAAACAGGAAACTTAGCAGTTCTGAAAGTACTGAAAACACCTTGGAATTTAAATTTGATAATGCTTTGAAAACCACTGAAGGATAAAAGGCATTGAGCAAAATTATGGCGTTTCAAATGCTGGCTGATAGTAAGTTAGATATATTGTAGCAGAAATTGTTTTTCCTTATTTTCTTTTTCTTTCTTTCTTAACTAATCGTCATGCAAAAATCTCAATAGCTTTAAAGGAAAAACTCGAAACCATTTGCATGCTTTTCATTGGGTTCATAATTATTTCTTTATTTAACTACCAGTCTTCTTTGGAAACCAACATTTACTAAAAATGACAGCAATATGTGGTATTTTATCCTGAAAAATAAAGACGTATAAAAAAATAAATAACTAAAAACAACCAGACAAAAATATTTATTTTGTTCTGGTTTGGGTTTTGATTAAAGAAAAATGCATATCTTGAAAGGTATGCACAGTAAGCAGTCCTGCTGGATGTAACAGCATTTCAGATTGCTAAATTAAGTTAAGCATGTCTGTAAAGCCTGTAGGATCAAATAATTGTAGTACATTGCTATTGTAAAAGATTGGAAAAGGCGGGAAAACAAAATGGAGTTTAGATGGCAGCTGGCATGGAATTTTTCCAAAACTGCTGCATGGTTAAACTGGAGATTTAAACAAAATTAATCATATTGAACAATCATGTTTATATATGGCTGCTTTGGATGTTTTTTGTTATCCATATTGCAAAATATGGATATGCTTAATATGGGTTGTCCAGACTTTTGCAAAATACTGGCTCATGCAGAGAGCACACAAAAAAGAACATTTTACAGCATCCAGCTGCCTCAAATGATTAGAAACAATGAATCAAGCAGAAAAAATGTACCGCTTAGGTTTTGACAAAGTAAATGGCCCTTAAGGAAGCAGTGCCCTTCAAGTGCCCAGGGTCTGGGCCTCACTGTATGCCGTCAAAAAACCCCAAACCACTGGCCACAGGGAGCGAAATCAGAGGGGAAGGGTGAGGGAATATGGGCGAAGTGATTTCCTCGCTTGGGATGGGGATGAGACAGGATGGCATGGGATGGAATGGGACAGCAGTCAGCAGTCTCTTTGGCCTCGGTGAGATGCGCTTTAAGGCGAGCAAAGCCCATGTCCCGCTGCAAGGGACACACTAGAGCTGCTGTGTCTACTTGAAGATGGTGCTAAACAAGTAGATTTTGGGTTCTTTCTGGGTTTGTGTGCCAGTTCGGAGCAGCTCAGCGGTTTTGAAGCAATTATCCCAGTCTTCCTCACCTATCACATTCGGTTTTGGTGCTTGCAGAAGGGGTCTCTTTCGGAGGAACCTAACACATAAGCTTTTTCCTGGACAGCCACCTAATGGGCATCAGCGCCTGATTGGGGATGTAGGGGTCCAGACCAATTCTTTATGAATTTTAATAATTGCAAAATTTGAAGTACCCCCCCCAAACTGCACATGGTTTAGATATAGGGGCCTCCTTACCTACTTCTTTGATCTGAGGCACTCCTGTTGTGCTTGTGAACACCGCCATGAAATATGAAAACACTGCCATGAAAAAATGCCATGAAAAGAAAAAAAAAATGCCTCGCACCAAACCATCTTGCAAACACGTGAAGTATGGACTCTCCCTGCTTACACAGAACCTGTGCAGGGAAAGAAAGCAAGAGTGGGATAGATACTGCTTTATGTGTATTGACATACAAGTCACTGACTTTGGATCTTTGGCATGTTTGCTGGGTGACTCTGTGGCACCTACGCAATGGTAGACGATACCTAGAAATAGCGTCATATAGCTTCCATGACATATACTAGACATCAGCAGAACATATTTTTTTCTTTTTTTTTTCCTTTTTTTCCTCTCTCTATTTAATTGATGCACAGTTTTTCAATCATAAAGGATAGCATACGTGTGCTTATGCTGCTTGTCAAACTGATAGCCGCATTTCACACTGCTGCATTCTGCAGTATAGGCACTTCCAAAGTCAAAACGCTTGAATCAGTACTCTTGTTTGCACTATCACTGATATGATGTTTGCTTATCCAAAGGCTTTTTTTTTTTCCTGAAAAATATTGTTATTAAGATTCAGGTTTGAAGTTAAATTCTGTTCTTATTTTTCCCAGCAGTATATAAACACCTCAATTTCAGTAGAGTTCCTCTTGATTTGTGCTGTGACTGCGAATATCATGTCTTATGTCATTTCATGAATTATTAGCCTGCAGGTGTAGCTATGCTGGGAATCATCCCCAACTCTATAGCTTTTCTATGCCATTTCTGAAGATGATCCAAAGATGAGTTTGCATCTTAGGTAGCTTTATATGCACTGGCATGGGTCCCCAAAACAATACATCTGTGATAGCAATGTATTGGCTGCAAAACCAAGGTTCTCAAGGAACCTGAGAAAATACTGAGGTATTAATTCAGAAGAAAGAATTAGCTCATGCAGAGCTCCATACTATCACAGCTGGGCTGTGGATTCCTTGCAGGGACAGATCCTGGAGGTTTATCCCCATTTATTCCATGTCTTTTTGTGGTAGAGATATTGGAAACCATAGGAAAACCTAGGATCTCTCAGGAGTAGTTGACCCTCGACTCCTACTTCACTTGAAGCTCAGGGCAGAGAATCTAGGAACTGTTGGGCTTTTCATGTAGGACTCGGTTTGGTAGGGCTTCCAGGTTTCCCTGTCGCAGGCAGGAGCCCTGCAACCTGGCACGTCACCAGCCCCACAGAATTCATCTGGTGGTGTCACCACTCCGCGTCTGGAGCCTTTGCTACTGCTGCTGCACAGCATTTCAGTTTTGACAAGCTGGTGTCTTCAAAAGAAATAATGCTCGGTCAAAAAATTGGCCAGCCAGTTTTAAGTGATATATTTGGTATGCTTTTTCTGTAGCAAGGGAAACAGTAGATCAGCCAGTCTGGATTAAAAAAATGGAGATTCCCAACAAATTTCAAATAGAATTTGTAGGGGGGCGGGGGGTGGGAAAAGAACAATGTGCTGTTTTTCCTCTTTCCTGTATAAGTGATAGCAAAGGGACTGTGTGGGAGCATTGCAAACATACTCTGAAGGGGTTTACACGTGCGTGAGCCCGTGGATGGAAGGAAGCGAAAGATAATGAATTAATAAATAGTATATTCTGTAATTGTTCTTCTGTCCATAGCTGTTTTATCTGTGCTGGCCAACTTCCCAAAGACAAAATGCGGCATCGCAGTTAGTGCTGAAGTGGACACATAGTTGGTGTCGCTTTCCCCCAGTAGCATGTGGAAGAGATTAGATAAGTGAGGTGGCTCCTGCTGCGGGGAGTTATTCACGCTTGGGAGCACTTGAAAGGTATGCTGATTCTCACACATCGGTGTGAGCGCTGCCAGAAAGGGTCTAGGAAAGCTGCTTTATCAAAAAGCAATACACATCAGCCCAGCCGCACGGCCGATTTAAAGTCAAAATCAGTCCTCTGCTTCGGTTTATGCTGCGGCTACAGGTAGCCTCAGATTAAAAAACGGCAGCTGCCGATCGTGGTTATCTTTGATGTAGGTTCCTGACGATCAAATGAGAACGGAGAAATCCAAACTACCAGTAAACTTTTTCCAGCTGCGTGAAATTTTCTTTATCAGAAACTGCGTAGCGCGTGTACTGTATTCCTGTTGTTTGGGGGTCTTTTTTATTTTCTTCTTTTTTTTTTTTTTCAGGCGAAATAAAACCACTCGGAATGAAAGCCAACCTTTAAGACGTGTGCTATCCCTGCCGGGCGCCTTGGGATAGCACTTAGGGCGAAGACACGAAGATCCCGGCGGGAGCGGCGGGGCTGCGCTCCCCCCCGCTCCCCCCCCGCCCCGGGCAGCCGGGAGGGGCTGGAGGAGCGAAGGAGTTAAAGGGAGGCGCTTGGGAAATCTGATGCTAACGAAGCTCCAGGAATGTTGCACATTTCCATTCCCCTCCAGCTTTCGGAGGAGGTCAGTCCCCGCTGCGGGCAGCTGCTCCGAGGAGCCCTAGCCCCGAGGCCGCACTTGCTCCGGGCGCTGCCCCGCACCTTCCCGCAGGTTACGCCGGGAGACGCCGGGAAGAGACGGGACGGGGGCGGGGTAAAAAGTTTTTCCAGGATTTGGGATGCTCTGGCGGGACCTGCAAAACCGAGGGGGCGAGGGACGAGGTGGGGGTGTCCGCGTCTCTGCGCACCCCGGGCTGGGTCGGAGGGAGCGGCGGGCTGGGGCCGCCCCGCAGCGAGGGACAAGCTCCCCCTGACCCGCCGCTGCCTCTCTTCTCTTGCAGGCGCGGCGGAGATGCCGGGGAGACGGCTGTGGTGGGCGCGCTGCTGGCTCGGCGTCTGCCTCTCGCTGCTGGGCGCGGGGGGCGGCAGCCCCGAGCCCTGCCGCGGTCCCCCCTGCGGCGGCGGCGAGGCGGCCCCGCCGCCCTGCCGCGGGGCCCGCTGCGGCGGCCGAGCCGGCCGCCCGGCCCGCTCCTTCCTCCACACCGCCACGCCGCTGCGGCCGCCGCAGGGCAAGGCGCCGCCCGCCGCCCCTCAGGCCGCCCCGCACCCCGCCGGCAGGGGGGGCGCGGCGGAGGCCTGCCCCGGCGGAGCCTGCGCCACCAACGGCACCCGCCGCGACTGCCAGGGCCTGGAGTGCCGGCTGCCGCCCCGCCTGCGGCCGCGGCCCCGCGGCCCGGGCTGCGCCGCCCCCGGCGAGGGCTGCCCCGAGCCCGCCCTGCTGCGCGCCGCCGAGAGAGCCGCCCAGTTCGCGGGGGACGACTTCGCCTACGCCGGCCCCGAGCTGGGCGGTGGCGCCCTGGGGGTGCAGCTCACCTGCGACGTGAAGCCAGGTGCGGGGCGGCCTGAGGGGGCCGGGAGGGCAGGAGGGTCCCCCCCGGGACGGTGGGCGCCGAGGGCCGGGGCTCTCCCGGGGTCCCCGCAAGGCCGCGGCGGCTTGGCATGGGTGTCCGGGAGCCGCCGTCGTAGGGGTGCTGAGTCTCCTCACGCCTGGCGGGAGTCGGATGAGCCGAGGGGCTTGAGCACCTCTGGGTGTCTGGTAGGTACACCGGACCCCCTCATTTTGGGAGGTGAATCTGGCACTGGTCTCTGTGATGCATGGGTGAACTGCTGCCCTGGCGTTTCTCCCCTTCATCTCCCCCCCACACACACGTGCACATGGGAGACCCACAGCAGATTAAATGTGGCAAAACCTTTTTTAGTACTGTTTTTAAACAAGCGTTAAGACCTCTAACCCTCTTTCTCTTTCTAGTCTGGTATTCCTGGGGTTTTTACTTTATAGGGACATTGTACAAGGCTTCAGTGGGGTGTGTAGGTTCCATAGCCAGGATGAATGGACTGGTGCCCTTGGTAGGAAACTTGCTACTGCGGACAAATTGTCTTGCTGTAATAGCCAGCAAAAAAAAACCCCAAAGAAACTGCAGAGCCCCTCTTAGAGAACATCGTTCAGAGCAACTCATCATTTGACAAGAGCATAGCTCTGGTTAGTTCAGTATGCCTGGAGGAAGCCAGGTACATCCATGGTTATACTCACAGGTCATAGCAGAAGGAGTTCTGTAATTGCCTGGGATATGTGGATTTACCCACATGAAAAGCACCAGCAGATCTTTAATGACCGCAAAGCAGTTTGGGTTCTGGTTTAATGCCTTATCTGGAAGATATAAAATGTATGAGGAAGGGTGATTTATTTTATTCCCCATTGATGTTGAAAGCTAATGGGAAGCATGAAGAAGGTCATCTAAACTTTGTCACATCCGTGTGGCTAATCTGAGGGCTGTGGCTGCTTCAGACACCAGAGCACATGCCAAGCCTTGTTACCAATGTCTACTTGGTGAAGTGACATCTCTTCCAAAGCAGACTCCAGCACTTAGTGGCAGTTCCAGTCACAGGGCTGAGTTTTAACCCCCGCCGGTGCCTAGTGCAGTGACACTGCCTACCTTCATCTTGCTTGATACTGCTCCCAAATGTCTTGCAGAACCTCTGTATGCTTTGTGACCAAAGGTGGACAGAAAACAGAGAAGTCAGTATGGTTAGCCTCAATTTTCTCTGCTTCTGTGCATGCTCTTTGTACTATAATCATAACTGCTATGACTCCCTTTTGCAAAAGGACGCAGGATATTTGCATTTTCTTTGTTCTTACCAAAATCCATGTCTGTGTAATACAAGCAAATAATAAGGGCATTCTGCATGGACAGAAGAGACTAATATTCCTTAGATGGTGCTGAAAGCAGACATGCTGTATCTCCGTGAAGGTCTTACACAGAGCATCCAGCTCAGCATGACCTCTTTCTCCAAACATCCTCTTATTTTTTGGCTGTCTTTAGAGGACCTGAAGTAGTCTGTGCTGCCCAGTCTCCAGTGCCATCACCACTTCCAGCTAACATGGTGAGTTACATGCACTCCTCATCTAGTCCTTAGGGTTGGGTCCTCTGTCCCCTCTGATGTGGGCCAGAGGAAAACAGAATAAGGGAAACTAAAGCAAAAGGGTTGGAGAGTGAAGGTGCTGGGGATTTTGGAGACGACGCAGAGTTCAGTGTACTCTTTCAATTTTATGCTTTTGCAGGCCTGGTGCTGGGTGAAGTCTTGGAGGAACAGAAGTGTGGTTAGAAGTTTCCCTTAACAAAATCCTTGAATGCATCAAGAAAGGATTATACCTTATGGCCAGTGGCAGTCATGGATTTGTGCATTCATCTCCTTCCTGTGTCAGGGAGAAGCATGCTGTATGTTGGAGGGAAAGCAGTGTATAGCACTACCCACTAATTTGCATAATCTCATGGAAGGCGCTGTCAGCATGGAAGCACACAGCAAGCAAACCTGTGATAACACATGAGCTTCTTTGTATGAGAAAGACTTTTCAGATGAGGACAACTGCACCCTCAGAAGTTCTCCCCTTGCACTGTTTTTGCCTTGTGGGCAGGGAGTGACACTGGTTGGCACCAGCCCACACCCAGGCCCACTGGAGCAATCATGGCTGCAGTTGGTGTGGATGAGACCTGCTGTAGACATACTTCTGCCCAGACTGGACACAGGACGTATCTACATGTTTTGCCAATTCCAAAGACTGGACCCAGGCCTTCATAAGGCGGCTTTCTCTCCTAGGAGTGGGTGAATAGCATACTGAATTCATCAACATCTACGAGAAATTCCATGTTCTTGGCATAAGGAACAAAAAAATAAGCCATATTGACAGTCTTTGGTTTCCTTCAAGTCAGTGTACGGGCAAGCATCCGGTATTCTGCGCTGCCTGCAGCCTCTAACATTCTCTGCATTTGCCTGAGACCTTTTTTTTGAACACAGGTTGGTGGGTTTCCTGCATTAGTGCAGAGAATACCTTGTTCAGTCCCCATTTGCAGCTGGAGTGGTGTGTCTTGGAAATGAGCATGGTTCTGCTTAGCAATTCCAGCATGGCTTGTCTACTAGAACAAACAGAACAACAAATCAGACATCTAATTTGGGGAAATGCATTTATGATTGGAGAGAGTTGCCGCTCAAACAGCATACAGCGAACATGACAGGGCAAATGCAGGTAAGGATCATGAAGAGCGTATTGTAATTTCAGTCTTCTAAAGAGCCCTACTAGGGGAGACTGAGACCTCACTCAAGAGCTGTGCCCAGTCTGTATGGTGGAAATGATGTCTTTTCCTGCCATGAATTTTTGTGGATAAATTTCATTATGCAGGTGAGGCAGGAGTCTGTCTTACAGATGTGTAATACGGATGTAACTTCATGGAGAAGAACCAGATTCAGGGAGAACTGCCCGTGGTGGTCAGTAGCATGTGGGGACCAGCAAGAAGGAAATTTCTGAAGGAAATCTAGGAACCTCTTGAGGGCAGCAGTGAATATGCTGCAGACAAGCTTAGCTGAGCTGTAGGAGTCATGTGGGTTAGTCAGAGTGCACAGAGTTGCCTCTAGTACTCGGAGTAGCTGCTGTGTCTTCCCAATCCTCTGCAGTCTCTTGTGAGATGAGGCTGCTCTACATGCTCAACATATGACTTAAGTGAGGCAAAGAAAATACAGCAGTATTTTTTTTCCTGTGCACAGTACATCTTTTGCATGACTACAGGATGATGTCTTTACATTTTACAGACAGCGCAGGTATATGCCTCCAACCCAGGTAATTGTACATTGATTTTAGCCTCCAGGAACTTGTCATGCAGTCGGAAAGAACACAAGTTTATGACAGATTATCTGCCACCTCTACATCCTCACGCATCCTCCTAATTCTTCCTCAATTAATCACCCCAAAAGAGGAGGATTCTCTAGCAGCCATGTGCAGACAATTCATTTTAGGGATTTCTAGTGTTTTTAGATCAAGTATAAAGGCATGGTTAATTCCTGGTGGAAGAAAGAAACAGAAGGCTGGTTGGCCCTTCATTTTCACACCTAAGGTCAAAACAGCTGAAAATAGAGGAAACCATCTATCCAAGAAGAAACAGGTCAGTGAATGTTCCTGTCTTTCTCTTGTTTTTAGGGGAACACTTCTGTCTGGTTACCATTTCAGCATGTCACTCTAAGGCCAGCCACACGGTGTATTTGTTTGCCATTCCCATCTCCTCAGACAGCAGGGGAGCTGGAATACACTACCTTGGGGACCGTAAGGCCTTAGTTGACCATCCACAGTTGGAGACCTGGTGGCCTACCCTATGGGTCATGCCTATGACTACCAGCTCTGTGACAGTGCATGAGTAGATTTGCAATGGTTCTTCAGTCACTAAGAGAGACCTCCCCTCCAGTTTACCTGGCGGAGGAGGCTGTGTTTTGGTGAGCAGAATAATCTTTTATTCGGTCTGTTGCGTAGCCCCATTCACATGAGGTGCAGTCTACTTGAATGCTTGCTGAAGACCATGCCCGATGCCAGCTCTCCAAGATACAGGCCAGTATCAGGGGCTCTAGCTGATCTCTAGCACTGTGTCTGTAGGCTCATCTGCATGAGGCAGGTGACTGTTACTCTCCACCAGCTGCCTGCCAGAACCAGCACAACTGTTCTGTGGGGACACAGAAAATCATCATCTTTTCAGCCAGTATCACCATCACCGCAGCTACTACCTGGAAAGCTCCTGCCACCTGCAGCTGAACCACCACTTCTGTTCGCCAGGTGAAGATGCTGGAGTGCAACTTTTACTTCCTTTTCAAGTCAGATGAATCCATTCCTCTGCAAGATTGTCACTGTTACTTCTCAACAACACCCTGGGTACACCTTACTTCTGATGAAAGACTGGCATCCCAAAAGATGGAATGCACAGCACCAGTTTTTGTCGTCTTACCATTTGTACTCCTCTGTGTTTCTCTCCTCACTCACTAATTGCCATTAAATCCTTAATTTTTCTTATCAGAGCCATTGTTCTATTGTTTTCTTTTGTGCAGACTTCTCAGCAGCCAGAAACACTTGCATTTGGGCAAAAAATGTGCAGCTGCTGTATCTCATACCTGGCAAACCTGGGGAACAAGGTTGTAGGTTCTCATGCTGTTGCTATCTGTGCGATGAGCAGTGTCTGCAGCCTGCTGCTCTCTCATCTCCTGTGGTTACCAGAAGTGGCTGGCACCATCAGATGGCCCTGTGCTCTCCAGTCCCAATCAAGATCTCACCTTCCCTTCCTCACAGTAGGATCACTGCCTGCTTGTAGCCTCTGCCCCTTGTGCAGTGGCAGATGGTGCCTGAGTGCTACCTCGTCCATGCAGCATGCCTTCAGGGTGATGTGTCCTTTCTAGGCTTACTAGGGAAACACAGCAGAGGTTTGTATGTGATAATTATGTTTGCACCGTGATCCTGAAAGCACGGAGCGTCTATTTGCAAAACAGACCTTGCCACGGCTGTGTGGCGTGTGTGTGCAAGGAAAGTAATACTGCATCTGTGGTCATGGGAACATCTGAGTGTTGCTGGTGGGCGTACCTGTTTGATGCTTGTCTGGGCAGTGTGGAATGGTACTCAAGTGGGGTTGCTGGCATCTACTAATGTGTAAACATCTCTCGTGGTGGAATTCTTGTAATTTTAGATGTATGCCATAGAGACATCCCCATCTGACATGTTCACCATGAGAAACAAGACCACATTTAGGGCACTCTGCAGCTGAGCTATTTTAGACTTCTTGTTCAGAATTCTTTTGGCAAACAAGATATCCCTTCTGCTTAATTGAATGTAGTTTATTTTCAGTAGAGTCCTCTCTTTCGTACAAGAGCTTTGCTGTGCTCTCTGTTGTTCTGACATTGTGAACTGCCAATAGCACCAACTGTACTACTGTGCAGTGAAGGGCCTCTTCTACTGGTAAGTATAAGTTTTGTCATAGTACTGCAAAATGGATAAAAATGAGAGAAAACAAATAGTCACAAAGAATTTTTTAGGCCCTATATTCTCACCAGCTGAGCTTTAGGCAGCCAGAAGGAGCAAAGCTCCTTGACTGACTGGAATGTAGCTGTTGTTGCAAAGTTCTCTAAGTCCGTTTAGGGCAGAGATAGTAGAAAGCTGGTCCATTATGTGAGTAAGCTCCACTGCAGCCAGTACTTAAAATTATATCTGTTGTTACTGGCAGAAAGTCAGCAAGTTACTTAAAAATGATCTCTACTTTGTCTGGTGTTGAATCAGGGCTTTAGTTAACCTTTCTTTGCTCTAATAGTTTTGCTCATGTGTGTGAGAAAAGCCCAGATCCCCAGGACGAGAAGAACTCAATAACCCTGTCTTAGAAGTGTCTCTATTCTCCCCTTCTATACATTTGTGATGGCTGGAATCATTCAAAATGTTACTGTTACTGGTCTCTAAATCTCAGCCACTGAGAACTGGAGGAAAAGTGGTTTTGGAAAAAAGTGGTTTGGTAATATGTTCTTGACTACGGGTTTCACTCCCTCTCACAGTTTCCCAGAGGCAGTTCCCTGAGCTGACTTTTAAGTGGTGCAGTTGGACTCTTCCTCAACTCTGTGAAGGTTATTTCTTTTTTCCTTTTTCATTGAGAAAGAGGGTCAAAAGGCCTAGAGTGGAATGCTGTTACTTTCATTACTCTTTGTTCCTTACAAACCTGGATTTGTTAACATTTCAAGCTTAAAGTCAAGATCATCTCTTTCTGAAGTTATTGATAAAGGCAGACATATATGCCATTTGACAGTAGATGCGATGGCTGTTAGTACTATGTAGAGTTCGTTTAGATTTTAGGCTTTTGGGTATTATAAGAATATTCTGCTCATTATTTGCTATGTTTATGTTATTTTTATCGATAACTGTATTGCAGTACTAGCATGGAGCCCTGTTCTCGTATGTGATCCCAGCATGTAAGGAATCATATTAATGCAGGACAAGAGGATAAAGTCCCTCTCAGAAAACTTACAGGGAGATCTACCAAGAAACAATTAAGTAACAGTAGTCAACATGGTAGCCAAAGCCTCAATACGTCAGCTTTCATAACTATTTTTCTAGGTGCATATGCTTTATTTGGCCAGGTAAAGCTGCCCCTTTCCTCACAGACTTTCTGTCTGCTTTGAAGACATAACTCTTACTGATACATGGGGTAGTCCTTTTGCACTGTGTTGTCACTTGTATAGCCAAAGTACTTGGCAAAGACCTGTGCTCCTCTACCTGTATTCTCGTCTGTAAGCCAGACTTCTGAGAGCAAAAGTTTTGTGAGAAGGAATTTGTTCATGCTTTCCAACTTCTAGAACAAATTGAGCCCACATAGGTTGATGAAAAATCTTAATAGGCAATCACAGTGTGCTTGTATCTGTTAAACCTATGGGCTGATTTCAGGGATATTTGACAATGGGCAGAGGTATTAAAAGTAGGCAAGGTTGCTTAAACTTTGTAAGAAGTGATTAAAGAGAGGAGAGAGTGGAATGTGAGCATCTGAAAGTTTGCCTCTAGCTGTTAATCCTTTCAGCTGGCAGGACAAAAGCAGCTTGGTTGTTACACTGTATTCTGAAGAAGAAAGGTAGCAAAGATGGTGCTACTTCTTTAGTCAGTCAAATGGAAGACACAAATCCACAGAGAATCAGATGGTATTGGTTCTGCTTTTCACAGAACTACTTGTTCATAGAATCATAGAATGTGTTGGGTTGGAAGGACCTTTCAAGGTCATCTAGTCCAACCCCCCTGCAGTAAGCAGGGACATCTTCAACTAGATCAGGTTGCTCAGAGCCTCATCAAGCCTGGCCTTGAATGTCTCCAGGGATGGGGCCTCCACCACCTCTCTGGGCAACCTGTTCCAGTGTCTCACCACCCTCATTGTAAAGAACTTCTTCCTAATGTCTAATCTAAACCTACCCTGCTCTAGTTTAAAACCATTGCCCCTCATCCTGTCGCTACATGCCCTTGCAAACAGCCCCTCCCCAGCTTTCCTGTAGGCCCCCTTCAGGTACTGGAAGGCTGCTGCTCTAAGGTCTCCCCGGAGCCTTCTTTTCTCCAGGCTGAACAAACCCAGCTCTCTCAGCCTGTCTTCATAGGAGAGGTGCTCTAGCCCTCGGATCATCTTCGTGGCCCTCCTCTGGACTTGCTCCAACAGGTCCATGGCCTTCTTGTGCTGAGGGCTCCAGAGCTGGACACAGTATTCCAGGTGGGGTCTCACGAGAGCAGACTACAAGCTTGGGGAAGAGTGTCTAGAAAGCAGCCCAGCAGAAAAGGACCTGGGGGTGCTGGTGGACAGCCAGGTTAACATGAGCCAGCAGCATGCCCAGGTGGCCAAGAAGGCCAACAGCATTCTGGCTTGTATCAGGAATAGCGTGGCCAGCAGGAGCAGGGAAGTGATCGCACCTCTGTACTCGACACTGGTGAGGCCTCACCTCGAGTACTGTGTTCAGTTCTGGGCCCCTCTGTACAAGAGGGACATTGAAGTGCTGGAGCGTGTCCAGAGGAGAGCTACCAAGCTGGGGAGGAGTCTGGAGACCAGGTCACATGAGGAGAGGCTGAGGGAACTGGGCATGTTTAGCTTGGAAAAGAGGAGGCTAAGAGGAGACCTCATTGCCCTCTACAGCTACCTGAAAGGAGGCTGTAGAGAGGTGGGTGTTGGCCTCTTCTCCCAAGTGAATAACGACAGGACCAGAGGAAATGGTCTGAAGCTGTGGCAGGGGAGGTTTAGATTAGATATTAGGAGGAATTACTTTACTGAAAGAGTGGTCAGGCACTGGAACAGCCTGCCCAGGGAGGTGGTTGAGTCACCATCCCTAGAGGTATTTAAGAAACGTGTAGATTTGGCACTTCAGGGCATGCTCTAGTGACAGAGATTGTAGGGGTTTTTTTTTTTGTGTGTGTATGATTGGACTCAATGATCTCAAAGGTCCTTTCCAACCATGAAGATTCTATGATTAAAATAGAGTAGAGGGGGAGAATCACCTCTCTGGATCCGCTGGCCATGGTTCTCTTGATGCAGCCCAGGGTGCAATTGTTAGATGGAAGGAGATCTGGGGGTATGATTTACCAGGTATTTCAACATCTGGAATTTCCAACTTGACTGTGGACTGTGGCCTTTCCTGTATCATGGTCTTTACTTTCTCAAATCCAGTAACCTGCAAACTACCTTAATATTTAAGTGAATACTGAAAAATAAAAATTGAAATATGCCTTATGCCATGAATAAAAGTAACTGAAAAGCAAAATATTTTAGGAACCATTAACCATTAACTGGCTCCGACAGTTTGTTGCTCAGATTTCCTGAACCTAATTGATGTCCATGTACCTTTTAGCCCCAGATTGATTTTATTTTATTTATATATGGGACAGTGACTTTCTGGATGTAGTTGAACTTTTAACATGTATTGAAACTGCTGCCTTCATTTAATGTCCCCTAATTATTGTATTTGAAGTAAGAGTGAAGAGCCTTCTCGTATCCACTTGCTTTAGAACACTTGTAATGTAGCACAGTTGTCTGGTTTCTTTTTTTTTTTTTTTTGAGCCTGAAAAGTCCTACCTGCTGTCTCATACTGTAGCAGTATTGTATGTTAGATGTTCCTTGCTGCCCTTTTGTGAACTTTTCAACTTCTTCGGTGCCCTTTTTTGAGATGGGGAACCAGGACTGCATGTTGTATTAAAGATGCTCTATTGATAAATATAATGTCATAATGATACATTCTCTTCTGTTATGTGTTCCTGTTCTAATTAGTCCTAGCATTTTATTTGCCTTTTTGACTTCTGTTGGGCACTGAACTGTTGATTACATTGCTCTGTAGCCCAGCATCTGTATCTAGATATATTACCTCAAGATTGTTTCCAAGTGGTAATAATAATATTTGATGTGTGGTACAATAATATATTAACATTTGATGAGTGGTACAATATTTGATATAAAATGCTTAGTTTTTTTTTTCAGTGGTGCTGCATTTCACCTTTATCTCTTTTGAGTTTCTTTTTGCTATTTTATTGCTGCTACTCAGTATCATCGACTCCTTTTGCAGCTCTTTGCAATTGACCCTTTTACTACCCTTAATAGCTTAGTATTCTCAGCAAGTTTTATCACCTTATTTTATCACCTCTACAGTGAAAATTGCCCATTTACTCTTTACTGTATTTAAACACGTACATAAGAATGATTAATCTGTTATTGAACCCTAGTGATGATTAATTTATGCCCTGAAACATGGGGCTTGATTACGACTTTTTAAATGTCTACAACTATAAATGTTGCTGCTTATGAAATGGATGACCTTGTGGTCCCATGAAGGGTCTACAAAGATTGTAAAGGAACTGGCCTTATAATCATGGCTTGAATTTAGTGAGACTTTTCATTAACTTATTAAAATCTGAATGCCTTTGAAGAGATAATACAACAAGCTGGAAAATTACTTTTCTTCAACCATTTGTATTTCAGGCGAAAATGAAGTTCCATCTGAAGATGCCCTAATACTACAGCTGCACCTTGCAAAAGGGCATGAGAAATTTACTGAAATGCTGAAAAGCCAACAGCAGATCATTGTCGATTTGCAGCAAAAACTTGCTGAACAGCAGCACATATTGGTTAGCCAGCAACGGGAGATTCTTGAACAGCAAAGAAAAATGTATGAGCAAATGGATCTGATCAAAGTCCAATATGGCATGCTTTTTGATACGGTGAAACAAATGTCTTTTCAGAGTTTGCAAGAAGATATTCAAAATTATTTTGAAAGTCATCTTCAAGGACTTCAGAACCAGGTCAGAAATCATCTCCAGAAGTCATACTCTGTGCATAAAGTAGAAGTGGATGCAAAAGTGATTAATGTTGGGGAGTCTTTGCTGGACTGTGGCCTTTGTGAAAGTGATGAATTTTGCAATTTCCAAAAGACACCTTCACAATGTGAAAAATGCACGTTGTGTCCTGCTGGTTTTTTTCAAATGGCCGAGTGTTCTGCAAACTCTGATCGGATTTGCCAGGTGAAATATAATTCTGTATCTTTTAATTATTGCTTATGAAGTATTGTATTGGACATACTGGGATAACATTCTGGAAATAACTACTTGGAGAGCTAGAGAGATGCTGTTTGAAGCATGTGCTTTACTGAACGGATCTATGGCACTTCAAAGTCTGCCTGAGGTTTTTTGTGGGTTTTGTCTTTACCATTTACTGCTCTAAATGGGGCACTAGTTTGTGCCTGTTGGGTATGATGCTTTCCCAAACCTGACAGGTGGTAGGACTTCGATTCTTTTTGTGATGGTAGGAAAGGACATCCTAAAACACGTATACTTATGCATGCTAAATTTGTTTATTTAATCCCAGTCCACTCTACAGGAACTTCTAGACATCTCTGAAAAGCAGAGGAAGGCTTTACTAAGCAAAACTAGAGGTCAGATATTTGTTTATAAGTTTGGAAACAAAAGTTGTCAGTTAAAACAAGTGTAAGAACTAGTTACAGCTTAAATATAGCATACTAACATATAAAAATACAGAACATGAATTGTTCATTATTAAATACATTTTATTATAAAGTACATTTTATTATACAGTACAAAACCAGCATGTAAGCAAAATAAGATTGTTCTTTGATCACTTTATCTTGTTTAGAGATCCTTCAATATATGGGGAAATTGATATTTAAAGCAGTGTCTTGTTTGCCAAGTGTTGCCCCCAATTCTTAGCTTAATATGAGCCTGAACAGCTGGTGACCTAAGCCCGAGATACTTAGAGGAGAACCTGAAAGAGTTTGTCTGGTTCCCTTTTCTGCTGGTCTCAGTTTTCTTTAATGCTAGCATTTAAATGCAAATATAGCATGTTATTCTTTCCCCTCTGCATTCTGTAGGGTGAAAGGAGGGCTTGTTGACAGGAAATACTACTTTATCATATGCCTTTCTTGTGTGTTTTTCAGTTAGCACCTTCCTCCCAGTCTAAGTGTCTTTAAGAGCCTTTCCTAACACTGTCTCGATTGTCACAATGCCCTTAAGACCAGTCGGGTGATGCATTGCTCTCGGGGATGTGGTGTTGTCTTACAGATCATGCATCATAACAAGCATTAGTTGTGCAACCGATCCATTTAGCTTGTCATCTGCACACTACTAGCTTTCTGTGGACACGACGCAGTCTTTTTGAATACCTTGTTAAAACAGGTGGCAAATCCAAAACAATTTGTCTTGCTCCAACATACTTATGAGATCAGCCCCTTCTCCATGCCCACACCTGCCTCTTACTGGCAGATGGGTGTCACAGAGCCTGGAGAAGTGCCTGTTTCAAATTTAAGTTTTTGCGTTGAAGTGCTCCAATATGATTCTTGTGATTTACAGGACAGAGATGAATGCACTGAATCTCCAAGCATTTGTGGTGAAAGGATAAAATGCCTGAATACGCCAGGTAAGTTTTATTCTCTGATAGTTAAAAAATGAAGATAATTAGATCTTCAGGAACAGGCCAAAAAGATAGATAAGGACCCAGGCCTATATGTTTGTGAGTCATGACACGCTCAACTTGGTGGAGTCAAAGGGGTTGGAAAACACTCAGCTCTAAATTGATAGGAGTTCTGGTGGACGGTGAGCTACACTGGGCATCATATCCACTAGGAGCATTAGATTGTTCCTTTTACCTTATTTTCCTGGGGTTTTATATGCTTTGGTTTTAATTTTCGCTTATGACCTGACTTTCTTCTTGTTTATGCTGGTGCAAATGGGGTCAAAATCAAAGATACTATTCCTAATGGAGAAAAATAGTTGTCATTTTCCTTCTGCTGCACTGGGGTAGATATTTGATTTGAGCTAATGAAGGTTCTTATAAGACCTCCCTCCATCAATCTTGCTCTCTTTTAGCAACAATATTGTCAAATACCGGGGAATGATCAACAGTTTCCATCATTTGCAGGGGCTTGGGGGAATTTTTCAGACACTTAAGAACAGATTTGACTGCAGTTCTGCACTGCAGACATTGCCTTCATTACTTCTCATGGCAGTCAGACACAAAAGAACAAAACTAATAGACATATTGAGCAAAAGAGGGTGGCGTCTCTGAGGGGCAAAGGCTATTTTCAGCTGATTGTGAGTGACTTTGTATTATTCCTGTCCTGCCACTGGTGGAGAAAAAACTGGGAGGGAATTGGTCCTAGAAAAGGGTTAAAAGAGGACATAGGCTCAATTATACTCTCCTTACTTCCTCTGGGCAGGAACTGTGGTGGGTTGGCTGGTATTACTACAAAAAGACCACAGGAAACTGGAAATGACTAGAGGAAGAGAGCACTTAGTGTTGCTTTATGTGGTGGATGCTGTAGAGGAGGTACCATCAGCCTTACAAAAGAGGCAAGACGCTATTAGACAGCCTTATCAGTCAGCAGTTAGAGGCAAGACAGCTTAGGGTACAAAATTTGAGACAGAACATTGGAAAGGTGTAAGGCTTTGTCTCTTCTTTAGTATGAGACCGAGTTCGGTTAAGTTGGTGGTTTTGTGGAAGGAAGCCCACAAGGCCCCAGCCCAGGAAAGAACCACCAATGTGGTAGTCATTTGGTGTTGCTCTAGTCTGTGGCTTAGAAGAGGGAAGGCTGTAATGAATTTATCCAGTGGGCTCCCAGATGGGGGGACCCAGACCAAGAGTGAGTCTATACAACTGCTGGAGGAAAGTTAAGTGAAGGCAAAGTACTGCCAAGAAACAGATGGATAGTGGTGGTGTGTCAGACCACAGAAAGGCAGTAGCAATGTATTTGAAAGGAACGGTCTCTTCCCTTTATTACTCCTCTCCCAGGCTTGTAAAGATGTGAAAATTGTGGCTTGTAAAGATGTGAAAGTGAACTATTTCCCATCACCTGGATCAGGAATCAATGTTCTCTCAATGTTGTCGCCATCTGTCATGGAGGAGAGAGTGTTCTTTTTTATTTGTGAGGACTGCTAGTTTCAGCCTGTCTGTTCACAATGGCTCATTATCTTATACAAGTGCAATTAACTTGTCAAAAGGGAGGCTGAAACTGAATGTCTGTTTTGGGTACTGTAGGGGAGATAGGGATGTGATCTGACATATGAGTTCCAGATGTTGTATGTGGTTTCTTGAGCTGCACGCAAAGGTTGTTGCATCTGTAGCAACTCATGTTCACTGTACAGTGTGAAGGGAGACAGAACAAAGAACAATAAAGAAACATGCAACTAGGAGCCTGTCTTTCTTCACCCTTCCGCTTCCCTCTACATCATACCTTCTTCCCCTGCTGCTTCTTCTTGCTTTTATCTGAGATGAGAGTTGTTAGGGTATTTGATTAAAGGCTGGTCATCAAGGAGAAATGACAGTTGGAGGTACCCAGTCAGTGAAAATGGAGTCCGGTGCATTGTTTCCTTCTTAGACCGTCACAGTGGTCAGACTGTTGTCTTTGGTGTGAACCCACCAAGCGGAGTCAACCAAAGGCGCTCTCCTCACAGTGCCATGCAAGCTAAAGAGAACTTACTGTGGGATGCAGGGGGAAGAGTAACGAGAACCTAGACGGGTAGCCCTGATTTGTAATTAGCTGGGTTCATTTGTGATGATCCAAATTTGACATAGAGGGTGTAAAAAGAGGTGGATTCCCATACTTAATCTGTTTGAATGTCAACTTTACATCAGGCAGTTAAGAGTAGTAACAGCAGAAAAATATATGCATGGCTTACTCTGATTGCCTTGCAATTGCCTGACCTCCATGAACGGCGAGGGCTGGTGAATGTGCTGCAGAGACACTTGGTTTCACAAAAGCAGCTTGAGTATAACTGGGCTGTTCACTGTTAAACCAGGTGCAGCAGTGCCCAGAGCAGGAGCCAGGAAGAGGTGGGAGAGGTTGTCAGGCAGTAAAGAGAAGTGGGAAGCAGTCACAGCATGCTGCTGTGCTAGCTTTCTGATGTTTGACTATTGTTTGCTGCTTGACCTCTTCTGGGCACGGGGTAGGATGCTGCTCTTGTCACTGTGCCCACAGTGTAAAGCATCTGTGCTGCTTTGAAGTCACCTATTTGAAGTACCTACAGGGGGAACACCTGCTGCAGATCTAACTAATAAAAGACTAGACAGCAAATTGGTGAGAGTAGTCACCCCATGTATTTGTAAGACCCGATATGTACAAAACTCCTTAAATATACATTAAAATATTTTAAAGAAGCAAATAGCATAAAAAGTATATGTAGGCACTACTGCGGGTCTTCTCTGCTATATGAAGCAGCTGTATTTGTGTATTTGGTAGCATTTCTTAGTGGTAGGGGAGCCATGGATACGAGAAGTAGAACTGTTTAGGAAGTGTCACATTAAGCAATTACACCATGGTTAAAACTGATTTCAAAAGGAAAGTTTTTCTGGGATTGTTTAGTCTGTATTCTCTAGAATATTCTTAGTTGAAAAAATGTGATCTTATTTATTTGTGGTTTGTTTCTTGTAAAAAAAAAAAAAAAAAAAAAAAAAAAAAAAAGCCAGACACTTTCAGGGGGAACAAAGTGTTAAGTTTCTCTTGACTTTTTTCAAATGGCAAAATCTTACTGTACTGCAGTGAGCTCTTTTGAGAAAATGATACTTGGTCTCACAAAGAATGTTCTCACATCATAAATTGTATAGTCCTACATATCAGTGTTACTGGAGAATCATAGCTTAAGTGAATGAAATATAAATAGAATAAGAAATATGAGGGTGAATATATGAATCCTTTATAAATTAACACAGTATCTGGTGTTCTCTGCTGAATAATGGAGTATCAGAAGTGAATTTTAGCCAATATTTTGACCTCTCTTGTGGGCCAGGTGCGTGTATGCTGCTCTGTCTTGCAGTTTGCAGTACGTGTGGCGTGCTTTTCTGCCTGTATCAGTGGTTTGTGTAGCCAGCTCCACCTTGGGGATGGCAATGGAGAAAACTGGCTTGTTGGGGTCCGTGTCAAGTGCTTGTAGTCCCAGTCTCAGAGCAAATTCCAGCCCAGCTATAGCAACTTTCCAGCTGAGGAATAAATCAAATATATGACACAGTATTTAGATAGTAAAGGATATTTAAGAAGAGCTATAAGAATGATGATTATTGAGTTTTGATTGTGGTGGTAAAAAAGCAGAAGTGAGTGCATTAGCAATTAAGCTTTGAGGACGAAACTGCAAGTGGTTATTCTTTAGGGTGCCTCAAATCCTGTGTATTGATTTAGATCCTGAAGGCTCCATGCACAAAAGTTCTGGGCACTGGTCGCTAGAGCTGGAGGCACTGGCAGCTGGCGGTGCACTTGGAAAATTGCCATAGAAAATTACAGGCTGTTTTTAAAACCTGCTCTTCGGGTGCACGTTCTTTGATCCACCGAGGTCATGGAGTGCCATTTAACACCACAAAATTGCTTTATGTCAAATAAAGTAATTTCAAATGGCACCACTAGAGATTCTCGTTACTATTTGCAGCAGTGTTATATTTTAACTTCAGACTGTCGCAACCACTGCTGTCCTGTGTCTTAGGGCAGTGTTTTTCCACCTTTTAAATGTGTGGACTTCTGCATAATGATGTTAAGCCTGCTGTTTACAATTTTCTTTTTCCTAGCTGTCTCTTGCAGGTTCTTTAAAAATTGTACACAGAATACCTGGGACCCATGTCCCTTGGGTTGAAAAGCACTGCTTTAGCAATTAACAGCTACAGCAGTGCTGTGCCATAACATGGCTGGGCAGGCAGTGCACATTTCTCCTTGCATAGGGCAACTCTCCGTTAGCTGAAAATATCTTTGCTGCTCAGCACACCAATTAGTCACCATGCCTTTCACCTAGGGGAAGGGAGAGCGGGCCCTTCCAGCAATATCATTGTATCTGGTACATCGCAGGGTTTGGTTAGAATTGCCCCTATACAGCCCTATCTTGCTCGTTTCCCACTCTAAACCGGTGGATTCTACTTGGACAAGGTGAGTTACCCATAATGTTTCCTCTGTTTGCTCTCAAGGATCCATTCATAGCACAAAGTGATCTAAAATCATAATTGTCTTCTGTTGTCTCTCTTTTGATTAGATGTGTTATTGAATATACTTGATATGTTGAGCTGTAGAGTTCTTAGATTTATTGTTTTAAAGGTACGACAATAAAAGTTATCTGTTTCCTGTGAACAGGTGGTTTCCGATGCCTTGGAATTGCTGAGAAAGATGCAGCTTTGGGACTGTGTGGAGAGGAGTATTTCTTTAACAAAGAAATGCAGGAATGCCAGGCGTGTTTAAAATGTGAAGATGGAATGGTGGCCGTGCCTTGTTCCACTGTCAGTGATACGGTTTGTTCAGCAACCAGTGAAAACAAGCTCTCAGAGTCTTGGGCTGCAAACATCATTCTACCCTCTGTGAAGTCTGGCATCTCTCCGGTCTACTCTGGCTTGAACTTGAAGATAAAGGCGAAGCTTCCCTGTGAAATCCTATCCGTTGAAGATAACAGCCTGGTATTCAGGCAACATGGTCTGTTGTGGACTGACCTAAATTTTGCAGTAAAGCACAACTGCAGGAATTTTTTGCAACTTTCCTTAAAGCTAAATGGCAGTGAGGAAGGCTATGAACTGAGCGGTGTTCGCATTGAACAGCCAGAAGGAAAGTATTTCCAGAGCACTAGTTTAAGCAGTGCTGCTGAAGTGGAGCCCAGCCAAACTCTTTCTGTGTATTTGAGGAGCCCCAATCAATTCTGCAATCAAAGTAGAGACTTAAATATTTATGATCTTAATACCCCACTCAGTTTGTTTTGGTTGTCGCATGACACAGGTGCTGTGGCACTCAGTGCACAGATGTCAACAGCAATACATTACCAAACCAACTATCGACCTACCTTTAAAATAACATCTGTTTCTGACCCTTACATGCTAAGTTTATCTCATGATGGCAGAGCTATAAAGTTCACTGAAACCGGCGTTGTCAAATTTGTGTTCCACCAGGCATTGTATTCCATGGGTCATACATGTGTCCGGGAGGGCTTCTCCTTAATTTCTTATATCAATAGGAATGGTACCAACAGAGAATTAATGAATGTGTTTAAATCTGGAGTAAATTACAGAGACACATCAATATCTGCTTCTGGGGCCACCAAAGTTGGTGCTGGAGATCTGATTAGCTTTGAGATACTTTCTCCTGCACAGTGTAATGTTCGGTATTTTGGAGATAGTTCTGGAATTAGTATGTTTAGCCTCATCTGGATTCCTTCAGCCGTTTCTAGTGCCATATCAGCCACAGTTTCTGTTACAGGTCTGCCTACTGGAGCTGTGAGAAACAAATTACTGGATTTCACCCAGGTCACATCCAATGAGAAACAGATACAGCTGGTTTCGTCTGGACAGCTTGCTCATAAGTATTTCATTTTTACCGAAAAGGGAATTGCCAGCCTTGCGTTTAACTTAAAGCTAATCCACTCATGCAATGTGCTCAAGATGACTCTCAATCAGTTGACCATGGATCACATGCAACCCACAGCAATCGCTCAGCAGATCGGAGGTCAGATGCCAGAGGGAAGCATATGGACCAGTGTGTCCCTCCGTGCATCTTTTGCAGTACACAACGGAACACTGATATCAGTTTCTCTTGACTGTGTGCGTGGAAGGATCAATCAGATCACTCATGAACATGGAACCAGTATATCTATTTTATGGATTTCATCTTAATTTATGTACAGTGAAGGCAGCACAGAACTGGTGTTTAAATTGCATTTGGATTCTACTCTGATTCTATACATATTTGACACCTTGTACTGTGTTGACATAAGCAGGTTGTCTCACTAAAATGCTCTCAATTTTAGGAATATTTAAATATAATCTTAATTGAACGATCAGTATTTAAAAAAAGCTTTCAGTATTCCAAGATTTTACTTCTAATATCTTCAGGCAGGGGAACTTTGAATTCAGGTCAAACTCTCTTATTTTTAATAAAGCAGTCTCTTAAAGTGAGTTATTTCTGGACCACAAGAAATTGCAGGTGAGGGTAAAACCATACCTTTTAGTACTGCAACTGAAAGCAGCACAGACAAATAATGGAAACCTGCTTTCATTTTCTTCACTGCAGCAGGCTAATAGCAAGACTAAATGCACTTTGAGGTTAATTTGTCTACATCTTATAAAATGTTGTGCTTTCTATAAATGGAGAGAACATATCTCAAACTAGAGGTTATACTATGGTGACACTGGAGTATGCATGCTTAGTATTGTAGACATGGACATGGGTCAAAAAAGGAACATTGTTTTTGCAAAATATAATAATTTCTGTCAGCAAAAACATTAGAAATAATGACTGTTCTGATTTTATTTGGAAATAATCTGCATTTAAGTAATTTGGGAAGGCTCTTTCCCGTTCTTAGTTTTTGACACTGAAAAGTTGCAGAATGAAAAGGAAGGATTTCTGTGCTGAAAAGTAAGAGTATATTGGAGAAAAGAAATGAGTATTAAAAGAATGTCTTGAAAATGAGACTTTTGGAAATTAAGCAAATTTTTATTCAGTTTCTTATAAATGACAAAATATTTTTCTGACCAAAGAGGAACACCGTTCACAAGCATGCTTACTTTGCTGAACAGGTACTTCATTTTAAGAGGTGGTTGTTCGTTTTTTTTTTCCTTAAATCACTCAGCTGATTCTAAACAGAAATGATGTATTCAGTGACACTGACTTTTGTCTTCTTCCAGTTCATCCATCAAACTATTCCTTCTTTTTCTAGTCTATGTATGTAGAGTGTTTTCCCTCATTTTCTCCTTTCTCCTCCACAAATTCTGCTTCACTCTCTCATTTCTTTTTTTAGGAGTAAATGGCATGCCCTGTCACATAGCTCAACTATTTCCAGCCTCCTTTCACCCTCCCTACTAAAGAACAGATGTGTGTATGTCACATATGTAATTACAGAGGAGAGACATTAATAGGGCACCCACAGGCTGCCTTACATCAACCTCACTGTAAGAAGGAATACTATGCATGATGTAACTTTAACGTAGGTGTCTGCCTGAGTACATATATCTGAAATATATGTACTTTCCTGTGCGCTTCACCTGTTTTGGAGTTTGTCACACTTTTTAGTTTCCTCCTATAATTTTCTGTGGAAGCACGAACCCAAATGCAAGACTTGTATCTGGTGGTTCTCTTTTTACTTGTAACTTTCTAACTGCATCCTTAACACTCGTGGTTCTCTTTCCCTCATCCTTTTTTCTTCAAGTTTATACTGAAAGGTATGCAGGCTTTGGACAAATTGCTCTCCTGCTCCAAAGAGAGAACAGTAGTTTTTCTTGCTTTCAACTGCAAAGTCTAAGCAGTCCATCACAAGATACCCCACTGGATGTTGTGTTGAAGCCAGCATAAGTGCGCAAACTGCAGTAAATTCAATCCCGGTGTCCCTGAAGTCTATGACAGAGGTCTCGGTGCCTTTGTGTAGCCAGGCTCATTCATTCTTGCAAGGACGTAAGGAAGGATAGAGTAAAGCTAATATTAAAGGTGTTCAGCATTTGTGAAATATTGTTACTGTTCCAGATGATATTTTTAGTGGTAGAGGAAGACTTCTGGAATGAGAACACATGTATCTATTATATACAGAAGAGCTGCATTACCTAGGAGTGGAGTAGTTTTTCTGGGTACTTCACTCTGGAAGTCTACTGAGATTGAACAAAGATGAAATGGCGCAGGCGTTAAACTTTTCTGACATATCCATCTGCTTAGTAAGGCAAACTAGTGAAATGTTTCCTAGATGATATCAAGGCCATCATATCTTCTCAAACAAACTCCGCTCTACAAAGGGATGATTTCACGAGGAGGGGCTCAAAGGGCTTCTTCCTTGCAGAAGCAGGTAGCTCATGTCTGTACAAGGATGCGCATGACATAAAGAGGAGCTCTGCAGTGAGCAGACCTGGGTGTTTCTAAGGTAAGGCTTCAGGGGAAGACAATTGAAATTATATGCTTGTGGTTTTCTTTTAGAGGAAGTTAAGAAAGTCAATTTCTCACAGACAAATGCCTTTTTTTTTCTTTGCTGTTTTGCTGTATGTAGTTGGGTTACAGGCTGCCACTCCCCTGTATGATGACAGCTTAAGAGCCATTCTAGTTTAAACCTGTGTAGCAGACCTCAAAATTTGATGTTGGACATAGTCTGATACATCTTTAGCAAAGTGCAGATGTTACTTGAATATAATAAGCATTTGCCTATATATAGCGTATAGCAAATCTAACGGCATGATTTGTATGAGTATGCTTTATTTGAGTGAGGTTGTGATATCAGTGGAATTGCTTGAATATGGAAGAGACTGATGCTCAAATCCTGTATTATGTACGTGTTGGTTGGTACTTGCATTTAAATGCACCATTATTAAAGGGTACAGAAACTACCAGGGAGGTACAAGTGAACATTCTTACAGCTAAGAGAGATTGCAGAGTATGAATTCTTTAGTGTAGTAAATCTCTGAGGATTCTGGGGGGAATGCGCATAATTGCCCTTAAATTCAGAGTAGATTTTTAGGTGCGCAATGGCAGAAATGCAGTATTTTGCACCCATCTCGTGGTGATAATGCATCTAATACTGTTTTGCCAGTGTCATCTGTGATAAGGTATTCACAGGATTAAAGAAAAAAAGTCTTATTAAATACATAATGCTAATTGCAACTTGCAGCAAGCTTAGCCTTATTTCAGGCAAGAAAAGGCTGATCATTTGAGCCGCTTTTGCATCTCTCCCTTTCGGGGGAAAAAAAAAAGCCTGAGTCCATAGTTGAGGCCACTGGCTGACCTTGGTTATAGTGACATGAATTTAGAGTAAGTGTGTTGGAATCAGTGTGGATTTATGATAGCCTAATTAACAGCACAATATATAGCCTTTGCATCTATGAAAATGATATATATTGCCTCATACCATGCAATGTTAAGTGGTGCACTATGATCCTAAATAAGATGAAGTTCAAGACGCATCAGACGATATACAGTGAATGCTAATTTTATGGCACTTATCCCATTTGCTGTAATAAATTGCATGTTTTATTGACAGGTATATCTTATTAATTATATTTACAACCTTTGAACTTTTTTAATTCATTTTTTTCATATGGTTTCTTTCTATTAGTAGCACAATGTAATACTGTGAAGTACGGAATTAATTAAAAAACTTTTCTTTGGCATCTTTTTAGGACGTTCATGAATATATTTTAAGTAGCTGGAGACAGGCTCTCCAATCCTTTCTGCCAGAGAGCATTTGCAATGGAGGTGTTCATAAAGTAGTAGATGAAGTATGAGGCTGGCAGAATCTAGCTGTACAGAAAGAGCTGAAGTAAATACATCCAGGAAGGCAGGTGGTTATTTTGTTTATGTTCTGGCGATAATGGGCAACAAGGTTGTTACAGAAAACATGACCATTACAGGAGGAAAATAATTTAGGTTGTGTAGTGCTGCTCATAACAAGAGGAAAAAGGATTTGGCTGACAAAGACCTGCATTGTTTTGTACTGTGAAACATTTTGCAAATTCAAAGATTTTTCCTGAATATATTTTATTACCTCTACAAATTTTTTTATGCTTTCGATGAAGTCAAAACTGGGCAGAATATGTTAAGTCTATTTTAATATTGTGGATGCTTCCTCTGTTCTGTGGTCTCTGCAGATTGCAGTACACTGTCAAAACTACACAAGTTTCAAGTGGTGCTTTTTTATTAAATTTCCTACTTTGAAATATTACCTTGTTTTAAAAATACTGTTTAGACAGTTGCCTCTGTTAATATTATATTGTAATATGTTTTAAGAGAACTTTACTGAAATAAATAAAACAATAAGGTTTCGTTGGTGTTTATGTTCAATTCTGAGGAACAGCGATTTTTACCACAGACTCTTTTGGTGCCAGGATTTATTTCATGGCTGATGTCTGAATTATTTGCCTGTGTTTGCTGAAGTGGCATTAAACAAGGACAGTAATAGTGCACATTTGCAGAGATCAGCTGGTCTACCTGTTCCCACTGTCGTAACTGTAGATCTGAGAAGACGAAAATTGCCTTTGACGCTAGTGCACTAGTAAATGCTTGTGTCAGAAGAGCGGTACAGTTTATCTTGGTCATTGCTATGGTCACCATAGTAATGCAGAGAACCAAAATGAGAATACTTTTTTTAAAGAAGAAATGCGTACTGCCTTGCTGCCTTCTAAGTTCTCTGTCGTATATGGAAGCTTTGAGAGTGGTGTGAGGGTTACCCTGGTCAGACCTCGGCACTAGCACAGCTGCGCTTTTGTCAGGGTCTGTGCAAGTTAAGGCTCGTGTGTTCTCAGTAGAGACTTGTTACAATCAGTTTAAATTATACAACTGTTTATTCTTTTTGGAGATGTTATCGATTATAAGAGCTGAATGAAAGAGAGGTGCTACCAAATGACCTCTGTTTAGGAGCAATTTTTAAACAGATTCCTCCAAAAAACCAATTTGAGACCAGTTGGTATTGCTTTCACCCTTTTCCACTAAAAGCAAAAAAGAGAAATTTTATGTGTTACGTTCTTCACCTGCTGAATTTGTACTGATTTGAAGGGCTCAAATAAATAATTACTATAAGAAGGGGATTACAGACATCATTAACATGACCTAAATTAGCCAAGGATGAAATTAAGAGGAAGGAGAGAAGAAATATTTCTGAAACACCAGTGAAAAGAGAACCATCATCCTCCAGGCTACATCCAAAATTGCCCCTGCTGGCCTTCAGCAGCTGATACGGTTTATGCCCTTTCCATAACAGCCCAAACCATCTTGATATTTGACCGCTACGTATAATGGCTCTCTCAGACTCACCCCGTGTTTCTCTTCAGGAGTCTGACCTTCACTTGTATGACATACGTGTGTGTCTAGAAGCATGCTGTGCGACCAAGCGTGGCGTCCCTTCCTCTGCTTGGAGCGTTTGCCTTAAAATAAAGCTCAGAAGGCATTAACTGTGGCAGCGGCAGTGCGTGTGCTGCTGTGGTAGTGCTGCCTGGAGAAACAGGTGGTGAGTGGGCTTCAGAACAGCTACCTTGCCAATTTTCTGGACCTCAGCACCTCTATATCTGTACATGTATACATGCCTCATGGTCTGGCTCTTGATGCATAAAAGCCAAATGACTGCTCTCGGGGGAGCCAAGAAACTCTTGTTCGCATTAAATAAATGAATCGTCATTGCTAAAATAGAGTTTCTTGGCCAGCTGCAGTTTGTATGGCTTTCTCCAGTCTTTCCTTGGAGCTCTGCAGGCACGTTGGGGCCTGCAGGTTGCATCTTCTGTTTGTAGGTTCTTCAGAAGAGAAACTAACTGCTCTCCAGACAGCCTAGTGCAATCCTATTAAATGGCATCTCTTGAAAGTAGCCTTAAAAGGTTGGATGTAATTTCCTCGCTAGAAGGGTGTTAGTGCCTGGCTTTAGCAGAAGCTTGAAGTAAAAGCCTGTCATGTTAAAATATATATATATATTTATTTATTCTTGGGTTAAATACCAGTTTCTCTAAAAGAAGAACTGCAGAAAAAGGATTTTCAAAAGTTTCTACCTCTTCTTATGAAAACAATTTCTCCGTCTTTCTCCTTTGTCTTTTTTTTTTCCACTGGAAAGGTAGAGGAAAAAAAGGAAAATAAGAAAGTGAAAGCGGGATGAATGGTGATTGAAGGAGAGGAAAGTGGGAGAAGGAAAAAGCCATCTCCAGTGTTTAGGTAATTTAATGTATGAGAATTTAAACTAGTTCTCTTCAGAACTTTCTGGAAGAAATTCTTGTTTTCCCAACCAGTTGTAACTGAAAATTTGTTCAACTGAAAATTAGTTCTATCACATTTGGCTTCATTTTTGTCTCTTTTCATCAAAGCACTTCCCATCCACCAACTTCTGTAAACTTCAGTAACATTAGAGTATTCTGAATATGCTTAAGTATTTTGCTGAGCTGGAACATTAAGTTGGGTAACTGAGTTAATTAAGTGCCAACACATATATTGGGAAACCTCTGGATATATTTGTGGGTTTTGGCATGCAAACATCAGTTTTCATCATTACCTCTTAACTATGTTTATATTGGTAACTGCTTCTCATTAGATAAATGAGCCTTCTCTGAGCTCCAGTTACCATCACTTGGCTGCTAATGGTACCTAATGTGGCTCATTTAAGTCTCCTTTGGGTATTTTTCTATTATACTGCAGTCAATAATGTAGACATGTACTAAGTGTCTTCAGGACCTCTGTACTTGTGGGTTGTTGACAGTGTTCTTGTCACAGTTAGTTTTTCCTGACTTGTTTCACTGTTTTAAATCAGAAGTTGAAATCGGTTCAGGAGTCCATCTGATAGATACAGGCTTTCAAAGCAAATGTGACCTGGTGAGTGATTTAGACTGGTAATCACATCTGAGTTGCATGATTGCAGCCTTCTCTTGCAGAGTATAAAAAACTTCTGAGAATAGTCATAGATTAAATGCAGGTGTCTTGAATAAAGATCTGGAGATGCTTTGCATCAAACTCAAATAAAAGCCTCGTACTCTACTCAGAAGGTCAAGAAAGTAAAAAGATTTAGTATATACTGTAAAATACGCTGTTTGTTGAAGGAGAAGTACATTTGTTGGTTTTATTAGGAGAGGAGAATGAAAATGTGTGCTTTATGCCAACTAGATAAGACAAATTGCTTAAGATGCCTTTATGCCTGAAAATGCTCTGTACGTCACTTTTGCTTGAACACGTACCTAGATTTGTTTAAACCTTTGCTTCAAACTACTGCCATAGCAATGACTTAATACAGGCCTGATTCATGCTAAAATCTCTTTGAGGATATTTCCCTCCCCAGGTGACAGACAAACAATACATTTCAAATACATCTAATCAGTCCTTGGAAAATAGCATCCAATACTGCGAGTCTCCTGCGAGATGTGAACCCCATGATTCTGTCTGAGGTGGCAGTTTTTATCCTCAGCTGCTTCAGCCTCCTGAATCCTTTGTCCTGAGGTGGTCAAGCTTTCACCCACCTTTTGTCGTTGCTAGAGGGGTTCAGTGACAGCTGTCTGGCCTGGGAAGCTGCTAAATACTTGTTTTGGGTCAGCAGTGAATGTGCTTTTTCCTCTGATTTTGGACATTCTGCCTTCCACCCTCCTTTCATGGTTAGCCATGGGGCTGAAAATCCACCGTTCCCACAAGTTCACCCCTGATGTGGACCTTTACCTCTGCTCTCTCATGTTTCGGTGTGTGACTGTGGTTTGAATCATTGTTCTGTTGCATGTAGGCTTTCCTCTTGTACTCACCTGTGAAGCACCACATACACTTAAGCACCACATACATCTAAGATGCTTAGACATGAGCATAACCAGAGATATTTTGTCCCATTTGGACCTGCCTACACCCTTGGGAGATTGGGGTAGTGGCATTCTGCAGGAATGGTGAGAGTCATGACAGCAGCATTTGTGAAGAGCACAAGAGAATTAAAGCATGCAAAACCCCTCCTCTGGTCAAGACTGGGTTTTGACTGGCCTCAGGAGTTTCTTTCATTAAAAATGGAGATAAAAACTCCTATAATGCTGAGAACAAATATATATTTTTCTCTGCTCATCTTTTCTCCCTGTTATTTGTGGATCTCAAGCTAAGGCAGCAAACAGGCTGCTTTCCTTTTGCTTCATGCTGCAAGCTTTGAGAACATTTTGACAAGCCTCATCCTGCCAGCCTGCTGTGAGCCTTGAAGAACTACTTCATAGCCAGCACGAGTAAGCCAGAGCCCAAAGTAAAATGGGGAAAAATCAAGTGCACAATTAGATTATCCTTCAACATCATACAACTCTGCTCCTAAGAACAGTAACTTTTTACGGAAATGACATTTGGTAAAGTAAGCTGTAAAGGTCACTCCAGAGCCTACAATGTGCTTGCTGCCATGACAAAGCATGCAGTCCTTTCTCTGCTATTCCATAGCTTGGGGTAAGATTCAGAGCAAACTTTAGCGCACCAGTCACCCATAGGCTTTGTTCTCAGTGAAGGTTTTCATTTTCCCAGTTCCCACTTCTGGAAGTATATAAATTCACTAACAGATTCCCATAGTTCTGCACTTCATACCTGGAGATGACCTGTTTCTGTAACAGTGCTCTTGCAGCGATTCACACCTTTTGGTACCATCCCTTGCTCTAAGTAAGGCTGTTAAACATTGATGTCCTTGAAAACTCGTTTCAGGTCTGCATGTGTGCATGTACACTTGAGAATTCAGTTGTAACCTGGGAGAAGAGGGAATCATAGAGCCATAGAATGTGTTGGGTTGGAAGGACCTTTGAAGGTCATCTAGTCCAACCCCCCTGCAGTAAGCAGGGACATCTTCAACTAGATCAGGTTGCTCAGAGCCTCATCAAGCCTGGCCTTGAATGTCTCCAGGGATGGGGCCTTCACCACCTTTCTGGGCAACCTGTTCCAGTGTCTCACCACCCTCATTGTAAAGAACTTCTTCCTAATGTCCAATCTAAACCTACCCTGCTCTAGTTTAAAACCATTACCCCTCGTCCTATCGCTACATGCCCTTGCAAACGGCCCCTCCCTTTTCTTACCTTTTCAATTGCCTCCAAACTCAACTATATAGAAAAGATCCGCTTTCATCCAGTCTTCCTGGCATTTGAGGTGCCAGGACTCTCTCAGCCTATCCTCACAGGAGAGGTGCTCCAGCCTGCTCCAACAGGTCTATGTGCTTCTTAAGCTGAGGGCTCCAGAACTGGATGCAGTACTCCAGGTGGGGTCTCACCAGAGCAGAGCAGAGGGGCAGAATCACCTCCCTCAACCTGCTGGTCTTGATTCTTTTGATGCAGCCCAGGATGTGGTTGGCTTTCAGGGCTGTGAGTGCACACTGCCAGCTCATGTCCAGCTTTTCATCCACCAGTGCGCCCAAGGCCTTCTCAGAAGGGCTGCTCTCAGTCCCTTCATCCCCCAGCCTTTATTGACACCGGAAGGTTACCCCGGCCCAGGTGCAGGACCTTGCACTTGGCCCTGTTGAACCTCATGAGGTTAGTCACAAATACCTTTTAAAAAAGCTATTTTGGTGAAGACTATCATAAAGATGCTTTTTCTCCCAGCCCCACTTATTTAGATATGGACTCAGGGATTATGGCAGCTACATCATGTAGAGCAGTTTATGGCTTTTTTGAAGTTATGCCAGAATCCATTTTATTTCTCGTTGCTCTTAGGGCCATGAAAGTGCACAATTGGATTAAAATTTTCTTTCTACCAACCTGATGTGCTCCACTCAGCTCATCTGGTATAAATCTGGCAGCATTATCAAGTTCTGAGTTGGATTTATAAACAGTAAGAGTTCCAGTGGGCAAAATAAATGGAACAATCCTTGATACGTGCTAACAGTGGTTGGACGGTTATTTCACATGAAATATGCTCTTAGCAAAGTCGCTTCAAGTGAACTTTATGTGATGAAGTAAATATTAAATGCAGACATTCTGCAAGGAGTTTGTTTGTATAAAAGGTATTGGTATGTGTAAGTGTAAAAGTGTAAGTCCTGGAAGTAACAGGAGCATTCATGTGCACAACAAATGTGGCTGATAGGACCTGGGGAACTTGAGTTGTAAATACCAGCATTTTATTTATATAAGGCAAATGTGGGAGATATATGATACTTAATGACCGGTCTGTGACCCTTCATCTACTGGCTTGACACTGTAATTTGCTAAAAGACAAAAATTTTAAAGCACTCTGTACATTTGCCTATGGACACAAGGCCTAATGAATTTGGCCAGCTCTGCAGGTAGTATTTAAATCACAGCACAGGTATAAAAGTCTTTAAAGTTTTTTTTCTGACCAAGCTGGGCACAATATTGTTTGACCAGAAACAGATCAGAGAGCACCTGGAAACACCGAGTAAACAGTCCAGGCTGGCTCTGCGAGAGGGACCCCCTGCTGAAGCTCGGGTGTCGGTGTGATGGAGGGTCCTGCCGTAGCCTGGCCCTTGCAGGAGCAGAAGTACGTGGGACCTCACCAGCCGCCAGGAAATGCTAAGCGTTAGGTACAGCTGGGGTGTGTTGAGGCTATTTTGCTGTTGCAGCATTTTTGTTGTCGATTGCTGTACTCCTAAGGGTAAGTACTGCTTTGCTTGGAAGGTTGCCCACATTCAGCGCTGTATCTAACTGCAACTTAAGGGATGTTTGTTCCAGGAGCCCAACCTGGGTTGAATATCTGATCAAAATGCCTAGAAACTAAAGACACTGTAGCATGGAGATATTCCTGAAGTGAGTTGAGTTTTCACGAGTCACTAGGAACACACACAGGACATGTCACTTGACAACAGACACTGAAGCTGGAACTGTAACATATACTCTTAATTTTTGTACTGTAAAGATGCCACTCTGGTGCCTTCAGCCTTCAGTTGGTAGCTGTCTCAGGGCCACAGCATCCAGAGTATACCCAAGGCCAGCTACCGTAGCTCTGTCATTGCGTGTCTGGTGTGAATACAGCCAGTTCAGCTAGAGAAAGCTCACATGAAGCACTGAAAAGATAAATCTACCCACACCATTTGGTCTTGGGCTCTCTTTTATTTATCAGTATAGATGCACTCTCTCAGGCTAAACAGGGTGGACAGGTAATGAGTGGATATTCTTCAGCCTAACTTTTTTTATAGGCACTTATGTAGTGATGTACTTGTTTACCTGTGATCTTCTTTCAGGTGCCTGAGAAACCATATCTAAAGAAAGATTTGTCCAACCTCCTGGCTGTGTCTTTGATTCTCTGTTTTTTACTGTTCTGTAAGGTGTTTTGCCAAGAGATGCTGATGCCTTGGGCACAGCAAGCAGCATGGCATGCTAAACTATGCGAGTATCCAGTCTGCGGTCTGTATTAGGGCTGGAGGTAATCTTGTGGGTATAGCCCTCAATCGATAAATAAAAACTGGTTCTGGCATAACTCAGTGAAGACCGTTCATTCTGCATGTGCTGCAGTTCTCCACATCTGTAGCATTTGCTACATACCAGAGTTCCTCCCAGGAAACTAGCGGATATAAATTCGCTGGACTTCACTCTGATGGCAAAGTGTTGAGGTCTCCTAGTGACATGCACCTAAATTTATGGGGTGAAACTTAGGAAATCTCTTCTGCAATCATATTTTTCTTTCCAGCTATCTAAAAGATTCTCATGAATCTGATCACTTCTAATAAATAAAACTGCTTTGAAACAGGTATTTGAATTACATTATTTTTGGTAAATTGAAAATCCTTACTTCAGTAGCACTACTGTAGCATTACTAAATGAGAAGCTACATCACTGAGGTCTGGGTCCTTGCTTCAAGTGACAGCTACTCAATCCATATCCAAGCTCTCAATCCAGACTTCAAAACTAAAACATCCAGACCGATCACCAAAGTAGCACGGTAGCCCTATTAATGACAGCCTCTTAGGGGCTGGGCAGTAGCAGTGACCATCACTAGAACACCAGGAGAGCGAGCAGCTATACATGAGTGGGACCTTGCAAAAAATAACAACCCCACCCTGAAATGTACCCATTTGATAGCAGAAGCTCGTGCACCCGACACCTTCTGCAGTGGCCCCAGCCCACGCACAGGAACATCTCCCCAGGTTGCACGTCCTTGCAGCCAGCCGGTGGAGGGGAAAGCCAAGCAGGCACTGCCCGCAGCCTAGTGCAGTTCCCCCATGTCCAGGGAAGAATGCAGATGGAGGGGCGGCAGCAGCCTATTGAGAAATAGAGCCAGGAAAGAGGTTTTCTGATTTCAGGACTATGAAGTGCTGGTGGCATTCACATTGCCCCAGAGGTGTTTCTGTACCCATGAAACCTGCCAGTAGCAGGTTTTACTACTAGAGAGGATTTTTTTTTGTTCCAGTGAAAAGCTCTGAGCACAGGAACGGCTTATTTATCACTGTCTCGGCTTAGCAGTCATAAAAGTGGCAATAATAGTTAGCTGATAAGGGCAGTAAAAAGGCAGGTCTCTAAGCCTGGGGAAGGTTTTGACAAATGGCCGCTCACTAGATTGGAGGCGTTGCTGGCTTGGAGACAGATGGGCTCATCAGATGAATGTAGATAATGCTACAGGTAAATGATAGAGAAATTACTGTAGGTGCAGCTGAGGTAGTTGCAACAATCTCTTCATCTACTGTTGGCATCTTTTGCCTTCATAGTTAACTAATTTTTCTTTTAAAGAGACCTTCAGAGACGAGGGACTGAGGGATGGGTGAGCTCTTTGGGTACAAAGAAAAGGATGTCTTTTGATTTGGGTGCCATACATTAAACAGCTGTGTTTGTGACAAGTCTTTGCCCCAGATTGCTTTGTTGCAAGATACATTTGCTTCTGATTTGCAATCAGTTCATGATAGATTTTCTTTGTAGTCCTTGTTCTTACAAATTCTTGTCTTTTTTCTTTCCCTAAGTGTATCACAATACGAATCAGCTGATATTCACTGTAACCATTGGTTAGATATTTTTGTACAGAATTAGATGAGTGGTAATTGAATGTGAAACCCCCATAGACACTCATTTTCAAAAGGAAAAGAATACACAGTCTGCAGTTTGCCTTGTACAGTGTTTGGAGCAATACGGATTTTGTTATATTTCTCGTCTCATATTTCTGAGTGATCAAATCATTGTGAAAATAAACGTTATGCTTCAGGTAGCTTTTCTTTCAGGCTTGAGTCTGTTTCTGAATATGAACAACCGTACTGACTTACCTTAGGTGCCCTGAGGTCAACACTGACGTCTCCAAAGACTGAATTAATCTAAGAAAATACTCAGAGACAGGGGATGTAAGAATGAGAACAGAGGAGGTCACAGTCACTCTCTTGCCTCAGTTTTTGTGGATTCCAGCTAAACCCTTAACCTCATTTGATAGAATGGGATGTGTTGGTCTGCTTTATTAGAAAGAAAAAGCATGCGTGTGGGAAGAAATCTGGGAATTTCTGTCTCGCAGGCCTTGAAAATATTTTGGGGATTAAACTTTCATGGCAGAAGTATTGAAGAGTGTTTCTAAAGACAAATTAGATCGGATTCTGTACCTTGACATTTATTTTTATTTGTCTTTTTGCAGCTTGTTCATATTTTACATTTGAGACAAATCTTATGGGCAGATGAAGAAATTCCTTAAACAAAAGTAGACAGTAGACATCTTCAAAGATGTTTTAGGACACAGGTATTTTCCCTTTTTGAGGACTATTGAAATCAGGTCTGTATTAATAATGACGAAAGTGTCGTCTTCAACCATCTAAGTGAATTAATGCCCAGTTATCTATTTGTCCAGACCAGACAAGGAAACAGTACCTTTGACAAACTAACGAAGACTGGCAGAACAGGACATGCCATTTCTCCTTTCCATAGCTCGCGTCGTGCCACTGAGCTACAGCTTAGAGAAGTCCCTTCTTTTGAAGGAAGGATTTTGAAACAGGTTTTCAGGACAGGCTCTGACACACAGAGCTTGTAACAGTGACTCTGAACCCATCGCACATCCTCAAATCACTATGGACTACTCCGTTCACCGTGGACCATTATTTAGCTTTTTCTGGGACCCTTTCTACTTATCTCCAGATTTCTCAAAAGGGACTGAAAGCCTGTTACCAGGGTCTGTGTTTTCGGTGTATTACCTGTCATCCACAGCTTACCCTGAGAGCATCACACTGTTTCTTCTTCACTAGGAATGTAAAAAATGCATGTCTCAGCATAGCAATTTCTACTGTAAGAATAATGACAAATAATGATTGTTCTAATTGTTTCTTTGTTCTAATAAGAACAAAGTGTGCTGAGCACGTGATAGACTAGAAAAGAAAATCATAATAAAGGGCAAGGAAAATACATTCTCACCATTAGATAAGCGTATCAAATAGTCTGTTTACCTATGATTGGGCCATTCCTTCATCTTCCCTAAGCAGAGAACACCTCCCACCCTTTCTTCTCTTCCAATCTTACAGGGAGCTGGTTTGAAGGCAGAAGCGAATGAAGCATGATAAAAAATTGGATTTTGAAGGGTAATGTTTGCTCATTTCTTTATCTCTATCTTTCTATTGATTTTTTAATAAAATTACCAGTATGCTTATGATAATTGATTTTTTCCTACACCTTTATTTGATTCTGAAGCACAGAGCCCCAAACCACATCCACGTATCCCTGCTACATTCAGGGAAGAAAGTGTCACATATCCTCGGAAGTGAACTTGGGACCATTCCCTGGCAATGATCTAGTGGCCAGTATCAGGAACTGGAGTTTTGGTATCTTTATGCACTTCCCTAGTAGTTTATTGTTGACCGGTATCAAAGTCAGGACACTGGCTGGATGAGGGGTACAACTGCTGCGCTCTTGTTTAGATTTCAGGGGTTAGAGCACAGAGTGCTGACTGCCACTGGGCAGGTGGCTCAATCTATTTGCTTTCACTCCTTTAAAAATGGGATAAAGTGCCACTATACTACAGGGGTGTTACGAGGGTAAAACTCATTATTAATGACTGTGAGGTATTCAGATGCGGTGGTGATGAGGCTGTATGGATGTCTGGAGTATGTGCTTCACTGCACATCTGAAGCAAAATGTGTCTGTTTCCTTGACAACCCCTCTGCATCTGTACCATTGTAGCTGCTCTCAACCGTACGTGGAAACATCAAGCATCCTTACTGAAGCTTGCTCACATTCTGCTCCATTCATATTCTGCTATTAAAAATATTCTGTTTGTTGCGTTGACAGTGTGCTGCTTGGAACGGTGCAGGAATATTCCTCCCTGTTCCTTCCTCTTTTCCTCCCTCTCCCTCCCCAGGGGTGCAGTCCCCCCCTTTTTCTCTACCATCGGGATCCGGGCTCACCCCTTCAGGAGGCCGATTTGGTTCACTTGACTGGTAGCAAACTAACCTCGTTCAAAAATGAAACAAAGGAATAGTTTTCCGCTGAGCTGCCTTTCAGAGGGGTCATAGCAATGTTTGGTGTTGCGGGGACCGCAGGGGCCAAGCGAGAGCAAAGAGAGAAGGAGAGAGGGGAGCCATGGAGAGGGAGCTCCGCTTAACTTGCTCTTCTGCCCACAGCAGAAGCCTCGGGGTCACCCCACCGAAGGTGCTGCGCTTCCCTGAGCAGTGCACAAATATGGTAATAGAGAAACACACCACGTCCATGTCCATGCACTGCCCTTGAGAAAATTAAAACAACATGAACTTTCTGAACAACAATTAGTGCTGCCATCTGTTACTGTCAGCATATATGCGCGAGAATGTTGCATTCACTTCCTTGGAAAGAGCTGTGAAATATCACTTATGTTATCCATAGGTCTTTTCCTTTTAGCAATGTAGAGATATGTGATATTAACTAACAGTTTTATCTTGACATGTGTCATGGTTGTATGGATGCCTTTACATAAAACAAATATCAAAGAGATCTTCTGCAGTGCTGAGCCACACACAGTCATGGTTTCTAGACAGTTGAGAGTTTATAGCCCATGGCAGCCCAAGGACTGCTCATGCAAGAAAGTGCTCACCACAGTGCGTAAAGTTAGTGCAGCCTCATCCTCCTAATGCACACAGTATCTTTGTCCTCCTTTGAACTCTCATGCGTTAAGATGATTCGTGGATGCCAAAGATCCAGTCCCACATATGGCGAAAAGCAAATACGTAGTATTTAAATAGCTGTCACCGAATTCAAAGCAAAATCTTCACGTTTCAAGAGGTCAGTTCTTCTCACTGTCAGTCTAGCCTGATCACCATGTAAAGATGAAAGGGGAATATAGGCAACAAGGTGGTAGAAAGGAATATGAGTTCAAATTCTGATGCTTTACCTGTTCCCAGCACCTCCATCTCTGCAGCTCGATTGCCCGGGGGTTGGTTGCACTGACCAGCCCTTCACTTGCTTGCACCTCTGCTCATGAACAGGTTTGCAGTTCTGTGCATTTGCACCGGTGATGTCCCAGGAAAAAGTGCCCAACAAGAGGGTTAAGGTGTTGCAATGTTCTATGATTAAAAGGAAAAGGAAACACGGAATGCGGGACACAAAGTCTGTCCTGTAAATCTGCCCACTCATTCAGTGTTTATGTGAGCATGACATTACCACAATTGTATCTTTAGTGTGCGTGAGATCTCCATCCATTATCTAAAAGCTGGAATGTGAATAGATGCAAAAGAAAGGAGAACCTTGCTTATTTTTGGCAAGCACTGAAGGCAGGCCAAGAAGATGGCCTAGATCTGTGAGATCTAGGAAGATTATCCTAACAGTTCCTCCTTACAGCGCATGATCTACCTCTTTCAAGTTTATATATCTTTATATTTATATATATTATTTAGGCAAAAGCCTAAAATATGATGGTCCCTACTAAAATCTGTTTCTTGGAGTAGTATTTGTTGCAAATTAAGACATAAGGAATTGCTCTGCAATGTACTGGGAGAACATTTTCCACTTCAAAATTGATGTTAATTAAGTGCACTTACTTTAATGTTAACATAAATTGGTGTTAACATATAAATTTATGTTAACATAAATTTGTTCCAATTTACACACTACCAATACCTTACAAAACATAATTTTCCTTGATTCTAAATAGATTTCCCATCTGTATGTTTTGTGCAAGTTAATTAATTAAGTGCTTTTGTTTTTACATAAATATAAACACACACACATAGTATCTACACAGGAAGTAGAGGGAAAAAACAATAGGGATTTAGCTTTTTTGGGCAGATGTGTGTTGAAATTCCCTTTAGGTATAGGACCGCAGTGAAAACACACATTCTAAAACATCCTAAGTAGGCTGTTGGGAAAAATAACAAATGTCCTGATGTGTGTTTGAGAGAAAGCACTGACATAGATATCTAATTCCAGGACAGGGCTCAGAGCTGCTAATCCAAACTGAAAATAGTCACTTTCTGCAGCTTTCATGTGGGAGTTAAAATTCCTGGAAGAGAATCATAGAATCACAGAATTGTCAGGGTTGGAAGGGACCTTAAAGATCATCTAGTTCCAACCCCCCTGCCATGGGCAGCGACACCTCCTGCTAGATCAGGTTGCTCAGAGCCCCATCCAGCCTGGCCTTAAAAACTTCCAGGGATGGGGCTTCCACCACCTCTCTGGGCAGCCTGTTCCAGTGTCTTACCACCGTCATGGTGAAGAACTTCTTCCTAACGACCAGTCTGGATCGACCCATCTCTAGCTTTAATCCATTCCCTCTAGTCCTACCATTACCCGACATCCTAAAAAGTCCCTCACCAGCTTTCTTGTAGGCCCCCTAAAGATACTGGAAGGCCACTCTAAGGTCTCCTCGGAGCCTTCTTTTCTCCAGACTGAACAACACCAACTCTCTCAGTCTGTCCTCATAGGAGAGGTGCTCCAGCCCTTGGATCATCCTTGTGGCCCTTCTCTGGACACTGTCCAGCACGTCCATATCTTTCTTGTAGTAGGGGCTCCAGAATTGGATGCAGTACTCCAGGTGGGGTCTCATGAGAGTGGAGTAGAGGGGGAGAATCACCTCCCTTGACCTGCTGGCCACGCTTCTGCTGATGCAGCCCAGGATACGTTTGGCTTTCTGGGCTGCAAGTGCACACTGACGGCTCATGTTGAGCTTCTTGTCCACCAGTACCCCCAAGTCCTTTTCTTCAGGGCTGCTCTCAAGCCAGTCACTGCTCAGCCTGTATCAGTGCTTGGGATTGCCCCGACCCAGACGGAGGACCCTGCACTTGGCCTTGTTGAACTTCACGAGGTTGACATGGGCCCACCTCTCCAGCCTGTCATGGTCTCTCTGGATGGCAACCTTTCCCTCCAGCGTGTCAGCCCCCACACACAGCTTGGTGTCATTAGCAAACTTGCTGAGGGTGCACTCTATGCCACTGTCCATGTTGCTGATGAAGATGTTAAACAAGACCGGTTCCAGTACCAATCCTTGAGGGACTCCACTTGTCACTGGCCTCCACTTGGACATGGACCCATTGACAGCCACTCTATGGGTGCGGCCATCAAGCCAGTTCTTTATCCACTGAATTGTCCATCCATCAACGCCATATTTTATCAGCTTGGAGACCAGGAAGTCACGCGGGACAGTGTCAAAGGCTTTGCTCAGGTCCAGGTAAGTGATGTCAGTTGTTCTCCCCTTGTCTATTGATGTTGTGACTTTCTCATAGAAGGCCACCAGGTTTGTCAGGCACAATTTGCCCTTGGTGAAGCCGTGTTGATTGTACTCAGTCACCTCTTTGTTATTCTTCTGCCACAGCAGTGCCTCCAGGAGGATCTGCTCCATAATCTTACCAGGCACAGAGGTGAGACTGACTGGCCTATAGTTCCCTGGTTCATCCTTCTTTCCCTTTTTGAAAATGGGGATTATGTTTCCCCTTTTCTAGTCAGTGGGGACTTCACCAGATTGCCATGACTTTTGGAATATAATAGAGAGCGGTTTAGCAACCTCATCCGCCAGTTCCCTCAGTACCCATGGGTGTATCCCATCAGGTCTGTGGACTTGTACACTTTCGGGTTCGTCAGATGGTCACGAACCTGATCTTCACTTACAATGGGCAGTTCTTTCCAACCCCTGCCATTGCCTTCTGTGACTCCGGGAGTGTGTCTGGAGCCCTTGCCAGTGAGGACTGAGGAAAAGAAGTCATTGAGAACCTCAGCCTTTTCCATATCACTTGTCACCAGTTCTCCCGCTTCCTTTCTGAGGGGGCCCACACCTTCCCTAGTCTTCTTCTTACCATTAATATACCTATAGAAAAATTTGCTGTTTCCCTTGATCTCCCTGACTAGATTTAATTCTAACTGAGCTTCAGCTTTTCTAACCAGGTCTCTTGCTGCTCGGACAGCTTCCTTATATGCCCCCCATTCTAGCTGTCCTTTCTTCCACTCCTTGTAAAGATTCTTTTTGTCTGACAGTGTGTCCAGGAGCTCCTTGTTCATCCAAGCAGGTCTCCTAGCATTCTTTCCTGCCTTCCTCTTTGTCGGTATGCTTTGTTCCTGGACACGGAGAAGGTGATCCTTGAATACTGACCAGCTGTCCTGGGCCCCCCTTTGTCTCTAGGGCTCTGTCCCACGGCACTTTGTCCAGCAGATCCCTGAAGCGATCAAAGTCTGCATGCCTACAGTCCAGGGTCATAAATTTGGAATACATCCTCCTAGTTGCCCTGAGGATCTTAAATTCTATCGTTTTGTGGTCACTGCAGCCAAGGTTATCCCTGAGCCTCACATTTTTCACCAGCCCTTCCCTGTTGGTGAGAACAAGGTCCAGCATAGCACCTTTTCTTGTTGGTTCCTCTACCATTTGGAGGAGGAAGTTGTCATCAATGCAGTCCAGGAACATCCTGGATTGCTGGTGCCTTGCTGTGTTATCCCTCCAGCAGATGTCAGGGTGGTTGAAATCCCCCACGAGGACCAGGGCCTGTGAACATGAAGCCACTTCTATCTGCCTATGGAGGGCCTCGTATGCTTGTCTCTGCTGGTCAGGTGGCCTGTAGCAGACCCCTACTGTAACATCACCTTCCCCTGTCTTCCCTTTAATCTTAACCCATACACTCTCAACCAGCTCATCGTCCTTCCCCTTATGGAGCTCTATCGATTCTAGCTGGTCACTGATGTAGAGGGCAACACCTCCTCCCCTCCTACCCTGCCTGTCCTTCCTAAAGAGTATCTGTCTATCCCTACATTCCAGTCGTGGGAATCATCCCACCAAGTTTCAGTAATAGCCACTATGTCATGGCTTTCCAGCAGCACAGTGGCCCTTAATTCATCCTGTTTATTGCCCAAGCTGCATGCATTCGCGTAGAGGCACTTCAGCTGGGCTGGCCCTGTCACCCTCTTGTGCGAATCGCCCTTGATTCCCTTGGGGTGTCCCGGTGTATCGGAGAGATGGAACTTCTCCCCATTTCTTAGTGACTGTTTCCTGCAAATCCCCAACCTCCAGGCTCACTGACTTTTGTTAGGGATGTTCAATTTCTCTGAAAATTATAAGGGGACTTGAGCATTTTCATGCCTGGCAGTTATTTCAGACGGCTGAGCATGGACACGGGGGCAGAGGGGCTCTATAGGAAGCGTACAGAGAACGGCAGAACGTTCTTTGCATTTGATGTAGGTACCAAGAAAGCATTGGCTACGTGACAGAGAGATCTTATGGTACACATGTTTACTTTAATGAAGGGCAGGGTAGGAGAACATATATATATATATCTCCACAGACAAAAATATACTACAGAAATATGGGAGCCATATGGGGAAACACAGCAATTCCCTGTAGTGGGAAAAAGACTTAAGTCTGACAGAGACCTCAGTGAAAATAAACTTCAGGATTCAGTAGGCACTTCTGCAAGGGATTAACGGAGCAAATGTGGACTTGCCTCTAACAAGAAACAGAGTCCTAAATTCAATACAAACCAATTAGCCCATTATATTTGGGTCATGGCATAGCTGTGAGAAGCAGGGAAGCACACCCCTTTGTATTATAGTTTGCTGTAGCTGTGCACCGCATTTCACACTGATTGGACTTCTAGATTGCCTCTAATCAATAAAAAGCCCAGGACTCTCCACACAGTGCCTAACAGACTGCATTTCTGTAGGGAATCAAGTCAAGCCTGTGTGCTGGCCGCAGTGGGAAAGCTGGTTTAAGAAGCTCCTTCCTTCCTTTGTAACAGCCATGAACAAGTGTTGCAATGCTATGCTGAAGTTTACTGCCTCTAAATTGTGAAGTTACAGCTGGTTTTGAGGCCATGCTGTAAGCCAGGTCACTGAAATGTTTAAAATAGTGACCAGAGGCTCCAGGGCAGATACTTCTGAAGCCAACTTTGTCATCACAGCCAACACTGCATAACTGCACGATAAATGTCATAGCTGAGTGAAAGTCCATGAAAGAAACATGGAAATCCATGAAAAAATACGAAGAATGAAGAGTGAAGTATGCAGCCTACCTGTGCCTTCAAGCTATATGATAAACAGTTACTGGCCACAGCTGCAAAGAGGAAATGGAGCAACATCCAGAGCTTGGTTTAGTTATTTACAGCACATCTGATCACACCACATTATTGCCTGCTACAGATTTGTTAGCAACCTGCAGTTGTTTCACAATTTCATCTTGACTTTTAGAACTGTTGGTGGGAAAATCCCTGTGTGAGTATCCTCAGGATGCTCTTCTTTGGCTATTCCTGAATGAAATGGTTCCATTTAATTAAAATGGCTTATTTCACTTTATTTAAAATTAAGAAGAAACAGCAGCCTTAAAATGCCCTTACATCTAAAAAGGTGTTTCATTTCATCCCAGCTCATCTCCACCCTTCTGCTGATAGACTTTGGCAACTATTTGGAGAAGGAAGGGCTTAAAAACAGATGTAAAATCCCTCTTGCATGGAGATCAATGATCCTTCTTTCAGAAAACTGCCTTCTTGCAAATCCAGCAGTGATCTTTAATACATTGACCTATACTTCTGACCTAGGATTTCAGCATCTTCTGAATAATAATCTGGAATAACAACCTTGTTGTTGGCAGACCTCAAATGCTTCTGTAGGATTAAGGAAAGTAGTCACAGTGTCCAGACCTCTGATTTTGCAGGCAACTCTGCCAAGCTCCTAGAAACGTTGACTGGAAGCAGCTCTGGGACGTTCTCACTTGAGTTCCTGCCCCTACAAGCAGATCTGGAGGAGCATAGAAGCAAAAAATCTCTGTCATCCTTCAGAGCAGGAATCACTTAGTACAAACTCAGTGGGGGTGCGCCATGAGACATAACCTACAATCTCTGGGTATGGACAGTACCCTGGACCAGAATGAGCTGCTTGATACCAAGAACATGGGGACTCTCTGTTGCTCACTAGCAGTCCACAACACCCTACACCTCAGAGGACTCTTGGGTTGCTTTAATTTAAATAAACTATACAGTCCATGACAGCTCAGTGTTAGAAGGCTGCAAAGGTGATTTAAAACTCATGCATCTGTTGTGCTTCACTGTATTTTCCCCTTTTCTTGCCTGCTGTTCTTGGTGGTTAACAATTATTATTATTTTTAGTAGATGCAATTATGCAGTGGTAACACAAGTCCTTTGCTACTCCTGGGGCTACAAAACTCTTAATTTCTCAAAGAGATTCCAGTGGGTATGATGGAGGCAAGGTTTAGGTCACTCTCTGTGAGTGTGCCCAGTTACACTGTTGGGTCTTCACAGGCACATTGAGAATGGAAATGTAACCATGTACTAAGAGGTATGGCTTTCAGGCTATGTTTTCCTTAAGTTCCCATTATTTTTAAGTGACTGTCAAGGGTTATAATCCATCAATTTGAAAAATATTACTCCTTTGAATCTATCCTTAAAGAGGACTCATCCATTCCAGCAGGCTTTGAAAGAGTTGAACATCATCAGCTGCTCTATTCCTGGATCACCACGTGCGTGTAATTGCCTGGAATCCCAGGCTTTCCCATCTGCTTTCACTAAAGGACAGTGCTTTTCTGCCTTAAAGAGATTAAAAACAGACCTTGTACTTTTTTGGGCTGTGACCATCAGGCATCAGAAGGAGAGGACACTAAAATTTTGTTTGAAACAAATTAAATGTAATAGGAGCTTTCTTGGGGAGAGTTGCAGTGTCTGTGTGTATTTAGCACATAAACGATGCTTTATGCTTCACCAAAGCCAAAAGCCAAAAATATCCGTAGTATTTGCACTGTTTGAAAGTGTCTCTGAAGGGGTACCCTAAAAGCTTGATGGAGGGGGTAAATCTTCATTTTCTAGTTTAGAAATAAAGACTGAGCTTTCCTGGCCAAAGTCTAAAAATAAACCATCATGAAGAACTTCTGTTAGAATGTTCCTTCAATTCACTTGTCTAAAATCGACAGAGAGCAATAAGGAGGCTGAATGCCCAGTCGGGTAGAATGCCTGCCAATATGGGACACGACATTTCACAGACACACACTGAGCCCTTGAGTGGCAACAGGAGTGAAAGTCAAACACACCCAACAAATATTAGCTGCATCGCTTGATGCACCGCTGGAAGATGTTCAGATTCTGTGGCATTATAAGAATGCACAGAAAACAGCATACATTTTTAACTCCTCTGGGCTTTTATCACAGAAATTACATTTTCTTGTTTTTATGGGTTTGAACTTATGCTCTGTAATTTAATTCTTCTCAGAAGAATAGAGGCAACCGTATCCACTTATCCAGAGAACAACTACATCAGGGCGCAAATGATACATAAACAAATTATTGAAATCTCTTTGTTTGAAGACTTGTACTGTGGAAGAGTCTTGAGTTTCAGTCTGTCTTTGCTTCTGACCGGTTCTTTTCAGTCAAACCTCCAGGAGATACACATGCCTCAGGGACTCAGCTGTGTGTTTGCCCACCAGTCGCCTTGCATTTGCATTTTCTGCTCCCTAAAGCTGCCTCAGGGTATCTTTGTGAAATAGTGGTGATATTCATGATGGTCATAGTTATACAGACTTTTAAAATAGCGTGATGAAGCTCTGTTTTTATGCAAGAAGATTTTCATTGTCTTCAATAAGCTTTGAAAGAGGTGCTAAAATAAATTGGTGATTTAGTCATTCACAAACAAGACGGTGCAACACGTAAAAGCTTAATTCTGCTTCCAACAAAATTGATGGCAAAGTCCCCACTGACCCCACTGGGGAAGGATCTGGCTTTGGGGACTTGATCTTGTGTCTTCTAAAGGCAAGAAGTTTTGCAGTGAATATAATGAAAGCACAAACAGCCACTAGAATAGCTGTACAACATTCAGGAACCCAGAAATTCAGTACTCCTTTGTACTTGGTTGAGAACCAACAAGAAAAAATTTACATGTCATTTGCTCTGCTCAAAATAGAATCAGATTTAATTGTATTTTCCTAAAGTTTGTTGGTTTCATTTTTAAAAAATGATTTAAATATCATTATTCAATGGAATTTTAAACATCAACTGTCTGCATTTAACGCAGCATTTTGTCCTCTCCTTGGAGCACACCTACCTTGGAACAGGTCTGGAATGTGGCAGGAACGCTGCTGAGAGCATGGTGCAGCAGCCACTGCTCCTGTGATGCTTTTCACAACGTAACATGTTTATATTTGTTAGACTCAAGCGTGCAGTACTTCTGTATAATCGATACTGCTACTATTTCTGTTTGTTGTATTCCAAAGGGTGACATGGGTAAGCAAATTTGAGAAGGCTCTCAATACATTTATATATTTAATAAAAGGCAAGCTGTATTATGTGCAGGTGTGTGTAGATATATAACTTGGTCTATATATATGTGTATTAAAATAACTTGTGAATATAAAAACAAAGCCTTAGCTTTTTAAGCATGTGCTAATTATTTTTAGGAAATGTGCATGGTCACACTAATCACGCTGAGCTGGAAGAAAGCATATCTCCCCCTAGGATAAATATACTTTTCTGGAGTGAGGTTCATTTACCAACTTTTACTTTAAAAACTCATATTTTCTCCAGGGATGGGGGGAAAAAACCAAACAAGGGTCCAACAATAAGCACCTAAAAAAACGTATAGGGCAAGCTAATCTTCCTTGAGGTATGAGATTAAATCCACTGAAGCAGAGGAGAGAATGAAATGTCATTGCCCCATCTCTGCCGTGGATGCCTGAACGAAGGACAGAGCAGCGCACGGGTACGTGCTGAACCCCGTCTGGTTTTTGTACGTGAGGGAAATCTACAGGAGGAGCCTATGGAATGAGATGGTAAGAAATTCAGTTTGTAGTCCAGAAAGGACTATACTGAGCTAAACGCTGGCCTGATTAGCTACACCGATATGTACATCCTTCAGGGCATGCCCAGAACACCACCCAGTGGGCTCCTACAGACTGGCTGTAGGGAAGACATGTGTGCCTCAAAATTTCTTCAGATTTTGAGGCTTTCTTGGTTGCTTTGTCCCATGTTTCAGTCCAAAACAAGCCTCTCGCTTGCAGTGCTGCATTGGCCATGGAAGAACTTCCGTTAACCCATCTACACATTCGGGATCATACTGGTGTTTCGAAATACATGGATTTTAATGCTAATTGTTGTTACAACCATTAAGTGTGCAAATATCACTGTCAATTTTTCACAAAAAACACCGCTTAGAGTTAATATCACGCCATAAATATCTGGGTATGAGCGGTTTCGCTTTGTAAATGGGAGGAGCGATACGGTTCTGCAGTGATGAAGCAGGATGCCTTCTTGAAGGAAAGCATTGGCCAAGCAGCTGTTGCCGGCAGGATTGTGCCTACCTTGGGGACACACAGAGTCCCTGGAGAGCCACTTGAATAAGGGTAGCTTAATGCAGCTTCTGGTGAGAAAGTGGAGTTTCTTATATGGCCCTTTCTCGTCAACTTTTCTTACCCTGCATTCTCTTCACGAGTGAGAATTTCTTGGTGCCCCTCTGACTCCATCTTGCAGTTGAAGCAGCACAGGAGTGCAAGCAGCGATACCCTCCTTACACGCACCAGTAACAACTCACAAGGGGAAAAATCTCAGACCAAAATGTCATTTTCATAAAGGTGTAATTAAGAAGGATTTGCAGTGAATAATCACCTTGGGTTTTTGTATAGTTTTGGATTGATTTTTTTTTAATGACCCAATTACTTGCAAAATTTTGCAAAACAAGAGCCATCAGGCTTTCCCACCTAATTCTTCCTGTTGGTAGAAATGTATCATTACCTTTGTCAGAGCCTGAGTGTGTTCGCACTTGCCTTTGCACAGCTACTTGAGCTTTCTGCGGCAATAGCAGGTAAGATGAGGGTCAGTAACCAGAAATTGGGGTCAGTTTTCCAGATATCACATTACATATCTCAATCAATGGCTCTTTCTGGAATGTTTCATCTAAAGACATTAAAGTTTGGCTGCCTTTTAAAGCAAGGTCACTCAGTTTCTCCGGATTCGATCTCCATCCTGTGGCTTTTTACACAAAGACCCAAATAAGATTCGCTCACGGCTGTTTCTTAGCACATGAGTGGGCTCAGTTTGCTGGGAGGCGATTTGAATATCGACAGAAAGCTGAAACAATGCTGAGTTAGTGCTCCAGTCCAGTGCCTTCTTAATTTAAAGGAGAGGGAATTGAGCCTGAAAAAAGCTACAGTATCACGGCGCTATTTCTACTGTGGGAATTTTGCATATGAGTCGCAATAAATGTGTGCAATTCCAAAAGCAGCATTTCCCGCTGTCGGATGGGAGGGATCAACGCGCATAGTAATTGGATTACGAACAGAGCAATAGCAATGAAACACTTGTTTGCAGTGTGTGAAACTACCAGGAAAACAGAACTTTCCCTGCTGTGCTGTAATGTTTGACTTTCCCCCGGGGGAAATCCTGAGCCCCAGCCCCTGATCCCCATGGAGGAGCGCAGAAGGCTCCATAGGGATCCACTGCGCAGGGAACTGCCGCAGGCAGCCAGGAGTGAAAGGCACAGGCAAAGGCAGGGCTGAAATATCTGTCTGATGTGACTCAGAGGAGACCCATGTAGCCAGCTCTTGTTTATTTGCATGCTAGACCTCAAACTGGCCGGCATTTTTCACAAAAGTTATATGATGACAAAGCCTTGAAATATAGTTGTTTGGTGACATCAGAGCAGTGAGATACGGCTCCTTGCCATTGCTGTCCAGATGATTTGTGCTTTTCATTACAGCAATATGATAATAAAACCAGAGTCCGGAGAAGGAAAATGACAGACAAAAGCAGACACTTGCCAGTAGTGTGGTATAACAAAGTCTCTTGCTCTGTCTGGAAATATAAGCCTTTTGCATGAATAGAAAGCTATTTAATTCGTTCTCACTAAATTTATTGGTAGGGTAACTTTATATAGGTTTGACACAATGATTCGGTAAAGCTGGCCACTGCATTTTTCTAAGTGTCTTTCTTTTCAAACACTGAAATGGCCCATCAGGCAGGAAACCTGGCTTTAGTGGTCAACTTCAGCAATTAGTGGGAGAAAATAGCCAGAAGATGCTGAGGTCTGCAAAGCAATTTTTTGTCTATTTTTAATCACACTTTTCTGGAGAGACACTGAAAATTTGAGAAAGTGCTACCAGGGAATTCAAGCTCCAGCACTTTTCCCTGTATGTGTTAGGAACTATACTAGGGAAAAAAGAAGCATAAGTAAAAAAATGTTGCATGACTAAAAGGTTCGGATAGGGAGGAGAGGCTTGACTGTGATTTAAAGCAGAATAGTAAAAAAATGAAATTAAAAAAAAGTCATTTTTTTTCAGCGTAAAAAAGGCTGATGTCCAGTTCATAGCAATTTGTCACATTAACTTGCAGGAAAGACTGAGAATCACAGTCAGAGTAAAACCGCAGATATGGGTCAGATAATGCTTGGGGGGGATTTTTTAATGAGAGGGGCTATCTTCAGAGGCAGAAACAGAAGACAAGCTCCTTGGGTAAACACCTGTAATGCAATAATGTAATAACCAGTGCTCAGGAGTCTGCCAGGGGCAGAGTGCCCATGGCTTTATATTGCACATGGTGGAAACACACCTTAGTACGGCATGAGTATGAGTTATGGAGGGTAGAGATGTCTGCCTTTGTGCTAAATCTCCTGTGGCTTTTCCGAGTGGACAGTAGCAGTTTCCACCGCCACAAGGGGAATCTTCAGGGGATGGGGACCCAAACCTTTGTCACAGAGGATAAAACGAGACCATGCTTTGCTGCAGCATGGCTGGGACAACAGCCCCCAGCAGGGTCGTGCTCCAGGGAGCAGTGAGATGGTCCAGCCTTCACCTCGCTCCAGCCCTTGGCTCTTCCCACATATTGTTTTTCTTGCTCACTAGCCCACATCTGTGCCCAGACCTTGAGGGACTGAGCCTGAAATACACCTCTCAGTGGGGCCTGACTTTTAAAAAAAATTGTCAAACTGGTATTTTTATCTCCACATCTGTCACTACACTATTTTAGTTGACACGGCATTTTTCAGACTGATTTCAGTAGCTGCCTGATAGCTTTGAAATTATCAACATTTGTTTCAACAGGAAAGCCTGTACTCGTGAGAAGAAATAGCTTTTCTGATTGGTATCCTGAAAAGAGCAATAGTGCTGATGACCGTGCCGGCCGAGAGAGGAAACACGCACCTGAGCATGGACCACAGCAAGGTCTTCTAGAGCTCCCAGAGATACCGCAGCAGAACCCAGAAAAACCCCCGCGATACTCAGAGCAATAAGTGAGATAATACTGAATGATTTCTTGCTGAATATTAAAATGTCCCACTTAATTTAATGTTCAGCGTGTAGGCAAAGGAAAGCCAGGAGAAGCATCACTAGTGTTTTGCTGTAAGGTGAGGTATGTTACTGATTTCATTTAAACAGCCATTTGTACGTTAAGGAAAGCAGAGATTAACTGCTTCCTATTTGCAGAAGAGTATTAAAGGCTACGAAGCATCAGATAGAAAACGAGGACTGGTGATCGGTGATAACACATTAAGCATGACAGAGCAAATTGCTATACATAGTATGCCTGCACATTTTCTGTGGGTGTCATTTACATGCACAGAGTATCTACTCTCATTAGATAGCTATGATTAATAAGTGTCCATCTGAATACACCAATGGCCACATGATGACTCAAGTGTTGAGCTTTGCAAGCAGATTTTGCTTCTGGCTCTTCATCCAAACAAGAAGGAGGAAAAAAAATATACAGTAGGCTTTTGTTGCAATATAGGGGATGAATCTGAAAAAAAATATTTCTCATGCACCATTTCTCAATAATTTAGTTTATAAAGCAGATTAAACAACCTGAAATCTATTCCTGAAACCTATTACAAAAAATAAAAACTGTATGTCTGAGAAAGCAATATCCCGTACTAGAATCAGACTAACACAATAGTTTCCATTTACAACTACATATGCAGCCAAAGCCTTACAATTTTCTTACAATTCTGCAAACTAATTCATGATCACTTCAGAAATATCCTTGTCTTCACTAGGTTTACAGAAGACTATAAAGAATTTAAATCCACCATTTAAAAACTGAACCATGTGTTTTTTTCAGAATTTTAGAACTGAGAGGTTGTTAAAACTACAGTTCAACTACAGTTTTTGGGGTTTTTTTCATTGCTTCTCTGTGTAGTAAGGCCTCTTGCTTACTAAACATTATGAATAAATGCAGCTGTGTTTATTTCTTTTTTTTAAAACTGCAACTCTCACAGTAGCAGCTAGACTAAGAACATGTCAAACTTTCATTAGACAAAAAAAAATCTCTGCTGTCTCTTAATTCATGGTTAGAAAATGTAGTAATTTCTTTGTAGTCTTAGCAGCTCATAAAGAGGAAGAAATCTATTGCATACTTTTAAGAATTTTTCAAGTTATTTCTATAAAGGTATAGAAAAAGTAGCAGATTAGTCACTAGCCGTGAAATGCAGCTGACTTAGTGGAGTTTGTGTAAATGCTAACAATCATTGATGCCTGCTGAATAATAGGGCGTACGTGTATAATCCACTTTTTTGTATACAGAAAAGCACAAGCTAACACAACATAGGCTAATGTGTACTTCAAAGCATTCATCATCCTAGTTAATCTTGTCTTGATCCCTGTTCTTCTGCTTAAGAGGTCCCAGGCACATTCCAACTAAAGCTCTTCTAATAGAAAACATCAGCTTAGGACAGTGAGTGAAAGACAATGTCTCATTGACCCTGGTAGAGTTACTTTACTTTCATTTTTCAACAAATGCTTGATGTCCATATACGTTTTGTGTATATATATGTATCTGAGACTGAGCAGAGCTGATGCCTATGCATGACACATTTTCAAAACACTTCTGTTATCCTTGCGTTACAGATTTTTGCAGAAAATAAACCATGCTGCAGAATTAATAGAGAATGTAATCCCTGCCATGGGGGTCTGTAGGATGCTTCAAAGAACACAGGCAGGATCTTGCACTCTCATTTGAAGGTTCCAGTTTCTTTGTATTTACACATCAGTCCTATATAAATAAAGCATTTTAGGTATTTTAAAGCCATTGCATGCGTTCTACCCATAACCAGATAAACCACAAACTCCTTGCTTATTTTTTGGCGAAGAATTGTTTTGTCATGCCACAGTCCACCCAGAATAAGGGGCAACAACACGCTGTGGTGTCCAGGAGCTGGACAAACTTATACAGTTTAAATTCTCCTTTCTCTTTGACTTCCTTGGGGAAGCAAGGAAGCATCCTTCTTTTTGGAGAGTGACTGGCAGCCCTCTCTTGCCCCTAGCCCTGGACCCCCCATCTGCCCATCTCTGTGCTCTCCTGCAAGTTTCTGCCCATCACTCTGTCTGGAAGCAACAGTTTGGAAGCAGATAGTTTTACATCCTCAGGTCCTTTCTAGCCTCTGTGCACGCCCAGGGTGGCTTTACAGTTTAGCTCAAAAAAAGCCAAATTGTCCATCTGTGGCAAGCTTGTCCTCTTGAGAAGTGCAGGGTCTGGAGAGGGTACCACGTTACCCACTGTCAAAATGCAGCCCCTCTGTCACTGCGGCTTATAAGCACACAAAAAAGCACTATCAAACACAACCAGCTCTGGTGGGAGCAAGCAGCACTCCTGGGACCTCTGGAGTCAGCAGCATTTTTATGTCTGACTTCAGCATGGTCAGGGCATCAACTGAATTAGACGGGTTGTAAGAACTGGAGTTAGCTCTGAAGCACCTCCAATACTTGCAAGGTTTTTTTAACATCATCTTCTGACATACACTTTCTTGATCTAGAAGAAAGCATCGCCCCAACAGCCAGCTCTATGGTGTGCTGGGATGCTCAAGGTGCTGCAGTCCGGCCCCACCTGCAGCAGAAGACTTGGCTAGAGGTGCTAAGACTGCAAGCAGACATCATCTCTTCATCCCAGAGCAGCATCCTCACATCTACTTGCCTTGACTTTTAAAAAAACCTTCGCAGCTTTAATTTGTATTGGAGCAGGGTTGAGAAATATAAACATCAGGGAGCTCTCTGCTCTTTGTTAGTACCCACCAAAATTATCCCTCCTCCTATGCTTCAGCTGTTCCTTCTTAGTGGCCAATTAATGCCTGAAATGTGAAAGCTTGACTTCGTGCCCTGCTATAATCTCTCTGACTCACTCTTCCCCAGACCAGTCCAGGTACCTATGCTTTGAGCTTTTCTTTTTTAATACGTAAAATATCCTCTACAGAAAAGTAAATGTTTCTAGGCAGAAAGTTAACTACAAGGTACAACTAAAGTGTCTTTTATTCGCAGCTCAGTAGGTTTAATTCCACGTTGCTATTCACCTCTGATGTGTGCCTCATTGATAAAAATATTATCTTTATAGACATATGGCAGTAAAAATTGTATGAAGACAAAGTATGATATAGGTGTAAACATGAGAGGAAAAAGAAATAAAAGAAAATGAGGTATTGAGGAGAGACACAGATTCATGCATTAGAAACACATAAGAAAATGGGAAGAACAGTTTTATCTAAAGAATTTAGAAATGTTGTTTATCCAAATGCTTAGATGAAAATATGTAACTAGGAAAAAAATTAGGAATCACTGTAATCATATATAAAAAGCTGTTTAATTGCATCAGCAGCTTTCTCTAGCTAGCTAGTAATGAAGGGTGATGTATATCCCAACTGCTACAAATGTATTACTAGTCTGTTTACAAATTTAACAGTTTAATTGCACAGTCCTGGGTCAGCTTGTCTCTTTTTAAAAATAATGACATCCAAGGTGAGAACAAAACAAAATATTTCAGGTTGTTAAATTAGCCACTGGGGAAAAACCTGTAAGGTCTCCTGGATACAACTGAGGTACAGAGAAATTACGGGAAAGACTAACAAAGAAATCCATCTTCTTAATGATGGCAGTCATTTTCACATTTAGTGGCCTCCCTGCGTGGGTACCAGTGTGTCAGGTAAATCCTTCCACTCTTCTAGGCCAGTGGAGCTCTGCATTATTGATGTCTGTCCACCGCAGCTTTCTGTCCCTTCCCCTGTCAAATTCAGGTTTCTATTAAGCAGTCAAACCTGCCACTCACCGGAGGGCCGATTCTCGTGAGAACAACCAGATCGCAACTGTGTGGTTGTGGAAAATAACTACCTACTCTGGGAGACGTCGTCCTGCTCCTGGAGAAAACTCGATCAAGTTCAGAATGCTGCAAAGGTATCGGTGAAATCCTGTGATCCTTACAATAGGTGGGAGTTCTACTGCTGGCTGGGATTTCATCTAGCAGCTGGACTGCAGAGCCCCTTCCCATAGCCAGGGTGCCACAACTCAGAATATTGTGATTTCTCATGTAAAAGACCTATCTTAGCTTGGTACCTCTTTTCCCCCCTTCTAAATTGAAAATCTTGTAGTCATTAAAAATCACTCATTTTCTATGTCACAGACCATCAACTGATCTAAAGGTTTAAAATATCCAGTCTACTGTACGGGCTGCACTTGCACTCTTTCTGTACAAATGTAAGTTGCCCTTGGCTGCGGGAAAGCCAAAGATTTGCATTTGTACGAAATAAATTTCTGCATGCCTAACTCTTCTCTGTCCCTCTAACGTGACCACCAGTCTGAAGCAAGGAGGTCTTTCCTGAGACCTTGAAGAGGCACCTACCTTTCTTCATGAGTTACATAAGGAACTCAGGCAGTTAGGTAGTTAAATTCAAAAAAGCTGGAATTACCACACTGGAGTGGTCAGACCACGTTGCTGTTTGGTGCTTAGCTGTTTTACCCTGAAAACACTGCTTGCAGACAGGAGACTTTTGGAACACATGTACAGCTGGGATAGGGCATCTGGCCCCAGATTCATGACCCTGTGCTCTCTCATGCTGCCCAGAAGCAGAGATGGCATCACACTGGTTCCTTCACTGCTTCAGAGCACCGTGAGAGAGGGAAAACGTACCCACAAAAGGCAACTGCTGGACTCCATAACACGTGGTTGGTGTCTCAGCCAGCTGAAGAGACTATTGCAAGCCCTGGTGCGATGTAAAAACAGGCCAGCTCTAAAACAAGGGCACTTGCCAGAGCCGATGGACCAGCAGGTGACACCTTTCATTTCCCTCTGCACCCAGGTGCTGCAAGCACCCTCACATGGCAGTTGCTATCATTTGTCTTGGTGCACAGTTTAAAAACACTTTATGGTCTGCAATTGTGAGGAGAGGACTTTTTTCTTCTTTGGTAAATGAGTGTTCTCAGCATAATGTGATATTGCAGCATTTTCTATGCAATATGAGCTTTCCCTCCTTCTACTCCTTCACTCAGATTCTTGAAAACACTCTCAGTGAAAGATACCTGCAGAAAATCAGACATCTTCCACTACCTGCCCTTTTCCCCATTTAGGAGAAAAAAATTACAATAGGTTAAAAACACATTACAAGCAGCAGCACCCATGGGAGCACCTGCTGCCCTCTGAGCTGTCTTCTGCCAGCGCTTGTGTTTCCACTGTGCGTTTCAGCTTCTACCTCTGACCTCTTCCACTCTCAGATAAGTAGTGATATTAACCAACAGCATTTGGGTAGTCTTCTTTCATTTCTTCTCAACCCCAACACTGGGTCAGGTACCCAGTGGTCTGAGTGGAGGGAAGGCTGCCCGGTCACACGATGCTTTGCTGGTTCACAAAATCCACCATTTCATGTGGGACGGTTGCCAGGCTGCCCCCTGCCTCTACAAATCCACCTTAATGGTCGTGAGGAGTAAGAAACAAATTTAGATTGAAATGAGTGAATTTACACACGTGGTAACTCTGCTTTGGTGGAAGTTTCTATTGAAGGCCACGTTTCCAGACTGAGGGCATGCAGGAGGAAAAGACACATCCATTGTGGAGCACTCCAGACTCATCTCTCGTCACCGTGCAGTGGCTGGTGCATGGTCAAGTTTAAACTGCTGCTTCTCCCCACACCTTTGCCTTACCCTCACCGACCTGTCACAGGCAAAATGATACAGAAAGAGAGCTGACTCACTCTACTGTGATTAATGCACAAATATGGTCCCACCAAGAGGCAGAGGGAGGCCACCTCAGTCTCCAGCTACCTCACGGCTGGCTGTGATGGACTCTTTCCCAAGGGCTTGGCAAGTGTGTGGGGCAAAGGAAAAACTCCTCCGGAGGTGAAGTGAGGTCTGGGGGGAGAAAAGGGCCAGGTGAGCTCCAAACGTAACTTGGATCAAATTAACTTTGATCGCCTAGTTATGCTGGACAGAAGCAGAGTTATAAGCTGAACATGTTCGAGAAACATAATTTCTGCATTTTTAAGCTGAAGACGTGACATTAATTTTGAAATAACAGTTTTTGTTGAAAACCTCATCTGTGTTTAAAAAATATCAAGTTTAAGAGGCTAAAAAATCTCAAAAGAAAGCACAGCACTAGTTTTAACATCATTTGGTTGGCCAGAAATTAAATTGTGGAGAGACACATATATAATTTTTGTTTCCACAATAAAAATTCCTTTCAGGTCAACTTGAATAGATTTTTTAAAAAATCTTTTTCTTACCATTGAACTGAAAAATCCATTATTCCTCTTCCAAATCTATTCATTCTTATTTCTTAATTTTTCCCTCTCGATTTTTTAAGGTAAATACGCTTTCTTAGTTGGACTGCCAGAGTATAGTAGATGTTACCCAGTTTCTGCTGCCTAACTCACTCATACACACAAACTGAGTATTTACCTCCAAAAGTATGTGCAGGTCAGGAACCATCTTTTTTTTTTAATCCTGCAGACCTTTGTAGTGGTTTGGCAACACCTTCCTTACCTGTCTAGAAAGCAGATGAACACCCATCACCGGCCACCACCTTCCATGGGGCGTGAGGACCTGGTGGAGCAATGGGAGGACAAGCAATCAAATCCTCCTACTCCAGCTGACCGTAAAGGCACCCCCTGCTCGGGTTCCCCCTCGGCTGGGAGGGGAAGAGCAAGCGGGTGAGCCTGCTCCGGGGAAGGCTTCCTGAGAAACGGCCATGTCCAAAGAGCTGCTTTGCAGCAACAGTGACAATCCAGGTTTCTGTTTGGCATTTGCCTGTCAGGCCCTGCCTAGCACCCGGGCTCAATCGATTTGTAAGGTGTCGTAAATGGCATTGAAACAGATGGACATTAGTTCAGGCAGCCAAGACATCCTGTAAATTATGTGGCTTATAAACTTGGTCCAAGTCCATTTGCAGTCAGTGGGAATTTTGCCACGGACCCGGGCAGGGGCTGTATCAAACTCAGCTTGTGTGGGTGTAGAGGAGCAGGATTTACAGCTACCTTCCTCCAACACATATCTGTCAGTAACTAAGGCTACAGGGATATTTTATCACCTCTCCACCACTGCACTGGGTTAATTTTCAAGGCGAGTCAGGGTGAGAGATCATCCAAGATCACCCAGCTGGAAAGATGAATTAAAGAGGAGTCGCCACCGGCCAGATCTGGCTTCTGTATTTCATGTGGGACTAGACCAGGACTGTCCTGCGACCTGCAGCATCAGCATCTGTCCCCCTTCTCCACCCCAAAGTGGAATCACGCCCCCGTCCAGCCACTTTGATCCTACACCCATCCCTCCCTTCTCCCCCCGCTGAAGGCACAGCCTGGCGTAGGAGGGCTGTCAGGTCCACACCCCGTTTTATCTACTTAAAATCTTGTAATATCTACATAAACCAATTATTAATGTGCCAGCACATAGTGAGGTGAGAATACGTAGGTAAAACAAGCTGACAGACTTGCAGTGAACACAGAATACTGAATTTGCTTCCCCAATCCTGGCTTTAAGTGGTCAGGATGAGCACCCAGGTTGCTCTTCGAGCAGAGCTGGGGGGAGGAAATCCAAACTCACTCCCTTCTCTCTCCCTTCCTGTTTTTACTGTGTTACCTTCAAAATTCAGTCGCAAGTATAATCTGGATTTTTTGTTCTGATGTCTCTCATAGTACTTAGATTTGAGAATGTTCTTTTAGGAATTTTCTGCTGTGTTTTTCAACGGTTAATGATTTAGGAGAAGACAACTAACTGTATGGTTAATGTAGGGCAGCAGCAGTCTGGGGAGTTGGCAGTTCAGAAGGTCATTGCCTTTGCCAAAGGAGGAGAATCAGTACAGTTCCTTACTTCTGCTACGACACTGATTGCCTGAGATCTCTACAGTTCTCTTGCTACAGTGGATTTCCTAGAAATTAACTTCATGTTGATCCACAGACAGCACTGACATGGTCTTGAAAAGTATCATTGAAAGGAGTTACGGGTAGTCACAGATTAACCCAGAGCTGCTGCCTTGAGTCACAGAAAAACACAGCTGGAAGGACTTGAGGAGGGTCCCTGGGTCCATCCCTCTGCTCAAAGCAGGATCAGCTGTTCCTCGCTTAACATTCTTCCACCCTGTTCTGAAGACTTCCTACATCCCATGGTCTCCCGAGGTAGGCTGTTTTGAGACTTTATTACCTTTACCACTGGAAAGCTATTTCTAATATTGAACTGAATCTTTTCTGCTGGAGCTTGAACACATTTTTTCCTCTCTGAGCCTTCGTGACCATGGAGAAAAAAAAATCCCTTCCTCTCTATAGCAAACTTCTAGATATTAGAGGACTTTCATCACAATTTTTGACATGTTTTTTAGGCAGACGGTTCAACTTTCAGTATTTCCTTGCAGATTGTATGCTTTCAGATTGCAAATAATTACTGTTGCTGTCACCTTAATGTCTTTCTGGAAGCGTGATGCCTAAAACTGAGTATTATGTCCCCGTTGAGGCTGTACCAGTCATCACTGGTGACCAGATCAGGGGGATGACTCAGACTGTGGTGCAAGCCGTTTTCCCACTCATATATTCCAGAATGACTACATCCTTTTTCTCTCTGATAGGACATTGTTCACTAATAGTTGAGCCCCTTTTGTGAAAGGCTGCTGCATAACCCATCACCCCCCCAGTCTATGACTGTGATTAGTCCTGCTTGAAGTGACACCCTTCACTTGCCTTTACAGAGCTTTAACCTATTTTTTCAGACTATTTTTCCAAGTTGTCAAGACTGATTTGAACTCAGCTGTTGCCCTTCCCCTCTTCTTTCCAGAATTCTGCCCCTCCTTTCACCGTACCATCTAGGCACTTGGTAGACGTAGTCTGTATTTCACTGTCCAAGTCGTGAGGGAGAAGCTGAACAAAATCAGGTCTGGGACAGGCTCCTGCAGAGCCACTCTCTGTGTGACCTACAAAAAACTCTCTGGGCACATTTATTAACCAGTTTTGTACCAACCCTATCATAGCTTCATCCAGACCGCATGTCAGTAGAAAGGATTAAGAACGTTCCTATAAGCACCAATGAACGCTTTATTGGAGTGTGCAGGTGTGGATTCAGGTCTCATTAGACAAAATTAGAGTTTGGATCTGAGACTTATGGTATTGTTTTTGAAGGTCCCAGCCACCGAACGAGAGAGAAGACCTCCTCCTCTGTGAGACTTTCTTGATCTTCAGCCTATTTCGTCTTCTGTTTGTTGCTCTTCCTGTTGTAATCCTTCATGGGAATCAACTTTGAGTTAGTTCACATTCAGTGACTACGTAGTAATACAGCAAAGGAAGATGGACAACAACAGCCAATGGCTTGTGCATGGTCCTAGACATTGAAACTAAGCATGGGTGGCAAGAAACGAGGATCCACCCTTAGTGTTCTAAATTTCTGCTTACCGAACTACCGTGGACAGTAAGGACCTCAAGGTAGGGTTATATCAGCTGAAGCAATAACAGAGGCCTTTGCCTCCTCACTGGGGCTTACTGTATAAGGCAGCTAAGAACACAGTGGTTTCCATTTGATTATTTTACGGCACTGCACTGAGCTAAACCCTGGAGCCAATGACTTTATAGATTCATCTTCCTACAGAAGGGGCAAAAGACAACAATGAAACAAAGTGCTGGAGTCCTTGCTGGGTGGAGAAGTAGAGGTGCTGCAATCTCTGCAGGATAGAGCCCAGCTCAGGCTGTGCATGAGCAAAGGTCCTGCGACAGGGTGAGTTTTCTCAGGGGTCAGAAGCACTTGGGTAGCATTAGTTCCATCTTCTTAAAACAAGGGGAGCAGGGGGCATCTTGGTTGAGCTAGAAAGAGGGAAAGCACACAGAAGAGAGCCATCCTATGGCATCGCTTCAAAATGATGTCCCTTCTGCTCTGCTCTGCTCTAAATATTCACATGCCAGGTAACGGAGCACAGCCATTTGCCGGCTACCCTTGTGGACCCCCTTGAGCAGCAGCATAGCAGTCTCGTAAGAGACGTGCTATCAGTGAGAGCCCTGCAGAGAGGCTGTTACCACCCATGAGGACAAGTCATTCCTCGTTTCTAAGGATCTCCTTCCCATCAGCCCCAAGACAGCCAGAGATAAAATGAAACCACTCACCATCTTACTGTAGTATCTTGCCTGATACACTTGAAGAAATATCCTGGCATATCCTAACCCCTGCTATGAGGTGTTCTTGTGGAGCAGGAGAGTGCTCAGATTCATTTAACACATTGGTCCTCTCACTATGTGTGTGGACTGACCTGAAAGACACCCTGGGCTGGCTGGCTGGGCTGATTTGTATCCAGCCAGCTGAAGGCCAGCATGTTGCCCACATCCACACTGCATAGCACTTTGACCAGGTCTCTTTGGGGTACCATGGGGTAGTCCCGAGGCATAATTATTACTTTTTCAACACTTCTTGAAAGACACGTAGATTTGGCCCTTAAGGACTGTGGTTTAGTGGTGGACTTGGGGGGTTTATGGTTGGACTCAATGATCTTAAATGTCTTTTCCAACCAAAATTATTCTATGAGTTCTGAGAGGGCTCTGTTATAGCCTCCAGAATGATGTCTTTATTTTTTTGTGTACCCCAGAGAGAGGAGGAGTGTTTTTGAAATTGCAATGTCCCCTGTCAGAAGGGGTCAGAAGTCAACCTTGGTGCAGTCTGCAACTATGCCGTCTGCTTGGGTCAGACTCTGTGGTGACCTACCCTGTCAAACGTGCACAGTTTCTCATAGAAAAGGATTAGTTGGTTCACTCTAAAAACAAGTCTGTGAGCAAGCAAGGCTGCCTACAACGTGAACAAAGAGCCAGACTTTCTGTGTGGGAAATATGAAGGCTAGTGATCAATAGCTACAATTTATTCGAGATTCCTACCAAAGTTACTGCAAGAAAATTGCTTTCAAGAACTGTAATACATCAGTAATTTCAGCTGTGTTGCAATTGAGGCATCTACAATCAGATCCAATCACTGGAAGGTCTTTTGAGTTTGATTATTTTATCTCTTTTTTCATAATGACTGTAGCTGAACCAGGTGAAGAAAAGGAGAAAAGTGATTGCAAATTGTCTTCTGTAGAAGACAGTCTATCACAGTGGTAAATAAAAGGCAGACTGTTTCAGAAGCAATGGCAAAGTAGTGAGATGATCCATGCATACCTCTTCGGTTGCCAGTGTCATATCAACAATACGTGCTTTGCTTGTAGATTTTCCTGCAGCACCATCTCATAAAAACATGACACTGTGAATTAAGAGAAATGGCAAAGGGAGAAATGAATCAACGCAAATTGAACCATATTATGCACAAACAAGGCACTAAATAAAGCGCGTGCATCAACTGACATTTTTGAGCACTGCTGTTAATTATACGTATTTTGTATTTTGCTTTAATATGACTATTTCTTTCAACTACTGACATCTACTGAAATTTTAGTAAATGTGAGCTGTAAATAGGCAGATCTCTGTTTGGTTAAGCGTGGAAAACACCTCTGCAGTCAGCAGTATTGCAACTCATTTGTATTGAAGTTAAAAGGACAGAGTGAGATATGGAGGCACTTACGCTGTTTCATAACCCTGCCATTTATCATTTGCCTGTTGGATACTAATTCCCAAGGCAGCTTATTGGGTCTGTAGACTGCAAACAGGAAATGATTATATTTTTATCCAAAGTTATTACAGAAAATAACCCAATGATAATCTTGCAGTCTAAAAATTTCTATTGAAGCGTCTATTCAGAACTGTCACGAGTCTCACTGAGCAGTAGGTGCTTACTTGAGGCATTCTGCATTTTATTAATATCATCCTTACCAACTCTCATTAGTATCACTATTAATACAGTTTAATTCTCAGTCTCCCAAATTTAATATGGATGGGCTTGTTCGGAGTAGCAGCCCAAACTGCTGGAGCAAGAGCCATAGCCATAAAATAAGGGATGGGGAAGCCATAAAATAAGGGATGGGGAAGGAAATAAATCTGTTTCAGGGGATTCATAACCAATCTAGATGTGTTCTGCTCCCATGTGGGACCTCAGTGTCCATGGCAGGATGAAGGTGCACTATCCCACCTCCCCCAGGAAGAACAGCTCTACTGGGCCAGGCTCTGGGAATCCTCTCTGCAGGTACTGTGCAGAGGCAGTGTCCTGGTTTCTTGGAGCTTTCTGGTGGAAAAGTCATGCAGGTGGAAGTCATGCACCTGGAAACTGATGCAAGGAAATGGAGCAGCTCTGAATATCCTGCACCCCAAAGTCAAGTTTGTTGAAAGACGAATCCAAACAGAGAATTGCCAGAAAGCTTCATATTTTATTTCCACAGTCTCTCCTGATCAGAAGGAAAGATTGGCGAAGGAGAAAAATCATCATGTGTGACAAAGTCCTGAGACAAGCTCTGTGCACCAACTCTCTTCCCTGCTTTCAGGCCTTGAGCTGACAGCGTTACAGCTTTTCTTGCTACAAGGCCTGGGCTTCAGCTGGCTGCCAACGTAAGACAAACAGCAGTGGTTTCTCTGAATGGGGAAATGAGCTGGATTAGCTTTAGCAGAGTAAGCTGTTTGTCAGGGACTGTTGTGGAGTCGCTTCCCACGGTGGGCATTGCCTCTCAGCACAGGAGCACCTGGGGAGCTCTGCCGGGCAGCCTCAGCGTGTGCGCAGCCCTCAACCACACTGCCTCATCACCCTTTATAGGCTGTCTTTAAAAAGCTGCGGTCTACAGCTAACTATTTTAACACAAGCCATTTCCTTTTAGTTTCTCAGAGCAGCAAAAGCATGTTTACATCAAGTCCCAAGCATCTGTTCTTTCTTCCAGAACCACTTTCATTTCCAGGACAGAGGAGGATGGGTAGGAAAACAGAAGTCCATCATGCAGGCAGTGCAGAAGTCTGAGAAAACGGAAATTTACTGACACAGGATTATATAAAATAATAAAAGTTTCTAGGGTAACGGGGCAAATTATGTATAGCTATTATACTCCCTGTCCTGCATGTTAGTTTAATGCTTGTTGTGCAGAGCACATCTTTTGTCTGCTATATAAAGAAGATCTTGTATGGTTGTAGTGCCCAGTGCAGGTCAGACGCCAGTAGTACACTAGACCCTGTTACACGTAATGGAAAACAAAGTGTTTTAGAAAGAAAGGCTGCCTGGTTGTGTGGTTTTCAAGCTGTTTTGGGTTGTGAGCCTCTAAAATCTTTCTGTGGAAGGTGAGGACCCCTTTATAAATTTCATACACTGCAGAGCAGTGCATGAACTTGTTCTGCCTAGTTATTGGTCACAGACCTCTGGGAAATAATCCACAGGGTTTTATGGGTCACAGGCTGAAAGTGAGTAGTCTAGAGGACTGGGATTAAACAACTGGGGTTCACATCATGGAAGTTAGGTACCTCAATGCCTTTGGAAGACTCGGCACCAGGCATCAGCTGGAGTGAGAACGTGCACAGGGGCAGCTGTTGCATAGTAGTGGGAGAACCGGGGGTGTCCACACTTGCTTGACTTGTGACTTTTCTGTGCCCTAAGAAAATACCCTTTGCTCTGTTCATGCAACGTGAATTTATAGAACAGATTTTTTTCATCTTTGTAATGCAAGAATTTCAGCAGCAACATACATAGGCTTTTATGCCAACACAAAAAAGTACATATTCCTTTTCCTCTGACTCTAATCTCAGACCCAATTTTTTGCTCCAAAGTACAGTGTAAAATCTATACACCTGCATCCTACAGTGCTATGATGAACAGTGCCATGACCTGCAGCTCTTCTGTCTTCTCAGTGAGGAGCAAAGTCAGGTCTGTAATTCTTCCAGCTACAGCACTTGGCTTTCCCTTAATGGCTGAATTACTCCTTTAGTGAGGCTGGTCAGGTAGAAAGCGGATAGTTCAGACATTCTAAGTCTAAGACATTAGTACATTAAAGATAGTATCCTGTGGCTTTCTATGGGGCTCATTTTTCTACCTGGAATGATTTTCTACTTGGCAGTTAGCCTGACTAAGTCAGATAAAAGACATACATTTCCTTGAGCTCTGTCTTGCTTTGTTCCTTCCTTAACCATGCTGGAGTATGAGTTCAATACAACTAACTTGATTTTTAAACTTGCTTTTCGTGGAGTTGTGGGCTGTAGGGTAGGTGAGGGTTTCTCTCTGGGTCCCTTCTGGAGGCCATTTGCAGAAGAGCAAGCAGCATTCGTGAGCAGTCAGAATTGTTGAGACCCAACCACCTCATCAGCCATGTCTTTGGGTGGTCCATCTTGTGCTGTCAGGCCAGCTGGGCTGAGAACTTCTCCTGCATCTCATCTGCTCCTCAGCCACTCCCATGCTCTGACCAACATGGCCCCGGGGACGAGAATTTGCAAAAGCTGCGGGAGAGCCCACCTACACTGCTGTTTCTGCGTTAACCCACCCAGTAGCTATTTACTACTGAGTATCAAGGCAAATACCATGTCAAGAAATTGCTTTTACATATCATCTTGCTGCTCTTTATAACTATGGGCTTCACAATCATGTGCCAGTGTTTGTGCACCCTCTTCCCCCGCCCCCCCCCAATAATCAACAACAGAAAAACCCCCACAGGCTTTATGTAATCTGAGATGTGACTTGCTTTGGTGCAGACACAGTTCTTGGTCTGCAGTTCTGCTAGCTCTGGATGGTGCCTATAATAGCTGTTTCAATAGCTGAATTTGTTTCCTAGTTCCTCACAGCACATAGGCGTCACCAGTAAAATATTTTGCTGTATTTTATTGACGTGACACAGTTTTCCGCTCTGTCTGTTTCCCAATGCAGCACCCGTTTAGGCACGAATGGGTATCTTCAGTAGTGAGAAGAGTGTGTCTCTGGATGAAATTATGCACCACAGATTAAAATCCCAGAGGATACCACATACCAGTATGTCAAAGCTTCACGAGGTCCCGGCACCATTAGGTTTGTTCATTCAGACGGTCTGTGTTTCACAGAACCTGGTTTATCTAAGCCTTACTAAACCATATTTTATTAAACCCAGGTTTAAGACATGAACTACAAAACAATTTACCAAGACCACTAAACACAGTCAGTGGACTGTGGCTGTGAGTCAATTGGGATGGCTCCAGGCAGTTTTGAGGCCTCCCTGAGTCCTGCTGGGTTCTTCCTTGGTGCTCTGCCTCATTTTGCAGCAGACCAGCTCCAGGACGGGGTCACCCACTGACACTGTGCTTCTCGTGGCGTTAGCTTGGACCAGGACCACCCCACGAGGAAGGAAAGAACAGCCACTGCTTGGATTGAGGACCCCAGCCTCCTTGTGGTGGGGTTTTAATTGGTTTTGTAGACTGCATTTCAAAGGAACTTTAATCTCTTTAGGCAAAAAAAACGGTCCCATCAAGTTAATGAAGGCAGTTAAGATGTTCACATACATACTTAAAAGGTCTTTTTCAACCAAAACAATTTTATGATTCTCTGTTGTGGGAAAGGGGCAAGAGGGAAGAAAGGCATGAAAAGGTGGAGCAGGGGACTGGTGCAGGGAGGCAGAAGCAGCACAGTGGGGCGATGGGGGGAAGGCAGTGTCCCACGGGGGCAACGGCTTCTGGGAGCTTTATGGGACTGTACAGCAGCACTGGAACCCGCCAGTCACAGGCGTGAGAGCGCCATGCTGGTGTGCTGCTGCAACGAATTAGGTCATCTTCCTTTCTAGATCCACGATTCTCCCTGTACAGGCTGCTTTTTTGGGGGGGGGTTGTGCTAAGGAGCAGAGAAACAGCAAACCAGAGCATTTGTTGTCCTAGGAGAATGCCAAAAGAACCAGCCTTTGTAAAAAGTAGGCACTCGTGCTGCCGTGCGAAATCCCTTTTGCTTGGCAATTTTATTTTGCCTTCCTTGAGCACAGCCAGGACTCTGCGCAAGTCGGCTGGGCAAATCTATTCCAGCCCCCCCATCTCTCAGGGAGATTCCATGCAGCTCTGGGTGCAACTGGTTTACAGCAAAGTCCAAGCTTCATGCACTCCCCTGGGGGTAGCATTCAAAAATACTAAACCAGTGCTCCCTCCCAATGCCAAACAGAGAGCTTCACTGTGGTAAGGATAATAATTTATCCCCACATCTTCTCCCTCTCTGTATTTCATAGAACCACAGAATTGTCTAGGTTGGAAGGGACCTTCCAGATCACGGAGTCGAACAATCAACCATTTCCTTGCAGAGCTCCTAGCTGGGCTCTGTGCAGGTACCCGGCGTAGGCATTCATCTCAAATTCTGCTGCAGACTTCAAGAAATGATACAAAAAAAAATATCTCATTTCAGGCATAAGCTTTCTGACTGCTGCCGTTTTCACGGCATCACTTTGTTTTCTTTCTCTGCTGCTGGTATCGCACTCAGCAGCACTTCAGAGGGTGGAAGGAAAATAGAGCAGACAGGTGGCAGATTTTGGAGGAGTGAGACCCCAGGCCAGGGGAGACACAAGGATTAAAATCTTAATTTTCGTTATCGGTTGTTTTGTTTTTTTACTTCATAGCCCTTTTAAATTGTTGCCATGGTATAGTCTGTGTCGTCCTGGAGAGTGCCTGACAGCTTTCACTGCCGTGCTGGAGGCTGATTAGAGTCTATGGTTAATTTGGGGATAAGTACTGGTGGAATAAAAAGACAAAACAAAACATAAAGTTGTTGAGCCTGTCTGAGGAGAATAAAGCAACTGAATCCGTCTTGTAACGATAAGGTAACGGAATACCAGATGGCAGATTTACACTTGTATGCTGGTGCCGAGTATCGCCTCAAAAAGGGTCTGGTGATGGAATTTTTTTTTTAATGCTACAGTAATTAACAGAATGCATTGTGTCATGAAAAAATCTAGCAGGAGACATCGAAAATTAGAATTAAACATTCTCTTTATTGGGGCCTTGCTCTGAAATGGCACAAGTGATACATGCTCACAGTGCCCATCAGTGCTGCTAATGAAAAGACCCAGAGTCACGTTTTACACTTTTATTTGGATTTAGATCAACACCACAGATAAGATACTTTGGTCAAACACAAGAACAGATTGCTATGCCGCTCTTTCCTGGCTGCGATAAGTACAGTAATGTGGAAAAAAAAATGCTGGTTCTCCTGGAACACTGAATGTAGATCTTGGGTTGGCACATACAGCTAATAAATACGTTGTTTGCACTTAGCACTTTAAACAGAATTGCACATGCAAGGTGTAACCAGGCTACTGACCACCACCACCACTGTCCCTGTACTATTTTCACTGCTCAAGCTCTTTGCTTGCCTTCTTCCCAGCGAGAAAAAAGAATACGATTTGCTGCCCTACTCAGTATTTCAGTGATTAGCCTGCCGATTTTTGACACGTTCAGCAAAGGTCACATTGAAGTCCTTCCTGATAGAACTGGTAGCTCCTCTATAGCTTGACTTGCAACACTATGCATCGCAGGTAGCAATGGAAGTCCACTGATGTGAGGCCAGAGGTCTGCCCAAAAGCCAACGAGGAGAGGTTAATACCAAGCAAAGATATAGCAGAGGGACCGGCATGAACGCAGTTCTTACAATATCAAGAGTCAATACTACTACCGCACAAATAATGACATACCAATAATATATTGTACAAGCTTATACAGCAACACATGTTGATTTGCAACATTGTACAGTTTAAATCTAAAGTGCACAGCCTCAATCTGAGGTGACAGAACAGTACTATCAATATAATAAAGGCAACACAATTACAGACACAATTTATTTCCTCTTACTTCACGTCCTCATGATATTATGTTGGATCAATACTCCGTTTATCTAGTTTAGATGAAATTAAAACCACGTTGCACTTCTTTTTCTTCTCTTCAAGTATTTTAGAGACAGCAAAACAATATTGCTTTACAAACAAAAGTTGACCATTTAGGCGAAGTTAAAACCAAAACTTTAGTAGGGTTATAAGTAGACAGGCCCAAACCACAGAACTCTTACCAACACTTCCAGATGTTGTGGGCAAAGAGGATAAATTTCAGTTTCCATGCCAGACTCACCTCTAATGGTAAGGAATGATGCAGCACGTGAATTCTGCAAGAGCTGTGCCCATGGTTTCTGAAAAGGCTGTGAGGCTCCGCGTGGGCTGTTTTAGGCAGATGTAGCCTTATCTCAATTTTTTCTGCAATTTCAAAAGCCGTTGCAGACAAGGATGGAGTCCAGCACTGGGAGAAACCTTTCACCAAGCAGTTTGTTACTTAGACCCCATCCCTGTCGCTCAGATTACAGTCACACTTAATTTAGGCCTTGTCTTGCAGACCTGTACATCTGTAAAAGTACCCTCTTAATGTAGCTGTGAGTTTTCATGCTATTTCTGTAGTAAGAATTTCAGTCAATTTTAATTTTTAATGTTGTTTTGGATTGCTCGTAGAAGAAAGGGTTAGGAGATAAGCATTTATTCAGACATGTGACTTTTTTTGGATAGGCTTTTTTACCACAGAACACAGAAACCATCCAAATACAACCTTATTTCAGTCTTGGTTAGCACTGTATATTGATTGTGCGTCTGCTTAGGTAGGCCAAGTGGGAAACATAATTAGGAATAATAGCATCCTATTGTTGTACTGTAATTGATGTTATTAAGTGGTTTTAAGAGCTGCAGTACTCTTGAGGTTTTTCAGTAATCAACCCTGGAGGTGTACAATCCATATGACATGGAGAAACGAGGTACTGGTACCTCTTAAAAACGTAGTATGTGGGCTTATATTTTAAAATAAGCAGTAATAAATATTTGAGGCACCTCCATCAAAAGAAGAAGAATCCTAGTTAATTTTCAGCTTCTGTCCTTGCAGTTTTATAACCCATATAAAGTAAAAATATATAGTTTACAAAATAGGATTTTTTTATATATATATATTTCCTTTTGTAAAACTATACGTATTTAAATACATTTGAAATGTTGCTATAGGTAAATTAGAAATTCTGTTCTAATACTACGAAAAAGGCAAAATACTTTCACTTTTAAACATACAGCTTGTATACTCTGCTTCTCACCGCCCCCTCCCACATCCCCCAATTTGATTTTGTCATCATTTTGGGCAAATTTGGCATCATTCAGTCTGATTGCTTTTAATTTAAAGTAGTTGCTGTGTTAAAACAGGGGATAAAATTTTAAGTATCTTCTGTTCTTCCTTATTTGTTTCAATGCAGCTTTTTGTGCAGCTAATTATTAAGGAGGTATTCTAAAACTTAGGAAAGGACTTTATAGGAGCCATGTTTCTTGATTTTAAACTGTACTCTACTCCAACGCCACAATATAGAAATAGATTTACTTTGGAACAAACTACAAGTACATTCGCACAGTTTGTGACAACTTAATTGTCTCCTTAGAGGTCTAGGAACAGACTTTCACACCCGATTATTATAAATCTTGTCCCAGGCGTTCTATTTCATCAATCAGGAAATCAATGTCTTGGTGAGTTGCTGCAGGGTTTGAGATGACCATCCGGAAGAAGTTCACTTTGTCTCCCAGGGGCTGATAGCTCACCATGGTCGTTCCATACTCCATCATCCTGGCTTTTATCACTGGTGCCACCTGCAACGCAACAAAAAGCAGGGGGTGATGATCATGATTGTTATCGTCATTATTATAATTATTTTAATTATTTTCATTATTACCATCATCCTTATTTTTACAACAAAACACACAGTATGTTTTCTGTTTTAGAAAAGATGAAGAGCTACAAGAAGCAGTTCAAACGAAATCACATCCACTATTGATAAAAAAGTTAACCTCTGTTAAGAAATAAGTGGCTTATTGAAAAGACATTGAGTTTATCCTGTTTCTGTGTCCTGCTCTTAAAATCACTGGGGAATTTCCCACACCCAACTTTCTCAATATTGAATATTGCTGACAGCCACACAGTAGCTGTTTTTTTGTAGCACTCAAAGCACATTGTTATGATCGTTTTCCATCTTCTTATCATATGCCAGAGTGCCATGGTATTATCAAGCTATTGTTGCACTTGCTGGGTTTAGCAATTGCAGTCTACAGTAACTTCAGTAAATTATATATAGAGTTCATTTATGTACTCTAGCGACCAGGCAAATACCAAACTTGGAGACCAGAGTAAGGTGGTGCTAGCCTAACCTGCAGTAAAACGACCGCGGAGGTGTCATTTCACAGAATATGTTGAGGTGACCTTGCTCTGTGCCCTGGGAGACCATTTCAAGGACTGCCTGCCTGCAAGGATTTCACTGGTCACTACGTGATGTCCTAGAGGACGCTGCTTACCTTCATAAGGCGGCTCGTTCTTTCCTCATTGTCTTCCATACTGCGCAAGCTGGGAGGTATATACCAGAAGCAGACATTTGTGTGCTGAGGCTAAACACAGAATAATAACGGTTTACACTGAAAGAAATGCTCGTAATAGCTCAGTTGCAATTAAGTTCACGCCTTTCCCCCCCTCTCATACATCATATTGTGACAGCAGTCAATGGTTTTCATTATTCTGGTCCACTGAGAGTCATCATCATTATTAATGTGGAAAAGATAATTTTAGGCACTTTATTCCCAGGGTGTCAGATGCAGAAACACATCATCCAGCTGTGCAAGTGTATTTATCCCCTACTGAGAGGCTCCTAGATTTTGTAGGTGCTGTTCCCTCCAGAGGCTGAAGGGAGTATGTGGCTAAGGCAAGAGTCTACTGCAGATAATTTAGAGGTGAGGAACTCTGTCATTTACTTTTATTACATGACAGAATAATACAAAATCTGGTTCTGTAAACAAGAGTCACAGGTGGTACGTAAGAGAGTCTAAGATTTTCTTACTTTAATGAAATTTATTACTTCTCAGTTTGATTCAGCTAGCTGCCATATTAATATGCATCCACGACAGCGTCTGTCTAGTTTAACTTATATGGGAGCACCAAGTAGAAAGGCATAAAGTAAGAACCAGTTGACATTTCGTATATTTTTGCAGCCTCCCAGCAGTTGCCTGCCTTGCTACGTTCCTCTTTGCTGGATGCTCAAAGCGTGAGTTATAGCAACTCCTACTGCTGCCAGTTCCTTTACTCATCATCAGACCCAGTGGACCAAATCCAGTGATGATGTGTGAGATGCAGGAAATAAATCACAGAGTGGCATGTGGGTATGAGCCTGTGATCTCAGTTTGAAGGAACATGGTGACGTTTATCCTTGTGCTGCAGAGCACTTAGGCACGCACTAAGTGATTGCTACCAGGGAGCGACGTTCTGAGAGACAAAACCTTCCAAGGCAAGTACAGACAGCAAAAACCACCACAAGTAGGAGGAAAAAGCTAGAACAGGATTTTTTTTTTTTACTCTATTACAGGCAAAACACCAGTTAACTTTGTACCAGAGGTCTCTACCAGGCCTGCCCTCAGGTAACACAGCCGGAGAGGGTTGCCATGAAGAGATGGCTGAACACGGGACAGTTCAGATGTACAGCCACACAACCCAGGCTGCACTGCCTTGCCCTGGGCACTGTGCTCCAGCTGAGCACCTGGCACCCAGGGGTCCTGTCTCAACCAGACTCCCTCAATGGAATCAAGAGGTATCTGCACCCCGCACGGTGGTGTAGCCTCTGTCACATGAGCCAGCTGGGCTCCTGAGCAACACCAGCCCATGCCCTGCTGTACTGCACCCCAGGGCAGCAGGGACTGCAGGGCAGATGGTCTCCCTTGGTCACCCCAGGTCCCCTGTGACTGCCCACCTGATAAAACCACTTTGCACAACAGTCCTTTCAGAGTTCCACGGGGCGCTGTAACCGCCCACTCAAAACAGACCCTCCTATTAAGAAAGCACAATTTGTTTTTATTACTTAATAGCTGGTTCTAATTGTGTGTGTGCTGGGTTAGCCCAAGATGCCAGTGTTTAGTTTCAGTGGGGTGAAACTGTGCAAGCCGAAATCTTAAGCACAGCTGCCTTATCTCCCTTGTCCTTGGATCCCATGAGGAAGAGAGATATTGGCACAACAGGTTTTGTTACAAGGGGCACCGCTTTCTGTCATGTGCTGTTGGTTTGACCTGTTGATAGCATCCCAAAAGGTGACTAACACAAGTGCTGTTTACCAACTAGGAAAAAAAAGTTGTAACACATACCTTTCCATCAAACACCATTTCATACCCTTCTCTGTTCTTTATTTTATTGTACAGGTATTCTGCAAGTTCCAAGCACTTATCAATCTGTGCTTCAAATCCTGTGGTTCCCTTTAGAGACAGAGGGAGAAAAAAAGTTTTGTGAGTGTCTGTTTTGTGAACCGAAACAGCAAAAGGACCACGCAGCACTTGCCAAAGCACCAGCACAAGTCACCTCTCAGAAGTCTCTGTGTGACAGATTAAGGATCTGGTTCTACGAGATGGAGGACGCTCTGCTCATTTGCCTCTAGCTCTTGCCACAGACTCCCCTATTGCCACCTCTGCAAAACAAGCCCCAGGTGCTAGTTTGGTTCTCAGCAAAATATCGTTAACTCCGATGCAGGGTGCCCTCGTCAGTAGCTTTTCCAGAGCACGATTTCGAACAGCCTGGGCAGGCACAGAGGAGGGTCTCTAGCAGGTTCCAGGCATGGGGAATCTCCTGCTATTTTCAGAACAAGGGATTTTAATCTTCCAGAGGTGATGTGCTGGGGGCTTTTCCAAGAATAATTTTTATTTTTCAGTTAAACACAGAATGGGCAGATACGCTTTTAGAGCCGGGCCTGAAGCCTGTGAAAATGCGCATTTTTGTTTAGATAGTGCCCTGCCTCTGTAGTGTTTTTCTCTCTTCTTTTCTAATTGACATCATATAAACCCAGAAGCTGTGTTTTTAAGAGTTGCAGCAAAACCTGCTTTTTCTTCTCTGGCAGAAGTCATAATCCTCTCTCTGTGACATCATAATTGTTCCTGCAATCACCAGCTGTGATGCCACAAACAAAAGATCCAGCTTTATGAGGGAGGAAGGGGAATAAACAGCTGGAATAGATAAACTGTTTAAGAAACACACATCCTACTTTGTAATGTTAATATTACAAGTGGAGTGTGAGAAGAGAAAAAGCAGTACAAGGCATATTGAAAAAATGGGGTTTAGAAGAAGAAATGTCTCTGAGTAATGGATGTGTGTCCCTGCTGAATCTGTTCTGGCAGTGCAGAACTGACTTAAAAGCCTGTGTCATTATCCCTCTGTGTACAGAGATTTCAAAACAGGGTAGGGCCAGCGCAGCCCCAGGAGAAAGGCTTGGAGTTAGAGAAAGACATGTGGCTCAAACTGCCTGCCACTCTGGAGACGCCAGTTAGCACAGCAGCTATTGCGACCACAGAAACTTCCATCCTCCTTTACAGCCTCCCACATCTCCAGCTACATTTGATGACTGTCTTGGAATTGTTTTCAGAGTTTTAATGAAGCACATGAGGATCTTTTAAGGCTTTCTGGAAATGAAAACAGCGATGTCATCTCCTCTGAAGAAACCTGAGGCAACTTGACAAAATAGACTGGATAAATATATGGAAGAACTTGTTTAGCAACATTCTACAAATACAGATGAATTAATCGCTAGAGTTGGTGTTTTCAGATTTCCCAGAGAACAGATTTTGATGAGTTTTCCTCTGCTCCTTCAAAAGATGACTTTGTATCTACTGCATGCAATGAAATGAGGTATTCTGGTCTTGATTTGCCACATTTAATTTCTGAATGTCATTAAAACATCTTTTTATTTCCAGAAATCTTCGTAACAACATTCTCAGGTATATGATTTACACTGTTAGACTCCTACAGTCACACAAAAAAAATGCTATGCAAAGCCACGGAGTTTAAGTTTCAAAATCATGTGTGCTGCTTTGAAGCTAAATTATTAAAAGTATAAAAACCCAGAAAATAATAATGTTCTTTCTTTCATGTTATATATGGGAAATTCAGGTCAGATATTCTCTAAGATGATGATTACAGAAAAAAAACCCTGTATCTGGTGTGCATTATTTTAATACAAGCAAACATATTGCAGGCAGCCCTACCTTTGCCCTCCACATCAGCCATAGCTTGAAGACATCAACGTGCCGTCCACATTGCAAAGCCTTGTCTCCCGTGTCGTAAGACAGGTCGTAGTGCTTGTCTTGTTGAAAGAGGTAGGAAGCATGCATTTGATTGCAGCTCTGCATCAATCCCTTATAGAAACAAAGACACAAACAAGTGATGTTGGCACAGATGTGACTACTGTTTTGAGGATTGCTTTGGGCGAGAAGTTACAAATGCCCAAATCCAGTGGAATATGTGTCCAAGTGGAAAAGGAAGATCAAAAAAAAGAGACAAAACCAGACTCAGTTGCTCAGTGGAATAAGTTTTTCATATCCTGTTCAGTGCCCAGGACACCTTGGTACCTGACCCAGCAATGTGTAATCTACTTCCAGAGCCAAGGCATTTTTTTTAAAAAAACCTGGATGTTGTAGTTCCTAGCATCATTATGCCTACGTTCATTTTTGGATCTTGCTTTTTATTCCTTGTTCTGGTTCCTTTTCCTCCTTTCCTTGGAAGGCTTTTTTTTCTGGTTGAGTCAGACCAAGGCAATTTGGTGACTATTCTGAATAGTATCACACCACTTTTCTAATTGCTTTGGTGTCTAAAATCCTGATTTTCATTGTTTTCTTTCTTTGTAGGCACAGTTTCTGCAAATCCCTCAGCTGCAGATCGGATGCTTAAGTGGTATAGAAAGCTTTGAACAGACAGAAGAGCATATGGCCTTTAAACAGCCAGCTAGAGCTATTTCTGGGTTGCAAGATACCATTTTGAGAGGCAGCTTTGTGGGAGGGCCAGAAGCCAACAAGGTGAAGAAACCTGGCTCATGAAAGCATGAAGTTTCCTTTTTAGCTTTTTAAGTGAAGTGCAGAGAGTCGTGTTCTGGCTCTAGTTAAGTCCTCAACCAAGTTTAAGGTATACCTTAGGGCTGTTGCCTAAAACTGCAATTTCCAGTCCAAGAAGAAACAAAACTTGGCTGTTTATCACAAAGTCTAATCTTTATGTGTAACTCAAAACTGAGATAGTAAAATGAGAGGGAAAAAAATTTGGCTTTCTCTTAATCTGAGCCATCTGTTCTCACTAGGGGTCAAGGATGGTACTGACTTCAACCAGGCAGGATTTGTCTCAGGGAACTGACCCAGAGGGCAAATAAAAGCCAGCTTCTTTCTTCCTAAGTGCAATCACTTTGCATACAATCTGTTGTACAGCTGTTAGCAAAACAGCAACCAGCTTTTTGATAGCTGGTCTAGTAAGTGGTGGTTGTACAGCAGCTGTCCCAGTAACTGATGGTTATATGAAAACTGCAGACTTGAAGGGCAATTCAAATTCTAGTGCTAAACGAAATGTCTACTTTTTATTCCCAGTGAACTTAACCTTCCCTTTTTATATCCATGTGCCCCAAAGTGGATATATGGATCAGAGCTGGGCTGAAATATCATGAAAGTCTAGAAAGTGTAACGAAGCTTAGATTCTGGACCAAATGTGATGCTGCATGTATACCATATCATTCATCCTCAGAGGACAAGAGCTGCCTACAGTAAACTAGTGGGGTTACGCAGTTACGCACCCACAACTTAACTAGAGACACAAAAGACTGTCGAGACAGTGCCATTAATTGGCTCTCTCATTTCTGCTAGACAGCTACTTAAACTCCTTTTGCAGTCACAGCCTGAGCACACGACTAGAGGTCTATTTCTCAGTTTCTTTTCTAATCCTTATCGCATTAGCAAATACTAGCTATGACACAGTTACGAAGAAAACACCCAGGATTTGCAGAAGCAAAATGTCAGAAAGGATCAGAGCAGTGAGGATGCTGGGACGTACCTCTTCTCTTACCAGCAGGGCTGAACACTGCAGTGGGACGCCCATCATCTTGTGAGGGTTCCAGGTCACCGAATTGGCCCTGGGACAGCAAACCACACAAAACTCAGACATTGTACTGTGGTGGTGAAACCGAGGAGACATTTAGTAATAATAATAATGATAATGAACATGTAGCAATGCACACCTTTTTCTGAGCAAGCAAAGCTGAAAATAATCATGGGTGATTATTTTGGGTGATATTTTGAAAGCAATGCCTTCATAAGGGACCTAATCCACTCTAGTTGGGTTTTGGATGACAATTCTGTCAACTTACCTCAGGATAATTGCTCTATCCACTGAATTTAATCAGTATTAAACTTTCTGGGGAGTCATCCACACTTCATAAACGTAGGGCAAACTTCCTAAAAGCACCCACCTGAGCGATGAACTTTCTGAAGGCACACAGCTGATTGAAGCTGCAGACAGGAAGCTGGCAAACTAGCATTTTCCCTCCCATTGATTCCAGTTTCAGTACGATTTTGTTAAGCACCTCACATAAGCAGGTTTGAAAATTCCTTTAAATTCTTCTGGGTACCTCTAAGTCTCTGAGTAACTTGGAAAACCTGGCTCAAAGTAATTTTTCTCCTCGCTCTGCTGACGGCAAATTTTCACAGCTCCTGAATTGCAGCTTGGCTATGACAATTCACACAACTGGAGGACTGGGTCCAAAATTACCACAGGAATAAACAAAGAACTGATCCCCCCTTCCACAAAAGAGTCTGATCCTGCCTCCCTTCAGGACACATTCACTGCGAAAATAGCTGTCAGCCCAGATCTTGCGAAGGAACAGGGCGCTGTCACAATGCAGCTTAGAGATGAGACATTTGGGACTGTGGCAAGGGCTGAATGGAAGACTGTCCAGTTCTTTATTATTTTAATTTTGTGTTATGCTTGACTGGCTATTTGTTAATTACTATTATTACATATGATGATTAGCTGATAGATGTATACAATTGCATCCTATTTGGCAGGCTGTCGAGGATTCACAGGATTCCACATGCAGTGATTTGAGGTTTGACGGTATAAATCAGTCAACTGGGGCATGTAAAAAGCACCCAGGACACACTTGCAGGTAACATTTATTTGAACAGGGATGAGAATGCTGGAATCTGGCAGTACTTTCCTTTGTAGGATTTGGAGACAGCGCTACAGGTTTATGCATGTCCTTATCATTTCCTGCCAAATTGCTTCCACTCTTTCAAAGTAAGCAACTCCAAACTTCACATGGACACCGTGCAGCACTTCTGTGCTTTCCTTCTTTGCTATTTAAATGGGACTGTGCAAGTGCCTGATGCAAAATCTGTAGGGAATAGTCTTAACACAGGCAACATCTGGCCACTTGGCTTGGCTTTTTGAGTATTTGGCAGCTTTTAATCAGCTCAAAGTCAGTCATCTGATTACAACACCAAAGCTAATGATTCTGAACATGCATTCAGGTCTATGAATTTCCTTTGATACGATACTTTTTAATTTTTATCTATGCTTATGCAGAATCAGGCAGAAATTCTTTAAGAGATTTCTAGGTAATAGCAGTGGTATGGGTTTTCTCAAGCAAAAGGATTATTTACTGACAACAGCCAGATGTTAATTATCTACCTAAAACGTTTAATTTACCCTAAGGTCATTTTATTTCCTCAGCTACATCCCAATTGCACACAGAATGAAGTTAATTATGTAAAAAAAAATCCACCATTTTTCATTTGTTATCAGTTGTTCTGGGCTTCAGACATCAGTATGTGCTTGAAGAAATTGCTGACTGAGACAAACAGTGAAGGAAAAAAGCTACGTGGATCCACAGATGTTTTTTGAAAGCACCTCACATTTGCCCAAATAACTGAGCACCAAGCACCTATGTGATTTTTTGGCTGTGAATCACAGACAGGTAAAAAAAAAAGGAGGAGAAGTTTTCCTTTAGAGATTTCAAATGTATGACAGGAGAGATTCAAGACTGGCAGAACCTGGTCCTCAGCCATCATTATAAACACACTGAAGTGCATTCACTGACCAGCAGCAGCTCCAGGAAGGATGCCCAGACCCTTTATGGGAGCCCTCATTCAGCTGTGAACACGCTTTCCTCACATAGCTGACACCCCCTGCCCGAGCCTCTGGGAGAGGGACACCAGACCGAAACTCCTGATAGTGACCAGACCTATCTGCTCCAGACAACAGAGGACATGCTCCCTTCAGGGTGCCTTGGAGCAGCTTGAAATCTGCCATGTGGGGACTGGAAGGCACAGTAAGGATGGTCCCGCAACTCCTCCCGCCTCTGACAGAACTGATTTTGCTGGACTGCCTGTTACCAGAAGGATGGAAGTACTCAGAGCACAGAGTGCTCCATTTAATGCTCTCTCCTTCTATCCTTCTCCCCTATCAACCACGAGTACCAGCTCCAGTTCTCTTCTACCCAGACCTGTGATGACTGCGTTGTACTCGAATATCTACCATAAAACAGGAATGTCTGTAAAAGTTGGGTCTAGTAAGTCTGCTCTAAAGGTGCCATGTTTGAGATACGGACAAACTGTAATGAGCTGCTGTGTCCATCTATCAGTGGAACAGCACTGAAAATGAAAAATTTCATTACTTCGTTGCCAAACATATGGAGATGGTGCTTATCAAAGCACTAGATAAAATCCAGTGGAGTTTTGGATCTAAAGCACATTATTTGGAAAATTCTCCGATATCGATTCAACCTGAACTTCTCATTCCAGCTGAATTTGGACAGCAATTTGGGAGGCAAATTCTATTTTTCATAAGCCGTCCTCACAGCCAACTGTGTAGATTTTTCTAACTTCCTAGATATTTGGATGTTATGTCCTTTTAATGCACAACATGTAAGTTTGGAGTGCTGACGGCAGTCTTAACTAAATCAAATTCATAGAACTATTGGCTACTTTCCAAATTTTTCACGTGAGATGTATGAGAAAGGAACTGAATCATCAAGGTATCCTCCTAATCTTCAGGAACAGGATGAGGAAGTTGTTTGCAATTTTAATTGGCAAAGAACAGCAATTTGATTTAGAGATAAAAAAGGTGGACGGGAATAATAACTTACTCTCGAACAGCATGAGCTTCAGAAATATAGACAAATGTGAGAGTGACTCCATCTAGCCCAGTATACTGCCTCTAGCAAGTGGCCTAAACAGGTGCCTGGGAAGAATACAAAACACGGCAAGCACATACGACCTTCCTCCAAATATTCTCTGAGCCCCCAGTCATTTGGGGATCACAGAATCCCGAATGGGTTTTATCTGTCTTCCCTTGACCACAGGTAAATCTTAACATCCCACGGCAAGGAGTTCCACAGCTTAACTGAAAGTTTCTGAATAAGCAGCTGTAAGTTTAAATTCAGTCTTTCCAGACTCTGGACTGGACTGGCATCACTTATGTTCATCTCTGTGTATGTGCAATGCTCACGAGCTCATGACTACAACTGTGTACACCCAGGCACAGACCCACTGAGAAGTCACTAACGCAGCCTGGAGGGGGATGTGACGGAGCAGTGGTCGGTGACCACCAGGACACCAGTCCAAACTGCAGGCGCATCCTTACTTAGACTTAGACTGCACGCAAGACCTCTGAGATTAGTTTCTTAGAGAAATGTAATTGCTAATCCATGTTGGACACTGTATCAGAGCATGCTGCAGAAACCACTCTGGAGCGGTGAATGTATGCTGGAAGGAATGAAAACGCAGACAAGAAATGTCTGCTTTGTACCACAAAACAAAACGCCACGCTACTGCGGCATTGAACAAAGGCACTTAGCAATGCTATTTCAACTGGAAGGACAGTTTACATAATTTCCTCATACTGTATCTTGGGGATAATACGGATTTTTTATTTTTATTTATAATTTTATTTGTAATTTATTTATGGTAATCACAAGTGTGTTAAAGTGCATTTAATAAATGTGTTTAATTAGCATTAATAAATCATACCTTTCAACGCCATTTAACTTCCATTTGTGTTTTCTTGACATCAGGAGCCCACCACCCCATGCTCCCTAGAAGGCAAGACACATTATCTTAGTAAGAGAACTCTGCATTCCTCCGTGATGACATCTGTGCGTTCACATCAGTTTGGGGCCCTTTCTTTTTTCCTGCTGATGTGGCACGTTCCAAAATGACCAGGCAGATGGAGCCTGAGGCATTAGCTGTGCTAACAATTTTCTTCCAGTAGCCTGGAAGCAGCAGTTTATGGCCCGTGATCTGAGTGCCCACCCTTGCCGTCTAGCTAACCCCTCCCTCGCCACCTCCTCTGACATTGACACATTGGGCTGCCCCGTGCTGCAATTAACGACTTGCAGAGCTGCTCCTGGGAAAGCTGCCTTTTCTCTTCTAGTGACTAAGTGATGGTAACAACCAGACTGGGATCTCAGCCGCTCTGGTGAGTTTTCATCATATTCCAGACCACTACAGCTTGCCCCCTACTCATTTGCTTTCGCTTACAGAGATCTGGGACAAGCAGGCATTTCATCTGACTGAGTCGTAGTTTAAGGTAAATACAAATTCTTCCTTTGAATTGGACTGATTTTGGCTGACACAGTAATCCAAAAGCAAGATACCCAGACCTACGGAAATTCAATTACTAAGGCTTTTGGGAGAAAGGATTTGCAAAAACGACACAAAAGCTATGCTAGGGCTGAAAGATGATCCTTCAGACAGATTTATTGGCAAGAGCCCAGATAAAGCTAAGTAGCCAATCTGATAAATTTCTCTAGCATTTGCATTAACCTGCTTAGCAATTTGCAGTACTTTATTCCAGACAAATGTAGCCTTTTCCTTATGTATTTGTTTTGCAGCTGCTGTAGAAGCTGAGCCAGTGCTCAGTACGGTTCTTATGTCTTTCTTGTACTAACGGCATTTAGAGATAAAGCTGAAGGCCAAAAGCACTCAAACTAGGTCATCTTAAGTGTCCCAGTTGCTAAAAGTACTGTGCAGTCACAGCTCCTAAAATGTCCCCCTGATCTGAGCCTTTCAGAGGAGTGGGAAGGCAGTGCTTGGATGTTAGACTTAATTACAGGAAGCAAATACAATGGGTTTTAATGCTAACACACCTTGTAAGCCAGCCCATGGCATAAGATGATACTTACATCCACGTGCATCCAGATTTTGTATTTCTTGCAGATGTCTGCAATAGCTATGAGAGGATCAAACGCCCCGTACACTGTTGTCCCAGCCGTGGCACTCACCAGAAAAGGAACAAATCCCTGCAAGAAAGCAGAGAGGCATTTGGGGAGGTCAGAGTGCTGCAGCCTCCTCAGCCTGCAGCAGCCCCAACTCCTCTTGTGCTGCCTCCACAGTGAGCCCACAAGTGTCTCCTAGAGGACATCCCTGCTACATTACACCGGTTTTCTCGTAGTTCAGATGCTAGTGGTATTATAATTTCTACCTTAAGGTGGCAGCAAACTTCCAAACCAGCATCCTCCATTTATTAGGATGTATGAGACAGGTGAGGGCTCAAAAGAACAATTCTGCTCCACACCACCTGCCTGAAACAAAAAGATCTGCTCTTCATGATGTCGCGTAAAACAACCCGCGACACCCTGCAAGAAGTATCTCCGGTGGACTGTGCCCTGGGCTGTAGTACAATTATCCCAGCGAGTGTGTGATCGTGTGGTGGCCCAGTCCTGTCAGTGGGAGCATCTTGCCTGGGGAGTGTCTCCTGGGGGCAGCGCAGAAGGGAGGCATGGGGATCACCTCCAGCCCCATCCCTCCTGCAGAGCCAGGAGACAGCCATCTCCACGGGGGCCGGGGACCATCTCTCGGATTCCCTTTGCTAAATGCCGTGCCTCACAGAGGAGCACTCGTTGGCCACCACACGGCTTTTGCATTATGGGGTCTTGGCTCTGCCGTAATTTATACCAGTGTTTCATTTTACATTCATTTGTAGTTCTGTTGATTTCATAAGCAGTTCTCAGAGCAACAAAGGTAAAGAGCGGCTACCTTTTTTGCACAACTGGGGTTTAGACTATCATAAAGGTCTAAACTTCCTTCTGCAACGGTCAGTAGGTTTGAGTGGCACTCTGTTGCCATTTCGCCTTATTTTTTATCTATTGTATTGCTTTTCTTAGAAAAAGTGAGTTTTTAATGAAGATTTGTGTTCATTAGTGAGCTTTGAATGCTGTACGTCTAATGAATATTTACATAAATGTTGCTGAAGGGCTGAGTTCGTTGCATACTTTAAATCTGATGTTTTAATTCTAGCTTCTGCTAGAATTACAAAAGCAGTGCATTTTTAGAGATGCGTGAATTTTCGTTTATCTTCTTTATTCTATGAGGAATATTTTCAATGCATTAAAATATGTACAAATTCCCCAAATGATTACTCTGTTTTTGTCAATATTCAGCTGAGAAACTGCATCACAGTTTGATAACATAAAAAAGGAGGATGTTAAGCAGAACAACATATTTAAAAAAGCCAAATAGCTCATGGAGTTTATAAAGTAGCTCTAAACCTATTTTCGCAGCAACTCTTGCCTCACTAATTGCTGGGCTACATTTCTGAGAAATAAATCAAAAGTTAATGGGCAAGCCTGTGTTGTTTTACCAAGGAAAGCAAACCAACTAGCTGTATCATTGTTCTTGGTTTGTTTTTTTTTTTTCCATTTTGGAAGCAGAAAAGCTAGTAAACTTACTTTTTGTTTGGCTTCAAGAATTCTTCTTTCAAGGTCTGATGGGATCATTTTCCCTCTGGAGCAAGAGAGAGTTATATCAGAAATTTGATCTTGAAATCAGCTCTTGCTGTTACTTCTTCTCTTAATAGGAAACCCAAGTAAGGGACAAAGTTAACGTTTTTTGCCCAAGGCTTATGCAGCATTGAGGAACACAGAAAGACTCTGACCATTAGTCTGAGTTATTAGCCTAATTATTTTGTCAACCAGTTTGCATCAATATGGTGATGGTAACTGAGAGAAGTTATCTTGTGGCCACCCCCGTTAAAGTCTGACGCTGCTCCATGGAGCCTCCTGGTCCTGTTAGATGTTACAGCCCTAGGAATATGCACCAGACTCCCATGGGGAGACTCAGCCCAGGGTCTCAAGAAGCTCAATGGGTGTGAAACCCCATGGTCCCCTTTCAGCAGGCAAAGAAAATGCCAGCTGAGCTGCATGGCCCGGAGCAGCTCTGGTGTAAGCTGTTGTCTCTGTGTTTCCATCTGAGGGATGAACTCATTTCAGGGCGACTGTTTCACGGTTTGGTGCATTACATGTTCGCATTTGCTTGAGGCAGGATATGAGAAGAAGTTACCAGCCTGGACTCATTAAATGCACTGTCAGGCCCTTTGTATTGTCTGTATATTGTATTTGCAACACCTTACGGTATGAACGTTCTACCTGACTTTCAGACTCAGTGGTATAAGGCTTGAAGGCTAATTTATGAAATCCTGCAAATTAATGAGGCACAATTTAAAACAATGCTGATGATACTGAATATTGAGGTTAAAGTTTTCTTTGCTCTAGCCACAAGCAAGACTATCTAAGAAGAGACAGTACGCATAAGAGCAATACAAATACGACAGTTCCCTATGTTACAGGAATAAAATCTTCACTGGCTTTGAATGTTGTCTGCTTAGATTAATATTATTTTTTAAAGACTTTTTCAGTTCTCAATACAGCTGTACGTATTTTTTCTTTCACTAAGCACTGATTTCCCATTGCTATGAAAAAAGAACAACCTTTACTAAAGCTCAAAATACTAGTTTCAGGGAAACAAATAAAACCATTAGTTTTAGTTTTGATTTTGCATAAAAAAACCCACATTTTCATGACATTTAGATGAATTTAAATAAAACAATGTATTATTAATTTCTTATAATAAGATACTGCTAGGTTTTTCAAGTTTTCATTCTTACACAGCTCATAACAAGGCAGTCATTTTTTCAGCAGAAATAGGTTTGTACTCTTGAGTTTTTTGCAAAATCTGCCTGGCATTTTACTTATTCAAAACAGTAAAAGACTAACTGAAAAGAAAAAGCTCTACCAAGTCTAAAAACTAGCCCTGATCTTTCTTGCAGAAGTTCAGGGTCTAAGGAGTATTCAACTCATAGTGAGTTCCATAGTTGTCTTTTCTTCAAAAACTGTTTCTGGGATCATTAGAGGAATAAAGAAAAAAAAAAAAACACATGCCAAAGGAGGCAATGAGGTCTTTCTCCAAACATAGTTTATATATTGTGTTTTAATGATTTCTAATTTGTTGAGCTTGTGCATAGAAATGCACACAAAGCTGGGCAGACCCCTTCACTGCCAATGGTTTTTTTACCAAGACAAGTGATTATCCAGCCCCTGGTCATGTTGAGTATGTGCAGGAATTCATGGCCAGGAGAGCGCAATGTCCAAGCAATGCCAAGGTTTACTAGGGAGCAAGCAGCAGGTTGGCTTTCAGTATAGTCCAAACTCGTGCTGGAGCACTCCACAACAAGCAAACTAGCCAACAGCATTGCTTATTTGCACAGCTTTTTCATGTGTTATCATCTCAGATGACTTAGGACACTTAAAATGCATTGCAAAACAACAAGCTGCTTCTTAGACAAATCTCCCGCAGATAATGTGGCCGGGGGTTACACGAGATATGCTAGGCAGCATCAGAGGCAGGAGGGCTACAGGGGGAAGCAGAAGAGACTCCGCAGCAAAAGGACACTGAGGATGGAATGAGGGTTAGTGTCAAAGTCTTCTCATATTACCCACATTTGTACACAGTCTTCGCTGCTGCCACACCAGACTGAAGTGTTACGACCCCAAACCTGCAGGTAATACACTACTACTACCAATATGTCTGTGTGGTAGTAAATGAGGCAATGGAAATATATGGTTGTCCAGTCTCAGGCATGACCAAGAATGTGATTTTCTACATGTTTTCCTGGCTTGAAATTCACCACACATTCATGGTCCCATGATACAGCAAAACCAGGCAAACTTGGGGGTGTGGGTCAGGATGGGGAAGAGAGGAGCCACCAACAAGTGTGTTTGGCCATGCTGGAAACATCAAAAAGATCGCATGGTGCCCCCTCACACTCCCATAGGTCTCCATCTTCACAGCGGGTCCTCTCCACCACACCAGCCCACCTCCCGCGCCAACAGTCCACTTTGTCCTGGTGGTGTCTGCTGGGATTTGGTGAGACATGCAGTAATCCTGCTGTTTACTCCAGGGTGGGTAGGGTAAGCATTGTGGTCTTCACAGAAAATCATCACGCTGAATTTGCCCAAGAAGAAAAAGAAGACACGACTTCATTGATCCACATCTGTCTTTAGTGAATAGAAACAATTGGAGGTTTATTTTGATGTGTGTTGGTTGTGTTGATGTTGTCATTAATTCCTCTTCATGGAGTGCTCAGTCTTTTGTTAATAAAGAGATAATAAGTCCATAAGTCAATATGCAGGCACTGTGATTAGCACTGTAAATTGCTTAGTTGGTGCTCTTCTTATAATGTAGGAGCAGAGTATTTTGATAGCAGTAAAACCTTCCCTTTATGCTACAGCCATAAATAATTCAATACCTTATAACAATCTGATATTTGTGACTCATAGTAAGAGCATTTTCTGTTGAAAAGATTCTCCATAGAATGAATAAAGACTGTTCTATTAATTTTTGTCCCATAGAAAGCTTTTTTTTCCTGTAAAATTGAAAATCTTCATCAGAACATTTTGATTTTGTTAATATATCTTTGTTTTTCTCAAAATTGGTTTTCGTAGAGAATCAAACCAAGAAGTTATCTACCACTGGTTTTGGAGTGCCTATGGGACCTGTGGGTTAGGTGCCTGCTGTGCTGCCCCTTTCCACGGGCCATCTCCCTCCTTGGCCTGTGCTGCCTACAATGCTGCCAAGACCCTTCTCGGCACCTCCCATTGCAAGAGTGTCCCCATTAAAGGCACTGTGGGAACGTAGTCAACACGAGAAGGATGATGGGGGCACGAAGTAACAGAATTACATTAACAAATGCGCCTCAATATTTTATTCCTTTAAGTGGCCTACTTCAGCTCATTTTAATGGATCAGACTGTGAGAGTATCTAAATGTTCCATTTTGACCAAAACCAAGCTTCTCCCTCATTTCTTAGCAGAATGTGTAAAGAATGATTGTTAGTTCAATACTTTGTTTCACATCAGGATGAAAGAAAAAGATATACCAGAAAACCCTGAGGAAGTGAACTTCAAGACCTTTTATGAGCTCCAAAAACTGACTCGTAAAGAAGCTACTGACAGAGTCAGTTCCTCAAGTGGGATAAATTAGTGTAAGGTTGCTGGAGATGACAGCACTACGATGAATTACACCAACTGTTGACTGCATCCTATATGCGCTCTCTGAGCTGAGCACCTGACAATCCTCTTTATGTACCAATAAAAAGAGCTGCATTTGGCATCTTTACTTACCTTTCATCACATCTAATCAGAATCACACTATCTGTACCAATACCCAAGGCCGCAGCTCCTTTCTTCACAGAAAAGTGACTCTGAAAACGATACATTTATTATTATTTATGATTTTTATGATTATTTCTTATCCAATTTAATATAAAACACCACACTCGTGCAAGCCCTTCAGCAAGTAGTCCCACACAGGCAGTAATTTTATTCATAGACTTTTTGGAAACTGATGACTGTGATTTGAGGCTTCCTATCAGGTCACTACAGTCAGTTAGAGAAACAGCAATCACTCTAATCTGGATCTACTCCTGGAATATTAAATACACAACTGTGGCTGATGATGGACCCAAATTTTCACCTTGATGCATACCTGCGGCTTCTATTGCTTGTACGGATTCAGCTATGAGCTTGATTTACTGAAACAAAAAATTCTCCCCTAGAGAATTCATTTAGTTTGTGGCATCCAGAGTGATGTGCTTTTGCTGTGTAACTTCTGGCCAAATAATATACTGAGAGAAATTAAGATAGGAAGCCTAATTGTGATCTCATGCCAGTGAAAGCTAGTAATAACTCCCATTAATAAATAATACTGCAGTTTAAAATCAGAACTGGGCTATTAGTAAGACTATTAGTTAATCTGTATGTACAGAATAAAATGTGGACGTTATATACTGGAGTGCAAGTCAGCCTAATTTTCTCTAGCTCATAGGACTTAACTCCTGAGCCAGTGTTGGTTTATAATTCAAATACAAATCCTAGTGATTATGATAATGAAATAGTTTTCTATCAAATTATACCACCACGAATCTGATTTTGTATTAACTCAAACCCAGCTGTAACAATATTGTCCAGAGTAATTTTAACTACAGATTATTAAACTTTAAAGAAATGGAAAGTCTATGTATACTACAGTACCATTAGCTTAGGATGTAACACTATAAAAAACATCAAGGAGATTCAAATCTCACAGGGCTTTTTAGGTGTCTATGATGTTAAAGAAGAAAAGAAGACATATAGTCTGCAGAAGACCACAAAGCAGAGAAGTGATCACTATTGCTTTGTCAGAGGAGTGTTTCAACGGTAATGCGAGCAGCAGAGAGCTGTAGGGAAAGAGATGGACATGACAGTTACGCACATCTGCTTCACTTAAAGGCTGTGAAGTCAGTGGGATCTCACTGCATACTGAACGGCTCTGTACGTACGTACAAACACTTTGAGAAATGCAAATCAATTGTAAACCAACTTCATCAAAGAGAGAGGAAGAAGAGCACAACTACAACATGTACGTTCAACTTAACAAGTAAAAAAACAAACCTTGTGTTTTAAAAATTGCTCAGGGGATAGTTTTCATTGAGTCCCAACTGCTATGTTTAAGGTTGCGTAAGAGTTTCCACTCCAAAATCCTTTTTTCATATGCGTCTATCTCACCATTTTGGCTGAAATGCTTCAAGTTTTCATGATGCCCATTGACTTTTTCAAGATTCAGACATTTTGAAGAAGTTCAGATTGCATTTGAGCCATGATTCATTGGTGACACATGGACAATTTGAAAACACTTCAGGTAAATGGCCTTTTTCATACTGCATTGATTTTTTTTTTAACACAGTGGGTTGGTATAGCTTTCTCCCATGGGGCACGGCTGCAGTATAACAACAAGGTGTATTGAGCAGCCATTGACCGTGTTGCCTAGACTTAAAATCAGCTTTTAAGGCCCTAGTACAGCAAAACATCCTAAACCCCTGAACAAAGCACGTTCCGAAATGTAAACATATGCATGTCAGACTGACTTTCGCACAGGCTGATGATCAAACGAAATGTATACTCATGTGTTTAGAGGAGCAACAAGGAATTTGTGCCTGTGCTTAAGTATTTTGCTAAATTAGACTGGGTTCATTGCAGCTAGTCTAATCAGGCTTAAGTCATCAAGTAAGCTCCCTCCGCGTTCTGGAGGAAACAGGCACCTCCAAGGAAGGATTCATCCAGCATGAGGGTTGCTGGTTTAGACTGGGTGCTGAATGACATCAGGTGAGGAGATTTCCACCCCCTCCCTGCAGACCAAACCCCGTGATATCTGCTGTCTGTGAGTGGAAAGTGTACAGCACCTGCAGGCATTGCCTCTCTGGAAACTGCTAGATGGTTGATTTTAACACACTGTTATTGTCTAGCTGATTAAAATCACAGGTTAGTGGTATACTCAGATTAGATAGGGATTTTGCCCGGCTGTTTTTCTAGTTGGGGTCACAAGGTGCTAGGAAGTATTTACACTGAACATCATGGGCCTGCTCAGCATCACATTGATATTTTTCATGGCACGTTCCTTATTTCGTGTAACTCAATTTTTGAACAAATACATTTCCATAAGCTTCACCAGCTTAGCCAGTGGACTCTTCCCAAGTACAAATGCACTGTAGATTAAGGCTTGGACTGTGACCCATCCACAAACCTCTAGGCATGGAAGATACTTCAGTCTCCTCCCAGCCTTGGGGTTTCCCTGAGCCCCACGGTGCAGCAATGCGACTTTAGAAGAGGCCATGAGGAGGCTACCGCCATCAAGAGGCTTATAAAAATTCCCAAGTTCAGGAAGGGATCTTTGAACGCTGCAAAAATTGAAACAGACCTAGAATATTGCCAGCATAATGACAGTTGAGTGATATGCTATGTGAAGCTAGAATTGAATGTATAGACTTAAAAAAATGCGGGGTTTATTCATGTATTACACAAACCTATGTGCACATACTGGGTAGTGTAATACGTAAATACAGGTAGAGAGGCAGGAGTAAAGAGTCACAGATATATTTCACTGGTTTTGAGTCAATGACATTACATTGATTAATTTTACTCCTTATTCTATACTAGTTAAAATAGATTTACTATTGCAATTTGTTTGTCTAATAGAAAATAGAACTATTCAAAGTGCCTTAAGAAAAGAAAATACAGCTTTGAATGGTTTACCATGAGGAAGCAAATTAAGCCCATGTGCTCAAAGGCATCCACTGGAATATGGCCAAGCTCAGCTGCCTCATCGAGGAGTCTCGTGGCACTGCTAAAATGGCATTGGGGAAGAAAATGAATGTAGTGCTGATAGCTTGGTTGCCTGAAGGCTTTTTACAGACTGAAGTAAATTCGGCGGTCAGGAACCAAAACAGGTTTAGGGATAAATTGGGAAGGAACACTGAATTCTGCACACAGAAGGGCAAATGCAATTACAATTTCTAAACAAACTTTGAATATGAAATTGCTTGATCTGTGTATACAGTCACAGATCTCTGACTGCTATTATGTCTTTGGGTCTCAGGGTAACATCAGAGGAATTACTCCAATTGCCTGAGAGGCTCTAAAAGAGACAGAATTAAAGTGAAAACAGAAAAAAATACAGTTTTAAGAGCAAAGAAAACTTCCCTAATAATGATGTATGTTAAACTTTACTTTAATATTCCTGGGATGGTGCTGAAAATTTGGTTGCCTGTGTAATATAAAGGTAAACATAGAAAAATATAAAGGTCAAAGAGAAGGAATTGTAGAAATAAGCCTGGTTAGACAGAACTCCTGGCAGATTCAGCTGGGCTAATAGGGAAGGACAATAATTGTGGCCCCTTTGGGAATACGGGGGCTACAGACTGTTCGGCCACGCAGGGAAGTGAGCCTGAACACCAGCTTTCACGACACAGCCATGTAGGAGTTGCGCAGATCTCAAGTCTTACGGTGGGAGAACCCGGGTCAAAAAGGGAGGACAGGGCAGCCTGCCTGATGCCAGTCCTGCAGGAAAAAACCAGGCTAGGAGAAGCTGGCAGGTCCAAAGCTTCACCACTGTCCTGTGCTTGCCAGAGACAGGAGGACACCCCGTTGGGAGCGGGCTATCACTGCGGCTTTCTCCCTCCCTGTGGTGTTGCATTGCAAAAGGGTGCATGGAAGAGCACAAATACATCCGCAATAGAGATGAACCCCAATTTGTCTCTGAAAAGAAACGTGGTTAAAATGCAGTGGTGAAAGAGAAGGCATAGAGTATTAGTCAATATTAGTGACAAGAGCATATTATTGGTCAGGAAAAAAATTGGCGATTTTGAGCCAGGGGAATCTTCCCTTTCTCTAAAATTTCAAAAGCCGTTAGGAATAAGTTCGTTTGCCTGATAGCCACTTTTTCATAGTTAACTTTGTAAAGTAAAAATATACTGTAAATTTATTACGGGTGCAATAATGAATAGGTCTTTTGGAAAAAAGAAGAATTAGATAATTAAAAACGTTATGATGATGAAAAATATGGCATTGTTATCTTAAATGAACAGCACTTCAATATGCAGATGCTTCTATTTTTATAGCTTGCTAAATTAATTGCTTATAATCCGGCATGGCTGAAGCTGTCAGGAAGAACCATCCTCCTGCCGTGAGCCCCGAAGGCCAGGGCTGTTTTTTCAGATTGCAGTGGCTCCCTGCTCACATAAATCCAGAGTGGCACAAGCTTTGTGAAGGGAGCTCATCAGGAGCGAGTTCCCAAATGCTGAGTGAGCTGAGCCATCCAGCAGCTGAAACCTCTCCGCGGTCTGCAGGTTTGGTCGCTGGCAGACCTGGACCCCAGCCTCACCCCATCAGCCACACGCCAGCAGAGGAGGTGGACACACTTTCCCCTCCACCTCTCCTGGGCTTTAAACAATGTGGCATGCCTAGAGGTGTAGGCTGGGCTACTTCTTTCTTAATTTTAATCATCTAAAAATGTGTGGCTGGTCTAGGCTTGCTTTTTGGGCTCCCTCAATAGTAGGGAAGAAAGGGTACCTCCAGAAGGCACGTCATCCCTGAAGCTTTGGCACCCATTTTAGATAAGGACAAGCTGTCTTCTGCAGATCTTGCTCTTTTTATTGGCTATAAAAAGTGTGTAGACAAACTCAGATTAAATGTTTATGCTTTAGGTGATTAAAGTTAATCGACACGAATCCTATCTTTAACATCTAATTGTAAGCTATAGCTTTTCCATCAACTATCTACAAAAAGAGTATACTGTGTCCCATCACATTTTTAAATACACTGTAATGATATATGTATTTGATATTGTTTCTCTTAGCTGCTGCTATTCAGTTTTTAAAGTCATTACTAAATGTTGTGAGACCAATGAATATATTAATTTCTGCACAACATACTAATATTTCCATCTTTTGCATTTTTGAAAAATATAATTTCACACTGCTTCTCTAAACCAGCAAGACTCACTTGTTTTTTTCCAGTGTGGATAGTTTTACAGCATTATCTGCTGATAAGAAATGTTGCACGAGTTCAGGAGGATCCTCTGGCAGTGTAAAAGTCACAAGATACTGACCAGATGAAGGATTAGACCCAAATGACAAATGTCTCCTTTGGGATAGGCCACCCTAGAGCACTATTCTTCTGGAAAATGTTTTTACTTTGATTTGAATGGTGTTACTTGAATTACGTTGCTCCTCAAGTAAGTCCAAATTTTTACCGTTTCCCCCTGGCTTCAAACACCACCCAATGCATTAGGGTAATGCAAAGAAAGAACGTGTGAATCCATTTGATTTTTAGTTTCCTTAGGTGGAAACAAAACTACTCCCTGCTTACTCTGTACACTCATAAGTCTAACTTACAGCTTCGTAATTCATGCTACACGATGGAAAACACGATCTCCAGGCTCCTCAAATCTTTCCCTGGAAGCCCCACCAGAGAGGTCACCCCTTGGACTGCATCTTGCAGGTGGCACTCCTGAAAACTGTCTCCTAAATTGCCTGGCCAGAGGGCAACGCTACATACCATGGAAGTGGTGGGACTAGAGATCAGCTTTTCATTCTACACAGAAAACAACCCAAATCTTCCGTAGGCTGTGTGAAATGGAGGGCTATCAAGCTGTCTGCATTGAGACAGAAGTCACTTTTTAATTTCCTTCTGCACGAAGAACCTCCATATTAGGTTTCAGAAACTGTTCAGACAGAAACTTTGCCAAAGACACTCTCCTCCCACAGCTACGGGTGTAGTTTGTCGTATTCCCTGCAAATAATGGGGCTTGTCCACAAGGGGAAATCAGCATGCAAGAAGCTGAGGCGCTGATTTATTGCAAACTGCCTCCCATCTAGTTGCTGTGTGGATGCTGCATGCACTATGGCTGAGAGGGTGCTCCCCTACCACTGCAGACAAGCCACCTCTCACAGGTGCTCTTGGTGATCCCCAGAGGATGAGGTCCCTCCGAGTATGTCTGGCTGTCTACAATGCTGACACCTTATACCCGAGCAGCCAACAGACCCTCCCTTCACAGTCAGCGCACGCTGGAGCTGCACTCCCAGTGAAGCCTCGGGCAGCAGCTAGTTCGCCCCAAAAGCAGGGCAAATGGGGGGATGCCGGGGGTAGAGAGAGCCTCTCTGTATCCTTTTGGGTCTCTAACTGGGTGAAGAGGTCCCTTACTGTCAGATCAGACTCGGTCACCTGCCAGTTCTTACTCTGCATTTTCTTTTCCAAAGCTATGACATTTCCTTGGTGAGCACCTGGCAAGACATTCCTCCTTAGGGGGCTGCTAAAGGGATGGGAAATGAGGAAAGCTGATGAGGACTACCTGAGCACAGTCTTGCTGGGTTGGAGAACAGAGGAGATGAAGAAATCTCTATGTCTTTCCAATCATGACCAGCTTTTTTTTCCATTTTCTGAACTGTGTATTGAGTCTGTACAGCCTCTAATTAACCATCAAGTCCGTGGAAAAGCTGCAAGTCTCTTACGCTATTTTAGTACTACCAATAAAAAGGACAAAGACTGTTTTGTAACCTGAACCCAACTAGTTCTCCACGGGTAAACTCTTCCTTTCTACACCCCTTTCCTCCTCAGGGCAAGATGACTTTGTCCTTTTTGCCTGCTAGGGGTGATCTCTGCTCCATGCTATTCCCAGCTACTGTTGGATGCTGTTTCAGAGAGTGCTGGTTGGCCAGGTCAAAATCACAACAGGGAATGGGTTAAAATTCAACAGGACTTGCCCTGTAGACAAATAGGTCAACTAAAATATTCTGAGAAGGCAGCTCTCCCTTTCAGCCCCTTTCTCCACACTGAAATAGAGATGTGCTCATCTGAACGCTCACAGCAGCCCAAAGCTGATGCACTGGGACATAGGAGGAGGCCTTCGTCTTAGATTTTTCATTGTGTTTGAAACAATAGGCTAAAATAGCTTTTTACAACTGGCATCCATCACTTTTACCCCTCTGAGTCAAAGTCTCTTGCGTCATGTGCAGTCCAGAACAGCTGCCCTGAAGGACATCACTCTGCTCCTGCACCGGCGCAGATGACAGACCCACTGATGATGCACTGGTGAATACACAGGATTGAATGAAGTCCTGAGTGCAAGTGCATCTCAGTAAAATTATACCTGGACCAAGACCGACTCAAGCAGTTATAGTGTACTTCACCACCACTGGTGAAACAGAAATAAGCAGAAGCAGAGTGAGAGATAAGTCCTGGTCCTACTGAACAGCTTGGGGAAGATCTGCTTACTGGGAACATGCATGGTTAGAATAGTCCCATACCCTATTTTAGGCACCTAATGTAGGCTGCGTATGCCAGAAGGCTGATCTCTGTATGGTCAATGCACAGAAGTAGGTGAACCCCTCCCAAAGGTGATTTAGAACATCTAAATTAAGGAGTATTTAGGTTCCTAATTTGGATGCTCTGAGTTTGTCTCCAGAGGTGCCTCTCTTCACTGGTTGTGCAGAGAGTGAGGCTTCTAATTTAAGAACGTGATGCACTCCTAAATTAGGAAGGGAATTACTTAGGAGCTGTGAATTACTCCTCCCTTCCCTTCTCCCCCACTGGCAGCTGAACCCATCACGGCATCAGACTGAGGCCAGATTCTGATTCCAGTAATATTGGCAGCAATTGTGGTGTAACTTCATTCATTTATAGCAATAGAAGCTCTAGACTGGTAGAAATGAAAATAGAGTCGGGTCTGTGATGATGAAATTCTTGTCTGAGAACTGCTGATATTGGAATCTTTGCTTCTGACTGAAAATTCCAAGACAAAAATCTCCAAGTTTCTAAAGACTTGCAATAACTTTAAGCTTTGTTTACCACCTTGCTATACATGCAGAGCATGTGGAAATGATAGTATTCCGTTTGTACTTATGCTTGTTCCACAGCCATCGTCTTACAAGAGCATCCAACTGTGGCAGAGAGAAACTAGAATCAGGCTGGGGAGTCTAAAAGTAAGTAGAAGATCAGAATGACAGGATAAATAAGACAAATGATGTTCTCATATCTTAGTCTCTATTGAGGTTCTGCATGACATTTCCTATCTAAAAAAGGACTGTAGTTCTGGACCTCCGCAATTCCTGTAACAGCCTCTACCATTTTGGGGTTAAACCCTAATCCCATATCCTTTGGGCAATTAAGAGTTAAAGGTTCCTGTCTCCATGTAGTGTGGTTTCTCAACTTCCCTAGAAATGTGTCATTACATACTTTATTAAAAACTTCACTGAGGAAGGGACAAAACTGTAATTTCAAGATACTTTTAAAATGTAACCGATTTTAGATACTGTTCTACGGATTCTCTAGTATATTTGATTTTGGAATGTTTAATTTGCTGAGGGAACTGCTTCTTCCCTGGCATGAAAACACAATTATTAAAGCTCATTTTATTATTTTGAGACTGATAGCACAATTTGGTTCATTGTTTAACATTCCATGACTATGAATACAATGAAATTCTCGAATGATTAATAGGATTTGTTATTTTAAATAATCATGCTGAATCTTATTTGCAAGACTTACTAGGTCTGTAACTTACATATGAATAATGCATCTCTAGCTGTACAACCAATTTTGGAGAGCTGCTACTCATTTGTAGAATATCTTTCGCTTTGACTGCTTTGGGCACAATTATTCTGCAACACGAAGCCCACAGTTGTGCATCGCATCTCATCCTGTTGCCATGAAATGCATCCTCAGAGGCATTTCCTCCCAGACATTTCTGGTCGGTTTTTAGGACGCTTTGCTCTTCACACTTGCACAGAATGGAAACACGTTCTCTGATAAGTCAAAAAAGGCAGCCAGGAGGATGTTGTTACCTAACATGGACAGTATCCTGCTGAGCCTCAGCCACAAAAGAGTCCCTTCTGGCTGAGCCCACACAGCTGGAGAGAAATTTAGAAGCCTGAAGAAGAAAGCTCACATCCCCTCCTGGATACAACGCTTCCTCTTCCCCTTCCTCCTGCACAAGCATTCTCCACTATAAGCTGCAAGGAGTTTTAAGTGTCCATAAAGCTGATACAGACAGAAACATGACTTCTGCATGGTTGTTCAAAGAACAAAAAATCTCTGTGTTTCTCCCATGAGGACCACTGATTTCTCCTGTGCCCACCTCCCCTCACCTCCTGCGCTGCCTGACCCCATCGGTGCCTGTGAGGGGCCCGGGTGTGCTGAAGCTTTTGCTCACAGAAACCCACAGCAAAGCCCCGTTCCCACCATATACCACAGCTGCTCTGCTGTACACACACACACGGCATTTCCATACTACTGTCTTCATGTATGTTATCACCCTCTCATTAAATAACAGCAGGAGGGCTTTCAGCTAGAAACATTTTGATTCCAAGTGATTTTCTGTTCCCCCAGAGTGACCCACACAAAAGACATGCCTGGCAGAAAGCCCTGAAGCCCGACGATGAGTTCTCATCATTCGATGTGGTCCTTTCCATTCACATCGACGTTTATACAGACACAAGTGAGAGAAAAAAAATGGCAGTGGTTTGTAGAGCCTGCTCTCTCTGGGTTTCAGCCACAGACAACTGCACGGCTCATCCCTCTATATATCAAAAAGCCAGTCCCTTCCCATTTTTTTTTTATTCCCAGTGAAGGAGTAACAGAAATGAAGACAGTTGGCTACAAATTCCCGTTCAGCTATTTTCTTCATCATAAATTCATACAAGCAGATGTAAACAGATAGGAAAAAACAGGAACACATACATGTTCTGATGTGAAGGCAACCAGTCTGGGAATAGCTGCCATTCCTTTTTCTTTAACTTCTGGGAACATCTTGAAACGTGCAATCAACATAGCATACATGTTAGATATGGCACCACCTGGAGTCCACAGTAATATACTGTTACTTTTTCTATGCATTGTAATATTATTGCAGAACAAATGACAAGTCTTGCTATAGTTTTTCTAACTCCCATGTTAATGCTTCTGCCTAACGGCACATTCTTCTTCCTGACGCTCCTCACAGCTGGGTTGTGTAATAACAGGATCTGCTACACCCAAATAACAATATATGCAAAAAGTACTTCTGAAAAAAATGATGGGGGTTTCCTTTCATCCTCATTTTTGTTACCACTTCTCCTTTAGTCCCCAATCTTATCTTTCCATATGCCATCAACACATAAACCCCATTCTGTTCCACCTCCCAAGCAGATGCCACCACAAGGCAACTTCCTAAGCAGCTTCCAAGGGCAAGCCCTCCCAAACTGGGGTGGTGTTTCATGCCCCTGCTCTGAGGAAACCCACACAGTGAGTCCCAACAGACACTATCTTCTGGATAACTGGAGTGTGGGGAGGGAAGAGAAAGGAAAAGGGGCCATTCTGACAAATATTTTTGTTTTTATTTGTCCTCTGATGGGAGCAAGGGGAAAAGGTTAGCTGTCCCTAACACTAGCCTTAAAATCACTGGCATACACTGGCTTAAAATATCCACTTCGATATGGGTACCAGATGACAGCTGTACAGTATTCTGTTCCCATATTTCAATTGTCAATGCATACATTAAAACTGAGCATTTTGCTTTTCCCTTTTGAGATTTTTACAAACTGAGCCTCTGTGTCTACAGTCAAATAATGTTTGGTTATACATTAATGCTGCATGAGCACTATGGGAATATAATGCAGAACCTGAGGCAGAGTCTGAGTACTTTTACATTTGTACACACATAAACACACATACACAGACATTTATACATAAAATCCATCAGTTTTATCCTGTATATATACACTATATATATATACAGATTGATTATATATTTATATATATTTATATAAAGCAAAGGTGTATATTGATCATGGGTTTAGGCTTTTAAATGAACAGGTCAGAGTGCAGCTGAGGTAGAGTTCAGCTAGCCCAACTTTCACACATCTAAAAATGGAGCGAAGAGCACAAGACAGGCACTTCCAGAAGATGGTTCAGCTCGCTTAAGGTAGCTGCTTGTGGCAGGTGGGATGACTTGCGCTGCAAACGCATCCTCCCCTCTCCCTTGAATATATGGGAGCTGCTGTAACTAGCCCAGGGTAGGCATCCAATGCTTGGACAGCCAAAGCGAGACAAGATAAAACCCACCCTTTAAGCAGATCAAGGTAGCTCTGCTGAAAGCAGCGACATCACACCATGTTACACCAGCCGGGTATATGCGCTGGCAAATTTAACATTGTTTTGACTTTGTTAAGATTTGTATTTATCCCGCTGGAGATACGTAGACCGTTCCACAGCCCACAGACACTGTGCCATTCATGTCGAATCAGCGTCCTCGCTCTGCTCTTGCAGCGAGGCTGCCCCTGCTCTGGGCTTTCCCTGACCTCACTGGCCCTCCCGTCAATCCAAGGGAAAACGCCACAGAGGGATTGCATCGCTGGCAAGGGGGTCAGTACAGATCGGGCTTTTTCTTCCCCTTTCGACTATCTTGACAGGTACGAACGTATTTCTACAACTCTTTTCACAAAGGACAAAACAAGAAATGGAGAGACTAAGAGGAAATGTTCGGATACCTGTCCCTAAAAAATGCAGATGTCATATAACAGCTGATGATGATGATTTAGGTGACTGAACTAAGGTGTCCAAGTTGAAGCAATTTGGCCTATCTTGTCCAAAGTCATTGACTCAGTGTCAAAAGAATTTCTTCGGTACCAGGTTTTCCTATTAGTATTTATTACCTAGCCATTTAGCCTTAAGCTTATTAATAAGCCCTCATTCTGCCTTTAATTTTGCAGCTGTGTTTACACCCATGGTTAATTGCAGGCAACAAAACACACCTACAGAATTTGGAAAACCTAATCAGGCCTTTATGCTTTGCATGTATTGATACTGTATATGTCATTCCAGAGAACGCAGAGAGTGAGAACCTTTTCTTCACAACACTAAAGCCTTCAGGTGAAGCCGTGACGGTTTGAAATGACAAGACAGCACAGAGACGATTTTGATTATTGCCTAAAAAAGCAGAACCTGCACACCTGGGAATTGCTGCCTTAAGTGAGTGAATTAGAAAGATGCACTTTGCACAAACCAGAAACTGCAGAGAAAGCAAGGATGAGAGGGGGCAGCACGGGCACACACCTGCCAGGGAGCCCGTCCCCGCACAGGGTTCCTCTAGATGAAGTGACCTCCGGCATCCAGCTCTTCCTCAGGCATTCATCTTTCCTGACTCACCCTACCTCAGGCACAGTTTGCCAGATTTGGGCAGATCTGGCGCTGGCACTGAACCCTTCACCCTGGCCTGCTGCCTGCACCCAGCCTCTGCCCACCAGGACTGGCTGAGCTGTGTTGCTATTGCTCTTTCTCTCCCCTCTCAGGTCCCTGACCAGCCCGGGGGGGCTATTGCGGCTCAAGCCTGCAAGGTGGGGAACTGAAGACCAGCCAGGCCAGGGACTGAACAGTAACCAGCCACTGGACAGTTTTCAAAAGCTTTGGCTTAGGTCCTGGGCTCGTGATACACATTAAGATGCTGCCCTGTGTGATGGAGTCCACGGTTTTGGTCAGGACCTCTTCAGTACTACAGTAAAAGCTGTCAGAGCTTTTGCTCTCAGTGCTTTTTAAATAAGGACTCAAGAAGAAGTAATGTAAATTCTTCTCATCTTTTTCTCCACCTCTGTGGAAAGGTCCAGGATAAAACTCCTACACCACTTCCCACGTGTGTATTCGGATGTGAGAAGCTGAAGATGAGCCTTGCCTGATCTTCTGCACAGCATGAACTGCACCTTTCATGCCCTCGGAGAGACGAACATCCCAGGCTGTTATCAGCAAGGCCTGTCCTTTGCTTAATAGTCCAAGCGTTCTTTCCCTCTCCATTAGGTCAATGAACTTTCCTTCCAGAAGGGCTCCTTCCCTGCCAGCTCTCAGTCTGTTCTCTTTTGACAAACCAAGGTGCTATGCCCAATGTCAAGTCTTTCAATTTTTTGCTATTTGGTGAGATAGATAGGCCAAAATTTTTAGCAATGAAATTCCAGAGTAAGATAGGAGGTGACAAAAAGTATATATGAAAAGACTAAGTGGAATGATTAAAAAAAAAAAAAAAAAGTCTTAACAATGTAGTGGTCATCAAAGTCAATGACTTCTCTACAGTTAATCACGCTCATTTTTTGCCTTACTGGCTTGCCCTGAAGGAAAGGCAAGGTTTCTGAGCCTTCAAGCACTTGGACTAACCAGCCACCCAAGTACCCCACTGAGCTCAACAGGCAGCTCACACACGGAAAGCTGACTGCACACTGGAATGTTGGCAGTATCTCACCGACTCCACTATAATTACTTAAAGGGATGCTACGTCTTTCCCTCTTTGCTCCAATTTCCCCTGCGGTGATGGAGAGCATTGTTGTGTTTCTTCTCCCCATTATTAATACAAAACTCTTTCTATTTCATGTAATCCATAAAAAGTGGGGACAAAAAGGAAATGCAAGGGAAATGTCTCTTCTGATTATGTTTCCCATGTGCCATTACAGCTGCTCGTAATGCAGTGCAATTTGCTCAAACAGACCCTCATAATCACATCCCTGAAATTCATAAACATGCAATACTTTATCTCAAAGAGGCCACTGGTGGTTATTAGCAAGTGTCCTCTCAAACATGCATATTTAATTATGTTTACTTTTTAACTACGGGGATGTCATATAGCATAGTCTGAAAAATAAAGAAAGCTTGAAATATCATGTACCAGGTGAAAATATCCCATCGCCACAGCCCCCTGGCCAGCCAACCATCTCTCTCATTTTCCTTAGTGTGACATATTCCAAAAGTACAAACACTGGAGCAATTTCATAGGTGAACCTGAAATGTAGTAATGTCCATATTTAATGCTTTCATCTACAACACTAACACATCTTTATCCAATATTACATTACATTACAGCTACAATATACTCTATCTTGCACTGGGTAGAGTTCTGTTTTACAATACTTTTGACAAACCTCCTTTTGATTTGATGTCAAATGTCCAGAAGGAGGAATGCTGAGAGCACTTGAGACTCCCATTTCCACCCATTTCAGTGAAACAAATCTTGCCCACCGCTTCCAGGCTCAAGGCTTTGCCCTGTACTCGAGAGCTGCTGGGCAGAGACAGACGTTCGCCTTGCAAAAACCTGTGTTTGTGCCTAGCTGCATACACATTAGCAGTCCGATTCATGATGACAAGACAGAGCACGAAGCCAAGCATGTGCACAAAAATGCTTCTTAGTCCCAAAGTGAAAAAACCCCACACATTAAAGTCTGCACCTCTTTCTTGCAGAAAGCAATGCCTCTAACTGCTCTGAGTATGGACTGTGCATAACCTCTCTACATGAATGCGACTGTTCACTTAGCACACCTTTCATTTCACATATTTGTGCATGCAAAATGCTAAAATATTTTTTTTTCTGTATATTTTTGGGGGGGGTTGGAAAACCGACATCATATATTAGTATGATGACATTTAATAGAAGACAGCCCACAGGACAATGTTGAAAGTCTTAATGAAAATAGCTATAACGACCATTTTAAAAGCAGACTATTGTTTTTCCAGCAACCTTAACATAAAAGTATTCTTTCTTTCATTTAGCTACAGCAGCTAATATTTTAGAGTATGACTGTAAAATTATATTAAATATTATTATGGAAAAAAAATCTGCTACTTACATATTAGTATTTGCTGCTGATGTCAGCCAGTCTGCTGCCAATCCAACCATGTCCAATCCAGTTGAAAGCTGATTAAAATATCTAGGGTGCCCTGCATAAGATGGAAAATGTTATCAAAAGGCTGATGACTCTGAACGAAACTATTCAGTCCTGAATGGTATATTTACCTCCAGATTTCTATAGAGAAGGAAGTGCTTTCAAGGTATGAAACAAAGCAAACAGCACTAAATACGTTTCTTGGAAAAGGCAGGATTTCTCTTCTTTCTCATTCCAAACACAGTAAAATCAGAGTAATTACACTGAACACAGAATAATGAATTCCAACATTCCCTATTATCCTCTCAATAGGCCTTGAAAATTAGCACGACGCTGCCTCACAAAAATAGCTGTTTGCTCCTGTTAGCGTGTCACATGTTGTCACTGGATGTGTTTTTGCCTGGCTAGGTTTGAAAGGCACGCACGAGACACCATCTGAAGAGCTTGCCAGTACACGTAACGTCAGTGATGAATGGCTAGTGATTATAACAGACAGAGCGAAATGAGAAAATGGAACATTTTGGTGACCGCTTTGCACATGACTCAAAGGCTGATGATTGTACGAAGATGGCAGGGAAGGTGGCAGTCCTTGTCATTTCTTCCCTGTCAGAGTGCAATTACAAATAGCCTGGCTGCTCGCGATTGTGATTTTAAACAAATCCCATGAAAACCAGCACTACTGCCCCCGCAGAACAACGCACAAGAACATACTCAGTGGGCTGATAGTCCATTTACCTGGTTCATCTAATTGGCTCCTGATTTTTTCCTAAAATACTGTTACAGATTTCTCTTAAAAATGTGCCTAAAGCCATTAAATCCAGGAACCGTTAAAACTCAGGTTTTACTAGTTGCTCACTGCAAGCCCCTGTTAAGTGGCATAATTACCGGTACAAATTACAGACAGTTCACAATTACTTAAATGCTGTCCGACTCAAAGGAAGGCAGCCTCTGCTTGAAAAACACCTGTCCTGACACACAGACCACGTACTGTTCCTGCTGTCACAGGAAACAAAAGATAGAGCAAGATGATTGAGGAAATGCAGACCCAGCACCAAGAGAAAACTTATCTTTGGTCTCCGGTGACCTCTTATCAGGCGAGGACACATGGCGGGCAGAACAGCACAGGGAATTGCTCCCCGGCCCCCACCTTGCAGCACACAAAGGCAGGGTAATGGGGATGTGTGGACAGACGGGAGCAGGGGAAAAGGGGTTGGGGGGGGCACACATGCAAAATCCCGTGCCCTTAATCTGAGACGAGCCCCATGCCGCTGCCATCCAGCCTCTGTTTTGCACTGAGCCCTCCCCACCAGAGATAGGAACTGGCACTTTCCCCTGGTCCACGCTCCCCAGGACACGTGGCCAAGCCTCCTCAGGTGCCGAGGGATGCTGCTGAGTCCCAGCAGGACTAACAGTGTCCAGCCCCTGCCCTGCACGCTCTCGAACGGGGCAGGCAGACCTGGGGCACGTGTGCACCCTTGCCACCACTGCCAAAGCCACAGCGCTCCCACGCCAGGGGCCCTGCCTGCAGAGGACGGCATCTCCCCTGACAACGGGGTTTTGAGAGAGATTTCGGTATTTATAGCTCGGGTTCAATCCCAGAGCCAGGCTCTGAGCGGGTTCCCAAATTCTGCTGGAAGGCAACCGAAAATCAGGAGCTGAAAGCCTTTGGTGAACGTGGAGCACAGGAAGGCTCAAAGAGGCCAGAAAAGCTCCTGCTTTGTAAATAAATCCACACTGAAAAGCTGGGGAATAGCAGAACTCGTATTTGCAGCTGCAGTGTCTCGGCGGCTCTCCGTCAGCGCCGTACCCAGCCCCAGGCGACAGCCCTGTTGTCACTGCTTGTTTCTTCAAGGAAACCCCACCGCACAGCTCCTGCTTTAGGAGCCGCCACAGGAGCAGGGCCGGCTGCAGGCAGGGGTCAGGCAGCCATAACCTGGAGGGAGCAAGGGGCGGGGGAGCTGCTACAGAGACGAGACGACAAGGAGAGCAGGGGCTGCTGCATCGGCTGATGGCAGAGCCCCCAGCACCCACACCTGTAACACGGCCCCCACCACTCAGTGCCCTTCCCTCCTGCAGCGTGGCTTTAACGTGCCACGGCAGAGAACGTAATGCCCCAATCCTACCCCAACCTCAGCAGCAAGGGTTTGTCTGTCCAGGTGACACCCTAATAGGTGAGCGAGCTCTCTTCCCTCCGCTAGATGATGGCCACAGAAAATTGTGGCTTTGCCTAAAACACAGGCCCAACCAGCTAGGTAAGAAGAGTTTGTGAGAGATGCTCAAAAATCACCCTGCCTGAAACACACATCCTTTGTGGTGGTTGTCACCAAACAAAGAGGTGACTGGAAAAGAGACTGACGGGGGCGGGTGGTGGCGGAGATGTGAAAATAGGAGATTACTGGTTGGTTTAGCAATACACAACATAGTTACACATATCCCAGAGTAAATGGGGAGATGATGGGCAAGAACTGGGGCTGAGGCACTGGGACAGCCAGGGCTGGGCTTTCCCTGCCGAGGACGTGCCTTTGCCCCACGCACCCTCCTCTCTGACATGCTCCCGCCTGCGCGGGGTGTCAGGCACGGACGCCAACACGCAGCATCCGCAGCCTCGACAGGGAAGCGACGAGAAGGGCCAGAAGGGCCAGGCAAAGCCAGACAGCACGGATAAAGGCACGGCTGGTGGCCCTGGGCTTGGCCTTGCCCGCAGCCCCATGGCCTGCTGCCGGCATCAGGGCCTGCCTGGGAGCAAGGCTGGGCCAGCGCCAGCTCCTCGCACCCTTCCTGGGGTTTCCAAGCCATTTGTAAATGCTCCCATTTCCCCCAGCGAGCATTGCACAGGAACTGAATTTCACATCCATCTCTCCCCGCACTTGCAGATGCTGCCTTTTAGATTCTCTCAGACAAAATTCTCGCTGAGGGTGGATGCCGGTAGCCGGTCAGGGGACAGAAAGCCACGTGTGGCTCCCCCGGGCACCCCAGCGAGCCGTGGCACGCAGGCAACACCTGGGAGCATCCCACACCCGCCCCTCGGCCAAAAAATCAGCCAGCCGGCTCCTCGAATCCCAACCGGGCATCACTGCTGGGACGTGGGGATCCAGCTGCGACGCTAATCTAAGCTATACAATTTATTTTCCAATCAGCCTCCCAGGCCCCTGCAGCCAAATGCAGCCCAGGGTGGCCCCCCCTAGCCCAGGAGGGGTCGTGTCTGAAGGGCTCCCGCAGCCGGAGGGGAGGCAGACCCCCGCCGACAGAAACCTCACCGCACTGCCCATCCTCTGAGGGTAATTCAAGCGTTTTGCTCTGGAGTACAAGCCGAAGGGCTCCGGGTGTCAATCCGGTGTGTTTCGTGACACCACCCCCCCCACACTGGGGCGGCCACCCCAGAAGGCGGCAGCCAACCGAGGCAGCTCCGCACCCCCCGGCCAAACACCACCGCATCTCACACAACCTCCCAGCACTGGTCCTTGCACCTTGAAAACGCTAATTTCATCAAAACGAATAAAAAAATACCAAGAAGGGAAAGCCTCACATATTTACGGGGAGGAAGAAGAATGGTAACATTGTTTTACAGGGTCTTTTTTTGGATGCACAAAATGAACTAGGTCCATTATGTGAAACAGGCTACGACAATAAAAGCTTAACGAAAATCGCTTCAGAAACCCTATTCTTTGATTTTCCACATTCACAGATCCCGTGTTTCACAGCATTCTGTGAAAATATGTTTCCTACGCCCTACCCAGACACGTCACATGGATCACTGGGCTGATCGACTTTGTTCCTGTGGACATCATCTATCTAACTATTTACTCCAATATTTTACAGACGTTTTGGCAGCCCCCGGACTCATGCTTCAAAAACATTCAGCCGGACATTTCCACCTCTAAACGAGGATTATACAGATCCCCCACCATCTTTACTGGAATCAGTCTGTTCTGTTCCCAAAAGGTGACAAAACCTGTTTTTTTGTTTTCCGCTCAACCTCTATTCAGCCTTTTGTCTCTTTCCGCAATTGCTACGCGTTTATTTTTAAGCAATTTCTCAGTAACTCAAATTCCCCCGAAGAGCTCCCCGCACCCGCGTTATTTTGCAATCACAGCCGTTAATTGAAGCTACGCTTTTTGCCCGCTCCGCCGCCGTTTATTTAAGGTGGCCCCGGGTGCGGCGCCGGGGGCGTCCGTCCCCACGCCCGGGCAACGCCCGCGCTCCCCCCACCCCGCCACGAAGCCCACCCGGGGGCACGACTAACGGGGTGTGTGGGGGGGTGTGTGTGTGTGTGTGTGTCCCAGACAGGCAGGAGTCAACCCATCCCTGCCCTCCCTCGTGAAAAACAACGACGACAAAAGGCTATTAAAACAATCGGGGATTTGTTTTCATTGCTTGAGCCTCAAGTTGGAAAAAAAACCCCCACCCCTCAACACTCCTGTGCACAGTTCTGCCAAATTCTCCTATTTTTATGTCCCACAGGTAAGGGGAGAGACACGGCAAATGGCCGCTCAAAGCTCCCATTTACAGGATGTTTATTGCGATTTTGGCTGTTACGTGGGTTGGTCCCTCCTGCCCCCCTGCAGGGACGACATCCCCCTCCCTGCCCGGTGCCTCCGAGCTTCGCTCCCGACCCAGCCCCGGCGTGTGCGGAGCGAGGGGCGACCCCCGGGCCATCACTGGTAAAATGGATGAAAAGGATGAAAAGGAAAGGAGGGAAGTGGGGAAGGCGGTGAAAAGGCTGCTCAGCGGCACAGTCGGCAACTCCCGACGCACAGAAGCACTAATTCTAAACGGGAGAGGGTGCGCGACGCTGCGCTGCCAGCGACAGAGACGGGGCTGCTGGGGTATTTTATCATTTAGGAAAACGATTTCTGTCTCGGCTAGAAATTGCTTGGAACTGCCAAAATACAGTCGCTGCTTCAAGCTTTAACGTTTCAAGATAAAATGAAATGACACCTTTAATCAATGGATGAGACCATATAGGGTAGAAAATGAGCAAGGCTATTACCTGTTTTAATTGCATACTTCAGAGTTGTTCTGCAGTTCAATAAAATTTCTTCCAAAGTCTGTGGCTGGTCTGCCAGTTCCCAGTTATATTCCTGGAGCAGCTCATTTGGGTAATGGAAATCAATAACTTTTGTTGATCTATCAAAACTTTTCACCACATACTGAAGTAAAATGTCCACAACATCTTGTAGGAAAGACATAGTTGTTATTTCTCCGTTGCATGCCGGCAGAAGATCTGGGAACGGAGAAATTGAAAGTTAACTTCGTTTTACGACTGTACACACAGATTTTGGACAAAGGCTTCTCGCATTCACGTTTAGGAATCTTTTCACTGCGTTCAATACAAATAGACTTTGTTTTCATTTACTAAGCAAACTGGTAAGATTGTATTTTAAGGAATGTTCTGAAATAGTTAGGTTTTAATACCCTATCTAAAATAGCAAATTTTGGCCACAGTATATTTCAGACCAATTTTTAAGACAATGAGAGCAAGCAGGGAAACAAGAAAAAAGGCAAAACGAATCTCAGGAAAAATAAAGACTGGGAAACAAACGCTACAGGAAGTGCTCTAAAAACTGTCATTTGCCTTGCAACAAAATACCTTCGTGGTGACTCTGCCAATGCGAGTAACTTGTTGATAATTTAATGCCTTTTCCGAGGCGATGCTGCACGGTCTCTCAGTGCACGCACCGACATCTTTTGTTTAAGTGCGATGGCTCCGGCAGAGCCGAGCTGTAGCGGAACCCCCTAATTTGGGGTAACCCCGGAGCGGTCAGAGGGGCAGCAGCACAAGCCCCCACGGCGGGGGCAGGAGGGCAGAGCCTGCCCCGCTCCCCCGGGCAAACGGCAGCGTTTCCGTGCAGCGCGTTTCCGCGGGGAGCTGGCAGCGCTTTAGTAGCGGACACGCCACCTCCAAGGTCAGAAAAGATGAAGCGCAAAAATATCTCGAATTAAAATAAATCGGTAAGAGAGCGCTCTTTCTCCCTCCTCCCCTCAAACCTTAGTTACATCGCAGGGACTTCAACAAGAAAGGTCGCTGCTGTCAGGGCTCCTTAGAAAGAGCGACAAATTTTATTCGGTTTTTTTTTTCCCGGGATTTTTTTTTTGGTTGGTTGGTTGGTTGGGGTTTTTTGGCGGCTTTAAGAAATGCCGGCAGGTGCCGGGTGCGGGGGGGGGTGGGAGCGGGCCGGGGCTGGGGGCGCGGAGCTCCGCGGAGCCGCCGCGCACCGTCGGGACCCACCGCCCCCCCCCGGCCTCCGCGCACCGCAGGCGGAGGCAATTTCCCGACCGAACCGCTGTGGGGTTTGGATTTTTTTTGGTTAGTTTTAAAGCTGCAGCGTGGCCCGGGCGCACCGTTACCTGTTGAGTGCAGAAAGGCGTAATTCACCTCCGCTTTTTGGCAGACGCAGGGTTTTTTGTCGCAGGTGCAGGCCGGCCGCGGCTCCGCTGCCCCCGGGGCTGCCCTGGCGCCGGTTTCCACGGGTTTCTCGGCATCTCCGTAGAGCAGGGCTTGACAGCGACACGGACACACGGCCTCAGCACCGCGGCATCACCCCCGGTCCCGTCCCCCCGCCCGCCCGCCCCGGGGCAGGGCCCGCGGCCGCCCGCCCGCGCTGCGCGGGCGCGGAGCTTTGCCTCCCTCGCGGGCTGCCCTTACCGCAGAGTTTGTTTCCGATCCCTCCCGTGAACTTCTGGGCAACCTGACACCAGGCTCTGGCTGCAAGAAAAAACGGAGCGGGGGGTCCGTGGGGACGGGCGTGGGCCGGGGGCGCCTCGTCGCACACCCGGCACCGCTCCCCAGGAACCTCCCGCCCAGCCCAGCCGCGCCGGGCAGGGCTAGAGCCGCCGTCGGTCGCCGCCGCTCCGTCCCGCCGGTCCAGCTGCCACAAAGCGGTCTCCGGCGAGCGGGCAGCGCTGCCGCGGCGGCTCGGCGACTCCGTCGGGCCGGTCCCGCCCGGCTGCTCGGCTCCCCCTTACCTGTGCCGGGGCTCTCGGCGGCCGCAGAGCCCTCCTCGGCCCCGAAGGACCAGAAGCCGGAGCCGGGGCTTGCCATGGCGGAGGCGAACCGGCGGGGCGGGCGAGGAGCGGCGAGCTGCAGCCCAGGCGGCCCGAGCGAGTGTGCGTGAGTGTGAGTGTGCGGGTGTGTAAGTGCGTGCGGCTGCGCCAGGCGGCGGCAGGCGAAGGGGCGGGGGCGCCCCGGGCACGCGTGGGTGGGAGCGTCTCCCGTGGGCGCCCCCGGGGCGAGCTCCGCCGAGCTACCGCGCTCGCTCCCCGCGGCCGCTGCCCCCGGCCTGGGACGGGGCGGGCGGCACCGCGGGAGCCGGGGTAGGTGCCCCCGCCGAGGCGGGCGGCGGCGGCTGCCGTGAAGGGACCCCCGCACCCTGCACCGAAGGGGCGGGGTGGGGGGGGAGCTGGGGGCAGACCCGAGCCCTAGGTGAAGGTCAGCCAGATGCCTTGTGCCGCCTCCGCCCCACCGACGGCCCCGCGGACCCTGCAGCCGCGGCCCGGCAGGGCAGGAGCGCAGTACCAAGACCCCCCGGCGCCGCGGAGCGCTGAGCGGAGGGGAAGGGTGATTTTCCGGGCCGTGGAGCGGACGGACGCCGTGGTGCAGCCCGGTGCTCCGAGGGGAGGGCTGGTACACCGGTCCCTGGGGCTACTGGGATGCAAAACACCGAGCTGGGTCTACTGGGAAGCGTCCACAATCCTGTGAAGACCAAAGTGCCGAGAAATATCCCCCGCCCCTCACCCCCTGCATCGGGGCACCCCCGCGGCTGCGAGCAGGGGACTCCAGGGCGGCGGCGGCGAGGCCGGGACAGCCCCTGCCGCAGGCGGCGGGCAACGGGGGGAGTCCCGGGGCGGGGAAGGGACAGCCCTCCCGAGCCCGCCCCCCCCGGCCCAGCCTGCCCGCAGCCACCGGCGGGGGCCCCGTCGGGCCGGGTCACCCGGAGAAGGCGCTGCTGGAGGGGCCCGTGCGGGGCTGGGGCGGGGGCGGCTCCTGCCCCCCCGTCCTGTCCCCGGGCTGGGCGGCGGGGTCCCGGCTGCGCTGCCGCGGAGGGGGCGGGAGGAGCCCTGCACCACGCCGCGGCTGCCGGGGGGCGGCCCCGGCCTCCTACCCCCGCCAGCCCCCGCCTCTCTCCTGGCATCCCCGGGCCGCTCCCGGGGTCTCCCCGCAACCCGCCCCCTCCCCCGGGGATGGGGGTCCCGGCGGAGCCGCCCTCCCGGCTCCAGCCCTGTGGGAGGCGGGAGGTCTCGGAGGCGAGACTGGAAGAGAAGGAAAACGACCGCTCCCTGTCCCTCCCCGACGTCCTTTCTGAAGGCAACCAAAGCTCCCCCTTCCACCCAGCCGGTTCCCCGGGGGAGCACGGAGCGCTTCCTTGCCGTGGCTGCCTCTCCTCCAGCACAGGAGGCATTTCCAGCCCTAACCCCAGGAGGGAGGCAGGCGAGGCCATGCCAGACCAGGGTTTGGCCCTGCCGAGAGCCCTGGTCATCCAGGACCCCCCTGCTCCTTGCCGCCAGCCCCTGGGAGCTCCGAGGCCGTGTTTGGCCAAGGCCACCTCTCCCCGCTTTCTGCATGTGCCCACACGGTTACTAGGGCTGTCCCCCCCACTGAAACGTCTTGATGTTTTAAAACATTGCCCTGGTGGTAAAGTAAAAGACAACCAGCCTAGGCATGGTTCCACGTGTAATTGCAGAACTCTTCCAGTTTCCAGATCACATCGGCTTTAAGGAAACGTAGAGGGTAACTCAGGCTCTCCACGGCGAGAGGCTGGTGGGAGCTCTTCCCCGCCTCGCTCGCTCATGCCCCAGCCTGCCGCGTTTCGTCAGTCCTGGGTGTAATTCAGACACAGCCAACCGTATCACTGCCTTGTGCTTTTTTTTTATTTACTTTACCAGTTTAATAATACACGAGAAAGCAACTTTAAAACAGATTTCAAAATTTAAACAATGTATCGCAAATTTTACATCGCATCAAATTTTAATTTGGTGCACAGCCTTCTAACTACTTAAAGATCAGGAAGCAATGGTTACCTGTCTCTGGGGAAAGGACCAAGCGTGGGGGGGGAACAGACAAAAAACCAACCCCCGTGGCTCGCTGCTGCTGCCAATCGTGGGATTTAGGAGATCTAAGCAAGGGAGCAGGATCAGGCCTTTATACTGGCATCATGAAATTTGCCTTCTCTTGCTTTGCAGCTGGGAACATGCAATTATGAATCCTGAAAGGAAGTGCAGCAATTATCTGTGTGGCTTCTGTGAAATAAGGTCTTTTGAATAAGGAATCAGGGGAAAATTTGAACACGGTGGCTATTGCTTTTATTTTCACTTAATTTCTAGTGGAACTGATTAAGAGTGATCATTACATTTAGACAGCAATCAACCAGAGAGCATATTTCTATTCCTTTCTTGGCACCCCAGAGATTAAGATTCCTAAAAATCTAATGCAAAGGAGAACAAAGCAAACACGATTTAAAAGTTCATCACTTAGTCACAAAGCTCAGAGGCAGAGGAGTGGTCTGGATATACTTCTCATAAATGGACATCTCCAACATAAAGATTATACACACAATATTGACCTTTAAAACTGGCTACTAGCTTTACAGTAAAGTCAATAATGAAATAAACTGCCATAGTATCCTATCCAATTAATCATTTATGCTTGTTTTCATTAGAGGGACACTTGCCACAAACAGTTCATCCCAAAATTTAAGCATTGTAAACCTAAAATGAGCAGAAATTCCCCTATGGTATTCTTGTAATTTTTTTTTTTCCTGTAAAACAATTTATTAGAAACAATAACTAAGGTTTTCTGAAGGTGCATATGGGAATTTGAAAGCTTAACTAGGGAACTATAAACTAAATGATCTATTTTAATTGGATGAGACTGATGAAATGTAAAAAAGGAAGAAATGTGCATTGAGGAAAGTAAACTAGATTTAAGCTGCTTAATGTCTAATAATTTTAAGATGTAGCAGTGGTATCCAAAAGAAAGCCGATTTTTATATTAGGTGTTTTTAAAGTATATGGTATGTGACTGACAGTGTCCCTTTGCAACGGTGTTGGGCTGTAAACCACAGTAATTCATATTCACATGAACACACACGTTGTAAACTTGAAACATTGGAGATTAAAAAAAAAAGAAAAAAGGAAGCACATGGTATAAAATGATAAAAAAGATTATGCTAATAAAAGCCAAATGGCAGCAGGAACAGCAGCAGCAGCTAGAACTGCTGGATAAGGCGCCGGCGCTGTGAGGTCTTCCGCAGCAGTCGTCTGTAGTCATAGGGATTATCTTCCGTTTTACTCTCTTCCAGGGGGCTTTCTGCAACCCTCGACCTAGGGATTAAGCGCAGAAGTGTTTTAGAAATTAAAGTCGAAACATTTACCTTGGCAAACACTCCTAATCGACTGCTTAACCTCCACCCCTGGGAGAAAAAATAAAAGGAGAAAGAAAAAAACCACCAACTGACTTTGCTAGGCCTCTTCCTGTGCTACATAATGCAGGCACCTTGGAACAAACACATTATATACTAAAAGCAGATGAACACAGAACAACATGTTCTTCTACGAGCGGGACATAATAAAAGGACATAAAAACATTGAGAACATGGGGATGTTTTGCAGTAGCGTTTGCCTGATGGTTACTGAACCAGATTTTCAGTTGGCGGACATTTGTTTGCTCTGTTTTTAACCTGCCTGTGGAGCCCACTCTAAGTGTCCATCTCTTTTTTTATTTATTTTTTTTTTCAGATGGCAAGATGCATTTTGGAATCCACCTCCGACAGGCTGGAATGGTGACCTGGCACATGGAGCATGTGTTAGCATGGAGCAAGATTAAAAATAAAACTCAGTTACTTAAAAAGTGTATTCCTCTGAAATAATTACAAAAATTTGTAGTGTTCTACACCAGCCAAATAAAAAATATTCGATGCTTCACTTCTGTTGACTGAAATTACTGTATTGTCTTTAGATCCACATGACCCCATTCGAGAGATACTGAAGTGCTGAAATGTTTATTAATTGCGTTCATCTGGCCTTGGAGGTAACAGTGGAAATTTAAAAGTTACACAGATTTTTTTTTCGCTATGTCTGATTTGGATGCAATCAGAGCAGCACACAGTAAAAGGTAAGAAATTCCTTTTACTAAACTCAGTGGCAAAATTCTCATTCATCTAAACCGGATCTCAGGGTTTAGATTTGGTGTAATTGACCACCCTAGAAATGCAACCTTTTCCAAGGAATGTAAACTATATGGTAATTTCCTGATATTATTATATTTAATTCCATGCCTTCACAACACCTTCCTAAAGCTAATTTAGATCCTACCTGAATAAATGTCAAAAATAAAATACGTAAGGGGCACAAAATGCTCTACGAATATTTTCTCTGTTTCTATGTATACATTTTCAAATTCAGCCATCATCCCAGGCTGAGTGTTTCCCTTACGCCTTTGACCTAGATATTTTACAATTTTTTGTTACACGTCTGAAGACACAAGAAGATAAAAATATATAAACATATACAAATCTGTGTTTGCACTGCAGTGTCTGCGGGGGGGCACTGGCAAGAATGAGAATATGAATTTCCTTAGCCCAGCAGAGGTCACCCTCTATGAAGCCTGCGTGGGAACAGAGGAGGTCGAGCAAACCCTCCCTTTAGGGTTTTTCTCCTGGCTGCCCACCTTGGTGAGGTCCACCACAGGCTACAAACGCACATGCGGGCACAGGACAGCAGGAAAAGGAGGCGGTCAAGCTGGTGTCTTATCTGCAGAAAGCAGGGAGAAAGTTCGGCGCACATCCACCCTATTTAAAACCTAACTGCTCAGAAATACATTTTTTAGGTTCTGCTTTAGTTTAATTTGATTTTTTTGATCAGAGATTTACAGCAGGATGTCTGTCCATCTCATCTAGCGCTTGGGAAGCCAAAAACTAGGAGGGAGGCTGAACACCAATCATGCTAGCATTTGTCCCTGCTGCATAAAGATGGGAAATTTTCAGATACACATTTTTCAAGTTAATTTGGCAAGATTCCATGAATAAAAAAATAGATTTATGTCTAATTTGAAAGTGTATCTTTCTTTTTATGAATCTTTTGGCTATCTCAACAAGGATATGCAACATTTATTTTTTCCTATTATTATTTTGTATGAATTACCGCTCAGTAGCTCTTAAAATTGAAGTCCTGCGCTCAGCTGGGTGTCTCTTCTTTCTTGTGGTAGAACTGCTGTCCTTTGAGGTGGAATCAGGAGATGAAATTTCTTGGTAGTAGATATCTAAATCTAGGACTTTGCTCAGACTGTCGATAAATAAGCACACCAAGTTAACAGTTTAACTTTTCAATATTATATTCAACATGCAAAAATAAGGCAACCGAATATCATTATTAGTTGTGTTTATGTGTTGAGGATCTAAGGAAAAATATACATAAGCACAAGAAATCAGTCTCTGAAATGCGACTACTGTACCATGCAGATATTGAGACTTTTGAAATGCTAAATACTTTTAGCTGTCCGTAAAACAGACATATATGACTGAAATTGTTTGGGTTTGCCATTATGCTCAATGGAGAGGCATTTTTATGGTATAATTCATCTGACCTATTTTAGAGATCTCTTTGAGGAAGAAAGGAATCATTTTCCTAAAGATGACTATTTTTTTCTCTGAGTACAAGAAGGAAGTCTAAAGCAACTAGTTCAGGTATCGGTGTCAATAATGCAGATGTCTGTTGTTCTGTTAGATGAATGCTATCCAGGGTATCATAGGTACAGAAAAAACCAATCCCAACATCCAGTTTAGAATGGATAGGGAAAAAATAATCTCCTAAAAGCAACCTCAAAAAAGAAGTTCAGAATTGAATTCTCACATTGGTAGAAACCAGAAATAACTCATCGATTGCAGTTGTTATGTTCTACTTAACACAGAGTCAGCACATGAAAGAAGATGCAGTCATGGAACTAGTAAACTAGATTTAAGATGAGTGAAACCTAACTGAAGCCAAATGAGAGAAAACACTATAGATTTGGATCTTTTTTTTTTGGGGGGGAGGCTAAATAGGAGACAACAGTAGGTGTGAAATTTTTTACAGGATCAAAATGACATCCAAAGAAGAGCAGTAACAGACCAGACATGGGGGACAGGGACATTAAATGAATCCTTGAAGCAGTGGCATAATCAAGTGCAATTTAAACTGTGGTTGAATGAACCTAGATGCTGTGAGCACGTATTACGTGCATATAATGTCACGTAACTTCTTTTAAGTTTTTTAGATTTTTTTATTTTTTTTTATTTTAGATACCGAGTTTGTATTCTGCAACTTCGTCTCGCATCTATGACCAGGCTCCCATAGAGCACATGCTATAGTACTAGAGCAACAACACCGGGGAGCAGCAAAAAACCTTAAGTATAGAAACACAAATAAAATAAAGCTATGATGTATGTCAGGAACTGTGAAGCAGGTCTACAGCACACGTAAGAATCTAAGCCACAGAAGGACAGAATGTATCTATTGCTTCCTTTCTTTCTACAGCGATCCATCAAAATAGTTACAATAGACTTCTGGTCGAAATTTCAATGGCTGCTCTTCTTTACCTGTTATTAATAATTATTTTTTTATTTGTTCATGATGTATTTCCAGTCATATATTTTTAGGAGAGAATTTTAGCAGTTTTTGTATTTTTGCTAACAAAAAAGAACTGGTTGCTCATTTGCTTTGACTGGAATTTTAAGCACCTTCAATTATTTTCTGTGTCAGAACTATCTTTGATGTGGACCTTATCTTAACTTATTATTGTGCTTGTGTTGCCATGGTAAAGGGCCATGCTGTACTAAACTGAATGACTGAATTCTATAATGGATTTTTGTCGCTGAAAATTGCATATTTTAACTTTGCATACGATGCCCTTCCTGTGAATCACCAAATTACCATGCTTTTTTAAATGCTTTATTCTCCTGGTTGAAGTACAGCTAAGAACTATTTCTAGAAGTACTAAAATGACAATAGTGAGATAATGAAAAAATTTACCTTTCTTTTCTTGGTTTCCGTTTTTCGTCTTGTATTGATTTCTAAGAAAATACAAAGTAAAATACTAAAAGGAAAGCTTATACAAAGATACAAGTCATCCGTATGTTAGGCAGGAGAGGGTTGTTCATTTTTCCTTAAAAGAAAGTACAGAGAATCTAATTTCTGAGTAAGTGCCCCAGAAAAATCTCTCTTCAGAATCTTTGAGACTGAGAATGGGATTAGCATTGTTGCTTCCAAATTTCAGTTGCCACACTGTGAAAAAACGCTAAAGTAATCTCAATCAGAACAAAAAAGGTGATCTAAACTTTAAAATATCTATAGTTGTTTTAATGAAGTTGACAACACTGTCTCACTGAGGCAAATTTACTGTGATGCCATGAGAATTTCCATGAATACACGGTGGGAGCAGGCATAATCCTCTTGTCATGAATGTCAATGCAGTCTTGTCACAGGTTTTAGTAGAACAAAATGGACATTTAAAAAGCAGTATACTAGGTGGCAGAAGCGCCGTTAGGATACAAAACACCCAGAAAAGCAGAGGAGAGAAATTTATAGGGAATGTGAATAATTTCTTATCTCTAATGGATTTCTGTCTCTACAGCCAAAACAATGTTATGTTGCAGCATCTACAGCATCGCGCTCCAAAAGCAGTATTTTTAAGTGCGGATGGTCTTAATTTTGGTCTTAATGGTGTTTCTTGCAAACAAGTGAAAACTTATTAGAATTAGTGAATTGTACCACGGCAAAGTCACTGAGAACCAGAAATCCTGATGGACAGACACTTCTTATGCAGGTAAATGTACAAGATGTGATTTCAAAATGCTAGGCTGATCTAAAGAATAAAACCCAAAATAAACTTTTAGTGCCTTGTATGAGCAACAGGCTATTGTCAGACTTCAGTTACATCTGTGCACCACTTTAGCTCATTCGATATGTAAGGAGATGAGAGAGAATGGCAGATGTCTAATTAATATCTGTAACAGAGAAATATCATTTTTTGCAGAAGACAGAGGAAATGTTTCAAAAAATGCACTCATATGGTGTGTCTTCGCTTTCAGGTGCTCTGAGCTTGATAATCATCTGCGAATACCTGCAGGTCACAGAGATTTTTAATAAGGTAGAAGATTCATGATAGCTGGAAAAGCTGACTACCCTCAAGTTAGAGCTCAATGACTTGCCCAAGGTCTAAGAATTTAAGAACTAGCAGGTCTCCTTTCTAAGCTTCAGTGTACGGGTATTTATACCGAACCTTTCCCTTACCAGCGTTAGGAAGATAGGCTTCTCTTTTTCACGGCTCCTTGAAAAAATACAACTAATTAAAGGTAATATTGACTAATAACTTGAAAAAGCTGCTGATAAAAATTTGTTTTAAAATTCCCCGGGATTACTGCAGTTTTTGTTTGCACTGATGCAATGGTTGTTTTCTGATATGGAGCTCGCCATGTAACAAATTAGCTTTCAGAAAATACTAAGTTCCTGACTGTATAGTCTTGGCTTTCAAAATCTGCATTTACTTCAGAATTACACTTCACCTCAGAAATCTAATACAGAATTCAGTGTCACGCCTTTCATTTCAGTCCTGTATCTCACCAATCTTGCTTTCGCAAAACGAATCTTATTCTTACATGCCAATTTATTTTTAAGAATATAATTTCTTTTCGGAATATCACCGTTCCAAAGCTGTGTTATTTCAAAGCTTCATAATAAAACATAGCTGTGCCTTTTTTGGTATGCCAGACACAAGTCTCCCTAAAGGCCCTGGTGACACCTTCTGTTGAAAGGAGAAGCAATTGCTACGGTTAGTTTATTAGCTGGGCTCTCACCGGCTGTTAAAATAGGTCACTAAGATACAGGCACCTCGAGCAAATGAGTTTAATTGCTTTTTTGTTGGAACTGCTTTCTGAGCTGCTTTTACATTTTCTCTCTTTCCGCTTACTTTCTTGCCTTTTTTTCTATATTTAAGGGCACTGAAGTCAAGAGTGAAAAGCAGCCCTTGGTAGCTGAACTTGGACCAAAGGCTATATATAGAGACACTCAAATCCATTAGTCTCCCGAGCTGTTGGTATTTGCCAATTCCTTCATAATCACAATCTGACACATTTGTAAAGGAAGTTACAGTGTGCATACTAATACAGCCTATTTTAATATTTGCTCTCTCTGCAAGATCAAGCACTAATTTAGGCACTCAAAATAGCTCTCCGAATGAACCTGTTTCTCTCCCATGACTTACAAAGAAACTACAGAGACCGGACGCTTAATCCGGGTATTGAAAGTGCAAATGCTGCTTCTGCATATAATGTGTGTTTAGGTACAAAACTAAAAATTGGCCTGACCTAGGACCAAACTCTGAACCTTAAAAATTTCAAATCTAGTTTGAAATGTGAATTTTCCCTCCTTTTCAGCAGGGCACAGCTTTTATGTTGTATTAGAAAGGAATACAGTGAATCAGGCAATTAGAAAGAAAGTTCAGGTGGGAATTATCTGACAGTCTTATCCCACAAAAGCTTGCTAAACTCACATGTATTAGAGTGTAGTAGGTGGAGTCTTCTGGGTTATTTAATGTCTTAGGCTTCCGTGGCCTCCTTGGGGGTCTCTGCATCGGGCGAGAGTCTTCTACTTTGGCCGCAACTGTAAAAAAGCAGAAGATAGCAACGCTTATTTCTTCACAGAACAGAAGACTTTTACAAAATCGGGAAGGAATTTCACCAGAGAGAGCAAAAAAATCCATGTAACCCAAAAAAGCAACTGTTTGGAGCATTTCCATAACCAGACTGGAAAGGGGAACGGTTTTCTCCATTTAAGCCCTGACTACCACAAGGACAGATGCCATGTAACGAATGTCAGGCTGGAACCGCCCAGCCGTCTGCCTGGCACAGGCTTCTCCTTCTGAAAAGGGCTGATGCTCCACATTCAGAAAAGGACTCTGGACGGTAATGGCTACTGAAGTCTACCATCTCATAACAGGGACCTGGGTGGTCGGGATGATTTTTTTCAGACTCAAGTCAATCATTAAGGCGCCAAATGAGGGGACTAGCATTAGAACTCTGATTCAGAGGTTGTTCCTTTACATTATCATGGTGTAGTTTTTCGTCTCCTGCTGAGGCTGTTCGTTTCAAGCCATATCCTGTACCACTGGGCAACACAGTGGGACCACGTCCATCACATCCAGTGTAATCTAGCTTGGTGTACTCAACTTACGGTCTCTATTTCTACAAAAACTTTCTGCAAACATGCAAAAAATGCTTTCATTCTAATGGAAACGAAATCCAGATTTTAACACAAAATGGAGTTGTGCCATTTGGAGGTATGCCAGACTCTGGCAATCTCCAAACTCAGAGTAAGACACTGACTTGTGGGTTACACTGGCTGGCACATGGGGAACTAGAAAAACACCTTGGATATTTGCTTGTTAAAAATCTATATGCAGTTCTGACAGTGCTAAGATATAGGGCTGCTAAGGGTTCACAGGCTTATAGGTTCTGAGACCACAGAACTGACTCTGAGGGGCTGAGGAACCAGAAATGTACAGCATGGTGAGCGTGATCACCTTACATTCAGCTTCAGCTATTGGAAAAGTTAATAGGGGGCTACAGCAATTCCTTCATGGTGGAGGCAGGGGTTGCAGGGCAGCAGAACACCTATGATAGAGATGGGTCACAGGGACACATACAGGGTGATGAATGAAGTCACAGCACAAGGTCTAAGCAAGGTGAACTGTTGGTCCAGGTATACTGCATTATGCAGTGAGGTTTCAGATTGCCCTTGTCCCATCACAGAAGTATTCAGAGGACAGTCCATGAGAAAGAACATCTCCTTACTCATAAATGAATATAGTGTGAGGGTGGCATGAGGATCTAGCTCCCAATGAATTAATGAAGTGTGTTCTGATGATCTAATCTTCTTTCACATGAAGTGACTTTAGCTCCATAACCCCAATGTGCTAACTACATGTGATTGAGTCTTAGAAGGAAGAATGTATTTTGTTCCCTAATGACCATCAGAAACCCTTTTACATGATAAAAATAAAAACTCTCCCATGTACATCAGGCATCTTTTTAATTAAGGAGGTGGCACAATCATTTTAAATGAGAAACGATCAGTAATACATCAGTGTTGACTCCTGCAAAATTAGCTGTGTAAGTTTTCTGTTATGTGTGATAAATAAAGGCTTGTAAAGGTCATGGATATACAGAGGAGGCAGGATGAATAATGTTAATTTGAATTGTAGTTGGATAATGATTACATTTATTGTTTTAGTTTCTTATCTGAAATGCAGTCTGCTTCTCATGTAATGAATGAACAAGTATCTTTTAACATTTTGCACTTAAGAGAACAAGGGTGTTTTTCTAAGTCAGGGTACAGATAATTCATGTTAAACAATGAAATTTAGACGCAATAAATTCATTTCAGTAACCTGTATTAAATATAAATTACATTCTTTGATTTGAATAGGTATAGCAGGTCTGACTGTGATTTTATGTGGGCTGTTGTTACCCTGCTGCATTTCAAATGGGCCACCTGGAGTTATCTGAGTTTCCATTTGCGACAGTGTAGAGGCATATCTTCCCTATTTTATTTTTAAACACAACAGGAGCCTAAACTGGAAAAAATGCCTTAAAAAAAAGCCCTTGAAATTCAGTGTAGTTCAATAGAAACACCAAACCCCTTGTGTATAGGACGTTTTTGAAAATTCTGTCAAAGATCATGACTGCATGAAAAGTTTGAAAAAGAAAATGAAGCCAAATTGGGGGTTTTAGGAAAATCCCAAGGAAAAGGCTCTCAGAATACCTAAGAAGTTTTTATTGTCCCCTAAGAATTCATCGCTATGGATGCAGTTACGTTATTTAATTCATCACTGTCAAACACATAAAGCATTATCATATTCCAGATTACAGTAATTCCAACTGAAATTACATGTATACTTCTTGTGTATGTGCTCTGCAAAGAAGACTCCTCTTACATTCAAAAAACATCATTTTGACAATGAGAAGGGTTTCGGTAAAAAATAGCTTTTCATCTCAGCACATGCGTTGTACATATGTATGAGTTATGCAAAAGAACTGAGGGAACAGAAATACCATGTTGGGGCAGACAGCCTGCTAAGCTTGGACCTCCATCGTTCCTTTTTAAAATTGCATTGAGGGCTGAAAATGCAGTTCTATCTCCAAATTACACAGTAAGTAAAAATAGTTTGATGGGTTTAGCTTTCTTTGTTTCACCAGAAAGTGAACCTGTGATTTCCTTCTGCACTTAGATTTGTGTGTTTGTTGCTACTGAAATACAGCTGATGTGGTAGTTGCTTGTATTGGGTAACACACTGCACAAACTAAAATTTGCTTTCTCATTAGTTGCTGATAATTCCAGAAATCATTTACTTAGTAGAGTTACAGGTGTAAGGCAAATTAGATACCCAAGCCTGATAAATGGTGAGTTTGATGCGCTTGTTTTCCAGATGGCCTACACCTTTCTGCAGTAGGCAATGAAGCAGAAAGGAGGAGTAAAATCATTCACTTATTAATAGGCCAATTACGTTGCTTCTGGAGTCCATTACAAAGAAAAGGTTTTTATTGAAGCTCAGGCTCTCCATAGTAAAATATTTTATAGCCTATTTTTCCTTAAGACTTCAAGTATCTCTAGAAAGATCTGGCCGTGTGCTTCATATGTAAAAAGAGAACTGATGCTTTCTATCTAACAAACATTTTAACACATACGTCACAACACTGATACAAAACCCATTCACAACAGTAGCCGTCAAAGCACTTTGCAAATACCAGGTTGGCACTATCATCCCTATCCTAATAGCAGGGTAAATGAGATGCTCTAAGCAAGACACGCTGAGTCTTGCTTAAGGTTATGTCCCACTTAGCCATGCAGGCAGCCAAGGAGCTGGACCGAAGGACTGAGCCGAGACTCCCGGCTCTGCTGCCAGCCCATGCCCTATGGTTATACCCACCTGCACAGCTGCTGCCGGTGCTGTGACACATTCCCGTGCCTTAGAAGCAATATGTAGAAGAAATTGGAAACAAAACCATTTGATGCCCCACAGACATTCCTTTTTAAAGCTTTTACTAACAGGAAGATGAGTTGAACAAGTTGAAAGGGAGAAGGATTTTCCTCCAACTGCTTAAGCGCATGCAGTCAGTACGCAATTAGTCAAAAGAAGGAGGTTTTGCTCTCATGACATGGATGCCTTGCTTTTGAACCTTAACAGCAAATGTCAGCCACGCTGTAACACATAACCAGGAAGTTCTATCTCTCTGCTGCCCAAACCTGAAGCAGACTGTCAGAACATACATTTGATCAAGTGATGATGGAAAGTTTAATAAAAGTTAAGGTCATTCTCCGTGAGAATGAATTACAGAGTTAAGGGTCAGCAAAGGTGCGTGAAGAGTGTGGCTGCCAGGTAACATTAAAGAAGGTTTAGTAAATCTATGGAAAAGTCCTTATTCCTATCAGTATCTCAGCTAGCTCGTTTAACACTACCTCAAGGGTTCCCCCATAAGTTTCACACGCAGTCTTTGACTCTGTGGTGCTCAGTTACAGGTATTACTACTTTCAGTTCACTGAAAGTTTCAAATACACCGAAAAAATAAGAAAAGGGACAATGAAATTTAGGCCCAGCTCATTTGATGTAGGTGTATCCTGAACACCGCCACAAACTACAGAAATTGTGGAGAGCTGCATGTGCTTGAAACATTCAAGTATGAGCAACAAAAGCTTGAATAAAGATGAGTCAGTATCAACAGCCCTTTATGTTGAACTGTGTCCGCACATTCTGACATACAATGATAAGCTTGGAAGACAACATGGATGCTAATGTAAATTAATGTATGACTTACAACAGATCTTATACCGAAGACTGGAGAAATAGTGTGGTTACAGCTGTGATAAGCATCTAATTGATGAAAGGTCTCTATTTATTAGGCCACCTGGAGAAACGGATAAACCCATCTTTCGGTCATTTAAGTGAAATGTTACATGTTTGATTCAGTGCTGTTTCACTTCTACAGGGACAGGAAGCATAAAGCCAGGCTCAGAATAAAGCGGGAAGAAAAACAAGAATAAGAGCAGTAATTGTATGGGGTTTGTAGAGGGGCTTGGAAGTAATCAGGAAAATGCAAATATAGTAGCTGGAATTCCAGGACTTGTTAATGAGAAGTGAAGAGCTATTACTGCTTACAACATTTATGTGCATGTCTTTTTACTGTCCTAATTGTACACAGTATGAGGATGTAATTACTCAAGTTTGGGATCACACAGAAAAGCACTGCTCTTCAAAATTCTGGTTCGTAATTTTTAGGCATTGTTTATTCATGGGATGTTTACCACAGCCAGATTTGGAAATTACAGTTGATGGGTGCAAATGTTTAGCAATCTGGAGAAAACAGAGGGATTATTCTGGCAGAGACCTAGAACTAGGAACTGCAAGAGACTGAGAACTTTCCGATTGCATCCAGCAGGAGAGGAGAGTGTTTGATTTCTCGCACCTAAGTCCTGCTCGCCCCACTGAGAGAAGCAGTTTCATTCTCTGGCTGACACTAATACTCCCACTTTGGAGCGTCTGATAGCCTGGGATTATTCCTATTTAGGAGAGGATGTTTAAGGAAAATGGCTGCACTCCATTTCCATGACCTCCCAAATCTTATGCTCTGCAAGGATCTGACCAGATCTTCTACGACCTGGCTACATGGCATCCAAAGGGCCACTCCAGTACCTGAGAACGACCAAACAGCAGAAGCCCTTGACTACCCTGCTTTTCTCCAGTCCCACACCTCGGTGGTCCCTGGCTGGCCACTCACTCGCAAAGAGGAAAGACCAGCCAGTGAATACTGCTCCGCACACCCAGCGCTACACGGGCTCCCTCTTCCTTGCAAGAGCTGCCCACAAAACCCATGCAAATAGTGCTGCGGCAGCCTACAGCAGGAGGAATCCTGGGTGAAAACCCTGCCCGCCTCACTGCTTTGTGCAGCTGAAGAGGTCCTCAGCTGCACTGGAGTTCCTTGTACCATGTGAATTTCCTTCTAAATATAGAAAATTCTCTTCCCGAGATTTTGTACTTGAACTGTCATTTAATACTTACAAGGATGGGCGCTGTTATTCATCTGGAGAAAACAGAAAAAATTTGCTCCCATAATGACCAAGTTCCCCTCACTTCAGGCTTTGCCCTCAAAAGACTTGACGGAGGCTATTTGTGCATCTGTTTTGACACCACTGTAACCCAAGGCTCACTAGCAGTCCAAAGGTGCAGTCCTGGGATGCAGCCATTATGTTTAGTTGAAAGCATTTAAGAAGCAAATATAACCTACTCAGAAATTCAAGCCACAGGGAATATTGTTTATTCCAGGAACCTTGTGCAGCTTGCTTTACGCATTTTTATGAATACAAATAAACTCGCTTAAGAACAACTTAACCTTGTGGATTTAAGATTCGTTTAACCTTTTTGCTCGTATGTTCTTTAAACTGCAGGCTTTGTATTTTTATTAAAATAAACAGTTTTGAAAATCTGAACGTTTGTCACAGTATGCCGCCCAGCTGCCCCACAGTTTCTCCCCTTCTGTGGGTTGCAACGTAATAAAATATTTCATCAGAGGAGCAGGTAAATTCTCAAACTGAACAACGGCCACCTACCCACAGATGAGGGCAGACAAGTACTCCTATCTGGCATACAGCAATAAAATATAATTCACGTGTTACAGCTGTAAAACGACATACAAAACTAGTGAAGCTGAGGAGTAAGTGCAAATAAATGTAAATGACCAAAGTAATTAAAAATAGGTAAATACTACATGATTTAAAGAATAGCTAAAGCTCAACAATCCTTGCCTTCATATGGCTAGGAGAGCAAAGGTAGCCCTAGAGGGAAACCTGCAGTAAAAGCACATCCTTCTGTACATGTGTGTGTATAAATTGTACTGTAACACATAATGTAGGCAAGAAGACAGGAAGGCTCCTCCCCTGTTTAACAGAGAGTGAATCACTCACCACGTCTACCTGCTTCACTTTAGTGCGATAATCTGCAGTACATTACCTCATGTCTTTGTTTTGTGTGGTTATCTTACTTTATGGCATGCAGGAAGAAAGTACGATACCCAGAACGCTGATAACTCTCGTGTTGCAAGCAGTACAACCTAAGTGAACTGAATACAGGCATATTTTCATTTAAATATTCTCTACGTGTAGTTAGATCATGTTTGCTGTAATAGCTTAAGACAATGCAGCTTTGTGATTGAGCTCTGTAATGCTTAGGCTCCAACCAGCCCACAGCCAAGCTGGGGAATTACTGCAGCGTATTTTCTTACTTCAGTACCCTGTGCATTGGTCATAGCTGGAAAGGAAACAGTTGTCCTGTTGTGTGCATTACGTTCAAAGGTAGAAAAAAAAAGTTCACATTCTACACCAAGAAAGGTCTTTCAGCGGACTGGTTAGCAGTTATGAATATGGCTGGGGATGCGAGAATATGTAAGTCCCTGCTGCCGCCGCTCCATACCCTAGGTGAGCAGCTGAGCCTGGTGTCCACTGTCAGACCCACTGTGTTGCAGAGAGTAAAACTTCCCGTCATTGCCCGAAAGGCTGGCAGAACACAGCGCTTGGGTAAAACCCAGCTGGCCTTCCTTCGTGCTTTTTTAAATGTCTGGCAAAAGTCACCTTCGTTACATTTATCACAAGTAGCCACACAAGTTGTACAAGGTACTTGGGTCAACAACCGAACACAGCAAACACAAACTGTGGCTGCCCAGCTCAGACCAGCTGGGCAAGAAGGGCCAAGGAGCCAGACCCAGCTTAGTGTAATACTGCCTCTTGTATCAAGGGAAAATTGGCTACAGAAAGATTAGGAACAAGAGTTCTGTCCAGAACGGTAGGAGGACTGTTTTTGGGGTGGTTTGATTTACTGGAGCAGAGCATTCAGTGACTACTGGACAGCAATAAATAGGCTGGACGGACTAGTTTGGTTTGAGATAAAAGGGGTGAACTCATGCTTTGCAGTGTTTAAGGGCTGGTGGGACAACTTTAGCTGGCCTGCGCTTTAGTGGCACATTTCTCTCTAGTGAGTTCAGTTACTGCTTCTTAGTCAAATAGCACACGCTATTTCATTTTAAACGCATTCAGCTTTGAAAAGAGTAACTCCTTCGGAGCTCTGTACTCACCTTGCCTACATGCCAACTTGCAGCAATTCAATCAAAACCAAAAGCATGTGTCCACCGTATTTATTTTGAAAAAAATATTTTGCTAAAATTCTGCATGAGCCATCTGAAATGAGCATGCCTTGACTACAAAGTGTGTTTTAATCGACATGAATATGGGCATTCAGGACTTTTTTTTTTTGATGCTTCTTACTGTTTTAAAGTTACAATTGCTATTGCTGGCATTTTTTGTAAAATGCAATTAGTAAAAATAGCAAACACTCAATTTTTGCACCCATAAGATAAAGAGAAAAAAAGGAGGGACTTGCAATTAATCAGAATTTTCTTACAGATTTTGCCTGACGCACAAAAGAACTAAGTGCTGTCATGTCACACATACAGTCATTTGTCAGGAGAAAACATAAAGAAAATAAATCCTCCTTTTGTTAAGACCACCCAACACTAGCTTGTAAAAAAATCTTATTTCCTTTTATTTATTAAAATGAGGCCAAAGAACTGGTCTCTTGTGCAACTCAACAACTGTTTCAGCGTCGTCTTAAAAAGCGTTTTGACTTGGTTCAAAGAAATGTATGACATTTTTCATGTCAGTGTTCAAAAGGATACAACGCAGCACTTTCACACACTCTACCATTAGAAAACCACTGTATTATGACACCACAGAGGTTTAAAGCAGCAGGACATTTTCGGAGATAAAGGGAAGTGAGGTGGCTGACAGGTCACTACTTTAAGCCGGGTTGCATGCACAGGACAAACCCTGGCATCCTTTTGCCTCCTGTAGAGCTACTTAAATTTATAGCAATGTGAAGGGTAGACTTTGCTCCATTTTGCACATGGCATGAACATACTGATACACTTTCACCTGGTTCACTTGTGAACTTTAACTTGAGACCTTTAACTGATAAAACAGGCATCCGTGTATTCCCTTTCCCTCTATCTACGTCTCTTCTCTAGCTTCTGTAGGAAAATGTGTAAGAACCAAGCTCTTTTCCAAAGTATGCATTTTTTAATTCCTCAGGTTTATCTTGTCAAAAATTAGCAATATTTCATAGAGAATTCAGTGCAAACCCGTTAATGACAATCCCAAACGTTGCTCTGTCTTTAATAAAAGATCATGGCGCTTAGTTTTCCATTTCACATTTATTTTCTCTTGCAGATTTTGGTCTTGCAAATGGGCTGAACTGCATAGATTATCTACCAGCAGCCAGTTTACACTTAGGGGTTTAGCTTTCATAAACACTAAGCCCTCATTTTAGCAGCTTGCTCATTTGAGAGGACTGCAAAGCGGGGGTGAAGTAATTTTAGGTTCTCTTCAATGTAGCCATGGGAACAGAAAGAAGTTTCAGCATACATGACAACTGAACTCACCATGTTACAGTGAAAATAGTACAATTAGCTCTGGGCAGCGAGGGACAGTCCTGGATCTGGTCCCAGCTGTGCAGAGGCGAGCAGAGATCTTCCCCAGAGGCAGTACAGTGGCACGGGCTGGCACAAGCCACCCTGCAGAAATGGAGACCCACCCCATCATCTGCCATGTTTGCCCCTCATCGTCCTCCACATCTGCGGCCAAAGACACAGGCTGAGGAAATCCCCTGTTATGTCTATTCCATCTGAAGAGGACTGAGCAGCTCAGTCAGCTCCTAGTGGACCTCTCTACGGGGCACAGGTCTTAATGATCTGCATGCTTTGAATCCCACGTCTTCCACCTTAATTCTCCCAGTGCTCCCCACTGCCACCTAACCTGCATTTTGGGAACCCCCCATGCCCATGTTAACTGGAATATAAATAACATTGGAGTGTATTTTCAGAGGTAATGTCCTCTTAAGTGAGTTAAATGGATGCCAATTATTAATAAAACTTTACTCGTAATTTTAAGGACATGCCCACCAACATGGGTAGGAGTTACAAGTTTTGATAGCCTCAGTTGCATTTGTGGATAGCGAAAACTTTACTCATCATATATACAGCAAACTTTGGTAAATTGTTTGACATAGTACCTAAAAAATATTTTGTTTTTAAAACATAGTCCCATATCTTACCAATAGCACACACAGTTGAGCAACATATGAGTAAAAATGAGCCAATGTGGAATTTTACCAAATAAATGTATTCCTAGAGATGCTATGTCTAGGTCTCACAATGATTCATTCACCAATCTTAAGTAGCGCTGCAACAAAATACCAAGAAAATGATAAATATGTAAATCCCAACCAGGCTTTAATAATTTTCTGGAAACTATGTTCCATACATGTATCAACAGGGGGCTTAGTACAAAAATACATAGCCTGAGTCATATGACAAGCCAGAGCTAACTCATCTACTAGTACCAGTTTCAAAACATGACTAGGAGTCGCTTCTTGACAGTCCTGTTTACAAATGAAAATTCTGCTAACAGTAAGGTTCAACGTTACCTGACTGACAAACGTGAGAAGAAAGTCGGCCATTAGCTTGCTTGTCTTTGGACAGCATCACAGGTCTCAGCTGATGTGATAATATCATTTCATTCAATTTTTGCTGCAATGCTAGGTAGTCTTCAGATAATTTTGATATCTGAAAAATATAACACAGGATTTTACATTATTATATGAGTACATATACATGTTCCAGGGTAATCAAAGGTAAAATAGTGGACTAGAGAATGAATTTAAAAGGTATTGCTCCACCTACTGCAGTGTAGAACCTTACCACATTTATGTCCCCAATCCCCTTAAAAAAGAAAAAAAGAGGAATAAAAAGAGAAGAAAAAGAAGAAGAAAAAGAAGAAGAAAAAAAAGAATACCAAAAGAAGAAACAACAGAAAAAGAAAAAGAAGAAGAAGAAAAAAAAAATACCAAAAGAAGAAACAACAGAAGAAGAAAAAAAAGGGGGAAAAAAGAAGAAAAAAGAAAAAAGAAGTAAAAAGAAACAAAAAGCAAAGAAACAAGGAAAAGAAGACATGTAGGAAACTCCACGCTGCAGCCCAGTCCTGCAGCTACTTCATATTGGCTCACACGTGAGTAGATGGTGCCTTGCTGATGCAAAATAGCTTCTACAGCTGTAGGCATCCTTCTCTGCACATGTGTGAGTCCCTGACATTGACACAGCAACTTTTAGTTTCATTTAGAGAGACATTTTACAAGTTTACTGAATTAAAGACCTTGCCTAGTAGACGTACATTTCCACAGAGGCAGAGCTTCTGCATTTAATCTAAACCAGGTTGAAACTAACATAATTTTTAGCTAACTTTGTCCTTCCCTATTTTCTGAAAAGGGTATTTTCCCTTGCAGCCCAAAATATGCATTTTTATAGAACAGTCATTACAAAATCTCAGTCTCAGTTTAAAGAGAGCCTCTGAAGCTGGTAAAAAAACTTTGCTATTCTGTCATTGCTCAGAGTATTATGCTCAACATACGTAGCTCATATGCTTCTTACCTGCCGCGAAAAGGCTGCCAAATCACAAGCCTCTTTCTCTGAGTCTCCCTTCAGTGTCTTAGAGTCTTCAGCCTCTGTACCGGTGCTTTCCCTATCTTTTGTTGTTTGGGGATCATTATTTTGAACACGTACTGCTTCTGTTGTCTCCTTTATAGTTTTCTCTTGACTTTTGGAAGGTAGTTTCCCTTCTTTTCTGAGCTGTCCCCTCCTTCTGTAACCCCGGTAACTGCTCTGAATAACCACGGCTGCCTTCTCTTTGTCTTCTGAACATTGTTTTTCTGCCTCAACTTGCTTCCTTGAACCTCTTAATGACTCTTTTCTTACAATTCCTTTACATCCTGTAGGCATCACTGCTTCATGTTTCAGGTGGTTTCTTTCCGCATCCCTGTCAGTCCTGGGCTGGACCACAGCAGATTCTTTATTTTGCCCATCTGCACTGAGTGTGTCTTGGTTACCTTGCTCCTGTTGGGGAGCAGGTTCAGCTGTGATTTTGACAGAAGGTTTCCTGGACAGCTCTTCCAAAGAGGCCTGTTCTTCACCTTCACCAACATGTTCTACTGCAGGGTTCTGCTTCACAGAAGCTCCCTCTCCTTCAGTGGATGTTTTCTGTTGCTCCTGGACATTCCCTGTGTGACTGTACCCAGACCACTCGCTATCAGTAACTGCATCAGCTTCATCTTGAGTCTCCTCGTTTGCTGCTTCTTCCAGTGAATCATTTTGAGCTGGCTGCAGCTGTGCTTCAAGGAATTCCACAGCAGATAATTCTTCCTCTGCTATTTTTTTGTGCTGTTCCTTTATATTTTTACGGACTCTGTAGCCTCTGTAATGGCTCTGAACAACAACAGCTGCTTCTTCTTCTGTTTTGGGAAGGGCACTCTTCACTTCAGATGGACTTTCACCATTATCTTGAAGTTCTTCATCCTTTTCCTTTTTGCTAATGGACGCTGCATTTTCAGTTTGTTTCTTTCTAAGTGATTCCCTGAATGGAATAGAGGTTTGGGCAAAAATTATAGCTGAAGGAGATGAAGGATAATGACAGCTTTACAACTACCTTTGGCAGTGTTTGTGTACTAAATGGCAATTTGATATATTGCAACATGGGGAAGATGTAGTTCATATAGCTAGAATTAAATTCAACAAACCAATCTCTTGTCTTTCTGATGATTATTATTTTTTTAAAGTGAAAAGGGACGTCCCTGTTAAATTCTTCACGGAAAATTGCCAGGGGGACAATCTAGGCTGCATGAGGGCTGATAAAACAGTAAAGAATTAATTTAAACATTAACAAAAACATAAGGCAGAAACTTTTTAGCACCTCAAGTATGTATAAATACACACAATCCTAAATGTATTCATGAAAAAAAACTGCCTCAAGCTACACTAGGAATGCAAAAAGAATTATCCTGGCCATAAGTCCAGGTCAAATTTAAAAGACCGAGTCCCTAAACCGTCTTTGTTACCATCAATAAAACTTCAGTTCCAGGTGAAATCTGCCAACCTGTACCTTCTCTCTGAAAGACTCTGGACTCCTTCACAGCTTTTTTCCACCTCTCTGGGCCAGTCTCCACTACTTAAATGCTGTCTCTGAAAAAATGATGGTGATAAGCAAAGTGCTACTAGCTCCATTTCAGAGATTGGGACTAAACCACATTGCAGAGAGATTTCGGATGTGACTCGCCTCACCTAACTTTCATCTGTTTGATCTGAGCAAGACATCCGGGTTCCTGCTGTCATCACCTATGCTTATCTCTAACAGTGACTTAAGATGAGAAGAACAGTTCCTTGCAGAGAGATGCCTATTTCTCGCTCTTGTCTCAGCTTTTTATGATGAGCTATGAAAAGAGACTAACCTACAGATTACGTTAACATTACAGGTAAGCACAATATTGTTGATCTTTCCCCGAAATATGCCTTTATTCCCTGGCCTTATAAATATAAGAAAATTGGCTACTGCCATTAAAAACGTTCACATAAAAATACATTACTTCTGCATACATATCTAGAATAATCCTAATTTGCTCCACTTTTAGGTTACATCACTGTTCTTTCGCAGAATAGTTACTGAAAAGGAACACATTTGAGTGACATAAGAGAGAGAAAATAACAGTACCTCCTCCTTTTGAAGATCTTCCTCTCCTTATATCCCCTGTAGTGAGACTGAATTGTTATTGCTGCTTTGTTTCTTGCCTCAGTTAGTTCTTTTCTCTTCTTCCTGAGTAAGTATCCTCTGGCAACTGATACAAATTGTAATATAAAACAACCTTAGGCAACAAGCACTGTATGTCCCACACGTTTCAGAGAGTCAAATGCTAACAGCATTAAACACAAAACAGTAAGGAAATACGGATTGGGGTGGTTGTTATGATTACATTTCATCTTATTCTCCCCCACAAAACTTTTTTGAGATTTCAGAAAGCTGTACCCATTCTACATGAGGATACAAACAAGCTCTTTCTTTGTACTTTATTGGATTAAAGAAAATACAGGAAGATGCAGAATGAAGCAGAAGCATAGTGCTATAGAAGTGCCTCTAGAACACAGTGCTCTCAGCTTCATGTACCTGCTTTGCCTGATTCAGGCAATTGATTTGACTCAAGTCTTTCATTTTCCTGGGAAACGCCTGATTATCAGGCTATTGAGATTACCAGGCTCTCTTCTGGCACAGACTTGGAATTAGCTGAACATTCACTAGATCAGAGACAAACTGAAAATTTTATAGCTCAGCAGTTACAGAAGACTTAGCTCATGCTTCTTTTGCAAAGACTCATTATTCAGAATGAAAAAGCTCAGCATGAAAGATGTGCTAAGCTCCAACGCAACCAGGTGCACTATGGCAAGGGTACTCGCTACTCGTGCTTTGTGGGAGGCACAAGTTCAAGTTTCTGGTCTGGACCGGCATGAATAAGGACTCAAACATGGGTCTTCCCTAAGACATGTCGGCATTGACTAGTCACTAGAGGCTTGATGCAGTTGCCAGCACATAGGTATATAGTGCCATCTGAAGTGCTCCAGGATAGCCAAGACATCTGCACGGAGCTGGCAAAAAGAACAAGACTGACGGGACTTTCTGTAGAGAGAAAGTTGGGTATACCACATGAAATAAAGCTGGAGGCCAGGCAAGATAACCTAGGGCATCTCAAATGACACTAGATACCAACATGGGGGCAAATGAGCTGAACTTTTGGTGGTTTTGAATAAAAGGAATCAAACTCTAGGCTTTGCTGACTATAAGAGGACTTTAGACACCTATGTCACTTTTAGACATCTACACTGAAATGTCTTAATCAGAAACTGAATTGCATTCAGAATGTTGCTTCAAAAATTCCTGAACTGGCAAATAGTTTCCTAATGGGAACTGGCATAGTCTCCACAGTGCTGTGATTTGGACAAGTCTGCAGTTCCAGGGATTCAGCACAAATCCGCTAATCCTTGGCAAAATAAAAAGAACATAGTGTTTTCTCAAAAGATTTTTGTTGAACTCTAATTCCAAATGCAGTAACAAGACTATGTGGATAAAGGATTCAGGTGATTTAAGTACCCTGAGGAGACAGCAGATATGGGAGCTCTTACTCCAACTCTGCTGAGAGTGTTTTGCATCACAGGGAAAGGTGACGCTCACTGAGGATTGGGAAGGGAGCATAAGCAGCCTGTTCTAACACATTCACATAACTTGGTGCTAGGTTTTATTTGCTTTAGCATTCCCTACTCATAATTTAGACAGACTTGGGTGCCACTAGATGCAGTGGTTCAGTGTAAGAAGCACTGTATAAAAGGGACATAAACTCCATCTTGATAACTGGATATATGGCAAAGGAACCCAAATACTTACTGGAAGTGGCACAATTGGGTTTTATACTGCAGTCTGACAGGGCCTTAGAAAAGGGCAAACTGGAATAACTCTAGAGTTTCTTGGACCTTTGAGACAATCCTCATTCCATTTTCATAGAAAAGCAACTCAACAGGAGTTATTTTGAAATAAATCAAGTTACATTGTCAATGGACATGACAATATAAGCTAAGTCCGGTCCTTTTAGACTTATTCTGGTTCACCTTTGAAGTTTCCTGAGAGCTTTATTATGAAAGCTTTGTTTTCAAACTAGAAGTGGAGTTTTGTATTTCTTTAGAAAGAAATGGGGGGGGAAAAACCCAAGAGCGCTAGGTAGAAGTGGACTTCCTTTTTGTTCTGGCTTCTCATGCAGTGAAAAGAGTTGAAATGAAACTGGACACAGGACAGAGAAGGCGGACAAGAAGAAACACTGGGGAGATCAACAAACAGAGTGAAGAAGCAAATTCATACTTTTGCATTTTCTGAATGTCCTAATATAATTGACAACTTTCAGATGTGTCATTATTTTTGGCACATCACTGGACTTTATACTGCTTTTAGATTGTTTTCTACACCGATTAAGTTCTACCAACTGTGGTGAAGTGCTCTTCAGTACACACTATCATTGGCTCAGTGCAATTAACATATGCATCTGACAGTGATTAAAACCAGCACTGGTGTCAGTATATACTCATGAAGGCATATCTGAGGTAATTTAAATCTAGATAGCCTAGGTACTGGCACCACTAGCTTATATTTGGGGTTGCCAAATATAATATTTTGTAATTACTGAAAGTGCTGTGCAGATTTGTGCCAGCTGTTTTCAGACCTGCGCCTCTCTACTTGTACTGCTGCTGATTTCAGAGCTGCCTAGACTGCATCTGCCTCAGGCAAATCTCTGCAGGGATGGGGGAGATGGAAATATAGGGAGGAAAAAGGGATGTCACATAGCGTACATCTGGGCCCAAGGCGATTATTGCTACAGAAGAGAATGAATACTTTGGTACGTTGGACTGAGCGATGGCAAAAAAGAATCCAAGACATGAGTGAAATTACAGGTTGTAGTCTTCTTAAACATAACTATTACTGATGCATAACAAAAGCTATTCCTAATAGAACAGCATGCACGCACACATTATATACAGACAGAATCATATGGGGCTTCTACAATCCCAGCTGTAATACTAAGACACATCAGACTAGGAGTGAAAAAGCTTGCTGTACCATTTAACCAGCCCAATCCACAGCTGTGGGAAGTGCCGCTAAGCCACTTTGAGGTACAGGTAATGGAATACCTCGACCCAATTCAACCACTGTATACAGATAATAGATAAATTATAATATATATGTATTATATATAATAGTCATATTATATATAGCAGATAAATTATACCTCAGAATGTGTAAATGTGCATAGCCAATAAGTGTAGCTAGGTAATAGCAAAGAAACTGGATCAACATATTGTGTATGGATAGCACATAAAAAGCCAGGAAAGCAAAGAATTCTTACTTGCTTGAAGTCTAGTAATATATTCTTCCACTTTTTTATTATGTTTTGCATTTGCGTATTCTTTACGAGCAACAAAACCCCTGTAAGCTGAAAAGAGATGTCAAAAATTAAATAACCCATTAGGTACACAAAAGCCTGTAAGAATAAAAAAAGTCTGGAAGGAATTACAGAACTCTATTAAAATATTCATAAATATTTTGGAGGCTTTATCTTTCAAAAAAATGGCAAACAAGCACAAGAAGTAAATGTAGATAAAACCTACGTTTTATGGTTAGTAAAGTTATTATGAATGAAATGAATAGAAAACACAAGAGAATCAGAATGTAAAATAAGATGATGTTTGAAATGTATAAAAAATTTCAATTGATGTCTCCATCAACAGAGTAATTGGTCTTATTATCTAGGACGGTTAATACATTTTATTTTCATTATTATATTATACAACCTTGTCAGAGCATGTCAGAGTATTATTAATAACAGTATCATCTGTGCAATCACACCCTTCCATTGTTAAAATTGCCTTTTAAATGTAACATTGATAAATGTAACTTCAGTAAAGGGACTGTCATAACCTGGTTAAAATAAATTTTTCTTCATAAGAACAGGTATGACCAAGTGTAAGATATTTTGTCAAATGTAACAGCAGGAAAACAGCAAAATCCACATCCAGCGTGCATATCCATCTATCAACTGTACACATGCACTAGCTTTAAGCAAAATGTTAAATGTTTTAAAGTTATTACCTGATTGTATTTTAATAGCACTTTTTTCCCTTTGTTCCTTTATCTTTTTGTATCTCCTTGAACCCAGCCACCCTCTCACACAAGCTTGAATCAAAATAATCATGTCAACTGTCTCCTTCCGCATTAAATTTAGCTGCTCCACGTGATAGTATTTGAGGAATACCTTACAAAGAGTAGGAAGACAAGCAAAAGTTTAAATTACCCTCCCAGGCCCTGTATTTACTCAATCCATTTAACATCAACAACAGTTACAAGCTGGTTTCAAATGATGAACAGATTCTTTAGCTGTAGTACCTAAAGGATCATTCTTGTTAAAGATGGAACTTTGATTTTCTGGGGTATTAGTTTACCTTACCCTCCCTTTCAACATCTGTTGCCAGTCCCTGCTTGTTCATGCTTTCATGGGAAGATGTTTTAAAGTCCCAGTGCAAAACGTCAGTCTGTAACTATAAATCTGTTTTCAAAACTATGAGGCTGACAGTTTTGCTAACCTCACAAATCTGATGTACGTTACACAAATGTGATCCAAATCTGGAACCTTCAACCTCTCTGCTTTCCAATTTTAAATCTAAGGCATTGTTTATTTACTAAATTACTTTTATCAAGCATGAAGCTCATATAACCCCTGAAAAACTAGTCCAGCACAAGGGATACGAACCCATTCCTGGTGTATTTTAGGACAGGATAAAATGTGTAGAAAGAACTTGTGCAATTAAGACAATAATTATGCTTATTTTGCAGAATTCCCCTGATTTTGATCACTCGTTGGTACAGATACAGGTTAACCCTAATTAAAGTAAACGTAAGCTATAGATCTCACATCTCAAGATATGCTTCCTTTGGCTGCATGTTGCCCATCAGCCTCACTAAGACAGCAGAGGGAAATAAAGACTGAGGAGGAGGTAACTCCATGGCTTCTGTCTCCCATCTATCCAGGAAGTTGTCTCAGAAGAACAGTTGTTTCTTCTACACTGAGGTGATTTCAAATAGTTTAGGATCCATCTCTCTATATAATCATATCCTTCCTGGGCACTTCCGTTACATTAGTAAATAGAGAGACTTGGTGCAGTAGTTGTCTGACGCTTCTTTTCTCTGTCAGACCTCCTGAGGTCTGTCAGTTGTGGGGGGGGGGATGGGTGGGTGTCCCTCTCTGGCACACTGGGAAGACCAGTGAGCTAGAACCAAAGCAAAAGTACGGGAACAGACATGTGTTTCTCATACTAAAGTCTTCGCCCCACTTCATATATATTGGATTATCCTGCTATCTCTTCCCTCAGTGCTCAGCAAAGTCTGCCTCAGAGGCCTCTGGCCAGAAAGCCAATACCTTTTCCTTTCCCTTTGTGAGTCTGATTTGCTCCAGGGAAGAGGTATAACTTCTTTTCCTTAAGAAAGCTTGGACTAAGCTCACTGGAATCCTTACTACCACATTTTTTGAAAGAAAATGCAAGCAGTGTTATTGTCACATACTGCTTTGCACTGTGGCCTCAATAAAGCTGATCAGAATTTTAACACTTTACAGGGTCAGGATTTCAGCCAGGTATCAGGAACAGTACCCAGCAAAGGGTGTTTTTTTAAACCAACAGACACCAAGAGCTACCGTAACCAAATGGGTGAGAAAAAAATGGCTTGATAAGTTAACAACGACATACTGCAATAATGCAGATAGAGTATATTAAAAAATTACTTTAGTTTTTCCAAGAACCCAGTTGTCAAGGCGGGCTTTCTCCAAGATGGCAGCACAGGTTTCCGGGCTGACTGGAGGATCATCATTTGTTTTGTAACAGATGAGATAATACCTAAAGACAAATATATGATTCTTTATTTTGTTAATAGTGAGCAATAAATGCAAATACATTTAAACCATTGATATATATATAATAAAAGCAGATGCATGAAAGAAAACATAGCACTGAAAAAAACCAAAACAGCATATGAAAGAAATTGCTGTGATTTATACGCAGTACTGAGAAACTCAATCAAAAGTGGATGAGTGACATATTGCACACCCTGGAGCGTTGTTTAATTCTATATCAACACCAGAAGGCTTTTTAAAAGTGTGCAACCCAAATAAGAGTTGTGCACCAGTTCTTTGCTGCTCTGGCTCTCTACATTCTGTGAAAGTGATTTCAGTGGCAAAATAAAAATATTGTTAAAGCTTTTCTGCATAAATTAGCTTATTTCATAACTAGAAATGTCATAAAAATTTCCTATCTTATCTCATGTGCTAGACCATCTACCTTTGAGATAGTTAACATGATGTGAGATGCATCCTAGCCCTTGTTACCTCCTTGGATTCAGCTTTGCAGATTCTTTTGTAACATATACATACTGTTATGACATATTATATGTAAGCAATTAATCTGGCAAACTCATTAGAACTAATTCTGACGGGGAAAAGAGGTCAGGATGCTCATGCATAAAAATTACCCATAACACACTAGCTCTGCTGCTGTGTAGGAAAATCCTTGTGTGTTCCAGGACCTTCCAAAATGCTCCGTAACAAAATGAACCATACCTATCTTGTTGGGCTTTTTTTAATTCAGGAAAATTACATGAATTATGTGTGCTTCCTGACAGTACATTCTCCTTTTTTCTTGTTATTCAGCCTTTATACACAAAGCTTGGGTTGTACCAGCTTTAAATAACAGTAACAATTTCCTTATGGAATAATAAAAAAAGAGACAATGTTGATTCCTGCATTATCACCAATTCCTACAGCTCCTTTATTTTTCTTTTTACTACACAATGAATTGGTTTATTTTTATTCTAACAAAATAATTTTGCCATTATCCTAGGTCTACCTTTAACTCTAAACTATTTAAAAAAAAAAGACAAGGAGATAGATACGTAATAAAAATCCCTTTTTGTTTGAGGGCCCCATCCTCAGTGCCAGAGATCTGCACAGCCTCGCTGCAATCAGGGGCCTGCTCTCTGGAGACCTACCCTGTCATGTTCACTGCTTTCCTCTCTTTTACCTGGGTAGTAAAATTTTTTATAAAAAGCAATGACCAAAAGCCACAGCACATCTTGGTGCAGTGCTAACTATCTTTTCCGATGCTGCACTATCCCAAAACAGTAATAATCCCAGGAGTATTCTTTCCAGAAACAGCGCTATAAAAACATCACTTTGTCCTTCCTCTCTCTCCTCGTGCACCTACACACAGCACTCTGCTGCTTGTTCTCTGTTTCTAGTGCATTATTACTTTTAAGTGCTTCTGTCTGAATGCGTGTTGCTTGCTTCTTCCCAGTTTTGATCTCCGCTCCATATATCTCAGTTCTGATTGAGGCAAATACTCAGGGTCTTTATTTGTAAGAGAGAAGTAGAGATTAAGTGCTCAGGATTAATTTTTTGGGGCAGAGGAAGAAGAGATAGTTAAAGGAATTATAAAACCATAGTGAGTTCATTACTCTTCTTCTTAACAAATGAGTAATACTTAGAAATTATATTTTAAACAAAATTATGAACTTCTCAGCCCTAGATTAGCAATAGCAAAGTATCCACCCTCCACAAGCAGATGCTGCACAGTGCTGAATGTCAGGAGCTAGAGAAACTGTGGCGCTCCTTGGATGCTATTGCTCCAAATTCTCAGCTTTAATTTGAAGGATTACATTTCTAAATTGCAAGTCTTTGAAGAAAACTTGCAGATTATAAGCAAGACAATTTTTAGCCAAATACGCAGGAAGCCTGAAACAATCATCCTGAGAGGCATCCTCTTCCCCTACCAATCCAAAATGGGTCACTCATTTTGAGCCTGAACTACTCCTTGTCATCCAGTCTGTAATCTTCTTTGTTACAGGAAATGTCTTTATATTTTTTCTTTAAAGACCGTACTAAAGACACTGTGGATGCTTAGCAAACACTGGACAGCAATGATAGGAGAGAAGAAGGCTTCTTCACATCAATGTTACCGTTTTATGAAGTTAGCGAACAGTATACGGTGTGAATAACCCTGTCTTCGAATTCTTGCTGTCTCCAGAATTCCTGTGTAACGCAGCTGAACCAACACTTTTTCTTTATCAAACTTGTTTGCCTGCCGGTCGTTGTTTGGCTTGATGCACCTGACAAAATGAGGCTGGCCGACGACCATTTTGGATAACAAATCCATCAGAGAATACTGCAAGAAAGTAACAAGATATCTGCCACTAGGATTTTTATAAAACTTGTATATAGGACCATGTCTAGCTGAAATGTTATTTCATATGATCAGAATCATGCCCAAACCCATTTACATTTCAGTAAGCTTGTACCTTAATCGAGTAAATGACCCAACAACCATTCTAGCTTTGATAAGATCTCTAAGTTACTAGCATGTACTGCTTGACAGAAACAGTGACTCCAAATGGATGTACCAAATTCCACCCAGAACATTCTCACAAATTGCCATGAAGTCTAACATATGATGGAAACTCTCCTTACACTTATTTGCTTCTCTTAAAGCCTTATTACGTATTTACAGCCCAGTTTTTCTTTTCTCACCTATTTGAAGATCCGTTTTCACCCAGACAGTAAAGATCCATCTACGGATGGGAAATGGAAGAGCAGCAAGCCAGTAAACATTGCCATCGCTCATTAGACTGGAGGAAACTAAGGCTACCTTAGAAGAGGGGCTGCTTAAACTGTTCTGATCTAGCATGTCCTGTTCGTTGTATAGGCTGATGGTGATACTATAGCTGCCTTGCCAAGAGGAAACCTTCGAGGAGGGCAAAATTAGAAATAAACAAAATCACAATTCCAAAGCTGTACTTTTCCCACCTCACCAAGCTACCAGGCTAGCAGAGGGGATGCAGTTTGCAGCTCCCCATGCCAACTGAGGTGATTCTGGCTGTAAACAACCTTGACTGGTGTTTTGTAAAATTGCTTCATGGGAGGATCTTATTAAAACACAAATGAAGGGGCTTATTCCTCAAGATTCAACCTGACTCAACAAAACGAAGCAGCCAGGAGGTAATGCAGTTCAGCAGTAGGTTGGATACATGAAACTAGTGTAGGATGTCAAAAGCCATATGTTTTCTATTAAAATGTGCAATTCCATTCTGGACAGACGCTGCACCATGCAGCAAAGTGCTTAATTAGATTCATCACTAGTCTGCCAATTGAACACAAACAAGTAGGACACGCTAATGGCTAATTTTTTTTTCCACTCAGTCTGAGGTGGCAGATGCTTTTCTCAATCACCCATAGGTTTCTGCGTATGAGTAAACCAGTCGGGCTGAAGCTGAATCTTCATTTAAGAGCGTTAGCTAGCACGATCTAAGCGAGGATTTCCACTGCAGAAAATAATAACAGAAAAGTGTAAATATAATTAACTCATTTGCAGCCTCTGATGCTAGATGTGTTCGTAATGCACTGAATCACAGACATTAGTTTGCATGAGATTCAATAATTTTTTCCATCTAGAACTTTAAAACACTATGCAGCTTTGGACCACCATGATACCTTAGTCTGAAATTATCCTTCGCAGCCGACGGCAATTGTATCTACTAAACAGAGATCTTGCTCTTTACTGTTCTCTGTCATAGATGAAAATGAACTCTTATGGGCCACAAACATCACCTCATCCATCTTTATGTTTTTGCTGGGAGAGATGACTAAGTAAGAGTTGGAAATTAGAGCTGGGCCCAAGTGAACCACTTGTGCACTACTTTGGAGGAAAGAATGGTCTTCACAGCTATTTTCTGTTGCAGCACCAGCAGCACAGGCAGTGCTTGGGAAGATCAAGAGCACTGCTGAAGGAGCCACAAGGATGGACTCAGGACAGCCTCTGAGGCAGTGACCATTAAAGTCTTTCTCTGGAGCTCCTGCTTCAAATTGACTTTGCCCTCTTGCTTCATAAACTCTTAAAGAAAGGCTATACCACTAATGTCCAATCTCCCTTTATCTCCCTTGGTGGGAAAACAAGCAAGTGAAGGATTAATATCAATCATCATACATTATCATGACAGAAACATGGCTGTGTGATCAAGTACGATTAAAGATGAAACATCACAATCTCCACTAGATATTTGTTCTGCACAGACTGCTGCACCATATATGCAGTTCACAAACTCCAAATGGATCACTGTTGACTCTAAGTCAACAGGTGCATATCAAAAGGTGAAAGAATAAACATTAATTCTACTCTAGAAAAAAATATGAAAAGATCTGTTATCTTACTCTAAAATAAGAAGCAACTGTCTGTGTTTTCATGCTGGTTGTCTCTCTTGGATGATGTCCAGTATCTCCTGCTTCATTCTATAAGATGAAGAAAGAAAATGACACTTTTTATCTCTGTTGAGCCTGTCATGCCCTTTCCAATGCCACAACAAAGCACCCCTCAGAGAACATTGTTAATTTAAAAAAAAAATATTCTAAACAGAAAAAGTTACAGCATGATCACTAGCACAAATCAGTTACACCAGTACGTTACATTACTTTGCTACACAATACACAAACATTCACAAACAGAGGACACAATTTGATAACGGAGCATCTAAATAACTGCCACAAATAACCTGACAATGTCTGAGGTCCTGTCTATTATTTCATTATCACTGTTATTTTGGTAGTTCTCTAAGGAACTTGACTATACTCCACAGCAATATTTTAATTTTTCTTTTTGCTATGATACAGCTAGGAAATAATATTTTTTTCCCCTGAAATTGTTACAAAACTATAGCCAGAAAGAAGGGAAATGTTAGGTTTTTACCTCACGGAAGGAATATGAATTGCACAACACAAAGATATCCAGCTAAACAGAAAAGAAAATAGGAGAGGGAGAAAAACCAAGGAAGGGGTTACTTGCTTACTTTTAGTACCAATAACAGTATTGCCTTTCTAGTTTAAATTAGGGTTCAATGCAGAATCACAAAATCAGTGTTCTTACCTTTGTATGACTGATTGATTTCTGGGGTGCCCACATTTGGTAACTGATTGTAGTTTTGCTTTTAGTGTGTGCCAGGTTACCTGCGGGAAGATAAAAGAAAGCAACCTACCAAAATGCTTACATCTCATCTAAACTAAAAACTGTGCTGAACCACCTTATTCATGCCCCCAGGGTAACCATATGATTATAAAGGTCGTTGACTTTTTCGGAGTATGTCCTCATTTCCCCTTTCACCCTCGGGATGGAACAAGCTCTGAAGAAGTTGCACGAAGATGGAACATGGGCTGAATTTTCCTCCTTCAGCACTTATGTCACCTACTAGAGCAAAAAAATAAACAAACAGACTGCTGCAGAAGATAAGAAAGATACATCTTAGAGCCTCCATGTGTTTTTACCCTAAGGATGTTACTGTACTATTCTAGTTCTAAGGCTATATATATATTAGTTAAAAAGAAAAGCGCTAGCACCCTTCTCTGGCCCTGAGGGCAAGTGACATGGCATGACTCAAGTCTATACAGCTAAACTCTATACTTCACTACTCTTTTAACCTCCTGGTAAAAATAAAGTTGTATCTTTCCGCAGAGCCTGCTGGAAACCATTGCTGGCCTGTGCTTTCTTGAAGTGTGCCTGGGTATTTTTGGGAGACTGCGAGCTGGCATCGTCCAAAACCGCCCCAGGGAGGCATGATAACAATTAATCAGAATGGGCAATCCTGTGGGAGTGTTTCAGCTACAGCTCACTGGCCCTGTTTGGTTTATTAGCATAGACTTAGTCTTAAGCATCTAACCCTGGAATTCTTTATTATGATGACTTGAAGGACTAGGTGCATTGGAGTGGTTTACACAGACAGTGGTCTTCTAAAGGAATAATGAAAATTCTGCTGCGTTTTCCGTCTTGTCACTCTATGTTGATAGACCCCAACCATTGCTGCACGCTGCCACTGCTTCTGCTAATAACATAATGCCTCTGGAATCTCACTCTCCACTGGGAGAGCCTGTAATCTCTCTGTGCTTGTCTACTATCAGTAAGAGGTGGATAAACAGCGGCAACTATACAGCATGACAAGCTAATGCGTCATGTATTATGTGATGATATCAAGTGCTAAACCTTTCTCGGGCTTAGCTGAATATCACAGGGTGGGAAGGACAGAGGATTCTTCACACCTAACTTTAGCTATCTGAAAGTGAGGTATCTATAGGATCACTGCTGTATTCAGTGGAGAGAGGCAACTTCAGAGCAGATTTATCCCATCCTAAGAGAAACACCTGAGACAGGCAAGATGGGTTGGACTCTGGGTAAACCTCTATATTTCCACTGATTCTAGATGAATAACTTAGATCAGAAATCTAACTTTTAGTTGGCTATAGCTGGATGGTTTGGGTCAGTTTCAAAAGGCTACACACAGTGTTTCATAATATTTAACAAGAAGATTAAAACAACCTTTAGAGTTATCTTGCAAAACATTACATAACACTTGGGATCAGTTCTTGGGACCATTTGGGCCATGACTTTGGCTCTACAAAAATTATAGCTTAGTATCTTAGCAGATATTAACAAGTCAAAATGTTCAGGCAAGGACATTGAGCTCAGTGTTTTCCCAGAAACTGACTTAAAATAGACCTTCAAAACCAAATTTTGCATTCCACCAGCAAAGCTCCCTTTGTGAAGAACAGGAGCCTTGCCAAAACCTCAGTTTCTGTAAGCTACGATAACATCTTAGAGTAATTTCCATTAGGCTCTTCCAATTTAACTTTTCTGTTCTACTACAAGTATGTCTCCCACGTAGTTGTAGAAGAAAGCAATGTTGTAACGTACTTACTGTGTGGCATCAGTGCCATCACACAGGGAGTAATAAAACACAATAGCAAACTGGTTGTAAGAAGACTTACCCATCATCCTAAAATGGCAGGTAGGACACTATGCAAGGATCTGCTTCAACTAAGGTGCAACTTAGGAGTAATTTCTGTAGAGCCAGTCATATTCCTCCACCCCAACTTAAGAACTCCCCAAGGAAGGGCTCACTACTAGTTCCCATCAGTTCCCTACTGTAAAGGATTAAAAGACGGTGAAATAGAGGAGTGTCCCCTGACTCTTTGCAGCAGATGTTAGGAGCCCCAACCTTGGTTCTCTGCTACTTTAGAGAAAAAATGCACTGAGACAAAACAGGCAATTATATATGCCCTGTCCAAAAAAGGCCAGTGACTTACCTGATCCTTTCTGTTCAGTCCTCAACTCAAGGGATGTACTCCACGCCCTGTCTTGCTCCCCTACCCTGAAGAGAGGACCCTGAAAGAAGCCTCTACCACTTGCTTGGCACTTGACCAGACCAATCCCTCCCCTGCAGCTTGAGATGGCTGGGGCTCCATTCTGTATAGATTCTAGGGTTGGAAAGTTAAGCCACAAAGTGTATAATGTCATCAACAAACGGTCATATGAAACCTAGCAGTGGTCATCACGAAGGCTAGAGAAGAGTAAGAAGGTTACCACAATAGCAATACCTGTTTTTGTAAGAGGATGGGTTACCAACTGTCGCGTCAGATTGTTTTCAGATGATCGCAGTAGCAGCACAATATCAGCTGGCAAAGTATCTCTATTTTTGGCTAGGAATCCACTTGCATTATACAGAACCTGTTTAAAAAGTGCATTTATGCATACTCTGGGATTTTGAAAAGTAATTATATATTTAAGCAGTCTGGCATGTAGCTTTTAATATATGAAGACACACAAATAGTTTTTCAGCCGTCAGGCTCGCTCTTGCTTACAGTCTTTCTTTTCATCACTGAAAGTTCTAACTTTTCAATACTGAGAACCATTATGATGCAGATCACTAAAAGCAAATCCATCATTCCAAAGTAGCTTGAGACCTTTATTTCCTCTAATGCAGATATGTTAATATTAGTTTTAGCCAGTGTGGATTTATCACTAGGACAAGTGTATTGTAGTCCTCCTTTACATCAGTACATGTGTAAATGCACAATTAACAATTCACTTGATTTCAACCATAGCACACAGGATTACCCTTATGATTGTACAATCTTTTTGTCCCAGGACTTACCACTCTTCCTAGAGATCTCTGTATTAATTGTAGAGAAGTTTGCAAAATCACAAACTGCATACTGGCAATTGAAATCTCTCTAAAAATTCCAGGAATGGTGTACCTAACTCAAAATGTACCTCCAGGGCTCTATCTCAATGATGCTGTAAAAGACCCACAAGAAAACCTGGCCTGTAAAGAAGGGCAGAAGATACTAGCATTTTTAATTCATAAAAAATCCTCACAAAACAACTCAGTAACAGTCTTAAATTACAAAAAAAGGCTTGTAAAGGAGAAGGAAATAAATTGTTCTCCAGTTCCACAGTAAACATGACTAGGAATAATGAACTTGCATCACAGCAACAAAGATGTAAGTTAGACAGTAGGAGAAACTTCCTAATGAAAAAGCTTGTTGAATACTGGAAAGGGCTGATGGGGCACTGGTGGAATCCCCATCTTCAGTGGCTGGTACCAGGACTGGTACAGGGAGAGCCGGCTCTCTGTTCCTCAGCAGTGAGATATGCTATGTTTGTGAAGCGTAGGTCAGCTTCAGGAGATGAGGTTCAGAGTTACTGCAGGCCTTTTGTATCTGGCTGTCTTACACAAGGGGCAAGTTATCTTTCATCAGCTGATGGGCAGTACACTCCCTCATTACAGGCCAGCTGCTCCAGCACTGCACAGACCTAACATAGCTCCCGAAATGAGACAGCAATGCCCACTCCATACCCAAGAGCCCAAAAGGAGGTGGGAGCTCCAGTTTTCACAAGGCAAGGTTCAGGTGACCAGTGGCATCTTGCCGCAGTGTGTCAGCTACTGCTCCTGAGTTTGAAAGGCAAGTGCAGCAAGTCACCTTGTACAGGAGGGCAAGATGCTGCGCATCAAATGAAGCAGAAAGCAGGGCCTGCACTGTCTATCTGACTGATGACAAAGTACAGAACTAGGAAGTAGGGCTGAGGGGGCGTAGGAGGTAGTAGTCAGAATGGAGCTGGATCCTGATTTGAAGCAGTGGGAACAAGCATGGCACGGGGCTTTAAGGAACTAAGGGGAAGAGCACTGAGTTGCATTACATAATGGTTATTTTCTGTTTCTTCTATAATACAATCAGTTCATTTACCTGGTGACATTTAAGAAAAATACACTCCTGGTATTGCTTTTTTGATGAGGGAAAATAACTTTTCAATTTACTTTTGACGTGTAAGGCACTGCCAACATTTCCATGTCAGGCCTGAATAGATGAAGGTTGAGAAGCAACTCAGCTGACCTCTTCTATTTCCTTCTAGCCCTACCATTCCACAATCCCCAACTAATAACATTATGTCTCTTACCTTTCCTGCATAATGATAAATCCCAAAGGTTAGATCTACTCTTTTGGGTCTCCAAAAATATTTTGACTTCAAATTATCTTCAAATTTTTCTGAAAGGAAACACATAGCTTATCTTACTGGAGTTACTGTAAAATAATTGTCTGTAAAATAATTCTGAAGCTGGATCCCTTTAAGGATGCTGCCTGAGTTCTCAGAAAACAGAGGCATAAAACACTCTGATATTTTTAAGGACGAAGACACCATAATGGTCTTTCAACAAAAGGCACTGGATAGAGAATATGGGAGCTCTTGGTTCAGTTACTTACTTTGTACCAATTTTTTTCTGTGTGACCTAAGAAAATTGCTTGCCTTTCTAAGCTTTTGATCTTTGTATTTGAAAAAATGTAGTAATCCTTCCTAAGGATTCCTTGGGGCATTGTGAGGAAACATTTACCAATTGATTAAGGGCCTCTGTACTGTAGACTATAAAGTATGAGGATAGAAAGACAACAACCTCATATAATTGTTTTAGCGTGGCATCGTTACTGGATGTTATTAGGTTTTGTGATTGGATGTTGGTTAAAACTCTCATCTGACACTTTGCACATTCAAAAATGAGTAAAACAAGGATTTATCTGCACAGAAACCCCACTGAAATAACCAAATTGACTGTAAGTGCAACTACTCAGAAGCACTGAAATATTCAGGATCTGAATTGCAACATATTTAGGTGGTTTAATTCTAATTTCTGAACACAAAAAAACAGGAAGCATAATTTGCTGAAAGGCACTGAGGCAGGTTTGCAGCCGTTACCCTTAAAAAGTACCAAAATTCTTGTTCTGATATGGCTCATGAAAAATATCAGAGCTGAAAATGACTCAACTTTGGAAACAGTGTTCTTGGCATATGAATCTAGAGTTTTAACTCAGTTCGATCTTTATCTTTCAAGCCCTGCAGCTAAAATTCCTCAAGGCAGGAGAATTCAGAACCTGGATCGTCAGCTTAGGTTCATTTGTACTCTTGATGTTGGTCTATCAGCTTCAAAGACACATCCATCCCTGAATGCATGCCTCCTTCAAACATACTGTGACACTGAAATGCGGGCTCACTAAGAACATTACTAGCATATAGCCTAAACTGGACAAGCCAAACATAAATCCTGCAAAAAATAAACCATTTACTGACCTACAAGTGTCTGATCCGTTGCTTGTGGGAATCGACTTTCCTCATCCAGCAGGGACAATAAACCCATTGGTTTCTGCAGGAACATATCTAAGAGGGGCCTGTTGTCCTCGTATTCTATAACTCTTGCATCAACACCTTCATAGAGGTATTCATTCTGTAACAAGCAACAGAAGGCATGTTTTGACTATGTATACAGAACCACATCAGAAAATAATTCACAAACTGTCAATTGTAGCAAATTAAAATGGCACTGAAAAAGTATGCCCCAGGGCTAAAGACATCAAGGTTTTGCAGGAACAAATGTCATCTGGGATGTATCACACTGTTAGGCTGTAGATTTTAATTTGCCTTTGGATATGTAAGTGCTTGCTATGGCACATTTGGTGAAGTAAGATACTTTTCAGGAATATGCAAGAATGAAAGAAATAGAGTTGAAGAAGTGTTTGCAGAAGTATAGTGTTTGCAGATGGAGACCTCAGTGTCTATTTACTTCCCTGCTCTGCAGTGTAAAAAATATTTCTTAACCATTTAGAGCTACATTTACTTTCCCAATTTGTTGCTCAGATCTATGTGATGTACAGTGGCCAAGATTTACAAAAGTGACTACAGATTACAGAGGCTTCACTTGTTTGATTCCCCCTCCAGAAACACCTGGAAAAGTTCTTACGTGGAGAATAACGGTGCACATACTTTCTGATAATTAAAGAATGGTGTACATACTTTCTAAGAATTAAACAAATTACTCAGTTTGGCCTCTACAACATTTTCACTCCTTTTAAGGAACTAGGGAAAGATATTCAGCAAGATTAAAACACTGGTGTATTGTTTTTTTTTTTCTCCTGGAGACTGCAAATACCTTTGGATCCCTAACAGACTGAGAAAAACATGGTAACAAATGCTGTGTCCGCAGCATGTTGCGATGGTTTTATCTTGAAAATAATTTAAAATATAGCTGAAGAATACAAGAATGACTTTCTTCAATCCTTCAGCAAGGCAGAGGAGAGCCATAGATTTACCAAGAGAATGATGCTCTAGGGACTGCCACCCCTCCGTTATTTTTGCCTGCACTATGTAACGCAATGGGAGTTATCCACTGCGCATTGCTCCCGTATACAGCAGGGCTGCTTTCAGTCCTGTGCAGGCTGTACTATGATCTACTTTAAAAATCATCCCTCTTCCAAAGGATAGGACTTTATAAAAGCGTTGTATTAATATATGGTGTTAACATCGCAGTTGTGCTATCCTGAATTCATTGTGAGAAGTGTGTCATAAAAATGAATAATGGCTAATATTAATGAGTTCAAAGACCTCTAACCCTGAAAGACCTCTCCTTATGTGTCATTCACTTGAGTCTGAATGATAGTCATGGTTGAGTGAAGAAGACGATACACTGAGTGTTTCAAAAAGGAGTTAACTGCCATATACAACAGAAAAGCACATACTATTAGACTTCATACCTCTTTGTCTCTAAGGCAGAGAGAAACAACAAAATTAATAGAATCAGTAACACTGTCCTGGAAATAGAGGCACAAATAAATAAATCTGCTGATCCATTTGGAAGAGAACACAGAACATACCTAAACCCTTCCAGTATCCAGGTTGATCTAATTTCCCAGGACACTCTTCACTCTAAGGATAGGTTATGGCTCAGTTGATATGCCTGTACAAGGGTGTAAGCAGTAAGAATCTCTCCTACAGCCCCATGAAGGTTCCTCATCTCAGACACACAACATTAACTTCATTCACATCTCCCCTGGAGCAGTGGACAGGTGGAGTTTTGCTTTTTATTTTAATCAATGACCTGAGTAGCAGGACAAGACAGGAGAGTAATAAATGTATCGCTAATATAGGCAAGAAGTTAATTATATACCTGTAGGAGCTAGAGGCAGGAAGGGAATGAGTCCGTGTTATCTCCCAAAGATAACGCAGGAGTAGGAGCAGCTTAACCAAGGGCTATGGCTGTACCGACACACAGATGTTATGTTCATGAAGCCAGCTGTTACTGTTTAGGATTATCAAGAGTACACTTATCAAGGAGGAAAAGGGAAGAGATTGCTCAGGATGAATCTATCAGAGAAGAGTGTTTCTGTGACACTCAGACACCCTCAAACAAGCTCTCACAGACAACCTATCTAATGATTAACTTTTTCCAACTTCAAATGCTTGTGACAGAGGCTGATTTAGAGAGCTGATAAAAGAGTTCTCCTCAAAACTGAAAGGAGGTCTGTAGTAGCTGTACTACTGTAACAGCAACACCTGCTTCCCTCCCTGCCCAGCCAGTGCGCAGGGCCAGCAGTGAATGTGACCATTTCGTCTTTGTGTCTGCACCTCAACAACTGAATGAGTGTCAGCACTGGGGGTTTCGGTGATGCTGCTGTCTGCCCAGAGGATATGGAAGGAGTTCACTCCATCACTTCCCATGGGCTCCTGGAGGATGGCTGATAACCAAGTCTTCCAGGCATCAGTGTGACAGATTTCTCAGAAATAAGATACCATATTACATTTTCTTATGCAATGCTGGTCTTAAACCATATTATTAGGATACAAGCAGCAAGGATAAAAGCCTTAACGATGCACATCATAAAACTGCAATGAAATAGATCTTATTAGAATTAATAAATTGAATCAGCTATAGGATTCTGTAATCCCCCACGATGTTTTATGACAAGAAAGCTCCTAAAAATAGCAGCTGCTCATTGAAATTCTAAAGCATAATGCACTAGAAAGTATTCCTATGGATGAGATGTCAAAAGGAATGACTGAGTTACATGGATGCTTGGGCTCCTATCTCATCTTGGTATTGCATGGTATTTTTTCAATGATCAAAACTAGATAATATTAGCTTGTGCAACCTGGTTTCACTTAATAACAAAAGAATTATTTAATGCATTAGGAAATGGTTTTCATGTTTAATAAAAAAAGGTAATGGCATTTTGCTGAGAAATGGTATGATGACGCTTTGGTTTAAATGGGAACACAGGTGACATTCAGAATGAACCTTTTCCAGCTTAAAGCGGAAGATTAAACTGTCATATGAATGTAAAATAAACATTGCATATATTTAATGCAAAAAGCAGCATCCTTGCAACTGGCAGTAAATTTGCCACTTTCCAAAATATTTTAGGTATTTGACATTACACATTTTGCTTTTTATGGAAGAATCACAAATGAGGAAGAAATGGGAAGGTTGTCTTGCTGTCCAACGTTACCTGCAGAGATTGAATTTACATCAGTACCTTATATGTAAGAGAAACAACTTGAAGGACAGGACTGATGGTGCAAAAGTTGTGCTTTGCTTAATATTAACCTAACAAAAGCTTGTGCCAGCATTCATTCGGCTTAACTATAGACCCATAAAAGAAGTGACTAAGTTGAGAGTCCACATTTCCACCCAGTGGAGACAGAAATGTATCTATTTGTCTCCACTGACTATTGGGAATCTAAACTAGCTCTAGCTATACTCCCCACTTCATCCTTTCTGCTAAATTAGGGAAAGAAGATGACATTCCGGCCTAAAAGCCTTTATTCTTAAATACAAATATTAAGTCAACAATAAAGAATAAATTCCCTTAAATTTGACTTGAGTTCTCCACTTTGGCACCCAGCACTCTGCTCTAACAGACACCCTGTGTCTCGGGTGGCAATAGTACAACTCTTCCTTCCTACTATTCCTGTCACTTCTGAGGCCATATTTTTATAGGCCACACTTCCAAGGAAAACAAAACTGAACACTTTTCAGATTCAGATACAGAAAAGAAATCAATGACATAGCTAAAAACATGTCACCTGCAACACTGAAAGTACAATTTAGCATAATGAGTTCATTTGCTATTTGGCTTCATTGCCAATCAACTGATTTAGGCCTTGACTTCCCACTAGATATGTCAAATTTCATCTAATTGCACATGCTATGGAATTGAACTGGGCAAAACAGGGAATCATAGAATGTGTTGGGTTGGAAGGGACCTTCCAAGGTCATCTAGTCCAACCCCCCTGCAGTAAGCAGGGACATCTTTAACTAGATCGGGTTGCTCAGAGCCTCATCAAGCCTGGCCTTGAATGTCTCCAGGGATGGGGCCTCCACCACCTCTCTGGGCAACCTGTTCCAGTGTCTCACCACCCTCAGTGTAAAGAACCTCTTCCTAATGTCCAATCTAAACCTACTCCGCTCTAGTTTAAAACCATTACCCCTATGAAGAAATAATGTATCTGTGAGTTTTACTTCTCTTGGGGGAATTATGAAATTAATTAAATTCCCCAGTCTTCTTTGGTTAGATCTACCGGGTGCAATGCAGTGTCGTGTCAGAGATTTCTGAGATCGCACAGAGCAACCTGACGGCTCTGTCTGGTGCTGCACAGGGCTGAGGAGAGATACCAGCCTGAGTCCCCAGCTACAGGATTGCTCCATCAGCGTGAGAGTCAGCGTGGGCTAATGAAAAGTCAACGCAAAGGTCTCAGCAACTGTTGGCATGAGCCTTCTAAACATAACTCCTGTCTTTTAGTATTAAAGACACAAATCCTTACATGTGTGCGGTCAGGCAGACTCACCAGCGAGGGGCAGGGGTCATCCCATTGTTTGGCTTTTACAGAAGTGATACTTTGTATCATTAACAAGAACAATGATCTGCTGACCTTTTAATTTCAGTCACGTGATTTTGAAAATATTTCCTTTTTTTCCATGTGTAGGAAATGTAGGAATTATATTTTATATTTTCCTGCAAATAGCTTTCTCTTATGTGTCTGCAGGGAGGGCCTGTATTTACAATTAAAGTACCTTACTGGTGCTAACACAAGACAGTCCTTACAGTGAACAGAAAAGTTTCTGAAGCCACCTGCTTTCTCGAAGGCTGTTCTTGTGAGGTAAAACTGGAACAACCACATTATAGATACGTGAAAAGTGATGTCTAATAATGATTATGAATCATACTGCAAATCATCCTATGCCATTGGGTTGTAATGCAGAATAATACATTTGTCATTTTCTGGTTCTGAAATGGGGGGGATTTACACCCACACGTGCACAAACTTCATCTATATAGCTTGTTCTGCACTGCTGTTGTAATATCTTCGGAGACTACTACAAGATAATATAATGAAGCTTCATATAATCTGATGTAGTGGTGTCACGTAAATTAAAGTAGACATCTTACTTCGTCAATATTGCAGGCAGGATGTGAACACTCAAAAACAGGAATATTATCACTGGTATAAATGAAATATTAATGGAAAAGTGCATATAAGCACCAGAAGAAAGAGTCTTAGAATAACGGTCTGTGATTTGAATGAAGAACATTTGTTCACAGCAATAAAATTGAGGAAAGTGTTCCTTACATCAAGACCAGAAGGCCTTCACTCGCATAAAAACACAGCACAGACAGATAGCGAGTGGAACACCCTCTAAATCTGACAACAGGAGGATGACTGCAAGGTTACAGCACATCACTTATGCCTTTCCTTTTCCCACCAAGGAAACATCCTGTAGGCATAATGATGTATACATTCCAAACAAGCAAAAACAGATACTGACCTTGCCTAAGATTACAGAGGTTGAAATAAGTAAGGTTCCGAGGCAAAGAACCGCGCTGTAACAACTGCTGATTCCTAACGGTTGTAAGAGATCTGTTCAAAAAATAGTTCAGCAAGAAGAACCCAAGCAACATGATGACAACTTGCTACTTCGTGTTCCTTATTCTCTGTGTTGCTCACAAATGATCCTGGCCAGACCACTTGAACACACACATCTTGATGCTTTCTACATGTGTGTGAGTTAATGAAATCTATGAGAGAATGAGCAGGAGTGGATAAAATCAACATACTTGGAGATTCACCTTCCCCTTCCATAACATCTGTAATTGTCATACTAATTTCCTACAAGGAGAAATGAGTAAACCGTATGTTGTCAAAATCAGAGGTTCATTTTTTTCCCCCATCTCCTCAGTAGCAAAATAACCACCCTGATCTCTCTGCAGCGGGGCGCGTGCAGGAGAACAAGTTGTTCCTGCTAGATGGTGACACCACAAACCTCGGCGTTAATATAGGTCTGGCCAAAATGTTCTGGATTAGTATTAGGATTAGGAAACAAGCAAAGGCAGATTACACTGAACAGGACTCAAGTCTAATTAAAAAAGAGAAGGAATATTAAGACAATATTTGGGTGTACAGGGACAGAGTTAGGAAAGCCAAGGAAGGTCCATCAGCAGCAAAAAGGCAACTAGGGAAAATGTGGGCCTGCTGCTAAACAGACATGGACAACATGGAAAAGGCTGGGATACTTGATGCCTTCTTTGCCTTGGACTTGGCTGATAATCCCAGGTCCCTGAGATGACAGGGAAACCCTGGAGCAAGGAAGACTTACCCTTGGTGGGGGAAGATCAAGTTAGGGAACATTTGAGCAAAGTGGCCGAATGCAAGTCCGTGGGACCTGGTCAGTGACTGGATTTGACATGAATAAATAACGGTGCTGCAGTCTGTGCTATTTCCATCTTCCAGCTGTTAGAAAGAGCAGTAGCCAAGTGCTCTTTTTTGTGTGTGAATTTATGCACTTTGGAAAGAAGACGCCTAAGTAATTACAGTAGTTCAGGCTAATTTCTCTCTCTCTTTTAGATGGTATTAAAGACAAGGAAATATTGGTGGCTGAAAATCTCATAAATCTATAAATCTATAAGAACAACTACGAGGTCTAAGACTGCAAGAAAGCATTTCCTGGAATAACTGGAAACAGGATAAAACATTGACCCATATAAAAATAAGTCCCTTTTACACATGGATATATACACCTGTAGACTGACACGTACACACCTGCATACATAGACACATTCCAAACTTGTATATGTCTCATCCTTAAAACAAGCAGTGATTAAAACTGACAAAATACTCTTTTTCTACTAATAATTAAAATTACTATGCAGAAGGATTTTCATTTATGTACCATAAACCCCAATAATTTAAATAAAACAGAGAAATTATTATTTCACCTAAAATTTGAATGACTATTCTGCTCATGCAGAATTCTGGAATATTTCTATTTTCAGCAACACTAATATTTTTTTTTCCCAAATAACAATATTAAATAATGATTTAAAGATGGTTAATTTAATTCTCAGGGAATTATTTACAAAGTTGAGATAATCTTTTTTGAGGTTTTTCACTCTCCACTTCAATTTCATAAACTTTTACAATTACAATTTTATTACTTTTCTCTGTTTTACATCAAATTTTTTAGATTAAATCCATCATTAATTAGCTTAGTTGATCTGGTTCCTGAATAAGAACAAAATAATTGCAAGATTTTCTGGTTTTAATAATGGAATTTCAGTGTTCATTAAGCTTCTTAGTAAGCTATTATGAACACTGCACTTTAAAAATTACACTACCACTCATTTATTTTATTGTAGAATCATACATTACATCACTCAAGTTACTCCTCAAGAAAAACAACACTGCATTTGCATCAAACTGATTATCACTGTGTTATGTTGCTTAGATACTGTAAATTTCAAGTTTAATGCATTTTATGTAGGCATTTTACTAGCAAATAGCAAGCACTGCTTACAAATACATACTCAGAAAACATTTGTTATAATTTGCAATTTGCAACCTATTATGGAGAAGGAACAGTGTAGTTTCTCGACACAAGGTTTTATATGTTCAGCAATATTAAACCTTTATCAAAATATTCAACACATACCTGTTCCCAGGCAAAGACATGTTGATTGAAGTAGAACTGAATTTGTTCATTGGCAATGTTGATGCAGAGTTGTTCAAAAGAGTTTTTTTTGAAATTCTCAAAGCCAAAGATATCAAGAATTCCAATGTTCAAACCATCATCGTTTCCACTGCAAAGATTAAATAAACTTTCTATTGTTGCATCTTTATTTTACAGTGACTAGCTTCATTATTATTTCACAAAAGGAAATAATGGGCCAAATCTTTACGCCACTTAAACAGAATAATGTTTGCTAAACCAGCTATCTCTTAAATTTTTGTTTGAAATAGAATAAATGCACATAAATTCAAAGATGACTGTATTTGCAGACCAGATACACTGAATCACATAATGACCGAGTCAATTGATAACTGTATAGAGGACTTAAATTTATATTTTTAAACTAGTATTTGCTAGTTAATATTCTATTGTAAAAAACTGACTGCACTACAGGAACAACATGGAGTTCTTTTTGTTTCTCTTGTCATAAAACAGGCTTTACTCACCAGCATCTTGAAATCAAAGACTGCTGTCATTAAATATGATTCCTTCACATTATTTACTCACAACAATTACAACTGCTTATTTTAACGTGAAAATCAAAAGAATGTATAGCTAGACCTTTTATGCATCAAAATAACTATTTTAAGTATTGGAGCGTGGTATGAATTTAAATTACCAATTAAGTTCCAGAAAAGTAGTACTAGTAAAAACTTCAGTTTGAAATTTTAGCTTAGGCATTCTGAGAGATATGTGGTCATTTCTGCAGCTGGAAAAAAGCTCTAATATTTGTATTTATCTGCAGAAACAAAAAATTAAGAGGATATAATTTTATATCAAACTGAAGTTGACATTAGCATTTTTTCCTAGTTAAATTAAAAAGACTAAACCACATTCTACCTATAAAAACCCTTTGAGGAGGTATCTGTAACCACTTGTTTTTTTCCCCCATAAAAAGTGTAGGAAATCAGATCTGAATAACCAGCCTCAAGATACTCATGAACAGAACTTGAACCCCTTTGAGAAGCCCATCTCAAAAACGGAAGCGTTTCATTGTGGAGGAATCAAAGGTATTTATTGATTTTGACCTGCATTTGGTGACTGTCTTATCTGTCTGGAAATTACATTTTTAGTGAATAAACTGCTGAAATTTGTCTGCCCCATTCCTTCCCAAAGCTAATTACAAGAAAAATAGGAAATACAAATTATTTTACTACCACAAAAACAAAGCAGACTTCTGGTTTTGGGTTGGTTTTTTTTGTATAGTGAACATTTCAGGTCAAATTTTCTTCCTCCTCACCAGAACAATAAGTATACAATTTCCAAAGGGCTCTGTAACAAGCAGTGCTGCATGCACTTTATCCTATCACTTACTTATTAAAAGTTCTGTTTATTGCTGCCCTGCTGTAACCAAATATTTGAAAATTCACTATGAATAGGATAAAACAGTCTTTTTTAACATGGTGGTGTCATAAACAAAAAGATAGCAGAGAAAAGTAGATAAGAACACTAGTAGATGGTGTTATTCCCACAGAAAATCTCTCTTTATTCTGGAAAAGCGTCTTTTACCTTAAATGTTTGTCAGGTTTGAGTAAAGTGTTGATGCGATTGACTATCCAGCTAAAAAGGCGCCCGTACAGTGCTTTTGCCATGGCATCTCTGACGTCAGTGGCTTTCTCCACAGTGTTGGGACGAATAATTGTTTCTCCTCGAGTCACTACACAGTGAGAGGTGAGGGCCTCTTGCAGTTCATCTGCCTGAATACACAGCAAGGACGCACCTAGGAAGGAAGGTCACAGGCACAGCTCAGAGGCAGTCTTTGGAAGGAAAAATAGGCATTTTTGCAATCAAGGCTGCAAGAGCAACGTATTATGAATAAGGGCCAAATAAAAGTCTTGAGCTATGACTAATGAGGGTGTTCACACCAAACAGCTGTGAGTATCTAATTTAGTCACCAGCCTTCCTAGCTTCCACTGCAGTCAATGAGTAAGTGATTCAAAGCAGAGGCATTTAGGTTCTAAATAGCTTTATCAAGAAGGCTATTTCTCCAAACCGTCTGTGGAGAAATGCTAGGGAACCTAAGTGTCAATGTCAGGAGTCTGTAAGTTGAGAGGTGTGAATATCCTTCTTGGTTATAATCCATCCATATAAGTCACTGCTGTCCTCCTTTTGCTCCAAAAAAGGCGGCTTCTTTCCCAGTATATTTCTATCTATGGCAGGAAAACGCGTAAGAAGATAGCACGAAGACTCCATTATGTCCCCAGCTGTAATTACTGAGAGACCATCAGCTTCCTTGAGAATCTTTGCCCCTTTCCCTCCTCTGCCTCCCTGCAGCCTATAATGTAAGGTATCCCTTGCAAAGAATTAGTGAGCCATATTTCAACAGGCACATGTGGGGAACAAGTAATGAGTGTCTGAGAGAGAAACTGTGGAAAAAACTATTCAAAGTGTTAATGATGTTCTCCATCAAATGTTCAAATAACCTTGGAAAAATTCCAAAGATTTTCTTTTCAGGCATCTGCAGTATTAGTCATGTTTCCTGAATGCCAGTGAACTGGTTAGTCAAATAAGGTGCATGACATAGACAATTTTTTCTTGTTCTATTTGAATTCAGGTGCGCTTGGAATTAATCTATCTCCAGCATTGCCGTGGTTTAGCCTCAGACGGCAACAAAGAACCACGTGTCGCTCGCTCGTGCCTTCCAAACACAGGAAGAATCGTAAGAAAAGGCAAGACTCTTGGGTTGAGACAAAGGCAGTTTAATAGAACAGCAAAGGGAACAGGCAGGCAAACAACAACAACAACAACACGGATAGGGGAATATACAAACGCGATTACGGAACCGCCGCTCCCCCCGCCGCTCGCCGCTTGCCGGCCGGACCCGGGCCGCCCCAGCCCGCTTTTAAGCAGCAACTTCCTGCCCCCTCCCCCGGCAGCTCAGGGTGGGCGTGGCTCACATGGCATGGAATACCAGGAAAAGTTAACCCTATCCCCACCGGAACCAGGACATTATCCACCCCTTATTCCATACCATCTATGCCATGCCCAGCAGGTTCCAATGAATTGCCACCACTTTCCCCTGTTATATATATATATATATACACACATATAATACCCTTAGTTTATGGGTCATCCCTCCAAAGTGTCCGTTGAGTTCTTTTAATCCACGGCTTTGGGCTCCATCTGTTAGAACAGTCTCTCAGGGCAGGTGAGATGCTGGGTAGTGCTGGTCTGTTGCATGCTGTATTTTTCGGAGCTTGTGACTGGTGCACCTGGTGTGGCTCATGCACGCAGTCTGTAGGCTGAAGATGTAGATCTTGAGGAAACTGCTAGGTGCCGGCTGCTGAGATCAGTTCTTATCCCATCACCCCTGTGCCTTACTTGTAGTACAACTGATAGCAATGAGGACATACAGTGACAGTGTTACTTAGCAATTAACAGCACACAATCTGATTCATTGGCTATTCTCGCCCAAAATCAGATCTCCATGAGGTACACATCGGACTTCCCCATCCTTCCGCATCACCCACCAAGTGCACCCAGGTCCTTGGGCAAAAGCAATCCCACGGATGGGTTTGCCTTTGCCTGAGGCAGGACTAACCCAGACTGTCTTCCCTAGCATATTCTTCATGTGCACTACGGGGACTTTATCCCCTTCTACAGTACGTGGAAGTTTTGATTGGGCAGGGCCAGCCCGATTGTTAGATCCCCTGGTGTTAACTAGCCAGGTAGCTTTTGCTAAATGCGTATCCCAGTGTTTGAAAGTCCCACCACCCATTGCTCTCAGTGTAGTTTTTAACAGTCCATTGTATCGTTCTATCTTCCCAGAGGCTGGGGCGTGATAGGGGATGTGATACACCCACTCGATACCATGCTCTTTGGCCCAGGTGTCTATGAGGCTGTTTCGGAAATGAGTCCCATTGTCCGACTCAATTCTCTCTGGGGTACCATGTCGCCACAGGACTTGCTTTTCAAGGCCCAGGATAGTGTTCCGGGCAGTGGCATGGGGCACAGGGTATGTTTCCAGCCATCCAGTGGTTGCTTCCACCATTGTGAGCACATAGCGCTTGCCTTGACGGGTTTGTGGCAGCGTGATATAATCAATCTGCCAGGCCTCCCCATATTTGTATTTCAGCCATCGCCCTCCATACCAAAGAGGCTTCAAACGCTTGGCTTGTTTGATCGCAGCGCATGTCTCACATTCATGGATGACCTGTGCAATAGTGTCCATGGTCAAGTCCACCCCTCGGTCACGAGCCCATCTATATGTCGCATCTCTCCCTTGATGGCCTGAGGAGTCATGGGCCCACCGAGCTATGAATAGTTCACCCTTATGTTGCCAGTCCAGATCCACCTGAGCCACTTCAATCCTAGCGGCCCGATCCACCTGCTGGTTGTTCTGATGTTCCTCCGTGGCCCGATTCTTTGGTACGTGGGCATCTACATGGCGTACTTTCACAACCAGATTCTCTATCCGGGCAGCAATATCTTGCCATAGGTCAGCAGCCCAGATGGGTTTGCCTCTGCGCTGCCAGTTGCCCTGCTTCCACTGCTGTAACCACCCCCACAGAGCATTTGCCACCATCCATGAGTCAGTGTAGAGATAAAGTACTGGCCATTTTTCTCGCTCAGCAATGTCCAAAGCCAGCTGAATAGCCTTCACCTCTGCAAACTGGCTCGATTCACCCTGTCCCTCACTGGCTTCTGCAACCCGTCGTGTAGGACTCCACACAGCAGCCTTCCACTTTCGATGCTTTCCCACAATACGGCAGGACCCATCAGTGAACAGGGCATATTTCTTCTCATTTTCTGGCAGTTTATTATATGGTGGGGCCTCTTCTGCACGCGTCACCTCCTCCTCTGGTGACATTCCGAAATCCTTGCCTTCTGGCCAGTCCATGATCACTTCCAGAATTCCCGGGCGACTGGGGTTTCCCATTCGAGTTCGCTGCGTGATCAGTGCAATCCACTTACTCCATGTAGCATCGGTTGCATGATGTGTGGTGGGGACCCTTTCTTTGAACATCCAACCCAGCACCGGCAGTCGAGGTGCTAAGAGGAGCTGTGCTTCTGTACCAACCACTTCCGAAGCAGCTCGAACCCCTTCATATGCTGCCAATATCTCTTTTTCTGTTGGAGTGTAGCGGGCTTCGGATCCTCTGTATCCACGACTCCAAAACCCTAGGGGTCGACCTCGAGTCTCCCCTGGTGCTTTCTGCCAGAGGCTCCAGGTAGGGCCGTTCTCCCCAGCTGCGGTGTAGAGCACATTTTTAACATCTTGTCCTGCCCGGACTGGCCCCAGGGCCACTGCATGGACTATTTCCTGTTTGATTTGTTCAAAAGCTTGTCGTTGCTCAGGACCCCATTTAAAATCATTCTTCTTCCGGGTTACTTGATACAGAGGGCTTACAATTTGACTGTAATCTGGGATATGCATTCTCCAAAAACCCACAATACCTAAGAAAGCCTGTGTTTCCTTTTTACTAGTTGGTGGAGACATAGCTGCTATTTTGTTGATCACATCCATTGGAATCTGACGGCGTCCATCTTGCCATTTTATTCCTAAAAACTGGATCTCCTGCGCAGGTCCCTTGACCTTACTTCGCTTTATAGCAAAACCAGCGTTCAGAAGGATTTGGACTATTTTACTCCCTTTCTCAAAAACTTCTTCTGCTGTGTTTCCCCATACAATGATGTCATCAATGTACTGCAGATGTTCTGGAGCTTCACCCTGTTCCAGTGCAGTCTGGATCAGTCCATGGCAAATGGTGGGGCTGTGTTTCCACCCCTGGGGCAGTCGATTCCAGGTGTATTGGATGCCCCTCCAAGTGAAAGCAAACTGTGGCCTGCACTCTGCTGCCAAAGGGATTGAGAAGAATGCATTCGCTATATTAATCGTGGCATACCACTTGGCTGCCTTGGACTCCAGTTCGTACTGGAGTTCTAGCATGTCCGGCACAGCAGCACTCAGCGGTGGCGTGACTTCATTCAGACCACGATAGTCTACAGTTAGCCTCCACTCTCCATTAGATTTTCGCACCGGCCATATGGGACTGTTAAAGGGTGAGCGAGTCTTGCTGATCACTCCTTGAACCTCTAGTTGACGAATCAGCTCATGGATGGGAATCAGAGAGTCTCGGTTAGTGCGATACTGCCGCCGATGCACCGTTGTGGTAGCAATCGGCACCTGTTGTTCTTTGACCCTCAACAACCCCACAACAGAAGAATCCTCTGAGAGACCAGGCAAGGCAGACAACTGTTTAACTTCCTCTGTCTCCAAAGCAGCTATGCCAAAGGCCCAGCGGTACCCTTTTGGGTCCTTAAAATACCCTCTCCTGAGGTAATCTATACCAAGGATGCATGGAGCCTCTGGGCCAGTCACAATGGGATGCTTTTGCCACTCATTCCCAGTTAGGCTCACTTCTGCCTCCAGTACAGTCAACTCTTGGGATCCCCCTGTCACCCCAGAAATACAAATGGGTTCTGCCCCTCTATAGCTTGATGGTATTAAAGTACACTGCGCACCCGTGTCCACTAGAGCCTTATACTCCTGTGGGTCTGATGTGCCAGGCCATCGAATCCACACCGTCCAATAAACCCGGTTATCCCTTTCCTCCACCTGGCCGGAGGCAGGGCCCCCCTAATACTGGTCATAGTATCCATTACTCACTTCTTGCATAAATGACTTGGAAGTTCCTTCAAGAGGATCAGAAGCAAGATCAAGCCTTCTGCTTTGTCTGGGGAACGGCCCACTGGAAACTGGGGCAGCACTTTTCCTGGAGGGATCCCCTTTTGTGGTTGTCCTTCCTTGCAACTCCTGTACCCGTGTCCGCAGGATCGAAGTAGGTTGTCCGTCCCACTTCCTCATGTCCTCTCCGTGGTCCCGCAGGTAGAACCACAGGGTGCCTCGTGGTGTGTACCCTCTGTACTCTCTCTCTTGAGTGGGGAAATGCCTGCTTCTAATAGCTGAGATGCTGGCCCGTGCAGGTGGGGAGTAGGACATATTCTCTTCAAGTTGCTGGACCTTCCGCGACAGTTTCTCCACAGCTGAGACAAGGGGGGAAGAGAGACTTTCTTCATATCGCCGGAGCCGGCCAGCTACCTCATCCACCGTTGGTCCCTCTTCACCTTTCCATTCCATTACTGCCAGGGAGTTGGCATATGACGATGGTGCGCTCCGTACAAACTTCCGCCACATGGGCCTTGTGCATCGCACCTCATCAGGGTCTGTGGGTAAGTCTGCATTGTCCAAGTCATAATAAATCATCTCCCGCACGGCTAATTCTCTCAGGTACTGGATACCTCTTTCCATGGTAGTCCACTTGCTTGGCTGACATACAACATCCTCGCTGAAGGGGTACCTCTCCCTCACGCCTAACAGGAGTCGTTTCCAGAGGCTGAGGGCTTGGGTCTTTTTCCCGATCGCCTTGTCAATGCCGCCTTCCCTAGACAGGGATCCCAGCTGCCTGGCCTCCCTACCCTCTAATTCCAGGCTACTGGCCCCATTATCCCAGCACCGGAGCAGCCAGGTGACAATGTGCTCGCCTGAAAGTCGGCTAAAATCTTTTCGCATATCCCGCAGCTCACTCAAGGATAGGGATCGAGTAATTATCTCTGGTTCTGCCTCTTCCTCCTGCTCTCGTGATGGCCCTGGTTCATCATCATCTCTTACTAAGCGAACTGATTTCTTTGTGTACTTCTTCTTCTGTATGGGGGCAACTGATACTGGCATGGGTTGGTTCCCTGGTTCAGTGGCAGTGGCTACCACGGGGGTTGCAGTAGCCGCAGTGTCTGTCGCAAGGATTGCAGTAGCCGCAGTGTCCGTCGCAAGGGCTGCAGCAGCCGCAGGGGCCGCCGCAAGGGCTGCAGCAGCCGCAGGGGCCGCCGCAGGGGCTGCAGCAGCCGCAGGGGCCGCCGCAGGGGCCGCCGCAGGGGCCGCCGCAGGGGCTGCAGCAGGGGCTGCAGCAGCCGCAGGGGCCGCCGCAGGGGCTGCAGCAGGGGCTGCAGCAGCCGCAGGGGCCGCCGCAGGTCTGGTTTCCATCTCTTCCCCTTGAGGGTGCTGCATAATTCTGAGCAGTGCCTGGTAGATACTGGCCAGGGCCCAGCACAGCGCGGTGAGTTGTGCCTCTCTAGAATAGCCACAGCATTTTCCCTTCAAATATTCTACCACTTTATCAGGGTCCTGTAATTGTTCAGGGGTGAAGTCCCAGACCATTGGAGGTGAGTAGTTCTCTAGGTACCTGCCCATGCTCTCCCACATGCCATGCCACCCCTGACTATCCAGCCTCGGAGCAGATCTCCGGGTGGTAGTCTTAAATAGTCGCTTAACCCAAAACAAGACCTGGAACGTATTCAGGAGACATAGCACTACGAACACGCTAGTTTGAGTATCCCAAGGATATTCAAAATTCTCAAAAGCTGTCATACCTGACCCGAAGGAGAAAAGGGAGGCAAAAGGGCTGGGGAAATTATTAACAAATTCTGAGAGACGGTGTCCAATGTACGGACAGGACAGCAAAACCGCATAAACACCCCAAAATAGCCGTCTGAACAATGATGTTATCATATCATAAACAGATATCGCACAGGACAGCAGAATGATAATCCTCATCCCTGTTCCAGACATGGTAAACAGCATCGCAGGGAGTACATAAGCCATATAGGAATTTATGTAACACAGCCATGAGAACAAACCAAGCAACATGATGACCAGTGACTACTTACCTAATAAAATAAATGCATACAAAAAAAAAACCAAAACCGTTTTTTCCACGTTCTAGTTGGATTCTGTCGTTATCTCAACCCTTCGAGCCCCACGTTGGGCGCCAAAAAGGACTGCCGTGGTTTAGCCTCAGACGGCAACAAAGAACCACGTGTCGCTCGCTCGTGCCTTCCAAACACAGGAAGAATCGTAAGAAAAGGCAAGACTCTTGGGTTGAGACAAAGGCAGTTTAATAGAACAGCAAAGGGAACAGGCAGGCAAACAACAACAACAACAACACGGATAGGGGAATATACAAACGCGATTACGGAACCGCCGCTCCCCCCGCCGCTCGCCGCTTGCCGGCCGGACCCGGGCCGCCCCAGCCCGCTTTTAAGCAGCAACTTCCTGCCCCCTCCCCCGGCAGCTCAGGGTGGGCGTGGCTCACATGGCATGGAATACCAGGAAAAGTTAACCCTATCCCCACCGGAACCAGGACAAGCATTTAATTTTTCTTGCAAAATTTCCATGTGAATACAGTTTTCACTGATAACTCTCTTGCAATAAAAGGAATTTGCTATCAAAACACTAAATGAAAACAATCTTAAATCAAGAAAAAACACTCACAATTCTCAAGGGCTACTGGATTGGAAATGTTGCTCTTGTCAATCATATGTTCAGACACCACTGCAGAAAATTCAATGTTACCCACATTTAAAATGGCAGCCAGGACACTGTACACGCTTCCAAGTTCCTGCAAAGTATATTAAAAAAGATACAACACTTAATAGCCAGACAGATTTGTCACTTTGGTTTGTGTGATGGGCAAGGACGGGTATTGTTTTCTAAGCCGGGAACAATCACTGCCTCTCTCTTGTCTGCCACACGCCCACGACTTTTAGGAATACTTTTCTCAGCATAGTCTTTCAAGTGTAAGACACCCAAAGAGTGCAAGACAAGCTAGAGCCTAATCTCTCTTCTATACTTGTCTACAGGACAGGACTGACATGGAGTAGGGGAAGCACAAAACAGTGGTGAGCATAATCCTCTTACACAGGAGGAATTCAGAGGTTATTTATATCCATGCTTCACTGCGTCTGCAGGCATAACCCTGTCTAGAAATGTAATAACTAGATCAACAAAAATATAAAAACATCTGCATCTGCGTTACAAAGGTCTGCAACAGCTCCCACCAACGTCATCATAAAAAGTTTCACCAGGAGAAGAATGAGACGTCATATCTCTGATTTGGCAAAGCACTTTACCCTTCAAAATGTCACATAGGAACTGTGTATTCACCAAAGCACTTTGGTATGGACTTTATTTAAATATATTTAAATTTCAAAGTATTTAGTAGGTTCTGAAGGGGATTCTGTCTTGAAAAATGGCTAATATTAGTCTTGACAGTGAAGGGATATATACAGTTAATGATTTTAAGTACTTATATATGACAAATAAAATCATATTTGCAATTAATGAAATAACGCTTTCATTGCAGGTTTGACTTGGATTTAAACGGCAAATTTTCATCTGAACTGTGAAGGTTTATCAGTATACTTGATCGTCCCTCAGGATTTCCTACTCAGAAGTGCTGAGGTGCTCCTGTAAAACAAACTAGTTTTTAATCTGGAATCTGTGATACGATGTATTCTGAGGCAGGCAGCAACAGTATATTTTATAAATAGCAGTTTTAGAAGTTTTATAGTAGTTTTATAAGAAGCAGTTTTGTAATGATACATTTCTCATAATTGCGCAGCATTTTATCCCTACTATTCAATAGTTTGCTGGTATCATGTCAGGCATCATTTACTCAGATAAAGTTCTTAATTGCTCTAGAATACTTGATCTTGTTTCCAACACTTTCAGAAGTTAATCTAGCAGTTAATAAATTAATTATTCCAGTGACAGCAAGACAAACTAGATAAGCTTAATCTAAAAAATTATGCTCAGAATAACTGGTGCGCAGTTTACCTAGGTTTTAAGCAATCATTTTCATGTTAAGCTTAGGGATGCAGATGAAATGCAAAGAAATGGATAGCTTAACTTCTGCCATTATGCTGTACAGAATGTATAGCTGCTGACATTTTGGTGCCCTTTTCCAGTGTATTTAAAATCTGGCTTGATCTGTCTCATACAGCATGATTATTGTTCACCTCGGGCAGTTCTTTCCTATTAATTTTGCCATGGAGCCTGAAATAAAGCAGTGTGATTTTCAGACAGGGAGTATGGACAGTAGTTACTATTAAAGCCTGCCAGTCAGTTCAAAACATATTTCAAAGAAATAAAGCCTTGTTTAGGTCTCAGTTTTAATTGGAGTGGACAAGATATTCTGTCCAAGGTTTTCTGCCAATAAAACATGGAACATGCTTATACAGAACCTCCTCTGTGCACTGCGATAAATGTCAAAGCTTAAGGCTGCATTACTAAAAACCGAACTTAGAAAAGGAACTCATTGTCCTACAGTATCTTTTTCTCACTGAAAATAAATTGTCTCTACACATGTACCCTATATCAGAACCTCAGTGGGGGAAGAAGACTCCTTTGGTCCTTCACTCTTGCAAACAGCCGCAGAGAGGCTCATTCACCCCGTGGAGAATGTATGACAGGCTAACGTGGATGGGCCTCACATGGAACCACAGTAAGATTGCCTGTGGTACTCAACCTGCTTTTGAAACTGTGGGAGTTCTACAGGTAGATAATTCTTCACAGATTCAGCTCACAGTGGCTTGCTGAGTTAATCAAGTGAAGATGCACACTAGAAGTGCACAATGCAGCCAGTGACCTAGTTCTAACTGGATCTTCAATATGGTCTTCTCTTTTGAATGATCAGGATTACTGTTTCCATCCATCAAAGTGAACAAAAGAACTGGGAACAAAACCAGACTTGCTTCTTTTCGTGATATAAATTAGGACTTATCAAGGTCTCCGGTGCTGTGACAAAACTGCTATCAGTGCTGAACTGTGCATATCCTTCCACGCTGCTTCTGGAAAGCTGAAAGTAGAGGTGTGAAAGGATGCGATGGTGCAGGTGTGATATTACTAAGTGCAGCTGTGAATAAGCATGTAGAGGCGAAAGAGACCGTGAACTCCGCTGCTACTACGACTTAATGCAAAATGAATATGAAGAAACAGAATAGGCGAATAAATTTTTCCTGCTGGCTATTCAAATATTTACATTGAGGGAAGCCAAAATATTTAACTGAAGTGAGTAATTTTCTGTGAAAAGCTACTTACAACATGCAGTTTTGTCAAAGAAATTAAAACATACACCCATTCTGCAGCACTAGTGCTGTATTTCACAGATACGGTATGGATCATCTACTATCGTTTGTGATAAAGTCAGTGGTAATCTACAGCTGTGATGCACCACTTCTTCTAAGAAGAGAGGACTAGGGTGCAGGATGGGGTTTCCTTCCCTTGCATCCTACTTTATAAATCCAGAGGCCTGTTTTTATTTTAATTATATGAAAGACAGCCTGAGGAGCGGGGTTTAATGGCCAGCAGAGCAATGATATGAGATCATAAAGAAAGAATGGGTTCAGTTAATGTTTAGTGATGAGATTCACTCCAAAGGGATGTAAAAACTTCATTCGACTTTGCCCCTGGAATTGTGCAAATGTATTGAGTTCATCAAAACTCAGATCAACTCAATGAATTTTTAGAACTCTCACTCTGGACTTCATCTTAAAGCAGAGATGAGGTTCATATTCACAGGCCTAAAATTATGGGCTAATAAATAGTTACAACATCATATTCTATGCATTTAATTTGCAAAAGTCTTTTTTTCCCAATTACTCAGCTGTGCTTGTGTTCACTGATTTCAAAGTCTTGTTGACTAATACCATTTTATTACTTTATCAATGCCTTGAAACATTAAAAATTTAAACGTGGTAATATAACAGTAAGTTGACCATGCAATATCTTAAAACATAAACACACTACTGCTGAAGGAAGAAAATAACAAGGGAGATTATCTGAATGCTTTAGTAAGTTTTTCCTGATTAAGGTAGCCATTAAAGATCACCAAAAAAAAGGGTTATCAGCACTCACCTCCAGTGTAAAACCTATGACTTTGAAGCACTGTTCAATTAATTCAAACTGAGACTTATAAAAGCTATTGTTCATGAAATCTTGCACTATTCTGAAATGATCATTTTGCAGATATCTGAAAGAGTTGATGGATACAGAGTTAGAATGTAAATGAGGCTGAGAATTCAACTACACTGCATTTCTTAGTAATCAATTTATGTAAAAATAAACTGCATTACCTGGGAGGTCTATATTCTGGCAGTTTATAATGTGCCAGTTTTTTCTTTTCCGCCAGACCAGCATAAATATAATAAAAAATATGGAAATTTTTCTCTCCTCTGAAACAATAGAAAAAACAAACTGGTTTACTAATGTAACTACATTACATTTACTGATGACATACTTGCTATTATTAAATGTTGTTTTAATAACAGGCAAGGTTCACGCAAACTGAGAGAGGACTCTGAAAGAAGCTTTATCACACAAGTTCCTGTGAAGTGAACACCCTTTCTGTGCTGCTGTGTGTTTGTCCTGAAGCTGCCAGGGCGGCTGCTCGACGCTACAAGCAGCTAAACGCTGCTCTGCCTTTGATGCAGTCGGTAGATGCTGGGTGAGATCTTGCGTGTTGCTCACCCACCCGCAGTAAATGGGCTGCTTAACTCCAGTTATTTTAAAAAATCTTCTGACCGTGGGAGAGCTATACACTCTTGATTCACTGAATCCAGTGTGTTTGCTGTGTCCTTTAGCCCTGAACCTAAAAAGCACATAAGCAGACATTCAGCAAAGAACCTGATGACTTGGCATGCTTTGCTGAGAAGTTAGGTGCACAAACCCAGGACAGAAAGTTTAGTTGCACGTCCGAGCTTCCTGTGCACCTTATAAGGAACAACTGAATGCTTAGGTGGAAATTTGCAACCACCACTGAACCTTGAGATGGCCAAATCAGTCACCATGAAATGGCAAAAAGGAATTGTGTTCAAATCCCTGATTTCTGCATGAGCTGAGGCGTGTGTCTCAGAAGCACCTTCTGTGAAATGGGGTGAGAGCTCAGTGCACTCCTCTCTGCATGGGGGTGCCAAGATCAGAGTCCAGTGCCAACTTAGTTCGCACATTTTACTGTGGACAGTCAGCAGTAGAAAACAAGACCAATTTACAGAGTAGGAGCAGATCCTTTATCTTCCCCCTCAGTGTCTTAACCATTAGGTTGCATAGCCGTGCCTTGCACGCCCTCTGAAACCTCACTGCGTCCTGATGGTTTCTTGCAAAGGTAGGGGGACCTGCGGGTTCAAAATCTCTTGGTTTGAAGTGGGTCTGGAACTTAGGTCTGCCATTTTCTGGGTAACCAGTCATAGGATTTCTGCAAAACGTCAGTCTTAGCTCTCCACGTGAGTTTGGGAGTCATGTTCTCCCAGAAGAGCAGAAGAGGCTGCCCTTGCAATGCGGGTGCTATGTCACTATGGCACAGCCATATTGACCAGCCACACAGAGACCTCAGTGAAGAGAAGAACACACCTGACACAAACAGTTTCAGGCACGTTCTGGAAGTTCATGCCTCAAAATTTAACCTCCTAGAGTGGCTCTTATGCTAAACACTTTGGTGGCATTTTCTTGTGAATTCAGACATCTAAACATCTACCTAAACAGCACTGGAGGCACGTAAAGGCTTTGCTGACTTCTTGTGTCATTATGTGGCTAAATATAAATACAAACTGACAGCCACAGAACAAACCCATGAAAAGTTATGAAAAAATGTGCTATTTTAAGGAAAAATCTGATTTTATTCTGAAAAAGCAGTTTCTGTGTTTATGTTCAATTGGGGAAAAAAACACCATGTCATAAAATTGCCTCTAACTTTAAATTGGTTATTGAAATATTCCAAGTGATACTTAGATGTTCTTCATACCACAAACTGACAACAGACAACAACGTCATGCAGAACTACAAAAAGTAAAAATGAATAAGACATAAGCAGGGGGAAAAATTTAAATTAGTGACAACATCCCTTGTCTCAAACTCTGGTTTTGATATTGTTATTATGGCAGAAATAGAGTTGCCAAAATATTTGTTATCTGGATGTGCTATATATTAGGCTGGAAAATATATGTCAATAATTTAAATAAATTGGAAATGCCATTTAATTTTTTGTCATTTTATATTATGAGATACACATGACAGAGATGGATCTGTTCTGCATTTCGTCCATAACCCTTCATAAACAAATCCTACTAGATGCTCCAAAATGGAAAATGAGCACTTTGTAAACAAACAAAAAAAGTGCTACAATACCAGAGGAAACGTAAAGGGATCAACTACAAGTGATATACTTAACATGATACTGCAAAATTCCGCAAAGACATTTATAACTGAACTATTAGAAAGTTTTAAATTCTTCACGCATTCTGATACACTTTATATATATCACATGTGCATTTTTATGACATTTGTTTAAATAACCCAGGAGGCAATGAAAAAAAGATCAGTAGTTTTTGGCTACCTTACAAATTTATAAGCTATTCATATACGATTTATAAGAAAAAATCCCAGTACTTTATTCATCTTCATGTTTTGATCCAACATAATTTTCTGCATTGTAGGCCTACTCTGTAACCCACAAATTAGGTCATGTATAATTTTTATACTTACACTGCCTGGTGGACAACTCTGGATTTTTCAAGGAGATACTCTGAAATCTGAGCTCCTACTACAGTGCCACCACAAGTGAATTTCATTTCCAAATATTTTCCAAATCTGCTTGAGTTATCATTGATGATAGTGCCTGCATTCCCAAATGCTTCTACGAGATTATTCACCTGGAGGATCTTCTCCTGTAAAGTCCTGTTATTAGCCTGGATATGAAAAAATATATTGCTTAAAATTATCAGTAATCCTTGAAATGCATTCATTCTTAAGCATTTTTTTCCTCTTCTAGTTGGTATTGTGAAGCGTGACACCAACGGGGCAGCCATTCCCATGTGAATCATATGAGAAAGAAGGCACATATATATCATGAAACCTATCAGAATATAGCAATCTGCAGAACTGATGGCTGGCTGGAAGAGATAACACACATAATGATAACAACAACACCAGAACTAATCAATTTCTGTGGTCCACCACTCTGAGCTGGCCGGCCTGCTTTTAGGATCCTTGTTAGCATCTGCTTACCGCTGCGCAGCACCACACCAATAGATCAGTTTGCTTGCATCTCACCTGGGACATGCAAAAATGGCATTTTATTTAGACAAATACAGTGGTCACTTCCCAGAATGACCTTGCTGCACTGACAGCAATCTGGTTGTGGAAGGAGGTGAAAAGTTAGAAGAGGATTTTATTTAGTACAGTTTGGGTGATTTGAAGACAATTAAACAAAGGACAGACTGAGTCACAGCCCTCACTGCAGCGGGCACTTCCTTGCAGAATCCCCAAAATATTTTCAAGTGACCCCAGTTCAGGAGGGAGGAAGGGGTAGACAGATCAGCATCACATTCCAATCTGACCTTGCAAAAATTCTTTGGAAAATGTATTACAGTCTCAGCCCCCTACCAATGCCCTGTCCGCAGGTTCAGTCGACTGGGCCTAAAATAGCGAAGCCTGAGAGAGGCATCCCCTTGGAAACATACCTTGCCCAGGACAGTGAGCTGCTGAACCAGAAGATGGGCACTTTGTGTCTTGCCAGCTCCACTTTCTCCAGAAATAACGATGCACTGCAGAGAACAAGAGCGTGAATCCAAGCTCATGACATATCTCTCAGCCTAGCAAAGGATATAATTAAGACACCTCATCTTTACCTGATCAGAGTTGTATGTCACCATGGACTGATAACCTATGTCAGCAACTGCAAAAATATGAGGAGGGTTGGCAGTCCTTTTCGCTCCAATATACAGTTTGGAATGCTAAGCATAAGAAAAATGAAAACATTATCAGTGTCCCTTAACAATTTTTTTTAATCAGAGTTTAGTTTTATTTTCAGATTAGTGTACAGCATGCTGAGGTTACCAGCAGTGATGTTTTCTGAGTGAGCTGTTAGTGCACTCACTATACCATGAATCTGTATATACTTAGTGCTATAAGAATTGCTAAAAAAAATGAAGCCAAATTTTGTATGGTGTCAGCCCTGATTATGCTATAAAACTCAAATTATTAGAAGAAAATTTAATGTTGCCAGACATCAAGGAACAACTTATAATTTCATTTTATTTGTACTTCACATCCTCTTAGTATTTCTGCATGATATTGATATCAAAACTTAGGATCTTTTCTGTACCTGTAGTATCTGATAATTAATAATGCCAAATTATTGTATGACCAGACTTTCATATCTGTCCCCTTTTTTAGAATGGGGAGGCGAATTCACATATGTTAAAATTTTACAGGGTTGCTTTGTGAATTGTTTGATCAATTTAATAGCTATGGCTTCCCCAGCTCTCTTGGGAGGAAATACCCCCAGCTTCTACCTCCATCCATTCACAGAAGTTCTCCATGGGAAGTGGAGGAGAAGAAATGCCCCCTCCCATAAAGAGGGGTAAGACTCACCTGAATAAATGCACTTATCTGTACAGATGCTACTTCTGAACTAGCTGCTATGAGCAGCTAGCGCCTTTACACTTCATGGGGTTCTAGTCAACAAATATCATAAAATTTAGCACAATTTATCTCATCCTAGAATGAATGTTGAAAGTCACTAGAAGAATAACAACCTCAAAAATCTTATTTCTATCCACTGATTAAAATGGATGACTTGCTCAGATATAGCTGTTTGCACTTTAGACATGATATAGACATGATCTACACTATAGACATAAAGGTATCAGAAATTAAAATTTTAAAGTCTTTAATTTCCATGTTGAAATTCAGCACATGATAAGGATGTGTGTTAACATGGACTTGAAGGGATAACTGCACTGGTAATTCTGTTTTTCAGAGTGAACTGAAGTAAATCCCAAGAATGGTCTTACTTTATACTTAACACAAATATTCATATTTTAACGGAAATCAGAGCTAGTTTAAAAGAACCAAACCTAGATTTTCATACCTGTGAAGAATAAATATCTATGTTCCGAAATGGATTGACAGCGATGAGAATGTCCCCAACGTACGTGTAGATCTGATCCTTGGCATAACCCTTCTGCAACTGCTCTGTTACTGTATTCTGATGAAGAAAGAATAGGAATATGGAATCACATGGTGAAAAAAAAGAATATTAGGACAATGCATAAAATATTTATATAGTACAATGACTGAGGATAGAGAGGGAAGGTATTAATAGTCAGGAATGCAGCTGATCACGATTGAAAGTGGGTAACACTTTCAAACATACTGGCATTCCTAATTTCTTGCATCCAAACTCACAATACATACTTATAAATCCCCACGTGGCTGTAGAAAAAATGAGTTAATAAGTCCTGCTTTAATTCAATTAATCAAAGGTTTCCATGAGACAGTCCTGTCTTCATTTCTAACTCTACAGCTTCATGTAACTCATCAAGCAAGAGCCATACGCTTGAATTCATAACTGCCATTACAGCTGCCCTAACATTACTCTCAGTTATGATAAAACACAGATGTTCAACTGTTTGGATCCTATTAATGTAAACAATCAGGCACCTTTCTATATTAACAACCAGTCTCTCCTGTGATTGTTCTTTGCTGCTGCAGAGCCAGTTCTCCCTGAACCAAGAAAAAAGAAGGGCTCATTAATGGCACACCCAATTTCCTGACATAATTTCCCTCAGCTTCTTCTGCATACAGAGCTGGGTACATAAAGTGCCTGGTTAGTTTTCCAACCAAAACAGGACATAGAGCTGGATGAAGAAATTCAACCCAGCCTTGAGACTATTATGAGGTATATGTGAAGATATTTAGGCTCTATTCCCACTGGAATAGAATGACCGGCAGTAAAGGACTACAGAAGGAATTGCTTTCCCTCCACATCCATCTGTTCCCAGTGTTGCGCACTGTGTTCTGGTGAATGCACTTAAAACCTGAATTCTCAACAGCTGAGGAGGTTACATTTCCTTTACAGGAAAACATTCGGAGAAAACTTTGGTTTTCCATTACCTTGATATACTCTTCCCTTTCTGGTTTTGACTAGCAGTCTTGCTAGCATATGGCTATTCCCAATATGAAAAAATTAGCTCAATTAGTATTAACTAAACATTAAACTACTATAACCAAGCTCTTGGATGAATGGAAGATGTTCTGTGAGCTGTTTGCATTACGTAGTTTACCAGCTCAAGAGCCACATTTAATATTCTGGACTGATGAAGATACAATATACCAGACAAGTTTTACAGTTCAGAGAATGTGAATTATAGTCTATGCACAGCCCGGTGGAGGAAGAATGACAGTAGTTTACAACCACTGATGGCCTCTAAGACCTGCAGATAATGTGCTTTGGCCTGATTCTTCTTTTTGGTTTTGAAGCTTGAAGCATAAACACAAGGCTTTCCCCCTCCCTTCCCCCATCCCTTCTGCATGTTCCCAGGCTCCTTGACTTATTTTCGACCTTTGACAAACCAGTGAGATTTGTATCAGCAATTTTGCCAAAAGTTCACCAGAAGGCACTGACAGGCCAGAGCCTCAGCTGACATAAATTGATCTGAATGCATCTCCACACCAAAGTCGGTCAGTGAGAACCCATCCTAGGAGAGTACGGCAAGCTATTTTAAGCCAACTCTAGATGTCCAAGCAATAGGGAAGAAGGTGCTTGTTCTTGGACCTGGACCAATTTCAGGTTAAGTCATCATTACAGATATTTAGCTGTAATAAAATCCAGTGATATAAAACCTGTTAAGCAAATGGTGCTACAACCTGCTGTAACTGCAGAGGGTGTTTAGCTTTGAGTTGGAACCATTCCTGACACAGCAAATCTCATCTAAAATATTTGGGATAAACTGGTAAAATGCCATTGCACACTTACACAATTGAAGTGTGACAAGACAGTTGAACTTGAAAATCAACAGCACACCATTGTGTTTTAATACTTGATTAACCCTCTTCAGAAAAATGTGAAAAAGGAGATTCTTACCTCATCCAGTACCTCCAAGGTTGCTAAATCATCTACTTCTTCCTGGTTTGAAACTAGTGACTTACTGTAGTTCCCTTTCTTTGTATGAATACGTTCAAATCTAGAAAAGAAAAAGACGTGCAATTTCCTGATGTAAGGAAACACAGAGCAGATCTTGCATCTGTAATCATCTTGAAGACAATTCAGTGAAAACATTCCAGCTTTCCACTCTTCTGAATTCAAACACACGAAAGTTTGAATAACAGGTCAGGATATAACCTCTTAGTGCAGCCCACCTGTGCTTGACAATTAAAAATCTATGGTTTGATCCCGCAACTAATACCATGAAGAACTTTTTCACTCTACAGATCCCTGCTTGATCACACCCTTACATCAGCTGCAAGACTGGAGCTATGCAGTAAGGAAAAAAAACCAACCCATATTTATAAAGCATATAACAGTCAAACTCGGGCACCTACCTGCAGAAAGAAAAATTACCCGGATAAAAAATATGGATAGGACAAAACCTGGGGTGTATGATGAAATAGTATGGCAAGGATGACGCAGACAAAGCATTCGGGATGGAAACATTTCTAGCTTAGTAATGACAATGCTCTAGAGCCTGGCAGAGATGGCCACACTGTAGAGCAAAGTGCTACAGAACCACTGGGGTTTGTGAAATAAATCCTGATCAAGAAGAATTTTCTTGGACTCTACCGGGAAAAAATCGTACAAAATAAGGAAACTAAATTTAAAATCTTTCTCTTAGCAGGGTTAAACTTCAATTAAGTTCGCCTTACATAGAAATTTATTTTCTGTATTAAACAAACCAAAGAAAACTTTATGCAATCTTGCAGAAATTAGCACAAAAATTCCCAGAGACTTGGATCATTCTCTATCCAAGAGTAAAGGCTTTGCTAAACAAAGCAAAAGCAGCAGAAAATGCAAGGTTTACAAATTCACATTAGTTATACTTGCTTTATGAGATGGGGGAAAATCAGGGAAAGGGCAACTGGATAAGTAACAGCAGAGTTCACAAACTAAATCAAGCTCAGATGTGCAACACATCAAAGCACAGAAAGATTACCAAGTAACTCTGATCTGATATGACCTCGCTCCCCTTGATACTACGGGTAGGAAGGCGCCTCTCAAACATACGGAACATGGACCCTGGAAATGGAGACAGCAGAAAAACTGTGTTGTGTGAAACACGCTCACTCTTTATCTTGATTCCAGACAAGACCAGGGAAATCCTTTATTTAATTTTGACATTTGGATATATGGCATGAGTAAAAAGCAGACAGCTGTTTTCTACCCAGGCCAGAACTTTAATATACACTAAACGGAGGGCAGGAAAAAGAGGGCAGTTGCACCAAGATGGAAAGTTAGAATGAATGGACATCACATTGATGAGGCAAGCTAAGAGACTTCTGAACTCCCACAGCAAGACTTATTGCAGGGTTTAATGGGCTGTGCCCATTCCACAAACATTACCTACTTCATGGGTGCTACTTCAGGTCGCGCAGGCTGCGCACTGATGTGGGATGCAGGTGCAGAAAGTCAAGCATTAGTTTCTGATTGCCAGGACTGAAAAGGGGCTGGAAGAAATGGGCAAATGATGCCCTCCCAAACTGGGAATGCAATCAAGATCTGAATGATGGAAGTGCAGGCATGAGTGCACTTCATCTAGCACTTCTTGCAATTTATCTTGTCTCTAATGATTGTTCCCTGAGGGTGACAGAATGGCCTGACCTCACCCAGGTGCCAGTAATGGAGCAGTTTCTTCCTCCCTCAGGCAAGGTGCCAGCTACCACTGGAGTCTTTCCATTGTCCACAGTGCAAAGGCAGGAGTTTCATACCCACCACAGCTGCCTAATTCAGCAGCCTTAATATCAAGACACAAACATGTAAGATTTTGTTGCAAGAGCTAGCATAGTTTCATGGCCTCTGTGCCAATATCGCAGCCCAATACCCAGTGTGGAGGGTAAGTGACCAAGAAGCACAATGAACAGTATGGATCAACAGGATCTGCATTGCCCTGAGGAAGAGAGGGACCAAGTCTTGCCAGTTTACACCCAGCTATTTTGCAGACTACTCTCAAACTATTGTTAGGACCCTGGAGCTGCATGGGAAACTAACCCGCTTCCAAATGTTTTCTTCCTTTCAGTATTTACTACAGGCCAAACCAGACTGTTGTAGATAGAGTTAAAAGGATGATGGTGAGGCTGAACTACACAGAGGTGAAAAGCAATGGGAATACTACAGTGCAGTAACAGAGCCTTCTTACTTCCATAACTGGACTGTAATTTGGTATATGTTTAAATATGTTGAAGCAGAAGACACACAGGAACACAAGCAGGCAGCATCAAAAGGGATGGGTCTGGTGTAAAGCAACCGCACCTCTCCTGGCTCTGATGTCGTCTTCTCTTTCCTTTGGAACCCATTTGTACCGCAAGAGCTATCCTGATAGCACCGTCCTTGCAATAACACTGTGAGATAATTTTTGGTTGTATGTACCCACAGGTTGTATTAAAAAGGATGTGGTAATATTAAGATTTAAATTAAGTCTTCAGCCTTGCATAGTCTGCTGCTGCTGGATTTGCATCTACCAGCTAAAGGATACTACTGCATTCAAAGCCAGAGGTGCAGGCAAAATCCTACCCCCCTCAATAGAAATCTGTCCCCTCTATAACTCACGCTCCTATTTATACTTCTTTTTAACAGTTCCAGGTGAAAATTTTATTTGGATAGTTGAAACAATTTCTCCATTGTTCCCACACGAAGGTCATTGTGTGTCCAGAGGATGCAGCTAACATCAGCATGACTTTGAGAAAGACCTATCAACATGCACATGAGGGAAAGATGCGGGAACCGCAGGACTATATCAAGCTCTGCAGTTCTATTTTTTCCATTGCCAAAGGAAGACCCAAAACAAGACATCTGTCAAGTTATGCTTTCCATTTTTGATGGAATTGTTTTGCATTGAATACATTATTTTTTTTTTACTGCGTATCAGTGACAGAGTGGTATTTCCCAAGATTTGTTTCAATTACCATTTTTCATTTAATGTAAGAAGTCAGCAAGTGCCTTGCAGGAAGGGAAGGGAATGCTTCGGTCATGAAGATTTTTTTTTTTTTTAAGGAAATGATCTCTATTTATGCCAGGGAAGTTTAATTACATAAAATTGATTCTCCTGTAATCCTCTTCAGCTGACATTATGAGAACACTAGTGCTTGTTAAACCAGATTATATTCTCCATTCTCAAGAGTACAGCAGAGCGGCAGATTTGCAGAACACAATATTTTTTCTGCTTTGCTGTCAAAAGGCACAGGGCCCTCAAGGGCAGTTATACTGCTTCACTTGCTAAAACTCCAACCACTTAAAAAAACCACGTCGGTGCTGTTGACATCAATGCTGAAATTTTGTTATTGTCATGCACACAGACATTGTGAACTGAAATAACCATGTTTCTCTGTTCTGTTCAGAAATTATTTGTTGGAGGCATTAAATCTTACAGCCATGCTCGACAAGCAATTCCAGCAGCTAAAGGCCAGAAACATCAACGCAGCATGGACAAGAAAATGAGTCAAGGCAGCATTGTTTCTGTGCATCCTCCTTCGCACCCCACTCCACCCCCCCCGCTTATCTTTCAAGATTCAGTTAAATCAAAATGAGGGAACTGCAGCTTTTTCTACTTCAAATTGTCAGAATGTATTTAAAAGATTTCTGATAGTTCCAAAAATACCATGAAAAGGGAAGTGTGACTCACTATGCCCTGTTGAACTCTCTGCCTAAACTGGTTGGAGAATCATCTACAGACTAAGAAGTGACAGGAAAAGGGCTGGCCTTAGTCTGGGTGTAAAGAAGAAACTAAAAATAATCAAGTTTTCTGTCAGGTGAAGGGGGTAACAGCTGTACACCTCCCAGCAGTTACAAACAGCATTAAAAGTGACAAACGGAAAAGAAGCAACACAGAGAAACCTGTACAGAGTCTGTCATTGCTGGTGATTCTATTTCTCTGGGGGCTGCACAGAGCAATAATAATTCACACTTGAAATCAAAATTTTGTCTTTGACAGATGTATCTGGTAAAATATGCTTAAGTAAAACTATAGTCTTATGTCTATACAAAACCTGTACCTGAATTTAGACAAGTGTATTGATAGACTCCAGCTGTGTCTGCACAATGCTTTGCAGACAAACCTGTGCTCCCTCTACGCACCGGCTGCAGCCTCGGAGCTGTGCTCAAGTTTATGCCGTGCTGCTGCGAGCACAGGGCTGCCCCGCAGAGCCACGGGGCTTTTGGTTCAGAAGCGGTCCATGTCCAGCCAGCTGGGTCCTGTCTCGGTCTGCACCATCTGTTTGTTAAAGTCTGTGCTGGTTTACCGTGCCCTGCAAAAATGCAAATTATTGGTCCTTCAGGCTCAAGAAATAGCTGCATCCCGGACAAATTTCAGGGAAAAACAGGTCTTCTTAAATGAGCAAGTAAGATATCTCTAAAAGGACTCTGGAATTAGTTCTTCATTGCCCTCATGAGTCAGGCCCATGCTCTACAGACAGAACCATACTGAGAAGACAAGGTGGAAGCTCCAAATGTGAGCAATACCTGGTTATGTATCCCACCTTCAGGGATACCTTCAGAAAGGAGCCGCTGAGCAAGTGAACTGATGTGACAGTAAAGCAGCAGCTGCAGAGCATTAATCTCAGAGAGTCCTGAATGCAAGAGGAACTTCTTTCTCCTGTTTTGCTTCGTGAGGTAACCTATTCTCCATTCAGGCATTGCTGCTGCCCATTTTGTACGGAAGAAGACTGGAACCGCATTCTAGCTCTGCTGTAGAGACGTGTATTAGCTGCAAGCATTTGGGACTGGAGATCTGCTTATTCTAAGGCCTGTGTTGCCAGAAATTCTTTATTGTTTCCATAACCTGAGAGTAGTTTGTAGCATAGCCATCCTACATAGGAGTGTCCTCAATGCAAGAATACGTGTTCCTTGTTGGTACAACAAAGCCCACGCTGAGTTACAGGAGAGGAGAAGTAGCCTGAAGTGCTCAAGGATTAGTCTGGAACCCCAAAGCCCCAGGTTTAAGCCCCTACTCTGACACAGATTTAATCTGGAGACCTTGGTCAAGGCAGCACTGGACTCTGTGTGAGCTATCTTACTCTGCTCCTCATACTGCCTTTGTCAAGGCTAGTATTGCTAGGCTAGGCTTGCTCCCTAGCCTTTGTCAAGCTAGGATGGTGATCTCCTACTCTCCACTACGGCCTGCACTGCAGAGTTGAGCTTGAAGGACTGCTATCGGCTGCTTTCAACTGGCAGGATGAGTCAGAGGCAGAAAGAGAGAACACCCAGCAAATAAAAGACGTAATTCTGGGCAATCAGGGAACGTAATGGAAGAAAACTATATGGTACTCCCTGCTTGTGATGCTGATAAATAAATTGACACCCACCTTTGTGCGTGTTGTACATGAACTTCTATGAACCTACCTCCTTGAAGTATCCAAATAGTTAAATAGAGCAACTCTTTAGCACTCTGTCACTGGATTTCAGTGTTATCCCTACATGGCCAATACAGAAGGACAAACTCTTAGTATAATTCAGCTCACCCAAAAGCTCTTGCTCTCAAGCACTTTGCAGTAGAATGGGTCTCTTTCCCATATTTATTTAGAGGGCATATAAAGATGAGGCTCTTAACTTGGGGACCAGAGTCAGTTGCTGAAATCTAGGTGCAGTGAATATCCCTCACACAGGCAGCTCATTCTGGAATGAGTCATAATTCCCAGGAAATACAAGTTGTACTAATCATTGCATATTTCTGCAGAGATTACTGGAAAAGCAGTCAAGATTAAGACAGCCAAACAGCTCAAGATAGAAATCGTACAAGCCTGACTGTCAGGTGTAGATGCGACAGTTCTGAAGGCCATTTCAAAGACAGCTATTTCTGTTGCAAAGTAAAACTCTTTACAATGCAAGCTTTTTTCCTTGGCCTAGCAAGAAGGGTATTTTTAGAACAGCTTTTGGGTATATGCTGCACCACTCATTTCTAATAATTATTTTCATCACTAATTATAAATTTTAACAGCTATAATGTGACATACAACAATCTAAGTATGTGACTGAGGGATTGGCTAAAAACAGCTATTAACTCAGCTATTAACTTCCAGACATTTTACTATTTTTTTTTAAATACAAAATATTTATTAATAAAGTATAATTTGAAGAGGAGAGGAAACACATACTGAGAAAATAACTGGATTCCTTACTTTCAGCTTTAAGTCAGCTTTACCAAATTTCTTGAGTTTATATGTCATGCCCATTTATACAGCACGACACAGGTAGGAGGATTTCTTCCCTCGGTAGAAGGAAGGGTTCTTTAATCCTTTAAACTACCTGCCTCCCAGTGACAGCAAGCAGGAGAACTGTGCCTTCAAATTATGGACGAAGAGAGTGTGAGCTGGAGATCGGGAGGGAGCTTTACAAGGAAAGTTGCCTGCAATTGGTGAAAGTTCAGGAATTTCACAGTAGGGCCCTAACATGCCAGTGTAAAAACAGCCCCAGAGCAGGATAATCAAGAAAAGAAAGCCAGGAGATTTTAAGATGAGACTCTTTCAGGTGACTTGTCACTACACAGCCTATGTCTTAACTCTGAATCAGATTTACATGGTACTTTTGTACAGGCTTGTGTTGACACCATTTGCTCTGTGCAGATTGAAGGTCAGAAGATACATACGATTAGTATTTAAAGACTTGAAAAAAAGTATGACTACTGAATTCAAAGATCTGTGTATCATTCAACAGAAGAAAAAAACCAAATGCCATTCTGTAGTAACGTCCTTTACAGGCCTGGTATTCTAATTTCTTCTAAAGCGAAATGATGTATATACTTTACTACAATTTCAACTACTAAAAAATTATCTCTGCTTTTCTTGCTTGTACGGAAATAGTGCTAGATATTAAGATGGGTATTCTTACTGTTTCTAGAAGGTGGCTAATCCTCTTATGCATTCACTACTGTGAAAGACAATCTTCCAGCAAATGTAGTCAATAAATATGTTCAAGCTGAAGTGATTATACGTACAGTGACTTTAAAATGTGATTTTTACTTGCAGTCTTTCATACTACCTTAACTGATCTCAGGTATGAAAAGACTTGGTTAAATCAATGCAAATGAGTTTAAACTAGATTCAGCCTACTTTTAGTATTCTAAACTGCTAAACTGAAATATGGATACTACACATCAAGCTACTGGTTTAACCATACCATTTAAACTACACCCTTAATTAAATAAGTTATTTTTTTGGCACAGATTCAGATAAAAAATTATTATTTTCACAGAGAAAATTCCATCCTCCTTTGGGAACATTTATATAGAAATTACAGTTGATCAACTGTAAAAGCATAGGTAACTTCATCACATAGTAATATATTCCCTTAAACTCTGGTTCATGTGAAGAGTGATCAGTTAATAAAACACAGTCTAAACAGGATGGAGTACGTGCCAATAGATCGTCCTGTTCCTGTGCCATTTGACTGCTCATGCATGCAAATTAGGCCACTTTCTTTATGTTTGTATTGTATAGGAAAAGAAAGTTTATGTGATTTGGTTTATGCAGCATTTACATGAAAAAATGAAAGGATTTTGAAAAAAAAAAGAATAGGACTTGACCGAAAACAAACATATGAGTTTCATAAAATGGGTAAAAAAGCTCATGATACTTAATTGACTTAGAAGCTTGATTTTCAAAAATTATTCAGGATTTGAAAGGACCAGTGTCACAAGTGTTAACAGGATTTAAATTCATATAATTCAGTGTTTTGGACTTATTTTACCTAAATAAACCTAACTATACCTAACTAAATAAATAGTTTTTGAAGTCTGGAGTATGTCGCTGTTTTAGTGCTCAGCACTGATATCCCATAATCTTATTTCAGTTCCAGAATCTTTCCAGATTAAGCAAATGTCAACTCTGCACCATATAGAACATACAAATCCAGTCTCAGGCTTAAATTTGAGCCAACTGCACAGGTTTTTACTGAAATGCCAGAAAAGAGAAAGTACTACTAGTCCCATATCCACTTACACAAAGCCCAAGAAAACTTGAAAATCACAAATTATTTAGAAATATATTTTTTATTATCATCTTGAAAGGATAGAGTAAACAGAAAATTCTCCAAGATCAGAACTGAAGATGGCTGTATATATTGCTACTATAAATATGTGTGAAAGGATACGTGGTAGATTTTAGTAAGCTTTTTCTATAGAGATGACAATGCCAACATTTATTTTAAATTTTATGTTCCATTTAAAAAAAAATAATAAATTACCATCCTTTACCTTGAAGCACAGGAGAAGTTGCACCAGTAATACATCAATACTAATCTTGTACTACATTTCAAATCTGACACATTACCTCAGTGTACTGGGTGGTCTTTTTTTTAAATTGCAAAATTGAGCCAAGACATTTTCAGTTGCTTTAAATAAAAGCCAACAGGTGCTAAGTGATTTATGCAGAACTGGTATTACTAAATACTAGCAGAAGAAAGAAAGTATCTACTCAATAATATGTAAGATTTGAAGTTTTCAAAACAAGATCTGGTACTATGACCACTTCTTTCAGTCAGTAGCATGCCACTCTTGCAGGAACCTGACTAGTTACTTTTAGCATACTTGCTTAAACTAAACATTCGCTGATGATGCAAATGTAAGAAAATGCCAAACATTAATTTCACCTAACCCTAGCTTTCACAGAATCACAGAATGGTAGGGGTTGGAAGGGACCTCTGGAGACCATCCAGTCCAACCGCCCTGCCACAGCAGGGTCACCTAGAGCAGGTTACACAGGAACGCGTCCAGGCGGGTTTTGAATGTCTCTAGAGCTGGAGACTCCACCACCTCTCTGGGCAGCCTGTTCCAGTGCTCTGCCACCCTCAAAGTAAAGAAGTTCCTCCTCATGTTTAGGTGGAACTTCCTATGCTCAAGTTTGTGCCCATTACCTCTTGTCCTGTCCTCGGGCACCACTGAAAAGAGCCTAGCCCCATCCTCCTGACACCCACCCTTTAAGTATTTCTAAGTGTTGGTAAGATTCCCCCCTCAGTCATCTTTTTTCCAGACTGAAGAGACCCAAATCCTTCAGCCTTTCTTCCTAAGAGAGGTGTTCCAGTCCCCTAATCACCTTCGTAGCCCTTTGCTGTGCCCTCTGAAAGCTGGGATCCTAATCTGCATCTTGAGACACAGAAGAAAGGGGAAAAGAGAAAGCCCCTCTCTTTTCATTGGTTCTATAGGGAATGCCAAAGATTAAGCTCTCTACTTTTTGGCCAGCTAAAGTTATGAGAGATGAATCTTTCTCTGAGCACTAGCCATTCTGAAACAGTGAAAGTATTACAATTGTCCCAACTGGTCTACTTTTTAGCTACTTTTACCTTGCCTTTTCAGTGACTCCCATTTGTTGATGAACATCAATAAATTCCATGAGTTGCCTCTGTAGCGCGTTTTCTTTTCCTTCAATTTGCTTAATAAAATCATGCTGCAATAGACTAGATACTGTTGGACGCTTCTCATAATCTTTAGTCAAGCACCTGTGCTGGCAGAAAAAGCACGTGATCATTGAGGGATTGCTGTTAAGTTTTGAAATGCTTGTCTGTAGTTCATTCATACCTCCATAATAAATACATCCATCTTAATCACAACAGCTCTGTACTGAAAATTGTTAAGATTTCACAGAACTGAGGAGTCCAAGAAGTTAAATTACTGCATTTTAAAACAAAATATTCTTTAAATTAAGAAAAACAGAAACATCAAGTGTGTTAAAATGTTGTTATTTTGTGTTTTAAATCTGGAGCCTCGCTTGGAGCCAAACTGGATTTACAAATGTCATTTGTAGGTTTTTAAGGAAAAGCATTAGTAGCAACAGATTTCCACAGAGAATACAAATATATTTTACATATGACATTTACACATATTCCATATGCAGCTACAGTGGTCTCAGTTGTTACTCACTTGTTAATGAAGTCATTGAATTCAGGTGACCACAGTTCAGGCTGCTGTAGGGTTGGAGGAGGATTCCTGCAAAGGTCAGCGTGATGATAAGTTAATAAGCTACTCACTTGACAAAAACAATGTGTGAAGGCAGGCTGAGTAATGAGTTTTAGAAGGCCAATGAAAAAAGGTATTGATTTCCACTGGTAAAAGGAGCATGGGTAGATGATACAATGCCTCACTGGTTCTCCTGCTTTACATAACTAACAAGGAGAAATAGCGTGCAGATGATCTACCAAGCGTAGCTAAGAATCATTATAATTTTTAAAATCAAATCAATAAACTGAAAGGAAACTAACAACCCATTAATCACTATTCACTTGTAATGGCAAGTTTCTCTTTTCAAGGCTGAAATAATATACTTTCTTAAGAGAATTTTTAAAAAGAATTTCTATTTTAAGTTTTCTCAGGAGGACTGAATTAATCACCTTGCTGAACAAAGTGTCAGGTGGAACTAGCTCTTTATTAACTATTTCTCATTCGTCAGAAGATAATCAGAAGTCAAGTGAAGGACTAAATACAGATCTCTTGTAAATAAATACTACTGCTTTCTTTTCTGTTGTTAGGGCTGTTTATTTTAGGTGTTAATTTGGTTCAAATTGTTTTAACAGTTGTCTTCCACTCAAACAGAGGTGCCATTTTCACTGAGTCCAGTCATGAAGACAAAAGGAATGACCTACAGACAAGGTGACTTTTCTGTCAATTTTCAATCGTCATAACTGCTTTTCTTTAATTGCTGCTTGATGTTTACTCTATCATTTTCAGGTTTTACTTAATAGAATGAAAGGGTACTGATCTTATATTTGCTCCACGGCAGAAAGGTGCCCAGTATTTGTAAGGGTATAAGCCAGATGTTTTTTGAAGGCCTAGCTGAAATGATTGACCGCAGCAGTTTGTAATTGCTTTTCCCATAGCAATAAAGGTAAGAAGGGCATTCATGCTCTGCTTCAGTGCCAAGTCAGCCAAGATTTCTTAAAAGTGAAGGTAATTTAAACTAATTTGGGTGACTTGACTGAAAAGGATGTGAAGCACTCATGTATACTATGTGGTCTCAACTGTTGTGGTACTGCTCCAGCTGTTAGAGTGAAATCCACAAACTGCTGTATGATCATCCCCTACATACTTTGAGATCGATGTTCTTTGAAACACTGTAAGAGGCACTTTTGGTACTTTTATCTCCAGCTTCAAAGAAAACACAAAAGAAGTTGCTATTTGCACTGCCTGAGGACAGCAACACTGGAACTGCCAGGAGCAGCACAAGCTAATGAAAAGTGGCAGCCTAAATGTATGTGAGTGGTAGAACAATACTTTGCTTCAAAGGACATGAGATAACTCCTGAGGTCACGTATGGGGCCTGTTCTCCACAGTGCCATACTCAGACTCTGTATTTCTATCATAAGTCATTCTTTGTAACGGAATACACGGGACTCAGCTAAGTCCTGTGCTCATGTATATTGGGCAGCAGTCCACTCAGGAGGTGGCCTTATGGCTTTGTCTCAAACGTAGCCACAGCCAGCTCTGAACTTCTCATTGTGCGCACGTGGTTGAAGCAGAGCCTGCAGAAAATACAGCTGGACAAAGTATTTCTAACCTCCTCCTAGTATAAATAATATAAAGAAACTCTACATACTTATACAGTCAAAGTTTGAAGAAAGTAACAGTAAAGGAAAAAGTTCAGTCTAACCCAGCAAGAAATAAACACATCAAGATATTACCTTGGTATTTTGAAGAGTGCCCTCATAGGGTGCAAATCAGCAAGAGGTGGATCTCCATCTCCCAACTCTATTGCAGTAATACCCAGTGACCACGCATCACATCTGGCATCATAGGAGCTATCTAGCTGCTGCTCACAGGCAATCACCTGTTGGAGTAAAAGACTGGGATGGTCACTGGATGTTCAAATGTCTGAATTTAAGAGTACACCCAGAGCTGGGAGAATCTCTTACAGGATGGAGATACTGGGTGAAATAAACAGACTTGCACACATTTAGCGAGCTAAAGCACCCTGTTGCTGGAAAGAAGCAATGCTTAAACTAGAGAAAGCAGGTGTCTCTGAACACCAGGTTCTCTGACCAGATGTTCCCTGATCTGACAAAAGGGTGCAAATCCTTGGCTATTCAGCTGCATCCCATGGCTGAGGGAAGTCGCAGGAAACTCAGCAACCCTAAATCTCTTTTCTATGGATTATTCCTTCAAAATCACTCATGGAACTATACTGCTCTCTCCATGAAGTGAAACAGGCAGGAAAGCCGAAGTTAAATTCACTATCACCACCTACTGGGTCGTTACTCAGCCAAATCATCCAATTTCAAGATAAAGCCAATTTCTTAACAACATGTTTGCCACTGGATCACAGCAAATGTATTTCATTTCGTATACATTTCAGTTCATCCGGATGAACCTAGAATTTTTCCTACCATTAGCTACAGGTCTAAACCAATGTGTATACTGCTAGCTCCATGGCTAGACCAATGTGTATAAACAGAGTATGTTTATAAAAATACACATGCACAAACAAGGCAGTTTCATGTGCTACAAACAGATGTATATGCCTGTGTTTGTGTGCGCACAAATAGTGTAAGTACACAGGCTTATTTATATCAAAATATTTTTCCTGTCTCAGCTTAAAATGCATCTTTATATGCTTCAATTTCAGGCTGGAAAAATCTCCAAACATACATACTGCATCATTTATTCATAATAACCTCTTCCATTTCTTGCTGTCAGCTATGGCTATCTAGTATTAAAAACCTTCCAGGTGTAGAAATCCAAAAATAAAAGTTACAATGTATCACAGTACCACCCTTGGCTCCTTCCATCCATGGGGAGATGATCTACCTATAGTTTCAGGGCTTGGAAGGCTGGAAAGGATCAATGGTAGTACTCTCTCCTCTGTAACTTTTCAGTAAGCAATTCAATGTCTTGCTCTCTGGCTCTAACCTTGCAATTTTGAAAATAAACCCCATTTTAACTTAATGTAAACATGTAAGAAAAAAGGTTTAAAACACTTTTTTAAAGGACATTGCTATTTCATTTGGTGAAAAGTCCAGTGGTCAGGAAGAAAGACAAAGAGCAGAAATGCAGAATGCGGCAACTTGAATACCACCAACAAAATGTTTTGAAACATGAATCTAACCTCTGGAGCCATCCAGAACGGGGTGCCCACGGAGGTATTCCGACGGAGACGAGTGCTGGTCAGCTGAGCAGACACACCTGGAAGAACGAAGGGAAGCTATAATCACAGCAACTGCTATTTCCACCCAAGACAGTCCTTCTGAATGGTGTCATCCCTGTCTTGTCATGCTACGACTTCCTCCGCAGGTGAAGCTCAAATACATCTTTCCAGTTCTCTGGAAAGAGAGGACCAGTCCTCGAAGGTACTCAGCACTTCAGCTGAGGTTCTCCGCATCCTTTGTTTCCCGTGTCTTCAGCAGGACCAGGATTTAGTCCCAAATGAGCATTTCTTTAGTAATCTGACTCCACATATTTTGACTGGCTAATTACGGTTTTTCTATACCCTGTATTACCTGAAGAGCGGTAAAGCACTTCAGTGGGGGGAAAATAAAGTACTGTACTTTCCACGGTTTCTTTTTTTCTTTTAACGCTCAGTACTGACACTAGACCTCTGTTTCATTATTTATATATTTCAGGTTGAACTCTATAAAAGATACTTATCCTCATCTCTTCACTGCTCTACCATAAAAAGAAACAACAAAACAGTGAAACCACAAAAATTCTTACAAAACCAGAAGGCTCTCCATGCTCAAAGCATATTCTCAAAGCAACATCAAATGCCTGCAAATCAGCTTTGTAACATGAGCTGTAGTTTAAGGAATTAACTATTTCAGGCCAAGAGCTGGAAAGTGAACTCTAAAGCCTAAGGATTCCTTATGGTTTTAAATTAAAGCACATTGAAATACTAGGAACTTGAGTGGGCTGCAGCACACTTCTGACCAGCCTGCCACCAATTTCCTGCCTTACAATACAAGGGGGTATGGCTGCAAATATCTCTAGTGTGTGCAAAGGGGAGAGTACAACACATGGAGAAGAACAGCCCCTCAGCTAGCAAGTCCTGAACTATTATAGGTTTGTGAGTCATAGCCAACTGTGAGGTCCACCAGAGGCATATTCTGAAGTGCTGATATCATGGATGGGAAGAAAGGTGCTGTGTTTCTACTCTCGTTCCAAGCTCAGTCTGATTGATGCTGAAGGTCATTTATTTTGCCTTCATACATATGTCTGCTTTCTCTTTAAAAATGTAAAAAGCCTCAGTTTCACTCTGAAATACATGAAGCTCCAGTGAGCACCACTGGCCAGTTTCAACTCTGTACTGTCTGGTTCGAACACACGTGACCTCATCTTCCCGAAAACGCTGCAGGTGGTTCATAACAGAGGCAATGCACATTAACTGCCCAGTGGAAATACTAACTAAACCTCTGTCTGGATAAAATTTGATTCGTTTGTGTTTTTTTCAGTGGAGGTCAAGAAACCATAGAAGGCTCAATGTGTTTGGTTTTTTTTTTTAACTCTAAAGCTATGTATTCAGCTCTAATTCACAAAATATTTGCATTTGTCCATCACAGAAATGTATATAATTGCTGAAAATAAGGCAGCAAGAAAGATCCCGCCCGTTCCTTTGAGACAAACACAACCATTGCTCTTGTGGCTGCCTTCCTCCAGTCTACCCCAGGCTTGAGAAAGTTGAACCTCTTCCTCTCTCCGTGCTTGCAGAAAGTCCAGTGCACGCTGTTTGCACCACAGAAAGCAGGACAACGAGAGTCTTAGCACAAAGTCCATCAATCCTGCTTCGGCTCAGCTAAGCAGGGGCTTTGTTTTTGCTCCCTCAAGGAGTTGTCTGAGGTCCAGCTTCCGGCTCATGGAGTCTGTGGCTGTTCCGAGCCCTCAGCAAAACGTGTCATTCAGAAAGCAAGGAGAGTAAGCACACATCACCACAGGTCTGTCACCGTTGCAGTGATGCAAACGGACATCATTACGTGATCCTCAGTTTTGGAGGGGGAGGAGGCTACTCTCCCCTCTCCCTTTCTACGTGCTGTGGGAGTCCCCTGTGCTAAGCTTTTTTTTGCAGTCTTGGACGATGAAACGGGATTCAGATCTGCAGGCAAAGAAAGGCACTAACTAAATTTTTGTGACTCCCAATGTCAGATTTTATAAATAATCATAACTTTCTGTAGAGATAAGGAACAAAATATAAAAAGAACGTTAATGTGCACAATCTTCTCTGTCTATGCACTGTTGATTTTTTTCTTTTTGAACTGTAATTATTAAATAAACTGAAGGATTTTTTCCTCTTTCCCCTTTTTTTACTTCAGTAAAAAGCTGATTTAATTTGAATTGTTCACTACTACTTTCTTTAGGCTCTTGGGTTTTTTTATGTGCTTTTTGTTTGTTTGTTTTCTTATCCTTTGCTCTTAGCAGTAAAGTGGCATTTCAGATTACGGAGCATAGGTCTTATGACAAATGATATTTCCTTGGGCTTTTTCTGTGTATAGAGGAAAGATGATGTAATTCCACACTTAGTAACATTTCTTCCAGCATTTCAGTGACCAGTCAAGCATATAGTGGGCCAGCTTTTTTTAACGTATACATTTTCTAACAAAAACATCTTGCTCCTCCCCCTTCACTACTGATTTGTTGCACGATGAGTCAAATATTCTCCTAAGAAAATCTAAAAATATGTCATAAAATGGTGGTTTATTACATACAAATTGTAAATCCTATGAAAGTGAAGAGCTTAATAAATGCATTAATAACATCAATGCACAACATACCCAAAAGAAATATTGTGCATATAGCTGAAAGGCTTTTTTTTTTTCTTTTTTTTCAGGCGTTAGTTTACTAATAAAAACTGGAAATTAGTAGACTTACACCATGCATATTCTTCAAGCTTTTCATTGCAAAACCAGAGATATTGGAATACCATTGAAAGTAAAGCCACCTACTTATGACCTTAACAGTCAATAAAAGAAAAACAGTTGAGAAATGAGCTCCCCATTATTAGGAAAGATTTGTCTCATAGCAGCGCTCAATCTGAGCAGACACTGTTCTGATCTAAATTGGGAGGCTGTACAACGTCGTTTTATGATTATGTCCTGTGACAGAAGTATGCACGTTTTACTGGTTGACGCTAATGGGGGGATGGCAAGCCCTACCAAATTCTACTAAATTCACATTCAGCAGCAGGGAGACTGCATTCCCAACACACTAGCCACCGTATTCATACATAAAACCACAGACCCTACCCAAAGGGCTCACACTCAAGCTATCCCACTGCCTCTGGCTACCTCTTCCATAACCCTTCTTCATTTGTGCCTCCAGTGTCCACTTCTATACCAAAGCATTCTCTTTGTGACCTTCTTTGGATCAAGAACCTGTAATTTGATCATTCCTCAAGCTAGTCTCCAGACCAAAAAACTGCTCACACTGTCAATATCACAGATCTAAACAGACTGAAATGCTCTGAATTATTTCCCAACATTTTTTTTATCTCCTAAAGAGACAGATGTAAAACAGCAGCAGTATCTTACACTGCATTCCCCTTAAGCCCACTGGTACATATGTTTTGGCATTCTTGTTCCACGCTGTTTGGTGCAAAAAGTGGCTTCTCCTTCCTTGTCTCTCTGTCCAATGGTTTGAGGGCAGTCCCTCATAAATCACTCAACTCTACCGTTTTACTAGATCTGGAGGCAACAAGTCCTAATGGTTTAAGGTTTTCTTTTAGCACTCTAAGCTTAGCTTTGAGAAGCTGCCATCATTCTTGACAAGATGCAAACAGGGAAGTAGCTACTTCCCATGCAACAATGGGGGGGGTCATAACTCAACTCCTCTGTAACTGCTGTTACCTTTGACACTGTCTCGCTTCTTTTTTTCCTTCTTTCAAGTTGTATTTGTGTAATGATACATATCTAGACAGGATATTTTCAGACAGATCAGCTGAAATGCATTTAAAAATGCTAAAAAAATAATACACATAATTCCGTCATAACCCATAATGACAAAAGACAACAGGGAAAGAAATTCTGATAGTTCAAATAGCAAATGTCACAACACGCCAGGTGCGTAACCACATGCAACTGTATTGCAAGTATGTGGCATCCCCACCAAGACTGTAAGGGGAGATCAGAGAGCTTCTCCCAGGTTTAATTACATAACATGGATAGAAAGCATAAAGATATTCAATAGAAAATGTTACTAACAGGGCATAAGGACACAAGTGGTTGGTTTGATGACTATACAAGAAACATTTCAGAACCTTTTTGAAACAATGTCAATACTCAGAATTCCTTATAGACTATCAACTCACATCAAAAGCAAACTTCTAAATGAAAAGTGCACAGAGGCAATACTGTTTCCTTGGGCGAGCTGTTGACAGAAAAGCATGCTTGAGAACTTCTGCTCACTGATAAGCACTCAAATTAAACCTAGAACTAAAATTGGGTTCTGACCAATACGATGGAAATAAAGAAATAGGAAGCAAAGTTGAAATGAGGAGCCAAAAACTAGAATTTTCAGCAGCATTTTATGTTGAAAGGTTACGTTAGGTTATGATGAAGCATAGCTTCCTTTTCATAAACCCACGCTGCCTATTTCAAATCACTTTTTTGTCCTTCACATGTTTGGAAATGATTTCCAGGATTACATGCTCCACCACCTTCCCAGGGATCAAAGTGGGGCTGAACAGCTTGAAGTTCTCCAAGTCCTTCTTCTTGCCCTTCTTGAAGATAGGAGTGACAATAGCTTTCTTCCAGTCATCAGGAACCTCTCCAGTCTCCAAAACCTTCCAGAGATTATCAACAGTGGCCTTTGCTATGACATTGGCCAGCTCCCTCAGCACTCTTGGGTGGATCCCACCAGGTCCCATGGACTTGTGTGTGTCCAATTCGTTTAAATGCTCCCTAACCTGATCCTCCTCTACCGAGGGTAAGTTTTCCTTGCTCCAGACTTTCCCACTGGTCTCAGGGGTCTGGAATTCCTGAAGGCCAGTCTTACAAGTGAAGACCATGGCAAAGACGACATTGAATGCTACAGCCTTACCCATGTCCTTTATCACCACATACCCTGTCTTTATGTAATTTTAATGCACATAGTGTTTTAATCTAGACTTTCCCAAACACTCAGGAAAACACATTTGCACTGTAGATGCAAATCTTTAACTGAAATAGGGCATAGCCAAAAGATAACCAAACAGCCCTTTACAAGTGTAGAAAGATCAAAAGCTTAGTATCCAAAAGACCATGTATATGAACTGCCTGGGAGATGAAAAATCCATGGTGTTTACTGCAAAACCAGGAGGCATGGAGTAAAAGGGGGATAAAAAAGCTAATATGTACTAAAAAATATAGTGATACAAACGGAAATTAAGTCCAGTGGCTTTCACTGTAAACTCAACACAAGAATTAAAGACAAAGAAAAGGCATTTATAGGCATATAAGGAATAAAATTAAAATCCTACATCAGATAGAGAATCATTACAAGGTACATACTGATAATAAAATAGCAAACAGTGACCAAAAAAAAGCAGAACGTTCACTACATCCATGAGATATATAATCTTTTTTAAACAAAAAATTTTAATACAGCTTCTTTCTTCAAGAAATCCAGGAACCTTCGTGTTACAGGAGATTATGCAGGATAGCGTGGCAGCATACTCTGCCTTCCCTTAGTCTACGTTTCAGACTGCACCCTTTCTCCATGGCCCCCAGTAGGGCAGGCGACCACGGGCTGCCCTCCACAAGCTCCCGACAGTTCACTGTGGCACGAGGCCAATGATTCTAATCAAATCTCATGCTTCAGGGCTTCAGCTGGTTTCCTGAAAGGGATGCACAGGAACATTTGTCTTCCTGATGCACAATTGGCCAGATGTATTTAGATAGGAGAGCTAGTCTTCTCTGGAGCCTCAGGGATTTGTGCAGCTATACACAATCTGGTGAAGTATGCTGGTGAGGAAAGTCCTTCTCCTTAGATGTTGCCTTCAATGCTTCCATTTCAAACTGACTGCCAGTTTTGAGACTGAAAAAGGACTTTTTTCCCTGTATGGCTGGGAAAACCCTGGAGGTTTTCCTGTTAGGATTATCTGGGTTACTGGCAACATCTATGCTGATGGGACAGAGTATTTAAAAGACCTAAGGACTGGAATACTTCAGTACAAACGAATCACTGGGTTCAACTTTCAGGTAAAAATGTATAGGGTTTAGTATACGCAGGTAAGACCAGAATGTTTCTAATAACCTTAAGAGATGACTATTTTGTGACCCATGAGAAAACCATGAGGTTTTTTTGCTGGCCAGAATGGGCTATTTTCTCGCTTCTTGTGTCTCTGGCATATGACACAAGCTTTCTGTGTCAAGCTTCTTTAATGTTTAAGCCATCAGTGACATCTTTATGTGAATTAGTAGAAGAAAATATTTGAAAGACCAAGTGAACGGCTTATCCTGGATACAGCATTTGGCCACATGATTTCTTTTTGTTGTTAGTGAACAGCACAAAGGTTTTCATTCACACATGGCCCATAAAATAAGTTTTTAAGGACTAAGCCTTCAACAAAGAATTAAACATTCAACAATGAAAATGTTCCACAGCTCAAGTCAATACAATCCATCTTATCCTTGCTAACCCTGGTTTGAAAAATTTGGAATTATTACTTTGATTGGATTCAAAGCAGTTTGACAAGCTGCTCACGAAGAAAGCTTTCTTCAAAGTCTTTTACTTTTATTGGCTTCTGCCACAGTCCCCTAGTAAATGCTTTTTAGAAGCAACATGTGAATGTCATGCTATATGGTATGCAGAAATGACAACACAATAATAGTCTGGTTTTGATCTGAATCAGTGAAGCAGACAGCTTTATTATGGATGCATGCTAGAATGACTAACGCAAATACAAGTCTTGCTATGATTCATTGCTCAAAGTAAGCTAAGGGCAGAAAGAAAATTATTTTATTTTTGAATACTTTCAAATTAAATTATTTTAATTAATTGTTTCATTTTTGCAGAATGATTCAGACAGCATTTATAGCTAATGCAGGGCAAGAGGAAAGAGGTGCAATAGATATTCTGACTACTCCAGAATAAGTAATCTACAAAAGTTTGGAAAACTACTCAAGGTCATGCTGAGCTCCTCTTCAATGTCAGCAGGATATATGAGGCTGAGAACCATGATATATATTAAAAGGGACAGAGATTAAAGTGTCCTTCCCCAAAATGCCCCCCCAGTACTCGAACTTGGATCACTCACAACTGGCTTCTCAGCCTACTCACTGAGCACAAGGTGGCTCTAGACTCCCAATCCATTGCAGCCCGACCTGGACTGCGTGCATTTGCAGCACAGTCCTGTGAGCCTTCTCTGCCTCTGCAATGCCATCTGCCACACAAGGCTTGCTAGACTCATCTGTGATCGGTCAACGGACTGCACCTACCAAGCCTGTTCGTGGTAGGGGGAGGCCACAGCACTGCGTCACAGCAAGGGAACGCAAGAGAGTTGGTGAGGTGTCACGATGAAAGGATGAAGCTCAGTGCTGTGGTTCCCCCCAACCTCTGACCCAAGATTTCAGATGCTTTCCCCACAAGAGCAGCAGAAAGCTCCCTCATGCATCAGAAAAACAGGAGAGATGAGCAATTAAGCACATGGAACTATTAAGATGGAGTTTTACCATGGACTATTAATTACTTTGAGATTGTCTCTATTATTTTGGACATGCTGTATACTGTAACTGATTTTATGGCTCTTGCTTTGTCATTATAGCAGCTGCTGGCTCATCTACACTTCAAAAACTCAACCCGTATAGTATAGTCACAGAATTGTAAACATTTTGGCCTGTATTTCTGTAACACAATAGGCACGAATATCATACAATAAAACACGAAAAAAACACCTATGCATTCTAACTTACATTGATCAATTGTTACTGATCACTACTAGTGGTAAAGCATTACTAGCATTCCATAATTTGTAAGGAAGAAGTAGCGCACCACTACTCAGTCACAACAGAGAACGCTGGCAGAATTACTGCAAGCTCTTTCTAGCGAAAAATTCCCCAAAAATTTACTTTATGAACCCAACTGAATTATGAAATGAACTTAATGCTTTCACTTAGTATTACCTAAATTATGTATACATTTTAAAGTAAAAATAGGGTCAATATAAAAATACACTACCAAAAAGAGTGTCTTACAATTGACCTGTTTCACCAAGTTGCAATTTGCAATAATAAGAAGGCCATCCAGAAATGGCAGCATTCAGATCTCCTTGGCTCTTAACTTTGGATGACTTCAAATAGCTTTAAAAGAAGAACGATCATTCTCTCCACAACAAAATAATAACCCTATTACATTCCAAACACAAAAGCTGACCTCTGTCTACCTGCAGTTTCCAAACTACATAGCAGAAATAGTTCAAGTATTAAACAAAGTAATGTCAGCTTTCAGTATGTCTAAATAAAGCAACACAGTATTCTCTCCCCCAATCCTTTTTTTCCCCAATGAGTCATACTCAGGTTAAATCTCTAGTTGACTCAGGCTACTATACATCTACTATAAAACTGTGCTAGATACATGCAAAGTATGTTATCTAAAATTGCATTTGGAATGTCAAGACAATATTCACATGCAACTTTTAAAACCAATACTTCCGACATTTGAAACAAAAAAAAGGCAGAAAAATGCAAACTAAGCATGTTTTTAAGTACAAAAATTACCTTATCTTCACTATATACTCCATTAATGTTATAATACATGTTTTAAGTATGCGATCTCTTTATCCACAGTACTGAGGAACCCTTGAAGTCATTATTCTATTAAGTGCATGCAGAACAGCTTCTAATTTTCCACCATCTGCCTGCAGCAGTGAGATTGCATTACCTTCTTTCCATATCTTCCACTGGAACCTGTTTTACCCATAAAAAAACCTTAGATCTTTCCTATGTATTGCTTATCCAAAGGCTCTAATGATGGAGAGTTTTAGATGCCATTAATGAAATGCCTAAGAAGAAACTGAAAATAGACAGTGCCAATCCTTTTCAATATCCCCTTTCCCACAGTGACAGTACTAGGGAAACTGGGGGGAATCACAGGATCTCTTGTAGTTAGAAATAGGCTTGAATTCCAAAGATTTAATGAGTCCTCCAACATCTTGTTTTCATTATGGGAACTTGAGTATTTCTAATATCCATCTAAATGTCTGACTTTTTTTTTTTTCCCCAATGACCTTTCATGGTAATAACATCAACAGCCTTACTATATGTGGTATGAAAGTATGTTTTCATTTGATGCATAGAAGGATGTGGCCTTCATCAAGGAACAGCGCTGCTGGAAAACTATGCTTTTGCCTAAGTGGTGGAGTACAATTTATACTTACATTTTTTCTGGACATTTCCAAGGCAACAGCTGCTTATCCTGAGATATTTCTAGGCTGTGACAGCAGGCTTCAGCAGTCCCATAGAAGTATGAGCTACCTGTGCTCTTGTTCAAGACTATCAACCTACAAGGTCAACCCTCAAAAACACAGCTGAAGAGGAATTTTCCATCAGCATTACACTCTCCTCTTTTTAGCTAAAAAGAATCATTTGCCACGTGACTGCAGATGTTTCAAAACTTTTAGTGGAAAAATGGTTCTTTCCTCCATGACTCTCCGCACGTCAGCAACCTGTCTAGTTTGCTGATAGGGAGTTGTGTCCTCTAGGATCCTCTTCTTTCAGTAACACATAAGCGTGAAAATCTCTGGCTTTCAAGCTGCCAGCCTCGCTGCAATGGTAGGGGATTTCAGAAACATGTCAGATCTTTCAAAATGAAATGTCACTTGGTCTTTTTCAGACCAAAGCTAGAATAATAACAATAATAATACAGATAAGTTCCTTTTCTCATGTTCTGGAACAACACATTATTTGACATCTCAGAATTTCCAAACAGGAATTATGTCTTAGACTAACATTATTTAATAGTGAAAGGCCCCATGCAGCATCCTGATTTCAGGAAAAGTAATTGAATTGAGAGGGACTATTCAAAGAAGCAAGTATTTGTCAGCATAAGCAGATGGTTACACATTGTAAGATGCAGATGAATATATGAATTTTTATTACAGATGAGGTGTGCTATGTGTGCAAGTGACTTCAGGCCAGTTTTTTAACTGATGAAACAAGGTCAGACACTGAAAGATATTTAGGCAGTAAAGGCTGCAGATAAATTTGTCACAAGACTTTCACAAGGTATTTAGCATTAAATTAATATGGATTTACATGCTAGAAGTTTTTTTAAATTTTATTAGGTGCTTTTCTTCACCTTCAGTGCTTAAAATTTCTTTTGAAATCTGTCTCTCTAACACCAATCCACTGCATACAACCAGGAATCTGAGAAAACAGATGTAAAAGATTTCCTTCCTAGAACACTAATCAGCAACTGTGAATATAATTAAGATTATTTATAAAAAGGGAATTTGGTTCATACCTTGCTTGCCTCTAATTCTTTTTATACAATGTATTATATAGCTGTCACCCTTTAAAGTGCTGCAGGGAATTCAATGTAACTTTAAGGGAACTTTAACGTAAATGTATGTTTTTCTACCAAATCTCTATCCTATACTGAAAATATAGCAGCCACACCAGAATATAGTGCAGCTATTTATTATTTGTATTGATGCGGTAGAGGATGCTCCTTGCTTGGAGCATAATTGCTGCGATTCTCAGGTGTAACACCCTTCCCCAAAGGTCTTCTACCAGAACAGCTTAACAGCTAATTTCCACAAATGTTCAGGTAGCAAAACTGCCTTCAGTCAACCTTCTTCTCTTACAAGGAAAATATGGATTTTTAACATATCTAGAAGTTTAATGAATTCAGGGACTGAATCTGTGATCATGGGATGTGCGTAGACTAGGTCCCCTTGGCTGCTCCGCATTATCTGTAGTAAAAAAGAATGATTTTATTTATCTCTGCTGATCTAAATTATCATACCGGATGGATGTGAAGAAAGAGGATGCTTCCCCCGTAACAGTATTTAAAAATTCTTGTGGCTTGGACAGTTTAAACTAAAACTGCTATCCGGCAGTTCCTTGATAAGGAATTGAGCTCCAGTAGCATTGTTGTGGAGGTGTTATAAACTTATTTACTTGATTTGATCATTAATCTATCAACTGGGATTGGGTATTTATTACACAGGAGAATATTACTCAGATGATTAAGCAATTATTACAGCAGAATTTTGCAGGAAAGCAAAAATTTCACTCTTCAAAGGAATCTGGGTGAGGTACTACCACGGTATTCTTTCACAGTCTCTCTCATCTCTTTAACTATCAATACCTCTGCGAAAGGCGAACAGCTCAGACTGTTAACCTGGATTTTGGGAAAGCTTTTCCATGCGCTTTCCGTGTCACCTCAAGCAACTCAATCTCTCAAAGTTTCAGGTCCCCAGCTGTTAACTGGGAATTATAGTAATTTACTTCCTCATAAGAGTGAAGGTCATCCATTACAGACTGCGCAGTGTTCAGAAACTATGGTCACAGCATACCTAAATGCCTATGACACAACCACCATAAGGCAATGTGTATAAACTGTGTCACAAAACAAAGCTTCTGGAAAGTCAGCACTGCTGTGCAAGAAAGGACCGCTGTCTCTGCTCCCCTCTCCACAATGGAAAAGCTGTGTGCACGCTAGAAAGGGCCGTATGATTATTTGAGTTGGTTTTGTTTGTTTATTTGGCCCCATGTAATATTTGGTTCAACCTAAAACAAAAATTTTGCTTCCACTGAGTATTTACTGGGAGAAAAGGAGATTGTGCCTGCGTGTCTATCTCATTCTGTAGCCAGCAGATTCACAGGCTTACATAGTAAAAGGATGAGTTTCAGTCCCTGATCCAATAAATGTTTACGTACAACAGTCTGTAGCAGTGTCAACATGGGAGATTTTGATCAACTCACATTCCTGGCTAAAAAATACTCTTGGAATCTGATTAACGTGGGTTTAAATCCTCTTAAGTAGAAGACACAAATCTCCCAAATCCTAGCCAAATAGCCTTAAATATCAGCCTGAAAGATGAATGGTATGTCTTCCATGATGATTTTATGAAGACTGCATAAATTTTTCCCATTTGAAACTACTCATTATTGGCTTCAGATTGGTTTGCAGGGGGGAGAAGCAAGAGAGAATTTCTATCTTTTCTTAAGTTAAGGTGAGGTTCTTATATTCCTTTGAGAGGAAGGACTGCAGATATTATTAAGCCCCTCTTCAACCCCCATAAATGCGTGTACATGTATGTTTGTTTCTTGTGCACGTTCTCATCTGTGCTTTGGCATCACAATTTTTCCCACAAGATTTTAAGATTATTTTTCAATTACGGCCTTAGCAGTAGACTGCAGTAACTGGGGAATAAAGAATTCAGGTCCTCATCCCTACAGCTTGTATGTTTTGACATCTGCATAAGCGAATTAATTTTCAGAAGCATCGATCCTCCACAGCTCTAATTGCCTTCAGCACCTTAAAAAAATTAGTATTAACAACATATTAAAAACCTGTGGGTAAAAATATTGATTTTGCCTCACATTAAACTTCCAGACTAGCAGAAAACACAGGTAAGTGTATGGCAGATAATTTAGGAAGTCTGAAGACTTTTCAACTGAAGATTTTATCTGAGGAATAAATAATTAATATAAACACATGAATTTTCAGAAGAATTAGTAACCCTAAGAGTTGTGGGGTCTTTGTGTGTGAAGTAATGAGAGTTGCATAAATATGATCTACTGGCAGGAAGACACAACACTAATGGGATTTAAAATTTCATGATTAGTTAAAACAATTGTTATGTATTAATTGAATAAATCTCATTAACAAAATATGAGGGTAAAGAAAAAATTAAGATTTTCCATCTGTGGAATGGAATCTTGATATTTACTGCTGATATGCTATGAGTAGTGACTGATAAATTGAATTTAAACATTAGAAGACAGTGTGCTACCAGAGGATAACTGTTCATAATAGCAACTATTGCAAATTTTTATACCTGCCTTAAATAAAACAACTGTCAATACACTTTTAAGGAAAATCACTATGGTACAGCTGATAAATAACAGGTTGCACCCACTTACCAATGTCTCCTCTTTTGCCTTCTGGTGGTAAAACCAGATGCCAGCATTCAAGAATCACTTTATGCCTAACAGACCCTTTCCATTTATTGCCAAGTCTTAGGTTAAGACTTGCCAAAAGTAATCTGTTAGTATTCCCAGACTTTGGAAAGTGGGGATTACCTACATAATATCTCCCTCTCTACTGCCTTCAGGTAGTATGTCTTGTTTCGTTTCAAGTCAAACTACTGAGTATACATGACTGAGGTGGAGCTCTCCCATTCTTCACAATATCTAGTAAGTGCTAAGTCCTTTCACATACAACATGAAGCTTTTGCCTATCAGCCCTTAATTTCACTGAGCCAGCACATGGTCCTGGAGGAACTAAACACCAACCTGATTTTATACCCTGTTAACTTGGTTTGCCACTTCTCTTACTGTGTTGCCCTAAAGCATTTGGCACTTACACCGTATTATAACTTCTACTCATTACCCATGCTATCTTAACAGCACTAGCAAAATGGCTGGAAAACCTAAAGTTGTAAAAACACTGAGCCTGTGAATACTTCATTTCTATCAAGTTAAAAAGTAACTTTGGTTATCCAAGTGATTTTTAATGAAAAACTCAAAATCTTAATAAAAGGTTAATATAATTCATCTTTTCTGATTTGTTTCCTCTATTTTATTTTCCATGCTTCAGATGTACAACACTGCTTGTATATATAAGTAAACACAACATACCAAAATCCACAAGCTTGACTCCTCCTTCAGTGGTCAAAAGGATATTATTTCCCTTAATATCACGGTGGATAGTTTTGTTTTCATGCAAATGCTGAAGTCCCTGGAACGTGAGATATAAACATGGACGTTTTACTAACAGCTTTATTCTCTGTATTACATTTGCAGAAACAAAAAGGTAACAGAAAAGTATGAAGAAACTTAAAATAGATTTTTTTTTTAATCCAAAACCACAGAATTGTCATTCTTACCGCAAAAACACTTGGCACATCAGAAAGAATAGATATTTTTATTGACATTTAGGGAGGTGCAAGCATAGCTGGTGTTAATTAAAGTATTGTCACATGCTTTCCCAGGACAAGACTTCAGTATATTGGTGCTGAAATGGGTCGAGGGAGGTGATTCTGTCCCTCCACTCCACTCTTGTGAGACCCAACCTGGAGTACTGCTTCCAGCTTTGGAGTCCTCAGCACAAGAAGACATGGACCCGTTGGAGCAGGTCCAGAGGAGGGCCACAAAGATGATCCGAGGGCTGGAGCACATCTCCTATGAGGACAGGCTGAGACAGTTGGGGTTGTTCAGCCTGGAGAAGAGAAGGCTCCAGGGAGACCTTACTGCAGCCTTTCAGTATCTGAAGGGGGCCTACAGGAAAGATGGGGAGGGACTTTTTATAAGGGCATGTAGTGATAGGACAAGGGGTAATGGCTTCAAACTGGAAGAGGGAAGATTTAGATTAGACATCAGGAAGAAATTTTTCACTATGAGGGCGGCACTGGAACAGGTTGCCCAGAGAAGCTGTGGATGCCCCATCCCTGGAAGTGTTCAAGGCCAGACTGGATGGGGCTTTGAGTAGCCTGGTCTAGTGGGAGGTGTCCCTGCCCATGGCAGGGGGGTTGGAACTGGATGATCTTTAAGGTCCCTTCCAACCCAAACCATTCTGTGATTCTATGATTTTCATACATCCTGCCTATATGGTAGGAGCACTCACTGCTAATCAGATGGCCTCCCTCTGTGTTTCCCCAAAACCAATCTCGGTTTTATTTTCCTGCTTCCTAATGGAGGGTTTCTTTGACAGATAATTTGTAGAAATATTTTTCCTGCATTTCTTCATACTTTTCCCAATAGTCAAGACTGATTCCAGTTTAGTCTGTTATTCTCAAAGATGACTTTCGGTCATCTAACTTCAACGCCTGAATGAGCAGCCTGGGATTCCCATAAAGCAAATAAAACCTCCATAGAGAAGTCCAGAGCACTTTGGTCTTCCTCATCATGGATCAGACTGTCCTAAGTTAATCAGGGACAGGGGAAGGTATATACTCAGGAGGGACTTTCTTTGTCTCTTGTTTTTTTTATGGAAGGTGATGATTCTGTTGTGCTGTTACAATTCTTCTGGCTCACATAAAAGCATGAAAAGGCTACATGATGGTTTCTATGTTTCTCAAGTCTATAGTGAGGTCGGAAAAAGAAAAGAATAAGGGATTGGTAAATCTAGGAGTGGCATGATGTATTGAGGATCCTGTGATTACCCATCTAATGCTACTGAAAATCTTGTAGAGAACTTTTTTTATGTTTAATTGCCCCACTTTATATCAAAGAGAAATTTAAAGATAAAAGCAGAAAAAAAGCACTATAACACAGCATTATATATTACATCTTTAGACTACAAACTCAAAGAAAACTGCAAAGGCCTAAATTCCACTGCAGAAAGACAAATTCTAGTTAAAAGAAAATGAAAAGTAAAAACACTTGATCCTGATTAGCAAGAAAGATATTTCTTGTAGCGGTGTTTCAATTCACTAGATCTGTTGATCGTTTTGCTATAAAAATATTTTGTATCCAGACATAAGAAGTTGAACAGTATTTTGGGTGTATTTCTGCTATGTCTCAAAAGAAAAGTGATTTTGATGCAGAACTGTATTTACTAAGGAAAGGAATCGATGGTCAGAAATCTATTTTCATTCTCTTAATAATGAAACAAACAGATGAAAAGTTCTTTACCTTGCTTGTTCAAAAAGAACCGTTTGAGTTACATGTTACCTTGATTTCATTAAACACTACTATAATGTAAGATGGTGAGCCATGTTAGTGGGGACATGATCTTCATTCATTCAAAGAAAAAATGAGAGCTGAATATTGACTGTGCTTTCACTGTGAGCTTATCTTACCATCAGAGCTTCGCGTAAAATGTAAGCAATTATAAGTTCATTCATCCTTTCGCCTCTCTTCAGAAATCCTTTCACAAGATCAGTCACAGATCCACCATTGCACAGCTGCAAAACATCAGGGGAATATAAGGAATTAAGAAGTGTTGGAGTAGCCACCCAGTTTTACTTTTCAGTAGTTTTCATATTTGTAGCCAAATGAGCTCCTATTAAACCGGCAAACCACAAATTTGTCCTTATGTCTACCATTTATACAAACAACACACATAGCACTTTTGCCAATTTTTTTCACTACTTTCTGCATTTAATTCCTCTTGCCCAAACACAAGTACAGCAGTCTATCTCTTTGTTTTCCTATATACATGATTGCTTTTCACTGAAACAGAAGTAGCTTATAGTGCAGTAAATTTGCTGTGAAGGCATGTTCTGTAGGGCACACTAATTGCTTCTTATATTCATCATGTGCAACTCACCAGCAACACAAATTATTTCAGCATCAATTCTCGGGTACAAAAGCTACATACAACGTAAAATGGATTTAAGGCATCAGAAGACAGGCAGCAGAGGAATTCCCACTACAAGAAAATTTTCCAAGGGGAAAGCTGCCCTCTGCCAAGCAGCACTTAATTCCTAGTGTAGAAGGATGTTATAAACAAGGGATGAGCATCATGGATGATGAAAGCAACACGGAAAGAAAGGTCTCATCTCCCACCGAAACAAGGTGGGCCACAGGTGTAAGACTAATTATAGCCCTTGTAGCATCAGCCCTGTCAGCTTCTTGCTCGAGATGCAGAGCCATGATCCACTCTGGACAATCCTTTCTCCTGCCTAAAGCCCAGTTAGGGTCCTGCAAACCCCTGTCCTGTCCTGTTTAGACCTGCAATATTGCATATGTTCATTTTTATCACGTACAATTTTTCCACAGGAAGAAGCAACAATGTAACGCTAGTGACTAACTGTAGCAGTTACAGACCCACAAAGATGAAATCGGTACTTGAGCCCTTGAACTACCCATAATGCACCAAACAATACTCATTGATTGAAGAGCCATTGCCTCTGTAAAGGAGTAGCTGCTTCCAATAAAACAGTGAAACAAATTCTAAGTTTTATACTGTATCATCCAGTAGCTTTTCATATGAAAATAAATACCCACATAAGACATTTTACCAACGTAGCACAAAAGAGTAATTCTTTCTGACTACAGATTTTGAAGTCTATTCAAATCGAGGGCATAATTTATCAACAAAACCTTTCAACTGCAGAACTCCACACATCAGGTACTATTGTATATGATATTTTTAATCTGTTCTTCTATTCCTATACATTTTTTCTGTGCTGCAATTACAAAGAGACTTGCACCTAACAGTAGAAAACATTTTATAGCCCTTTTTGCCCAAACCTAACGATAATTTTCTGACTACCTTTGGAACCCCTGGGTTGCTTTGAACGTGCACCACATGAACGCCTACACAAATACTATTCGATACATAAATCTTGTTTCAAGATGTGTCCCCCATCAGGTCAATGAAGGCTCTGGTCTGATAGATGCCGAGCTCTACAGCAACAATCTTGGAACTCACTTAATCTCAGCCTTACTTCAGTGGGACAATATGCATGCTTAGAGAGGGAAGAACTCATATGCTTAAATGATGAGATTAAGCGCTTTGCTGGATCAGGTCACATTCCCAGGCAGGATTTAATTTACTGTCTTTAGCCACATTGGTCTGCCTTCTCCATTGACTTTTTCTAGTTACTTTTTTTTTTTTTTTTTTAAACAATGACATTATCTTTCCAGAGTCTCTATAGTTTTAACTTTGTCACATCACTGACATGTTTAATCAAACCAAATGGATGATGACAATTCTGGTTAATTTAATGTACTCTCATTTCAGGGCACTGAAAGTCTCTGACAAGTGACAAACCAATTGTGAAATAAATTACACATATGATATTTTCAAACTAATTTTCTTCATTATCTAGTATTAAAATTTTGCTTCTTATAGATGGATATTCTTTTTTTTGTTACAACACTGGATATCTGTTAGTCTTTCTGTTCAAAGTAAAGAAAACTAACTCAGAAAGGAATATATTCTTTTTGTAGATGGGAGAAGGAAGAAACTATACCTTAGAAATCACCTTCTTCAATGTTTAGGCAGTAAAGCCAAGACTGAATTTATCTGCCTGGGTCAGCAATGTTAATTTTCACTTTATTAAACATGTTGCTTTAAAAATTTTTTCTACCCCCCCATTAGATATAAATCCCTATTACGAGATAAATAGCTGCATTGTCAGATAAACCTTATCTAAAATATCAGGTGAAGTAAGATCCTAAAACTGCGATTATTTTAGACCAAACCAAAACTTAAACTGGGTATATAAAAGGTCAGCTGAGCAGGTCTTGAAGAAAAAAAACAGAAGTCACCCACACCACCATGGAAATCCTCCGCTGACGCCCAAGGTAGGGCTGCTGCTTAGACAGAGGTCAGCTGAGGATCTCAGACACAGGTTCTTGCACACATAGGGCAACTTTTCTTTTGCTACTTCTGTCTCAAAGAGTTGTACTTATATCAGACAATTTGTATTTTTCTGAGACCACCAGCATAGGAGGAAGAGGGGAAAAAAGTATAAGTATTAGAATGCTAGCAGCTATAAGGAGAAAAAAGGATTATTGGAATACAACTACAATTAGAAAAGGAGATTATGGCAGACACCATATGTGTGTGCTCTGAGCTGCGTGGGGTGGGAGGGGGGGGACGATGACGACAACGATGACACAAGTTAGTGTTAATGTTGTTCTATTTTTCTACAGGTCAAACAAGTCCTCGTGGGTAAAACGTTGCATCCAGTCTCATTTCCTATTTCTACTCTCTATTTTTTGCAAGTGAAGCTGCCACATGTCCCTGTAACCATGCACATAACAGAAGTTCAAATGGTGATTCTTTCTCCTGATTCAGGCTATCAAATTGCAGGCGTGTTCCATGCAAATTTATCATAAACACGTCAAAAAGTCCCTCTCATAACGAATCAGACTATTCTCTTCCCTCTCACAAGAAGCTACAGAAAACTACAATACTCCTGCCCAATACAGTGCCGGACCATGCTTGCTTGGGAATCTGAGTAGACAGGGAGATAAATTATTCCTGGGGATGTTAACCAGGACCTAGTCCATGACATAAAAACTTAAAGGGGGAAAAAACCCTAAACCATAAAAAAAAAAATAAATAAAATATCACATTTCCTTAACTCATGCAGTCCTTCAGTAAGAGATTATGGGATAAACATTATTTAGCAGTACTGCTACACTGGAAGTTTCCTGGGGTGTTGTTAAATATTGCAGTTTATAATTATCATCTCTGCTGTTTCTCAGTAGCATGCTGTTCAAAGTAAAACCTGTGTAGCCTCTTACCAAAGTTACTGTGTTTGAGTTAGGCTAACTGTAATGCTTAGATGACAAGAAATCACGAAGACAACAGAGATAATTTTTTTAAAAGATCTCTCTAGTTTCCAGGGAAGCACCTAGAGAAGAGAGGTGCTGGTAGCTATTATTTCGTTACAAGCATTGTGAAATCACATAGCCAAATAGTTAATTAGTCTGTGTCATGACTCCACATCATTCAATAAAAGCTCCTCAGAATACCCTGATGAAGAGCACTAGAAGCAGAAAACAAGAAACGCACGGAGAACTGGGGACACAGACATACAGCAGAAGCTACGTGTCTACCTGCGCTGTGCCACAGGGCTGCTTCCTACCCTCATGGTCAAAGTAACTCACCAAATGCAAATGTCTCCCAACCTGTCATGAAACATGGGCTCTTCTAAGAGGAGAGAGTAATAATTCTAATTCTCCCATGCTCCCAAAAACACATATACACACGCATTCTCTCTTGCACACACAGGCACATTTCTTGTGGTTCCTATCAGTTCTACAATACCTATTTTAAGCAAGCAGTAATCCCAGGAGGAAAACTGGGTATGGGAGCTGTGGTGGTGGCATCTGTTAGCTCAGGTGTGGCAGAACAATAGTAGAAGATGTAAACTGAATGGACTTTCTCAGTTTGGTTCTCAGATACCACATACTCCAGCATGTGAAACGCACGCAAAAACAAAGCTGTTCAGTCTGGTTTTAGGAAGCCTCCAAAAGCTTCGTCTTCCCAAGGAAGGATAGAAATCCTCTTTTAAGCTTTGAATAAACTTAATTTAAAGAGAGATGCTCTTATAAATGTCCAGCCTATGAGACTTAGTAAGGGAAGATATTAATGATCCTCCCACAAGGATGTTATTTAGAAATGCCATCTTGATAACTTTGTACCTGAGCAATTTTCATCAATTTAATGTTAGTCACCACTTCTATTGTTCCCTTGTGATTTACAGGTATTTTCTTTACTGGCAGTATTTTCAGTGCCTGCACTGATAGAATGCAAATATTACCTGCAAATACAAGCAACTAAAAGGGGGGTAAACTGAACACTTCGGGCTACCTAAAAGGGCATGGAGAAGACAGAGACAGACGCTTCCCAGAGGCACACAGCGAAGGATGAGAGGCAACAATCCTCAGCTGCAAGATAGCTGATTTCTACTGGACATAAAGGAAAACTTTTCCCACCGAAAGTATTTAAGCACTGGAACAGATTACCCAGCACAAGTCTGTGTTATCTCCATCCTTGGAGATATTCAAAACTTGAACGGAAAAGACCTTGTGCAAACCTGTAACACTGAAGTTAATCATCTTTGAGCAGGGGGCTGGACCAAATAACCTCCAAAGGTCCCTTCCAAGCTGTAATTTTGTATGATTCATAATAATTGGATTTTAAAATATTTAGTCCCTAGTTTGGATATTTAGACAGCAGAAACAGGGGGAAAGGACTAACAAGATCTTGCATACTCAGACCACAGGAAAGAATTTGATAGAAGGCTTGATCTGTGTGAAAACCTGCCTGAAAGGGCTGTAGCTCTGATGACCATACACAGCTGTATCAGAAGAGGTGCTTATGACTCTTCTCCAGTGGTAGTGAAGGGCTCCTCCCTTATGATTGGCAAAGACTCATATTGGGATGACATACAGTCCTCCACCCACCCATCCGCCACGACCCTGTGCTACTGTAATTGAGCTATTAGCATGCAAAGCTATCTTTAGCAATAGATTTATAAAATAGCATGATCCTAACACATGAAATGTCAGTTAAAATTGCCATCACATCACAGTCACGCAGGTGTTCTTTGCAGGTCTTATTCACTCTTCATCTGACCCAGCTGATACGTTTCTCTCTGTTCAGCTCTTCTCAATTCTGATGCCCACTGAATAAGGATTCAGTACCACCTTTGCTTTTAAGAAAACTATCAGCTGCACCTTTGTTAGGGGTATTACAGCCTTTAATCATCCAGTTGCTCCTGATTTATGCATCTGTACTAAGTTGTCAGGTAACATTTGCTTGCATTCTACAGTTGTCAAGGTGCTTTCATCTTATTTCAGTAGCTTGGATGCAAATAGCGGGGCAACTACAATTACTACCTTCCCTGTCTTTACAGGCTGCAGAGACATAAATGACTGAATAGCACATCACAGATGCACAACTTCAGGCATGTACGAAAGATAGTTATGAAAAAGTTACCATTGTCCAATCTTGCTTTAATGTTATCACACATAGGAATGCTAAAAGCATCTCAGGCACTAATCTTTAGTTTTTTCTGTTCTTAGAATAGATAATAATCTGACCTGTTCTACTGAGCATGCAGTACAGCAGCGCTGCCAGCCTCTGAGCTGACTGTACCTTCCTTTTAGTACTCACTGCTGTAAGAACAAAAGATTCTGATTTGTTGCTGCTTTGTTGTCATAACACTACAGAAACATAGGAGTAAAAGGGACTTCAAGAAATAATTTAGGCCACTGTGTTGGCACTGTGTAGAGATCTGGTACTTTCAGGCGGTCCTTGACAGATATTTGTCTAACCTACTCCTAAAAATTTCCCACTGAGGGAGACTCCAATCTTTCTAGGTAGTCTGTTCTTGTGTTTCACTAGCCTGATCGAGCACTTTTCCTACTATCCAACCATTTCCAATTATTCTTTGCTTCCAATAAATCTGTTTTATTGTTGCCCTTCCCTCCAGTAGTCTTTGAAAATAAGTGAGCATTATTCTCCATTTAACATCATCTCTGTCAGACTACTGTCACTGTATGTCATTTTTCTCTTTTCTAGGCTGTACAAAGTTAGTCACTGTAACCTTTTGAAGTCATCTATGTTTTCTAAGTTTAGACTGCCTGCAATTTGCCACTGCTGTTTGGGACACAATTTTGGGCCAAACTGCATACAGAATTTCTTTGGAAGTCTTGCCTTAGCTGGGAAAAGCTGAACAGAACAGAATAATCGTCACTTTGCAGAGAATCCCTTTCTGAAGTCCCATTACCTAATCAGGTATGACCCATTTCTTCTTCCTACAGACAGCAGTATTTTGCAAGTGTCTACTGTTTTTTTTTTTCCTCTGATTCAAAAAAATCCCTCCTGTAAGCACAGCTGTGAATCTGATGCCATCCTCCAACGTGCCTGTAATCAAACTAGGTGTCCACTCCAGACTTTCTATGTGGACTTTGTCTTACCACCACAGTTACTTATGAACAGAAACAGGACAAAAGCTGATGCCCGCTTGAGGTTCTCCTATTCCCAAAGTGAACTATGATCACTATTCTTTGAGCGCGGTTTTACGAAAATGAGGTCATCTGCTTTATTATGTGACATTTCTGTATTTCCACATTTTTCTCACAAGAACGTCACATGGAACCATCCCAAATCAGTACAAAAGACACAGTCACATCTATTGCTTTCCCCTTACTACACCGGTTATCCTGTTAAAGATGAGATTGTTCTGGCTCAACCTAAGTTGACCACTTCTATCACATTACTGGGTTACTGGGTTCTGGGTATTTCTAAACTGGTTTCTATTAATCTGTTCTAGAATCATTGTGGGTACCAAAATTAAACGGACTGGTCTGTATTTCCCTAGGTCATTATTTTTCCTCACTTTGTAAAGACATACATTAAACATTCTTTTATCCCATTTCTCTTTCTTCTTAGTAATGTAATCTTGTCTTTACTACTCCACATTAGCCTTTCTGAGCTTATCCTTAAATGCCTGTACCTTAGCTGTGCATTTTTGTTTCTCCTATTTGAAAGCATTCTGAAACATTAAAAGAAGCAAACCCTGATGCACTCTTACTCAGCTCTTACTGTGCTTTTATCTTCTCTCTGCATGAGCTAATTTGCTATTGTGTGTTTAATGTCTTTCAATAATTGCCAACTATCCTGCTTTCCTTCATTTTCACACTCTTTCTCCTAAACACAGCTAACTACCAGTTCCCCAAGCTGGGTGAAGCATACTCTCCTAAAGCTCATTATCCTTACCCTGCTGCTCCACCACCCTTCCTTTCCTCAGGAAAGTGAACGCAATTCTTTTGGGGCCTTTTTTCACTCAAATTTCCTTTCATCTTCGACTTTTCAAAACAAACCTTGTCTACTAGAACAGAATCAACCTGATACAGCCATTTCCAGAGTCACTGTCTTTTTGCCTTCTGTCTCCAAGACAGAACTTGATGCACTGTCCGTCTCACAATCCTGGCTGTCACGCAGGGTCAGCTGTGACCAGATTAACTCCTATTCTCTGCCTACAGTGTGACGTCTTCACAACTATTGCCACCAAAGAGCACACTCCACTGACAGCACCTAATGCCAACTACAAATACTCGAAGGTCCTTGTGAAGATTTACAGAGAACTAAATCAGTTTCTTCAATGGGCCAAGTGGTTCAACATACACAGCTCCTGTCTGTGCAGCGTAGTTTTAATTTCACCTCAAATGGAAGAAAGATGTGCACCGTGGCTCCTATTTTTCCTAACAACAGTACAAGATAACCCATAACCAAAAGAAACCATAGCAGTGCTCTATGCTTTTAGGTAAAGATGATTGCTTTCAATTTAGTGTTAATGAAATGTATCACTGAAAGAGACATCTTTCCTGATTTATTTAGCTTCAGTGATCACAAACCATGTGGTATTTGTAATTTTGATCTCTTACATCATCTAGCACCTCCAGGGCTGTGTTAGTCACAGCCTCACGGGTGTTTGTTTGGTGCTTCTGATTTCTTCACTTTCAGTTTGGCTTTTAAGTTCTTATTTTCTTTGTCACACGCATGCACTGACAAGACAGACAGCCTGGGGAAAAGTTTGCCTGTTCCATCTTATGCAATGCTGGCCTTCGCAGCCTCTTATCTTTCACAGTCAGGACATAAATATCTCTACTTCACACTGTGGCCAAAATGGAAAAGGCCACATCTATGCCAATATTGTTTTTTTCTAAATTTCTTCTTTCAAACTCAGCATAACTGAATGAAGCCACCAGGCCTTACATATACAAGAAGAAAAGAAGTAAACCCCTGAAAGGAAGGTTTTTTTCTGTTCTAAAACATTTGTAATATTATTTGGTCTCTACCAGAATGGAAAAAAAGCAAGTAGATGACAGTGCTGTACAAAAGGTTTACTGGGCACAGCCCAGCTGAATTCCCTTGCTAGCTCTTCCTGATGCAAACTTCATATTACACCATCCCATAATTCACATTCTTTATGTTATAATACATTTACATGCCCCTGAAGTTGATAATGAAGAAATTAATGTATCACCTGTCCATGTCTCCCAAAAAGAGTATAAAGCTGAAGTGGTATCAAGCTATAATTTGGAATAGTGTTGTGTAAAGCAACTGAGATCTAAATCACTGGATAATGTATTTACAACAGAAATTCTGAAAGCGCTTCAACTATAGCTTCACAGCCTGGCAACAGCATAACACGGCTGTAATTTTTTAAAAAATCAAACAAATGGAAGGATCATTTCGCAAAATCAGTGCTAACCTAACTACAAAACTGAATGGCACTGGTCAGTAAACTCAGGCTTTCTGAGTAAATGCAAGAGGGAGCTTACCAAGACAGAAGATTTTGATACAGAAAACTTAGTGCAATTCATCATTTTATTATACTCAAGGAGCAGGGGTAAAAATAACACTTAGAGTGCACAACCATTCACTTGGCTAGAGAGAAAAAGCAGGGCCTAAGTCTGGGGTCAATATTGTCAACAGAAGTATTTCTACTGACTGCTGCAAACTTAGCCGAAGCTCTGGAAAACACATAGAATCTCTTAAGCTAATAGGGCAGCCTGTGGTAAGAGGGAGCACTTCACAGCTTTTATTGCCTGCTCAGAACGACAGTGCTTTTGTTCACTCTTCACCAATTAGGAAACGTTTCAAAGCACCTTCCTCTTTTGCAGTATCATTTCTACACAATTCAGGGTTCAGACAGTAGTTCCAAGTACTACCATGTCCACACTACACATAATTCATTTTATGTCTGTGTTCTTACACAAAGACAATAATTTAGTATAATTCACTGTAATTTAAATGACTGCAACAGAAATCTTCCCTACTGAGTTTGAAAGCATGGCTGGGGAAGCACAGATCCAAACAATGGGGCTTGTCTAAAGGCTCCCTTTACAAAAGGAGTGAAGCTGAAACAGACTCAGCCAAAAGCCAATCCCTCTCCTTGCAGGACAGCTCGGCTTTACCACTCTAGGAGTTGCCTGCCTCTCTGCTGACTACAAAAGGAGCCATGGTGACCCCATGACTGTCATGGGACCCTAGTGCAGCATGAACATCCCAAAGGACATTCCAAGATATTCTTAAAGAGAATTTTGTAAGAACCAAAAGGATGCTAAACTCAAGACTTCTTTTTTTTTTCATCTTTAAATAAACTACTGGCATGATTAACTCAGAGAGACTAGGTCAGACAGAATTGAAATTAAAGTGCACTGTAAACCAATCTCTCCCTGCTCACTCCATCTGTGCAAGGTAGTTTCTTACTTCTAGGGTTTGGTTTCAGCCAAGTCAGCAGCCTTCTGAACTGCAACAAACGCTGACATCCTTCCTGGAGGCCAGGAAACTTCTTTTTGTCACCAGTGACACCTGACTGGCTGCTTTCTGCATGTCCCAGCTCCTTGTTCCTTGCTGTAGCACTGCTCTCCCATCGTCTGCAGCCTCCAGACCGCTGCCCAACAAAGAACAGAGACGAGACCTCCCTCCCTACAGCCAAGTCCATCTCCTCCAGTCACTCCCTTTATAAAGGGACCCAATAGGCAAACTGAGAACAACCACAATAAAACTATATTGTCTAGCACACTTGAATTTAAGTATTTAACCCTCAGGTGTCTGAAGCAAAAAGAGACAAGCCTTAGCCCAAGCATTCTTACAACGATTGATGCCACCCCCCACTAAAACTGAAGGTTTGGTAATCTGGGATTTAACCAAAAGCTATGCAAATGTGGGGTTTGGTGGCTTTTTTTTTTTTTTAAATAACCTCACATCTTTAGTAAAGATGTGATCAAAAATAAAATGTACAGAAAGCAAAGTGATGTTAAACATTAGAATGTGAGAGGCATAAGTTGGATGGGCCAGGCTGGATGGGGCTTTGAGCAACCTGGTCTAGCGGGAGGTGTCCCTGCCCATGGCAGGGGGGTTGGAACTAGGTGATCTTTAAGGTGCCTTCCAACCCGAACCATTCTATGATTGATTCTTGGAGAGTATTCACATGCTATTTAATTACATAGTGGAATGGTAAAACTCAAGGGTTTTTTTTTATAGGCTTTCGCTTTACTCCATGGTGGCAAAAATTGCTAGAGGTTACTCAGAATCATCTTGTTGTATGTGCAGTGTTCTCCAGCAAGGTGGGTCGTAACATACGCTCATCGGCTGTTTAAAAGATGTGGACTCTGCAAACCACAATGTAATATGAAATACTCATTACACAGAGAAATTACAAGTATTTACTAAAACTTCGAAGAATCAAATGATAGTTGTAGCCACACATCTTTGATCTTGAGAAAACAGGATACAATTCAAGAGTAAAAAATCGCTATAATTGGGAAGCAAAGAGGGACACATTAGAAATGGAGAAATCAAGGGGGATTCAGACATGTAATGGATCAAAATATTCAGTGTTAGTCTGAGTGGAGCAATTATAACCAAAGACATTACTGAAAAATGACCCATGTTAAGAAATACGAAAAAGCAATTTTCAATTGTTTAATTTTTCTTCTATATACGTCATTTGGAAATATCTGATAATATTTAGATAAATGACAACTGCCACCCACCCACCCCCCATAAAACCCCAATGGACTAGTTATTTTCCATTATGCTTATTTCCTGGAAGATTATTGTTTTATAGTAAATCTCCCATATCAAAAAAGGTGCATATCTGCTTTCTTACTGTAACTCTTATTATATATTCCATTATACAGAGTAACTTCCATCCAAAGCTTTTTTTAAACTCCACAAACTTGTCTTTATTTCCCTTAGATGGAAACATATCTGCACATAGTAACTGCTGTATTTAACAAAAGCACACTGTAAACATGCCAAAGGAAAATCCTAAATAAATAAATCATATTATTAGTTCACCACAACATCCTCTATTTCATGTAAAAGAGAAGTAACCGATACAGTGATGTCTCTGGTTTATCTCAGGTAGGCTCATCTCTTTGAAAACCAAAATGAGACCATTGGGTCCTGCTTCTAGGTGTTCACACAGATTCCTGTGGGACTCACTCCAGCCAGCGCCTGTTACTCAGAGAAGCCTTGCAGAAAAAGGCATGTCACTGAATTTGGATTTTCCCTCTCTTGCCAAACCTACCACAGCAATCAGTTTCCATACTTCTACCCATTCCTTACAACTGTACTGTTTTTTTAAAGAGAAAATCTTCATTCAAAGGGAGTTCAACAATTTAAGTCCCAACAGCTTCAATGACATGAGATTGCCTGCTAAAATTTAGATACACTCATCTAAGTCACTCCCACCATGCAACATCCCAAAGGTGACCTCAGGATCAGCATCTCCTCAGGCTCTGCGCCTTCCTGCAGGCTGTGGGCTCTGAGGCTGCAGATTTTTTCAGCCAAACGTCTTTCCACATCAAGAACAAGCATTAGCTGCTTCGCAACACTGACAGCAGCTCCTCTCTCCCTCTTCCACGCGCTGAGAGGTGCCACGAAGAGTGACAACACCATTAGCTGAGAAAGGAAAGAGATCAAGCTAATGGAGAGAAAAATGCTTTACTGCCGGCCATCAGGACTCTTAGATGGCGCTGGAAAGCTCAGCAAGAGACAAGGACAGAACTACCGGCCGTGCACTGAGCTTTTCTTTTCCATGCCCAGCCTGTTTTGTCACAAAAAGCATTCTGAAGCAATAGTCTATGCCTGGATGCACAAAAGGAGCGGTATCTCGCGAAGTGTCCTGTGTTACCTATGTGGGGGTGACAGAACATTCTCACTGCAAGAGCCATACCGTCCCCTGGCCCATACATGTTACAGGACTGGGACATGCAACTGAGGTAAAGGCACTGCAGCCCTTGGCAAGAAAGATTATCTAGATAAGCAGATTTTTTAAAAATATTGATCTACCTACCTAGCACACAGAACTTATCAGTCTCCTACAGAGCTCATAAAAATCAAAATTAATGAGAAAAGTAAATATATTGTCACCTACTGCAAAATTTGAAACAAGTGTAAAAAAATCTCTCTCGGTTGGTTGGGGAGGGGTTGGGGGGAGGCAGTTCATTTTGAGTTTTTTTTTTTTTTTAGTTTCTGGTCTCTTTTCATGTTTTACATCACCCAGTCTCCCACCTCTCAAACAGCTGAAGCCTCACACATGTTAAGCCACACAGCAGCAGCAGAAATATTTGGATGATAGATCTCTGCCTTTGTGTGTGTGTGGAGGCAGAAAAGGGATCTGAATTTCATAATACATTGTTATGGTTGTCCTGATTCTAGAAGGCTTCTGGCTATTTTTGCCTCAATTTTTTAAAAATACCAATACCTAGATCTTACCTTGGATAGTGGTTGCTCCTCTTTTGTAGCAAACCACTCTGCAACCTAGAATTATACTGCCAGTATCTCAACTCCCCAGCTGAAAAAAATCTCCCTTCCCCAATGCAACTGAACCTGCTGAGACTGATATTTCTTTAGATGCATAACTGTACTTCATAGATAGGACATTATATAACAGAAAGAGGATTTCTTCTTTTTAAAAAAAATAAAAGAGAGATGCACTTCAGTGAACTACACCATATATTAGAATTACATGCGATGTCGAAAAAGCAACATGATCAGAAACTCTTCCATGTATAGTAGGTCAGTGAACGATCCAAAACTATTAGTCACACAAGATCTGGGCATTAATTACACTCATTTTTCTCTGACACATACGTAAATTGTGCTGTCACTGTTCATTTATGAATCTGTGAGGAAAATTTACACATATTTCATGAATTTTAGGGCTCTCTCTGCAACCATAGTTAGCATTTGCAAACATCTGGAAGCATCTGATTTGCTAAACTTCTCTCTCCAAACACCAGACACAGCAGTGCAACAGCACAGCAGGCTCACTCCAGGCCAGATGCGTCAGTGCAAGCGTGTTGTTCAGCAGTCTTCATTTCACCCAGGAGTCACGGCAACACCTTCTGCTCTTGACCTTGGTGAATTCTTATCCCTAACCAGCCACCTCCAACCATGCCACTCTTCCCTTGAGCCCTCATGCTGGCTGCCCCTTCTCAATCACATCAGATATGAGCTAGTTGCTTCTACTGCCAGGACCCATGACAGTCCTAATACCTTTCCTTAGACAGCAACAGATCTACTCCTATCCTTGATGAACTCACAGTGCTGGCATCCATCACTGGCTACCTGTAGGCATAACGTGTTTTCCTTTCTGCTTTGAAGGAGCAGCCAACACAAACAGAAAACCACACCACTGTCCCCCTTCAAATCCTCCTTAATAACTCTCCTGTGCTGCAATGTTGACAAATGCTTGCAGCTGCTTGAGATCACAGCTGACTTCTGTTATCCCCTTGGTTCTCCATTTCCAAATCCATTTGTTCTATTTGGCTTAAAGCTTTGATGTAAGCTCCCTGCTACAAAGGCTCACTTTTAGGATTGGAAAGGGGTGAGTAATTGATATTCCACACGTTGTGCTGGGCTCTCCATCTCTGGGCAAATTCAAGACTGGTAATTCTTCTAAAGGAGCTGCACAAAACCAGAAAGGACTTATATCGGGGAATCTCAGCATGTCACCTACATATACTGAGTCACATACATAACTCACCAGACAACTGCAACTACCCTTATAATTAGTAATTGAGTAGGAACTACACTTGTTTACTACCCTGTGCTTATCACACAGCAACAGCCTCTGACAGATAGCTTCTCTCACTATTCTTACACTGTTACAAGTATTTTGGCTAGATGTGCCAGCTTTCCCAGGCCAGGCAAGCCACTAGAACTAATCTAGTAGCAATGGACTGCCATCACATTGATGCAGCAGGTTGGCAGTTTGGTACACTGGCACGTTATTCCTTTTTTCCATATGGCGCTAAGTGTCCTCACTCAGAATAAATGGAATCCCCACTATGGGTTTGTACTTTGTCTATGCTTGTGAGAAGAGGACCAGGTGAACTGAAGCACAACAATTTCCTGTGTTCTAGTTTAATTCAAACTCCTGAGAGCTTCTATTTACTGGGTTTAGTGATTTTGTACTTTCTGGGAAAAAAAGCAACACAAACAGAAGCATCCCAAGGATTTAAAAAGATAATTTAGATATTTGTACATTTAAAATTTTTCCTCTTGATGTTAACTTTAAGAGATCAAAATTAAGCAACAAATTTGAATCATTTCAGGCAAATTTTAAATTAGCAAATATAGCTGCTAACTGGATCACAATAATCCTTCATGATAATCTTTCTGTAATTCTTGTGAGTTACCAGTGTCTGGTTAGCAGTTTCGACTAACATCAAGAAACATCCAGATGATTGAACTCAAAGTATAACACTTTGCCTGCAACAATGCAGAATAACACAAGTTACCAATGTATTTCAAGCATTTATTTTCCCACATTATAAGGTTGAGGAAAAGGCTAGCATGCCACTTCTTTAGAGAAGCAGCTTCTGAGCACAAGCTATTCTACACTTTCACAGGATTTCTCTGATGAAGACAACCTAGAACAAGAAAACGTTCTACACAAGAACAAAGATGAATCAGGTTCATTTCAGTCTGAGCTGTGCATAACCAGCACCTGTACAGATTGTACTAGCTACTCAAATATCGTTTGCGAAGGTACTTTTTAAGTACCTGGTCAGAAAACAGAGCATTGACAATTGTAACATATTCCTCCTTTTCAAATTAACAGGATTCTAAATTTCTTACCACACATTGAAAAATATTTTGATTTGGAAATGTTTTCATCATGTTGAAAACATTATATTCTAGCATATGGAATATTACGCGTAGTAATAAGTATAGAATAATGACACACACAAAAATAATTGTATGCTCTAAGAGGAGACTGTATAGCATGACAGTATCGTCATCAGATTTACTGTATCCACAAATGGATACTAACTAGAGTATCTGAGACATCCTTAATACAACAATCGTGGTTGCTGGAGAGCATGAGGGAAACAGACTGCAAAAATTGGACAGCTTCTTCCTAAATAGCATCTTCTACTGCCACCACAGGAGACAGAATGCTGGGCTACATGGACCATTGGTCTATCTCAGCAGGGCACTGCAAATGTTCTTGAGATGTTCACATACACACTAGGAGAACCAAAACTAAAAATAATGCTTTGACAGTCTTCTTAGAATTCAGTACAAAAGGATTTATTCCCCTCACTTCCTGGTGATTCCCTCTACCTCTCCAGAAATGGAGATGTAGACCTGTCCAAAAATGGAGAGGTTTCTATAAAATGCTTTGATTTTAAAAACCTGTACTTTTAGGTGGGAAGTCACTCCATCCAAACTTTTTTCCCCTACCAAGCTATGTTTTAACTCATGCAACTAAAATCTTTTTTTTACTATAAAAATAATGGATGCTCCCTCTATTTCCTAAGCATAAAAATAAATTGAGAATGATAAAATATACTAGCTTACTTATCTGACTCACAAAGCCAAATCCACCTCAAATATGGCATGCATAACTATGTGTCTTTTGAAAATGGACTAAGATACTTCTTAAAGTTCTACCTGATCTATGTAGGAAATGAACCATAGAAATATGGTGCATTATGATTCTTGGCTTCTGGCTTACACTAGCACGTAAAAGCTGTGTAAGACCTACCAGATACCTCGCTGTGGTATTTTCAGCCTTCACTCAGTCTTGATTAGGTTGCTCTTTGCACCAGATCTCAGGTAAGGGCCCTGCCACTTGCTCTCTCCACCTGCCCTTGACCTACGTGCTCACCTGTAGGGCCTGATATGATTTACCTCTCTGCTCCATCTTCCATCAGCTGATTTCCAACTATTTCAGATCTATTCCCTTCTGAACTAACATCCAGGGCAGAAAAAAAATGGGCTATAGCATGCTGCTCTGCCATACCCGTGTCATCATGCTGATGCCTGCTGACATGAAACTGCTAAGCTGACTCATTCCAAGTATAATACTCAAGTGGTTTCTTTTCAACACAGACTCAATAGGCCAATTTCTTCTGCCTGCATCTCTGGACACATGTGACAAGGCTTAATATACCTGGCAAGAATCCTCCCTCTAGCAATATTCTTTATTAAAAATGTGATTAGAACAGCACCCACAGAGGAGCAGATGTTCAGCCTATCTGAGTGCAGCCTACAGAGAGAAGGGCCTTTCTGAACTCAGGATCAAGGGTACTGTTACTCTGTACAGATGTATTCCTGTTTCACATTCATTCCTGTAGATGGTTTCCCTAAAAAACACTGAACTGAGAAAGTTCGGTTACTTTATTACCAAAAAATGATAATTATGCTATAAGTTCTCATATGATTAGTTTTCCTCTAGTTTTAAATTATTTGTTAAAATCTGTATTCTATGCTAGCCTCAGATTTAGGTCCTATGTGTTAACATGAACACAACATAGCAACTTTACACTTCTACAAATACTGTACCAGAGTGTCACACACAGAAGTGTGTTATGCAAAAAGTTCATTTATTTTTCCAAGTAATCATTATTCATGTTTTTTAACTGATTAGATCTACACTGGATAGTTAAATCAAAGTATGAGATTATCCACACATCTCTTGGTACTTTATTATATCAAAAGAGTATTTGTTTATTTTAACAGAAAAAAATTAATGAACAATAGTTCCTACTTTCTCAGAAGCATATTTCCAGCTCACAACACTGCAACTTCAAAATGCTTTACAAGATCAGTTTGGTAATTTGCACATTAGCACAGAGACATACTACAAAGAAAATGAAATCCAAACATTCACTAGAAAATGAGGAATTTCACTTCAAATTGGAAAAAAGATTTTCTGTGAAGGCACATGCTATTAAGCAATTATTAAGTGAAGAAATTTGGAAGAAAAGTCATGTTTACCAAGATTATTCTATAACATATCATTTCCATCATTTTGAAGCAACTGTTTTTGGCATCTATTGACATAGAAACTGTCAGATGATCCACACCAATAGGTCAGCTCCAAGTTCCATTTAACTGTAGGTAAATATTTGCAATAGTCATCTGGTTTAATGATTTCAGTCACAGGACGATACCTTCAACCTGGATTATGACCATCCAGTGCCTCACTGTTGACATATGCTTTAGAGTGAGAGCAAATGTTAAGCGTCAATTTTAGTTAAAAATGGAATGTCCAACTATATTGTTCAAGAATTTGAGAGTACAGGTTCAACAGGTACCAAATCATGCAAGAATAGATTCGTTTTGGAAAACAGCGATGGAAGGTGGGGTGGAATATTTCACACCAGGACTGCAATAATCTCATCATAAACCCATCTAAAGTCTTTTCCTTTATTCAGAATGGGTGTAATTTACAAGGTCTGACAATTTTATTGTCTGACAATTCAAGTATTTGGGACTAAAATCTCTCAAGAACCCTTTACAATATTTGCAGGATAGTCCTTTTAGCTACTTGGTCAGTTTTGGCTTCAAAACTGTATCTCAGACACTTACCTTAGCCTAGTTCAAACCTGATTAGCCCCTCTTCCCCAACACCCAAATATGATCAAGTGCAATACAAAACAGCTACCAAAAACTATGGTATATGTCAAACATCATCACACTATATATACTAAAAAAAGTGTAAGAATTGAACAGTAAAGTTCATATAACCAATGCTGAATTAGGAGAAAAGAAACCTGGCAAGAATCTTTCTTTCCAGACTGGCTTGCTGTTGGTATGTTGGACACGTCTTAAAGAGCTGATAATTTGCTTTGTCTAGGAAAAAATGATTTAATAATATCTACAAATATGGATTCAGACACTCCACAGAGTAACTCTGTTGGTAAACTACAGTGGTGGCTCTAAGCCCATTACTAAATGCTGAGTTTTGCCACTTACCACAACCCATTCCTAGCAGAATTTGAGAAACTTTCCCTCCAAAATCTCCTTCCCACAGATCTCATCAGAAAACACAAAAGCAGAGCAGAGCAACAAGTTCTGCTTTTAACACCCCACTGCCCTGTAAACTCTTCCTGGCAGCTGGAGCTTTGCCGGAATCCAGAATACCACAGTGCACAATAATCTGATTTGATTCTCTGCTTTTCCTCCTTGACATCATTTTGCATTCAGATACTATGGAAGCTGCTTGAGATTATGCAAACTGCAGTGGTGTGCACTCTTCGTCCTTCCAGTCTTTGGGAATGTATCTACAGGCTAGGTGCTGACTGCTAAAGGGTCCATCTTAATTTCAGAGGATTACAAAGAATTTGCATGGTTTAGTTGATAGCTTTTTTGAGAGAAGGAGACAAGAAAGATCTCATCCTTCGTATCACACTCTGCGAACCTTAATTTCGAGACTGGATTCCCCTCTTCAGGGCATGCAATAGTTATAAAGTGATAATGCTCTTTTAAGATAAAATAAATAATTTTTTAAAAAAAAACAAACTCAAAGCAATGGAAACAGAGGTCTCTGTAAGCTAAAGTGAAAGACTAATCACTACCTTTATGAATTTAGACACAAATATATTGTTAAAAAAAGCCAACAAAACAGATCGGAGATAATGAAAATGTCTTAATTCATATAAACTGTAGGACACCTAAATAGCTACTATGAAAAAGAAACTGCAGTGGCCCTGTAAAGCTGCATACAAGCTGAAAGGAAGGTGACAGTTCGAGGAATCTGTTCCATGACAGTTTTCATTCACAGGTACCTTTAAAAGGAAAGCTTCACCAAAGTTACCATTGGAATTTATGTTTCTACTTATGCATATCTACGCATACAAACAACAACTGAAATCCATTGCATTCATGGTACAGTGACAGAAAGCATCCAAGACTATTCCACATGCTCCATACTAGCATTTGCACATATACAGCTTGGCACACAAAGAGTAAATATAAAACTTGTACTACAGATGTAGGTTTGTGTTTCTCACATTAAGAAAATAAATCCCTGTGAAATATAGAAATTAGAATATAAAAACTTGACTGTTTCCTCAAAGTCTGTTCCATCCTGGCTGTTTGGCGTCCATCCTGTACAGGTCAGAAGTTTCACAGATGGAGTTTCAAATGCCCAGCAGACACAACAGAAATTAGATTTTTCAAAGATACTCACTGCACAAAGAGCTGACGTCTTTTGATGTCAGTCTAACTTAATCATTTGTTATGATTTCCAATGCAAACTATTCTTAAAAACATCTTCCCAATGTAAGTCAGAAGAATTTGGAAAAACTTTTAGAACGTAAACATTTTTTAGAGCTTGTTTCCAGGATTAGATGCCATTGTACCATTGAGATATTTGGCAGAAGATTTGTATTCACTCATCTGACAAGTCATAAAATACAACCAATTCTTCAATCTCAATCTTATCAAACACTGATCAAACATCAGCAAGAGCCTTGACTGTTATGAAAGGCACACCATTCCTGTCAGAGACATTCTTCTTCACCTTCCTCTGGGGAAAGGAGGTTTTTGCAGAATAGGTTACAGTGAATCTATGAAAACAGTAACAACCAAGCTCTTTGCTCCTAGATTAGTCAAAACTAAAGACTGAAACACACAAATTACAGGCTTTATTTTGCTCTGACTCCATTTGAGGAAATCCTGCTGCTTTCAGCAGTAGTTGGGCAGTAGCCTGTTTTTATTGGTTTATTTATCTATCTGTGCATTTACTTGCACAAAAAAAAGCAAGTTAATTAATTAAATGAATTTCACTTAGGAAAAAAGTCATCACAGTGGTTTCCTTTAACTGCTATGTCATATCTTAGTCATATTTCAAGAAATGCTACTGGAAGAAGATTCGTATGACAAGCCTTTCACCAAAGAAAAAAATTTTAGGTAGCAAATCCTATGAAGTCCTAATAGAATTTATATCCATGTTCTGAAAGAACAGCACTACCAGTATAATATCAAAATACGAATACTGAACTCAGAGCAGACCATTAATTCAGAATACTGAAGAGACTAAACAGCAGCATTTATCACTTCATATGCAACTACTCTAAAGAAAAACATCAAACAAATTACTTGCATCTCATTCATTAAGTTTATAGTCAACATAGGATTGCCAACTGGAAGAAAACTCTTATTTTTCTGAATTATTTACCTCAAGAACTAGCCAAAGCTGGTCTCCATTTTTCACATCTTTCTTATAGTACATGCCGTAGAATTTGACTACATTGGGATGATCAGAGAGAGCTTTCAAAATGTTGTACTCTGCTTCAATTTCTTCATCAATATCCTAGTGTCACAAATGAGAAATACACTGCAGTTAATAAGTAAATAATGATAGCCATTTTAAAAACTCAACACATAGCATTTTCTGTCTATTCAAAGGTAGTTTGAAATAATGCAAAGAGAAAAAAAAAACATAACACAAATGTACCATTTGCAGGGCTACAAAGCTTGGTTCTGTTCACTCATTTTTCCCCCACTGTTTAGATCTCAAAAAAATGTTAACACGCTTGTTTCCAGATTTAAAACATTTTTAATGGATTTGCTATTTACATGCACCCAAAAAGAAATAGAAGTGAAAAATCAATTCTAGAGGAAGGCTACCTATGAACTCCACTACCCATATGAATGGATTTCATATCAATGAAAAGCACTCACTCAGTGCCAAGAACCTGGCAGAGAAAAGGGATGCTTTGTATTCCCAATGAATAACACTCCTCATTTTGTTCACCACCACAGGCATCTGCCCCTAAGAGGACTTTGCTCGCTTGCTTCTTATACAGGTCTGTCCAACGCTAAATCCAACTCAAGTTCCTTATATTAGCCTTATCTCTTGAGATCAGCTTGACTGGTCTCAAAGAACTGTGCCCATCACCACTATCTTCAGGAACTGGGCCATTAAACATTCATATTGAGATCACAAGGATAAGTCTTCCCACAATGTTTTAGACATTTTTTTATCATAGTAGCTAAAAAACAGCAGAAGTTTTCCTCTTTCAAAAAAAGGAGTAACTCACTTCAAGTTAATTTTCCCATAAGCACAACACAGAATACAGCCAATAAAAAAAAAAAAAAAAGAGAGATGCAAAGAAGGAAGAAAAAATGAAGGCACTGAAGATGGCAGAGAAGGAAAGGGAGGGTGGAAGATAAGAAGGGATGAAGACAGAAAATGCATCTGGCAAAAACCCAGAAGGACATATCATAAAGCAAAAAAAAAAAAAACCAAACAAAAAACAAAACTAACCCCAAACCATGAAAAAACCCAAAGTGTTGAAAGCCGAAAAACTACACACAAAAAATATAATAGCCCTGGGTGCCCTGGGCAAACTGGAAGAGAATTAGCCCACTGTCCTACTGTGATTTAATAAAGGTTTCCATTTCCTGAGGGTTACTCAGATTTTATGAGATTTTTACTATTCGAGGAGAAATGAAAAGAGAGAGAATGAAATGAATAGAATATTAATTCTGTGCATAGTAAGAAGAAAAAAAAAATCTTCCTCTGTACGTTATGAAGGAAGAAAACTAGAAATATTTGGTTGAATTTATAGTTACCTGCATAAGAGTATCTCTTTTAGAAAAGGTAGAGGGAATATTTTCATGTGAACTTAGACATAGGATAATTTGGCTAAGAGCCCTAAAGTACAATGGTATTTACTTATAGCCCTGAGGACAAGACAAAGAGAATTCTCAGTTCCATCTTCATATATTCTCATTTAAACACCTTCACTTTCCTGTTTCAGTTTCAAAAGGCTGAGCTGTTATTCAACACAAAGAATCTGAGAGCTCTGAAGGATTAAACATGAAATGCTTATTTCAGTCTCACATCACTTATGATAATGTAATTTCCCAGTTTAATTCGGACATATCAGTTAAACCAAGTGATACAAAACCACATTTCTTCTGCTTGTTTTTTTTCAGTCCACATCTCAAGAGGCACAATTCTGAAACCATCTTCAAAGAAAAAAAAATGGAAAATTTAAAGAAGAAAATAGAGAAGTATCTTTTTCTTCATTGCAATGGCTCCCTCTGCAGCCATTAATAATACTTTCAGTTTAAACAAAAAGAACTAGCTTATTGCATTCACCCTATTTCTAGCATAGGATTGCCATTTTAACAGTAACACGGAGGTACAGCAGCTACTCCAGTCATCCTGTAAACAGGAGGGGGAAAGGAAGAATAGTATTCTTAAAACAAAAAGGAGAATAAATTCTGTTAAAAGCCCCAGGTCTGGGAATGTGATGTTGACTGCATTACCAACTTTTATTTTTTCATTAAAATAAGGAATCTGTTTTCATCGGTTATACCTTTTCCCTTCTTCAATTCCTTATGTTGCATTTTTATACATCATGTTTCTTCTGTACTCTACTTGCTTATCTCCTACTTAATCTATTTCTCTTTCCTCTAGCATCAGCTTTACTACCTCTTCTTTCTTCTTGTCATCATCTTTTATGCTTTTCCTACAACCTCCAAAATGTACACAACATTGAAAGTTTCCCCAATGCCTTCAGTAATCCCTGCCATAGCCAGCTGCCACTTAAGAATCATTCCTGAGGACTTGTGAAATAGATGAAAGCAGAAGCACTTCCTGCCGTACAGGCATTTAGACAAACACCAACTGCAAGAAAATCTTCCCTATTCATTGTAAGCACAAGAACCTCATTTACAGAAAGCAACAAGAGTCAAAAATAGAGTTTCCAATGCATTTGAATTCATCAAGATCCTTATCTATTGGCTGCAAATCATATTTACTTTGGGAGAGGTATGTGATATTGAATTGAGACAAGCCTACTTTTGTTGCTTTTAAAGCACACAGAAATAAAAAGCGGATCAACAAGAAACAGAGCAAAGATAATGCAAGACGCTATGTTTTCACAAACACATTTCATGGACTTACAAGCCACGGTATCATAATTTGACAGCGTGTGATATGCTGGGGTAGACAGAGCCCTGTGTGGCTGTGCAGCTCCAGACCTGCAGCGTTGCACAGGGCATGGTGAGCTCTTCCCTTCCAGCCCACAGGTCGTGCAATGGAAGCACACACCTCATAATCCCACACTGGGAGTGCAGAAGATGAGCTCAAAGGGGCTACTTGAAATAGGAACATCTCTTTGTCCATGTTTTGCAGGTTACTGTTCTCAAGAAAAATCCCAAGCCACATGCAGCACCACTGAAGTCAACGGGGTATGCCTTTACAAACCAGAGTAATGCTCTTCCTTACTCTTTGAGCATTAATCTGCCACCCAACAAATGTTAACTGAGAAAAAAAACATACTCTACAACATAATATTTCCACCTCCCAGTCACCTGGTGCTTTGTGTGTAGGAGCTATTGCCTTTGTATTTTCCATTTGAAAAGATGGATCCCTCTGTGATAGCTACATATTTTGGCACCTTCTGAAAATGCAGAACCAACAATAAGAATAAAAATATGCTATGTTATTTTTAAAGTATCACTTATAGCACATAACACAGCCAAAAGCATGTACTCAAAAATCGATGCTTGAAGATACATCTAAAGGATTTAAAAGTACATAATTTTTCTTACTGGCTAGTATGTAAAAAAAAGGGGAAGGGAACAACAGTAAAAATAGAAAAAGCAAGGACTCCTGGTACTGAAAAGGAAAATAGTAAGCTCTGTTTCTGAAAGTAGGAGAGATAAACAATGGGGAACCAAAGGCAAAAGTAACAAAGTTTAGGTGTACTTCTGACTTGTACTTTACGCAACCACTTCCAAGATCACTTACGATATGAAAAATGCATTGCTAGCTAGCCTGATACTTAACAGGTTGAAGCAGTCTATTTCATTATCACTTCTATCTGCAAATGATCTACCAAGATTAACAGAAACAAAGACTACATAAATTGACTTACAATTAAATAAGCACAAACCAAGTAATTTAAGTAGCTTACGTGAACAGGATCCAAAATTTTGACTGCTGCTTTGCTGCCATTTTTCTTATTTAATACCTTGAAAACTTTTCCATACGTTCCTTTGCCAATAGTCTCAATTATTTCCCAGGTATCTGAAGGATCAGGAAAGCTGTCAAATATTATTGTTTTCCCAGTCAACGGAAGCATCTCAAATGATGGCTCCTAGGAAAAAGAGATTTCAATGTTCACTCAACAAATGGTTAATAGCAATTGGCTTCCTACAAATGCAAAGAGAAATACACAATCCAGTCTCAAACACTAGAAATGTTTTTCCACGTAGTGTGCGTGCACTGAAAGCATAATGAACAAGAAATGCTGCACTTAATACGGGTATGTGCAGTCAACACGCTATCAAATGAAGGGAAATTCAACTAATAATTTGAACTAATTTCAGGCTCGAGTGAAGTCAGCAGAAGCCTTCCCATGCACTTCAATGAAACTATAATGTCACTCCAGGATTTTTTGAAGGGCAGAGGAATGGGAGTCAAGTTCATAAAATCCAAAAGAATTTGGCTCCATTACCAAGAATCGGGCAAGAAAGGAAAAAAACGCCACAAAGCAAAACACATTAAAAAGTAGCATTAGGTTCATTCCAACTTTTACAGCAAATGGTCAGTTTTACAATCCTACTCTTACCATTAGAATTTTTATATAGATCTCATAAGGCCAAGGAGAACAAAGCGGCAGATCGTTTCACAATATTATGGTCTTCGACAGCTAAGCATTCACAGCCATAGAAAACATGTTTACTGATGTACATTCATTAACAGCTGTTTTACATATTGTAAAGGAAACACCTTTTACAATGACGGAATTGTATCCATCACTGACCAGGTTACACCTATGCCCTCGTCAGTGATGGATACAATTCACTTCGACGTGTCTTCATAGTGATTAACCTCCCAGCAGCTACAGTGGTAAAAACAAAGCCCACACCACACCACCACCACACAGCTCCCCCAAACAACAACAAAACAGAAATCCCGTTGCTAAGAACAGACAGAAACTCATTAGAAACGTCTCAAAAATTACATTTGCATATTCTTAATTGTAGAGCCAAGACTGAAAAAGCAAAGGGGCAGGGAAGAGCACAGACTCAAGCCCTTGCTAAGGAGGCAAGCAAGAAGCGAGCCAGCTACTGAGTGCTTAAGTCCTCCCTGAGCACAATATGCAATAAACGAGCCAGGTTGGGAGAGTAATTTTAGACTTTTTTATATAATACTTTATAAAGAGACTACAATGTAATTATTCTTGGATTTTTTTTTTATGTCAACAGCACAAATCTACACACATAAAGCATTTTACGTGATATTACCTCAGTGACAGAAATTGCACCATGACACCATACTACTTTTTTTTGATAAGAGAATGGCTTCAATTGCAGTTTCATCCATGGCTTCCAACATAGTAGCCATACTTTCTTTACTCATCTGCTTATTCATATAGCCATGTATATCCCACTACACATGCAGCACGTATATCCACTATACATACAGTATGTATACCAACTAGAAGAAACTGAAACGGACTGCTATACAAACATACTTTGTACCAGCTCTTTCAATTATCTGATATGCATACTGGCATGTCATGTGTATTCAGACTAATTTTCTACTGGATAATCCAAGCTCGCCTGGGGAACACAGGGCTCAGGATTCTTCCCATCATTCTGCTCTTGGCTGATTAGCTCACTAATGACCAAGACGACAGGGTTTTCTTCTCTATCTCTCCTCCCCCACCCATTTTATTTTTTAATATATATGTGACTATTACCAACTTCTATACCCGCTCATGCAGCAAAGTGGTGAAATATACTCTTAACACCAGGAAAATTGCAGCAGTCTGTTGCGTACTGATGACTGCAACCAGTACTGGCCCAGCACCTTGATTTCAAGGGATGTGGGAACAAAATGACCCAATTTTACCTGCTACAATAAAATCTCCCTTAACACAAATCCAGGTCAAAGTAAAGACAGAAGATCAAGAAACATTTGCAAGTTTGCCAAGGAATCAAGCTTTGTGGAGCAGCTGACACGCTGGAGGGAAGGGATGCCATCCAGAGGGACCTGGACAGGCTTGAGAGGTGGGCCCAGGGAAACCTCATGAAGTTCAACAAGGCCAAGTGCAAGGTCCTGCACCAGGGTCAGGGTAATCCCAGGCACAGATACAGGCTGGGCAGAGAATGGCTTGAGAGCAGCACTGAGGAGGAGGACTTGGGGGTGTTGGTTAATGAGAAGCTCAACATGAGCCAGCAATGCATGCTTCCAGCCCAGAAAGCCAACTGCATCTTGGGCTGCATCAAAGAAGCACGGCCAGAAGGTCAAGAGAGGTGATTCTGCCCCTCTACTCTGCTCTGGTGAGACCCCAACTGGAGTACCCAGCTTTAGAGTCCTCAGCACAAGGACATGGACCTGCTGGAATGGGTCCAGAGGAGGGCCATGAAGATGATCTGAGGGCTGGAGCACCTCTCCTGTGAAGACAGGCTGAGAGAGCTGGGGATGTTCAGCCTGGAGAAGAAAAGGCTCCAGGGAGACCTTATTGCGGCCTTTCAGTATCTGAAGGGGGCCTACAGGAAAGCTGGAGAGGGACTTTTTACAAGGGCATGTAGTGATACAGCTTCAAACTGGAAGAGGGAAGATTTAGATTAGATATCAGGAAGAAATTTTTCACTATGAGGGTGGCAAGGCACTGGAAGAGGTTTCCCAGAGAAGTTGTGGATGCCCCACTACTGGAAGTGTTCAAGACCAGGCTGGATGGGGCCACCGTCTACTGGGAGGTGTTCCTGTCCATGGCAGGGGGTTGGAACTAGATGAACTTTAAGGTCCCTTCCAACCTAAAACATTCTATGATTCTAATACATAAATCCTCAAATTTCTGATCCAGATTCAAAAATTGCTTTTTCTTTTTGTCCAAACCTCACCCTGGGATTCACATAGACACAACTCAGTCACAACATTGGCTGCAGCCTCTTCCTAATGCATTACTTTTCCACTTCATGCCTAGTATTTATTTATCCACACCTTGGGAGATTCACCACTTCCAGGTACAGCCACCTTTTCCCCAGAAAATGAACACAAACAATTAACAATTTTTTTGGAACTTTCTTTTTCTTGCACCTATTAAATAGTGCTCAAATACAATCATTCTGTTTGGGGTTTTTTGTAATGACTTTATATATATATATATAAATGCTTTGTAATTAGCTCATAATTGGGACTATACAAAATAATAACCAATTTGGGGATGATAAAAAGGATTAGGATTCATAATCCCAAATCCATGCTTTGAAGGATTTGACAATGATGGAATTTCAAATTTTCTCTATCTGAGCTTTAGTTTTTAGAATTGAGGTTAAGTATTTGTTTAAAGTTTTACTGGATACTCATTCCATAATTGGCGATTTTTTTGGAGAAAAAAAAAAAGTAGAGTGCTATCAATGGGCACCTTCATAAGAACTGAGATGTCCAAATCATATTGGAGCCTGTCCACATACAAATAATTTTCAACAGAATACGCAGTTTTCCACCAAAACCTAGGGGCTGCTATGTCCCACGTTACACAAATACACACTAAGAGCCACTGACCCAGGTGGCTCACAGTGGGAGATATGCTGAAGACTCCCCTTCAAAGATGAGTACTGAAGATGCAAGAATGCAAAGACCAGTTTCACACTTTTAGCCCGTGCCAGGGCCAGGTTCCCCAAGCAGGGAACTCTGATACCTTGTATCCCAAAATACGCCCTCAAGCAAAGGTCCGCCCCTCCACGCAGAGTTTTTACAGCAAGTGGAACATTCTAAGAAAAACCATGTACATCAAAACCCACAGCTTCAGGCAGCTTCCTGGGCTTTATTAACTTCTTACACATTAACGGACTCCCAGCATCAATTGCTTACTTGTCTGTAGAGACTAGAACAAGAAGAACTGTTAAAGGGCTAAGGAAACATGATCCTGCAGATGCTATTTGGCTACCGGTAAAGAGTGCTGGGGATACTGTCATATGCCTGCATCTTCCTCCGCAAATCACACCAGTTGCACATCATCTCGTCTTAAAAAAAAGTCACCACATACTTAACAATAATGCATCCAAAAGCTGTCATACTTAGTTCAATAACTTAAGAGTGCTATTCCAGAAAGAAATATTCACCCTAATCCTCTGTCTTTGGATTTACAACCTCAAAATCATGACTTGAATAAGTTATGTTGAACACTGTATTTCCTCACTTCCACCATGTTTAAGATCGAGCCCCTGCAGATAAATTGTTTAGGTTCCACTTCTATTATTAAAAATATATTAAATAGAATGATTTCAAGTGTTCTGTTCTGGGTGATGAATAATGTTTTATTACATCTCAGTGAAGCTAAGAAAGCTGATAATGATTTAACCTCATATTTCAGCAATAAATTGGACTGTCTCTGGAATATGTCTGAATGCCTAAACAACTGGGTAATTTATCATACTATTAAAAAATTACTTTAAAAAACACAACTTGATCCAAACTTCTCAGCTAGGAATGTACCCTTGAACCTCTATAAAAACTCTTTAAATACTCCTGGTGTGCTCAGCATGACAGTTCCTTCAACTCCTGCTCAGATTTTGGCTAACAGGGCTCCTGCCAAGGCCTGATGTGTGCTGGGAGCAGCACCATTAGGTCAATGCTAGTGTACCAAGTAGGCAGGACAGGTGGCCAGAAAGAGCTAAATGGCCATTATACACCATTATCACCTGCTAATCGCTGTCTCCTGCGGCCAGTATCTTTTGTCTGGCAGTTTTCTCAGCATCTGCTAATTTAGGGAAATGGTATAGACCAAACCTCCAAATTGGAAGGTATAAAACCTCAGCTTACCCAAAAAACCTTTCAAGTGATAGACTGGTCTGGGCAAAAGGGGTTTGATGGTATTTGTTTGTTGTATCTCTTAATGAGCTCAAGAAATAAAGTTTAAACCACAGACTATGTTGTCCTGTAAATTTGAGAGACCTAAATGGACGCTGACACTTACAGTGATTAAATTCAGGGTATCTGGTCTGGGAAAAATAGTTTTGGTGTTCCAAGACAACAAGCCAATGCGGTTGGGTTTTTTAGTTTGTTTGTAGGTTTCTTTTTCTTTCCTCTAAGAAAGGGATCTGGCTGTCACAGTTATAAGAACAAATTGGATGAGATTTCTTATGAGCCAGCCCTATGTGATTTTTTTTTTTTTTTTTTTTTGCTTCCTGGGCCACATCAAACATACACAATCTGCGCAGCAGACATCAGGTCACGTACTAGAGCTATACAGAGATGCTCTGTTCAGCATCAATACTGTCACATCACTGCATTCTCTATCATTTTCAGTATCCAGCTAGTTTGGAGAGGGAAGGGGCAGCCTCATGAAGAACATATTATATCTCCTGTGGACTATTTGAGTGCTGCAAAGGCAATTCAATGAAGCACACTTATCACATCCAAAACTTAAGACACATACCAATTACACTGCCGAGGTCGTTATGGTCAAGGCCACAGAGCATTACAGACAATCGAGTCAAGTGGGAATAAGCAAGCCATTTTGCTTCTGCAGGCTGGGTTGCAAGCACAATGGAGCCTGAATTTCATATAGAACATTAAATGTTAATCCAATATTTTTTATTACTGTTTTATACCACCTAAGTTTGCAACTTCTTTCTAAACCTTCCCCCTGCCGCATAGTTTCTGAATGGACCTCCATCTCGCTTGGATGAAAGAGTATCCATTCCCTCCATAAGGAGCTGAGAAAACAAGAGAGGCAGCTTGCCTCATGTCATTCATCTTTCTCCATAAAGGAAGCCTACATGATTAGCAAAGCAGATACCTATTCATACATGACTAAAATTAATCCAGCCTTTAGGTTCCCTTCAGCATCTTGTGTCCTAGCTACCACAGTGTTTGGTCTTGAAAATTAGAACCAGAACCTCATTGATTCAGTTCAAAACACACCTACTTTGATCATCTTTGATATCTTTTGTTTTATTTGTCCACCTTGCTTCCCCCTTCCCATTACAAACACTACTTGGGTTTAACTAGCCAGCTCCTGCACATGTCCTACCCTGCAATTTGCCAGACATCTTCACATGTGTCATGGGAGGTAGATGTAACACCAGTTTATGTTACATATTGTGTCTGTTACCTCTGTGGAGGTCACACTTGCACTCCTTCAGATTCTGAAACTTAAAACTCTTGCCTAGTGGATGCCAGAAAAATAATCACCCTAAAAAAAAAAAAAAGGAAAGGAAAGAAAGAAGGAAAAGAAATTACAGGCAATGTTAATGTAGAGATTGCTGAGACTTGTTATATCAAAGGGGAAAAAAAACAACCCTTCTCACCTCACTTTTTTACCACTTGCTTTATGCAATATCTAGTTTATAAGCTTTTTGGTCTGGTACTGAATCACTAGGCACAGTGGGGCCTTGAAATACTTCATGCAGTAGCACAGTAAAATCCCACAACACGTTTCCTCTTATTTCATGAGTTTATGCCACACTGACAAGTACTTAATAAGAAAGCTAAAGGTTGCTGCGTGGAATTCTTAAGACAATCCAAGAGCATGAGGCTACAATATGCCAATCATCATACTAACACCTAGCACTTTCTAGGTAAATGTCCAAATAATTTCATTGTTCAACCACAAACATGAATTGCAGCACAGATCCTGAGCTAGTATAAATGTAGCTATAATGAGCCAGTTATGCAGCATACTATCTCATCCATCATTCAAATAATAAGTTTTGCTCTGGAAATTCCAATACTCCCCCCACTTAATTCTGGGGGATATTTGGCCTTGATTTTGATGAATATCTGAATGGGAACTACAGTCAAATCTAAGATCAGGGTGAGCAGATTATCTAGGTTGTCAATTAGTGAAAAACAAGTGTTTAGAACACAACTGTTTCTTTTTACTTCATTTGTTCAAAGCTGAATACACTTAACATTATAATTTCACTAAAAAATAACAAAAATGTTATTTTGCATGATTACATAATTTTTATACTATCCATGCGTCTATCTGAATTATCTTCTTTGACTGTACATCAGTTTGCTTACTACTTTCCAGTCTATACATTCCCCAGTATTTTCCTAAAACTGAACAATTGTATTTCCCATCTGCAAGAAACTTTCCAGGGGAAAAAACCCCACCTCTTTAGCCTTGGCTATGGTAGATGAAGTATAAAAAAAAAAAATCAAATACCTTCTCTAAGAGTCAGTCCACTTCTTTCACTGTTGTGTGCTTACAAGAGTAAGAAATGGACAAAAGCTGGGATTCACCTAACTTGATATGTGTACAATACACCTATTGGAACATAAACTAGATACTATAATCCCATTTTAGTCAGTCAAAGCAATCAAAAAATCAATTTACTCAACCTGGTTAGCACCTACCTTAGCATAAGAAGACTTGCTCTCCAGACTCTATTGATTAGACTGGCTAAGTTTCCATTGACTACAACAGGAACCCTTCATCCGGCTTCAGATGTCGACACATTAGGCAAAATGAATCCTATCTACTTAACTGCTGGAAACAGAGTTATAGCTTGAGAACTGATAAAATGAGTATCAGCGCTATGCTACAGTCAGGGAAACTGCAAGCCAGCCACATCTCATCACATGAAAGTTGGCAGGTAACTTGGACATTGTCTGAAAACGCACAGAAAAGGCAAGAATCATGCAATGACATTGCCAAGCAAACTTTAAATCCAACAACCGAACCCTAAATTAATGTAAATGCAGAAATAAATGGTTACTTTAAAGCATTTAGAGACAAGGTGTGGTGATAAATTTAGCTTAATATCAGAACAATGTATTTCCTGGGCACAATTCGAAGTATATGCATTAATCTTAGGGCTGCTCAAGGAAAAAACTGACCCATTTTTGAGGGCACTTTTTAGTGTTCACTCTCTGAAGGGCTTGGTAACTGCTGCTTCTGCTTCTAAAAACACTTTTTGTCTTTGCTAACTGTTATCCAGTGACAACTTTCCCAACAAAGCAAGACAGCTTTCAGCGAAACTTGATGCCTCTGGACTCCTTGACCCTTGTAAAACTTCTACATGCAGTAGAGAAACAGTACTGTGTGGTATCGGTACCCGATCTCCTATTGATAAATGCATATTGGGTGTCCACACTGACATTTCATCTGCTGATTATTATTCAGCTGATCTTGACATTTTGACTTACTGCAGACTGAACTGGCCATCCCTGCTCATGGTAGGCTCCAGCTCTTCACTCTCTGAATGTTCTCAGAGCAGGCTGCTGGAAGACACCTATATCAGTGCTACATTGCACCTTGGTTTTCTTCCATTCCCCACCATGCCCCACAACAGTAAGAGTCCTACTGCATGCTGAGGTTTACAGTTTTCAGGAAACTCCATGGGAGGAGGGTTTTTTTTAAGCAACAGGTTAAAGAATCAGCAAGGGCTGTAAGCATTCAATCTTATCTCATGCATAGGGGCTGCCCACTGGATGACAATCCTTCATAGCTCAAACATGACATCAGTACAGGACCCCAATTTTTTGAAGCCTACCTTTAGTTACAGGAAGAGAGTATGAAAGGAACACGGAAACAAAATGCTAAATTTAATTATTTTAGTCAATTCTAAAAGCTCTGATGCTTTGAAAACAAAGGAAAGCTAAAGATTTTTATGGCAATTGTCACCCAACAGAAAATATTTATGCAGGGGGCATTACAATCATGAAAACAAGATTAATAATGGAAGGAGGAATGGTGTCATTATCAAATTGTATTTGGAACTTGTGCCACCAGAAGTAATGAACTGACATTAGCAATCCATGAACTGAATCATACCCAGCTCATTTTGTGGCTCCCAGAAGAGAGGCACTACAAGTGATGAGAATAATTTTTCAATGACTACACACTAGATCAATATATTAGCAAAGAACTTCGCTTTCAAAGCTAAAGCGTCACTTAATTTTCCTATTTTAACACAGTAAAACTTTATAAGGCCATAAAAATCAATATGGTGCGATCTCACTCACTCCCTATTTCTCAGGGCTTCTAACAGCAGCAAAGTGGCTACTCAAAATTAATTTAGCAGCTGTATCAATGAGCTTTGGCAGGGCTTGAAATTAAGGTGATACAGGAATTTGATAGCAGGATAAGGAAGGCGTTGCTGACAACAAGCAAAGTTGCGAGCAGTTAACATTAGCAGGCGAGAAGTTAGAGGGTGAGTGTATATTGGGGTGTCATGGGCACGGTGAGGGTTCACACGTGTCGTGCAGAGGCCGTGCTGCGGGGCTGCCCGTCCCTCGGGTGGGCAGCGCTGGCCCCGGGCACCCTGACTGGATTCACCACAAGTGCCACAAGGCCCAGGCATCCCTCCTGAACACCCTACCCACTTGCCTTACCCAGAAACTCACAGGAAAAAAAGAAAACAGAAACAAGCAGGATTCGCCCAGGGGCCCGAAGGAGAGAGCCCGGGGACGGTGCCAGCGCACCCTCCAGACGCCCCCCCCGGGACGTAGGTCGCCGCCCAGCTCCCAGGCCGCGCACCGCGGCCCCGCAGCTGCCTGGAGCGCCCGTCCCGACACGGTTCCGTCCCAGCCCGTCCTGCCCGCCGCGCCACCCTGCGGGGGCCGGGCCGCCATGCCGGGGGTGGCCAAGCCGCCCCGAAGCCCCTTGTCGGGGCGGGACCGGCGGGCGGCGCGGCTCCCTGGGCAGCGGCGTTACACAGTTCCCCAGTCAGCCACTGGCCCCGCAACCGCCCCGGCTGCCCCGCCCGCCGCTCCCGGGCCGAGGGTTACCCGCAGCGAAACCTCCGGTCCCCACAGAGCCAGCCCCGCCAAGGGGGCTGGGGCCGCGCCAGCTTCGGCGGCGCTGCCGCGGATTCGCCCTCCTCCTCTGGACGTCCCCGGCCCGGCCCGACCGCGGTCCCACCTCGGGGTTAGCGGCGGATGAGCGGTTTGCCCCGCTTAATCCCCGGCAAGCGCCGGCAAAGCCGGGAGGGCTCGGCCCGCCCCGGGCAGGGCGCGGCGGGGGGCGCCGGGGCGGCCCGGCCTCCCCGCCCGGCGGGGACCAGGCGGCCGCTGAGCGTCCCGCCGGGCCGGGTGGGCCACAACCAACCTGGGATGGCGGCACGGCCGCGTACGGAGCCGGGCCGCAGCCTCCCGGGCCTAGTAAACCCGACGGGGGAAATCACACCCATATCGGCCATGGAGCATCTAGGGAGGCTGCAAACTTAGTACAGGAAAGCCATGAGCCCAGCCCTCGGGCTGCTGGTGGCCACGCTGCCCTTCATCAACCTAATGGACTTAACCTGGCCTGCTAAAAATAATTGAGATCTGGTGCGTGCACAGGGCTCACGTTATTACCCGTTGTGGAGAGGTGACTACGCTGTGGCAGCACAACATAAGTTTACTTGTGATAACAGGGTGAAGTTGCAAGACGTACTACTCAAAAAGTTGGGAAGTGGATGAATTTTAGCAGTAGAGGTCCTGTGTGATATACAAGCTAGCCTTTAATTATGCTTCTTAGGTTTTGTTTGGAGGACCCCCGCCACATCCACTGCAAAGAAGCAGCGAGGCTTAATCAGCACCAAGGAACGTGTGCCTCCATCAGAGACTTGTGCTGTGATGTTGAGTTTGTCTCCTTCCATTTTGCTAATAACATTTGGACTTGTTTTTTGTTTTTAGAACGGTCTGGCAGTAGGGGAGTTGTTTCAGAGCTGTCTATGTTCTATGTCTTTCATGAATACAGAATTGAGACCAAGTAGTTCATGGATGGCCTTTCCATGTGAATATATTTGTGATGGGAAAAGCTGCTTATCCCATCCCAGACATCAAAGGTATCGCATGGACAATAAGCCTTAGAAAATTCCTCACTGTGGGAAAATAATCAATAGAAACTTCTATATTTTTAAGCCCCTAAGCTAAACAGCCATGAGCCAAATATATTTAAGGCGAAGAGGCCTCCGTATTTCCCTTCATCAAAGCACTATTTCTTGACTGTATAATACTTGCTAACATTTTCAGACTGTGCGCAGCACTATGCACATAGGAACTTATGAGGAAAAGTTTAAGGTGCTATGTAGTCTTTATTAGCTCCTTTCATTGCTGGATGCTCTGTCCTTTCATAACCTTTCCTCCTCCACTGGTTGAGACTCTATAAAAACACAAATGTGAGCTTCCTAGTTTTATAATCCCATTTTACTAATTGGGGTTGGAAGCACTAGCAGAATAGGGCTTCCACTGTAAAAACATCTGTATTTTTTAGGCTTGAATTGCTACATGAGAGGCATTTGTGAAAGCTTCCCCCTCCCCGAGCAAAGCTCTCATTGATTTTAGTCGTGCTTATGAGTACCTAGCACCCGCTGCCTTCAGGCTGTGTGTCTGGCTGGATGGCAGGTCATATGCAGAAGCATGGCAGTCTAATCCTCCCATCATGCAGAAGCTTGACCAGAGTGCACCACCAAAAAAGGCTAAAAGCCTCTCAGAGGAAAGCTAGGTACAAAAAGGGGACAGTGCAGACTCACACCTCTCCTCCCAGACAGAGCTGGCGTGCATCCGAGGCCTAGAGCAAGCAGCTGAGAAGTGCTTAGACACAGCCTTAGGAGCCAGAAAAGAGAATAATTGCAGCAATTGGTTCATATGTCCCCTTCCACTTCTAGCAGTGCTGTCTGAAAACAAAACTACTGCCATCCACCTTGTCTGCTTCTCAATATCTGTGTGCCAAAGTCACTGTCCCATAGCTCCGAAGGCCTGAATTCCCTGTGAGCTCTCCATCTTCTGTCAAAGGGGCCTCAAAGGCGAAAATCCGATGTGATGGAGTGAGTTAACGGAGCCCATTTGGAGTGAAGAGTTGTACATACTTTGGTCTTATGCATTAATTAATTATTCAGGTGAACTGGTCTGTGAAACTCCCCAAAACTAGTATCTGTTTCATTTAGATGATCGTGAATGACTTGTGAGTAATGACAGCCCATTGCTGCAGAAGGGGCCCTAGTTTAAACCAGTAAAAGTCACAACCAACCTCTGAGGCCAATAAAGGTAGGCACTGTTCAAACAAACGAGGAGTTTCAGCCCTTAGTGAATGGCAATCTATGTGTCAAAAAGACACTGATTGTGCTGGAGAAGTTAAGCATGAGGTTATCAAGTGACATGCAGCGTCATGCAGCCTAGCCACACTTCTCCTTTCCCTTTATTTCACTCCTTCGTGTTCTTCTTTCTCCATCTCAACATGCCTTGTCTTTTACCCTTCTTTTTCCCAAAAATTTGTGGCTTTGCTTTTCTCTAGGAAGCCTTCCAGAAGAGGTTTCAAAGTTCCTGAGAGAATGTGGGTATATGCTCCCTCTCCCCCCAAATAAATTTGAAATAATTAAGGTCAAGTGTTATGTATTCACAATATCAAGATATATATAAAAAGGTAAATTAAGTGTGCTCATCTCCAGCTGTACCTGGTATGAGGTTAAGTTGTGCTTAATGCCACGAGACAGCATCTATACTACACTATCTTTTTAACAGATTGCAATTGGATTGGTTTCAGACTCTCTCCTTGCCTTTCAACATAGTTTTTAACTTCATTAGAAATATTGTGCATGTAAGTCTGAAAAGTATTTTTAAATTTTTAAATTACTGTGTGTGAAATGTGAAAGCAGTGTGAGCAGACAGCCTTTCATAGCATCTTCAAAATTAGATCATACCAGACAATTGCTTATAGAATAAGTCTTATTTTTCATTGTAATATAACAGACCAGAAGCATACCTAAGTAGAATTGGACCTCTTTTACTTCAGAACTGATAAACTCGAACTTTTGCGTTCCCAGAATCTTCTAATGGCAAAGATGCTCTTGTGATTAAGGCACCAAATTAAGACTATAATTTATGTAATAAAGTATTTCCTGAATTGTGAAAGTCCTTACTACATCCAAATAAAGTCAGGATCCTGCTGTTCTGGACACTGTGGACCCCCTACAAAAGGAGGTCCTCCTGCTTTTGGGCAGAGCTGAGCCATGCAGGGCTTTGTGGGACCTGAGGCACATGTTCCCTCTTTTCATCTATTGTCTTTTCTTTATAAGTGAGCTTTTAATACTATTCTACCCATGAGGAGGTCTTTTGATGGCTAATTATGTACATATGCAAATAACAAGTGACGCACAAAAAGATCAGCAGATACATAAAAGATAACTTAAAAAAACAAGCAAGCACGTTTAACTAGCAGAAGAGAGACCACCACTGTAAGAATTAAAGAACTTACCTCTCTGGGGAACTGCTTTTTGACCTCTCTGGCTGCTTAACTGAGCACAGCCTGGAGCAAATATGAGGAACTCCTCCCCTTTTGGTGTTTATTACAGAGAAACAATACTTCCTGCGACACCTGAGTAAATATCCTCTAGGAAAACCACCACATAGTTTGCTACAGCTAGCTTATTATTCCTTTGATGATAAATGCCATCCACCATAATGAATTACCAAGCATGCCCAAAAGCATGAGTTATTTATTGAATGCATAGATTTCTCTGAGGTAGCCCTGAGCTTTGCCAGGTATTTTCATTAGTTGATCAAAAGAGCTCCGTAACCCCTTTTGAAGGTCTTAGATGCGTGCGTGATCCCTGTAATCACATTTAAGGGGCTGGTTAGATCAGGAGATTGTTAATAGGATACGAAACCTTGCACATCCAACCCAGATCAGTGCAGATGAAAAGTTGTGACTATTTAACAGCTCTTTTGTGTCCTGTCACCTAACCCAGTTCCTAAAGGAGAAATATTTGTACCACTTTAAATTTACAGAATGTGGTTTTCTGGCTTTTTTAACTACACGTGTAATACAGAACATTTGGCAAACAGGAAAATAATTAAAAAGCTCAGTGGTAATTCATGAGTCCAATTAAAACTGCAATCAAAAGAATTTTGAAAATTCCCACTCCAAAACTATCTCCCAGTCTCAACAAGCCCATAAGCACAGGTGAGGGTTATAGTAATCAAAAAGCACGAATTGCGGGAAAGTAGGAGTGATTTAGAAAACTGACAGTTCTTCACTAAAATTTCCCTGTATCAGCCCCTGTCATTAGGCCCAGGAGCTGCACATCGAGCACAGAATATTGCACTTGAATGGTGATAGCCTAACTGGCACTTATTGATTCATATCCAGTAGGGGAAAAAAATAACAAGCAAACATATGCAAGGCATTTTCTTTAAATTTCACAGCTCTTCCAACTTCACAAGGTTTGAGGTAACAAAGCTTTAGGGGTTTGCAGGCATTGTTTTCGATCAAAGAAAGTCCTAAGTCAGACCCAATTTGAACTCATGTCTCAAACTGAATTTAAAAAAATGCTCGTAAATTTTGGTTTGGGGTTGTTTTTTTTTTGTTTAATAAAATATCAGGAAAAGAAGTACTGGAAAATTGGGAACTTAAAATTTTCCATAGTTATTCTAAAGATCACAGGAGAGAAGATCAGGGTCCAAGTGATAACTACAGAGAACATTTATGCTACAAAATGGCTTCTAATGTCAGTTGCCTAGAGAATAAACTTATCCCTTCCTTGGAACGCACTGATCACCAAAATAACCTTAAAGGATTTTGCTTACGTGCAGTGACGTGAACTAGTAAGAAGAAGGAGGGACATCTGAGGATTGCTGCTTTCTGGATCCCTGAGTGAAACGTGAAGTGTTAACCTTGAAAACATGCAGGTAAAGATTTGGGGTTGTAGTACTGCCATTTCCAAGCGTGCAAACAACAGATCCCTCGGGGTCATGAAGCTAGCTTGAAAATTGAGGGATTAAATCCTAAACTAAGCAATAAACACCAGTCATCTGGTAATATGCGTCATGTGGGTCATGTTGCTTCCCCTATTAACTGCTTAGAGATTTCAGGTTTGGCACTTTTTTTTTTCAGTTGTACGGAGGGTCTCAGCGCTCAAACATCCATGTCATATGGATTATATCCTGGAGCAGCAGGATCTATGTAATACACAATCCAAGTGAACAAAAGTATATAATATGTAAACTATGTATTTCTTTACAGCTGTATTTCTCCATAGTCCCTGAAGGTTTAGGCAATCATCAGCCTGGCATTGAGAAAAATACCAGTTAAGCAAAAATCACCATTAATATGAATAAACACAAATGTACTTTGTTATATAAATAAGACTGTGAACTAATGAAGTGTAAGTCAGCATCAAGGTATTGATAATTCAAGCAGTTAAATCAGTGTTTGGTACATACGTCTGGTTATCATCTGTTACATACTTACAGGAGAGTTGAAAAGGTCTTTAAGAAGTAAACCCCTCTCCCCAGCAGAATCTTTCTATAAGATTATTTACACTTAAGACCTAAAACCCAGAAACTCTTCAGTGTAGAGGCTCCTACGTAATATATACCTGCACAGCATCTAACATCCAATCTCTGAGTTCATTGCATACCAGGTGCTGCCATTTAACCATGTTTATTAACGGGGCAAATAGAGGTCTTTTCATATCAAGCGATAAAAGAAGACTCAGTGTTGAACAATTGTGACTTCTTCTCTGCCTCTAAAGAGATCACAGTACGCAAACAGAAGTGTCAGCCAGGAATGACAGACAGCATTTTGTATGAGCGAAAAGGAGACAGAATCAGTCTTGATCGGTAGCAGGAGCACATACATTTCCTTACAGAAAGTGGCCCCTGGGATCCACCTGACCAGTAGGTCCCTAAATCACTTGTTTACTTCTACCTGATGATTTTTTCAATCTGCCTTGGCTAGTGCAAAAGATTCTCCATGTTCACAGTTCTCACAAACACCCATGACAATTCTTCAAAGTTAAATTTCAGGCACTAAAGACATTCTGGCTTATGTAAGACCAGCTTCTCTCAAGACTGAATCGGTTCCAGTAGCCTTGGCAAGAGTCACAGGACACCAGCTCCTTAATCTGTGGATTAACTGGACATTGTGGTCTCCATGTGGAACATTAAGCTTCTAATCCTTGTAATATGTAAAAAAATCTGTAAAATGTAATCTAAATACTCAGGAACAAGATGGGAAAAAAGATAACCTAAGGAATTTAATGAGTTTTATTTTGCTGTGCCTTCTTTTTAATACCATATTTTTTAAAGGTAATACAATGATTTGGAAGGAATATGAGTTATGAAGTTTGCAAATTTGAGGATGGAAGTGCTCAAATTACTATTTTTGGGCAATTTCAAGTTTGGAATATCACATAATATGCAGAATACTTCCAGTGGATACACAGAATGTCTCAAGCATGCTTTGATCTGCTCATTTTTTCCTATTTTACACAGTTTCAGACGTAGCAGGAGTTTGCTGTCGGTCTAGATCTTCCTCCTCTTGGAGCCAGAGGTAGCAAGCACATTGCCAGACTTCACGCACTTCACAAATCCACACTTCACTAATCCCAAACAGTTGCAAAAAGTTACAAATAAATTAACCCTAGAAAATTCCCTTTTTTTCCAGGCACAATAAAAAAGAGACAGGTTGGTTGTATCACACTAGCCCCAAATGAAGAATGACAACATAATCTAAGAATAACCTTAAAAGTTTGTTTTGAAGTTTTTCTCCATTATTCTGACAGTGCTATTATGAATTCCTCAACCTCCTAATCCAGAGACACACCACAAATGAGTCTTATAAACAGTTTCCTATTCGCGAGCCTGTCATTAATCTCTGGGGATGTTCCAAAGATAGCCCTCAGAGGATTTGGATTTGTCGTCGTCTTCTTCCTTTTAATCCAGTTAGGGAGTATAGCAAACAGTGACACAAACAGGATTACATTTTGAAGGGGCCCATGCCCGGTTGTGCAAGCGGCACACAGACATGCTCATCTCCGGTTTCCTGCTCTGCGGTTTGCTCTCTTCCCAACTGCTCCTCCTCCTCCTTTCGGGCTGATTGTAAACACTTCTGAAAAAAATGTTTTCTTTTGGAAAAATTATAGATTTAGAAAAAAAAAAAGACAGAAGAAGGAGGGAAGCTGTGTGCCATCCTGATTTTCTCTGTCTTTATTACTGTAGTTGTGTCCCAGTGCTTTACCAGTTACCCATACGTAGCATTTCCAACACTTCATTTTCCTGAATGACGGGACAGCCTCGTCATCTCGGCTGCTAGCAGGAACAGTGACAATTCTTCTCTGCTGCTGCGGAGTACTTCCAGCATTTCTGTGGTGATGATTTTTTTAGAGCCAAATCATCATTAGGACTTCCCAGGTAACAAGCACTTTTTGAAATAAAACCACTGATTTTTAAACACCAAGGGTAGTTTAAACACTACAGTAAAGTATGAAAGGCACCAGTAAATTATCTGTCTCAGAATACCTTCAAATCAAGGCAAAGAATTTAAAACAATAAGAGGCTGTTAAAACGTTAAGAATTCTGTGTTCCTGGAAGTATTAACTGCATATTGATTATGGCAGCTGGTGTGCTAAATGGCCCCAATTGCTCTATCCATGACCATCTCCCTATGTTATTTGTAACTTCTCCAATTTCTCCCATTACCTGCAAAATTTATCAGAAAATATTTTTTCTTTCAAGCTATTGTAAGGAAAAAATTCTTTAGGACCAAGACAATTGATACAGACTTCCATTAGAAAAATACCTGGTTTGGGATGGTTTTTCATTTCACATTAGAATTTGAGACCTACAAGTAGCCAGTTTCTAATCTGTCCAATGGAGTGATTTTGTAGATTCTTAGAACGAATGTAAGTTATCTGGAATGACTGGCTTTGGTATTTCATATAAGCTGCTATAGTTAGCAAGGGTCCTCATTTAAGAAGATGTCTGATAGTATATTCTGTCAAAAACACTCATAAGGCAAATGAAATAAAGTTAATAACTCCCCCCCATGTGTTTTTGACTAGAGTCCCAGTTCTCAAATGCATCTTATCTGTGCTATGTTATGGTTGTCATTGTAAAAAATCAAAATAAATGTCAAAGAATGCATTTTGTAAGTTTATATATAATTTCTACATTAGGTAGTACTGTTTCTGTTGCTCATATAAATTATGCCTCAGTTGGTATCTGACATGGTTCAGTATGATCTGTAAGTCACAACAACATGGCAATTGTCCAGAGTAAAGAAAATTATTGAATAAGCTCTGAAGGTTCCAATAAAAAAGATTTAAATTAAATCAAAAAGCCAGCATTCAAAAACACAAAGACAACAGTCAAAAAAGCTTGTTTACTCCATTCCATTATCTAGAGAGCAAAGAGGACTGTACTCTGTGTGTTTGTTAAATAATATACCTTTGCAAAGCTGAGGTAAACTTATCTGGCTGTTCTTTAAAACATTTAAGTTGCAATTAGTGTAATGGTCGAGCAGTTACTGTGTCTAGCTGCTCTTCAGTGCCAGAATGAGATCTTTAGTTTGCCTCTTAAAATTGTTTTTTAAAAACCTGCAGACGAGCCATAATGGATCTAACTATGTGGAAGTTTCCAGTCCTGGAGATGAAAATGCTCTTTACGAAGGTGCTCTAACGTACAGGTTGAGTGGCATAAACTTTACTTCTCAAATGCAGCAGCCTTTGCAGCTGCCAGTGTTCAACTGTCTTTGGGGAATGGATCATGCAAAGTGAAATTTAATTTCGATCCACCCTAAATTATGAGCATCATGGAGGTGACAGCTTTTCCCATACAGAGTCCTGTGTGAACTGGACTTTGAACTAGTTTTCACATGACGATGTCTCAAGGGATAAGAGAAAGGGGATGGAAATGTGTTGCTGGAAGTAGAGGTAGGGCTGTTTCACCCACTGCTACAAAGAAAGGCACCAAGAACAGCTTTTCCCAAGATGTGACCTGGCCTCATTCTTGGGCAGTCTTAAGCACAGCCTGTCCTAATGACTGTTCTTGACTTCACAACCATGGAAGAAGACAGATTTAGACTGGAAATCAGGAAGAAATTCATTAAGGCACAGAAACAGGTTGCCCAGGGAAGCTGTGGATGCCCCATCCCTGGAAGTGTTCAAGGCCAGGCTGGATGGGGCTTTGAGCAGCCTGGTCTAGTCAGAGGTGTCCCTGCCCATGGCAGGGGGTTGGAACAAGATGATCTTTAAGTTCCCTTCTAAGCTGAACCATTCTATGATTCTGTAATGTTCTCTTTATCTAAGCTGTATGTACTATACATAATAATTTATAATAATTAATGCTATTTCCACCTCCCCTACCCGTCCTTACACAATTATGAACGCACAAACACACTATTTGGAAAGGCCACACAGATTTTCAGCTGTCTAGCCAGTCCCTAATTAAGAATTGGGATGAGGCATTTTATATGGGGTTGGCTTATCCCACCTTTGCCTGTTACAGTGCTTTCTGTACCTTTCTTTGATGGAGCTGGAATTGCTCACTGCTGGAGATCCGAGGCTGGACTGGGTAGCACACAAGTTTGGTTCCCAGCTATGGAAATCCGGTGTTCCCACTGCAGCCATGTGGCCTCAGGATTAGGGTGTTTTCCTACCCTGTTGTTGCCTGCCACGCTCTCCTGCAGCAAACATCCGCAGCACAAGCCAAGGCTGTCTCCTTTTTCCCTTTTTGCTAAAACACCCTAGTTAATCACTGCTTTCGCACACAACTGAGGCAACGATGCAATTTTTGATTGTTTTGCTAAGCCATGCAGAGGCCAGGGCTGCTGCTGCTATCCTGCATGCGCTGCCGGCCTCAATCAGCCTGTCTAGTGCGGAAGAGGTTGTTTTTTCCTGGAGATGGGTTTGTGTCCTCAGGTTCCAGCTTTGATTGTGGCAACTGCCTTACTTAGCAGGCACAACAGGACACAGAGGGAGAGAGAAATCACAACAGCGGGGGGAGGCCAGTGCTCCCCGCAGAAGCACGGCAAAGAGCAGGGCCACCCACCGCCTCCCCTGCCTGCAGCTGACAATTGAGCTCGGATTTCTACCTTCAGTTCTGCCTGAATCCAAGGAAAGGAGCTGTGTGTAGCAAGCAGAAAATTGCCTACAAACTTTCCACAGATATAAACAATTTTATTTTTTTTTTAGAAAAAGGACTGCAGCTTAGAAGAGATGCTAAACCTTATCCCTGTATCTCGCCCTGTAGTGCAAACCTCCTGATTGCTCGCTTTGAAGTGCTCAAAGGATAGCGAGCCTGATTCTCCGCTGCCAGTACCTGTCTGACTCAAGAAGGAACTCCCAAATTTGGTATGTGAAAGCTACCTCATCTGGCTTAGTGTTCAGAACGCAACTGCACAGAAGTAACAAACAGCTAATGACTATATTTGTGTGAGGGAGTTCAATATGGCACTATTTTCTAGTCAGGGAGCAGATGCGAGTTTCTGATTATCAGATGCACCTATTAAAATTTACATTCCTAACTCCGATCTTATTCAAGGTAACAGTAAAACTTGTGTTGGTTTGGAATGGGCTAGGGACTGACCCTTGACAAGCAATATTTTTGAATGAAATTCAGTTATTTCCCTTACTGCCTTTTTAGATGCATGACAACAGTAAGGAGCAATGCTTTGCATTTTCTGGCACTTTTTATTCCTAGGATTTCTGGAGATGCTACAGTCTACACACACATCATCAGCCCATTGCCAAACGTGTTGCAGTGGGCAGTAGGGATCTCCATGCTCTCAGACAGCAGGCAAGATTTCCATTTGGAAATCTGATACGGAAGACCTGCTGCACAGAAAGCAACAGGGCACCTTAGATGGCTGTCTCAGAAGGAGCAAGGCGCGGGATATGATGTGTTTTGCACCTGTTATGCAACAGAGAACAATTTGCCAATTAATTCAGGTAGTGTTAGAGAGAAGAGATAACATGTCTTGGATTTCCTGCTCTTAATTTATTGAACAGCTAGGCCCTTGGGACTAACAAAAAGTATTCCATCAGCCTGCAGGAGGTCTACAGTTTCTGATATAATAGAAAAATACCATCTTTCAGAATGGCAAAGTATCATTAACTGATGCAGGCCTTGCATAAAGAACATCTCGGATGGACTATTTAAATAAAAGTTCTACCTTACCTTTAAACTGTACTCCCTGATGGTCAAAATGATAAACAAGAAGGTACATGGGGTGAGTACTTACTAATTTCTTACCCCTCTGTTTCTTTACAGTGACCAGCCACAAGAAAACAAGGTAGGAAATAACCTTCCCATCACTTTCTCCTGGCACGTAGGTGACGAGACTTTAATTTCCTAGGCAATTCTTACATGGGACTGTGTCCTAAGACGTAGGTGACAACCTGAAGTGACTCAGTTCTTAAACCCTCTAGGGCTCCATTACTTTGTGTGTTTACTTAGGAAATAACTGTGGAAATAACTCGTAAAAGACTAACTCAGTTTCTTTCTCTCCGCAGCTCCATTAATACAAATTGGAAGAACAGGTAATACAATAGAAAGTCTTTTGGCTTGACAGCAAATTCCCAGAATCTTCTCACTTTCAAACTAATAAATAAATCAAATGTTCCTTATTCATGAAGATGGCAGTACCATCTTACAATGCTTGCTCTGATGCCAGGTGCAGTTTAACTAAGAAAAAGGGTCTTTTTTTTTTTTCACTTAGAGGCTGAGGGCTTATTGAGGTACCAGCTGCTCTAAAAGTGATAGCATTTTTCTGCAAAAGGGCATTTAAAAATGAATCAATGCTGAGTTAATATTCATCAAAGAATTGGTTTTTTAACTAGTTCTAGTTTATACCACGTTTATTGGGCCTGTCAGTTGGAAGGCCTGTACCTAAGCTCGGATGATTATGCATCTCCTGATTTGTAGTCTTCTTCTGCAGGTATGCTAAGATGGATTTATCAAGGAACCAGTGGAGTTATGATCAGTTAGAACAATAAACCACTCTCCTGCCTCTTCTTAGTAGATACATAATCTCTTTTCCTCTCTTTTCAAAATAGGCAGCTCTGTCTTCACTAATTTAGGGACACATCCTCAGCCTGTAAAGATTGTTTCACAACGTGCTGAGGTTCAATCTCAGTTTTATCACGAGATTCATGACTGAAATATTCAAATCAAACTGCAGACACGTTGTCTATTTTCTAGTTGAAGTAGTTGTGCTTTCTTCCACAGAGAGGAAGCTGTATCCTCTGAGGTGAGAGATGTGTAATTCGTCCTATAGAAAACTGAGAGCTAAAGAAAACCTGTTTAGTTTGCTAAGTGGATGATGTGGCAGCCTCTAAAAACCTTCAGTGCAGGTTTTTAGCACCTGGTAGTGAAGCCCCCCAACATAGAAAGAAGTGCTTACAGTCAAAGATGCAGTGACATATTAGAATTATGTCTGACCTCCAGCCTTCAAACAGCTTCTGGGAAGTAATGTGATTCATGTGGCTTCGAGGCAAACCTCGCCAGCAGTCACTTTCTTAAGATTCTGGCTGGAGCTGCTTAAAAAATTCATTCCAACTTCTGTCAGTCTTCTCCGAGTCTCCTTCACGTTTGTCACCCTGGGTCAGTCTCAGGTGTGTTGCAATCAAAGTCAGTTGATTTGGATTTCCTCGCCAGCACCTCACTGACTGCTAGCAGGATCAGGACCTGCGCTTTTGTTCTCTAGATATCTCAAAATACCTTTTTGTCTCATGTATCATATGTTCTGCAGTTTCTAAATCCAACTAGGTAAATTGGGACGATCAATGACTGTGATTACAGTTCATAAATTTGCCTCTACACCTTACCTTGAGCATCTTCTTATTCAAGAAGAAAAACACGTTAGATAGGTAGCAGAAACCTTTGTCTAGTTATATATAACACTGAGATGGGTTTTTTATTTTGCTGTCTTTTTATGTTCTGTGAAATCTTTTTTGAAGGGGAAAGTTTCACTAAAGTGGTAATGGAACATTTTTATTTACTATTTTCACCCTGTTTACTATTTACTATTCTCTGTGTTTACTATTTTCCCATATCTCTGGGTTTGGGGTTTTTTTTGCTTTAGAACCAGTATAACAAAGACAGAAATGTGGAAGACAAAATTCAAGGCTCATTATTTTAGAGAATGCTCCTCAATGCCAAGACAACTGCGCTCTCAGCCCTTCAAGAGGGTGACTTGCAAAGAATGCAACACAGTCCGTAACACCATGTTTATTCATGTCACACAGGTCTGTAGACAGCGTACCCCTGCCTCCGGAGCAGAATTAGGCCTGCATTGCTATCGAGGGACCTGGCTCAGAGCCGTCAAGGGATTTTTGCAAGTAGTTCCTATTACTGCTAATGGGAATGTGACAAATTAATCTCTCATGTACAGAAGAGAGAACAAATCCATTCAGGTTCAGAATAAAAACACTGTCGATGTTTGAGGAACTACAGAAAGCTGAACCATGTAACAACCACCACCAATAGAATAATACTTTTGGCTTGTTAGGATCATGCAGTCTAAAATCGGTACAGGTACAAAGATAATGCAGTGTGTCCCTCCATCTTCCAGCTCCACTGGGATTTTTCTTTGTAGTATCATATTGATAAATTGCAACAGCATTATTCCAGCTTCTAAGAAAACCTAGGAATGAGTAACGTAAATATTTAGCCTGAAATCCACATTTTAAGGGCAGAACTGAAAAGAAGACAATATAAAACCAAACCAAAACAAAACAAAAATGAAGGGGAAAAAAAAAGCATTGATTACATTTGCTTTGGTAAAACAAGTACATTTTATATTCACTTGTTTACTCTTTATTTAAAGTGTAAGCAGATATTCCTATCATAAACACATGCATGCTTATTTGTAATACACAACAAGTTGCTCTTCAGCTATTTTCTGTTTTAATAGTGTGTTTTCATAGCTTCTTCCTAGTATTATTTGTTCACAGTTTCACTCCTTCCATCCCAATAACGCAGAAGTGCTTCAATGTTACCATGAAATCCTGGAAATTTACTGTTATCTGGGAACAAGTCCTACCAGTATGTCTTTCAAATTCCCTGCTCCATTGCTTTAAAAATGCTAACACTAAAAAGGACATCATAGGGACAACTGTGAGAAAGATTTAAATCTCTTCCCTGGTTAGTACAGGACACATAGGTATCTAAACCAGGAAGGAGACTGTAAAAGCTTATGATGGGAGACATCTGAACATGCTACAAGGATAGAAGAGATTTTGCGTCATGGATGTTTAGATGTTTCCTATCTGACCTTGAGAGACAAAAGATTTATTGTCCTGTTCTACCACTTGGATATTCGTGAGGAAATGACGGTATGTTGAGAATGTGTCTGGTGCATGATGTGAGCCAACACAAACCTCTCTAAGATGTAGCATGTGTAGTGGTGCTGGACAGCTTCAGAAGGCCACCCTCTCCTGGGCATATCTGCCCAATTAAGAGATGCAGGATCTCCTGTCCAGAGTCTCCCTGTCAATGCCTTGCTGTTTATGGGAGGAACATGGGGTTGAACAGGCTCCCAGAGGGGCCAGACTGTCTGAGGGCACAAGGACCTCAGGTTTTCCCTACCAGTGCAGTGGGAGCACGTATAAGACATCCCAGCAGCAGCCCTACTAACTAGACAGCAGGACTCAGGAATGCCCTTCAAGAGCCCTGTCTGGATCACTCTGCCAGGGCAGCCTTCCTGAAGCCATAGGAGGCCTCCCAGTGGACACACAGCCTTGCCTGATTGACATACTGATTGACAGCACTTCTCATTTAAAATGGGGAGTTAACCAACTCAGCTAATTTTGCTGCATACGTTTAAATGTCAAAAATAGTGCTGATGCAGCAGCATTTGATAAATATATAAATAACTGCCTACTGCTTTAGTCTAATTCAAAGCCAATCAAAAAGGCACTACAAAAGACACCAGCCAAGAAAAAGCCTCCTGTGGTGCACTGAAATAAAAGCCAGCCCTGTGGAAATGAGTGGGTGCCTTGGTGGTCTGCTTTGATGCTGGCGTGGTGTTGAGTCATGAAACGACTCTGAAGATTTCTGTCCTGCTGTCTGAACTGAGAACAATGCCAAGGGAAGCGAGGCTCAGAGTGGCTCCTCAGGGTTTGAGGATGTGCCTCATGCAGCCTCTGGATGCCTTGGAGGTCTTTCAAAATGCTGAGGATCCCGAGGATCCCAGACAGCAAAATCAAGGCATTTCTCGAGGAAATGGGAGCAGAGACAGCGCAGAAAGGAAGACCTGGCCAACCACACTTGAAGAAGCTCTTCAGGCACTCAAAACAAGCCAGCAGTCATCTGTTTCTTGTCACTGCTACAGCTGCACAAGATTTATTTCTGTTTAAACATTTTAACATACAAACCCCAAAAAGTCCAGGCTGGTCCCATTGAAGGAACTAGAAACACTTGTGAACTTTTCCCAAAAAATAGTTTCAAAACTACAGTTCATCTATCAGCTTACCTACATCCAGTTCTTTTACTATAGTTTTGAAACCTGTAAATTATATTTTTCTTGTGATTTATACTGAACATTTTTCTTTGACTCCAGTTTGATTCCCCCAATTTGTCTTCTGGCCGGCAATTCGAGCAGCATCCATCATGCAGTTCTTTTTGCTAGACCTTAACGTTTCTCCTTCTGGCAAGGTAAAACCTCAGGACTCTGGGAGTTTTGTGGTTTACCGTAACCCTGCTGTGCTTTCCCATGCTAGAGCCAAGAGCAGGGCAGCTTCTGTGGCTAAATTCATAGACTACTTTCCTGTCTTGAAAGATCCAAAATGGGATTCCTAGATTTTAGCTATGTAAAGCTATCCGTGAGCTGCCTCCTGTCTTGCTGGAGCTAAACTGGTACCCCACAGTGAGTTTTTTCACTATAGAAAAAGACTGGTCATGCAGATGGATTCAATACCCTGTCTGCAGGTTGGCTGCCTTAGTCAGGTTTGCCTTACTAACTTTCCTTATAAAAGCTGAAGTTCATCACATGTGTACGGAAAATACAGGGAATTGTAGCTAGCCAGAGGCTGCAGCTACATGCTTCATCTGTCACTTAGGCTTAAAGTTCAGTAATTTATTTTCTTCCCCTTTAATCTATGTCTTGTGGAAAGTCTAGATTTTAAGCACAATGTAGGTAAGAAACTTCACTTTCTCACTTCTGCCTCGGAGCTGCACTCTGTCAGCATGAGCTGCTGGGATCATTTCTTTCAAACCGCAGAAATGGAAAGAGGACTTCAAAATCTTCTCAGATAGATCTATTTCATTGCGTTAGCCTTGGGCCTAAGCTTACATGTGAGACCAGCTTCCCAATTTATCCTGCTGCCCCAGTTTTAGCCCTATGTCTTAAGTGTGAAGTGAGCAAGATAAGTCAAGAAACAGCAAAGGATGGCAGGATGCACTTGACTGAAGCTCAGCCCCTGCCATGACAGACACCATGGCCATAACCATCTTCAGTGTCCTGTGGAGAACTCTAGGCAGCAGCGGACTAAAAGGAAGCAACAACTTAAATCCACTTAAAAATACCAAAATGAAATGAAAATGGTAATATTCTAGGTGAAAAAAATTGTATTTGGGCGTCCCAAAAGCAGTGCAGGATTGCAGCCAGGGACCTGGCCCAGAAGAGGAGTATGGAACATTCATGGTGTGTGTGTCACCAGGTAAGAAATATAGCTGCTGGAGATGGAGATATCCATGAATGAAATGCAGAAGAAATACAGAAGGGAAAGTGTATAAGAATTGTCCAAGCATACCTACATTTCTGTTTGAATTACCAGAAACTTCTCCTGAGATCAGACTAGCTAAGCACGTAGTCACACACCACAGACCAGCAGTGCCGTGATGGATCTCGAACCACAGCGTGCTTGCTCAGCATGGCTTTCCAGATCAATGAACACCACATAACAGCCACGGTTCCTCGTTACTACAATTTCCTTTGCTACATCAGCTGAAAACATACATCTAAGCCTGCCTATGTGCAGGACTGCAGAAGGTCAAGACCAAAGGGGTAAAGTATATTGGACAGCCAAGGCAGAACTACACATATGAGAGGTCCATATATGGAGCAATGTCAGAAACACATGTGGCAATTTTAAAATGAACTCATTTGCCATAAAGTCAGAGGAAAGGGCCAGACTTCCACGTGCTTTTTGGGTGAGAGACAATAGGCCTGGAGTAGTTAAAAAAAGCCATGATATGTCAGGAAACTAAGACAGCAAGGACTGCTACAATACTGCCTAACAGACATCCCATTGCAAATGGGAAAGAAAATTGGGCTGTGGGGGGAAGATGGAGAACTTCACCAAAGCTACAAACAGGAGAGAGAGCTCAGCCTGAGGAGAAACAGAAAACAGCTGCTTGATCCTATCCGCAAATGCTTGTATCCTAACAGGAGTAGTGCAGGCTCACCCAGCCCGTCTACGACTGGGAAACAGCCACCAGAGTAACAGGCTCTGCGTGGCAGAACGAGCTCTTTGGTCATTCTGTTTTGTGAACAAAAGCAATTTAAAATTGAACTTGAGACCCAGTTAGTACCTAATATGCTCAGTGCCCCCCACTTTAAAGTACTTCATATGCACAGTGTCCCCCCTTTACTCTGTGCTGTTGGATTTGTGGACGATTGAATAACTGATTTTCAGACAATTGATGTTTTCCCAAATTTTTAATATTTTGATGACCGGTGTTAATGAGTCACAAGTCAATGAGTGGCCAGGCTACTAATGGACATCCAATAAAAACACAGAACAGTCTCTCACCTATCAAGGATAAAACCATCTACCTATGGTCTCCATTCCCACGTTCCTCCAGCTAACTAGCTGGAAAACAAAACTTGGGGGTTTACCAGCACTTGTGTGTATATTGTGCCATCTCTACGGGCAGGATTCCAAATATTATTTATTTTAACAACCCAAACATAACAATACAGGGTTTTTTAAACAAAACTTTGCATTTAAATGCACAAGTGTGTACATATACTGCAGATGGCTAGGAGGTGGTTTATAACTCTGGATGGCATGAACGAAAGCAGTACCTTCTGTTCAGGAAAAATCATACATAGTGGACCATAAGAAGAAATATTCCAGAGCAACAGAGTACCACAGAGTGCTTTGAGCAAGCCAAGGCTCTCTAGGATACCAAAGGACAGAAAAGCCAAGTACCATCTATTCAACAATGAACTAATATGTTGTCAAAGGTCTGACCACTGCTAACATGTCATTGTATCCAAGAGGAACCACAATAGCTTTTATCTCACTCCCGACTTGATGAATCATCTTTTCTGCCTACATTAAATATCCACTGAACTAATTTAAACCTTCTGTAAATGTCTCTCTTCCTTAAAAGAGGGGTTTTCTGTATTAGTTCTGGCTGCGTTTTTATGAACCTAGATAAATGTGAGTTATTAACACACTCTTAAAGCACTTATTCGCGTTTCCAGGCTTGAAGAATCAAGTTAAGTACATCAGTAAGAAGTCTGCATACAGCACCCACAGCACCTCTATGACTGGATCATAATTCCTCCACTCTGGGATTAAATTCCAATGGACCTTGTCCTCCAAGTCTTGCAGAAAGTAATTCATGAAGAGAGGCTATATGAAAAGGTATCATAATTTGGCATAAGGATGAAAGATCACATTTAAGGAACCAATATGTCTCTTTATTCCTGTAACACTTAGCTTGTAATTACTTTCTGAAGTGTTAGGATGCAAAAGGAAGAAGTCCAGGGGGTCTGTTAGCTCTGCCCTTTCTCTAAGTGCCCAGATAAACCGTTGCTTCAGTCTACCTAGCCCCATCCTGGAATCAAAAATCTACAGCTCTAAGCAATTTTGTAAGCTCATCAAAACTTATTTTTAACTACTGCTTATAAATAAAATAATAATTCTCCTATAAGTAAGAGATGCAGTTTTCCGAATTACATCTGCATATGCAAATATAGATGTTTTCTGATTTGTACGCAAGTTGTCCTTCAAAACCAGAACAGTCACTGGGTTGGTTTGGACATTGCTTGGCTACCTGGAGTTTTGTAGTTCATATCTGGGCAGTGTACATATTTGTTCAGTGATTCATTTTCCCCTATTAAGACTCAACTTGAAATTCCAATCAATAATAAAATAAAGCAGAACTGCAAATGCTCTGATCTGCTCTATCGGATTGCCCACTGCACAAGCATTTGAGAAGAGTATCCCAAGTGATTTAACTGTGAAGCTCTAGGCAGTAAACTGCTCCAGTAGAATGCTCTGCATTAGGGACAGGTTACAGCTAACACCTGGCAAGTGATGCGAAACAGGCAGGGAAACTGTAATCATCATGTGCTGGCATGTGTCTTCTATTTCAAGAAAGTACTTCTAGCCACCCGCAACGTTTTTTTAAGTGAAGTACTAAATGAGCCCACAGTTCGATAGACCTATGTGAAATACTTTAACAGCCTAAGCATTCCAGATGAGGCAAGAGTAATAGCAATTTACAATGCACTTACATGCAAGAGAAATCTCTTTAGCCACATCTGAAATAGAGTTCGCTAGTATAATTCCTGGCAGCCGGTTAGTAATGCACCCCACATCTTACAGTTCACACCAAGATACTCAGAGGATTATCACGGCCAGCTGAAATTGTAGGGGGCATTTCACTACAATAGGGTATAATTATACAAAGAGAAAATGGGAAGTTGAGCCTAATGATCCTTTCTTATGCCAAGTGTATGTGTGGTTGCAAATCACAGATAGGCAAAGCCGGAATTTTCCTGGTACATGGAGAGTGCCCAGATACCTCTTATTGTTTTATAAGACTAAAAAGACAATAATACAATGTCTCTAAACCATTCTGAGATGCCACATCAGACAGACAGGAAAGGAAAAACTCTACCTGCTGCCTCTCTGCAGGACACAGATGTCCTTCACTCAGTCACTAACTCAGCCTGGCTATATTTATGTTAACTGAGACACTCACAGCCTATGCAGGCAGGTCTGGAGATCCAGCATGCGCAGCACAGCTGATGCCACAGTTCATAAATAATAACATATTTATATAAAGTCTCTGAAGGCACCTTTTTCTTATTTACACTTCAGTAAAAAGTGGCTATGATCGTTTAGGTCTTAGGGTCACCAGGGGCATATAATTTTCTCTGTATATTTACCACTTTCTTCTGTAGTTGTGTTATTCTCTGGAACTGTGAGGTACTTACTGATCACACTAAGTATATAGCATTGTTTCTAGAAACTCATTTCATAGAATCATAGAATTGCCTAGGTTGGAAGAGACCTTTCAGATTATCGAGTCCAACCATCAACCTAACTCTGACAAAAACCATCACTAAACCATATCCCTAAGCGCTATGTCTGCCCGTCTTTTAATACCTCCGGGGATGGTGCCTCAACCACTTCCCTGGGCAGCCTGTCAGGTCACTTTCCATTTCCTGCAAGGTACGTTCCACATTAAGAGGAAGGAAGGACTTCATGTATCCAGGACAGGGGTTATCAGCCTGAGCATCTGAACCTTTAAACTGAAAGCATCAGACAGCACTTGGCTTAGTTCTCCAATCTGGAGGAAACTCTTTTAACTCCAAACATGTGGGCAGTAGTAGAGAGAGAGGCTCGCTCTCCCTCAAACACCCCTACAGCGGCTTCCTGCAGGGCAGCAAATGCTACACAAACCTTTTTGTGTCTGAATGCTACTTTTCTCAATATTTGACTTCCTCACAGGGCTTTTGCATATGCAGCCTTTATGCCCCCATGCCCTGCCTTTCAGACACCTCCATGCCCTTGGCTGGCTTGTGTGGCTCTAAGGGATGGCACAGTCTTCTCTCTCCTCTAGAGGGTTTCCTTGGACCAGGAGGAGAACCATCAGGAAGAGGCTGAGGAGCAGCCTTCCACCCTGCTGCCCTCTCGCACCCTTTCACAGGAACATACTAACACATGATAACTGATAAGCATTTTAAAGGTCCCCCATTTGAGCCAGAGTTTCTAGATAGGGGTCCACCCTGGTATAAGGCGCACTGAAAGGGCTGCGGTGGCAGGTGACTACTAGAAAACATTATCCGCTGAATCAGTGGTATTTCCAGACCCATGAGACATGGGTATGGTTTCAACCTGCAGCTTCTAAATGAAGAGAATAAAACTTCTCAGGGGGCATGGCAGGCTGCAAAGTGGCTGGGCGCCCTCCACATCAAACCCTCCCTCTGCTCTTTTCCCAGCGACTGGGAGAGAGAAGAGCCAAGAGATAAAGAGCCTTTCCTACAGAGAAAGGCAGTCCTGCTTTAGAAATCACTGGTGCCATTAGGAATTGCTTTTCAGACAGGGATGATCGCGACAGCGAGGGAGGTAATGGCCAGCAGTGAGTAGGGAGCAGTGATTTTGGTGGCTGGTTGGTGCCTGCCCTGGCTGCAGCGCAGCGTTGGGAGCCCAGCTCGCCCCGGCCCAGCAGGGGGCAATCCCAGCAAAGAGCTCAGGGAAATCAGTGCTGGTGCTGGGGTGCAATTCCCCTGCAAAAAGGAAAGGCTGAAAAAGTAACAGAGCCACAGCCACCCAGCTGCTTGCACCTCCCAGTAACCCCTTCCGCCTGCACCAGCCCTCTGGGCGAGTGTGGGATGGGAGTTGGGAGCAAGGAACTTGGGGGAATGGCCCTCTTTCTACCCATTTTGGGTCAGCTTGTGACCTTAGGAGCTCTGCTCCATTTCCAGAGGTTCCTTTCAAAGGTTTGTAGGGGTTATGAGGGTCAATGGGATCAAGCCCCGCTGGAAAGAAGAGTCCTGAAAAGCAGCCAGATTCTGCAGACATGGGGATATGGAAAGACTCATCTTGGGAGGACCGTAAGTTAAACCTTGTAAATGTCTCTCTTGTTTGCATGCCTCACTTGTACGGCTTCAAATCTTTTCTAGGCCTGCCTGGAAGGATCTTTGCAAGTGAAAGAAAATCAGAGCAGCTTAGTAGTCAGACAATTTCTGTGTTCTTATTTCCTCTACTAAATGAAGTGACTCACTTCTAAGCTGCCAAGTACGCTGAGTGTACATTTCCCGTGCACTCTGGTATCAGCAAACATTTTTACCATAAAGCATATTAGCTAGTCATAAGCTCTTTTTGTCTGTAATTTAATGGAATGTGTAGAAACCCCTGCTCATCTATATAGGTATTTGTTTGTTATTCTAGGCAGTTGGTTAGCACTGAAAGGCAGAGATAGCACAGAAATCATGCAATACCAAATCTCATTGTATTACTTTTCGATATAGAAGGGAAATTGTTCTTAGCAGTATAAATATACATGAAAAATCACTGAAAAAAAACATACCTATTTGAGGTAATCTTGCAAGAAGGCATTTGACGCTCCCTCCATCAGCAGCACTGCCCAGCAGATGACTTAAAATAGTTGCACTACAGTAGGCAAACCTGGCGGAGACAGAGTCATGGATGAATGCTGTAAGGTCTGCAGTTTCTTGGCCAGCCAAAGGTGATTAACAGCAACACAGACTTGTGTACCGCTCCTTAAAAGCTGCTACAGAAAGGCAGGCTGGACAGGGCAGAGATGACTCCAGGAAGCACCATTAAGTGGAGATCTATAGCATTAGGACAGGGCGCTCTTCTAGTGACATCCCTTGTTCTGTGTGAGAGGGAAACGATTGCTTGTGATGTCTTGTGATTGTCACACAGGCCATCACTTATCCCACAGCACCAATGGGTTCAGGATGGAATATTCAATGTTCTTTGAGGTATGTCTTCTGATATTTTATCCTTGACCTACTGTGACAAGGTAGGATCCACAAGAGCCCTCAAGGAAGGAATGCAGTTGCTGAACTCACCTCTCCACCCCATCTTAGGAGAAAATCTACTAAAATACAAGTCTTCAAGTAATGATTCACCCTAACTCTCCTGCAAATAAGTATGTATATATATATAAAAATATAAATATATATATATATAAAAATGTATGTATTCAATACTATTTCCCAAAGCATCCCTACGTCATACCTACATTCATCAATCCACAGTCAATAAATATTAATGAGATTTAAGAATTGCTTAAAACTGAGTTCCTGATTAAGTACTTTGCTGGCTCATTCAGCAATACTCCTTCATTTCTCAGTCAGCTTAACGTGAGGTAGAAAATCATATCAGATCATCAAGCCCATCTCATAAACCTTACAGAGAAGGAAATAATCACTAGAGAACCTATTAGATTTCAGTTGGCTATTCAATTAATTATCAGAACAAGAAAGAGGAACATCAAATTTCTACTAGAAGCAACAGAAATCAGTAATACCACTAATACACTAATCATGTACAGGAAGGTGGTTTTATAAATTTTTATTCCAAGAAGTAACTATTTGAAGACTTCTTCACAACATTTTGTTAAACCAATGAAACAAATATTTTTGCTTCATGTCACAACGTGTCATTACTTGGCTTTCTCTTAGTTAGGAAGAGAGACACAAAGAAAAGTCTAGCGTTGCCAATGATACAATGAAGTGACTGCATCGTTTTGAAATATGAATATAATACAAACCTGATGTTTTGAATCATTTGTAGTTATGCACCATGTATGCCATTTTGCTGTGTACAGTGACTTCTGCTGAGAGCTTTGGACTGTATCAGGAAAATATTTTGCACATATATAATCATGGAAATTCCAGCACGTCCATATTTTTCTTGTAGTAGGGGCTCCAGAACTGGATGCAGTACTCCAGGTGGGGTCTCACCAGAGTGGAGTAGAGGGGGAGAATCACCTCCCTCGACCTGCTGGCCACGCTTCTGCTGATGCAGCCCAGGATACAATTGGCTTTCTGGGCTGCTAGTGCACACTGACGGCTCATGTTGAGCCTCTCATCCACCAGCACCCCCAAGTCCTTTTCTTCAGGGCTGCTCTCAAGCCAGTCACTGCCCAGCCTGTACCAGTGCTTGGGATTGCCCCGACCGAGACGGAGGACCCTGCACTTGGCCTTGTTGAACTTCACGAAGTTGGCATGGTCCCACCTCTCCAGCCTGTCAAGGTCCCTCTGGATGGCATCCCTTCCCTCCAGCGTGTCAGCCGCCCCACATAGCTTGGTGTCGTCGGCAAACTTGCTGAGGGTGCACTCTATGCCACTGTCCATGTCGCTGACGAAGTGCGGAAAAATCTGAGCCAGATAAAGGTTAGAAATAATAATATTTAAAAAAAAAGAAATTGGGGGCGCAACTTTGGGCAGAGTAGGTGGTTCAATGCTCTGAATCAGGTGGTGATGTTGCTTTTGTTATGAACACGTCTTTTCATTGGAATGAAACACAGGGTTTTTCATACCGCCTCTAAGCCTGGGAACACTTACCGCAGTACCCTGAACCAAGCACAGAAACGTTTAGGCTGAAACCACAGTTTTATACAGTCAAATACTTAAAGTCTCTTCTAGAAGCTGTTTGACTCCCCATTTTTCACACGGGACCTACCCACGGGCAGTGAATTGGGCTCAGTGTTTTGCAGCTGCGTTCTACCTTTGAACTCGGTAATTCTCTCATCTCTTAATCTCCTTTTCTGTAGGAACTGGCAGCCTGCCTGGCTTTAAGCAGAAGCAATGCCAATGATTTTGTATCTTTGGCTGCTTTTTTTTTTGAATTTTGGTTTTATTTTTTAATTTTTGGAATTTTTAGGGCACTGTTCAATCTTGAATTTCAGATCTCTCTCTGATATTCAGCTGCAATGACAGAAACAGAGAAGAAAACAAGTTACAATCAGTCCAGTCTGTCTCACAATACGGGAAGCAGTTATTCCTCAGAGTCCTATTAATCGCAAGATTTCCTCGATTGGCATTTGGTGAAAAACAACAGTGACAGCTGTATATCACAGCTGATCTATGGTGTCATACAAACGAACAGGTATTTCCAAGTACCACAGCTGATCCCTGGGCACACTGTATAGAAGATTCAAGGTACCTGTCCTCTGTTTAGACATTGCTCTCTGCTTTCTCCCGCGTAGACATGGCAGACACAGCAGTCTTCCTGCTTGCATCAGTTTACTTCCAGGTCAGATATGTTCAACCCATGTTTGGGCTTTCTGTCCTTCAGGCTATTGCTCCATGTTACTATACAAGTTTTTGCTGGCAGGTTTAAGAAGGTGTGATTTGGGACATAAGAGAAAGTCTAGAACATCTGAGAGTTAAATCATCATTGAGATCTTACTTCCTGAAGCCACAGGTGTTTGAACACTAAAACCGTGGACTTTATTATGGGAGTTCATTTCTTTTCCCTTAGCCATCTGGGCTCAGAATACTTTCCCTGGAGTATTAAGAAAAAGAGGAAGAAATCTTTTATCATTCTTCCACTGTGGCCCCTGAAGGGCTTTGGCACATTGCTCCTGGGTCAAATCCATCTCTGCTTCCTGAGACACATCCTGATGCTGATGAGGTTCCTGACTCCATCCATCCAGTAAGGTACCTGCTCCTCTTCCAAGCAGTGCAGGGCAGGATTTTGAAAGTTATAAAGAACATCGACGTCACTCCTGCAGCATCACATGAAGCGCATTCTTACCAGAAATACTGTGTATGAAAATAGCACCGGCCGTATGATGACAACAATGCTTTTGACCTTCAGGTTTACTTTCCTATTCTTTAATATTCCTATTCCTTTAAAGTGATAAAGACCGAACAAAATATTTCACTATTTTATTTGTTCTGGCTTTTTTTAAACAGGATCAGACACATCTCAGCCTCACAGAGACTGGAACATCAGCCTCGTCAGAAATTCTTTTACCGTTAATTCTTCATTATACAAAATACAAATCAATGTCTTGGGGCTTGGGCGAGTACAGTGGAGAGATACTGAAGTTGCTCATCAAGAATTAGGTTGAATCCAGAAAGTTTTAGATTGTGTATCACTACCCACTAAAGCTTTGTCCATCTGCAAACCTGGAGATTTCGCTGTGATTGATGAAGGTGTTGAACAAAACTCATCCCAGGACTGGTCCACACTGCTGACTTCTCCCCATCCTGAAAAGCGATTGTTAAATACTTCCACTTGCTTCTTGCTCCTTACTCAGCTTTCAACCTGTAAAAAGACCTTTGCTCTAATCCTAGGGAAATTCCATTTCCTTAATAATTTTTGGGAAGAAAGCCGGGCAATACAAACTGTCAAGGCACTAGGAGTGATAGATGGAAGCCAGTGCCCTGGTGCGGCTGGTTCCTCGTGCAAGTTTGTGTCCCCTGGTGATGCAGATCTTGCCAAATGGCAGGTAACACCAGCACAGCACACCAGGCACAGTAAAAGCTGATATTATGGTGAAGATAGATACAAAATATGTCTGAATGAGCAAAACTGGTAATAGACAAGTCACACAACAGACCATCACCGAGAAGAAGAAAATTTTAGCTGTCATCCAGAGAAGGAAGAAAATGGACAGAGAAAACTGTAGGGTTGGAAGGTGCGGCATGGCAAGCCAGTTAGAAAAGTAGTTGCCATCAATTACCCATGACCGAGGTACGGGTACCACAGAGTCAACTGTAAGGTTTGAGAGCCTAGTCAGCCTCCCTGCCATTGTCTGAGGAAGCCATAAACACCAATAGGTCAGCGGGATATAAATGCAGTGAGGATTTGTGCACTCGGTAATAAAAAAAGACAGTTATTTAGAACTTTTTTCCACTGAAATTTTCCAAACTTCATGCTGTGTCAGCTCTAATGGAATGCTGCTTTACCTTCAAATTGAGACATATTCTATAACAAAGCAAACAATCCCCCATAATCCCAAATGCTAGATTTTTGATTTTTTTGGCTACACAAATTACGGCCAACATGAAGCAAGGCATCAGTGAGAGACAGCGTGAGTACCCCATCTCTGAAAGGGGCAAACAGAGATCCAGTCAAATAGAGTGATCTTTGGGAAAGAAACAGATGTAGAACAATGCTGACATTGATGAGTCTTTATCACCAACATCTGCATGCATCATAAAATATGAAAAATGGTGAAAAAAGAAGCCAAAGGCAAAAGTCTATGAGAATCATTAATCATTGATAAGGAATGGAAGGATATAAGACAAACCAAAAAGCACAGAATAATGCCTTTGACACTTTATCACATAAGACTTGTATATCACTTAATAGAAAGAAGGAAAAAAAAAGAAAAAACAAAGAAAAGGATGATAGCACAGTTGACTCCCTCTGTCATACACTGTGAGGAGTGAACAAGGACTGTTCCTGCAGCAGGAAAATGGGGCTGTTACAGCTGTCTGGGTGGGGAACAGTGGAAGGGTCTCAGCATGTGCAGGATTCATCAGTGGTGTAATACTCACAACAGACAGTGATATCGAAATCCATAATAGTAACTATGGTTCTATATTTTCCATAGTGTAACTATTGCCAGCCTAGAGATCAAACTCAAATGATGTGTGGCACAAAAGATTAGTGTTTCAAGAAAATATGAGTTGAGGCTTTGCAAAGTTGTGCAAGGGAATTAAAATGAACGAAAGGTGTGTGTCAGAAAGCCCCACAACTGTGAAGAAGTTTCCAACAAATTGATATTTTTGACTTAGATGGCAGATTGCTAATAGAATGATGTGTTTTAAAGGCAGAAAGGGACGATTATCTTCCTTTGATTATGACTTCCTGCATAATATAGCTGCAAACTTTAATCCAAGAGAATTTTTTTTTTAGAAAAACATGCAGTCTTAAGACTTCAAATAATGGAGACACCATTACCTTTCTAATGCATTAATTTGAATCATTAACTGCCACACACCATGAAGGATACATACCTTATAAAGTTGATATTGTCCAGTTTTAATTTCTCACTATAAGATTGAATTGCCTGTGTTTAATATGGCATTTTGACTAAATATCACTTCCTGAAAAAAACAAACTTTGTGTTGTGAGAAATCTTCTTCCCCTCCAGATGTTTACAGATGGCAGTCAAGTCACAGTCAGTGGTCTATAAAAGATACCAAAAATCAGTTCTAATATATTCCTGTTCTACATTGTTGTATCTGATAACTTAATTGACAGTGTTCAATTCCCAGAGATAAAATAGCTTTTCTCTCTTATAAAAGTTCTTTTTTTGCCTCCTGTATAGAATTTCCCTATAGAAAAAAAAGGTAAAGCTAGATTATTAGTCCATCATCTTGTCAGCAGACATTGAAAATTGCCTTTTGTCAAGAAGCGGTGGGTGAAATTTTGCTCAGTTTGTAACAGTGCACTAGCAAAGCCTTCCTACTTAGGATGTATGTTATGAGAACACTTTCTATGCAGAGAGGGTGAAAGGGGATATGTCTTATAAAATGAAGTAAACGAGTATGTTCTCTAATATTATTCTTTTTTGCTTTTCTTATAAACATCCCCTTCTCCCCAGCTTGTTGCATCCATTAGAGATACAAGCAAAGAAGCCAGCAAGCATCTTTGCTCACTGATTACCTTGTTCTTAAATAATCTTTGAAATAGATTGTCTGCCTTAAGCTGTCTCTGTCTCCTTAGAAGCATCAACCACAGAAACGTATTTAATTATATTATATAGGAGGATTCTGTACCAACCTCCCCTGCCTGCCTGTCTCGCATGGGGCACAAGCGTGCCCCTACCGTGCCTCTCAAATATACCTGCCCTGCCGTCACACCCTCCCACTGGTACCTGAGTGCTGAAACATCCCGTCCTTCACAGACAGCATCCCACTTTCCCGCTTCTCCTTCCCACTTTCTCGCCCATCTCCAGTTGCCCTGCACCAACAGCAACCCTGGCCCTGCCACATCTCAGCACAGGGCCGCTCCTGGGCCACTCGCTACTGAAAGCTCTCTTGAGAGTACTGATTCTGCAACCAAAGAGGAATTCGGTTGATTAACAATAGGTACAAATATAACTAAGTTAAAATAATATCTTCTCCCTATTAATTTTGTCTTATTTATGTTTGGAAAATACCTAGAACAATTAGAAAAGAAAACCTGCCAGTGATATACCCTTAGCTGGCAAGGCTACCCCACTGCGTATCCACAGGGATAAAAGGCAATTCCATAGAGGGGGAGTTCAGACAAATCCTACCCTTCAAACAGGAATTACCTTAAAGGTCTAAAGACCAAACGGATTTCTTTGGAAGACGGCCTTGGATAGAATCTCAAAATACCTAAGGGACACCTTTCAAAAAGTGTATGAGAAACTAAATGTCTGCGTTTGGATTACAAGTTACGAATGTGGTTTATTCCTGGGGGTAATTTAATTGCTTTAATACTAGGGGACACCCCGTCATACAAATTCCATAAGGCAGCTGTTTACAGGAGGAAGGAGTAAATATGATCATGCAGCTGAACTTCTCCATGTGCTGCTGGAGGCCCAGAAATTAGAAAAGAGAACAGCAAACCCTACGTGACACACAAGCCCCTTTCGGTAAAGGAAAGCCCTTGTTTATGTAAATACCCATTTCTAGCAATTTAGAAGCAGCTGCTAACCACAAGTGTTTTAATTGCCACTGCACTATTTCAATTACTAATCTCTGCTTTGTTCCTACCTCTCTATGGACGTGCTGTAAATTATTATAATTTGTTATGATGGACAGCATTAGAATGGCAGCTATTAGCACTTCTATAGTTGAGACACCCTCGTAATGTCTATTCGCAACCCTTGTAGGTGATGGCAATGATGGAGGGGAGGGACACCATCATGTATCTGCTGTGAGTGGAAATTCAGGCAACTGAGTTCTGAATAATTACTCCTTTTTTGTGTGAGTGTCTGTCTTTTTCCCCTTTTCTCTGTTTCTCTTCCAGACATAAATATTGAAATATGTAAGTAAACTCAGTCATGCTAATATCCCTATGATAAGGTTCTACAATATTTTACTATATTCAAAACTATTAAAATAATCTAGCATTTTACCAACAGCAAGTTCCTTATATGCTTAATGCTGATTTTTGGTTCTTTGTTTCAAATATTGAAAGAGAGTAAGTTAGCATTTTAAAAGGTAGCAGGAGGCTTATTATACAGTGGGTGGCAACACAGAATGGGCTAAGGAGAGAGACAGCTTCTCTGTAACCTTGCTGACCCCTGCAAGCTGTAAAAATCAATAAGAGGATCAAACCAATTAAGGGATACCAAGAAGTTTACAGAGGCTGAAAATGGAACTAAGGGACTCAGTCATTGATTTATTGTCGTGGAGTGATCCCAAATAATAGATTTATAATTCCATTGTTTGCCATGTGATTCCTTTTCTTCTTTAACGCAATCAAATATGAGGCCCTCTTCTGATGCAGGTGCATCAGGTAATTATCCTTGTGAAAGGTGCTTTTGTCTTCCTTGCTCTTTAAAATACTTGAAGATTTACTGAGACAAAACCCCAAATGATTGAAAATGGTTTATGGCTCAGTAGGTGAGAGTATCATTCTCCCTCTATTCCTGTGTGGATGGCAGGAAATGTAAATGTTAAAAAAAAAATAAAAATCTATAAGAACTGTGCTTCCTGCTATCACTCCTTCCCTAGTGATAAATACCTTAGAGAGCAGTCTCCTGAGAGATGTCCTGGTGTTGAATCCATGCAGAGGAGAGCACCAAACCTTGCTCACTACCACCACCACATCATGTCTGTTCTCCTGATGGCCCAGCAAGGTGTCACTCCTCTTCCCTCTGCTGCTCTGTGCTGCTTCCCCTTCACAAGGTTCCTTTTTTCTCACATGAACCCAAACAAGAGGGTTTCACTCCCAAACCAAAGGGAACATTTTGCAGCAAAGCAGGTGCCAGGTTTTCAGGACTCTAGTTACAACAGTACAAGGCGAAACACGTAGTGAAGGTGTGCTGGTCCAGGGCACGGGCTGTCTGATGGTCAGTTCAATAGCACTGGTACAGGGTGGCCCCCTTCCCTGCATGTTTGAACTGACTTCTATTTGCAGAAATTTGATCTCTTGAATTTTGTTGTTAAATAGATGCACCCTTGAGTGAAAAGGTCCTTCCCTTGGTTTCACAGCTAGCTCTGCAGGAGCGATAGCTGCTTTCAGTCAAGATATCACAGCCATTACACAAGGCAGCTGCCTCAGTTTGCTTTGAAATATCTCCAGATTTTGGTGAAATTTTCCAGCATTATCTCATTTTTCAGCTCCTCTGGCATCCCTCTTTGGTAATGTACTGGCTGCTCTGTCTTGTTTCTTGGAAAATGGGAAGCTCCAGCCCAGTGCATGTACCCTCCCTAGATGCAAGTTGCTCATGTCCTCCTTGGACCTCTGAACTCAGAGCTGCTGTGGGATACGGCTGAGCAATTCAGGAACACGTAGGGAATTGAATGGCTCCATCCTTTGCAAAAGGACTACCAAAGAGGTGAGACACAAATGTGTGATCCATGTCTCACTGCCCTCATTGCTCCGTTATGTGACCAGTAGTCTCTGTACCTGGAGTCCTACACCAAAATGCAATTTTGCTTCTGAACCTTTTCTGTGCTCCATTCCTGCTGCTGGCCTGCTGGTGTCCTTTTTCTCCCTAAACAAGACCTATTTGTGGATTGCAATTTCTCTGTCTTGTTAACACAAGCACAGGGGGTGTGTAGAATAAAATACAGCGTAGCTGACAATGACAGTACAGCAAACTTAATTATTTAATGCCCCTCTGAGGGAGAGGGGCTAGTGAAGATGTTGGAGAAGCAGCTGAACTGGGATGAAGGTATGGCTGCGTTTAGGAATGAGGAAAGAGGAACAGTGAAAGGTCATTAATGCAATTTCCCTGCTGCTGGTGGTACGTGGAAAAGGGCAGCAAGTGCTTTTGGGAAAATGTTTCAAAACTCTTTTGAAAGTCAATGCTTCTCTGCCAGTCTTCACCCCTTCCTTCCTCTGTGCCAGCAGTTGCCAGGCTGGGTCCTGAGGCAGAGCAGGCGGCGGGGCCATGGCTGGCTCCCAGCTCCCAGCGACCCAGGCAATTATTTACCTTGTCTTCGGGCCTCCTGAAAGTTACTCCTAAGGACACAGACAGTTCACAAGATCAAACTGGAACTTGTGTGCACAGAGAAATCCCTTGTCTTAATACAATACATTTTTTTCTAAAAATCTGTCTGAGCAGCTTGCAGAGACCCTGGAATCTTGCCAAAATACAGGAAAATTCTGCCTTGAATGTCTGGAAAACATTTTCAGTGACTGGCTCTGCATGATGGAAAGTTCTGAAGATTATTTAGTTAATCTTTGCAAACACTTTAGTGCAAACACTAAAGAAAAAAAGTGTCAATGACATGTTACTAGTAGCAGTAGTTGTAGTCCTACCTTGTTCTCTGTAGTAGAGAAACAGGTACTTTAGTTAAATCTGAGGAAGAGAAAGGAAGTAAGCACCGAGGTATGGATTGCTATTGATCGCACTTCACCGCTTTGCATTTACAGTCAGCCAAGATTCATATTCTCATCTGTTCGATGATTTAACTAGGTGACTCCCCCAAAGCCAGACAGCATCACAATAAAATTCCGGTGCATTTCCCTGGCAATCTTCTCCTTAAATAGCTTCTTTACCATTTACTAAAATACAGCCATTCATAAAGAGTCAATTCATCGATCCCAGTGACACTGTGCAGCTTCAGCCTTGCTAGCGGCTAAGTGGTACTAATGTTACACTGAATTTGGGAAGCAGCTTATTTGCATGGAAGAGCCTCATTGTTCAGCCATATTCTGTGGGCTGTGGAAATCAAACAGCAGCTACTGGACATGGAGACCTTTGAGCTTTGTATTTTGTGAAGCTTTCGCTCTGAATGTGCTGGGGCAATACAAGAGCTAAAATAGATGCCATATACCAGGTGGTTTCACAGAGCTGTTGGCCAGCAATTGGCATCATCCTGTTCATAAAAACACTAATATATTTGTCTTTTCTAATGCACAAATGAACTAAAGAAAGTAAAATATCCGACATTCTCCCAAACACACAACAAGGATTAAAACCACCTCTTGAAAATAAATGTGTTACCAAAATGGGGTTATGTCTTGTTAAAACAGTTCAGAGTTACAACTTAATTCAGTGATATTATACAAAATCAATAGGCATAGCATATTCCTGGTGATGAACTGTTTACAGTTTCCTGCTAGATACTAATAATGGTATGCATTTTCTTCTAATTAAAATGACAATAGCTATTACTTTAAAACTATCTTAACATGACTGATGCAGTTTCATATTGGCTAATAATATTCCTCCATTTGTTTCTCACCCATTTATATGCTACCACTTAGTGTTAGTGAAGCGTGACACTGCCAGATGTGCCCGGAGAACTGAAATGAGGGGACACAGGCAGTGAAAGCCTTGCGAGCCCTTCAGCTAACTGACATCATCGTGTGTCCAGCAGGATGGAGGGGGAACAGCAGAACAGTAGTTTGTGTCTTGGCCAGACTTCCACTGCAAAGCCACAGTCACAGCATTCTGCTGAACTGAAGGGCCTTTGTCAGGAGACGTTCCCTCTGGTTTAGTGTGAACTTTTAAAGATTCAAGTTCTTTATTGACAGGAGGATTTTAATCTTTACTGTATTTACATGTTTTATTAGAATCCAAGTAATTGTCCTGGGTGAGATTATTAAATTTTACCTTATCCGGATACAAGTTTTTTGAAAGAGAGAGCATAAGGAAGACAATCTCCTCCCTCCACTTCCCCACCCCTGCTTGTCCAAAGGCCGCCTTATCAGAGAAAATGCCAAATAAGACACACTTCTTTAAAAGCAGTATGACACACAATTGCCTAACTTCTTGTGTTTTCATTTTTTTTTACTTCTTAAATACACATCTGGCATCTGGTTTATATTAGAAATATGCACGGGCACTGCTGCTGAAGTCCAGAGGGGTTTATTCATGTTAGGTAGCAGCTCTTCACGCGGGCAATCCCCAGCTCCAAGGGTGAGAGATGGGTTTGCGTCTACACCCGTGTCTCAGAGCATGGTGGTAGCACCTGGAAAAGCACTTTCTCAACTACACGCATTGCTTTGCTCTGGGCATCTAGCCAGATGATGCCACAAGGATGCCCCACTGGCCAACCAGCTGGGAAAACATCTAGTCACCAACAGAGATAATGTGCCGACTTTGCTCTTGCTGTGTTGCTCAGGGAAAGGATCTTACTCCTTGGACTACTTCCTTCCTCCCCCAAAACTTCATGTGTTGCATGTGGCAGGGATGGCGAAGGCCAGGGGTGCAGCGGTGGCCCATGTGTGAATTGTATAGACATGGCTGGGGGCCGTGGAGAGGAGCTGGATGGGGCAGCAGTGGGAGATGGATGGGGCACCCTCACCAAGATGGCCCTGCAGCAATCCAGTGCTAGCTGGCTGCTACAGGGATGCAAAGGTGGGCAGCTGAAGCTCAGCAAACTGAACAGATTTGAAATCATGCCTTTTTTAAATAGGGGGAGTAATAAGCCATGAGAACAAATCATTACAGACAGAGTGTCCTTGCTGCCACCGCTTGAAAATGGAAACAAATCTTGGGTTTCTTTTTGAAGTACTTACCCTGCTTCTTCCAGCTACTGTTATGACTGGGTAGTACAGATATTAAAGCCGGGGGGGATCTTTCTCCTTTGCAGTAGCCACAGTCATACAGCAGTGAGCCCAGCAGCCTCTTTCTGCCCTTACAATAGACTGATCTGTCAGTCCCGCCACACCCATCAGTCACCAGCCACGTCTCAAGCAGACCTGTCAGCTGCTCATCTAACATCATTTTCCTGACAAGAGGAACGAGTGGATAACCACTGTCTGTGTTGGCAGAAAGAGCGTCACGGCAGCGGCAGAGCTGATGAGCAAAGCAGTTGGTGCTGAGGGCCAGATGTCCACGCTGCCTGCAGCTGGAGGCTTCTTTGGGCCACCTCCAAACAGCCAGGGCTGGCCGAAGCACCCGAGGTGTGTCTGCAGAGCCCAGCTTCTGCTTGGATTCACCCAAAAGGGGGACACTTTGCAGGCTCTCAGATTACCCCGCATGATAGGTGGCGATGATTTGATTAAGGAGCGTTCTCCTGATCAGAACCATGGTGGTGATGTGGACACACACCTGCTAACGTGGCACAGAAATGCCCCAGTCAAGGAGAAGCCCTACCTATGACAATAATCAGCTCTGGGTCCTCAAGAAGCAGAAAAAAATCACATCTTATGATTCCCGCTGCCAGTAGTGTAACACTTTAATATGGACTTGGGCTTAATCAGCCTTGACATGATAGCAGGATCTGGCTACCTGAATGAGGGACATGTGTCTTTTTGGATCTCTAAGACATGTGGTTTAAATCTGTTATATAAAAAGAAAAATATTTACATCAGCAAAAGTAGAAATGCTGAAACATATGGAACATTATGTCTAACAACCTGAGAGAAAATGTTGCCTAATAGCAGCTCTTGTCTTCTCTTTAGCAAAGCTAATCTTAGTCTTCATTTGTTTTCCAAATGACATTATTATTCATTAAATAGAATATGAAGCCAAGGAACAGAAATTGCTCACTTCCTGGCAAACTTTCTTCTCATCTTGCTCAATAATCATGATTATAATGATTTTATTCATAAGTCACATTAAGTTTTTCCCTATGGTAAAATTAAATGCAATGGGAAGTGAATGATCTGTTCCCTAAATGCAAAGCTAAAAGCAATACATCTTACTCCTACATCAAACAACCATATTTATGCTCCAGATAGTCAATGACTGAATCAGAAATAACTGTTCTGATGAACCCTGGCATTCAACTTTTCCTTTTCTTTTTGTTTAATAGCAGAACAAAATGTCAGCCTAATAAATTAAAGCATCGAGATCTCTATCTAAGGAGACCCCAGAATGTCAGAAAGATTTATACTAAACTGCTGGATGCACAGTAATCAATGTCATCTAAGAGATCAGGATCTAAGAGTCAAACACGACACTGAACAGATGGATTTGTGCCCTGTTTTATTCTAAAACATGTGCCATCAACTCTTTACTTTTCCACCAGGCTGAAGGGGACCAGCTTTAGGACTGAAAAGATTATTGTTATGAACATTTTGCTGAATTGGGGTATCCTATAGAAGCAGAGGATGGACATAATTTGCTCAGATTTTGTTTTAGTAGAAGGTAAGTTCTTACAATGTGAGGGAATGCTCCGAAAACCAGACACACAAGAAAAGTACCTGAGGTCTGAGGTTAGCAAGCAAAATGTGAAAAAAAAATGCACTTTCTTAGTTCACTATTGCCTAGTGAAGGTATGTTGGGCTGCACCAGGACACCTTCTGAGGGAAGCAGGATAACTGAACTAAAGCCAAATAATCTTTTCCCTTTGGAAGTGAACAAACTGATTTTTGGAGGAGTAGGGCAAGCGGCAACACGCTCACTTGGGACTTGGCACAAGCCTGAACCCAACAAAGGACACAGAGAACAAGAAGTAAGAAAGGCTGCAATGACTCAGATCAAAATCTTGCAGCCTTGGGAGGTGAGTGACTGATGTGCTGAGAGATGAGTGACTGATGTGTTTGTAAAACGCACTGCAATTGTTTTATATTTGCTTGACATTTGTGGAGGGTCAGTCTTCTGGGTTTATACCTGTCACCTACGGCAAACTGAGGAGATTTGAGGACAGAAAACTTAATAATAAATCTGCTAAGGCTGTATAAGTATAAAAGGTTCTGTAATAGCAGTGGCAGCATTTACCTGAGGTATCTGCATTATTTTGGAAAATGTTCACATACAATTTATGGTTGTGATGCTCAGCAACTCATCAAACCTAAAACATATTTGATTATGCTTGAACAATATATATTGCTTTAATCAAGGCTATGGCATGTCCATGACACAACTCTTGAAGAACAAATGTCCTCACCAGTATTTTGAAGACAAAATTAGTCAAATGCATGGGATTGTTAAGCATAAAGAAGACGTGTAGTCCTATTCGGGTTACCATAACGCAATAATAAAAGGAGTCTATTGGAGAGCAAAGCAATACAACCAGGCATGCTAAATTGTGACTGTCTCACCCAGCGTATTTTCTGGGGTATGCTGAATTTTCCTGAAGTTTTGCCAGTGAGGTCCTTTTTAGGGTTACCCTTTGTTAGCTTGGGAAAATTGATGGTAATTCCCTAGGGTAGTGTGAGACAGGGAGACTTATGAAGACAGCACGGGAGCACACCAGCGTGTCACCCTACTCTCCTGTTAGTGAACACGGTGGCCAAAAGCAGCTCTGACGAGGAAGATGTTGGCCAGCCTGATTTGAAACGCATGGGCCGAGGAAGCCACGCTTAGCCCCTAGGGGCTGAAATGGCTTAGGTAGGCAATAGGAAATTAGAGACGAAAACCATCAAAACCATGCTGCGCCCCGAGCAATACTGCAAAAATAATCACTTGGCTTGCTCAGGACTCTGCCGCCTGGGAATAAACCTAAGCAAATAATGACATCTGTTTCTTTATTCATTTATCTGTCTTGTTTCCAGTGGACTAGGCGTCAGGAATCCATGTATGTCTAGTTTATGCTGAATTATTTCATTTTTATTGGTGGTGGCCGAAGGAAAATGTGATCAATGTTGAAGCCACATTCCCCAAAATAAAGGAGTTAATCACCTAGTTCAACATAGAGCACCAGGCAAGCAGCATGTTTAAAAGAAATAAAAAGTTTTTAATAACTTACTTTCATAGATATGTGTGCAAATGTGCCTGTAGTATGGGTAAGAACCTGTATTTATTTATACCTGGTATGTCTGTGGAGTACCAGATACTTCCTTGAAGGAAATAATATGCCCTCTTTTTGTGCCATGAATTTACCTCTTGAACTACACATGAAAGAACATTAAGATTTACAAAGCTATTATAACTGACAGATTAAATTTCATGGGGATATGTATTTTAATTGATAACCATAAAGGAAGTGCAGTAAAGGTTATCTTGCAACTATATTTGGAAATCGCTTTCATAACATCACTTAATTCCTCTAGAAGTTATCTTTAATCAAAGTAACTCTTTGCTGATATTATTACATATATTTTATCTGAAAGTGACCCTATTTTGTCTTGCAGTGACCTCATCTTATGTGTGATCCAGCAAGAATGGGAACTCATTTACTTCCCACAGATCCTTTTACTTCATATCTCTTGTGTAGATTTTCCATCCCCAAATAGACTAACCCAAGCCTAGAACCACTTGCTATGATATACTGGAATCTCTGCTCAGAAAATGGCTGGCACGTAATGGTGTCCTCAAGCAGCTGACTACAGAATGTTAGAAAATTGTGACAAAAGCTGATTTTTTTCCTTGTGTTTTTGGAAAATTAAGATTTTGCGGGGGGTGTGTGGAGGTGTTGACAGAAAGTCAAAATAATATTGTAGTGTCACTTACTGCATATAACATGTAATCGTTTTCATCATTAAAAATAGAAGAAAATAAAGACTCTAGTTTTTGTCTTGCAACACTGGGTCAGCAGCACAGTTTGCTTCCCCTTGCACTATCGGGTATCCATGACCTGAATGATGGTATTGTGAGAAACAGTAATTCAAATATCTCCCAGGGCTGCATAAGAGCATCACCATTTCAGGGAAACATGACATCTTGGAAGGCAATTTGACCGGCAGCTTCGGTGTTTCAGTCTGTGTTTTCGCTCCTCCCTTATTAAAACATAGCGGCTGTTCAGCTGTGCGGGGCTGCGGGGGCGGCAGGAGCCTACGAAGGCTGTAGAGGTGGCTGTTGGGTGGCTGTTGGCTGTAGGATGGCTGTAGGGGTGACTGTTGATGTGGCTATAGGGGTGGCTGTTGGGATGGCTGTTGGGGTGGCTGTTGGGTGGCTGGTGGCTGTTGGGGTGGCTGTGTGAGCACCGGGGAAGTCAGGGGGAGCCCATTCCCAACTCCAGGATGGACGGAGAATCCTGTGGTTTGCTTTTGCTGGGGCTGTTGTTATCACACAGCTCCTGCGCTGACGCGCAGCGCTGAAGAAGAGCAGTGAGCAATAAAGATGGAGGGCCAGCACGCTCTCGTGATGCTGCTGAAGAGGGGGCAGAGAGACAGACATCTGGGAGTGTCAGAGGCATGCTGGGCACCAAGACTGTGGAAGAGGTCTCCAAATCAGGAGTAAGACACGCAGTCTGTGGCCCCGGGTTCCACGGGATATAAGTGACAGTTTCCCAGTGGCTGGTGGGGTTCAGCCTGGTGGGTCTCAGCAGGAGCCAGGAGAGCACCACTGATACCCTCTCAGCAAGGCCCTGCCAACCTTCACTTTGGCAACTCACAGCTCTTGAATGGTTTTTCCATCCCACCAACATTCCATCAAACTGATTTATTTGTGTAGGGTATCAGCAGACACACTGCGTTGTTGGACCTTGAAGGGTGAGTAGGAAAAGTTATGCAGCAAATATGGACAAACCGAACAGCAACAACTTACAGAGACCAGATGATTTCCAGCCAGCATCAATAGATCTAGACATCAGGATACATGATGTCATGTATTTAGATATCCAAAAGTTATTTGACAAGGTCCTTTATCAAGGGGCTTGTCAAGTAGTTCAGCTGTCAGGGAGGAAGAGAGATGGTCCCGGCCTGAATAAATTAATTGTTTAAGAGGTAGGAAAATGGGGATGAGAATGAATGGTCAGTTTTAAAAGTAGAGGTGTTTACCAGCGGAGCCTGCGTGGTGCAGCATAGTCATAGACAATCTGGAAAAGGCGTAAGCAGGGAGGCAAGATGGCAGGCTGGTGACACAAAGTTATTCAGGGAGAAAAAGACAAGGGCTGATTGTTAAGAGTGGCATAAGAACCTGCAAGTGCTAAGGGACTGGGCAAAAAAATAGGAAATGAGGTTGAAGGTAGACAAATGTAAAGCACAATGGAAAAAGTGTGAAAGGACTTGAGCAAAAACTTGGGCTATTAGCGTCCCATTAAAAAACTCAGCTCAAAGTTCAATGGCAGTCAAAGAAATGCACCAAAGATGAGGAATTATGGGAAAGGATCAGAAAACAAATCAGAGAACGTGGTTGTGCCTCTGTATAAATGCATGATGCGTTTGCATCTTGACTTATTTATGTAGTTATGATTCTCAGAGTCCAGCCCACAGGGACATAAAGGAACTGGAAGAAGTTCAGAGAAAGGGAGTAGGATGGTTATCCTTATAGTGAAGCTTCCATTTAAGCACTGATTAAGTACACTAGGATACTTTTCCTTGGAGTAGCAATAAATGAAAAGGGTACTCTATAAAAGCATGAGTGACATGGACAGGGCGAATGTAACAGCGAGGAAAGAGTAGACGGACTTCAGATGAAAAAAATCATAGGCTCAAAGCAGAGCTGTTTTTCCCATGATGTACAGTAAAACTGTGTTAGTCCTTGCTGCAGAATTGTGGCTTCTCAGTGTTGTTTCCATAGGACAAAGGAGACAAATTCCAGGAAGAAACATACACTGACAGCTATTAAATATAAAGTTATTTCTGTCTCAAGAAGTGCCTGAGGTGGAAACTTCCAGAGTCTGGAATGGCAGAGCCAGGATGCCTCGTTCCAGGCTTGCCCCTGTGGTTTTACTGCTCTCTAGCTGCTGGGCACTGCTGAGGGCAAAGCTCTGGGCTGCCTGTGGTTGTGGTCTGCCCGCTATTACCACTCTTGTGAGAAAAAGTATCAAACAGCAAATACACTTTTCCGCATTTTACAATAATTATTTAAATACAACTATAAGAGAAGAATTGAAAAAGAGGCAAACTGACAAATGTCTTACAGTGCAGTAGGGGGTCCAGTGGTAGTTGCTGTCCTGCTAGGGTCTGTCTGTGAGATAGATACATTTCTATACACTTCTATATGTTTTGTCCATCTGGGGTAGGCTTGAACATTTTCACCAATGATCAGACTGAAAAAACGGTGACTTTCTGTGGAGTAAACCTGCACCCTTCAGCCTGGCAAAGGAGTTGAAACTGGTATTTTATAACTGACACAGCTCCATGATTCCGCTCTGCCAGTACAGAACTGATCGGAGGCCAGAGGACCACCCTGCTCATATTAATTTACCAGCTAGGATAAATACAAAAAAATTGCTCATATAAGATTACCAAATTAAATCATTGTTGGCCTTTATGCTACTGTTTGCAGAAAGTACGTTGGGGCTTCGTTATTCTTCTGTTATTTCTTAGTATTGATTCAGATTAATCAGAAAGCTCCCGAAACCTTTACAGAGTGTTAGAGAGATTATGACACTTCATCAGCATCTTTACTCCAAGTTTTTTGGCTGCATAACAAGTATATATCCTTTTCCTTTCTCCTCCGGGAACTGCACTTTCAGTGAATTAAACACATGGAGAGTGAAAAGTTCAGAAAAGTAGAGATGTATTAGGGGAAAAAAGAAAACAAACAGATGAGTACCTGCTATGTGACTTCAGAAGCAGATAACCTCCCTTTGGTCCCTGGTTAAAGACCAGGCAGCCTTTCTGAAAATACGTCTGACTTGAAAGAGGAACCTGCACACTGAGAAAAAGCTGTTGTAAAGAAAGAAAGAAAGAAGGTGTTGTAACATGCCTTTGGGGGGAAAAAATGTGTGTTTTAGATATGAAGAGACAAGTATTCTCCTGAGGCTGTATTTTTATTCATTCTTTGGCACCACATACCATGAGATATATTTAGCATAGATCTTATCTCACAATCATTGTGGGTTCAAAACCCCTTTGGAAACACATCCAACTAAATTCTGAAAAGCTTTTCCATAAAAATGTATCTTCCTTTCCCTGTTGTTTTCTTTGTATATGTCTCCTCTAAGGGTTTGTGTTTGACTAAAGCTTTCTCCTTCAAAAATCAGGCATTGAGAAAACAGCACTGCCAAGAAATCCTAATCAAGATTTAGAAGAGCCTGTTGCTATGGAAATAGCCGTGGCATTGCCTGTTCAATACGACTTCTGCTGTGTTAAAAAGCAGGCTGAAAAAAACCCAGAAAACTCTGGCCTGAGCAAAATACATCAACAGAGCAAACCAATCAAGTGAATTATATCAACAATACATTAATGGTGAAAATTTAGCCTTTATTAATTACGCTTTCATTGGCTCTTTTTGCCTGCAGGCAGAGGGACTGCCCCCCCCGCCCCAGCCCCAGGCAGGGGGATTGCAGCAGAGAGGAAGTACTTGCACCCAAGCACCCAAAATGAGTTCACTATTTTGCCGAGCGTATGTTTAGTTGGGGTGGTCGTATCTGCTCTCACTCAGCAGTGCTGACACCTAGGGTGAAGAAACTACAACTTCGCAAAAATGAGGTTGTTTTTGGAGGGCGAAGGCAGCCTGCTCTAGGGGAGTGTGTGCGTGCGGGCTGCAGTCAGGGCGGATGATTATTCTCACGAACTGGTGGGGGCCCACAAAATCTCAGCCCCACAGAAAGCCTGTGGCGGTTTATTCTACGTCAATCTGGATGCACTGTCCAGGTATCATTTCTATCCCATCAAAGTCCAAGACACAGTAACCTGCATCTCCAGCCTCATCATCTGACAAGCCCCCTGCACCAATTTTGTCCTTTCAGCTCCCCCACATCCCATCCATTCACTTAATTTTGGCCTTCTAATATTCTATTGCCTCTTAAATTGAGGCAAAAGCATCATGCTATACTGCAAAAATTGACCACAAATTCTGGAGTAACAGGGTCTAATCCTAAACCTACCACAGCATCAATTCTGGAGATTATAATAGCCCTCCTTTTGTTTAGTTTCATCCCTGGTTAAAAGATTACTGACATTGAAGATATAAATTTTCATTTGTGCCTGGAAAGTTATCAGCCTTGGAGGTGGATCAGGGTGATTTACACCTTTCTTTTGTGCTGGCTCAGGATGTTTTCCTTTCCAGGTAGATCTCAGCACTTTGGCAATGCTCAAGAATGTGGAGTCAATTGCAAGTTTATTAGATGCACATCCATTTTAGGGCTGTTCATGGGCATATGGAGCTTGTGGGTACGACGGTAACTGAGTTCTTTACAGAAGTGGCTTTACAGCACTTCCACATGCCATGCAGGATTGCCCTCTGCACGTATAGCTCGACTGTATGTACAACATGCAAACGTTGCTTTCCTGGGTACCTGGCACCTGAATATCTGTTTTTAGGACTGCTGCAAAACCTTCCTGCAAAACTACATTTTTGGAGAAGGACGTAGTCTTTAATGTACAACATGGAAAAGCCCATATTATATGGGATGTATAAACCTAGTGTTGGCAGATGGATCTTGAAAGTCTTTGGCCTTTGTGCTATGAATCCATGCCTTAACACCAAGCTGATCCAATGCAGCTCCCAGTAAGCCGCCTCATGCCAGTGATGGCTACAGAGAAACTGCTTTTAAAAACTAGAACAAAATTGTCTAATTATCTCAACTGAAATTCTGCACCTTTTTATTTAACCTGATATGGCCTCAAGAGGAAAAAAAGAAACAGAAAGAGTTAAGTTCAATGTTGGTAGAAGGACATGCTCTAAAAGCCTGATTATCCAGATGGAACAGATAAATCTGTTACTCTTTCTCTAAATATCAACACTGCATAATTAGCAGCTGCTAAAATAATGGAAGCCAATTGAAGAAAAACATGGTATGCTCTACATTCATTTATTAAATACCTTATGTTTCCAAACAGAGCTTTCCATATTTGCTGCAAAACTCTGTAGCTTCATGCTCTACACAACCGAGCAAAGATGACAGCATTGAAATGAGCTATTACTATTTCCATCAGGAAGATATGGGGAACTAGTCTGTGTCTTTGAGGCGAAAATATATATTCATCAAATGCAAAAGCTTTAAAAAGCAGCACTATCTAAGATATCAGCATCCCATCTCCCTTGGAGACAGCTAAACCCCACATTTATCTAAATTATCTTGGTAATATGACAGAGTGATTGCTCACTAATGGTCAGTAACAGTTTTCTTTGTCATTTTCCTAGTCATTACCTCCTCAGAATGAACTCCAGAATAAACTGCTGATGCATCGTGACTAGAATATAAAGCGTAGCGTTACAAGAGAGACCATTTCTATTAAACTCACGAACCCGTACATTGGACTTCTGACATTTTCATTTACGAAAAATAATACCCCTCTATTACAAACCCTGATGAGCTTAGAGATATTTTATGCCTAAAACAGAAGCAAAGTAATATTTATTTTGCACAGCTGTCTTCTATTTTCTTCCTTTTCTCCCCACAGCTACTCATACACAGGAGCCGCATTTTCTGCAAAGCGAAGAGCACTGTTCAAAGAAGTCTGGTTTTGTAGATACTGTATTTCATGGCCCATTCAGCTGCATTTTTAAATTTGGATGTTTAAGTCTATTTGCCCTTTTTCAGGAGCTGGAGAGAATCACTGATTACACAGTCTGCCTGAATCTCATTTTCCCTGCTGAGTCTGAGAAAAGCCCTCACAGAAGGCTTGTGCATGTGGCAGCTGCTTATTGACTCCTTCTTCTCCTCTGGAAGAGTGGAAATTTTCAGAGTGGAGATCCATTGTCTTTATTTCAAATTAAATGGAGCTGATCTGTTGAGCTGCAAAGATGTAGGAAACAAAAAACTCGAGCAGAAGTGGTAAAGGAGCCAAAGTCCTGCCATATGAAGCTGCATCATTTTGAAATACTGCATCAGCCTAGAAAAACACTATTAGGGTGACCATAAAGGAGGATTTTATCTTCCCCAGTGTCACACCTCCCACTAGACCAGGCTGCTCAAAGCCCCATCCAGCCTGGCCTTGAACACTTCCAGGGATGGGGCATCCACAACTTCCCTGAGCAACCGGTTTCAGTGCCTCACCATCCTCGCAATAAAGAATTTCTTCTTAATATCCAGTCTAAATCTCACCTCTTTCAGTTTCAAACCGTTACCTCTCATCCTATTGTTACAGTCCCTGATAAAGAGTCCCTCCCTTTATATTCCTCTCCTTCCTGCTGGGTTTTCTTCTCATCCCCATCCTCATGGAGTGACATTGCTTTGAAGAAAAGACCTCTCTCTGTCTCCTTCTCCTGAGCAGTGAACTATACACGGAGAGCTACTCATGGTCAGTCCACAGGGTATCAAGAATTTGGTGGTGTAAACCAACAAACTAAGCTGGATAAGGCACAAAAGCCATAATCTCCTAGGTGTGAGACTTTGGAAGAATTAATATCAGGGAGAAAAATAAGTAGCAGGTCCCCAATGCAGTCAATGCACTGATCCTTCAGGGAGTTCTAAAGGCTGAAGTGTTGGGGAAATGCTGAGCTTCTATGCTGCATCATCTGACCTTCTTTTCTACAGGAGGGGATCCTGCCCCTTCGCTGTGCAAATGGGCATTGACAACACGGGCAGCCATAGAGTGGCAGAGGTGCTTCATCCTGTGAGCTGTGAAATGCTCTTCCAACCTTGCAAAAACCACATGCACAAATAAGCTATACATACAAAAAGCTATCAGTACTTTTTCTTTTTTTAACCTCTATTGTAATTAGGAGGGAGGAGAGGATCACAGCACACTCTGACTCCAAAGAAAGAGGAGCCCACCTGGAAAGGCTGATATTTCTAAATCATTAGGGCACAAGGACTCAAAGAATTAGATCAAACTTCTCTTTCTCTTAAAAGAGGCCTCCAAGGCACATAAATTCCCTTGTTTTACAGAAAATGCCATGTATCTTTGCTAGCTTAGCTTGACCATGGATTTTGGGTCAGGACCATAGAGGAGTTCAGGTCAGTTTGGCTGTGGAGTTCAGGGCAGGACCATGGAGTTCATGGACTTGGAGATCAGGTCAGGTCCACGGAGTTCACGTACACAGGGTTCAGGTCAGGTCCTCAGTTTAGCTAATGCAGACGTGCACAACTAACAAAAGAAACGCAAGGCGTAGGTTATGTAAAACAGTGCAGAGCCTCGTGAGGTGCCTTTCACAGCTGATCCCCAAGAATAGTCAGTGGTTATTTAAATGCATTCAAGTTCTTCCAAAAAGTGCCATCTGGCAGCATCAGGAACTCGCCTACCCCTGGAGCACTGGAGCAGAGAGCCCGGGGAGGAGCAGCCCCGAGCTGGGCTTCTGCACTGAGTCACGTCCCAGGGCTGCGCAACACCCCCCTCGCCAAGGTTTTGGCTTGCTTGTGGCAGTGGATGATACGAAAAGTTTGTCACCAGCAGCTTTCAGGCACAACTTTCCAAGCAATACAGATGTATTCTTTCTTTTTTAAAGGGAGAGAAAAAGACACAGAGCTGAAGTTAGACTTTTTGAGTCCAGGCTGCCTCATTCGTATTGCCTTCCCTGAAAGACAGTGTTGAATATTTGTATATTTCTGTGTATATGCAAACAGTAGATCTCCTTGGCAGGCAGCGTATTTACCTGAGAGGACAATGAAGGGCTGGCACAGAAAGGAAACATTTTTCCCTGCCAAAGTGTCGGTGCATCACGGCTTGTCATGCCTATTCAAATTCTGTTTTCTTATTTTCAAAAAGCCATCTACCACCTGAATGTGATCACTCTCCTTGAGGGCTAAGAAACAAAATGGTGCATCTGTTCCACACGCTGAATGGGCCATGAGGCTCGGGCTGGGAACTCATCCTGAACCACGTGATTCCTGCCCCCGCGGGGTGAGGGAGTTATGCCTTCAGCGTATACAGTAAGAATTCCCACCACATCCATGGATTTGCATGGACTTACTTGTTATATAATATTCTGAAACTAGATGAATTTCTACATTTTCTCGATGCAGGGTAAGAAACACAACAAGAACCTGAGAGTGTGAGAGGCTGAGCTGGACAAAAGCTCAGGTTAGCTCACTATCGTATCTCCAGTGCCCAGCGTTGCGTGGGTATCTCCATTTGGCATTTTGTGGCAACAACTGAGTTCCACAGTTTAATTATGCATTCTGTGTCAAATTGCTTCATTTTTTGAGACTTGCTGGAAATGTCATTTAATGCCCTTCAGTTGCTGCATGTGAGAAACAGTCACTAATTTTTCACCTTCTCTGAACTTCTGCTCTTCTCTATCTTTTTTCTCCCGAGTTTTTTTTTTAAGCTGATCTTATATGGAATGTATTCCCATAGACAAGATTTGAATGTTAAATGACTGATTTGCAAATCGAGTAACTTAATGAAATGTTTTTAAATAAAGCTAATATGCCTAAGAAGAATAACTATTTGAAGACGGAGATCAGATAGTACTGAGATGGATAAGATTATTTTTACTGTTTACAGTTTACACTCAAAGATTTGAAAATATATATAGTACAATAAAGAAGCAGTAAAAATACGAGCAGGAACCACCTAAGTATGTGTGAGAGAGGTGAAAGGAGGCAGGAGGAAGGGGAGAAGGAGTTTAAGCTACTGTGGAAAATTCCCTCCCCAAAATCATTTGAATGCAGTGAGAAATTAATCTATTCTATATATTTCTCACTATAATGAGTTATTTTTGCCTCAGGCTGCCAATCAATTCAGCTGACAAAGACCCCAAACCTTCAAATGTCTTGCATCACGCTCTTGCACAAACTAAAAATTTGCACTTAAATGTAACAGAGGGTTAGAAGGAGATACTGTAAAACGTTGCTAAATTTATTGACTAGAAAAGTGGCAACGACCAATTTATAAGAAAATAATTGAATTCTTCAAGGTGATTTAGTCTCTCTTCCTTTTACCACTGTGTCTCAGGCTACATAATAGCTCTTTTCAAAACGCGCAGTAGATCTGCAGACAGACGTTTTGACCCTTAAGGAGATTTTAATCCATGTTTGCGCAATCCTGAACCCAAGCTTCCCGGTGGCCTTGCCTGAGGGGAAAAACGAGGTAGAGGAAATAGCAATACTACAAAGAAACACCACTATCCCAGCTTGGCAAAAGGAGAAGTCTAGTAAGAAACCAGCCACATGCCTGAGGTATGTCCTGCTGGTATGAGACCAGGGTGCCAAAGGGGATTTTCACTCCTGAGCCGAAGGCTGGGGGTACCTCAGGACATCCCCTCTGGGAGGGAGAGCACAGAGTAATCACTGCTGATTGCATGTGGGATGCTTCCCTTACCAGACTGGCCTCTGAAGTGGACAAAATTTTCAGCATTACCCATATGGTTGTATTTGCAGGGAAACTGAATTTTAGGGAAAGAAGTTTTGGCATTTTGAAAATGAATGGGAGGCCTTTTTGACCTTAAATGACATGCACAATTCTCTAATCCTCTCAGAAGCGCCCTTGTCACGCCACACGAACAATTTAGAGGAACTCCAGGCCACTCTAAAATCAGGGGGCATATGATTAGCATTAAACCCAAAAGCATTTTAATCCTGCTGCAAGATTAAAAGGGTGCTGAAAAACAGAGCGGTGCTCCTGTTCCCCTCTGAATGACATATTTCATTCGAGAACAACAGGAAGCTCTGGAGAAAAAATGCCTGCACTTTTGGGTGGACGAGAGCGTGGCTGGAGGGCTTTTCAACTTTTATGCATCCAGCTATTGACTTCAGGGAAGTTGCTCCAAATCTGCATCGGTGTCGCTGAGAGCAGACCCTGCTCAGACCTCGGACCTTGCTCAGATCGTGGATGGCTTATCTGTAGCTCCCTAATAGAAAGGCTTACAAATAAGTGGCTCAGCTTGGTAAAAGCCACTTTATAAGCTGCCTGCTACAATACAAAGCTTCCCTCTTTGATTAAAAGGTACTAGATTTATAGGAAGAGAGCAGTTGGAAGCTTTCCTGTCGCTTAAGGAGAGCACACTGTTTTAGGAGAGCAGAGAAGCCAATAAAAATGTATAGGTTGAGTCAAAAGTGCTTTGATGGAGCTGAAATATACGATTTTGTGTATTTGTAAACAATGAACTACATCCTGGACCTAGAGACACAAATTAAGCACTTTTAAAAATCTCTCCATACTTACAATCTGTGAACAGGGGTCTGAAGTTTTCCTACTTAATTATGACAACTGGCTGACCATCATCAGCCTGAGCAACCTCTTGGAGCAATGGGATCAAAAGTGCTCTGAAGGTGACTATTTCTTTAGGCAGGACTGAGGGATCCTGAGTGATGAGGCTTCTAGTTTTTGCAATCCAGAAAAATACCTAAAGTTCATAAATCCAGGCCATAGGCTGAAAATACTAGGAGGTATTACTGCCATCCTGCCGTTCACAGCACCATAGAGTGGTTAGAGTTGGAAGGGACCTTAAAGATCATCTTGCTCCAACCCCTCTACCATGGGCAGGGACACTCCCACTAGATCAGGTTGCTCAAACTTCATCGAGTTTCTTCATTACTTTGTCTGTTTAAACAAGGCTGAACAGGGATTTTCCCTTACTATCTATCTATTTGTGCAGCACCTATAATACATATAACGATAAGAAACAAAATCCAGAGTGCTGTACTGAGATGGAGTACCTATGTTTATTCTCCCATCCATTTTACATAGTTCATGGCAAGTTCCTATTTCAGCTAATAGAAATTATAGTATATTGATGGAATATGATAATTCAATGTCTTGCAAAAGAAGAGACGGGAAAATCAAAGGGAAACTTGCAGATTCAGCATCCTTATTACAATATAATAATAGCAGAGCATATATTTTCTTTTTTTTTAAGACAGTTCATTACCATGTTACTTGCTTTGGATTCTTGGATTTTAGAAAAAAAATTTAAACAGCACTTGATGGAAAATGTGCTGCAAGAGGAGCCCTGGTGCTATGGTAACAGAGCTGCGTGCCTGTGTGAGCCACACGGATGCGAGCCGTGAAACACCAGCTTTGCTCCCATCGAGCTCAATGGGAAGACCCTCCGTGATTTCAAGTGTCATGAAATCACTCCCTTTTGTTTCTACGTCAATGCAGGATAGTCTTTCTCCAGATAATTTCCCTTCCAGGTAAAATTTTTAAGGGAGCATGCATACAAATGGTGTATGTTAAATTGACTTCTTGAAAAGACCTCTTTTATTCAGGGTTGAGGACCCAGATAGGTGCTTCTGCTTCAGCTGCATCTTAGATTTACTCATAGCTCTATTACCCTACTCTGCAAATAGTCCATTAAATGTCAGGCATTAAGTATGTATGCCAAAGATATGAATAAGACATACACACCTTGCTCTGTATTTACCAAGCGGCCAGTGGCCTCCAGAGTCTGCGTTTTTGGGGCTGGGTTTCAGGCACCATGAGAGGTACATACAGGCAGATGGCAATTCCTTCATATTTAGCTTCAATAATCACCAGTCGTTTGTGAAAATGTAAGCCGCTGACTGTGTGCACAGAAGTGCCGTTGGGATCAGGGTCCGGTGGTGACTCACAGCAGATATCTTCTGAACAGCCCCCAGCTCCTTAAGGAGATTGCCTGACTTGAACTATAAGTCTCTGCAATTATTTCTCCATCTGCACTTACTTTCAGACCCTGAGACAGTTTTACAGAAAACAAACAAACAAACAAACTGAAGTTGCCAATTTTAAATTGATTGCAAATGCAGCAGTACAACTAATTATGCCTAATGTCATAACTCGATAAATGGGTCACGGCAGAGAAGGGGAAGCATATCTGGCAGCTCAGTGTTTTTTGGGTAAGCGTGAGGTAGACTTAGCCTTTACTTTAGGAGCTTAATTTGGGCGCTGTGTCCCCAGAGTTTCAGGGGAGGGATTGCCAACTCTTCCTAAATTCCGTATACCCACGGAGAAAGGTGCTGCAGGTAGAGACCCAGCCCACCCCACCCCACCCCATGTGGGAAGCTCGCTCCCTGCACTGACTGGCTGGGGAGGTCTGAGTGACCGTAGGGGTCCTCCAGGCCATTGTGGTGGGGGATCACCCCTTCCACCATCATGAATAGCTGGAGGGGTATGGTAGGTGCCATCACCCCCGTGGGTTTGGTCTGCCTGGACCTCTTGTGAGGGCTGTGCACTCGTTAGGGTACTTCTCCAGGGCTGCAGGACTTGCTCAGCTTGGGAGGGATCAAACTCTGTCTCCCACATTTTAGGAGAGTTTTGAACATACCAGAACAAGGGATGCACTGATGAAATTACTTTTCTTTTGAGTGTGATCCCCGGCGTGGGAATCCATGGGCCATGCAGCCTGATGAAGCCCGCAGAGAAGGATGCCTGACTGAGGACATCCACTGCCTGAGGCAGGTGACAGGGGCCCCGTCCCCAGCCTGGCTCGCTTTTCATTCGTTCATGGTCCCACACAGTCTGGGAGGCTGGGATCAGAAGCCCAGCAGCAGTGAGCAGGGGATAAAGTGTAACTGTCGTTGCTTTAACACCCCTAGTTAAAGAGAAGCTTACAGCCTCATGATTTTTAAATTGCTCCAGAGCAAGCCTTCTTCCATCTTTTGCCAGACAAGAAAATGATTGAGGTGCTCGTTTTTGCCCTTTAAAAGAAGCTGCCAAATGGAGACTGTGCCCTTACAATACTACGGGCCTTACAAAAATGAATACATAAATATCGAACAGATGTAGCAGCACTTCAGTAAAGATCTCCAAGTGCATGAAAACCAGTCCCAGCATAATATTGGAGACAGTAAAAAACCGGATTAATCTTCTCAGAGAAGTTCTTTGAAGGAAATTAATCTCTTTTTATTTACAGATTGATCCTTGGAAAGTTTTGACTAGGCCTGTGTGCAACAGTAGTACTCGGTATCATGGCAGCATTTTCCTCAGAAGTGAAACATAGTTTGAGAGCAAGTACTCACACATTCAATACGCAACACAGCAAGTATCAATGCAGAGATGCAAGACAATAATAGGATGTTGCTCGTGCAACTTACTTCAAGCGTTTCTGCATGTTATTGGAGAATGAAATTTGGGCTCCGTGACTCTGGTGGGACTTTTCATTTGCTAAAAGTTAAGCAAGTGCAAGGAGCGTAGCAGGAAGTAGGCCCATGTCAAGATAAGCATTTTATAGGGCATCTTGAAGATATTTGTAATGACTTTCAACCCTGCCACATAGCGAGGTGCTACCCTCACTGCCGTCAGCACCCCTCCTGCACCCCCAGTGCTCCCTCCCGCAGAGCCCAGGCAGCCATCCCTGTCCTGCCTCTCTGCCTGGAGCAGGCGTCGTGGGGAGGAGCACTGAGCTCCTTCAAAAAGTCACTTAGAGGAGGAGCGGCTGAGAGCAAGTTCCCATCACTCTTAATGCGTGTCTGATGTACTGATCTAAAAATAAACCCGTGCAGCCGGTGAGATGTGACAGTCCATTACAGCCTCCACCTTGCCTTTGCTCGCTGCGTCCTCGCAAGCTATGGAGCAGCACAGCTTCGGAGGATCACCCGGGCTGATCAGAGTAAGCTTGCCTATGCCCTGGCAAGTAAAACAAGTAGCCGTTGAAAAATAAAGGCCGGTCTTTGTGTGTGTGTGTGTGTGATGGTTCAATGCAAATAGTTGTCTAGACAGCAGCCTAAGACAAATCAATACCTGTAATAAGGCTCATCATGCTCCAATAACTGCTGCAATCTGCATAGAAAGACCCATGGTGGACAAAGAGGAAACGTGTGCTCCTGAGGGAGAAGGCACTTAAGAGTAAATTCTCATTAAGTGAAAATTATTTGCTGCTGAAAGATTAAGCCAGTTGGCAGCTGGACAAAAGATGGATGTACAGCAGGGAAAGAGCACATGATGTTTCCTAATAGATGCAGCCGAGTTTGTGTTGTCGTTGTTCAATGTAAGCAGCGGAAAATACTGCATTTTTGCTCCTTTCCTGTCAAGCATAGCTACTTTTTAATTCCTTTTTAAGAGTTTTCCTGCTATTCCTGCAGAAGAAATGAAAGACTGATCTATTGGAAAATAACTGGAAAGATGATTTTTCTATCTTTAATTAAATGTTGTAAAGTAGCACATTTCTGAGAGAAAAATGTGCTCATATTATAGCGTGGGTTTTTTTCCCCCAAATGTGTGGTTGGGCTATTGGAGATAAGAGCATTGATGATTTTCTATATAGATCTGATGGAATAGCTTTTTCATTTACATTTCAAGGAAGGAACTGGATATGTGAATCATGCAAGAAGAGAGAATAAGACAGAAGAAAAAGAAAGATGAGCATCACAGCTACAAATACCTCCTGGATTTACCCTGAAAGAAGAGTGTTCACAGTTCACTGTAGCTTCATGCCCAATAAATGGCAATTAAAATGCAACGAATTTTGACCATTTTATTGCAGGAACAAGAGCGTGCATCCTGTGTTCAGGGGCTGAGGGGGAGGGTTTCAAATGCTTTAATTACCGAGTGTTGGCTTCACACTGATAGTTAATGTCTCTTTGTATGTGCCCCAGGCAAACAACTCTTCCTTGACAAACCCGGGGAGCGGTGCACCCGTGCAGATGGAGCCCGACTCCCATCGATGTCCGTGGGTCCTCGGGAAGCTGGACCTGACGTCCCCTGGGTCCTTGCAGAACCGCTCACCTCTGGCACTGCGCTCCCGCATCCAGCGGGACTCTGCGCCGTGACTGCTGGCGGTGCCGGCGCAGAGGAAAGATTTGCGTTCCCTCTGCTTGCTCTTGCCACAACTAAATAAACTGAAAGCCAGGGTGGGGTGGGTGTCTGTCCGACGCTCTGCCTCCCGCCACCTGATCTCCCAGCCCTTCAGTCCCTCACTGCTTTCCGGGCAGCAGCAGGCGAGAGCCAGCGAGCCCCAGCCGGAAAGGGAACAGCCTGGCCGAGACAGAGTGAGTACCGTGATTTAAATGGAGAAAGCCGGACAGTTGTCAATGGAAAGGAAATGAGTTGGGATCTAAATCTAACTAAAAGAAGCTACCCAGATTACCGACACTGTAAATTGGATTAAAATTAAGTCCTACAAGAAAATCAATGGAAAGTGATAAGGAAGTAAGTCAAAATGACAGCAGAGTGAGACAGACGCTCTCCGAGAGCTTATTCAAGAGAACCGATCGGAAGTTGAAAAGAACATTTAACTGAGCCAATCCAAACCTAAGTGGTAGAAAAATAAAGGGAAATTGGAAGAGATTAGAGAGAAAGCCCAAGGAAAATATTTTTAAGGAGGTTATAAATCAGGATGCAAAACAGAAAAATGGGGAAAAAAAATAAAAGAAAAGAAAGAGACAATTTTAATTATGTCTTAGAGCAAGTAAAATTAAGTGCCTGGGAATAATTTTTTATACCATGCATTTGTTTACATAGAAGTAGACTTTGACTGACATGCAGATGTTGTTTTTCAGAAAACAGGCTGTTATTTTTTTTGCCCTGTATGTGCAGTTAAAAAGCCTCTGTAGCGCATGGGTTCTCACTCCATGCTCTGAAAAAAAGCCCTTTTTTTTTTTTTCCTCTCTCTTCTCTTTTACAGGTCCCTCCATTGCAGAAGTGCTGCCCCAGCCTGTGGGCAGCTGAAGCTGCCTGTGTCCCGCCGGTGTCCCCCGAGGGGCCAGGAGGGAGCCTGCCCCAGGGCAGCGGGAGTCTGTCCGGGGGAAGGCTTTACCTTTCCTCGGCTACACCCACGGTACCACTGGATGTCACTGTTGTTTCGTGAAAGACAAAAACCTTACTGACAGCTTTTTGACAGATAATGTTTAGTAAACAAACATGTATGTATTTATATTCCCTTTCCCGCAAGTGTTCTGCCCAAGGATCGAAATTACAGAACGACTGCGCAACTGGCTCTCACATTTTTGATGACTATTTACAGTGATTGTGTTTATGGGTCCTTTTGTGGCACTCTAAGAGGCAAGGATTGCTTTCTCCTGAGAGAGATGTAGAGGGTGGCAGAGCTGCCATAATGCATTTAAATTGTATTTTCGATAATTTTTTTTTGCTTCCATTTGCATTATTTCCTGGGAAATATTTTAACTCACCTGGGCTGCACTGATGGCACTGTGTCGGGGTGGAACAGTGAGCAGCATCGCTGCCGGCTGCCCGCAGCCCTGGAAAGCCAGGCATTGCTGAGGGGCAGTGCTGCCCATAAATCAGGATTATTCTGGAGGTGTCTGCTTCTCTCCACCATTACAGAGGAGTGTGCAGAGACTCTGCCCCTAAATCAGGCACCTCCTGGACTAAGAGGCAGTGAAAAACTCAGACCCCATTTCTTACAAAGGGAAAAGCTTTTTTTTCCCCTGTTGGTTGCCTGAGGTGGTATTCAGCTGGCCAAATGAAGACATATAACTTTCTTTAAAGTCAGTGGAGAGGAACGGGCAATTCCAGGAAAGTGATTCATCCCATCTGAAAGAACACTTCTAGCAGATAGGTCGGGTGGGTAAAGGCTTGCAGGCACCTGTTTCTGCCAACTGACACTGCAGGAGCCTTCAGTGACCAGCTGAAGGGTAGACCAGTCAGACAAGAAGAATCCCACCCATTTTACCTGGTATAGGGGCCTGTACGGCAGGGTTGTTTTGAAACAGTATGTAGATCTTTCCTACATAAACTTCACTCCACTGTTAACGATCTTTGAGCCAGCTTTCTACATATTTCCCTAACACTAAACATGCCAAAAAGGGCACGTGATGCCAAGTGACCCACCCCAAACTGCCCACCAGAAACAGCCTGGCCTGTGCTATCCCCCTGGGACTGAGGGTCGTTCAGAAGTGTCCGTGTTAGCCCCCTGTTGAAAACACACTAGGAGCTGATCTGGCAATTTGGCAGTGTGAACAGTGGCATTCCCGTGCCCAGCACAGCTCCCAGTGCCATTTCATTATCAGTGACGCAGCCTAGGTGTAAAAAAATATTTCCTCTTGGTGGCAGGTACATAAAACCCAGTTTAAGCATGGTCCCCTGCTCCCAGAGGCTTATCTGGTATACGGAGGACAACGAATCTGTTGTTACCTACAGCAGGACACAAAGCAGTCCTCTATTTGCATGAAAATAAAGTGGCTCTTAGGTGTTCTCCACGTCACAGCCATATGAATTTCAAGCAATGCTGTTGTAGACTTCTATGAGACTTCAGTGACCTCATCCAGCATAAATGGTCCATGAGATGAGGCAGTGGCTATGGACTTCTGTACAGAAGCAGAGTATCAGAGTCCAGTTCCTCTTAAGAGGTCAGGCAAGCCTGAACAGCGTAAATAAGGAGAATAAGAAAATTCTGATAGTTGCCTGAATCACTTCATGGGAGAGAACTAAAAGAAGAGGCAAAGTTTGAGAATTAAAGCCAAATTATTCCCGTAAGGAGTTAACAAATTTGGAGCTAAAGGACATGAATGCAGGCTGGCCTAAGATATTTGCCATTTTAATTAAAAATGGTGCTAAAACCACTAGGTAGAATAATGCGTGTTGTGCAAATTGAATAGGAGCACTCCTCAGTCCCTGCTGTTTTTAGCAGTGCTATTTTCATTCTTTGTCCGTAAATAAAGGATTGTGGAATGACTGCCGTCATTTAATCAGGCACAACAAAATGTGTGAATCACGCAAAATTAGTTTCAGGGAATCAAAATGATAAGACATTTCCAAAAATGAGGCTTCCTGGAGTAACTGCTTGGAGTGGGGCTCCACCACGGTGCAACAGGTGATTCCCCCATTTCCCCACAGCGCAGACCTCTGCCATCACCTGTGTCTTTGGGCTGCTGGTACCTGCAGAGACACAGGAAGGAAACTTGTCCTCCCGGTGCGTGCACAGACACCCTAGTTGCATCTTCTGGGTCTTACTTGGATTGCCATCAGTAGGCTTCTATCTGCCAGGTGGTCTAGGGCACTCCTTGGAGGTGTGCAGTGCTCTGGGGCTCCAGCCTGTGTTCCCCATAGCCGTGGGCTGGCCGGGCGGCTGAGTGTGCCCCACTTGCCCCATGGGCACGTTGCCCATCGGTGGCTGCTGTCGAGACGGCTGTGCTGCCTGCCCAGCCGCAGCCCACATGCCTGCCAGGCAGAGCTGCATATAAATCCCGTGTACAAAATTAAGGAACATGCAGAGCGCTCAGAGATGCTGCAAGGTGTGGGGCAGGGTGAGATTACAGCCTGCTGCCTCCTCCAGTGCCACGGTGGTTGCATGAGACACCACGGGTGCAGGGACGTGAGTAGCATCCCCCCACCCTCACTTCTCCCCCAGGACTGGGGCTCCTCAGGGCAGAAGGCAAGGATAAAAATGTCAGATTTTCCATATGATCTTTGTATGCATTTTCCCCTAATTTGTTGTCATTATTCCTATCATCCAAAGCGTGACTAGTGATTTACAGAAGACGGAGCAAACCTGTTCTTGCCAGGGAGAGCAAGATTTTTTTGCTTCCCGAGCTGTTTCATGGTGCACATCCCCGTGGTGGCCGTGGAGGTCTGATCTGCTTCGCGCTCATGGCTCAGGCACTTGGAGGTTGTCACGGGCAGGGAGCTGCAAAACGTTATTCCTTCATGCTCTGCAGCACAGGGAGGCTTGGAGACAGACACAGCCCACCCCGGTGCAAGGACTCACGCTGACATAGGAGCTCCTCCTCGAGACTATGGTCACCCTGAAAGTCATGTGCCAGGGAGCCCCAGCCCTGCTGGGAGGGATTCAGGGGGGAGCGACACTCCGCGCAGGAGCAGGAAGCCAAGAGCATGGCTGTGCTGCATCCTTTCAGAAAGCTTTTTGCATTTGCTATTATCTCCACGAGTTAAATGTATGCAAATTGAACACGGCTGGTAGCCACTAAATAGGTATTTCTTGCCAAAAATATCTGCTCTCTGGGGTCCCCACCTCTCTTGCATTTGCAAACTGCATCAGATGCTGCGTAAGTCATTCTCCAAAATGTGCTGACAGCGATACCAATATCAGGCAAGAAGTTCCCAGCCCTCCCCACTTTTCCCCTTTAATCTTTTTTTGTCATGATTTTCAGCTTTTGCTTTTACATTTCTAAGCAATTAATTTTTTGGCTCCCACATAGGATCAACAGGTGTGGAATGACTGGCGTGGCCCTGATAGGCTCCATCTGGTTGCTGCTGATAAGGTAATCCTGCAGGCTGAGGGGCAGTATCTCCAATAAGCTTAAGAGGCATCAGCCTAATCTATTTGCAAGAGAGAACAAGCCCTGCAGCCAACATTGTTATTCCATGGGAACAATTGGGCACAGACAGCACTTCCATAGGCGCGGTGGGGAGGCTTTCACCCAGCTATTTTTCCCCTGGGGGTGATGATTCACCCAGTGCAGTTGTACCCCTCTCAAAAGACAGAAAAGCTTTGCTTTGTGAGAAGCTTGCGCCCCCAAACCCATGATTTCTGAATCAACCCAAATATCTCTTTGCTTCTTCACCTCCGTAAACTCTTAGGTCCTTATTTAATCTTCCCCAGCGCAATGGGAAAATATGACTGTTGGCTTTGTATTGATAATAATTTATTTATTTTTTTTCCCTGTAACTTCCATAAAACGATTGCAACTGTTGGATTCTGAATGTGGGGTGTGATGAGGGCAATGGAGGTGTGCTTGGGGTGCCCTCTGCAGTTGAAGGGCTCTGTCATCTCCTCCGTGCAGGTTTGGGTCTGTGGTCGCAGCCAGGAGAGCTGTGCAGGCGCGCTGAGCACCTCCTTGCCTCCCCTTGGTGTGTTGTCCCGGCTCGTGGCGTGAACCACGGAATGCCAAGCCGAGAGCATCACAAACCCACACCTGCGCCTTTCACGGTGCCCGTTTTGTGGAATTTCAGCTGACAGCTTTGGGGCTTATTTTATTGATGATTTCTGTTCTTAGCTTTCACTGTGTGCTTACCCTGTTCAAATACATCCTGTAGGTTCCCCCCATCAAAACACACAAACGTGTGCGGTGGCTTCAGCAGGCGAGCTGCCCCATCCAGGGCACCCAGGTGGTCCTGCTGTAGCTCCTTGGGGACCCATGGAAATTAACAGCTCGTACCCTCTCCCTTGGGCTGGGGAAAGCACAGAGGATGTTTTTAAGCTGGTCTCCACCTAGGAAAACAAGTGGGCAGTGCTCTGGCAGACACGTTTTCCCACAGGCAGGACGGGGTTATCCCACTGCCATCACTCAAGGGCAGTGGCGTGACGGAGGCACCTGCCGGCAGAGCCGCCATCCCATGCTGGACTTTACGCTCTGGTAACGAGCGACATCAGCGTCACTGGCAAACACGGCTCTGCTTGCTGCGATGGGAGTTGCCGCATCATTGCATCACACTTTCTACCTTTGCCTCTGTCGGCCACCGTCATTTCTGCTACGTGTGCGCACACGGAATACGCTTGTCTGTGCCCAAGAAGGCAGCAGCCCTTCCAAGCGGGGAGGGGGGAGCATATGGGCTCTCTTGCGGCAATAATTGAGCTTTTCCTCTTTTATACCTTGAGCGGCTGGTGGTGCCGGAGAGGACACCATCTGCTGGTGAGCTGAGCAAAGGAGCTCTCAGCAGCGAGGGAGGATTTCTGCCATCAAATCCCCTCCCGCGGGAAGGAGGTCGTTTGCAGGGGTGTCTCAGCCACTTCTGGCACCCGGGGCTCCCCCGGGGCACTGGGAGCCCCTCGCCCTCCCAGCCCGCTGTGCAGGATCCCTGTGCCTCCACATGCTGCGCTGGAGAGGGGCCAAACCCAAATGCACCCCAGAAAGTGGTGGGGGGACCGCCACCGTCTCGTGCAATGAGGGCACCATGCCTTGGTGTCAAGAAGGTGCCTTGTTGCAAGATCCTGAAGTGAAGAATTGGGGAAGGCACCACAGGAGGAGCGTGGGGAGGTGACCCAGGAGAGGTGGCCCTTGCAGTGTCGTAGCAGCGATGATGGGCTACAGCTGGTGCTCATCCCTCGGCTGTGGGGGGAATGGGGCCAGGAGCTTCAGTTTTAATCGAATACACTTTTCCTGCCCCCATGGTTTATGGCATTCACGGATTTACCAGATGAAAAATTAAGATTATCAGATTAAATATACATAGTTGATTTTCCACTCAGGAGAGAGCTTCATCTCTGGTGCCTCCCTTCTAACACCCCCAAGGACATCTGAGCACTGGGACAAGACCTCCAGCTCCCACTTAAGAAATAGGTAGTGCCTCTGCCAGCACTTTTAAAACTGAAAACTTGGAGACGAATAGTGGCTCTTCCCCCTCCCAGCTCTCCCGGCCCCAGGCAGCCCCAGGGAGAGGGGCTCCAGCTGCACCTGCCTCAGTACCCCATTTTCTGGGCCCCCCAGCCCCTCTGCTGCCACTGAGACTGTGCTCACACCGGACACTCAGCTGGGGTGCTCCTGTTTGCACCAGAGATGGCAAGTGAGGAAAGAGTGAGGGAGCATCAGTGATTACATGGAACAGTTTGCGCAAGGCTCATGTATGTGCCTTTTGGGACAAGCACAGGGCACAGAGGTGATGGGAGAGGTCCGCATGCTGTCATCCCATCTCAGACAGAATGTATAAGGCCAAAATTCTGATTACTTTTGCACCTGGGTAGCTTCACTAGTGTTAATTAAGTGGTAGAAATGGAGGATCTGTGTAAGCAAGATTCAAATCAGATACTGGTATTTAGCTCTGCTTCAGGTCCTCTCTATAGGGTTGCTTCTGTCAAAGTGAAGACTGAAACAAAGAGGGAAAAACCTAAATAGTGATTAATGAAGAACAGTCCATATTTAATCACAGCTTTCAATTCAGACTTTATAATTTAAACTTCAGTAATTGTCTTCACGATTTTGGCATCTGCTCGTCCCAGCCTACACACTATCTTTGGACTAACAGCACGGCTTATCTTTGCAATTAGGCATTCAGTGTAGCAACAAATCTTCAATTTGGTGTGAGTCACTCAGCTGCTAAATCAAACAATGTGTCACTAAACAAACCAGTTTCCTCCTGACCTCATATGATGATAATAATGTCTTGTGAAACCATCTTGAGACTTCTTTGGTATAATTCTCTGGTACTTTCTGACACACTCGTTTTCATAAATATAATTGGGTCCTGCATTAGAAAAGGGATACAGCAGTACACAAACAATTGATAGTAGTTATTATCATGGAAATGCAGGCAACCCACCTCAAATCCAGTTGCTAAAAAAGTGAAAAAAAAAATTCTAAAAGCAAAAGCTGTAAGTACAGGGTGAGCCAAAGTTGCAACTGCATCAGCTCCGATGGGCGGGTGGGGATCTGGAGTCTGGCTATGGGGATGGGAACGCTGGGGTAGGTGCTCCTGGAGCAGACAGGAGCCCTGCGCCTCCATACGCCAGCCACACGGCCGCTGCTCTGCATCACAAGTGTCTGTATGTGCAGTTGTTACTAGAAGTAATCTGTAGTCTTCAGCTTAATGTAGTCAAGGTGATATTTGGTGCCAAAAGGTTACAGTGCCTAGAAACTCCATCTCTGCGCCCAACTGAAGAGCAGTGCTGGGGTGGAAGATGTGCAGCCCCGGGCAGGCTGTCCTCAAAACATGAAATCTCTGTAGGGAGGGGTGAGCTACGTGTCCTCAGCAAATGCCTACCTTGGGCAGGAGCGAACTGCCTCTGAGGAGTCCTGTCTTGATCCACTGACTTTCACTTAGGTGATTATTTCAGATGAAATGTTTGCATTTTAATTTTCCTAAGTTGGACAAGAGAAATCTCAGGGATAGTCTGAGAACGGCATGGACACAGCAGAAATACTGAGGATGACTGGATGGATACAGACAACATCTTGAAGTACACAAGAGTCTAGAATATTTCCTGCCTTCCGCCTTTGTAGGCTTCTAAATACAGGCTACAGTATTACTGTAACCGTAGCAGTGCAGGCAGACTCTTTACTGACACTGACTCGATTCTGTTCAATTGGTTTTAGTTCCTGAAAAGATTAACACTGTGCCCATTGGAAACTAAACTTTCTCAAAAGGATGCAATCATTCACATTTCCATCTACACAAAGAGAGGCCCGTCCGGAATGATTTGGTGAGACATGAATAATCTTTTATCCAAGAGGCAGGGCCAGAGCAGGGAGGGAAGGTGGAGGGACCTGGGTGGCTGGGGACGGGGACCAGGGCTTGGGACGTTCTGCCTGCCATGGCTGCCCACGCTGCTGATGCACAGAGCTAGGCCTGCCAGGGATTCGAAGGAAAATGCAGCCAGTTCCCTCACCTGCATAGCAAACCCCGTCAAATCCAGCTCCCAGGTTTTCTCACAGGAGCTAACAAACCAACGACAATGTAAGCTTTGAAAGACATACAAACAAGTGGATCACGGTGCATCCGTGAGCCACTGGCATTTGCTATCTCTGCTTCAGCTCGCCTGTAGCCCCAGCAGAGAAATCCTTCCTGCACCCATGCTGTTGTCAGCAGGGTTAAAGATCTCAAGCTTCTACATATTTTCTGACTTAATCTTTCTGAGGTGTAAATGTGGATAGATGTGCAAGGTTATCTTTTTGTTTGAAGAGCAGCCCTTTGTGAGTGCATCCATCTGAGATACTTATCATGCCTCTCTTTTTCTTTTTTGATCAGCCCAGCAATTTCTGCACCTGAGACCCAGATCTCAGAGCCAAAATCCATAATTAAACATTAAAAATCTTCAAGGAGACTGGTAAAATGACTCCAATATCCCAGTGGAGAAAGTGAGATCAGAATTTATTCCCCTTTCTGCTGAAAACTGGCAGGACTGTTGAGCTGAAGTGCGCATCGAGACAGATGTCTGCTTTAACCTCCATGCCCTCCTGAAGGTTCCTCTCTGGCATGTGAGTTGCTGTGGTGTGTCCGAGCGCTCGGGGGCATCTTTGGCCAAGCACCAGTGGGAAGCTCCTGGCGCTAATAGGGTTGACGTGGTCCTTTTTGGGGAAGTGCAAAGGAAATCGATTAATGGAGTCTGACTTTGCTATGATGGATACAATTGGAAAGGGACAGAATAAACTCGGAAACTGTTCCACTGTTTATTCAGAAGTGTTTGATTACAGCTAAGGAAAAGAGACAAGCTAAATCTAAAAAGATATCTCTGGAAGTGCTCTGTTGAAAAAAAACACCAAACTTTTCACATAGTTTCTGTCTGAGTTAGTGAAAAGGAGCAGTGGTGTCAACCATAGATTATATTGTTCATTCACTTCTTCCAGGCAGCTGTATCCGCCTTGACATGGGCAATAGTGACAGTGGATTTACTCACCTCCCACAGCTTTCTTCTTCCCTCTAGCCTCCCCCCAAGCCTACTTCTTGCCAGCCCACACGCTGCCGGGTGCTGGATGGCACCACAGCAGCTGCCTTCCCCTCTGCTGGGTGCCTATAGCAGAAAATGCATGCTGCCAAACCGGAGTGTGTTGCATGTGTAAAGGCAGAGTCACCTGAGTTAACACCTCAGCTTTGCTCTGCTGTGGCGGAGTTTCACACTCTCCTGTTCCCAGTTGACTGTGAACGCTGAGGTCCCAGGCTCCTTCTGGTTTCAGGTCACTTCCTTTGAAGTTCTGTCTTTGCTGTCATTTTCTTTTCTGGCATGTATTTTGATGCTCAGTTAAAGTTGAGTGTTCAGGTAGGGATGCCTGTCCCCCTGTGCGTGGGACACACACACATTTCCCTGTGTCAATACCCTGACAGTGAATGTCTGCAGCAATCGCTGGTCTAGCCTTGCATTCCTTGTTTCATAATATGTAGGAGAATCATAGAATGGTTCAGCTTAGAAGGGACTTTAAAGATCATGTAGTTCCAGTGCTCCTCTCATGGGCAGGGACACCTCCCACTAGACCAGGCTGCTCAAAGCCCCGTCCAGCCTGGCCTTGAACACCTCCAGGGATGGGGCATCCACGACTTCTCTGTGCAACCTGTTCCAGTGCCTCACCACCCTCACAGTAAAGAATTTCTTTCTAATATCTAATCTAAATCTCCCCTCTTTCAGCTTAAAACCCTTACCCCTTGTCCTATCACTCCACTGCCTGATAGAGTCCCTCCTCAACTTTCCTGTAGTGTTGGCCAAAATCTGTGCTCTGTAGTTGCCTCCAGAGCAATAAAGTGAAACCTCTCTCTGCTGACGCAAACATACCCTGGGCAGGCACTGCCTGAATACATGATTTCCATCGTGGCTCCCACACAGCACGGAAGCCGCGTCATCTGAAATGGTAGGTGGCATGGTGTGACGGGTTAGCCCCAGCCAGCAGCTCAGCCCCACACAGCCGCTTGCTCACACAACCTCAGCAGGATGGGGAGAGAATTGGAAGGGTAAAGGTGAGAAATCTCATGGGCTGAGATAAAGACAGTTTAATGGGCAAAGTAAAATTTGTGCATGCAAGCAAAGAGAAGTAAGGAATTAATTTACTACTTCCCATCAGCAGGCAGGTTTTCAGCCATTTTCAGGAAAGGAGGGCTCCGTCTCGTGTAACAGTTACTTGGGAAGACAAAAGTCATCGCTCCAAATGTCCTCCCTTCCTTCTTTTTCCCCCCCATCTTTCATTGCTAACCATGATGTTATTCAGCATGGGTCAGTTGGGGTCAGCTGTCCCAGCTGTGTCCCCTCTCAGCCTCTCGGCCACCCTCAGCCTGCGTGCTGGGGTGGAGTGTGAGAAAAGAGGTGGTATTGATGCTTTGCAAGCACTGCTTAGCAACAGCTAAAACATGGGTGTGTTATCAACACTGTTTTGGTCACAAATCCAAAACATAGCACCGTATGGTCTGCTATGAAGAAAATTAACTCTGTCCCAGCCCAAACCAGTACACAGAGAGAGGACATTTGTGATACCTGCAGTGCCCATTTATGGATGACCATTCACACTTCTATTACACCACCAAGCACAAATTATAAAAGTGGTCCTTTGTATCCTAAAGTTGTACTCCTGTGGCTTTCTGTAACAGACAAGCAATGAGATTGCTCCATCGATTGCTCCCTCTTCTAAAACAGGCATTCAGTTGATGACAATATTATTAGATATTCTGCTTGCTCTGAAAATTTAGTATGGGCATTGAGAATTTAACTAGACCATGTCTTCCTACATTGACTGTTCTGAAGGGTCACGAGTGGACAAGTATATAGGTCTGGATTTCGTATCCAAAAAAGACAGTCTGGCTATCCCAGCATTGCTTCCTCAGAAGTGTAGTCAACTTTACTGATAGAATAAAACAAACCAGCCAGGAGACATTTAGCCTGGTCTGGTAGTAAGTATAAACTGCCCTGAAAGCTGACACTCATCCCAGGTAGGCAGATGAGTTATAAGGTCAGTCATACTTGAAGTTGTCTGCCATCAGGTGCAATTCATAAAGCCTTTTGGAAACAACACTCATACTTCATGCCTCTTCTCAGAGCCAGATAGCTATTCGTGCCATCGCAGCCACATCTACGTTGTTGGTAACTGGTGGCAGGTGATGGCTGGTGCCCCGGGGTGAGGAGCAGCGAGTGGGCAGTAGCTCAGCAAACGCACTCTTTGTCCGGCTGGGTTCGTAATGGGAGCTCTCTGCTGGCGAGTGAGCGGCACCGCTCTGCCGTGAGCGTGCCAGCACTGCACCGAGAGCTTCCCAGGGTGCCAGATGGAGGCTTGAACTGGTGTCAATCAAGTGTTTTCAGTTGAAGTACTGTGAAATTGAGCCCAGGCCATTTCACTGTCAGTTGGTTACTGACAGAAGAGCTAAACAAAAGTCAGGGAAACAGAAGAGAACATAATGTTAATTACCCAGCTTTCGAAGGCTCCTAACAAAATATAATATTCTACAAAAGCCATGAGGCAGGGTGGTGACTGCGTGGGAAAGCACTACTGTAGGTGGCAAAGTTCGTTAAGAGGCTGAAAATAATTTACCTTTGCTTAAGCAGCATTTTCTATGCTTAGTGTTTAAATCACTCTGTTTAACCATTTCTCTTCAGGAAAAGATTTTTTTTTGCTAAATGCATAAGCTACCTAGCTTATCACGTATATGTGCACAGGACAAAGATAACTGCACTTGGAGCCGAGATGCAACTTCTTGCAAGTACAAAGCCTACGTTCAACTAATGCAGTGACAGAAGTCCTCGCTGACAGCACTTGCAGCATGACCCCGGGAATTAGTAGGAATGCCCAGGAGTGCCTTGGTGCTCAGGGGTGCTGGTCACGCACAACCCGGGTAAAGGCACTATAGTCCCTGTTTATGGTAGCCAAGCCCTGCAAGGTTTCCAGAAGAGGGAGAACGGTAGACATCAACCAGGATGGGATTCAGCTTAGGTCTGAGACATCTAAATGTGTATGCCAGTGAGCTCTGGGCTCCACCAGCTTCAGATGCATCCGTCTGAGTGGGAGCACAAGCACCTGAACCAGTCCCACAACCATAGCCCCAAACAGCCCACACAGCTGTGGGCAGTACGGCCTGTGGAGCCAGAGAGTGGTGCAGCCCACTCTGCCAGAGAAACCAGCTCAACGACAGCCCCAGTCATACCCTGTGCTTCACCAACATTACTGACTCCATCCACTATAATGCAGCTTACGTACTTAGCTCACACATATATGTGTATGTAGGTATCTAGGTTTGCATCTGCATTAATCTCATGCTGAATCCCACCCACCCAAAGGCCCATGTAGTCAAAGCCAAGCAAGCCACTGACTCCCAGCTTAACTATAGGGCTGCATGGGAATTTAGGAGACAATAACTGGAACAGCTTAACTTAACACCGTGCTAGAGGATGGGGAAGTTCTTAGAGCTGTAAGGCTCCTTTGTTTTCCTTCAAACTAAGAATAAATAAAAGCAGTTTCTTTCTGCATTGAGGACGTTTAGGGGACTATGCCACATGCTTTCTCCAATGCATAAAATAAGCCAGGTCATGATTGCTTCTTCTGTCGCTGGGATATCATGATAGTGCAGCGTATTAGTGCTGCACTGTATAACCTACTTCCAGATGGTGCATGACCATCAGAAGACAACGGGATGAGCCCTTCTCCTTGGCTGACCTCAGCAATGCTCCTGCACTCACAACTGCAATTTGTTTCCTCATTGAAGGGCTACAGCAAAAAAGGAAATAAGACAGGCTGCCAGCTCGAGGAGATGCCAGTGTGGCCAGAACACAGTTGCCAAGCGATTGTAAGTGATCCCAGCTGCAAAATATACTGGAAATCTCCTATGGCACCAAATGCTAAACAAACAACAAGTCTGGATTCCGAAGGGCTGCAGAGGGCTAATGGGACAGAAAAGGAGTCCTCAGGTCTGATGTATTTTGACTTCAAAAGGGGATCGTGCTAGCTGTTAAATCTTCATTTTAAAGTAGCCCTCAGGGACTGTAAATTCCATCTCATATCTTAAATATTTTCTTTGCTACCAATAAGATGGAGCCAGCCTTGTTAGCTTTTCCTTTTGACAGCTCCGTGCCCTTTCCTGCAATGTTTAAAACACAAATACAGTCTGCTCTGCTGTGCCTTGTATAAAAATAATGATAAAAACCTTCCTCCACCTTAAATGTTTGCTCCTAAAAATGGTATCTCTCTGTACGAGTGTAACGTAGGTGACTAAATATTCTAGGACATGTGGCATGGTGACAGTGTCAGTCAGATGCTGTAATCGCCAATTTGCTTATCCTCGTGGGTATTCAATATAAGCTGAAGTGTGCCAGCTGTGAGCATGGGTGTCTTGCAGCTCTACAACATGGATTTATGATGCATTTGTGTTTCCTTCCTGTATTATACCACGCAGGTGTATAAGTGCTGCCCTTGCTGGCTGCCTTCTGAGTATTCTGATGCCATTTACCCATTTACTCTTTGGCTGAAGATAAACCACAGCAAACATGTCAGAGTTCTGTCAGCTAGTGTGTGTGTGTGTGTATTCCTGAGCAGGTGAAACTGGGGATAAAATTGCAAAGCTCACAAACATCTTGTTCTTGCACAAGGCAGCATCCGCTGATATTTAAGCAGCATCTACCTGTCCACTAAATCCAGGACATCTTGCTTCAGGTTTTATGTATGTAAAAGAAGGAAAGCAGAGCCATCAGCAGATGTAACCACTTATGAAGTTGCCAGTTCCCCTTCCCTTCCAGGCGGGGAAGAGATGCGAACTGTGAGGTTTGAAAGAACAGACAGACGGGCGGTTCCTCTGCCTCAGACCTAGATAGCTTGATATAAGCATTGTGCTTCTTCTGGCACCTGTTTTAAGCTGTCAATTATTGGTGTAGTTGAGCATACTCTCAGGTTTATCAGCTTCATTTGAATAGCCATAATGAACATCTTCATAATGAACAGACCTTTATGATGATTAAAAACTGCAAAGGAAGGACAGTTATCACTGGTATCACAAATGTTTAGAGCAGAGGAGTTAGATACAGACTAATACTTGCAGAGGGGTCTGTATGCCAGCCGGTGCATAAAACCCACACTTGGCACGAAAGTCATAGTGCTGAAGCATTTCAGTCGCTTCTGCAGCATGAATGTAATATTTTGAAGGTCAAGTTTTGGAAAATAAGGCGTTATCCTCCAAATGATGAGAATGCATTTCAAATATTGCTGTTGAGGATTTTTGAAATTATTTTTGGCTAAGATTTTAAAAATAAAGCAGAAACCAAAATGATGAGGATGCCCCTTATTTCCAGTAACTGAAATTTTAGAAGAACACAAAATATTAAAAGAAGCTTGAAGAACTTGTGAGAGTTGACAGTGTGCAGGTAGCACACCGCATAGACAGCCACATGAAGTACTAACCTTGTCAGGCTGAGCAAAATGCAGTTTTGACAAGATAAGAAGTAAAAATAAATTGTGTAAAGGTCTTGAAAAATCTTTTCTTTTAGGCTGCCATATCAGTCTTGTGTCCTGGAGATGTAAAAATGAGGTAATCTATGAGCTCACAGCACACTGTGACATCAGTTTCCAGTTCCTGCCGCCAGCTCCAGCATCCCACACATCTCTCCCTGTCAGCTTTTCACTGCCCTCAGACACTTCACTCTTGACAACATTTCTCATAACTGTCAATTTTTTACATAGTTGCCATGGAAATCTGTGCTGAAATACCAGTTTCTCTTGGAAGAGGTCGGGGGTTGAGTTTGTCCCCCTGCTCTGCAGTGGCCTGGTAGCCCCCAGAGGGACCTCCCAGGGTCACGCGCTGCCAAAGCCAAGTACTTTGTGGAGGCAAAGCTGCTCAGATAACACGGCATCTCCCTCCAGGAAGCTTCCTTATGGTCAGCGGTGTAAAGAAAAGCCCTGTTGGTGTCATTCCACCTGGCACATCATTTGTCCATCAGTTGAGCGGATTCACAATGTCAAAAGTGCTTTTTCTCTGTGTTTTGAGGCAGGCGACAGGGAAGAGGAGCTCCAACCCCAGGCTTTTGCATCTGTGAGTGGTAATAGCAGCATATTCTCTCTGTTGTATGCCTGGGTGAGGGGGATGTGCTGATATCTTACACTTTAATTAAAGTCAAAGTCCCAGAAGACTTAAACTGCAAGGTCTGACCCACTTTTCTTCTAAGAACACTGAAGGGATACTTTGAAGATTTACTTGCACTGGGCCTGCCATTTGCTTACAGCCGTAGCTCTGTGAGGAAATCTGCTTGCCGTTAAATTTTTCCTATTTACAATAAGTAAATCGTAAGCGAATGCCAGAAGTGGAACAAACACAGGCAGATTTCCCTGCAGAGATATAGCAGTTTATGAGCAGAGAGGCCACCCGTGCAATCTCTGGTATGAATGAAACCCAAACTTCCTGAGGCTGACTCTCCCATCAGGGGTGGTTCCTGGCAAATGAGGTGATGGAGAAAACATGTGCTGGGATGAGACTCTGGTGGCAGGGTGTGCACCACCCAGCTACCCACCTACTCACGATCCCCTGTCCCACACCAGGTGTGGTGGCCTGGATGAGTAAATAGTGAAGCTGGGAGCATCCTCCCACCCCAAACCTACCACTCACAACACCTGAACTAATTTTGGCTGGAGGAGGTTGCATGAAATGTCTTAATTTTCTCCTAATACTAGTCAACACCCCCTGACATGAGTTTGGAGAGAACTGTGTCTTCCAACCATCTCTTTGAATCGTCTGGGAGAGGCATGATCTATTTATCACCGCTTTCTTAGGATTACATGTAATGGTATGAATGTTTCTATAGCTGTGTCACCTGTCTTTATTGTGAGCCTTGTGACATGCAGCATGCTTCTTCCAGCTCTTGGAGCCAGAGGATATATGAACATTTCAGCTTTCACCTTTAAAAAAAACTACTACAATTGGAAGACAGACATGAAAACATGATGCAAGAGCAGTCTGTAGGTACAAAATAGAAAATACCCATCATGCTCCCATTGTAAAGGGAATAAATGGGTTCATTTTCATTTTTGTCTGTTAATGAGATGGTTTGGCAACTTGGCAGCATTTCCAGGCTTGGAACGGCTGGGAGGGGACTCTGTTCCAGGAAAGCCTGGGCTGCTGGAGTGATGCTGGTGAACTCAGTGGTACAAATGAAGGTGAAGGTTTGCAAAATCAAACTTTTAAAATGCATATAATCAAAACAAATGAGATTTGTCATCCCTTCAGGGTCTCTCTAAGTGGTTACCTTTTCTGTGGTGAATGTCATCTATCCTGAAATCTGTTTTCTTTCTATGAGAAACAACTGGTTTTTTAACTCTTGCCTGTTCCCTGCTGGCATCTGATCACACTGCTTCTTTTACAGATCAGCAGCTCTGCTGTAGGTAATAGCATTCACTGCACCTCATGGAGTTTCTGAGCCAGACAAAGACAGTAATTAAAGGGAATACAGAGCATGAAGCCCATTTCTCTTGGCACTGCTATCAAAATTGAGTGACTTTATTTTATTTCACCTTAGTTGCATTGATTGAAATGTGAAATTGTGTTAGTAAGTGGCTCTCTCCTGCCTATTTATTAGGGTTCATTTGTTCATTCAGGCAGGCGATGGCCCATATCTAATGCTGAATTCTCTGTTGCTTCATACAAGCTCTTCCTTGGACAAAAGAAGGATTTTTACCCTTAGAAATCATTTTGAGAACTGAAGTAAAGCAGTGCAGTACAATGAAAAATCCAATTAAGCTAATTAAATACTATGATTAGATTAATATGTTCACCTGAATGCAGGAGGCCACCATGACTATGACATCTTGACTCCTGCACAGCTTCTGGACCCCGTTTTTCAAATTGCCAAGTTCATCTTGTGCTGCACACAAGGTGCAAAATTCATCTGACACCAGATGACACGTGGACATGAGAACCTGCCCACGTGCGTTAGGTTCACTACAGGAGGGGAGCGAGCTATGCCAAGGGACAAAGAGCTGTATCAGAGGTAGGAACGGGAAAGAAGGTGAGTGACTTTCTACCTGGACCCCTTCAGGTAAGGAGGGAGTATACCACTAAAGACATTGCAATAGAGTACCTGCTAGATAAGCCTCTATGAGGTCCAGGAAGCCCTGAAGACACAGAGCCAGGTGGCAGGCAGCAGTGTCAGCTCAATGTTGCTGCCTGAAAGGAGGACAACCACCAACCATGTTATGTCAGCAGCTACCAGCAAAACCCAGAGCTGCTTTCATGTCCCACAGCTGGACCTTTGAAGTAAGAGACCTCTCATGTGTTTCCAGCTTTCAGAGAAAGAGCTGTGATGGAGCTCTGGTGGCTTCCAGTGCTGAGGAGACAGAGCGCTAAAGGTCTAAGCACCTGAAAGGACATTACGAATTTCAGCGTGTTACGGACTTCAGGATGTGTGGCTGCAATGATGCAGTGCTGCCAGCGTAAGCAGCTGCCTGCATCCACCAAGACTCCGAATCCAGCTTCTGAGAAACTTCAGCTGTTTGGGGCTGGGCTCCCAAAATCAGGGGAGATGCCTCTCACTGTTCAAATGGGGTACACCTTCTCCTCCACAACTTTCTCTACTAACCCACTCATAAGGAAAATATCCTCCCCGTGCAAAAAGAAGAAACCAGGGCGTGCAATTGCTGCTGAATTTTAATTTCTTAGGAGCAGCTCCAGGGAGGGAAGGGGGGAGGCAGGAGGATGCTGCCCACTGGTCCCCCTCCACTGCTGGGAAACCCGCAGCTGTGTGCCACCTTGGGGTGGTGATCTCAGAGCCATGGCGTGTTCGGGGGCCTGGACAGCCACTCTGTCATTTAAACTGCTTTGTTCACAGCAGCAGGAGACAAATTTAATCTTCCCCTGGGGAGAAAGAAGTGGCAGATGTGCTACCACAGCTCATTGCCATCACCTTATGAGGGTGACGTCTACCGGTGATGATGGAAGAGCAAATGAGGCAAGTTCATGTGTTATTATGGCAAAACTGTGTCAGATTTGGCCAGGCTTCACCTTCTAAAGTACAATTTGTTGCTATTTGACTTCTCTGTTCTTGACCACTGAACTGGGAAGAGGCAGAAGATGGGTACGTAATTGTGGGGGTCATAATTTTCCCCAGAACCAGATCAGAGACAATTCAAATGTCAAACGTAAACTAAAGGGGGAATAGGGAGAGGCAGCAGCTGCCAAAGAGGAACCAGCCTCGGTGTCCATACTCCTTCCCCCTGGGAACTCCCCAGGATGCTCTCCCACAGCCGGAGGAGAGAGGAAACCTGCACTGGGCACCCCAGCCAGTATTTGCTGTCTGGAATATGCTTCAGAGCACGACTTGTTTTACTTACCTCTTGCCCCACGGACTGATGGAGACTGGCTTTAAAGAAATATCTCCCATGTTGCTGGGCAGCCAGACACATTTCCAGCACTTGCCCTGTCGTGTAACTGCTTGTACCTGTGTCTGTTATGATTTAGTGGTCACTTAAAACTGCTTTCTTCCAAGTATTCTTGTTTAGTGTCAGAATACGCGTGAAAGATGAAGACCAGAAATCAGTTTGGGGGTTATTCTCTCTGTGATTTCTCACTGAACTCAGCTGAACATCTCTTTGCGAAATCTTTATTCAAACTTCTTTAAAGATTCTGTGATCTGCCTTGGCAACATCTTATATGAATGCTGGGAACAAGATAGAAACAATTAAGATCAACAGCCACGCTGCAATTTCCATTTCTGTGCTGTATGCGTATGACATTTGCTCTCTCCAGCCCTCCTGCCACGACTCATTCACCTCTGGAGGTCCCTTCCAGCCTACGTGAGGCTCTGATTTTATGGCTGCTCAAGCACAGGCTTTTACCCAGGGCTCTGCAGCTTGAACTGAGTTACACATAATGAGGGCATTTGTTAAACAGCATGTCCTTTTGAGGTATGTTGATGCTTTTAGATTTCTTTTCATAGATGTTTCCTTGAATAAAATATTCCCACAGCCTTTATTCTAGTCACATAAAAGATTTATGCCTGTCTTGTTCTGAGATGAGTGAAGAGAGGCATTCTGTACGGGAAAAGGGGAGGCAACACTTAATATGTTTCCTCTTATGTATATTGAAAATAAATCTAAAAAATAGTTTAGATTAAATTTATCACTATGTTACTTTCTAAATCATATACGCATGGAAAATTTAGAGATCTCTGCCCCTCTTATTGTCTTCCCTCCTTTCTTCCTGGAAACTAAATTATCTTGGGTATTTCCATTGCTCTTTCCCCAATATAAGGACATAAATAACATAACTATCTATATTTTTGGTCCCTCTTTTTCTTTATAAGGCTTACATCAACTCTGGAGGGGAATTTTCCACAGGGATGCACTTCCACTGGAGGAAGCAGGCTCCAGCAAATGCCTCTTTCCTAAAAGAAAAGTTCATACATCTGTAGGTAAATAAGAAATTAGTCATGAGTAATTTGTTGACCTCAGCCACCGTGGTACCTGGTGGGAGTGACATGGGTGCGGGTGCCCCATGGCAGCCACAGCTCTGGCAGCAGCCAGGCCCATAGCACCAGAACTACACATCCCAGCAGGCAATGGGATAACACCACATGCTCTGGGGTCATTTCAACAAATAAAGACATTTTAATTCAGAAGTTTGGTTTCAGTAGCAAACGATGACGTGCAAGTTATTCAACACATATGTTCAAAAAATTTTGTTCAAAAACTTGTTCTTGTGGGAAAACTGTTCCAAATGTTTCTTCCTTCTGAAGAGTGCTATAGGTGAGATCTCCAATACATTTTCCAACCATTAGTCCTTCAATGAATATTATTTACCTCAGTGAAGAAAGACAGCGACCTCAATTAAAAGCTGGAGCCCCCCAGGCCCCTGTGACATCTCGGAGCAGAAAAGGGAACCTGCTGGCTCTGGCTGGCCCAGGCATCTCCCAAAGGTACAAATTTCCCTTGGAGGAAGGGACTCTGCAGAAAATATGCTCCAGCCCCTCTTCACATACCTGTGCCCTCCTGCGTCCTCCTCTGAGCTGTGGGAGAGAGAACGGGGGCAGCCCCACGTCTCCATCCCACTGTCACACAGCAATGGAAATGTTCCCAGAGTAAATATCAGCCTTTGCATAGCCATGAATTTCTAAAACTCTCTGTACTGTGTGGGCTTCACTGGTTAATAAACCAGTTTTCCAAAAAGAGAACACAGTTTTTTAAGCCTGTTCTCATAAAAAAATATAAAGTAATGCACAATTAATTGCAAGCCATAATAATTTAGATACTTAGGGATAATCAAACAAAACGAACTGCAAATGCTATTTGATACACAGACACGGAAGTAAATCAAGCAAACTGGAGCTGTTCATAAATAGAGAGTTGAATAAATTAAAAATTAGGACACTATCACAGAACAACTATCTCTTTGCTAGTATTTGGTTGGGAATAAACTTTTTTTATTCACAGTAGAGGGCAGTTCTCACTGTGCCAGTGTTAAATAATAGTCTTCCCTCAGCGATCTCACTGAGAAAGGACAATTGATCTGCTGAGAACATTTTGCTTTGCAACGAAGCAGATTTGGAGTGCGACTTTGAGGGCAGACTGAAGGGAAGTGAATATTCCCCATGGCTTGTCTGTGGAAACCCAACTTCAGAGTTGACGGGATGTGTTTGTCCTAAGCCCACGTCTCCCTCAGAACGTGACGCAGCCTCATGCCCTTTGCTATAAGACAAAACCTCGAAGTCCAAACCAATATCTTTCTTCAGTCGTCTGAAACCTCAGTGACCCCTCCAGCTCCTTCCACCTCCCCGGGGGGACAGTAATCCACACCACCAGGGCCGTGGGCTTCCCTGTCACCTCCCACGCCATCCCCGTGCACCGTGCTTTTCAGTTCCTCCTTTTGCATGGCTCAGCAGCCCCATGGCTCTGCCAGGGCCACCTCTGCCACCCAAACCCACCCATGTGCATATTATATAGCATTTAAAAAAAGATATATCATTTTGCTAATTTTCTATGAAGTGCAGTTTTAAAAACTATTATGGAAAGAGGATGTAATAGTTATGAGAGAGACAGGAGCTGCTGAGGAAGACACGGCACCAAATCCACGGTCTGAATTTCAAATACATGGAAAACATGTGTGGCTCTGAGGGCTTTGGCCACTGGAAGGGACTAGGACTGCTCCTCGGCTCACTTGTGTTGCCGTCCCCCCAGTGGGGGAATAAAAAAGAAATTTTAAAAAAGACTTCATTGTGTTTTAAGTCCTTTGTGCACAAATTTTGCAGGGTGACTTCCAGCCCTTGTAGGGGTAGCCGTGCCAAGTAACTGCTTGCCTTCTAGAAACTGTTTGTCATTTAAAATATTTCTAGAGTATCTCTCTTTGGTCATCAGTTTTTCAGTCTGTTTACTTTTCAAAAAATAGCTGTTAGATACTCTGATCATAGGAAACACTTTTTTTATGCTTTTATAGCATGGGGAAAGAAGGTGGCTCCAAATAATAACTCTACAGTACTTACACTGTGGCTTGTGGCATTGCCTGCATTTTAGTCACTAATCTCCCACTGTTAATTCCTTAATATTTAGTTTTTCTCTTTGGTTGCTATCAAGAGAAGGGCTGAGTTTTTTCTAGGACTCTGGGACCTTTTTCTCACTATTTAGGGGCCATTTTACATTTTCAACTTGTATTTTGTCTCCTGCTCATCTTCCATCCCTGCTGCAAGGGCAGCACATGGCTACCTGCACCATCTGAGAGGATTACACGGGCCCCTGCGAGGTCTGGCACCTTACTGCTATTGGGACTGTCAGTATGCAATTGCCTTTGGCATCACAAGTTTGCCTGTTTGTTGAAAACTAAATCCTCCATTTTTCAGTGCCACATTTGCCCTCACAAATTCGTAGGCTAAATGCCCTCTGGGCGTAAGATGATAAGGCGGTACCGAAGTCATGAGGAGCTGATGTGTTCCAGGTGTGACATCCCTGCTGTTTCTGCTCTAGTTTTCATTCCTTTATCCTGTGCATTTTGCCAAAGGCCAGCTTTTGCTTTTATGCTGAGACCCTCCCCCAGGCCTGTATGCAATGCTCAAATAGATGCTTTTCCGTTTTTCTCTGCATCTGCCCTTGTTTGGAAGATGATTTTTATGGGGGTGGGAAATGTGGTGCTCGTTAGCCTGTACCTTAGTCAGATGCTGTTAAATTGTACCTTCCTCCCACTGTCTACCACCAGTGTGACTTTATGTCTGTTTGCAGATACGTTATCATGGACCTGAAATTTTTGCTAGCATTCTTTGCTTGCAGGGACTCAAAAAGCACCGGGACACGAGCTGCAGATGCTGCTGTAGATGCTGTTCTGTATGATGAGCTCCCTTGAGCCTCACGTCCCTCGCACCCAGGCAGGGCCCGGGGAGTTCACGGAGTTGCTCGCAGGAGCAAAAGAAGCAGCAGGCAGCACCTGCAGCAAAGCGTGCTGAAGTTAGTAAGAGGCTTTTAAGCCCCCACCTTCATTTTTTTTGCCCTGTCCTTTAACCTTTGCTCTTCAGTGCTCACAAACCCAGGAGGAGGCAGCAGGGATTTGCTGTTCCCCTCCCACACCCACTCGGAGGAGGCTGCCACACAGGTGTGATGAAGTGCCCATCCACACAGTGCTCTGCACTGGGGCTGAGCACTTGGTGTCTGTGCCTGCCCACTGCAGCCTGGGCCAAGGGGTGGGCCCTGCTGCAAGATGGTTCCATTGCATGCTTGTCTCTTAAAACCGGGGTGTAAACACCTTGCTGGAAGCACAGGCAGCTTCTCTTATTCTGATGCTACCTGGAAAGGAGAAGCCGGGCAGTATGGCAAAGAGGAGAGGTATAAATACTGCATAGCATCCTTATATATTCACTCACTTACCTCTCTTTTCTATTATTTTGTAACCATCATATAAATAAAGGCA